>NC_090442.1:448862096-450276591 GCF_031143425.1 Pleurodeles waltl
AGAAATGTAAGGAACATGTGTTTTTTTAGCCAAATTTTGAGGTTTGCAAAGGATTCTGGGTAACAGAACCTGGTCCGAGCCACACAAGTCACCCCATCTTGGATTCCCCTAGGTCTCTAGTTTTCAGAAATGCACAGGTTTGGTAGGTTTCCCTAGGTGGCGGCTGAGCTACAGGCCAAAATCTACAGGTAGGCACTTTGCAAAAAACACCTCTGTTTTCCTTAAAAAATTTGGCTATGTCCACGTTGCGCTTTGGGGCGTTTCCTGTCGCGGGCGCTAGGCCTACCCACACAAGTGAGGTATCATTTTTATCGGGAGACGTGGGGGAACGCTGGGTGGAAGGAAATTTGTGGCTCCTCTCAGATTCCAGAACTTTCTGCCACAGAAATGTGAGGAACATGTGTTTTTTTAGCCAAATTTTGAGGTTTGCAAAGGATTCTGGGTAACAGAACCTGGTTCGAGCCACACAAGTCACCCCATCTTGGATTCCCCTAGGTCTCTAATTTTCAGAAATACACAGGTTTGGTAGGTTTCCCTAGGTGGCGGCTGAGCTACAGGCCAAAATCTACAGGTAGGCACTTTGCAAAAAACACCTCTGTTTTTCTTCAAAAATTTGGCTGTGTCCATGTTGCGCTTTGGGGCATTTCCTGTCGCGGGGCGCTAGGTCTACCCACACAAGTGAGGTATAATTTTTATCGGGAGACGTGGGGGAACGCTGGGTGGAAGGAAATTTGTGGCTCCTCTCAGATTCCAGAACTTTCTGCCACAGAAATGTGAGGAACAAGTGTTTTTTTAGCCAAATTTTGAGGTTTGCAAAGGATTCTGGGTAACAGAACCTGGTCCGAGCCACACAAGTCACCCCATCTTGGATTCCCCTAGGTCTCTAGTTTTCAGAAATGCACAGGTTTGGTAGGTTTCCTAGGTGGCGGCTGAGCTACAGGCCAAAATCTACAGGTAGGCACTTTGCAAAAAACACCTCTGTTTTCCTTCAAAAATTTGGCTGTGTCCACGTTGCACTTTGGGGCGTTTCCTGTCGCGGGCGCTAGGCCTACCCACACAAGTGAGGTATCATTTTTATCGGGAGACGTGGGGAACGCTGAGTGGAAGGAAATTTGTGGCTCATCTCAGATTCCAGAACTTTCTGCCACAGAAATGTGTGGAACATGTGTTTTTTTAGCCAAATTTTGAGGTTTGCAAAGGATTCTGGGTAACAGAACCTGGTCCGAGCCACACAAGTCACCCCATCTTGGATTCCCCTAGGTCTCTAGTTTTCAGAAATGCACAGGTTTGGTAGGTTTCCCTAGGTGGCGGCTGAGCTACAGGCCAAAATCTACAGGTAGGCACTTTGCAAAAAACACCTCTGTTTTCCTTCAAAAATGTGGCTGTGTCCACGTTGCGCTTTGGGGCGTTTCCTGTCGCGGGCGCTAGGCCTACCCACACAAGTGAGGTATCATTTTTATCGGGAGACGTGGGGGAACGCTGGGTGGAAGGAAATTTGTGGCTCCTCTCAGATTCCAGAACTTTCTGCCACAGAAATGTGAGGAACAAGTGTTTTTTTAGCCAAATTTTGAGGTTTGCAAAGGATTCTGGGTAACAGATCCTGGTCCGAGCCACACAAGTCACCCCATCTTGGATTCCCCCTAGGTCTCTAGTTTTCAGAAATGCACAGGTTTGGTAGGTTTCCCTAGGTGGCGGCTGAGCTACAGGCCAAAATCTACAGGTAGGCACTTTGCAAAAAACACCTCTGTTTTCCTTCAAAAATTTGGCTGTGTCCACGTTGCACTTTGGGGCGTTTCCTGTCGCGGGCGCTAGGCCTACCTACACAAGTGAGGTATCATTTTTTATCGGGAGACGTGGGGGAACGCTGAGTGGAAGGAAATTTGTGGCTCATCTCAGATTCCAGAACTTTCTGCCACAGAAATGTGTGGAACATGTGTTTTTTTAGCCAAATTTTGAGGTTTGCAAAGGATTCTGGGTAACAGAACCTGGTTCGAGCCACACAAGTCACCCCATCTTGGATTCCCCTAGGTCTCTAGTTTTCAGAAATACACAGGTTTGGTAGGTTTCCCTAGGTGGCGGCTGAGCTACAGGCCAAAATCTACAGGTAGGCACTTTGCAAAAAACACCTCTGTTTTCCTTCAAAAATTTGGCTGTGTCCATGTTGCGCTTTGGGGCATTTCCTGTCGCGGGCGCTAGGTCTACCCACACAAGTGAGGTATCATTTTTATCGGGAGACGTGGGGGAACGCTGGGTGGAAGGAAATTTGTGGCTCCTCTCAGATTCCAGAACTTTCTGCCACAGAAATGTGAGGAACAAGTGTTTTTTTAGCCAAATTTTGATGTTTTGCAAAGGATTCTGGGTAACAGAACCTGGTCCGAGCCACACAAGTCACCCCATCTTGGATTCCCCTAGGTCTCTAGTTTTCAGAAATGCACAGGTTTGGTAGGTTTCCCTAGGTGGCGGCTGAGCTACAGGCCAAAATCTACAGGTAGGCACTTTGCAAAAAACACCTCTGTTTTCCTTCAAAAATTTGGCTGTGTCCACGTTGCACTTTGGGGCGTTTCCTGTCGCGGGCGCTAGGCCTACCCACACAAGTGAGGTATCATTTTTATCGGGAGACGTGGGGGAACGCTGAGTGGAAGGAAATTTGTGGCTCATCTCAGATTCCAGAACTTTCTGCCACAGAAATGTGTGGAACATCTGTTTTTTTAGCCAAATTTTGAGGTTTGCAAAGGATTCTGGGTAACAGAACCTGGTCCGAGCCACAGAAGTCACCCCATCTTGGATTCCCCTAGGTCTCTAGTTTTCAGAAATGCACAGGTTTGGTAGGTTTCCCTAGGTGGCGGCTGAGCTACAGGCCAAAATCTACAGGTAGGCACTTTGCAAAAAACACCTCTGTTTTCCTTCAAAAATTTGGCTGTGTCCACGTTGCGCTTTGGGGCGTTTCCTGTCGCGGGCGCTAGGCCTACCCACACAAGTGAGGTATCATTTTTATCGGGAGACGTGGGGGAACGCTGGGTGGAAGGAAATTTGTGGCTCCTCTCAGATTCCAGAACTTTCTGCCACAGAAATGTGAGGAACAAGTGTTTTTTTAGCCAAATTTTGAGGTTTGCAAAGGATTCTGGGTAACAGAACCTGTTCCGAGCCACACAAGTCACCCCATCTTGGATTCCCCTAGGTCTCTAGTTTTCAGAAATGCACAGGTTTGGTAGGTTTCCCTAGGTGGCGGCTGAGCTACAGGCCAAAATCTACAGGTAGGCACTTTGCAAAAAACACCTCTGTTTTCCTTCAAAAATTTGGCTGTGTCCACGTTGCACTTTGGGGCGTTTCCTGTCGCGGGCGCTAGGCCTACCTACACAAGTGAGGTATCATTTTTATCGGGAGACGTGGGGGAACGCTGAGTGGAAGGAAATTTGTGGCTCATCTCAGATTCCAGAACTTTCTGCCACAGAAATGTGTGGAACATGTGTTTTTTTAGCCAAATTTTGAGGTTTGCAAAGGATTCTGGGTAACAGAACCTGGTTCGAGCCACACAAGTCACCCCATCTTGGATTCCCCTAGGTCTCTAGTTTTCAGAAATACACAGGTTTGGTAGGTTTCCCTAGGTGGCGGCTGAGCTACAGGCCAAAATCTACAGGTAGGCACTTTGCAAAAAACACCTCTGTTTTCCTTCAAAAATTTGGCTGTGTCCATGTTGCGCTTTGGGGCATTTCCTGTCGCGGGCGCTAGGTCTACCCACACAAGTGAGGTATCATTTTTATCGGGAGACGTGGGGGAACGCTGGGTGGAAGGAAATTTGTGGCTCCTCTCAGATTCCAGAACTTTCTGCCACAGAAATGTGAGGAACAAGTGTTTTTTTAGCCAAATTTTGAGGTTTGCAAAGGATTCTGGGTAACAGAACCTGGTCCGAGCCACACAAGTCACCCCATCTTGGATTCCCCTAGGTCTCTAGTTTTCAGAAATGCACAGGTTTGGTAGGTTTCCCTAGGTGGCGGCTGAGCTACAGGCCAAAATCTACAGGTAGGCACTTAGCAAAAAACACCTCTGTTTTCCTTCAAAAATTTGGCTGTGTCCACGTTGCACTTTGGGGCGTTTCCTGTCGCGGGCGCTAGGCCTACCCACACAAGTGAGGTATCATTTTTATCGGGAGACGTGGGGGAACGCTGAGTGGAAGGAAATTTGTGGCTCATCTCAGATTCCAGAACTTTCTGCCACAGAAATGTGTGGAACATGTGTTTTTTTAGCCAAATTTTGAGGTTTGCAAAGGATTCTGGGTAACAGAACCTGGTCCGAGCCACACAAGTCACCCCATCTTGGATTCCCCTAGGTCTCTAGTTTTCAGAAATGCACAGGTTTGGTAGGTTTCCCTAGGTGGCGGCTGAGCTACAGGCCAAAATCTACAGGTAGGCACTTTGCAAAAAACACCTCTGTTTTCCTTCAAAAATTTGGCTGTGTCCACGTTGCGCTTTGGGGCGTTTCCTGTCGCGGGCGCTAGGCCTACCCACACAAGTGAGGTATCATTTTTATCGGAGACGTGGGGGAACGCTGGGTGGAAGGAAATTTGTGGCTCCTCTCAGATTCCAGAACTTTCTGCCACAGAAATGTGAGGAACAAGTGTTTTTTTAGCCAAATTTTGAGGTTTGCAAAGGATTCTGGGTAACAGAACCTGGTCCGAGCCACACAAGTCACCCCATCTTGGATTCCCCTAGGTCTCTAGTTTTCAGAAATGCACAGGTTTGGTAGGTTTCCCTAGGTGGCGGCTGAGCTACAGGCCAAAATCTACAGGTAGGCACTTTGCAAAAAACACCTCTGTTTTCCTTCAAAAATTTGGCTGTGTCCACGTTGCGCTTTGGGGCGTTTCCTGTCGCGGGCGCTAGGCCTACCCACACAAGTGAGGTATCATTTTTATCGGGAGACGTGGGGGAACGCTGGGTGGAAGGAAATTTGTGGCTCCTCTCAGATTCCAGAACTTTCTGCCACAGAAATGTGAGGAACATGTGTTTTTTTAGCCAAATTTTGAGGTTTGCAAAGGATTCTGGGTAACAGAACCTGGTCCGAGCCACACAAGTCACCCCATCTTGGATTCCCCTAGGTCTCTAGTTTTCAGAAATGCACAGGTTTGGTAGGTTTCCCTAGATGTCGGCTGAGCTACAGGCCAAAATCTACAGGTAGGCACTTTGCAAAAAACACCACTGTTTTCCTTCAAAAATTTGGCTGTGTCCACGTTGCGCTTTGGGGCGTTTCCTGTCTCTGGCGCTAGGCCTACCCACACAAGTGAGGTATCATTTTTATCGGGAGACGTGGGGGAACGCTGGGTGGAAGGAAATTTGTGGCTCCTCTCAGATTCCAGAACTTTCTGCCACAGAAATGTAAGGAACATGTGTTTTTTTAGCCAAATTTTGAGGTTTGCAAAGGATTCTGGGTAACAGAACCTGGTCCGAGCCACACAAGTCACCCCATCTTGGATTCCCCTAGGTCTCTAGTTTTCAGAAATGCACAGGTTTGTTAGGTTTCCCTAGGTGGCGGCTGAGCTACAGGCCAAAATCTACAGGTAGGCACTTTGCAAAAAACACCTCTGTTTTCCTTCAAAAATTTGGCTATGTCCACGTTGCGCATTGGGGCGTTTCCTGTCGCGGGCGCTAGGCCTACCCACACAAGTGAGGTATCATTTTTATCGGGAGACGTGTGGGAATGCTGGGTGGAAGGAAATTTGTGGCTCCTCTCAGATTCCAGAACTTTCTGCCACAGAAATGTGAGGAACATGTGTTTTTTTAGCCAAATTTTGAGGTTTGCAAAGGATTCTGGGTAACAGAACCTGGTTCGAGCCACACAAGTCACCCCATCTTGGATTCCCCTAGGTCTCTAGTTTTCAGAAATACACAGGTTTGGTAGGTTTCCCTAGGTGGCGGCTGAGCTACAGGCCAAAATCTACAGGTAGGCACTTTGCAAAAAACACCTCTGTTTTCCTTCAAAAATTTGGCTGTGTCCATGTTGCGCTTTGGGGCGTTTCCTGTCGCGGGCGCTAGGCCTACCCACACAAGTGAGGTATCATTGTTATCGGGAGACGTGGGGGAACGCTGGGTGGAAGGAAATTTGTGGCTCATCTCATATTCCAGAACTTTCTGCCACAGAAATGTGTGGAACATGTGTTTTTTTAGCCAAATTTTGAGGTTTGCAAAGGATTCTGGGTAACAGAACCTGGTTCGAGCCACACAAGTCACCCCATCTTGGATTCCCCTAGGTCTCTAGTTTTCATAAATGCACAGGTTTGGTAGGTTTCCCTAGGTGGCGGCTGAGCTACAGGCCAAAATCTACAGGTAGGCACTTTGCAAAAAACACCTCTGTTTTCCTTCAAAAATTTGGCTGTGTCCACGTTGCGCTTTGGGGCGTTTCCTGTCGCGGGCGCTAGGCCTACCCACACAAGTGAGGTATAATTTTTATCGGGAGACGTGGGGGAACGCTGGGTGGAAGGAAATTTGTGGCTCCTCTCAGATTCCAGAACTTTCTGCCACAGAAATGTGAGGAACATATGTTTTTTTAGCCAAATTTTGAGGTTTGCAAAGGATTCTGGGTAACAGAACCTGGTCCGAGCCACACAAGTCACCCCATCTTGGATTCCCCTAGGTCTCTAGTTTTCAGAAATGCACAGGTTTGGTAGGTTTCCCTAGGTGGCGGCTGAGCTACAGGCCAAAATCTACAGGTAGGCACTTTGCAAAAAAACACCTCTGTTTTCCTTCAAAAATTTGGCTGTGTCCACGTTGCGCTTTGGGGCGTTTCCTGTCTCTGGCGCTAGGCCTACCCACACAAGTGAGGTATCATTTTTATCGGGAGTCGTGGGGGAACGCTGCGTGGAAGGAAATTTGTGGCTCCTCTCAGATTCCAGAACTTTCTGCCACAGAAATGTGAGGAACATGTGTTTTTTTAGCCAAATTTTGAGGTTTGCAAAGGATTCTGGGTAACAGAACCTGGTCCGAGCCACACAAGTCACCCCATCTTGGATTCCCCTAGGTCTCTAGTTTTCAGAAATGCACAGGTTTGGTAGGTTTCCCTAGATGTCGGCTGAGCTACAGGCCAAAATCTACAGGTAGGCACTTTGCAAAAAACACCACTGTTTTCCTTCAAAAATTTGGCTGTGTCCACGTTGCGCTTTGGGGCGTTTCCTGTCTCTGGCGCTAGGCCTACCCACACAAGTGAGGTATCATTTTTATCGGGAGACGTGGGGGAACGCTGGGTGGAAGGAAATTTGTGGCTCCTCTCAGATTCCAGAACTTTCTGACACAGAAATGTAAGGAACATGTGTTTTTTTAGCCAAATTTTGAGGTTTGCAAAGGATTCTGGGTAACAGAACCTGGTCCGAGCCACACAAGTCACCCCATCTTGGATTCCCCTAGGTCTCTAGTTTTCAGAAATGCACAGGTTTGGTAGGTTTCCCTAGGTGGCGGCTGAGCTACAGGCCAAAATCTACAGGTAGGCACTTTGCAAAAAACACCTCTGTTTTCTTCAAAAATTTGGCTATGTCCACGTTGCGCTTTGGGGCGTTTCCTGTCGCGGGCGCTAGGCCTACCCACACAAGTGAGGTATCATTTTTATCGGGAGACGTGTGGGAATGCTGGGTGGAAGGAAATTTGTGGCTCCTCTCAGATTCCAGAACTTTCTGCCACAGAAATGTGAGGAACATGTGTTTTTTTAGCCAAATTTTGAGGTTTGCAAAGGATTCTGGGTAACAGAACCTGGTTCGAGCCACACAAGTCACCCCATCTTTGATTCCCCTAGGTCTCTAGTTTTCAGAAATACACAGGTTTGGTAGGTTTCCCTAGGTGGCGGCTGAGCTACAGGCCAAAATCTACAGGTAGGCACTTTGCAAAAAACACCTCTGTTTTCCTTCAAAAATTTGGCTGTGTCCATGTTGCGCTTTGGGGCGTTTCCTGTCGCGGGCGCTAGGCCTACCCACACAAGTGAGGTATCATTGTTATCGGGAGACGTGGGGGAACGCTGGGTGGAAGGAAATTTGTGGCTCCTCTCAGATTCCAGAACTTTCTGCCACAGAAATGTGAGGAACAAGTGTTTTTTTAGCCAAATTTTGAGGTTTGCAAAGGATTCTGGGTAACAGAACCTGGTCCGAGCCACACAAGTCACCCCACCTTGGATTCTCCTAGGTCTCTAGTTTTCAGAAATGCACAGGTTTGGTAGGTTTCCCTAGGTGGCGACTGAGCTACAGGCCAAAATCTACAGGTAGGCACTTTGCAAAAAACACCTCTGTTTTCCTTAAAAAATTTGGCTGTGTCCACGTTGCACTTTGGGGCGTTTCCTGTCGCGGGCGCTAGGCCTACCCACACAAGTGAGGTATCATTTTTATCGGGAGACGTGGGGGAACGCTGAGTGGAAGGAAATTTGTGGCTCATCTCATATTCCAGAACTTTCTGCCACAGAAATGTGTGGAACATGTGTTTTTTTAGCCAAATTTTGAGGTTTGCAAAGGATTCTGGGTAACAGAACCTGGTCCGAGCCACACAAGTCACCCCATCTTGGATTCCCCTAGGTCTCTAGTTTTCATAAATGCACAGGTTTGGTAGGTTTCCCTAGGTGGCGGCTGAGCTACAGGCCAAAATCTACAGGTAGGCACTTTGCAAAAAACACCTCTGTTTTCCTTCAAAAATTTGGCTGTGTCCACGTTGCGCTTTGGGGCGTTTCCTGTCGCGGGCGCTAGGCCTACCCACACAAGTGAGGTATCATTTTTATCGGGAGACGTGGGGGAACGCTGGGTGGAAGGAAATTTGTGGCTCCTCTCAGATTCCAGAACTTTCTGCCACAGAAATGTGAGGAACATGTGTTTTTTTAGCCAAATTTTGAGGTTTGCAAAGGATTCTGGGTAACAGAACCTGGTCCGAGCCACACAAGTCACCCCATCTTGGATTCCCCTAGGTCTCTAGTTTTCATAAATGCACAGGTTTGGTACGTTTCCCTAGGTGGCGGCTGAGCTACAGGCCAAAATCTACAGGTAGGCACTTTGCAAAAAACACCTCTGTTTTCCTTCAAAAATGTGGCTGTGTCCACGTTGCGCTTTGGGGCGTTTCCTGTCGCGGGCGCTAGGCCTACCCACACAAGTGAGGTATCATTTTTATCGGGAGACGTGGGGGAACGCTGGGTGGAAGGAAATTTGTGGCTCCTCCCAGATTCCAGAACTTTCTGCCACAGAAATGTGAGGAACATGTGTTTTTTTAGCCAAATTTTGAGGTTTGCAAAGGATTCTGGGTAACAGAACCTGGTCCGAGCCACACAAGTCACCCCATCTTGGATTCCCCTAGGTCTCTAGTTTTCAGAAATGCACAGGTTTGGTAGGTTTCCCTAGGTGGCGGCTGAGCTAGAGGCCAAAATCTACAGGTAGTCACTTTGCTAAAAACAGCTCTGTTTTCTGTGATGTGTCCGTGTTGTGTTTTGGGGCATATCCTGTCGTGGGCGCTAGGCCTACCCACACAAGTGAGGTATCATTTTTATCGGGAGACTTGGGGGAACATAGAATAGCAAAACAAGTGATATTGCCCCTTGTCTTTCTCTACATTTTTCCCTTCCAAATGTAAGACAGTGTGTAAAAAAGACGTCTATTTGAGAAATTCCCTGTAATTCACATGCTAGTATGGGCAACCCGGAATTCAGAGATGTGCAAATAACCACTGCTTCTCAACACCTTATCTTGTGCCCATTTTGGAAATACGAAGGTTTTTTTGATAGCTATTTTTTATTCTTTATATTTCAGCAAATGAATTGCTGTATACCCGGCATAGAATGAAAACCCACTGCAGGGTGCAGGTCATTTATTGGCTCTGGGTACCTAGAGTTCTTGATGAACCTACAAGCCCTATATATCCCCGCAACCAGAAGAGTCCAGCAGACGTAACGGTATATTGCTTTCGAAAATCTGACATTGCAAGAAAAAGTTACAGAGTATAACTTAGAGAAAAATTGATGTTTTTTTCACCTCAATTTCAATATTTTTCTTTTTCAGTTGTTATTTTCTGTAGGAAACCCTTGTAGGATCTACACAAATTACCCCTTGCTGAATTCAGAATTTTGTCTACTTTCCAGAAATGTTGCGGTTTCTGGGATCCAGCATTGGTTTCATGCCCATTTCTGTCACTGACTGGAAGGAGGCTGAAAGCACAAAAAATCGTAAAAATGGGGTATGTCCCAGTAAAATGCCAAAATTGTGTTAAAAAATCGGGTTTTCTGATTCAAGTCTGCCTGTTCCTGAAAGCTGGGAAGCTGGTGATTTTACCACCGCAAACCCTTTTTTGATGCCTTTTTCAGGGAACAAACCACAAGCCTTCTTCTGCAGCCCATTTTTCCCATTTTTTTGAAAAAAACGAAATTTTCACTGTTTTTTGGCTAATTTCTTGGCCTCCTTCTGGGGAACCCACAAAGTCTGGGTACCTCTAGAATCCCTAGGATGTTGGAAAAAAAGGACGCAAATTTGGCGTGGGTAGCTTATGTGAACAAAACGTTATGAGGGCCTAAGCGCGAACTGCTCTAAATAGCCAAAAAAAGGCTCGGCACAGGAGGGGGAAAAGGCCTGGCAGCGAATGGGTTAACCACCATAAGTATGCAAAATAACCTAGAAGCCCTGCCTGTTTGGCCCCGCCACATATACATTAGTGACATGCAACTTCTTTGCCCTTACCAAATGCCCCCTCAGTGTACTTCCTGCTGATTTTGGAGATGTGTTTTTGGTGCAGAGGAATATGAGCACATCTCCCCCAAACAAAAAAACACTAACAACATATGACTAAGAAGAAGTACCCTTATTTAGTGAATATACAACTCTTTCTAGTCTCACTGTCTTCTCTACATTAGGATTTATGTCATTGCAGATTTCTGTATGAAGATGCTCAAGCAACAACCACATTGCCAAAATTACAGTCACACAAAGTCACTGGAGACATTACATCAGGGACCTTTATGCAACTATAGTGTGGAATAGGCACTATACATTTACCCAAAGAGGTAGCATTTACTAATTAGCCATTAGAAAGTACTCCAATTGTAAAGGCATTTTGTGCTAAACTGTGGCCTCTTGTGGGAAAATTTCAGAGGGCAGGATTCATTTTGGCACGATGCTCAGGTTACTGAAATTAATAAATTAATTCAATGGAAAGCATTTACATATAGAAACAAAGCAGATGCCCAAGTTGAAGATCTATTTCTTTAAAGTACTAATCATCCTAATTTCCTGCACATGGTGAAGGCAAAGCCTTTTCTCTCTGCATTTCCACCTTGCTTTTTTTAAGTGCAATACCTCATGTAGTGATTATGATGAGTCGGTTCTTTCTTGTCATCTGCTGCTGAGACCAGAGATCATGTTCTCCCTTTAACATACTACAAATATGTAAAATTAGCTAGCTGCCTAGCCCTTTTGGAACCACCCCATATACGGTAGTGGTATGCAACTTCTTCTGGCCATTTTCCAGGATGATGCACAGTGTACTATAAAGAACCCCCATAGCATGTTTCCCATCAATTTTGGAGACACTTTCTTGATGCACAGGAATATGATCAGATCTCCACTAAACAAAGAAGCACATCATGAGTGGCGTGGGATTGTGTGGTTATAGGGGGTAGGCCGCACGGTGCACAGCAGTGGTTGGATTAATGTAAGGTAATTAAAATAACTTAATGTTAAAAAAACATAGAAATTGACTGAAAAAAGCAGAGATTACTGGGATGTTATAGTTAATAAATAGAATTAACAGAAACATATACATTCATTTAAAAAACCCAAAAGTTACAGGTTCGTTATAATTAGGTTCTAACTTTACTCTCACAAAACAATAGAAACTCAGCAGTTATAGTTATGGTTAGCTGAAGTAACTATAACTCATGCCCTCGCCATGCACTGCTATTTACCCCGGGTATTTCATCACCAGGTATTTCATCATAGCTACAGCCACTTCAGCTAAACATGATTGTACTATAACTGCTTAATTTCTATGGTTTTGTGCAAGTAAATTCAGAACCAAACTACAACATCCCTGTAACCTTTGTTATTTTCAGTGAATATATATCTATCTATATATCTACATATAGATATATATTTGTATACATATCTATATATAGATATATAGATATCTATCTATCTATATTTCTATATCTATATTTCTATATCTATATCTATATATATGTATGTATATATACATATATATATATATATAAATATATATATATATATACATATATATATATATATATATTTCTATATCTATATATGTATGTATGTATATATATATATATATATATATATATATATATATATATATATATAAATATATATATATATATATATATATATTAAGCTCCAACAGATCCACGAAGAAAGGCGCGCTCTGCTCGTCGGTGCAGGCATCGGGGAAGGACCTGTTCCCATAAATCATTTGCCAGCTTAACATTGAAGTTAAAGATGCCGCACTCACAGAATTGTGATTAATCCTATTTTATTTAATGAAAATGGTGGGGTTGTTTTTTCATTAAATAAAATAGGATTAATCACAATTCTGTGAGTGCGGCATCTTTAACTTAAATGTTAAGCTGGCAAATGATATATATATATATATATATATATATATATATATATATATATATATATATATATATATATATATCTCAAAAGACAATTTGGTCGATTACAATCCTTCAGCGTCGCACTCCACTGCCGGTGCATGGTGAATTGAAATGCATTGGTGGTTGTTGCTTCATACTGAACTGAAATACATTTATGTTATCTTGGACTTCATGGAGTGTGGTGAACTTATTGGTTGCTAATATTTATATATATATATGTTAGAAATGGGGTCTTTGGTTGGCAGTCCCTCACTCTAGACAGGGTAAAGGAGAATCACCCTCAGTTAACCCCGCTCACCCCCTTGGTAGCTTAGCAAGAGCAGGCAGGATCAACTTTAGAAGCAACGTGTAAAGTATTTGTACCAGCACACAGTAATACAGTGAATCACTGCAAAATGACACACTACAGGTTTAGACAAATAGGTAATATTTATCTAAACAAAACAAGACCAAAATGACAAAAATCCAACATACACAAGTCAAGATATGAATTTTAAAAAGAATAAGAGTCTTAGGGCCAGATGTAGCAAGATACAATTTTGCGAATCGGAAATTGCGAGTAGGTCTCAGACACCTTCTGCGAATCGCAGGGGGGTCGCAAAGACCCACCTCATTAATATTAATGAAGTGGGTCGCAATTTGTGACCCCGCTGCGATTCCCTGCACTCACAGGGATGGTGGCCTGCTGAAGACAGCTGACCTCCATGTCTGTGACTGCTTTTTCAATAAAGCAGTTTTTTTGGTATTGCAGCCCGTTTTCCTTAAAGGAAAACAAGTTGCAATACAAAAAAAAAAAAATGAAACCATTTAGTTTAGTTTTTTCTGAGTAGGCAGTGGTCCATTGGACCACTGCCTGCTCTGAAAAAACATTTTTTTTGACATTCACAAAGGGGAAGGGGTCCCATAGGGACCCCTTCCCTTTTGCGAATGAGTTTTCTAACTACGAATTGCTTTGCGACCGCTTTTGCGGTCACAAAGCAGTTCTGCATCGCGATGCGAGTCGCAAAAAGGAAGGGAACACCCCTTCGTATTTGCGAGTCGCATTCCCATTTTGTGAGTCGGTACCAACTCGCAAAATGGGAAGGTGCATTGCGATGCCCGTTTTGCATGGCACAAACCGCGATTTTTTCGCAGTTTGCGCCATGCAAAACGGTTTGTACATCTGGCCCTTAATCCTAAGAAAATGGTGAGAACACATTGAGAACATAAAGTACCTGGCTAGTGTAAAAAAGAAAGCCACATGGGCAAGTGTGTGACAGAAAAGTCAGCGATGCGTCGATTCCTTAATTGCAAGTGAGGCCGTGTGCAGTTTCCTTCTCCAGTCGGGTCAGCGATGCACAGCTTTTCTCTCTAGCAAGAGGGCGATGCATCAGTTTCCAGACAGGGCACATTGGATCCGGGCAGGCTTTGCATCAATCTTTCACGCCCAGCAATGTTGCGGTGAAATCCAGTCACACGGTGTCAGAAAATCACGCTGCGTGGGGTTTGCATCATTTTTATCCTCTGTAAGTGGGTGTGGTGTATTGTTTCTCCAGCAGCGATGCGTCGATCTCCCAGTCGCAATGCAGCGTCGATTTTAGCTGAGAAGCCGCAGACGCGTCGTTTATCAGCTGCATTGCAGAAAGTGCATCAAAAATGTCCCTGCAAGGCGGTGTTTGCATGGATTTTAGTCCTTACACACCATCTTCACCTTTCAAGGACCAAGGGAATGCATAGGACACCACTTGGCAGGACAGGAGTCTCAGCAGAGAGTCCAAGTGCTGGCTGGGGAAGTCTTTGATGGCCCTGAGACTTCAACAACAAGAGGCAAGCCCTTGGAAATTCTTCTCAAGCAGGAATGCACAACAAAGTCCAATCTTTGTCCCCTTTTACAGGCAAGGGCAGCACTTCATCTCAGCACTTCAGCTATTCTTCTTGGCAGAGGTTCCTCTTGAATCCAGAAGTGATCGATTTTTCAGGGGTTTGGGGTCTACTACTATACCCCTTTCTGCTTTTGAAGTAGGCAAACTTCAAAGGAAAGTCTCTCTTGTTTGAAAGATCCTGTCTTGCCCAGGCCAGGCCCCACACACACACAGAGAGTTGGAAACCTCATTGTGTGAGGGCAGGCACTCTCCTTTCAGGTGTGAGTGACCACTCCCCCTTTCCCTCCCAGCACAAATGGCTCATCAGGATATGCAGGCTACAACCCAGCTCCCTTTGTGTCACTGTCTAGAGGAGAGGTGCAAACAGCCCAACTGTCAAACTGACTCACACAGGGAATCCACAAACAGGCAGAGTCACAGAATAGTTTAAGCAAGAAATGCCCACTTTCTAAAAGTAACAATCTAAAATCCAACTTTACTAAAAGATTAATTTTTAAATTGTGAGTTCAGAGACCCTAAACTCCATTTTTCTATCTGCTCCCAAAGGGAATCTACACTTTAATAATATTTAAAGGCAGCCCTATTTTAACGTATGAGAGAGATAGGCCTTGCATAGAGAAAAACACATTTGGCAGTATTTCACTGCTAGGAGATATAAAACACATTAGTATATGTCCTACCTTAAACATATACTGCACCCCGCCCATGGGGGTAGCTAGGGTCTACCTTAGGGGTGTCTTACATGTATGAAAAGGGAAGATTTAGGGATGGCCAGTGGGTGCACTTGGCAAGTCGAATTGGCAGTTTAAAACTACACACACAGACACTGCAGTGGCAGGTCGGAGGCATGTTTACAAGGCTACTCAAGTGGATGGCACAGTGTGGGCAGGCTTACTAGCAGCATTTGATTTCCAAGCCCTGGGCACTTTTATTGCACTGTATTAGGGACTTACTTGTAAATCACATATGCCAACCATGGAAAGCCAATTACACATACATGTTACGTAGGAGCACTTACACTTTAGCACTGGATAGCAGTGGTAAAGAGCCCAGAGTATCAAAAACAGCAAAAACAGAGTCCAGCACACATCAACAACCTGGGAAACAGAGGCAAAAAGTATGGGGAAACCACACCAAGGATGCCAAATTTAACAAGTGCCATACTCAAAAAGCATTTGCATATGCAGCAACATCAAACACAATTGGTGACACACTTACATGGTCCTCTATTCTGTAACAGAGGTAATGATGTATATGATCAGCACTTGTGTAGAGATTTAAAGAGTCATACTGGTCATAGAACAGACATCACATAGTGGGAGATGCACTAAAATGTTTCATACCACTGCTACAGGTAGACACCAGAATTCACTCTGAAATGTCGGCAAGCACTCACATTATATAGTCAGGTATGCAGCGAAATTGTGCTTCAATTATGGATCAATCAATCAACATTTTTAGAGCATAACTTATCTCCCAGGGGTCTCAAGGCGGTAGCAGGGGGACGCAGGTCAGTCGAAGAGCCAGGTCTTGAGGTCCTTTCTGAACTGAGCCAGGGATGGGGGCTGCCTGAGGTCGCGCAGCATTGCGATCCAGGTCTGCTCGGTGAGGTAGGAGAAGGATCGTTCTCCGGCCATGTTCTAAAAGATTCTAGGGATGGTGATGATTGCCAGTTGAGCAGAGCAGAGTTGCCTGGAGGGTGTGTAGAAGGAGAGGCGGTAGCTGAGGAAGCCAGGTCCAATGCTGAAGGGTCTTGTACAATTGTGTCAGGAGTTTGAAAGTGATGTGCTAGTTGATGGTGAGCCAGTGTAGGTCTCTCAGGTGAGCAGAGATGTGGCTGTGGCGGGGGATGTCCAGTCCAGGATACGTCTGGCTGCAGTGTTCTGTATTCTCTGGAGTCTTATTTGGAGTTTCTTTTTGATTCCGTCATAGAGTGTGTTCCCGTAATCAAGTTTACTGCTGACGAGTGCCTGGGTGACACTTCTTCATGTATTAATGGGGATCCACTTGAAGATCTTCCAGAGCAGGTGGAGAGGGTGGAAACATAAGGATGAGACAGCGTTGACTTGGTGGGCCATGGACAGTGATGAGTTGAGAATAAGGTTGCGTGCATGGTCGGTAGGAGACGGGGCAGTTCCAAGGGCACTGGGCCACCAAGAGTTGTCCAAGGTGGTAGTTGTGGGACCCAGGATGAAGAGCTCCATCTTGTCTGAGCTGAGCTTGAGGCAGCTGTCTCGCATCCAGTCGGCGACTGCCTTCTTTATGTAGTGAAAGTTCTTTTTGGCTGTTGATGGTTCTTCAGCGGGGAAAGAATGAGCTGTGTGTCGTCGGTGTATGAGACAATCTTGAGCTCGTGGTGTCCCAGTGAACGGGATCATGTAGACATTGAAGAGGGTGGGGCTCCACATCTGGTTTCTGTCAGCTCCCAGGTATAAGGTTGGAGCCTGACTCTGAGCTAGGCTGGTGAGGAAGGAGCGGATCCACTACAGGGCTTTGCTGCGAATGCCGGCATTGCGTAGTCTGGTGCACAAGGTGGTGTGGGAGATGGTGTTGAAGGCAGCTGAGAGGTCAAGGAGGATGAGGGCAGCTGTTTCACCGCAGTCCAGTAGGGTGCTAATGTCATCTGTGGCTGCTAGGAGTGTGGTTTTGGTGCTGTGGTTGCTCCTGAATCCGGATTGGGAGGGGTTGAGTATGTGGTTGTCTCCATGAACTTAGTGAGCTGTGCGTTGATCAGTTTTTCAATTATCTTGGCTGGAAAAGGGAGCAGTGAGACTGGTCTGTAGTTTTTCAGCTCCATTGGGCCAGTAGTTGATGGCCCTGCAGAGTTCAGGTGCGATGATGGTGCTGGCTTGATTGAAGATGTGCTGTGGGCATGGGTCAGAGGGTGCCCCAAATGGATGGTATTCATGAGCTTCAGGGTGTCTTCTGGAGTGAGGAGGGTTCAGTGGTTCACGATCAGCTGGTGGTTGGGATCCAACCTGCTAGTGGGTGGGGGAGGCAGACATTTGTTTGCGGATCCTTCGTAGATGTCCTGACTTTTCCGGTGGAAGAAGGTGGCGCGGCTGTCGCGGATGTCTTGGGAGGGTGGGATGTCTATGCTGTCCGTACTGGGTTTCATGAGTTCCTTGACTATTGTGAAAAGTTCCTTGCTATTGTGTGCATTGGTGTGAATCTCTCCTGACTGACCAATTTTCTAGCTGATCTGATGAGCCGGTGGTGTGATGTGACGGCATCTTCGAAGGCTTTGCTGTCTGTTGAGCTCTTCCTGCTTCTCCATTTTCTCTTGAGTCTTCTGCCTGCGCTCCAGGATTCTTGGAGCTCGGGGAGAACCAGTTTGGTCTCCTGTGGTGTATATTGCCAGCGGGTTTCCTTAGAGGGGCGGCACGGTCAGCGAACAATTGTTATAGGTTGTAGGCCGAGGAATTGGCATCCGTGATGTCTGCTGGTGTGGAGTGACGGTGTGCAGAGGTGAGCTGGGCTTCTGAGATCTTGGTCCAGTTCCTGCAAGGAGGCGATTGACATGGTGCCTTTTGATTTTCTTGGTGAAGGAGAAATGGACACAGTGGTGGTTGGTCCAGTGGAGTTCAGAGGTGGGTGAGAAGGACATGTGGTTTCTGTCAGCGAACACAGGGTTGAGGGTGTGTCCTGCTGAATGAGTGGGGAGGTTGATCAGTTGCTTGAGCCCCAGGGTTTAGCGGTTTTCTATGAGGGATGAGGTGTTTGGGTCACTGTGGTTGTTGAGCTGAAAGTTGAGGTCACCAAGAAGTATGTGGCCCATTGAGGCGAGGGCTTAGGGGGTGATGAAGTCAGCCAGGGCTTCACTGAAGGTTGGGCAGGGCTTGGGGGGTCTGTAGATGAAAGTGCCGCAGAGGGTAGTGGACCGGGAGCAGACGGGCACAGACGGGTGCAGACGGGCGCAGACGGGCGCAGACGGGCGCAGACGGGCTTGACTTTGGTGCACCAGCGGCCGCCATTAAGAAAGTAAGGGAGGTATGCTCAGCTGGGAGGCAGGACGGCAGGAAACACAGAGCTGGGAGGGGGTGGGGCCACAGGGGCAGCTGCGATAGGGGAAGTGCAGGGATTACCAAAGGAGACAATAAGTGAGGCAAAATGAGTCAAAAAGTGAAAAAAGCAAAATAGAGTAAATAAAGGGGAAGAAAGGCAAAAAGGCAAAATGGAGCAGAGAGAGACAGAAGGCAACCCCTGGCCACCAGGGATGAGGCACGGGTGGGTGGAGGAGGACTTCAAACACCCAGAGCCAAGCAGGCACAGAGGACGCTGGGCAGCAGAAGGAACCAGTGGTACAGAGCGCGTGACCGCAGCTAACGCTGACCAGAGGTCAATGAAATGAGGCCTCATAGCTCAAACCTTGCCTGTCATTTGTCACTGGCTTGTAAAACCTCTTTCTGAACTCCCAAGCTCACATGTAAGTGCAAATATGCAATATATTGTAGGAATGCTATTAAGCATGTTGGATTGTCCTTGACTGATTTAGAAACATACTTTTCTTTTTGAGAAGGTTACTTGAACACTTTCAGACCACAAAGTCAACCAGTATGTACACTGTCCTAATCACTAAGGACCTGACATTCATATTTCCAAAGCATGAAGACAAAGATAGACAGTTGTGCACGTAGTGACATACTCAGAAACCATTTAGATATGCAGCAATATCTAAGGAGATTGCAGACACTGGCATAGTCCTGTATTGTCTAACAGAGCTACTGACATATATGATCAGCATATATGTAGAGGTTTACAGAGTCATGCTAGTCATAAAACAGGCAGTCAGATACTGGCAGGTGTACTACAATATCTGCTGGTGCTTCTAGAGGTAGACACCTGCATTCACTCAGAAATATAGTCAAGTACTGACATGATCTACTGAGGATTGCAGGGAAATGGTGCTTCAATCATTGATGAGGCCTATTAGTCCAGCCTTTTTCTGCTATTTGTCACTAGTAATTGAAATTTAAGTTTCTGAACTTTGAAACTCACATGTAAGTGCAAATATGTCATCTGTGTGATATGTTGTACATATGCCATTAAGCATGGTGCATTGGGATTCAGTGAGTAAGAAATGTACTTTTCTGTTTTTCAAAGATAATTGAGCACTTTCACAACACAAAGCCAAGCAGTAAATACACTGTCCCAATGACCAAAGACCTAAAATTCATTTTTCCAAGAAATACATACTGTGACTGCAGAAGTAAAACAGTAACACAATTCTTCATGTAGTGAAACACTCAGAAGCCATTTAGATATGCAGCAATATCAAAGGCAATTGCAGACACACTCACATAGTCCTGTATTCTCTAACAGAACTACTGATGTATATGATCGGCATTTATTTTAAGGTTTACAGAGTCATACTACTCTTAAACAGGCAGTCAGATACTGGCCATTGCACTACAATCTCTGATGGAGCTAGTAGAGATACATACTAGCATTCACTTACAGATTTAGGCAAGTATTCACATGATCTACTGTGGTATGCTGAGACATGGAGCCCTATGAATTCAGGCTGTGTCTGTGATTTCTCACCTGTGATTGAAATAGGCTTGTAAACCTGTTTCTGAACTCCCAAACTCACATGTAAGTGCACATATGTAATCCATGTGATATGTTCTAGGGATGCTATTAAGCATGTTGGATTGTCCTTGGCTGATTTAGAAGCACTTTTCTGTTTGAGAAGGCTACTTGAACACATTCAGATCACAAAAGTCAAGCAATATGTACACTATCAAAATCACCAAGGACCTGACGTTTATGTTTCCAAAGCATGCATGCTGTGACCCATGCAGTAAAAGAAAGGCAGTTGTGCATGGAGTGACACACTCAGAAACCATTTAGATATGCAGCTATATCTATGGCGATTGCAGACACTCACATAGTCCTGTATTCTCTAACAGAGCCACTAGCTACATTTATGTAGATGTTTCTGGAGTCATACTAGCTATAAAACAGGCAGTCCTGTACTGGCAGATGCACTACAATATCTGATAGAGCTAGAATAGGTATACACCAGCATTCACTCACAAATGTAGGCAAGTACTCACCTAATATACTGTGGTATGCATAGAAATGGTGGTTCAATCATGGATGAGGCCTATTAGTGCAGACTTTGTTAATTCTCACTGGTGATTGAAATAGGCTTGTTTCTGAACTCTCAAACTCACATGTAAGTGCAAATATGTCATCTGAGTGATATGTTGTAGCTATGCCATTAAGCATGGTGCATCGTTCTTCAGTGATTTAGAAACATGCTTTTCTGTTTTACAAGATTAATCGAGCACTTTCACGCCATGGAGCCAAGCACTATATACACTATCCCAATGACCAAGGACCTGACATTTATGTTTCCAAATCATACTTACTGTAAATCCAGCAGTAAAACAGAAACATACAAACTTCTTCATTTAGTGAGATACTCAAAAACAATTTAGATATGCAGCAATATCAAAGGTGATTTCAGACAGTCACATAGGCCTGTAACATAGATGCTGACATATATGATCAGCATTTATGTACAAGTTAACAGAGTCATACTTGGCAGAAAACAGGCAGTCAAAGGCTGGCAGATGCACTAAAATATCTCATAGCACTACTAGAAGTAGACACCTGCATTCACTCAGAAATGCAGCCAAGTACTCATATGATCTACTCAGGTATGCAGAAAAATGCTGCGTCAATGATGGATGATGTTCTTTGAAGTTTGTCTACTTCAAAGGCAGAAAGGGGTATAAGTAGTGGACCCAAAACCCCAGATTTTTAAATTACTTCTGGAACCAAGAGGAACCTCTGCCAAGGAGAAGAGCTAAAGAGCTGAGGAGGAGTACTACCCCTTTGCCTGTGACTGTGCTTTGCGGATTTGGCCTGCAGTTGCTGCTTCTCCCTAAAAGAGCACAAAAACTGGACTTTGCGGTATATTCCTGCTTATGAAGTGTCTCCAAAGACTTGGACTGAGCTTGCCTCCTGTTTTGAAGTCTCAGGGCTATCAAAGACTTCCTCTGCCAGCACCTGGACTCTCTGCTGAGCCTCCTACCCTGCCAAGTGGTGTCCTATCCAGTCCCTGGGCTCTTGAAAGGTGAAGCTGGTGGAAATCCACACACAGGAGCCGTGCTGGGAAACTTTTGATGCATCACCTGCAACACATCTGTAAAAATTACGCACCACTCGCCTCCAGGCTGAAATTGATGCACAGCCTGCATCGCAGATGGGAAATTGATGCATCACCTGCATCACGGCTGGAGAAACAACACAACACCCGCTTGCAGCTACTAAAATCGACACAAACCCAACGCAGTGCGGTTTTACTTTACTGTGCGGCCGAATTTCGCACACATCATCGCTGGGCATCAAAATGAACGTGAACCTACACAGATGTGAGGTGCCCTTGAGGGTCAGAAAAATGACGCATCGCCTACCCGACTGGAGAAGAAACAATGCACAACCTCACTTGCGAGTAAGGAATCAATGCATTGCTGACTTTATCAACGCACGCTCACCTGTGCGGCTTTATTTTTGATGCAAACCGGGTACTTTGGGTAACAAGGTTTCCATTGTTTTCCATGGAGTATGATTTCATTATTTTGAAAATTCATAACTTTCCTTGTGTATGTTGGATTTTTGTCATTTAGGTCTTGTTTGATTTAGATAAATATTGGCTATTTTCTAAACTGTGGTGTCCATTTTGTAGTGTTTGTACTGTGTTACTGTGTGTTCTGGTACAAATACTTTACACATTGCCTTTGAGGTAAGCCTGACTGCTTGTGCCAAGCTACCAGGGGGGTAAGCAGAGGTTATGTTAAGTGTGTATCTCCCTTGCCCTCACTAGAGTGACAGTCCCTGCTAGGACAGAGTGCAAACTGACTAACAACCAGAAACATTCATAATTATTAGAATAACATGGCTCTAAATGTGTATTATAAACACAAAGTTTTCTCTTTATTTTCAGGTATTAATTTCTTCTTAATAGAGATACTCATCATACCATTAAAAACTCAGAGAAGAAAGAAACAGACGAGAATACTACATACTGACAATTGAGAAACCAGAGGGGCAAAATGGAATACAAATGCAGAAATAAAAGCTACTGGTAAGAGAACAAAGAAATTTTTAAAAATAGTATGTGTTCAACTTGAGAGCCAGCAAAATTAAGTAGAAAAGGAACGAAGTTTGACATCAAGTAAGAAAGGAGTAAAAGTACATAATGTTAGAAGTAAAAAAACCTACACTGAACCACAAAGTTTAACTAGAATGCAACACTCTATTTACTGGGCTTAACTGGTTCCCTGTAGCTGTGCTGTGCTTTATCACTGTTGGCCTGAACTTGGGATTCTGTCTGGGTCCGACGCAACTAGATATCTACAGTTGGCACAATTTGCCTTTTGAATCTATTTTCTCTAAAAACGTGAAAACTCATTACAACCAATTCTACTAATTAGATTTCTGTCATTCTGGTCTTGTTTTATTTATTAATTTAAGCTCTATTTTTCTAACATACATGTGGAATATTTTTGTGTTGTGCTTTTCAATATTTTACTATTTGAAGTGTTGCACAAGTACTTTACACATTGCTTCTAAGTCAAGCCTGACTGCTCTGTGCCAAGCTACAAGGGGGAAAGCACATAATTTGGGGTTAACTTGTGACTTACCTTGACTAGGATTGTTGTTGTTGCTCGATCAGGGCTCACACTCCAGTCAACCAGTAACCCCTTTTTTAGGTTGAGCATAGCAGCGTGCAAGCACTGCTTTTCTGACATTTTAGTATGTATTTGGGCTTTTAACCACTTCCACCTCACGCCCATCACTATCACTCATTCATGGGCTTGCCCTTCAAAAATCCTTTATTTTTGTTGGTAAATGCTTTACGTTTGTCTCTTCTTGGGGCGGTTTAGTTACCGCCTTGGACATCGACCCTGTTACATGGCTAATTGCACTTTTGCCTATATGTTTGTGAGCAAACTTCTTTTTCCTTTTGTGTGCTGCTTCACGTTGATGCCATGGCGCTTTGAATCGGCTCGCTTATGTGAAACTGTATCACTTTTTATTTTCAATTTATGTGGCAAGAAAAGTTTGGTTAGGAGTTTACAATGCTAATAGCTCTCACTCGAGCAAATGTGAGACACATTGCATTGGAAATACTTGTTATCAATTACTACACTACAGAGCCCTCTAAGGGCATTATGTGGCTCTCTATGCTTTAGTAGTGAGGAATAAATGAGGCCCCATCCTTTGAAGCCTATTTTTTAAATGAAGGTTAGGGGTTGTGCAGCCCCCTCCCTGAACCTCCTTAAGCCCTGGGGACAGCATCCCATTGGGCCAGAGGTGGGTGCCCCACTGGCCACTCTTGGCACCCACAAGCTACAAAATCGGGACCACGAGGGGAGCCTCAGGGTCCTTATGACCTTGCTGGCTCCCTGCATCCTGCAGGAGCTGGTATTACTCCCACTTGGAGGTAGAAGCTATTTTTGCTTGCTCTTTCCTGGCAGGACAGATGTGGGTTTCCATGCAAGAAGGAGCACTAGAATGGGCTTTCCAAGACACAGTGGGGGTCATTACAACATTGGCGGTATAAGGTGCTTACCGCCGTGCAGAAGACAGCCAATACACCGCCGCGGCCGCGGTAGACCGCCACAGCTATTATGACACACATCACGGAATCCGCCGAAATTCAGACACCCACACAATACCGCCACACCAAAGGTCAGCGATAAACATGCGGAAACAAATCCTCCACCTCCACGCCAACAGAAGCACGCCCATTCTATTATGACCCACGAATCCACGCGGCGGTTTTTCAACCGCGGTATTCCATTGGCGGTACACACCGCTGCGCTCAAAATACACACACATATACAAAACACCGCCACATTGGACATTTCCAAATACACACACCTGATACACATACACACACCACTCCTACACACTCAACACAATATAAAACACACACCCACATCACCCACAAACCCCTACGACCACAATTTTGAGTTGAAGGCGACAGAGAGAGCACAGCAATAGACAACCCCACCACACAGAGGAACACCACACCATCACCCACACAACATCCACGCACAAAACACCACATACCACTACACCCACCACACTCATCAACACATACACCACCCCACACATCACACACACCACCCCATGTCACGCCAAAGACACCCTCGCTTCTCCGAGGAGGAGCTCAGGGTCATGGTGGAGGAAATCATCCGGGTAGAGCCACAGCTATTTGGCTCACAGGTACAGCACACATCAATAGCCAGGAAGATGGAGCAATGGAAAAGAATAGTGGACAGGGTCAACGCTGTGGGACAGCACCCAAGAAATAGGGAGGACATCAGGAAGAGGTGGAACGACCTACGGGGGAAGGTGCGTTCAACGGTATCCAGGCACCACATCGCGGTACAGCGGACTGGCGGCGGACCACCACCTCCTCCCCCTCAACTAACAACATGGGAGGAGCAAGTCTTGTCCATCTTGCATCCTGAGGGCCTCGGAGGAGTCGTTGGAGGAACGGACACTGGTAAGTCAAATCTTAACTATCATAACCCCCACCCTACCTGCATGATATCACACACCCTCACCATCACACCCTCCCCTATCACCCCAAATCCTCACCTATCTACCCATTACACCAACCACCCATCCCAAACCCAAGCCCTGCATGACATAACTAAGCATCGACACCCATCACCAAGGCATGCCCATTGCACAGACCCAGAACACCCCCCAACCATCAGCACACAAGCCCCCCCCACAGGAATGCCTGCACTGGGGTTCACGCATACCCAACCATTGCACACCATGAAACACACACATGCTATAATCATGTACTTATACCCCCGCAGGAACCCGAAGGAACGTCACCACACCAGAGGGTCCAGACAACACCACTCCACCCCCAGAAGAGGCCCACAGTGACGAAAGTAGCTCTGCCCCACTGGATCTTGATGACCAGCCTGGACCATCGTGGGCCTCGGGACAGTCGGTTCCCCTTGCACAGCCACAGCCCAACACCGAGCTGCCACCCTCTGGTAACACCAGCACAGCACCCACCCAGCGGGCCCAAACCTCCCTACCCAGGACAGGTCAATCAGCTGTGTGTCCACCACTACAGGGCACCCAGGGTAACCCACCACCCCAACAACAACAGGGACCTGAGGGCAGTGGTAGTGGGCACACGGTCCAGGGGACGGAGGCACAGGAACATAGGGGAACTGGAAGGGCTGCTGTGCGACAGAGGGAGGACAGGCCAAGGGAACCCACTCTCAACGAGGCCCTCTCCTCCATCATGGGAGCATACCACCACTCCCAGGAGACGATGGCCACGGTCCTGGACAAGTTGCAGGAGACCCTGCGTCTGCAGGAGGAACAATATTTGGGGTTCAGGGAGGAGCTCAGGACCATCGGCTCCGCCCTGGGGACCATCGTAGGGGTGCTGAAGGACATTCAAAAGACCTTGAGGGACACCGTGGCACTCCAAGGGGCCCCTAACACTAGGCAGGATGACAAACTGCCCACCACCTCTGCCGGCGCTAGTGGACAGGACGTCCCGCTACAGGACCACCACACCAGCACACCACCCCCTGCAGACGGACAACCACCACGCAAGCGGGCACTGAGATCCAGGAACAGGACAGAGCAAGATGGCAAGACCCCCGCCAGGAAATAAGACCACCCTGATAGTCCTCCCACTGTCCCACTTTGTTACCCTGCCCAAATCGGAACTGGCCCAGCTCCACTTCCAATGCCCAGATGTGAAATGTACCTGTGAGACTAATAGACTGGACTCTGCCATGAACATTCCTCCACCATCACCCATCACCATTTTACAACCCCCCTTCATTTTTGTACACTTAAATAAACACCCTTCAAACACCAAAAAAAACTGAGTCAGTCAATGATTTGTAAATCTGTATAATCAATTACATTTGCATAATGGGTTACCCATTGGAAGGCTAACATACCTATGTCACACATCACTAGCCCTTCAAGGATGCAAACAGTTGACACGTAGGTTACCACATTTGTGGAACTGAAATGGAAGGGGACAACTCAGTTAACAAATAGTGAGTGAAATTGAGGTACAGGATATAGGTAGATGTGTGAAAGTTAATGTAAAGGTAAAATAGAAAATGTGCTCACGTGTGTCTCACTGGAAATATTGCTGTATGACTGACTCCCTGTTGTCGTTTTCGTCTTCCTCAGCTTCATCCTCATCACTGTCCACAGGCACCACAGGCTCCACAGCTGCTACAACACCGTCATCTGGATCATCCTCCTGCAGAAAAGGCACCTGGCGTCGCAAAGCCAAGTTATGGAGCATGGAGCAGGCGATGATGATGTCGCACACCTTCTTCGGTGAGTAGAATAGGGATCCACCTGTCATATGGAGGCACCTGAACCTGGCCTTCAGGAGGCCCAAGGTGCGCTCGATAACCCTCCTAGTCCGCCCATGGGCATCATTGTACTGTTCCTCTGCCCTGGTCCTGGGATTCCTCACTGGGGTCAATAGCCACGAAAGGTTGGGGTAACCAGAGTCCCCCAATAGCCATACACAGTGCCTCTGGAGTTCACCCATCATATCAGGGATGCTGCTATTGCACAGGCTGTAGGCGTCATGCATTGAGCCAGGGAACATAGCATTTACCTGCGAGATGTACTGGTCTGCCAAACACACCATCTGGACATTCATAGAATGATAACTCTTCCTGTACACCTGTTCACTCCTGCGGGGGGGGACCAGAGCTACATGGGTCCCGTCAATGGCACCTATGACGTTGGGGATATGTCCAAGGGCATAGAAGTCACCTTTCACTGTAGGCAAATCTTCCACCTCAGGGAAAATTATGTATCTCCTTACGTGTTTTAGCAGGGCAGACAACACTCTGGACAAGACGTTGGAAAACCTAGGCTGGGACATCCCTGATGCCATGGCCACTGTTGTTTGAAATGACCCACTTGCAAGGAAATGGAGCACTGACAGCACCTGCACGTCAGTGGGGATTCCAGTCGGATGGCGGATTGGTGACATCAGCTCTGGCTCCAACTGGGTACACAGTTCCTGGATTGTGGCACGGTCAAACCTGTAGGTCACAATTAAATGTCGCTCCTCCATTGTCAACAGGTCCACCAGCGGTCGGTACACCGGTGGATTCCGCCATCTTCTCATATGTCCAAGCTGACGGTGCCTACGAAGGACAACAGCGAAGAAACAGTCACTATTCTTCCAGGTATGTACCCACAGTCACACCCAAGACTACCCCAGACAATAAACCCTTCCTGTATGTGTGTTGAGTGTAGGCCTCAGTGTGTGTGACGCATTTGAAAATGAATCCATGTGGGCCCCTGAAATGGCGGCTGACTGACCTCTAAACTGGGACAATGGGATTGTGGGGTAACAGCGCTGGCGTTGCACACCGTCACGGTAGGCGGTCGTAGAGTGCGGCGCAATGCTGCATTGGTTAGCAATGGACCCTATGGGTCCCAGGAGCCAATGAACAGGTGCGCCGGCGGTGATGATGCGTCCCGCCGCGGACGTCACCGCCACGGTCGTCACCGCAATTTTCTATCTCTTCAATCACTAGATACCTGACCTTCGACAGGAGAGGACCTACACTGCTAGTGCTGCTGTGACCTCGGTCTGGAAGCGACGATGGCTGCTGCGTCTGGGGTAAGGGCCCCTGCCTTCACATCGGAGGAGTTGGAGAAACTTGTGGATGGGGTCCTCCCCCAGTACACGCTACTCTACGGTCCTCCAGACCAACAGGTTAGTACACAGGGAGCACGTTGTAGGGGCTAGGCCTGGGTGGAGAGGGCTGGGTGGAAGAGGGAAGGGGGTAGAAGTCATACTACAGTAAAGCATGGGAATAAATGGGCCACATGGTCAGAGTATGGAGGGGGCCACACACACTGATGGTGCAATTGGTAATGACTGTTCCTCTTCCCTTGTGCATGTCATGTAGGTCAGCGCCCACCAGAAGAGGGACATTTGGCATGCCATCGCCAAGGACGTCCGGACCCTGGGGGCCCACCAGAGACGGGGAACCCACTGCCGGAAGAGATGGGAGGACATTCGCCGCTGCAGCAAGAAGACAGCGGAGGCTCAGCTGGGGATGGCCTCCCAACGTGGGAGGGGTGCCCATCATAACATGACCCCCCTGATGTTCCGGATCCTGGCGGTGGCCTACCCGGAGTTGGATGGGCACTTAAGGTCATCACAGCAGACACAAGGGGGTGAGTACAAACTCATTCTGCGGACTTTGCGTGCAGTGACGGTGTGTGGGTGGGGGAGGTGGGCTGTGGGTGTCCATAGGCCAGGGCGAGTTAGTTAGGCAAGGCCCCTCCGTAATGTAGGCCATGTGGCACTCTACCCCACCTCAGAAAACTAGCAAGTTGAGGTATAGTTGCCCCTGTGGCATCCATGTGCGCAGATTTCCAGCATTGCCATGTAGCCCATATCCATGAAATTGCATGTGCAGAGGGCAGGAGCGTGGCGTTGTGCATGGTGCTGCTGCGTCTGTCTTGTCTGCCAACGGTAGTGGTATGCCATGTACTAAAACTCTTTTTCTTCTGTCTCCCCCACTTTTCCTGCTCTCCCTGTCCGTTTGTACATCAGCATCAACAGGCGGAGGTACAGTGCACCGGAGCACGAGGGAGCTGCATCCCACATGGCCATGGAGGGCCACACCACGGACTCTGAATACACCAGTGGGACGGAGGGCGAGGGGAGCTTCACGTCGGCCACCGGATCACCAACCAGCGACACAGACTCGTCCGCCGATGTGATGTCCCCTGTGGTGGTGGCACCATCTGTGCGCCACACTTCTACAGGTTCAGCCGCCACCCCCCCTACTAGCACCGCCCTCCCAGCAGCCCCTCACCGTTCGCCCTGTGCCCGCTCACCCAGGAGGGTGGGCATCACTTCGCCTCTGGCACCTCAGGCCCTGCCCCAGTCACCCCTGCTGCCCTCAGTGAGGAGGCCATTGGCCTCCTCAGGTTACTCACTGTTGGGCAGTCTACCATTGTGAATGCCATCCAGGGTGTAGAAAGGGAGTTGCAACACGGTAATGCATTCCTGGAGGGCATTCATTCTGGTCAGGCTGCCCTTCAGCGAACCCTGCAATCTCTGGCCTCAGCACTGAGGCAGCAATTGTCCCTGTGTCCAGCCTCCCCCCTCCAACTTCCTCCACCCAGACCCAATGCCCTGTATCCCAGCCCATCCCAAGCACACCTACAGACCAGCATGCAGACAAGTCAACACACCCAAGTAGCTCAAGCAAACATAGGCACCACACACACCACAAGCACTCACACAAGCATCACACCCATACAGACACTGCAACATCCACTGTCTCCACTGTGTCCCCCTCCTCCTCTTCTCCGTCCTCCCTCCCAGTCTCGTCTACACACACACCTGCATGCACCACATCTACAGGCACTAGGACTCGCACCAGGACACCCAGCACCACACGCCGCTCACCTGCACTCACCACCTCCACTGCCATTTACACGTCCCCTGTGTCCTCTTCCAGTGTGTCTGTGAAGCCCCCTCCCAAAGTACCCAAACGCCGGCAATCACTCACCCAACATCCATCCACCTCACGACAGCCTCCAGTACCTGCACCCAAAACAGCTAAAGTGACACCTCCTACAACCACCTCCTCTTCCTCCACTCCCAGACCCCCTCCAGCTACCCATCCCAGTGTTCGTCAGAAACTGTCCCTCTGTCAAATTGACCTTTTTGCCCCCCCCCCTCCAATTCATCAGTCCCGTCATAGCGCCTCAGCCAAAAAGCCTCCAGGACCAGTGGTGCCTGTTCAAGGTTTTTGGAGTGCACCGTCCACCAGGGCAGGCAGTGGGACCCGGAGCCAAGGCACAGGCAGCCCACCCCCTGTAAAGGCTCCGAAATTGGAAGTGGACGACGGGACCGTGGCAAGACTCCTGGTGGGACAACAAGTGAAATGGGATCGAAGGCGATTGGTGAGTCAGCTGTAACTCCAAAAAAGGTGGGGAGGGTCCAGAGGAAGTCTGCCCAGCCTGTTGTGAGTGTCACGGCGGAGAAGTGCGCCATCATTTCCGGCGGTCGAGACACAACCGCCAGCACCGTCGTCACTGGTCCAGAGACCACCGCCAGAGTCACAGCCCAGGAGGGCTCAAGTATCGTCACTGGTCCAGAGACCACCGCCAGAGTCACAGCCCAGGAGGGCTCAAGTATCATCACTGGTCCAGAGACCACCGCCAGAGTCACACCCCAGGAGGGCTCAAGTATCGACACTGGTCCAGAGACCACCGCCGGAGTCACAGCCCAGGCGGGGCCAGGATGCCACAGCCCCGCTGGGCAATGATGGAACGTCATGCCACACACCAATGTCCAGTGTGGAAATCGTCATGCCACACACCAATGTCCAGTGTGGAAATCGTCATGCCACACACCACTGTCCAGTGTGGAAATCGTCATGCCACACACCAATGTCCGTATCAGAACCGCCATGTCATAGCACCGCTGAAGAGGGCAAAGACCGCCATGTCATAGCACCGCTGAAGAGGGCAAAGACCGCAATGTCAAAGCACCGCTGAAGAGGGCAAAGACCGCCATGTCAAAGCACCGCTGAACAGTCCTGAAACGCCATGTCAAAGCACTGCTGAAGAGGGCAAAGACCGCCATGTCAAAGCACCGCTGAACAGTCCTGAAATGCCATGGTAAAGCACCGCTGAACAGTCCTGAAACGCCATGTCATAGCACCGCTGAAGAGGGCAAAGACCGCCATGTCAAAGCACCGCTGAAGAGGGCAATGCACTGGGTAGGAATGAATGGCCCACCACATCAGGCATCCTTATCCCATGTGCAGCTGGGACAGTGACAGGACACTACCATTCACGGGGAGACTCATCCAGTCTGGGCACCAGTCACCCCCCAGTATCAGTATGGACCTGCATCAACTTGAGAGACTGTGGCTTTGCACTCCCCAGGATTGAACAGTGGGCAAACCTCCCACTGTATGGACTTGAGAGACTGTGGCTTTGCACTCCCCAGGATTGAACAGTGGGCAACCCACCCACTGTAGTGACTTGTGAGACTGTGGCTTTTCACTCCCCAGGATTGAACAGTGGGCAAACCACCCACTGTATGGTCTTGAGAGACTGTGGCTTTGCACTCCCCAGGATGTAACAGTGGGCAACCCACCCACTGTATAGACTTGAGAGACTGTGGCTTTGCACTCCCCAGGATACATCAATGGACATGGAGCCCCGTCGTGGATCTGGCTTTGCGTTTATGTGGCTGAGGTGCCCCCCCTTCCCTTCCCCCTGAGGTGCCTGTAGTGTTTCTATCTGATGCCCCGGCAGTGTTCTCTCCGATTTTGGTCAGGTATCTATTGTGGGCCTCGCCCATGCATTTTTGGACTGTTTGTGCACGGACATTGTTGTGTACATATCTGCACTACTTCTCGGATTGTATATATGTAAATAAGAGTGATTTTAGTATACATATATTTGTTTATTTTTGTATGACATGTATATTGGCACATTACAAAGTTTGACCGGAATTCGCATTGTCTTTGCATTCTTCCGGGGAAATTGTGGGTTGTTACTGTGATGTTTGTGACTGCATTGGTGTGTATGTTGTAATATGCGAGGGTGGGGGTGTGTGGTGGTTGTCCCCCTAACTTTTGCCTCTCCCCTCCCCTGTGTCGTAGGTGCTGTACTCACCGGTATCTTCTGCGCCTACGTCGCTGTTTGTCGTGAAGAAGCAGAAAGACAAGGGCAGGCAGTATATGGAGTTCGGGGTCCATGGAGTCGTTGTTCCTCGTGGGATATGTTAAGGTGAGTGTTTTCCCATAGCAAAAGCTGTTTCCGCCGTGTTTTTATCCACGGTGAATCTGCCCCGGAAAAGGTGGCGGATTGGCCTGTTGTGATACTGTGGGTGGTACATTGTCTCCCGCCTGTCTGTTGGCGGTGACCGCCGCGCTGCTTGTCTGTACCGCCGTGGCGGGCGAAGTGTTAAAGTGGCTGTCTTTGTTGGCGGTTTCCGCCAGGGTCAGAATTCCCTTTTTTTGTCCGTCTGACTGTTTGCGGTATTACCGCATCTTTAACACCGTCCGCCAGGGTTGTAATGACCATCAGTGTGTGTGCCAGCCCCAGGGGATGGGCAAAGGGTGCTAATAATTGATGTTCAACCTTGGAGGATGGGGGTCCTCGGAGCCTATTAAGGCTCATGAAGAATACTTGCATGCTCCCTCCCCTTAATTTAGAAAATTGTCTATGGGAGTTGGGATCACAGGGGCCTACTCAAGGCTTGGGGAGGGGGCCTCACCCCCTCCGCAAAAAATAATTTTGGATCTTCCCTTTGGGCCCTAGCCCACCTTGGGGGGGATTCTTTATAACAGAGAGGGAGGCTGCACTTTTAAAAAAAGATTGTAGAGGATTTGCAGATCATCCAATATTTTGTGTCAAAATTAAACTTAAAAGGGCAGATTGATGAAAAGTGGCGATGCACCTAGTGCAGCCCCACTTTTCTTGCTCCCCTTAGCGCCCCCCCAATGCCACCATGTGTTTGCCATATTTAAAATACAGCACACCATGGAGGTAGTTAGCATCATAATTTTTTATGCAGTCCGGTGCTTTGCAGGATCTAATCCTGTAAAGCACCCAGTGGCCCATTGAAACCAATGGAAGCCTCCTTTTAATGTCTGCTCTGAGCAGGCGTTAAAAGTGCCAAAAAATGGCATAAGGAAATCTCTTAGATTTCCTTGCGTAATTGTTTTTGCCCCCTCCTAATGGGGTAATGCCCCCTTTGCATACATCATGCCTGACACAGGCATAATGTAGCACAAAGGGTTACTAAGTGGCGCAATACATGCATAAATATGGTGCATCGTTTTTGGCCCTATAATTCCACATTAGTGTAAAAAAAATGATGCTAATGTTGTGTTAGAATGCACAAGGTCCTCTTAAATCTGGCCGTAAATGTTGATGACCCTAGGCTAGGTCCCTCTTGGATCCCACCAACAGACCAAAGAGATCAGACTATTGTTACCCTGCCCCTTTTGTCTTTTTTTCACTTTTTTTTAGATTGAATCCTAAATCTGAAGATAGCTGCTGCCACATCCTTGTTGACGTGGCGGTAGTCAATCAGATCTCTTTTGGAGAGCTGTCAGCTCAGCAGATCCTCAGCTCCATCAAATATACAAAGTTTTGGATTAATTGCTCAAAAACTACAGAACGGATTTACACAAAATCACAAAGTACAAAAAGCACTCTATCTGGACCAGGATCTAGTTTTTTCTGCTTAATTTGGAATACATTTGTTCAGCGATTTGGGCTGCAGCCGTGTCTAAAGATCCTATGAAAAAATAAAAGGGGAAAATAAGTTTTGTGACCACCCCCATTTTTTTGGGCTCCGCTTGACGGTTCACCCCAAAACTTTCCAGGAAAACTTTTTGGGGAAAGTTTCCTGAAAATTTGACAAATGGTGCCAAAGTTAAATGCTTTTTCTTAGGAAATGTAGTCTGAACTAAAACTACCCAGTTGTGACTGCCACTGGGAAATATATATAGAGATCCGTGGAAGGATCTTTTTCCTTAGCAGTTTTGAGGGTGTTCCACATTTCCATTTTGGACAGTGATTTCATATGAGTGAAAATCTGCCAAGATGGCAGTGGGAGTGAGCCATTGAAAAGTGTGTTGTGAATTACCACAAACAGGTAACACTTCCCTTCCCGAAATCGCCACTCTTCACCTCTGAGAGACACTTCACTCCAACATAATTTTTCATTACACTTTCATTTTATTTTGCATAAGTAAGCCATTTTTAAGTAACCAATCGCTGTTTTAGGAATTGCAAAAGTATGTTTTTTTCACCTATTTGTATTACCATTTTTAATTGTGAGAATACAGTAGGTACATTCAGGTTTGCATGTGTTTTCAAACAGCCGAATTGCTTGTGAAACATATTAGATACAGTAATGTACAGTGTCAGGAATTTAAGGCAATTTTTCCAGCTCTAGTCAGGAAGTCAGTCCAGACCTCCTACCTGTTCAACCCAGGACATTAGCATACAAAATGATCACTGTCAGTCTTCTGAAATATTGACCCTCATGTGTAGACTGCCTAATTGTGAACATCCTAACAATCACCGACTACAACAGCTGGTGGGCCGATGGAATAAGTCTTATCTCTCTGTGGTGCACTAGTGATGTTGGGGGGTGGCCCAGGGAGGGATGATGAAGAAAATAGATAGAGGGCAATGACTAAGGAGCTTGGATCTGGGTCAGTTGTGTTTCCCTTCTTTCTAATAATTAATGAATAGCAGCTGGGGTGGTTGCTTATCAGACAGTGTTATGTTCACCTATTTTGGGTAAGGAGCCCATGATGTGGAGATATGTATGGGGGAAGGCACCCAATGGACATGTTTCTCCTTCTATTGCAGAGAGGTCAACGATTCAGGGGGTCTGCTATTGTTCTTTGTTGACTGTGATTATAGAATGAACATGTCCAAACTTTGGACAATTCGGAGTTTCCCTAAGGCTCAGGACCTCCTCCATGTGTAGGGCTACATTCCCACTCGTCTAAGCACTGATCCATTGTGCTACAGGGGGAGTTCTGATTAACTTCTGATTCATAATAATTGGTATTTTCGCTACATTACTAACCGGTCTGCAAATCTTGTTTCTGCCTTGCCTGTTTTGAGCTGGGGGTAGTCTCAGAACACAATTTCCAATCATATTGTACCATTTTTATCCCACTAAGGTCACTAAAAAGGAGCCCACTTACAGCCAAATTGAACTATTACTGTGCAGTGTCATACCATGCAGTGGTTCTGGAAAACTTTTCACAATGGGGGTGCTGCAAATAATGTTTTATTATTGATGTCATAGGGATTGTGAAAAGTCCGTGCACCACACAAAACACAACTGTAGCAAATGTGCCACATCCATTCAGCAGGATAGTGGTGTGGGTGTGAAATGTAACTGAATGATGAATTTTGGAGCACTGGAGAGGCAGTGCACTGTAATTTACAAAGAGTTCAATTTATGCTGAAATGGTCACTACATGTGAATATGCTTGCAGTTTTACTGGTAAGATGCAGGAACAATAATATGTGGAAATCTGGTTTCAACGAATATAAAAAATGTGTGCATCACAAAGAAAAGTCCCATGCTCTGTTTCAATACTATTAAAATCTTTGCTTCCATCACACTGCAGAATTACACACAAATGTGCTTCATTTGTGCTTTCAAATTGCTGATATACGTCTTACGTCACTTTTTCAAAACCCTCTCACTTTCAATCATAGACATTGAAGTAAGCACTGGTTTTGTTAATCAGCAGCAATTTTTAGAAAACATAGCCTGAGAGTTGACCTTTGTCTCCGAACACACAGAAAATGGTAAATGATAAACACAAAATGTAAAGCCATCGTTACTGCTCATTCACCTTCTTAATTCTGGCATGAGTGCTAGTTCCAGGAGGTGGTAGGGACAATTTTCTCAACTATCCTGGGGAAATGTAAACTCTGTGCAAGCAATTAAACTGTATTTAAGTGTGGTGTGTCAGGATACCTTCTGAGGGTAATCTAATATCTAATCTCGTTCATAACCCTTCTATGGCCCAAGTCCCATTTATCTTTTAGTTCTAATGGAGTTCCCGTTGAAAAATAATTTATGGATTTAAAAGCGCATTAACTTCTGTGTGCGTCCAGCAGCTTTCAGGCAAGAATATAAATGTCAACGTAACTCTGGTGATTAATGTTACTGATGGTGAAGATCAGTATTTTGTCCAGTGGCAATTTTTACTCATTATGAAGTAGTGCAGATGGATAATGTGCCTGCTGCACATAATATGCACCATGCAATTTGCAAAACGGTTTGAGTGAACTAAGAATAGCTCTTTAAAATGAATTACAGAGAAGTACTATGGAGAGGGAAGGGGCACTGTTAGAGAGTGGTAGTGATGTAAATCATTCCGAAGGTGGTCATGGGCGGCACCACAAAAGACTGTGACACTAAGGGCTACCAGCTCTATAGCCGGCCCTGCTGCCACCCACTCTGTAAATAGTCTATACATAATCATATGTTGGGGATCGGATTTTCAGACACTGCATATTTGTGTCATCAGAGTCCTGTATCTAGGGCACTACCCCTTAAGGAGTCTAAATTGCTACATCTGAGCCTCGAAGGTGGTCATTAATCCATTTCTGAACATTTCACTCTGACCCTCCCAGTACCATTGATTCTAGGACTGAGCATAACTTGGGTAATTTGCTGTAGCATAATTACATAAGATTTCATGAAATATTGCACTAAGAAAATAGCACTAAATGAAACATAACAACAGAGGAGTAGCCAGAAGCTGCTCGTCCTTGCTAATACATTCATTGTTGCTGAGCTCCTGTGGTAGGATCTTGTGTGCCAAATTACTCGTAAATATGCAAACAGAAGTAATCATTTAATTTTCAGTAATTTTGCATCAAAAGATAAACTTCACATTACCAAAATTACTCAAAGTACTATGGCGTAAATAAAATTTCTCCCAGGCCTATTTGTATCCTGGCTTACTGGACTCCCATAGCTCCCAAGAAGCGTTTTAGTGGGACTGATGGTGCAAATGGTTCTTTTACATGAATCTTCCACAGTGCATCCTCGAAGCAGGTTATAGTAATTTATTTATTAGCATTCTGTTATTGGCTGACAGCTCAGCTCCCTTTTTGAGCAATTTTCACCAACCATGTCACCAGGCGATCCCTTGTGTATTAACCACTATGTAATCGCGTTCAAAGTCACCTACCTCCATTCTACCACGTCATAGGTAGCTTCCTTCAGTTTCTCCAGTGCTACTGGGTATACCTTTATATACAGGATTAGAACCCCTAGTAGCTCTTTGAGCAATATCTATGGAGCTAAATTTATCAGAGTTACATCAGTCTTGTGCCACGCAATGGGGCGCAAGTGCGATGCACATCTTAAATTATATTTATCAAGCCACGCAATGCAACCTTGCATGGCCTTGCCTGGCTTGGTAAATATAAAGTAATGCAAAGCAGCATAAATTGCGGTGTTCTGTTACTCTGCCCTTGGAATACGTTTCATGGGTGGAGTGTTTGTGGTCTCGGGCATCCACTGGATTTTGGTGCATTCCATAGTTACCATTACTGGTAGACCTGGAAATAAGTAAAAATCCTACTCCTCCCCAAGTGAGGCCTAAGGAGGAGAAACATATTTGTTTCTCCTCATTACTTACACTTTCTATGTGTGCTGCACTTTTCAGTACACAAAAAAAGACAAACACTCCTCCCGGGATTGCTTTTGTGCAGGAAGGCGCCCCTTCATGCACAAAAACAATCCTCCTTACAATGCAGGCACTGTGTTGGCGCTAGGCAGCACATTGTGCACCAGCACAGGGAAAATACAGGAAAGCGCCATAGAATGTTAAGTACGGCACATTCTTGCCCTCTCCCTATCACGCAGTGTAGTGAAGCAAGGTGACTTGCTGGTCTGCATGATTTCTTAATAAATATGCCCCATAGTCTGTCCCATTGCTAAATTCTTTAATGTAAGGTTTTGAATTGTTAATGGAGCAAGAATTTAGGGAAGCTTTGGAAACAACATATTATAATGGCCACTGAAAGAACATGTTTGCAATCACAGGTCTTACACGAAATCCAACTAATGCAAATTCTAGGCATGACCGAGGTGATATAATTTACACAACGTTTTGTACAGCTTGGAATGTTCAAATGACGTATCCATTTGGCACAGTTGTGAGTCTCTGAACAGCCTGCCATCTGCAGGTCGTGGGTTTAACCAGGAGAGGCTGTACATACGTGTCTACCTTCCTTCTAATTCATACCAGAGTGGTCAGTCTGTGAGTTCTGTATAATCACAAATGGAACCTGAGACAACAGATCCGCAAGGTGAATTCATATGGTTTTGTTCAGTGAGTTAGCACTGACAAATATATTTTCCATATTAAAAAAAGTTTGCATTTATATCAACATTAACATATGATCCCTCTATTATATTTACTGTGTGTTTTTTCACATTTAGATTGACCATAGACAATGTAGGCTGCTTTTATTAAAATGGTTAACGTCTGGTTGCTATTTTGCATTCCTATTGAGTATTTTTATTTTAGGAGAAGTAGACTCCAGATGTGCCCTTGATGTTCTGCTTCATGTGAAAACGTTTTCTTTTATGTAATCCTTATAGAATGTTAACAGGTTGTTATGGAGAACCTGCAAAGCAAAGCCATGGCCAAAAATATGTCATTCTGTTGTAGATAACAGCAAACCAGAAGCACGTGTATAGTAACTTCTTTGTGCAGTAGTTTGAGAAAGGTAATGAAAATACCTTTTCTACATGTGGCTTAACCTCATTGGTCCTTTGTTTGAGAATTATGTGTAGTTTTAGAGAAATGTTAGAAACTGTATGATTTAAGTTAATGTAATGTACTTGCTGATTCAGAAACATTTCCACCTGCATTTTGAGCAAATGCCTTTCTCACTTGCTTTCTGAAACTTCTTTTCTGGCCTTTAGGCAAAGTCCTTTTTGTCCTCACCTCGCAGTAGAGCAGATGCTTTTTTCACATGCCTTTACGGCAGAATCCTTTCTCCTGATTCCTTACCAGAATTTTCTCTGACTTAGCAGCGTACGGTGCTCTCTTTATGGGAGAACATATTTTGCTTAACTTTCCTTGAAACAATTTAAAGTAGCTTGTCTTTTCTTTTAATGACGTTGAATTCCATTACATTATTAATTGGCTATTGCATTCATCTATTGGTTACTGATTACAGCTAATACTGATGGTTGAGTGTGTATCTTTATGGCTTGAATTTAACCACTCATTTTCTTTCTTGTGGAGGCAAATGTGCTTCATGTTATTAAAATGTATTGTAATTTGATGGCAATTGCATCAGCATTTGCATGGTGCCAAGTGTTTGATCAATCTGGTAGCAGAGAATGGTTTTCATACTGGCGTATGAGGTCCACATTTGCCCCAGATAAACTTAAAATCTGCCAAGACCCAGTCTACATTTTTAAGTTTCCATAGTCCTGTTTGAACTACTGACAGTGTTCTAGAGTTCCTGAAGTGGTTCTCGTATTGTATGAGAGTGAGTAAAAGCAGGGTTATGCATCTTTGATTGTGAGTTGTCAAGAGATGTGGTGTTTGCAGTTTTTAATGCCTTGTCATGTATTGAGTTGTGGTGTCCTCCAGTTAAGCCATTTCCCTGCCCGCATAGTGCCTCAAGTTCTCTTGTGGCCATTGCTGGGATGGGCCTAAACCCCCCAGGCTTCCCCTGATCAACAAGGGGCCAGACAGCAACTGGTGAGCTCTTAAGAGCCGCATCACACCTGTAGCACAGGTTCTTCATTGGAGTGGTTTTCCTGGCCACATATCACCACAAAGTACTCTCGTGGCCATGGATGATGTGGTGCTATGTCCCCTAGCCTTCCCCTGCTCAAGGAGGGGCCTGACAGCAGCTGGTGCACTCTAAAGTGCAGTATGATATCCGCAGTGCAGGTTCCTTCCGTGAACTGGTTTGCCTGCCTGCATGTCACCACAAAGTACTCCTGTTGCCCTGGCTGGGGTGTAACTACTTCCCCCAGCCTTCCCCTGCTCAAGGAGGGGCCAAGCAGCAGCTGACATGGTCTAAAGTGCTGCACCACACCCACAGCGTGGGACACATCTGGATGAAACTGGGCCTAGAGCAGGCCCATCTGTGCCCCTCCGCAGATTGACAAGGCTGTGCTGGGCCTACCATCTTGGATCATTTTCTCAAATCTTCAGGCCGACATTGTACTAAGATAGCCAGTAAGCCAGTCACCACATCCACTGCCTTTATATCTAAAAATGGGGAGACAAATTCACACATGAAGAAAACTGGAGGAGGGGGGGATAATACTCCCCCTATCACTTCATATTCGTCAACAGCAATGTGATTAATCTCTTAGTGATAGTGATAGTGGAAAGTCGTATAGATGCAGTACAAAAGCTTATTAAAACTAATGATTTTCCAGGATCTCTGTTCTACCAGAAATTGCTACATCATCTAAGCCTGGACCAATTGCAAACCGCTGTACTATACATGACCCTCTCATAAAGTCATCCATTACTACAATAAACAATTTATCTCCCTCAGCACAGAAGACCCAGCGAAGCAAGTGGAAAAGATGCAATGAAACTGTGCACAAAAACCTTGTAGGTGTGAAAAAGCCTCTCACAAAGCCTGAAGTACAGGTATCTAAAAATGTAAATGATTCCATATCTGGAGCAGATTCTAAATCAATACTACTGGATGTTTGTAAGCCTTTCTTTGATAATCTGGAGACAATTTTGAAGGACATCCAACAAGATGCTTTTATGCAAATGAAGTCCTTGGGGGATAGAGTGCAAGCTCTCATGGACTATTGTAGAAATAATCAAAATACTGTTCAAAATAGATTGCAATCTCAACACCTATTTTTGACTGTGAGAAATTGGGTTGTTTATTGATTTCAGTATGATCCCTGGTCAAGCAAGAGCCACAATCCTTTGCTGGGTGAACCTCAAAAAGGCACTCATTTAACATGTGCTTAACCCTGGGTAGCTTACCACAAAAAGCAGTCAGGCTAAACTTAGAGAAAATGTGTTATGTATTTATACAGTACAGAAACAGCGGCACCATGAAAACACAAAACAATAGAAATCCCAAACCAATTTAGAAATATAGAGAACATTGCAATAAATTATTTGACACCAAACCCATGAAAATCCAATCAGAAGAACCAGAGTTCTGAATTTTTAAAGTTTAAGGGTCAAAACAGCTTGTTCTAACTTTTAGAAAATGGTCACCTGGGCACCTTTAGCTCCACAATCAAGGGTCCAGGAATGGATGGAGACGTCCTGGGGGTTCAAGACTCACTCAGACTGGGTCCAGGTGAACATTTAAGATGGCAGGAGCCTGTTATGTCCCTGTGGCTCAGAACAGGACAGGAGTCCAGCTAAACTAGCCCTTGGAGTAATTTTTGAAGCCCTGGGTGCAAATGGTAATGCACGGCTCTACAGCAAGGCTAGCCTCTGAAAGTTCCAAGCAGGCTCCAGGCATCGAAGCAGTCCTTCCAGATACAGCAGCAGTCTGGCAGAGTGCACAGCAGGTCACAGCAGCAGGCAATCCTAGGAGAGTTCCTCCGCAGGTCCAGTACTGAACTGAAGAGTGGGTCTGAGAGCCCTATTTGTATAGCCTTGTGCCCTGCTCTTAGAGGTTGGGAGAAGTTTCCAGAAGAGTTCACTGAAGTTCCAGGAATGCCCTGCCTCTCCTTCCTTGGCTCCTAACTGGCTGCATGGACAATACAGGGTCGTTAAGCCTATTCTGTGGTGGCAGAGCTCAGCCTCTTCAGTTGAAAGTGCGGCTGTGCTTAGCACCGACCCCCCCATCAAGTAAGTTGATGGCCCATCCAGGCTCTGCTAATCCCACTATTGTGTGACTATCTGGGGTTAATTTACAAAGTCTCATCTGTTAGTTACACCCAGTCATATGACTTAAGGTAGGCTGCAGGTACAGCAGGCTATGGGCAGGAAAAAAACAACTTTCCAAAAGTGGCATTTGCAAACTCGTCATGATAAATCCAACTTTACCATTACAGAGGGTTTATCATTACAAGTTCATAGATATCAAACATGACATATCTACCATCTATGGTTTAGGAATTACAACATATTAATTTTAATAAGAAATCCTAACTTTTACCCTATGGAGGGGTAGGTCTCTCAGTGGTGAGAAATTGGGAGTTACACAGCGCCCTGCCCTATGAACTACAGTGGGCCTACCTTAGGGTTGACTTACATTGTAATAAAAGGGGAGTTTAAGGGTTGACAAGGGATTTTAAATGCCAAGTCGACATAACAGTGGGATACTGCCTTCAGGCTGCAATGGCAGGCCTCGGACATGTTTTAAAGAGCTACTTAGGTGGGTGGCACAATAAGTGCTGCAGACTCACTGGTAACATTTAATTAGCATGTCCTGGATATATGGTATGCAACTCTAAAAGGGACTTTCATGTAAATTAAATATGCCAATCAGGTGTATGCCAATCAAAGGGGAGTGAGCACATGCACTTTAGAATTGGTTAGCCGGAAAGGATGGCCAGGTAGATACTCAGGGAGTTATTAAGAGTTTGGCAGGTGGAAAAGCCAATCCACCAAACTCCTGCGGTCAGGTTTCTGCCAGTGTGACTGCCTTCCCATGGGCCCCATTAGGAGTGACCTGCTGGGTCATTTTCCACCACCTAGCCCAGCGGGGAACGGCCTACAACATTGACGCCAGCTAATAATCGAGCCGGCGGCAATGTTGCGGTGCATAGGGTGCAACAGCATCCATTGCGATTTTCACTGTCTGCAAAACAGATAATGAAAAGTACAACGGGGCTCTCCATGGGGGCCCCTGCAGTGCCCATGGCAAGTGCACCCTGTCTCCGCCAGATTTTAAATGGTGGTGCAACTGCATGTAAAAGCTGGTGAAGAGGAGACTCGTAATCCCCAGGGCGGCGCTGCATGAAGCGCTGCCCTGGTGGCTTAAGACCACCAGCACTTCCAGTCCCTCCAAGGGAGGAAAACTGGCGGTGCTGGTGGTCCAACCGTGGCACAACCACCACAGGTGTAATTTGGTGGTCAGACCACCACCAAAGTGGTGCGAGCACCGCTTTGGCGGTGGTCAGATTGCCAGGGTCGTAATAAGGACCTCAATGTCTGACATGTTTGCTAGGGCCGAAAATTGGTTATCATGGGGAAAGTAAGAAGTAGGCTGGGTGACCGGGTTATGGCATGGACTTGGAGAACATTGAGCCATTGATGTGGTTGGTACACGATGATAGACTAGCCCTAGTTGTAATGAGCAAATCATGCCTGTATCTTTGGTGCAGTGATCCGGTATATGTAATAGTTTACTTACCAGCCGGGGGTTCCTAAAGATTATTACAATAAAATTGCCTCTTGAAGTTTTTGGGGTATGTCCTATTCAATCCACTTTCCTGATCATAATGATTTCGTCAGCAAGGTTTGTTGACCAGCCTGAATTCACTTTGCACCAATGGACAAAAGCCTCAAGGGGCAATTTTATTGAAATAATCTAGGGTTCTTCTGTCATCCTGTACCAACCGCATCAACAGCTCACCATTCTCCTGTTCCAGGCCTCAACTTGGTTGTCAGACATTGAGTGTCTACCTGGCCACCCTTTCTCCTGACATGGGACTTGAGGCTCACAAGGGAGATATCACAAGTAGTCCTGTGCATTCTGGAGATATTGTTGTACTAGACTGCTTTAAATGTCTGCTGTGGAACATTGCAGGCATCAGCAAAAAGCTGTACAGTGGTGACTGTCAAAATGTATTCAAAGACTAGGACGTCGCATGTTGCCAAGAAACTTGGGTCCTAGAAGACTTCCATGTTGATGGGTTTCAACTTTTCTTATTTTCGTAATGCATAGTAACCTGACATTCCAGAGGCTTATGGATATCATATTAATGAATTAATACTTTAACTATTTCCTACCACCATACTGATTTGGTCTATGACACAGACTAATTTATAGTAGATCATGCCTGAGGCATCCAGACAATGGGGTAATTTTGTGGATGGGCAATTTTAACACCACTACTTGACGTCATAGAGGTGACGGAGTTTGGGGTATTACAGAATGGCATGAGGAAAATTGAATGCACTTTATCCAAACTCCATATGGGGCTGCATTGAATAAGACTATAATAAAACCTACTTTCTAACTTAGACTTTTTTAAGGAAGGTGATTTTATTCTGCCTACTTTTACCGGCAGAGGCAAAGGCCCTTCTATAGATTTTATTCTGTTTTCGCCCCACACTGAACAACACATACAGGACTCTTGCATCCTTTCACCCAAGATTACTGATTATAACCAAATATCCACAGAAAAATCCACAGCTATTTGAAAGGCACCAGATCCAGATGAGGTCCCAATTGATATACATTAATGGGACCCTGCCTTTTGGTCACCCCTGTTAACCACTGTGTTTTGTAAGAGGCAACATCCCCATCTCCGGGAACGAGTCCATTATTGTTTCCATATTTAAAAAAGAAACAGAAGTCAACCCTTGTGTCTTCGACCCATCTGCCTCTTGGGGTCCTCTGTAGAGATCCTGGGGCAGGTGGTTCTACACTCTTTGGAATATTGGTCTCATGAGAATACATTTTTTTCAGTAGAAAAATATGGCTTCCTCCCGGGGTTGGCACAATTGAGCAAACATTAAACCTCCTACTGATATCAGGGAAATATGCTCAAGGGTGGGGAGGGACCCTTGATATGGCCTTCATGGAACTCTCTAATGCATTTAAATGGTGAATAGGGGCAAGTTATGGTCCATGATGGCCAAAGCAAGGACTGACCCATCCTTGATAGATCAACTAATACATCTGCATAGAGACACGAAGGCTTAGGTTTGATTTAACATGAATGGTAATGGTACCACGTCCTATTAGTCAACCAAAGGCGTGAGCGAGGATGTATTTTACCTCCTTTTTATGGATGAGCGCAAAGCGCTCAGTCCCATTCTGTAATCTCTCTTTCAGCTTCCAAACATGCCCATGTCATATTAGTCACTTCCATTGGTTTGTGGGCTTGCCTTTCAAAATCCGCTTGCTTTCATTTGTGAAAGGCATGCATACGTCATGCCTTTTCCAGTGTTTAGCTCACCTCTACAGCACCAGTAAACTACTAAAAACATACGAGGCTCGATGCTTTCAGCATGGTGTCCGGACTACTTTATCTGTTTATTTTCCACGCAGCGTGATCATGCTGCATTTTACATAGTCGATCACGCTATGTTTTTTTTTTCTTTACAACAATAGCTCTAACTCAAGCAAATGCGAGACCCGTTGCATTGAAAATGCTTGTTTTACTTATATTCCTTCTGGCATACATTCAAGAGGTAGAGTCACACAACAGAAATGGATTTTAACAGTGAGGCCCAAATGACATTCACACATATTTACTCATGTTTAATATTCATTCCCATATTGTGACTCTGCACTCATCTCTTTTTGTAGGTACTGCAATTACCAGTTGTTAGAAGTTTACCTCACCCAGTGGTTGTCCCTCAGATAATATTTGGCAGGTCAAATCTTTCAAAATTTAAGGAGGGGGCATCGTAGGAACTGCATAAATAGCACCAAATTTACGTGGTGTGTCACATTTTTTAGGAGAGCGTGTACCAGGTGAATGTTGGAAATGGCCGTTTTTGCAGGATTATCCCCCTACATTTTGCCTTTTTCCTCCTATTTTTTCTAACCTGTTTTTTGTTGGCTTTAGGATTCTGGGCACTTTACCACTACTGACCAGGGCTAAAGTATGAGTGCTCTCTGGCTAAATTGGATTGATGGTTGGTTTATCCATGATTGGCACATTTGATTTACTAGTACGTCCCTAGTAAATTGCACTGTGTGTGCCCAGCGTCTGTAAATCAAATGCTTCTAGCTGGCCTGCAGCACTGATTGTGCCCCCCACATAAGTAGCCCTGTGAACCTGTCTCAGACCTGCCATTGAAGAGTCTGTGTGTGCAGTTTTAACATGCCGTTTCGACTTGGCAACTGCACCCACTGGCGAGGCCCAAACCTTCTCTTTTACTACCTGTAAGTCACCCTTATGGTAGGCCCAAGCCAGCCACATGGGCAGGGTGCAGTGTATTTAACAGGTATGACATCTACTGGTGTGTTTTACATGTTCTGATAGTGAAATACAGCTAAATACAGTTTTCACTATTGCAAGGCCTGTCTCTCGCCAGGTGAACATGGGGTTTGCCAAATACAGCATATACAGATATGGACTTTGAGGTCTCGGAACTCACAATTTAAAAACACATCTTTTAATGAAGTTGGTTTTTAAATTGTAAGATGAAATTGTAACTTGTAAGTTTGAAAATGCCACTTTTAGAAAGTGGGCATTTTCTTGCATAACGCATCGCACAGCCGGCATGAAAAGAATCCACCCATCGCCCGTCCAATGGGGAAATAATCGACACATCGCTTGCTTTTCCGATGCATCACCTCCTTGGCGGCCTGCATCATCTTTGTTTTTGATTTTTATAAGGATAAAACCTTTTCAAGATTAAGGGGGTCATTCTGACCCTGGCGGTCACTGACCGCCAGGGCCAACGACCACGGAAGCACCGCCAACAGGCTGGCGGTGCTTCCTGGGCCATTCTGACCGCGGCGGTAAAGCCGCGGTCAGAAAAGGGGAACCAACGGTTTCCCGCCGGTTTACCCCTGGCCCAGGGAATCAGCGCTGCCATGGGGATTCCGACCCCCTTCCCGCCATCCTGTTCCTGGCGGTCGTGGGGCCCCTGGGGGCCCCTGCACTGCCCATGCCACTGGCATGGGCAGTGCAGGGGCCCCCTAACAGGGCCCCACAAAGATTTTCAGTGTCTGCTTTGCAGACACTTAAAATCGCGACGGGTGCCACTGCACCCGTCGCACCCCTGCAAATCCGCCGGCTCCATTCGGAGGCGGCTTCCTCTTTGCAGGGGCTTTCCCGCTGGGCCGGCGGGCGATCTTTTGGAGATCGCCCGCCGGGCCAGCGGGAAAGTTAGAATGACCGCCGCGGTCATTTGACCGCGGTGCGGTCTTTTGCCGGCCTCTGCCCGGCGGGCGGCACCCGCCGCCCGCCAGGGTCGGAATGACCCCCTAAGACTCTTTTAAACCTTTTGACAGTGAGACATTTATTCATGTATGTTGGATGTTTGTCGTTTTGGTCTTGTTTTACTCAGATAAATATTGGCTATTTTTCTAAATTGGTGTTGAGTACTTTTGTGGTGCTTTCACTGTGCTACTGTGTGTGTGAGTGTGTGTGTGTGTGTGTGTACAAATACCTTACACATTGCCTCTGAGATAAGCCTGATTGCTTGTGCCAAGCTACCAAGGGAGTTGAGCAGGGGTTATCTTAGGAATGTGACTCCCTTACCCTAACTAGAGTGAGGCTCCCTACTTGGACAGAGTGTAAGCTGTCTGCCAACTAGAGACCCCATTTCTAGTTTATTTTTATCATGTAAATGCGCTTGAGTCGGTGCTGGTAGCCAAAGGCAAAGGCATCCCTATAGTCAGGAATCACCCAGTATCCATTTTACTTTATGCAGATGAGCCAGTTTTGATCACCCACACTGCCTATATCCTGCAGCTGTACCTTAATCACCAGGGTGCCTGGGGCGAGCTGGTCTCGTCCTGGCACACGGTTCACAGTGTGCCCGGGACGAGACCAGCTCATCCTGCACCCGTCCCATGGGGGCGCACTAGCGTTTCCCCGTGGGCCTCTATCCCACAGCCCCCAGTCGGGGATGGAAGGGTAATCGCTTCCTCTTCCACCCCTCAAAGTGATGTCTGATGACATCAGCGCGCAAATCGCGTGCCTACCTCATCAGAGATCACCTCCGAATCCCAGAAGAGAAATGCAAAAGCATTTCTCTTCCAATCGTGAGGTGGGGCAGGAGAGGCATGAAAGGAAAGGAAAAACCTTTCCTTTCCTTTCAGGTCTCTCTCAGCATTTCTGCTGCCCGATCGCAATGCGATCAGCCAGCAGAAATGGCAACTAGACACCAGGGACTTTTTTAAAATTATATTTCAATAAGGAGAGCAGCCCCTTGGGCAGGGGTCGCTCCCTAGGGGGCCATATTATTTTTAGGCCATTTCTGCCACCCCTGGGGGCAGATCGGCCTAATATAATTAGGCAGATTTTCCTCCAGGTGGAGCAGAAAACCCCTAGACCCCAGGGATATAGATATATTTTTGTTTATTTAATTTTTTTTATATGTGGGGAGCGACCCCTTAGGCAAGAGTCACTCCACGGGGGGCCAAATTATTTTTAGTCCCATTTCTGCCCACCCTGGGGGCAGACCCCAGGGAGGGCAGAAACCACTAGACACCAGAGAATTATTTTTTTTTGTATACTTATGCATAAAGTGAGCTGCCCCTTGGGCAAGGGTCGCTCCCCTGGGGGGCAAATTGTATTTAGGCCATTTCTGCCCCCCTTGGGGGCCGGGGCAGATCGGCCTATTTTTGTTAGGCCAATCTGCTCCCAAGGGGGGCAGAAACCACTAGACACAGGGATTTTTTTTTAAAGTCAATTTCACGAAAAGGGAGCGACCCCTTAGGCAAGGGTCGTTCCCCTGGGATGCAAATTTATTTTAAGCCATTTCTGCTCCGCTTGGGGGCAGATCATCCTATTTCTATTAGACTGATCTTCCCCCGGGGGATAGCAAAAACCACATAGGCATCAGGGATTGGTGTGTGTGTATGTGTGTGTTTTGTTTGGGGGGCAGCCCCTTGGACAAGCGTTGCTCCCCATGGGGGCACATAACTGTTGGCCATATCTGCCCCCCATGGGGGCAGATCAGTCTATTTTTGGAAGGACCATCTGCCACCAAAGGGTGCAGAAAGCCCATTAGAGACTAGGGAAGATATTTTTTTCAAAATAAGAGGGTGGGGGTATGGGCATACCCCCACCCAAAATAAATGGGGCCAAAGTTGTTCTGCCCACCTGTGGACAAATGTGGCAATTATCTCTGATCCACGCCCCAGGGGGGCAGAACGTCTATTAGATAACAGGGGTAACAGTCTTTCAGCTCTCCCCCTTCGCACTAAAACATCTTATCCCACAGCAAGCAAGAGGACATTTGATTATTTTGGGTTTTGGTTTTACATTTGGGCCATGAGAGCTTGGCTAACTCTCAAAATCATCCTTCTTAGAATGGTGAAGGCTGCGCTTTTTGGACTTTGGGACACTGCCATGTAGAAAAATCCACAAGACCTAGACACATCTGAAAACTAAACATCTGGGTGATTCCAGGGTGGTGTGCTTCACATGCACCCCGCACCATTTTCTTACCCACAATGCCCTGCAAACCTCAAACTTTGCTGGAAATCACACATTTTCCCATATTTTTGTGATGGAACCTTCCGGAATCTGCAGGAATCCACAAAATTCCTACCACCCCGCATTGTCTCATCTCCACAGATAAAAGTTCTGCTCCACTTGTCAGCCTAAAAATGTTTATTTTCAAACTGCTCTTTTGGACCCGCTTTGGTTCCCCCTCAATTTCAAAATGTTTTTGGCTCTTCCCTGTCACAGGCACTTGACCCACCTACACAAGTGAGGTATCATTTTTACCGGGAGACTAAGGAGAACGTTGAGTGGTAGAAAATTTGTCCCGGTGCGGTGATTCCACACAGAAATGTGGTGAAAATGTGGACTCCCTCGGGTGTCTAGTTTTCAGAAATGTCTGGGTTTGGTAGGTTTCCCTAGATGGCTGCTGAGCCCAGGACCAAAAATGCAGATGTCACCCCACCGCACAAACAGGTAGTTTTGTATTTGATCATTTTGATGTGTCCAGATGGTGTTTTGGGGCATTTCCTTTTGGGGGCACTAGCCCTACCCACACAAGTGAGGTACCATTTCTGACAGGAGATTTGGGGGAACGCTGGGTGAAATTTGTGGCTCCTCTCAGATTCCAGAACTTTCTGTTACCAAAGTGTGAGGGAAAAGTGTTTTTTGGCCACATTTTGAGGTTTGCAAAGGATTCTGGGTAACATAACCTAGTGAGAGCCCCACAAGTCACCCCATTTTGGATTCCCCTAGGTGTCTATTTTTAAAAAATGCTCAGGTTTGTTAGGTTTCCCTAGGTGCCGGCTGAGCTAGAGGCCAAAATCCACAGCTAGGCACTTTGCAAAAAACAGCTCTGTTTTACAGTATTTAGGAAAATGTGATGTGTCCATTCTGTGTTTTGGGGCATTTCCTATTGCGGGCGCTAGGCCTACCCACACAAGTGAGGTAAAAAATTTATCGAGAGACTTGGGGGAACGCTGGTTGGAAAGAAATTTGTGGCTCCTCTCAGATTCCAGAACTTTCCCTCACCAAAATCAGAGGAAAAAGTGTTTTTTGGCCAAATTTTGAGGTTTGCAAAGGATTCTGGGTAACAGAACCTGGTGAAAGCCCCACAAGTCACCCAATCTTAGATTCCCCTACGTGTCTAGTTTTAAAAAATGTGCAGGTTTGGTAGGTTTCCCTAGGTGCCGGCTGAGCTAGAGGCCAAAATCTACAGCTAGACACTTTGCAAAAAAAACATCAGATTTCAATGTAAAAATGTGATGTGTCTATGTTGCGTTTCCTGTTGCGAGCATTAGTCCTTCCCACGCAAGTGAGGTACCATTTTTATCGGGAGACGTGGGGGAACACAAAATAGCAAAGCAAGTGTTATTCCCCCTTGTTTTTGTCTACATTTTTTCCTTCCAAATTTAAGACAGTGTGTAAAAAAGACGTCTATTTGAGAAATGCCCTGCAATTCACATGCTAGTATGGGCACCCCGGAATTCAGAGGTGTGCAAATAACCACTGCTTCTCAACACCTTATCTTGTACCCATTTTGAAAATACAAAGGTTTGTTTTCTGGATACCCCTTTTTCACTCTTTATCTTTCAGCAAATGAATTGCTCTATACCCGGTATAGAATGAAAACCCATTGCAAGGTGCAACTCCTTTATTGGCTCTGGTTACCTAGGGTTCTTGATGAACCTACAAGCCCTATATATCCTGCAACTAGAAACATCCAGCAGACGTAACAGTATATTGCTTTAAAAAATCTGACATTGGAGGAAAAAGTTACAGAGTAAAACTTGGAGAAAAATGGCTGTTTTTTCACCTCAATTTCAATATTTTTTTATTTCAGCTGTTACTTTTTGTAGGAAACCCTTGTAGGATCTACACAAATTACCCCTTGCTGAATTCAGACTTTTGTCTACTTTTTTAGAAATGTTAGCTTTCTGGGATCCAGCATTGGTTTCACACCCATTTCTGTCACTAACTGGAAGGAGGCTGAAAGAACAATAAATAGTAAAAAATGGGGTATGTCCCAGTAAAATGCCAAAATTGTGTAGAAAAATTGGGTTTTCTGATTCAAGTCTGCCTGGTCCAGAAAGCTGGGAAGATGGTGATTTTAGCACCATAGACCTTTTGCTGATGCCATTTTCAGGGAAAAAACATAAGCCTTCTTCTGCAGCCCTATTTCCCTTTTGTTTTTAAAAAAAAACAAAGTTTTTGCTGTATTTTGGCTAATTTCTTGGTCTCCTTCAGGGGAACCCACAAAGTCTGGGTACCTCTAGAATCCCTAGCATGCTGGAAAAAAGGACACAAATTTGGCGTGGGTAGCTTATGTGGACAAAAAGTTATGAGGGCCTACGCGCAAACTGCCCCGAATAGCCAAAAAAGGCCTGGCAGCATAGGGGGTTAATGATTTTATGGGGGAGCTAAATCTGGAAATAAATCATCAGAAATCACATATAATGATATGCAGCCTTAAAAAGACCCACACATGTCCACACTACATAGATGGATTCCCTATTACAGAAGTACTGAGTTTTAATTATCATGGCATCTTAAGGTCTAATAATTTGAATTGGGATAAGCTTTTAACCCGGCAAGCTGGCAAATTGAGCAGGCCATTGATTGAATTGTTAAGTTTTCTAACATAATTGGGACAAAACCCCATCAAGGAACTAATGGCTCTGCATAAAAGTAAATGCCTTTCCCTGGGGTGTTATGGAGCGGGGGTCTGTGTTTATAACCTTCTGTAGTAGACGCCAAAAAAATTAAAACAGTTTTCTTTGCAGGGTTATAGCAATCCCACAGAGTACAGACAGTTTCATTGCTCATTTGGAACTTGGACTCCCTTACTTGGGGGATTTTGTCCAGGTTGCTGTTGGGCACAGGGGGTGTTGATCGGCACCGCTCCTTTAAGGGGCGGAGCACGTAGCCTTCATAGCATCAGTTGACATGTTCCTGGATTCCTGCTTATCTGCTGCCTGGTGCCTGCCTCTATGAACAAAGCTTCAGGAGTCTGCTTACCATCTGCCTGTTTTCTTCTCCTGTTGCTTCTTCGTACGTCGTAGGTGCACCTGCTTTCGGGCTTCTGTTGTTGGTTCGTCGGCCTCTTCATACTTGTTAGTAGTCTCCTGAATCATATTTTGCTGACATAGTGCATCAGGTCTGTCAGCCATTGTCTACACTCCTGTCTACACTCCAGTTACAACTTGTACTCTATTTGCCTCCTGAAAAACAAATGCAGTACAAAGAACAAGTAAGCAGAAATAATGTTGCTCAAGACATCATGTTATATTGCAAAGATTAAGAGAAATGACTGAAAGACTTATCTGAGGTTCTCTGAAATCTTCTCCTGGAATATCGGCACAAACCTATTTAACTCTTTTTGGAGTCATTGCCACAATTTTTCCCTAAAAGGAGAAAACAACACAAGGGTTATTCATATTGCCCATTGTATAGAACTTCTACAAGAAATTCACAATGTATTTTTCATGGGGAGTAAGTCACGTGGAAGGAAGAATATGCGTGATATTGTATAGGAAATTATAAATATGAATTCACACATTTTTAAGAACATGAGCTTGTGACTAGAAAATCACTAGATGTAGTGGACGTGTACTGACACATACTGCTTTACAAGTTAGAAGGGAGGGACAATAGAGAGGTGAAAATTGTTATTGCACTTGTGTTTAGACTTACCTGCTTCATGCAGAACAATAACTGCATGTTGTCCATTGTAGGTACAGGAAGACCAGGAATTTAAGTCATGAGGTGTCAGTTCTGAGTTCGCATCATCCTGTCTTAGTCCCTTCACCCAGGTGGGCCAGGATAGATTGTCCTATCGATCTGTCGGACTTGCTTAGAGGTAGGAAAATTATCCTAATGCCCATTTCACTCCTGCAAAAAGGTAGGTTCTTGACAGCTGCTCCGTTATTAATTTAGCTTAAGATCCGGCACTCTCACCATACCACATTCTCACAAACGTTCATTGAAAACTACCTCAGCCAAGACCGAGTGGCTTCTACGCCATGGCTCGCTTTCGTCAAAAGGGGTTTTTCAGATCTTGGTGTGTCAAATCTTTTTCACTCTCCTAGAGAAATTGATAAAAGCTAAAAAACCGCTGTAAAATCTATCCCTTCTCGCTCAGCATAAAAACTCAGGTTTCTTAAAAAACAATTGATGAGCTCAGTTTCCCACTACCTAGATGCTACGTAAGCAGAAAGGACAGAATTATACTGAATATAAGTCTTGAACATTGATTTTATCTGACCCGTTTTAGACTTAGCACTTTGTTAGCCTGTCCTCAACAGTCCACATGGTTTCCACCTTTACCACCTTGCCCCTTTGACAAAACATCCAAGCAAACTCTTGCACATTTTATATTTTTTGTAGATTTTATGCTCGCCGCAGACTGCAATATTTCCTCCCTTATTGAATACTTATGGTTCTAGTTCACATAAAGCATGTTTGTGAGATCTTCAGCTTTTGGATTCAGAACTTTGTTGCTCAGTATGTCCAAAGTGCCTTAGAGTCAGAAAAGCAGAGAACCACACTAATCACGATGAAACTTGAGTTGTTTTGTGTCCAAGGCTGTGTATTTACTTATGTCCCTGTTACAGCACTGAATGTTTATATTCTTGATTAAAATAGAACCTACACAATGGCCTCTCCTTTTAGCACTATTTAATTGTACTTTGAATCCTGCTTAGCTGTGTGCCCAAGATGATGGCTCCCATTATGACAATGGCGGTAAGTACTGCTTACCACCATGCTGACTGCCGTCAACATACTGCCGCCGCAGTGAAGTACCGCCAACCATATAATGACCCACACATAGCAATCCGTCACTATACAGCCACACACACAAGTCCACCAGCCCAAAGGTCAGTGATAAACTGTCGGTAGCAAAACCTACACTGTTACGCAAACAGAACCATGCCCACAGCATTATGACCCACAAATCACCACAGCGGACATTCAATCGCGCTAAACCTTTGGTGGTACATACCGCCGCACTCAAAATAAACACAACCTAACAAAACAACACCACATTGGACAATTCAAACTACACACACCTGACACACATACACAAACCACACCCACACACCCACACCACTATAAAACACCCACCCACATTACCCACAACCCTTTATGATTAAAAACAATTGCCACAAGAGAGATAGCAAGACCCCAGACAAGACCACAGCCACACACCACCATCATCTATACACCATCCACGCACCTTACATCACACACCCTAACACATCACCCCACACACTACCCACACTATACCCATGGCAACACAACAACACCCCAGGTTCTCAGAGGAGGAGCTAAGGGTCATGGTGGAGGAAATCATCTGGGTAGAGCCACAGCTATTCAGCTAGTCCTCTGTCCCCAGGACACGTCAATCAGCAGTGTGTCCAACACTGCGGGGACCCCAGGCCACCCCACAAACACAGGACAATCAGGGACCTGGGGTCAGTGGCAGTGGGCACATGGTTCAGGGGACAGAGGCACAGGACAACAGGAAAGCTGGGAGGACTGCTTTGCGACAGGGGTAGGACAGGTCCAGGTAACGAACTCTCCAGGAGGCACTCACCAACATCTTGGGAGCATACCACTAGTCCCAGGAGACGATGGGTCAGATACTGGACAAGTTGCAGGATACCCAGCGGTTGCAGGAGGGACAGTACCTGGGAATCAGGGAGGACTTGAAGGACATCCACACCACCCTGGTCACCATTGCAGTGGTGCTGGCAGACATGGCCAACACCATGAGGGAGGTAGTGGCACACCAGTGGGCCCTGACACTAGCCAAACCGATGAACAGCCTTCCACCTCCGCTGCCGCTGGTGGACCGGAGGCCCCTCCACAGGACCAATAGGCCACCAGCACACCACCCCCTGCTGAAGGAGAACCACCCCGCAAATGGTCCCTGCGATCCAGGCAGAAGCCAGAGACTATTGCCAAGACCCCTGCCAGGAAATAAGACTCTCCTGATTATCACCCTTGTGGCCCACTCTGTCAACCTGTCCACCTTGAAATGCCATTGCTCCACTTCCTATGCCCCCTTGGACAATGCACCTGTGATACAAATAGACTGGACTCTAACCTGGACTTTCCTCCACTATCACCCCAACCCATTGCACAAATGTAATATGTGTACCATCTACTGCCCCAATAATGATGGGGATATGTCCCATTGCATAGAAATCTGCTTTCACTGTGGCCAAATCCTGCACCTTGGGGAAAACGATGTAGCTTCACATGTGTTTAATCAGGGCAGACAACACTCTGGCCAGCACTATTGAGAACATTGGCTGAGACATTCCTGCTGCCAAGCCCACTGTCACTTGAAAGGAGCCAGTTGCCAGGAAATGGATCAGTGATACCACTTGCAGAAGAGGGGGGATCATGGTGGGCTGACGGATAGCAGATATCAGGTCAGGTTCCAATTGGGCACACAGCTCTGTGATTGTAGCCCTGTCCAGTCTATAGGTGAGGATAATGTGCTTGTCCTCCATTGTTGCCAAGTCCACCACGGGCCTGTACACGGGGGATGTATCTATCTCCTATTCATCTGCAGGAGTTGCAATCTAGGGGGGAAACGGTGAGCAGATGGTCAGCATTCCATATTTCCAAACACTACACTGCATTGCATGTTGTGATTGTAACAGTATATTGTTGGATATGCCCAAATGGTGCCTATGTGTACTGTGACTCAGTTAAGTGCCATGGCCGCCCCCCCCTTAAATGGCGTCCACCTGTCCTATACAGAGGGACAGGTGGAAATTAGGTAATTCGGCTGATGTTGTATGCCGTTGTGGGAGGTGGTCGAGAACCGCCGTGCAACTCCTCATTGGATACCATTGGGCCCTATGGGTTACAGTGGCCAATGGTGATGCATGCCAGCTGTGACAGTACGCACCGCCGTGGACGTGACTGCCATTTTCTATCTGTTCACTCACTTGCTACCTGACCTTCAACAGGAGAGGACCTACACTGCAAGTGCTGCTATGACCTGTGTCTGGAACCGACCATGGCTTGTGTCACTGAGGAAAGGGCCCCTGTCTTCACTGCAGAGTTGGAGAGACTGGTGGATGGGGTCTTATTGCAGGGTAGGTCCCATATTGGGCAGGGTCTGATGTACACCTCCTCCAACCAAGCTAGTAGGCATCCACCACTGGGGTAGGGGTCTGTGGGCCTCAGCTATGCTGCAATTGGTGTTAGGTATCCCTGTCCATGGGCGGGTACCTAGCATTGTGACTGCCTGGTGCGTAGGGCTGTTCCATGTGTGTGTGTGGTGTATGCCAACAGTGGTGTTGTTGCCACCATTGACCAAGGGTGTCCTTTGTCTCTCCCCCCTTTTAGTTTTGTCACCCTGTCCTTATGTGCATTAGCATCATCTGGCAGAGGAGCAGAGGCACCGGCGACAGGGAGAGCTGCATCCCGCAGGGCCCAGGAGGCTCAATCCATTGACGGTGGGGGCACCAGTGGGATGGAGGGCAAGGGGAGCACCACTGGGGAGACAGGAGGGACAGTTCTGACAGTGATACCTCCTCCGATGGAAGCTCCTTGGTCGTGGCAGACACCTCTGTGCCCACAGGTACAGCCGCCACATTCCATACCAGCACCGCCCTCCCAGCAGCCCCTCAGTGTGTCTCCCCTGCCCGCTCACCCAGGAGGGTGGGCATCTCCTTCACCCCATGCACCTCAGGCCCTGCCAAAGTGAGCCCTGCTGCCCTGAGTGAGGAGGCTATTGAGCTCCTGTGATCCATCTCTGTTGGGCAGTCAACCATTGTGAATGTCATCCAGGGCAGGAAGCCCATTTGTAACAAACAAATGCATTCCTGGAGGGCATTCACTCTGGAATGGCACCCCAACAGAGATCAATCCAGGCTCTGGCCTCCTCCCTGATGGCACCCAGTGTCCCTGTTTCTAGCTTCCCCCCTCCAACTTCCTTTGCCCAATACCATTCCCCTCAACCCCAACCTACCCCAAGCACACAGGTAGACCAACATGCACCCAGGACAACACACAGTAGTGGTACAGGCAAACACAAGCACCACACTTCATCCCACAGGCACTCACACAAGCACTATTCAGAATCAGACATACCAACATCCACTGCCTCCACTGTGTCCCCCTCCTCCTTGTCATCTACCTCCCTCCCAGTTGCATCTACACTCACACCTGCATGCACTACATCCTCATCCACTACCACCATCACGCCTACCACTGCACGCCCCTCACTGGCATTCACCACCCCCATATCCATGCACACGTCCCCTGTGTCCTCTCCCACTGTGTCTGTGCACCCTCCTCCCAAAGTACACAAAAGCAAGCACTCAGACACCCAACAGCCATCCACCTGACAACAGCATCCAGCCTATGCACCTGCACACAAACATAGCAGACAGACATCTCCTAAACCACTTCCTCTTCCTCCACTCCCAAACATTCACCCTCTTCCTGCCCCATTGTCCCTAAGAAGCTTTTCCTCTCCACCATTGACCTCTTCCCTACCACTCCCCCCTCCAACCTTCTAGTCGGGCCAGGATGGTCAAAACCCATCCGAGTACCTCAGACACCCAGTCCACGGCCACAGTAGTGTTGACATCTACAGCAGGTGGGAGAGGATCTCAGGCACCAGGCAGCAACACTGACAGAGTGCTTGCACCAGGTACATCAAGGAAGGGCAAGGAGGCACCACCAGCTGCGACAGGGAATGGCAAGGAGGCACCACCAGCTGCGACAGGGAAGGGCAAGGGGCAATCCCCAGCTGCTGACAGGAAGGGCAAGGGGCCTGCACCAGCAGGCAGGAAGGACATGAGGCCTGGTGCTGGGACTCATTCTGAGCCCCCACCACCAACCATCCAAGGCTGCAGGGGAAGGGCTGGAGCCTCCCCCCACCACTGCCAGCACTGCCACCAGCACCACTGCCAGCAGCAGCAACCCCTGTGGGCAGCCGTCCAAGACTGCAGAAGATGGGCTGGAGCCTCCCCCCACCACTGCCAGCACCACCACCAGCACCGCCAGTGACACCACTGAGCAGCTTTCACCACCAGCGGACTATGTGTAGTCCTGCCTCCATGGGCTGCTGTGCGTCCTGGCCCCTGCAAAGCATGTGGGTCTGACACCCAGGTGAGAGACTGTGACCTTGCACTCCCCAAGATCTGTATCACAGGGCACAATGCCCCCTCCAGAACCAGTGGAAGAAGCCATCCACTCACTGCATCCTTCCCAGGATGAAGCACACTGGACACAAGGCCCCCTCCAGAACCAGTGTAAGAAGCTATCCATTCACTGCATCCTTCCGAGGATGAAGCACACTGGGCACAAGGCCCCCAGCAGAACCAGTGGAGAAGCCATCCACTCACTGCATCCTTCCCAGGATGAAGCACACTGGGCACAAGGCCCCCTCCAGAACCAGTGGAGAAGCCGTCCACTAGAGAGACTGTGGCCTTGCACTCCCCAGGACCAAGCAGTGGGCAAACCACACACTATAGAGACTGTGGCCTTGCGCTCCCCAGGACCAAGCAGTGGGCAACCACCCACTAGAGAGACTATGGCCTTGCACTCCCCAGGACAGCGCACAGGGCATGTTGGCCCCTCCAGGACCAGAGGTTTTGTACCATCTTCTGGTTGAGGTGCCCTCCCATTCCCCGTCCCCCTGAGGTGCATGTATATTTTCGACCTGCTGCCCCTGCACTGTTCTCTCCGTGTTGTTGCAGGAGTGAGTTGGGTCCTTGGCCTATGTGATGTGGCCCTGTGGCCCACAGACATTGAGGACTGGGCAGTGTCCCTCCATTTGTAAATATGTATATACGTTTGTATTTTGATGCACTTATTCATGTTATTTTATTGTATTACATTCACTTTCTTCGAATCATTTTGTCCTTGAATTATTCCTGAGCGATACGGGGTGGATATGTAATGTTTGTGCATCTGCTTGTGTGTATGGTGTTGGGGGTGGGGGTGTTGTGTATGTATGTCACTCTCTTTTTCATCCCCCCTCCCTTGTGTGCTAGGCGGCAGTACTCACCGTGGTCGTCTTTGGCGACGTTGCTGCTCCTGATGCAGGAAAAGGTAGACGAGCATGGGATATATGTGTAGCTTGGGCTCCATGGCGTCATGGCTGTTCCCTGTGACTCCAGAGGTGAGTCCTTTGACTTTTGTGTTCTGTTTTCACCGTGCTTTTAATGTCGTTGGTACCACATCAAAAAAGGTGGCGGATAGGCCTGTCGTAATAGTGTGGGAGGTACATCGTCTTCCGCCGGGCTGTTGGCGGTTACCGCTATGGTGCTTGTTGATACCGCTGTGGCGGTCGATGTGTTAAAGTGGCTGTCTGTCTGAGCGGTTTCCGTCGTGTTCATAATTCCATTTTTGTTACCCCCGGCCAGTTGGCGATATTACCGCCGCTTTATCACCGACTGCCAGGGTTGTAATGAGGGCCTACGTCTCCACTTTCGTAATCCATTCCACATTGAATGTTTACTCCATTTAAAATTTTATGATTATGCTATGAATTTTATTTCATTCATCTTTATTCGACTGTGTTGTTTAGCTTTTACATATTTATATGTTTGTTTTAAGGATTCATTGATGTTTAACCTTTTTATGGCTGTTTTGCTGAACAAAAGTTTTGACTGACTGAGTTGTGGTGTCAAATTGGGTCTAAATGGGTTCTATGTTGAGATTGAAATTTGAAGTGCTTTTTTGTGTATATTGCCTGTGCGTATGAAGATTAATGCACTTAATGAAAAGAGTTGAAGTTTTATTATCAGATTCATCCTAATCCAATACCCTGGGATAGATACAGAGTTATATTTAGGTTTTGACTTCTCTGTTAAGATTGAGGTGTTAGACAGTGAAGCACTATCGGCTGCATCAAGATAGAAATTTATTAAACTACTGTTGTGAGATTGTACTAAATTAAAGGGGTCAACATAGCACCAACATGTCTGCTGGCAACAGAATTTAGTTCTAACAAAAATAAATTGTTCAAACTAGGCCACTGACTAGTCCATTTCAAAGTCCCGGAAGGACAAATATAGCCCACACTTTACTCCTACGATGGAAAAGAAAACTCCACTGAGAAGGGGCATCAATGGGGCACCCAGGCACCTCAGGGCTCAGGGGCAGGGGGTGGCAGGGGTGGGGACTCAGGTTTGGAAGGAGGGGTCTTGGGCACAGGCTCTGGAGGTGGAGAAGGTTTGGGCTTGCCCTTGGGAGGAGGAGGAGTGGGCCTGGACCTGGGGGTGGCAGAGGGACCATGGGCAACACAGGCCTTCTTCCTTCCTGGGGAAGGGGCATGGGAATGGGTAGTATGGACTGGGGAGGACTTGGATGAGGAAGGAGTGGATTTCTGGAGGACAAGGGAATGTTTGGGGACAAGACGGGATGGGCCAGTGAGTTTGAACAGGTCAACATGGGAGAAGGAAAGCTTTCGAGGAGCAGTTGGAGGGGTCTTGGAGACAGCTTTGGGAGTGGAGGTTGAGGGAGTGGTGGTATGAGGTGTAGGTCTGCTGTGCTTGGATGCAGGTGCCTGTACAGTATTCCCATGTTTGATGGATGTGTGTGGAGTGGAAGACTAGGAGCATGTCTGTGTCCTGGGAGGAGGGTGGGTGGACACAGTGGGGGAGATGGATGTTGCTGTGTCTGCTGGAAGGTGCAGATGTGGTGGGAGGGGGACAGAAATACCAGGGAAAATGGCTTCCGCCAAAGAGGAGGCAAGGGCCTGGAAAGATCTCTGTAGGCCAGACATGGCACCGTGAATGCCTTCCAGGAGCGCATTGCATTGCTGCATCTCTGATGCAAGCCTCTGGATGGCATTCACAATGGTTGTCTGACCTACAGAGATGCTGCTCAGGAGGCCAAGAGCCTCCCCAGTGAGGGCAGCAGGGCTAACAGGGGAGGAGATGAGGTGCCTGGGGCGAAGGAGATGTCCACCCTCCTCGGTGAGCTGGCACTTGCTACGCACTGGGGAGCTACTGGGTGGGCGATGATGGTATGAGGGGTAGCGGAAGATGACAAAGAACGGGTGGGCCCAGTAGAGTCTGCCACCACCAGGGAGCTGTCATCGGAGGAGGTGTCGGAGTCACTACCTCCAGTGGTAGTTGCCTCCCCGTGGCATTCCCCTCACCCTCCAACCCACTGGTCGCCTTGGCATCAGTGGACTTTGACTCCTGGGAACCGTGGGCTGCAGCATCCCCACTTGCGGGTGCCTCAGCTTCCTCACCAGATGATGCTAAATCACACAAGGACACGCCATGACAACTAACTCCAGCGTAATGAAGTCACTTCCTACACTACACTACCTATAGTGCAAGGGACTGCCATTTTGCATCCACCACGCCTTCATAGTCTGTCCTGGGTCCTAATCCATGGCTCCATTCCCTCTCCCCTTCATTATGTACTGGTATGATCAGTGATCCTCCTCATAGAATCATAGTGGTAAGTGTGTCTACACTGTGACACAATGAAACAAACACACCTCACCAGACATTACCCTGACAGGATTACCATGTTCTCTGCGTCTGTGTGAGGGACAATACTGTTGCATGCACAAAATGAATGGTGGAACAATGTCACTGAAGTGATTGTCACAACTCAATGTGTCTCTCTTCCACCCCCATAGGTACAGACCCATGTGGCGAAGGAGGGCCCCATCTGTTTATAGACCCCTGGGTGATCTGGCCACCATGGAGGAACTTCACATCATCATCACTTACCGCCTGAATTGAGCCACAATCCTGGAACTCTGTGCACAAAGGGAGCCTGTTCTCAAGATAGTTAATAGGAATCCCCATCCGTACCTACAACTGTGTGGGTACTATCTGTGCTGCATTTTCTGGCCACAGGCTCATTCCAAGTGACAGTGGGCATGGCAGCCGGGGTATCTCAGCCAATGTTCAGCAACTTCCTATCTAATTTTCTCAATTCTTTTGCGCAACACCTGCAAAGTTATGCCAGTTTCTGCAAATGGCTGATCTCACCCCCATCAAATCTGGATTCTATGTGTTTGCAAATACCCCCCATGTGATAGGTGCCATTGATGGTACCCACATAGCCCTGATACCCCAAAGAGTAAATTAACAGGTGTTCAGAAATCGTAAAAACGTTCACTCCATAAATGTCCAATTGGTGTGTACTGTTGATCAGTCCATTACTCATGTCAATGCATGGTTCCCAGGATCAGTCCATGACTCGTTTGTCCAGAGAAACAGCAGTGTGCCACACATGATGGGACAACTACAGGGGGACAGAGCTTGGCTCATAGGTGAGTGTGTATGACACTGGATCAGTCAGATAGCTAACAGACAGGCTGTATGCAAATAGATAGTGTGTGTTTCAACCCTCTTTTGTCCACTTTTCTAGGGGATTCTTGCTACCCAAACATGCAATGGCTCCTGACACCTGTGAGGAATCCTAGGACAGATGCAGAAATCCATTATAATGATGCACCTGGTCGCACTAGACGCACCATTGAGCGGACCATAGGACTCCAGAAGGCAAGATTTTGTTGTCTCCATCTCTCTGGGGGATCCCTGTGCTATGTCCCTGACAAGGTGTGTCAGATAGTGATGGCCTGCTGCATGCTGCACAACTTGGCTTTGAGGAAAGCTATCCCATGACTGGATGAGGAGGATGCTGTCCAACCATCCCTGCCACCTCAGAGGATGGATGAGAGTGGTGGGGAAGAGGAGGGGCAAGACATCAACTTGAGGACCCAGCTTATCCGGCTATACTTCCAATGACTCTCAGGTATTGTCCTATGTTACCAATGGGTTTACTGCATTGTTTCAGGGTGACTCATGTGCAAAGTGCTATGGTGTCCCTTACCAGTGATGTGTAAACTTCATGAATGAAGGAGGAGATGTGTGTTACAGCAATGGAATGCACAGTGTGACATATTTCACACACTGCAGTCTGTGAGTCCCCCTCATGCAATGATATCGGCATTATGATGGATACTGGCAAATATATTCACATTTCCATTTGATTGCTCATATTAATGAAGGACAGATATTTTGAGTGCACAAGTGTATTTATTCTAAGACAAAACATCCATGAGTGATGGGACGGTGGAAGGGAGTGGGCACATAGTGAACAATATTCTCAGGTACATTTCCACAGCTGTTGATAGCACAGAGGCATAGTCCATGGAGCCATTGGAAGATGGTGATATGGCAGTGGCATGTCGACAAGGTAGCTCAGTGGCACACAAGAGAGACAGTTCAGGGCAGAGTCACTTCCTGGTGGTGGGGTTGGTCTTGGCGGGTGTTTCACAGGGATTTCTGGGTCTGAGGCCACATTTGTGAGGGGGAGGCTGGGCTGCAGGGGAAGGGGTGCTGGTGTCCTGTGAATCCTCTGGCAGTGCCACCAGTCCAGCAGCAGCTGCAGATGTGGATGGCAGGGTATTGTCCTGGCTAGTGGAAGGGGCCTGCAGGTGGGTGGAGGACTCAGGCTGGCAGTGGAACTGGCACTGAAGCACCCCTGCAATGGTGGCCATGGTAGCATTGAACTGTTTCCATTGTTCCATGGTCTCCTGACGGTGTGCTACATGCAGTCTCTGAATCTCCTCCAGCGTGGCCAGGATCTGGGCCATCCTTTCCTGGGAATGGTGGTATGCTTTCAGGATGTTGGAAATGGCCCCCTGGGATGCAGCATCCCTCCTTGGGCCACCCCCCTGACCCACAGCTCCCCTCCCACTGGCCCTAGCAGCCTGTACCTGTGTCCCCTGCACTGGGCTGGCAGTCCCACTTGCATTAGGCCCTTCATAATCCTGCCTGGTGGTGGCTGAAGACTTGGGCCTCTGTACTTGTGGGCAGCCAGTCCGTGGCCTAGAGACACTGGTGTGGGGGCGTTGTGCCAGTGCTGATGGTGGTAGCTGAGTGGTAGCGGTGTCAGTGGTGCTCTGCGTGGGGTATCTGGAAGGTGACTGTCCAGTGCTGTGGGATGGCCCAGGGATTTCCTCTGTGGCCAGCCATCTCTCGGCACTTTTCTAAATGGGGCCTTCGTCTTCAGGTGGAGGACTGCCACTCCTTGACATCACCGCCCAGGTGGCATGGGTGGTGGTGCCACTGTGTGAGAGAATAGAGATGTGGGTGTCCTGCACTTACTTGTCCCTTGCAGCACCGCTTAGGAGTTATTGGTGGTTCCATTCCCATGTGGTAGCATGCAGGCTCCCTTCGTGTTCTTTTGGATGCATTTAGTGAGGGGGGGTGTTGCATTCTGAGTGTTGCGGTGACTGTGCACAGGGGGCTGGATAGTGATCTGTGGGGGGTGGGCATGCAGGGAACATGGGTAGGAGTGTCTGTGTGTTGTGGGCTGGGTAGGAGATGGGGGCAAGCTGGTAGTGAGAGGGATGGGGTGATACATGCATTCCAGGTGTAGTCTCTTACCCGAGTCTAGTCCTCCAGGGAGTCCAGTGAGACTCTCCGGGTGCAGGATAGCCAAGACCCTCTCCTCCCAGTCAGTGTATTCGGCGGGAGGAGCTGGGGGACCACTGCCAGTCTTCTGTACGGAGATGTTGTATTGTGATGCCATGGAACACAGATTCCCCCGCAGGTCGTTCTATCTCTTCGTGATGTCCTCCCTTGTGCATGGATGGATTCCCACAGCGTTGACCTTGTTGACAATCCTCTGCCATAGCCCCACTTCTTGGCAAAGGGGATCTGCTGCACCTGTGCTCCAAATAGCTGTGGGTCGACCCTGAGTATTTCGTCCACCATTGCCCTCATCTCCCTGTCGGTGAAGCGGGGGTGCCATGGTGTGTTGTGGGTGGTTTGTTGTCGGTGTGTTGGTGACGGTGCTATTGTGTGGCTGTATGTGTGATCTGTGATAGTGTGTATTCTATGTTTGATTTTAGTGGTGGTTTTGTGTGTGTGACTTGTGTGCTGGTTGTTTGACAGTATGTGTGTTGTGGTGTAGATTTCTATGGTGCTGTTGGCGTTGCAAAAGATTGTGGGTTGTGCATGCATGTGTTTTATGGTGGTGTGGATGTGTGTCAGGTGTGTGCTTTTAAAATTTGCCAGTGTGTGCTTCTGTTGTTGGTGACTCCTGTTTCTGTGTGCAGCGGTCATTACCGCCAATGGTCATTCGACATCCACTGTCTGCCGTACTGAATTGTGGATCATTATTTGGTGGGCGGGGGTGCATAGGGATGGCGGTGGCAGGCTGCTGTGTCCTGCCTTTCAGCCTTCGTTGGCCCTGTCGGTGAGTGGAGGTTCTCATTTTCTGGCTGGAATGTGTTTTTGGCATCATTATTCGGCGGTGTTGAGTCTACCACCACTGGCGATCTTTTGTTCACCATCAGCTCTGCGGTCCGCGGTGATTGCCGCCAAGTTCATAATGAGGGCCTATGTGTTTTTGGTAGTGTCAGAAGGGTACTGTTCCCTATTTCTACTAAGGCAATGGTAGACTTTGGACTGTCATTACTGGAACAAAGAAGAGTTATTGTTTTATTTATGATTTTTGGTGTACTCATGAGTTGGGTATAGTGCATGTGGAAATTAAATGTATGGAGCCAAGAAATGAATTTTGGATTTATGATTTCCTTAACAGGATAGAGTGAGTATACTTATTTCGGAGAGGAATAGTGGTAGTTTATTATACACAAGGACAGGTTAAATGTACTATTCCAGGTCCAAAGGTAGGTCACTGTTGGTCAAAGCCTATCTCAGTGTGAGATAGTGTACTACCTTGACATGCTATTGCTCAAGTGGTGAGTTTAGTTTCCATCCTGTTTCCCAGTATACAGAGAGGCTCTTTATTGTCTTGTTTTGGAATTATTGTTTTGAGAGTATATTGTATTTGTGTGTGTGTTCCATTACGAAGAGTGATTTTATTTAAATTTGGTGGATTTGCATTAGTTTAAGTCGCTAGGAGAAACTCAATCGGCACCACCAATTGGAAGTCTGGCTCATTAGGTGTTTGTAAAAGAAGGTGTGCATACTTGCTTATGGCTTCAAGAATAGCACAAGGCCCCTGAGAATGATAAACAGCTACATTTTCCAGAGAATGGGTTTAAAGAAAATTTCTTACTTGAAACAGTGATTGTTCAATAACACTCCACATCCAAGACCTGCATAATTTGAATCACTAAATGAATGTGATACTGAGGCCAATCTGAAAGCACATCAGGGAATGTTGAAGGGGCAGGTTGGTTAAGCTGTACATGATTGGATGGATGCTAAATTGTGATTAAAGAAAAAGTCATGGTGTGCTGAAGTGTTGGACACTTTTGGCGTATTCCCTGTGATATCCCAGGATCAGACAAAGGGTAAATCAAGCGAGTTAATAAAGAAAAAGGAGAAAAAAATAGACTCTGATGAAAATGATGAATTGTTGTGTGAATTATTACCTAGGTGATCACCATCTTTAAGGAGTGTGGAGGGTTATAGTTGAGATATGAGGCTGGAGATTTCAAATCTACAGAAACTACAGAGAAGAGTAACAAAAGATGCTCTGATGGTACATCAATCAGTAAAGTTCACTTGCAACATCGTATTTATTCAAGAACTGATTGTAATATGATTTTGAATTTGTCCTTTTATGAGATGGTGATTTCAAATTTGGACACTGAAGAGCAAACTTGTCATAAATATGATAAACCCAGCAGTGTGGCCGGTGCACTAGATGTGAATTTCCACAAAATTAGGATTTGTAAGTTTTATTTAAAGTTGATGATAGAAGCTGAAATGCAAACTGAGACACATATAATTCTGAGCAAACTTGAGAAAGATTGTAGAGGTAGTTAAAGATTACAAGATATAATACAGAATGTTTTTTCAAAGCTCCTGAAGAATTAACTTAGGGGTGTTATGAGTGGTTCTGAGTGTAATGTTGTTAAAGGAGAATTCCTATTGAAAGAAATACCAGGAGCTAATTGGTCTGGCTTATTTTCACTTACTGTGGAGCAGAATTGATTTACGGGCCCATACTATGGATTTTCCAAAGCTCATAGAAGAACCTTAGAAGTGGTATGCAGAGAGAATTGTCACTGTGTTGAAGTTGTTGTGGGAATATTTTGATGCATTGTTGTTGATCATAGTGCCAGAGGTTTTATGCATTAAATATAAGACAATGGTTAAGTGGCCAAATTAAGGACCATTAGGTGTCTGCCGAGCTTTAAACCTCCATTGATTCTGATTGAAAATATGCCAAGGTTATTGAGCATTTGAAAGTTCAGAGAAATAGGTTAACTGGTCAAAAATCCTGAGATCGGCATATAATGTAGAGGGTTTGGTCTTGCATATTATAGGAGATCAATGCAAATTAATAGACAATACAGTGGAATGGAAGATTGAACAGAAGGATTTGTGTCCGATTTTGTCTGCTTTTGTGCTGGCTTTGCATCCAAAATTAAGTGAGTAGACTAAGCAGAATTGTAAGATAATATTTAGCAAAAGCAAAATATTGTGGTGATTATTATGATTCTAAAAATAAATCAACAAAGGAGAAATCAGTGATGGTACAGACTGAATTCTTTCAGCAAGCAGAGTAAGGATTGGTGCCTCTAGGAAACGGTGCACCGTTTAGTGCTCCCCAAGAAGTGGTTTTCAAGGTAGAGTTTTTATTAACAATACTAACAACCTAAATCTTGTCACATATGTGGTAGGTAAAGAAGGACACTGGAAGCCAAATTGTAGATTTAATTTAAAACCTGATGGTAATCAATGCCAAACTTTGCCTCAAATTATCCCTGTAGAACAGAATATGACAGAGAGTGAAATGAGTAAGTCAATGGCCCTAACCCTGCTATGCAGAATACAGAAGGTTCTACAGAGCTATGACTCTGGATTTGCCTCTTCCGCCTCAGGTGCAGAATAGAACAACAGTAGTTTCACAGATTTTTCAATATCATCAAAATGTAGTTCAACCCCAAGTGAGACAATCAGTGATTAGTGCTTTGTTTCCACAGTTTGCATCTGCCTTCAGAGTTTTACATGGACAGAGTCAGGCTCAATGACAATGCTTGAGAGGGAAGAAGGACTGTATACTTGACGTAGTTCTAGAGGTAGATAAGAATGGCCAATTTGTAGAAATACTTAGAGGCCATCCCTTTGTCATTTTGTATTATTACTGGTGCTAACCCTTCCACAGTTAGGGACTGGTTTAGAGTTTGGCAGATGGGGTTACTCAATCACAAACATGACGGATATTGCGTCCTCTGTATTATGGTCCCATAATAGCCCATGTATATTGTAATATAGCAGACAGGATGTCACGTTTGTGATGGAGAAACCCGTCCTCCAAACTCTAAATCAGGCCTTTAGACTGGTGAAAGTTCCTGCCCTAACCCTTCAGGAAAAGAAATCCAAGAATTAGGCATTTCAATTAAACAAGTCATTAACATGTTGTCAGCAAGTATTCCTGTGAACATAGGTTCAGCTGATAAGATAATACATTTATGATTGGTGAGACCAGCTTTAGTAAATCCAATAGGCTGAGATTTGTTGTGCAAGTTCAATTGCATAATTTATTCCACACCAGATGGTGTCTGTATTCAAATGGAAAAAAAACAGTTGTAGAGTTTACATTGAAATCAGGGGAAGTATATTTTCAGACCTTACAAAAAAAGATTTTACCTCCATATTTAAGTCAGGCAGTGAAGAGAAAGTTTTGCGATTTTAAGGGGAAAAATGTTGGACACATTAATAGAGAAAAGCCAGTGCATATTACTAAGAAACACAAAAGGATGATGGACAGAGTGTTGAACAATGCAAACACTCACCCCCAGTCACAGATCTGGGTTTAATCCATTGATCTTTTGCTCACCATGCCACCCCAGTTTGGACCTAGCCATATGCAAATCAGTTTTGACCCTGTTTCTCATGGGAACAGTCCAGCCTGAACTGCTAAGCCAGGTCCTCCCTGGACCAGAAACAAGCATCCTGGGACCGGTTTCAGGGTATCACCCTTCATCAGCCAGGCTAGCTTGAATCCAGTGGCACTGTGAGCAAGGGACCCATGTCTGGGCATACCCTTCCCATTTAGGGCAACTTTAGCAACATAAAAGGATGATGGGCGGAGTGTTGAACAATGCAAACACTCACCGACAGTCACAGATCTGGGTTTAATCCATTGTTCTGTTGCTCACCATGCCACCCCAGTTTGGACCCAGCCATATGCAAATCAGTCTTGACCCTGTTCCTCATGGGAAGAGTCCAGCCCGAACTGCTAAGCCAGGTCCTCCTTGGACCGGGAACAAGCATCCTGGGAACGGCTTCAGGGTATCACCCTTCATCAACCAGGCTAGCTTGAATCCAGTTGCACAGTGAGCTACGGACCCACGGGGGAACAGGGTCAAGACTGATTTGCATATGGCTGGATCCAAACTGGGGTGACGTGGTGAGCAAAATACCAATGGATTAAACCCAGATCTGTGACTGGGGGTGAGTGCTTGAAAGGTTTCAACACTCCATCCATCATTTTATTTTGTTTTGTGATGTTGCATATTACTAAGAAGCCAAATGCAATATACCCATGCATTCCCGTAAAATAAACTTTTTCGTGAAGCTGAAGAAGGCATTATGGAACATTTTGAAGGAAAATTTACGAAGTTCATGTAATTCATCTATGATGGGCTTGCAAAAAACAGAATGAGGAATGGACAGTATTTCAAGATCTTAATAAGATTAATAAGATAGTAGTCCTATGTTGCCCCATCGTACTAAATCCAGCAATAATATTGCTTCAGATTCCAGGAGATGCAGGTTGCTCATGGTGATTGATTTGTGTGCCTTTTCCTCTCAATTCCTCAGCATGAGGATAGCAAATATATTTTTGTGTTCAAATTTAAAGATATTTATTTAAGAAAGAATTCCACAAGAGTACACAGAGCTTCTCCAAATTAAGGATGTTGAATCTTTGGAGTTACCTTGTGAGTCAGTTTTGGTACAATACATTGATACTTTAAAGGTTACAGCAAAAACAAAAGAGGGATGTAAGTTGGACACCATTACATTGGTAACTAATTTGGCTAATAAAATGCATAGCATTTTACCTACTAAGTTACAATATTGTCACACAGAAGTTAGGTATTTTGCACATCAGATTCAAAAAGGAGTTAGGAAGGTGTCCAAAGAGCATATTGCTATAAAGTAATTCACCCACTACATAGGGGGACTTGAGAGTATTTCTAAGGATGGTTAGCTACTGTAACAGTGGATTCACAACTTTTTTCTTAATTACAAAACCTTTACAGAGATTACCTCTAAATGATGTAGTTGAACTGGTACCCTGGGATAAAAAAGTTATCCAAGCCTTCCTGGAGCTGAGAAATGCCTAGAATACGCCATGCGGTCTAGGGATCCCTGACTATGAAAAAGGATTTTATTCCTTTAGACATGAAAAAAAATGGGTGGTCACTTTCTGTCCTCGCACAACAAGAAGGCACTGAAATAATTGATGCGGCTGCAGCATTGCCTGGATGGTTGAGATTCGTCACTTCAACGTCCTTTGCGATCAGAGTGATTTGAATTGTTTTGGTTCTCCCATCAATAGTGTTAGTGCTTCATTCAATGGAGATACTATTAAGCTCTGCTAAAACTCAGCACCTGACTGGCTCAAGGATTCAAACATATGAAATGACAATACTTTAAGCATCAAACGTCTTAATTAAAAGGTGTAGTATTTTAAACCCTACTACTTGTTTGCCACTTCCAAAAGATAGCAATGATGAGGATGTGTCTGAAATTAAACACAATTGCCGAGATGTAACAAAATTGTTCACTAAACCGAGAGCAGGTACAGGTCTACGGAGGTTACTGCAAGACAATAGTACAGCTTTTAATGATGTGGTTTTCATGAGAAAGGCGTCACTACACGGAAATGCATCAACATGGCAGCCATGGTTGCTATGAACAAATAAATACAATGGGGGGCAATTCTGAGTGCTGAGCTGTCTTTTCTTTGAAATGCTGTTTTGATTTTTAGGAGCATCTGCTGTTCCCGACTGCACAGATCACACTTTGATGGGACACCACACAGGCATTGAGGCAGTGAAATAAAACTTTAGGGTTGACAAGGACTTATGGCTTGCAGCTGCAAAAAATCACTTTTATTGAAATACAGTGCTGGTGTAACATCGGGATTCAAAGCGTCAGAGTATGCAAGGGTACTAGCGTATTGCTGTAGATATTTTGGAGGAAAGTAAGTGGCAGTGGGAGTGTTTGAAACCACACTTGTGATTACAAACTGAAAAAGCAGAGTATATGCAAGGTTTGAGTTCCTGAAAACGAATATATTAACCAGTCTGTTTCACATGGCGAGACAGACAGAGGGAGGAAGTCGAAGCTGCATTGTTTAGAGATGATTTTTGCCAGTTATTTCTAAAGGGAGGGACAAAATTAATTTCAGAAATACTGAAAAATTGCAATAGATATGAGAAACTTCCCAAAAGAGAATTTACAAAGTGGCTGACGTTTACATTGCAACAGCGCGCCATAGATTTTAATGTGGTCGCCGGTGGACTCCAGGGTTCCCTCTTAATAAGACTCTGATCACAACATGCTGAAGGAATTGGCTTGCAACAATGCACAATGTTCTAGTAATATGTTGAACATTCTTACAAAATATGATCAAAAGTGCCATAAAACAATCCTGAAGGAGATGGACGGCGTGGAGGAAATGTTCTATGAAAACTCTGATGAGAAAATGATATTGGAATTTTAGGAAGGTTTAGAGAAAAAGTTGCCCTCACTTGAAAAATATGTCAAAACTAAGAAACTGAGCAAATTCTAATGGTGCCGAGATGATTGTTTAAAAGGAAGGATCTTTACATTTTCCAATAGTTTTGACAGTGCAACAGAAGAACAATTCAAATCCGAAAATCTATGGAGACAAGAGCCAGTGATAATGGAGGCGCCTAATACCAAGTTGGACAATATTATGCATGATGATGAAACACCATAGGCACATGTAATAAGAAAGTGTACTTTTTAGAAAAGCTTTGCCTGAAGAGGCTACAGAGGACAGAATGTATTGGCCAAAAATACGGCGGCATCAGAAGCAGAGCAGAAATCAGAGATCTCAACAAAGATTTAAAATTAAGAAACAGGAGTAGGACACCCATTGCAAAAAGGACGATGTCCTAAAAGAAGCATCTGATGTTTCTAAGAAGACAGTAATTATTCTATCTAATTACACTTCTACTCAAGCAGTAACCCAAATATTGCAACGTGGTCTTTCAGTTTGCGCAGAATAAATCTATTATGTTCGAACACAAATAACAATCTAAATTCATAAGAAAATGTAAATGCGTAAAAAACATTCAGTTTTGGAAAAGAAGCACAGGCAACTGTTAAAATTATGAGAACCGATGGCCTGCAGGCAAGTGGTCTTCCAACTCTTCCAAGGCTTTACTAGCTCTACAAAGGGAACATGCTGAGGACTTGAATGGTTCATCTCATTAGGACATAAGAATTGCTACGTGTGAAAGCAGCTCTAAACCACCCAAATCAAAATGTATTCGACAAATGCCCAAAGACAACATAAATATTGTTAATGATCGGGTGCAAGAAAATTTGAACATGCTGAGTCAAAAAGAAATGCAAATGAGGAAAATGTGAGGATAATTTCACACGTACACAACTGAAACCTTTGACAGCTACTTAAAAAGTCTAATTTATATAATTGTCAAACCTTCTGCCATAGAAAGCAACATTGAGCTTTGCCACAACACATATACTTAAAAAATAGTTTGAAACTGGTTACTGATATTACATGCTATGTTAGAAGCAGACAAGAATGGAATGATACAAGTGTATGCTATTCTAGAACGTTACCTCATTGGAGGGACAAAGGAATCTTAGATGATGGGAGTATCGCTTTTTAAAGATGACACGCATTGTATATTGTGTATCTATGTATTATCGAAAGCACAAAAGTAGCAAACAGTATCGAGGAAGACCAGTCATTTCTGGTCAGAATGATTTGTTATAATACACCTTTGTATGTAGATAATTTTATATTACCAAACGTGATGGAATTACTTTTTAAAAGATATGAATGACAGTCTAAACAAAATCTTTGATTTAAAATGGCAAGATGTTTATTTAAAGATCAAACTTGATGTCACAAGCCTCTACCCCTGCACAGGACACGAGAGTAGGTTAAAAGTAAGCACACCTTACATACTGAGACTAATACAATAGTGTGCACACACACACATGATTTTACAAATAATTCAATGTTATTCTCCATAACTTATTCCTGTTCCAGAACAATGTATAAAAAAACGAACCTGCTTCACAAATTTGTACATGGGCTGGTGGGAGGAGCAGGTACTATGAAATGAGGAAATGGCTATACATACATGTACCATGGCTTGCTGGCTGCATTGCATTGAAGATATATATCTGGTATGGAGAAGGGAAGAGATACTAGATGACCATTTTATTTGTGTTATCAATGATAATAATCTGAATATGAAATTCACAAACAATGTCAGAAAAACAGAAAAATATTTTTTCGATGTCAGGTTTAGGATTAAAAACAAACCTTTGTCAACAGAACTGTATTGCAAGCCAACATCTAGTATTATCTAGTATTATCTGGTAGTCACCATCCAACCAAGTTAAAGTAAAATATCCTGCATGTGAAATTACTGCAGGCACAATGTAGTTTTCGATCTTATACTGTCTTTAGTAAAGTTAAGGCATTTATTTTGAACAGATTCAAACGACAAGGTTAACTGGAGAAGATATTTCATAATGCGAAAAAAGAAGCAGTGCTTAGGGAGCACTTTATCCTTTTCAAAGGTTCATTGTCTATGTTTTCTGTGAGGGCCCCTTGCTAGAATAAATCTCTTCTAGTCAAATTGGGTCCTGGTCTTGTGGTACTACGTTTTGCATTGTATATGTTTTAGAAGGGAATGCATATAGCCGAAAATCACATCAAACGTTTTTACAAATGAACATCAGAAAATCCATGAGAGATGATAATTTGGAAACACAGTGTGAAATTAGTTCACTCTCATGCGCATATCCATAATTTCCAATTTCAGCAAAGTTTGAAGTGATGGAAAACTGTCAGAAAATTGGGTATTTATTTGGAAGGATGATTAGACCAAAACACAATTCATAGAAAATCTCTGCTCAACTCCTGGTAACTATGGCACAATCAAGAGAATTATATAAGTTAAGTTATATGGCAACTTTAAAGTAAAGAGCACAAACCAATAAAGCTTCCACATAAATTTTGAAAAATAGAGATAATTTTTATGAACAAAAAGGCACCAAGATCATTAAAGTCATTACAACTAAATGAGGGCATCCCGAGGTGTGATTTTTTAAAACATTTTAGGTCAAAAAGCACCTAGAAAAAAGTAAAGTGGTATTGAAAAGCGACAGTTTGAAGATGACCAGGATCTAGATGTGGTTTCAGACCAAGCACTGAAGAATGGAGGTAGGATACAATAGGCCTTTTTTTCCTGTCAAACTTTGTACCTTCTGCATTAGTCACCGAAGTAGAAGTTACAATGTTTCATCTGGACAAGGTCCAAGGCTAAGGCCAGTGAGGGTTACTTGAAGTCTGAAAGGCTGTTAATGATTGGTTTTTGTGTCAGAAGCTCCAAGCCAGATAAGCTGGATTTTGGCAGAATTGTCATTTTACACCAGTCCAATAACTTTCCTTTGGACTTAGTCACTTCTTTGTTTTGCTATGAGGGTCCTACTGAACCCCTTTTCAGCATGGCAAAAGATTCGGACAGGGCAAACCCTGTTTTCTCGCCTTCTTCAATTGTGACCTCCATTGGCAAGGCTCAGTGGTTTTCCCCTGAAACAGCTAGTCAAATATAACTTTATTTGCTACATTTCTGCAGCATAAAAGCAAGGCAAACACAGTGCAAACAAGCAAATAAATAACAATCCCTCCAAGCAAATATGATAAAACCTCTGTGCAAAAATTCATAAAACAAAATATAAGGTGTACTCAAATTATTGCACTTTTTCTTAGTTTGACTATTTAGCAAATAAAAGAGGCCACAGAGCAGCATGTAAGTGGACTGTGCACATGTGAAGCAGGTGAACAGGAGCATTGGTAGGCTTGCCACACACTTCATTCACAGGCCTCCTACAGGACTAATTCAAGACTGCCCCACAACCTCATGAACAAAGCTCAATACATGATGTTTAATCAAGCATTGACAGCAGTTCCAAAGGGAAAGGATGTTGTGAAGTGAGACAAAGATGGCTTGCAACTCCTTTAGAACTTGTTTCAGCTCTTCAGATTATCGAGGCATCTTCTCAACTGATTGCCTGAAAGTTCAGGTCTGAGTTTTGTGGATTGCCCTTGCATGATGAGTCAATCTATGAAATGTGAAAAGGGTTTTCACAGGAATATTATCTGCAACACTTAGAACAACATTCATCACCTTTCCTCCACATGCAACTCTCACATTTATATGGTTTACCAGCAAAAGATCATGCATCATATGTCCTTGATCTTTTCTTTAGTTCTATTTACAATTAAATCTCTCTCTTTTCTCTCATTCTATGAGTTCAGGGATGTAAAGGTTAGACCACACCATCACTATCGGACTGAAAATTTGGGCACCAAAATGCATTGACATCACAAATTATGCCTTTTTCAATGTATTTAAAGTCTTTTTGAAATAAAATTTTTTAGTTTTGTTGCAGACACATGTTAGTTGTTTTATTTGACTAGACTATTTCTCTTTGGGCCAGATGTATCAAGCGATTTTGCATTTGCAAATGGTGCGAATCGCAAAATTCGGCCGTTTGCGAATGCAAAAATACCTTTCAGAATGAATGAAAGGCAGTCGCAGTGCAATTTTAAGGAATCGCTAAAAATAGCGATTCCTTAAAATTGCGACCCCATTTAGAGAATCGCAAATTGCGATTCTCTGAATAGGAAATCGCAAATAAGGAATCCTTATTTGCGATTTCTTAAGCACATGTATCAAGCATTTCCTAAATGCAAATTGGGCATTTAGGAAATGCAATTACCACCAACAGAAGTTTGGTGGTAACCATGTGCAAATTTTAAAAATGCATCTTAAACGCATTTTTAAAATTGACATGTAGCGCACACATGCCTATAAGGCATGTGTGTGCTTCACATGTCCGTAAAAATATTTTTGGGGGTTTCAGCAGAGGGGGCCTTAGGCCCCCAGCACCCTGGGATTTGCATTTCCTAAATTGTGAATTCCTAACTGGAATTCACAATTTAGGAAATGCAAAACCATTTGCAGCAGGCCCATAGGTGCAAATGGAGTTGGATTCTCTATTTGCGATTCGGTAATAGCATTTGCGAATTTTAAAAAATCGCTATTACTGAATAGCAAAAATCATGCATACCATTTTGCATTTCTTAAATAGCGATTTCTTAAAATTCGCTATTTAAGAAATGCAATTCGGTTTTTTGATACATCTGGCCCTTTGTCTCTCTCGGCTGGTTTGCGTCGCATCTCAAGTCATCATGATTGTTGATTATTCTTTCTTTCAGGTATATTGCCAGAGATCCCAGTGGGAGTTTCTGGTGGGAGGCTGAAGTGGAAGACAGCATGTTCAGTCATGCAAGCAGATACGTCCTAGGATGCTATCTTGTTCTGAAAGGTGATAGCAAAGTGTGGCAAGTCAAACTCTCAGCTCACCAATGATTGATGCCAATGCAATGGCCTTGTTGCTGAGGCATGGTATTTATACCAGGAACAGTGAAAATGGCCATCAGGTCATGTGACTACTCCAAACTCTCACGCAACCTTGAGAGAGTTCAGACGTGCTCCTCAAATGTAAGCCTTCAATGCAAAGATTAGTGGTCCATGAGAAATAATACTGGGGATTGTTAATAAAAGTTTAGCTTTTTAATTACAGAGGTTATAGAGGCCTTTTAAATAAATCAGATTGTTATCTTCCCTGTTGTGACTTTTCTGTAACTATGAAACTTGGTTGGAGATGGGTGGGGGTATACAAGATTGAGAAGTGACGAATGGCATAATGTACATATCTCACCAGCAGTACTAACAAACACTTGATCATTGGAGAACAGTTCCAATCCCTAGGTGCCAGCTGGCGCCAGGAGATCTTCATTATAGCAGCCGGGGCTTCTTGTCCAGCTGCAGTTTTCAAGTCCAGAAATGTACAGAAGACCTGGTTGTGAAGTGTCATGTTTTTTCCTGTGCATTGGACGTTGACAGGAGAAGTTTACCTGCCCAATCTTATCACTTTTTCACCCTATGCACACCCGCTTCGAATCAAATGCATCCCACTTAATGCTTCAGAGACACTATCTGAGCCAAGAAAATAAATTATAACTTCCATTTGTTTGGACCATTCTGGATTGTCATAATTAACCCTTTGATCTTCTAAGAAAAAATTACAACAACTTAGATCTAAGACATGTCACATCTATTTCAAAAAATCCAATTCAAACCCTGAAATTCTAGACAATTTTAGAACCATAAGTACTTAGATGAAAAGTTGCATTGGTGTTGTGACCCCAAATGGTGTCAGACAAGATGATAGCAGAGGAACGGCAACACTGAAAGTGCTTGGTGATGTTTTACCAATTTCTACGTTGTCCACTAGAAGTATGGATTGAGTTCACAGCTTACTGCCTCACTTAAAAACATTATGGCAGACCCAGCTACTAGTCAGATATCCTGTCCTTGTAAGAGATATTGAATCAATGTAGAAGTAAGATTTCTCATCCCCTTGAAACACCAAATCTCAAATTAACTCAAGCTCTTTGCATCAAGTTATTGGAATGTTTTGCCACCTCAACAGACAGTACCACCTAACATCTTATTGTTCAGATAATGACTCAAATCTCACTTATACCGGTCTTACCTAGCCATTTCTGATCTGCACCACACCTATGTGGATTGATGATCTAGAATGTTTCATGAGTTAGTTTCTGATTGTGAATAGATACCAGATATTTAATGACCAACACTTAATAGTTTGTGTTCTATAAATTTGATGTTGTTCTTCACCAGTTATTTTCTCCACCTTCCTTTCTTCTCGTTCCTGTTTCTACTTTACCTAAACACTCTACTTGCAGATTTGCACTTCCTTATTGCACTTTACCCTAGCCAGAGAAATATAATGTATCTTTAGACCAGAACATTCTGGATATCTACAGTGAATGTATTAATCCCCTGAATTAGTTTACCAGGTGATGTACTGTCCAGCATACATAGTTGGTAGAATACCTTGTTCATCATTGTACCTGTTGTGGTTGAATGATGTTAGCTGTGATGCGAGAGGTTTAAATATTGTCGCTTCAAACTGTCCCTCTTATTCTTATCGGGTGGATATTATTAACACCACTGCATTGGGTATTGGTAACTCCTATTAGTATTGCAACTAATTAATGCAACTGAATAACATTGGCCAAGCAGAAGCAAATCTAAAGGTAGGCATAGGCATGTGTATCTATATATGCTCTAACTTATATACAAGTACCTGCAATGACTATTGGTCTCACCTTTAATATGCAGGAGCAGACTTAACTACATATGCTTGGTTGCTTTGTCATGCTGTATGAGCCAAAGCATTCCAAGATGGCTGTCTGTGTGCACACACATATTGATACACACAGGTAGACATCCTGCAATGTTGTTTGTTAAAATATAACAAATCATAGTTTAAGGAAGGCTATGTTGATCAACACAATACATAATATTGTGTTGTACACACAATACCCTTAATATCACATGCCACTAAGATTGTGCTGGTGATCTTTCAAGCAAGTCTACAACCATACATGGAGAGTGAATTGCCACATGTGCAAGCTGGGTTAAACAAAAGGAAGAGGAATCCATGACCAGATCCCTAACACGCAATGGATAATTGTGGAATGTGCTGAAAGACACGGATGTGTCAACCCGCCTGTTTAGCCTCATGAGGAATCTCTACACCAATCAAGAAGTGACAGTGAGAATTGGTTATAAATTAACAGAGGGGTTCAATGCTGCAAAGGGTGGTTAACAAGATTGTATCCTAGCAACATATTTGTTCAATTTCTATGCTGAGCATCTTATACGAAAATTCAGACTCGCTGATGCTCAGATTGGAATCAAAACTGAAAGAAGAAAAATTAACACCATGCAGTATGCTGATGACACAACACTGATTGCTCAAAGTGCAGGTGATCTCAAATAAACATTTGTTGAGATTAAAGAACTGAGTGCTGCAGACTAAATATGAAAAAGATGGAAATAATGTCAATGGCTATTTTACAAAGCTTCAGAATTGATATTGAAGAAATAGAGATTGTCCAAGACTTCATTTTCTTAGGATCACAGGTGAGCCGAGGTGGTGATTTGCAGCCTTGCAGTCAGAAGACAGCTACTATTAGGAAGAAAAGCAATGAAGAGCCTAGAAAAAATAAAGAACAAAGGCATTTCACTGACAACAAAGATATGAATAGTCAAACCAATATTCTTTCCTCTAAAAATGTATGAATGGGAAAGCTGGACGACTAATAAAAATGATCTCTGATGCTTGCGACGACCTTTGCATATCTCATGGACTGCTAAAAAAGCAAATGAGCAAATGAATCAATTCTGGACCACATCAAGCTGTAACTTTCACTAGAAGCATTTATGATAAAAAATTAAGCTAAACATTTTTGACCTAATATTGAGAAGAGAACACTCATTGGAAAAAAAAAACCATAGAATAATGGAAGGAAAACAGAAAAGAAGAAGACAAAAATCACAGTGGTTGGATGCACTGGACGGAATTACACCAAATTTGGCAGAAACCTAGCTTTCGGTATGCAGATTACGCTTTCACTTATTTAATGTAAATCCATTTGAGAAATTTAAGGATATCTAAATGCGTTTATCTCTGGCCTGAAGCCTTCGTGAAAAATGATGAGCTCATGCAGGGAAATGCATAGCTCTGATTGGCTGCCAACACTTCAACCAGGAAGGGTTGGCAGCCATCTTGGGACTGCCAAGTAACTCAAAAATAAATTTGAAAAAAAAGAAAAGGGACCAAGGTATAGACACCGTGAACACTTAACTCTGGTCCCAGAGGGACCCTGGAAAGGCATAAAAAGCACTTTTTTCTAATTTTTTGCAGCAGATTTGTGGCAAAGAAATTTAAAGAAAAGCCCCAGGGGCAAAGTAAAAAATAAGGAGGGGGAACTCAGGGCACATTTCAGACCCCAACAGCCCTGGAGACCACCACCTCACTGGAGCAATACACATTGGAGGGGGGCTGCGTGGTACCCCTCAAGGAGCCTCTCTCTCTCTTTCAATCTCCACCACTCAAACATCCACTCTTATGTACCCCCTCACAGACCTACTCACACCTTCATACACCTACTCACAGACCCACTCAGACACTTAACCTACAACCAATTGGCGGTCCCCAGTCGGTAGTTACATTTAGGAACATGTTGCTGTAGAAGAAGCATTATTTGAGTTGCCTATATCTTTGGCACTGTTTGACGAATCTTCACGAAATTTTCAAAAAAAGTGTGCCAGTGATTCATGTTGTGCATGGCAAATTTCAATGTGATCCATCAAGCAAGGGCTGAGAAAAAGAGGGGATAAAAAAACGTGTTTCTCGTTAATTCCCAAAGGAGTTTTGAACATGACTACAGCCTAAACCGCTGGATGGAAAGCCACCAAATTTGGCAAAAAGGTAGCTGTAGGTACGCAGATTACACTTTCAGTTATTGAGATATTGAAGGGAAAATAAATTTGTATATCTAGGGCCGCAGATCCGTCGCAAGGTTTTTGCGGCAATTGTGGTGAATTTGCAAATGCATGCGCCACCAAGAATTCTGTGATTCACTGGCCGCAGTCTGACCAGGGTTGTGATATGGGGGTCTTTGAGGGTGAAATCATGACCTTAAAATGATTTTTTTCACAATGACCGATATTCGTACAGATGTCACAACGCCTAGAGTGCCCCTCCTATGTAACATTGCCACAAATTTGCAAAGAACGCTGATAAAATAAAAAAATATTCACAGATTCATTCATACACTAAATCATTCACTCATACTAGCACTTAGACATTCATGCAGCAACTCACAGACCCACTCAGAGAGTCATGCACCCACTTTCAAACCCACTCAGACACTCACGCACCCACGCACATATCCACTCACGCACTCACTCACAGACCCACTCAGACCACTTACAGATACACTTAGACTGTCAAACATCCACTCACAGACCCACTCAGACCCTCACACACCCACTCACAGATCCATTTAGACCCTTATGCACCTATTCACAGACCCACTCAGACAGTCACACACCTACTCACAGACCGATTCAGACCATCATGCACACAGTCAGACCCACTCAGACCCTCACACACCCACTCACAGACTCACTCAGACACTGATGCACCCACTCACAGACCCACTGAGACACTGACGCACCCACTGAGACACTGACACACCTAGTCACATACCCACTCAGACCATCACACATCCACTCACAGACTCACTCAGACCCTCACTCACCTACTCGCACACCAAGGTAGACAATCTCATACCCAGAGACACCCTCTCACTCCTATAGACAGACCCTTCGACCGTGTGCGTGGTGCAGGTTTTGGTGGTTGTGGGGTTTGATTGCAGGGTGTGGCTGCAGGCCAGGCTATGCCACCAACCTCCGCCATGCATGGCCAAAGGCCATGCTCAGCATGAGGTTGGGTGGTAAAAGTGGGATGGACCAAGCCCTGCAGCCAACCTGCAGCGCACACGGTCTTAGGCCATTCACGGTATGGGGTTTGGTGGTTATAGGGTATTGGGCCAGGCCAGTGAATTTCTATGTTTTTTTTAACATAAAGTAATTTTAATTACTATATGTTAATCGAGCCGCAGCTGGGTTGGGTACTTATAGGATGTTCAAGGTCATGCGTGGCAGTGGTTGGAGTAACAAATAGTAATTAAAATTACTTTACGTTAAAAAAACATAGAAATTCAATGAAAAAAATAAATGCTACAGGTTTGTTATAGTTAGGAAACACAATTTAAAAAAAACATAGAAATTCACTTAAAAAAACAAAGGTTACAGGGACATTATAGTTGGGTTCTGAATTTACTCATAAAAAAACCATAGAAATTCAGCAGTTATAGTTAGAGTTATTTCAAGTAACTATAACTCGCACCATAAGGTAACTATAACTTGCACCATCTCTATGCACTGCTAATTACCTCAGATTTTACAGCACTCAAGACAACTTCTATAACATCATTAAAAATATAAATGAAACATGAGCAGTCAACTTATTGAAGAAAAACTGTGCATGGCTGGGGCAAAAGTTATAGTTACCGTAGTTACCTTAATCCCTGTAACGTTTGGGTTTTTAAGTAAAAAAAATAATATATATATATATATATATATATATGTATATATATATATATACACATTACCTACAAAAAACACTTTTCCCATGTTAACTAGGCCCTAACTATAACTACCTACTGGTAACATATACTATACATATACATATATACCCTACTGACGATTGCCAGTAGCTAGTTATAGTTAGGACCTAGGTTCCATAAGGAAAGTGTTTTTTGTTTTGCTTATAACTTTGGTGCAGTTTGAAGAATCTTCACAAAATATTCAAAACTAGTAGGCAGTTGAGTTCAGCTGCTGTGTTGAAAGATATGGGATGATTTCATGGGAAAAAAGGGATTTCAAAGTGTGTGTTTCCCAATGCAATTTCCCATATGGATTTTAGACACGAATACAGTTCGAACCACTGGATAGAGTCACACCAAATTTTGCAAAAAGCTAGCTCTGTGTCCAGAAAGAGACCTTTTGTGATTTGGTGTAAATATGTTCAGTAGTTGTGGAATTTTTAAAGAAAAACAAAATTGTATATCTAAGGATGCGTATCCTCCGTGGATCGCACAGATCAAGCTGAGATCTGATTGGCTGCCAAAACTTCAACCAGGAAGATTCAACTGAGTCCCCCGAAAAAAGGAAAAAAAAAGGAGAAAGGAGCTGGGTAGGAATACCCTGACCCCCTAGGTCCAATGGTAGGGTCCCCCAGGAACCCCGTCATGGCTGAAAATAATTTTTTTTAAAAGTTGTGACGCGGTATTCATAAAGAATTCACGAATTCCAGCAGAAATACATTTTTTTTTAAACCAAGCACAGTCTTGTGCGCTTGTTAACTATTGGACCCCGGGGGGGTCAGGTCCAGGGGGCAAAAATAAAGAGCAATAGTATTGGGGAGAGGGGCATATGTGGCCCCCCTCCCCGTGGTGAGCTCGGCCCCGGATTACCACCACCCAGGGCAGGCCAAATGTAAATTATATGAAGCGGGCCATGCTGCCCCCTAGGTCATACACAGCCCAAGGACAGCCACCTCCCCAGGGCTAGACCACAATGAAAGAGGGCGGATGTGCAGAACCCCCTACTTGGCCAAGTAGGGCCCCAGGGACCACCACCTCCCCAGGGCCTCAATTGTGTAAAGGGAGGGGGAGGGGGACCACAAAAACAAATGAAAGAATTGCTCCTGAATTGCATGCTGCTCCCTGCGTGTGGGAGCAATGCTGGCTCCTGCTGGAGGTGGGTAGCTGCCTGGGTCTGTGGGGGAGTGAGGCTCACCTCACAGTCCCAAAAAGTGCACACTGGCTGCCCTGGGTGGGGCTAGAGCACCCTGCAACAAGTGGCAGGGCCCTGAGGGGATGGGATCCCGGGGGCCAAAATCAACCCAGAGAGAGGTGCTACGTGCCTTGAACTAACTGGCCATGTCCTGGGGGATGGGGTACCCAACGTCAAAATCATCCTGGGGAAGAAGGGCACACAGTCCCCTCCTCTTTTATTAATTGGCCAGGCCCTGAGGGAAGGGGGTCCATGGGACCAGTATCGGTCCAGGGAGAGGGGGCACATTGTCTCCTCCTCTTTTATTAATTGGTTGGGCCCCGGGATAGGTTTGCCAGACCCATGGCCCCCTCCTGGTTTAATAATTGGATGGGCACCAGGGGAAGCAGTCCCTAAGGCCAAAATCATCCCAGGGAGTGGGGCCACACAGCCATCCTCCTTTTTATGAATTAGCTGGGCCCTGACGGCCCAAGGGCAGGCCCATCCACATCCATCAGACCACAGGCTAGGCCATCCCCCTTGGTCTCGTGATTAGATGTTGCTGGTTGTCACGGGGATTCTTTAGTTCATTTTTAACTATACTCAGGTACACTTTGCCTTCACACATGTTCTGGTTGAACCTTTTTCATTGTAGACTTTTCCTTTCATTCTAATTTACTTCAGAGCCAGGACTGAAAGGTACATACAACGCACCTGAACTCCTGTTACAAGATTCATTTTGTATTTTCCTCGTGTTTCTGTAGGTTTTTATGTGATTGTTTTTTTTTCGGTCTTAGCAGGGGCTTCTGGTTTAGTGTTGAAGCCTTTTCTGGTTTTTCATTTTGCTGATTTCTCTATTTTCCCTGGTTGCAACATGGGGAAGAGGATGGATCCACAAAATATAGTCAGTAAACATCCAAGGACAAATAATTCTATCTTATCTTTCCTCGGTTTTGCTCTGGGTGCCCTTACTGTAGAGATTTTCTACAGAAAAGATCAGATGGCAACAATTCAGAGTGAAGCAAACCTTATTCAGGGTCAGGATGTTGTCCCGCTGACCATTGCTGGCTCCCTAGTTAATACCCGCTTAGAGCACTGTCACTCGACTAGCCCTTCTGATAAAGCACCATCCAGGGATCCTCCACCTGATCCCTCTCATGATCTGGTTAGTCTTTCTCATTCCTCTGAAGTCAGAGTATTGAGAAAGGGCACCAGATTGAAAATATATAACTTCAAGTTTATTTAGTAAGTGATCTGTGGGAAATAAATGACCGAGGGGCACCAAAAAGGGGACTTCATCCTTAGTTCCAGGTTTAGTCACAGCACCGTGCTCACACCCAACTCTTTTGCAGAGCTTAGAGAGTTTAATTTTCTCTACTACTGGCGCTACGTATCCTAAATCTGGAACATATGCTGAGTAAATATGGGAGAATAGGTGGACGTTACTCATTTACTCTTCGCAAAATCCCTTAACCTTAATAGTCCTGGCATCCAGTCTGAATTGACCGAGGTCAACCCTGTCGTGGGTCCATTTTAGTTAGACACTTGGGCACAGTGATAGCTTATTTTAGTCTTATGCCTTATGGCCTTTTACTCATTTGCCATGCTCTTTCATTTTTATTCATTATATTTTCCTAATACCTTCAGTGGTTTTGTTTTAAATTAATTATCAGCCACTATTCTTCAAAAGCATAATTATCAGTGCTATGGATGACATACTTTGCATCATGCTCTTTTCATCAGCACCACAAGAACAGAATGCGAGGCACACAGAATAATATTTTGCATTCCCAGCCCCAAGCCTGTGTAACCAGTCCAGTGCTTAGGTACATAGCTGCGTCAGTCTTCTGTGCATGAAAACGAACATGTCCCCTATAAAAACATCTTGTAGGACAAAAGGAGTTAGAAGGGGTTCCAGACAGAATTTCCATCCATGCTGCATGCCGATTTTTGGCCAACCTCAGCCTTTGTGTCTCCATGGATCATGATCTGGAGACTGGCGACCTGACCTTGAACCAAGGTAATGGGGGTGGGGTGTGCTTCTCATGCACACTGTAAAGACAGATTTGGCTTACATCGCCATGCTCTGGATCAGGGGCAAGAGATTAGGCTTTTAGGTAGGAATTGTATCCTCATGTTATGACAATATGTTGGGGTTGTGTACATTTACATCTCTAATTTTCACAATCCTGATTTTGTTATTCCTCATTATCCTAATCATTGTAACTCATGTATTTCATCATAGATTGCAGTCTTTTCAATAAATGTATTGAAAACTGTCCTGCTTCTCTTTTCTTGCCCATGTGTGTGTAAGAGACCTGTATGTGAAGAAAATAGTACAACTTGTTTCCATCACAATTTCCCTGAGGGGGTCTTTAGAGTTCCATGCAAGGCTGCCGCAAATCACCTTTACCGGTTGGGCTTTGGTGAAGTACTGCTAGAGACCCGGAAAGGTTGGGCCAACTGCTGCCAACTGGTCTAGGAGTGACTTAGTCGTTTCCAACGCAGAGGTGCTGTCACGACAAATCCAGAAGTCTTTTTGTTATGTGAGAGTCTGCATGACATGGCGTCACCAACGATGGTGTAGGCACTAATTTTATGAGTCTCCTGACTAGCTCTGTCTTGCACACACTAAAGGTACCCTACGTACCATCACACTGAAACATCCATGGTCTTCGGGGCAATCCTTCTCAGCTAAATAGGGAGTACCTATCTAGGCTGTAGGTTGTTCAAGCTTGACATGAAAATACTTTTTCCTCTGTTAGTGTTCCCAACCCCAGCACCTACTCTTTATTATGGCAAATCCTGTAAAAATCAGGGATAACTGCAGATATTTGCTCATGCAGTTTCTTTTAGCCCACAGCTTAACAGAAAACAGCAGATTTGTCACATTCATTGTGGAAGCCCACAACACAATTAGGACAGAAATATTCTACTCCTGGGTCAACTTTCCTGAATTAGATGCAAATACACATATATTTCATGCAGACAGAAAAGCAAACTGCACAACACTACTGAGATTATCAATAGTTAGAAATATCTCTCTCTTAAAAAGAACATCAAAATCTGTTCATTGGTGCCCTTCCATATGTAATACAACCCAGGAGATTAGGTCCTCTTAGCAATGATGGACCAACATACATGCCACATCCCAATGTACAACATATGCATGTTGCTGACATACGCACACTTTACAATGAGCTAGTAGCAATAAATAGACGAGTAATACAATTTGTGATGCAAACTTTGAACACCGCCCTAGCAACGGATGCTCCATTTCTTCATCAATTGGCCGTTCCAGGAATTACTCCAAAAACAGTCCACTCAATAATGGGAAAAGCACCCACAGAGCAGGACAAAATTCTGTTCTGGATTGCACAAAAAATAAACCAGCTGGAAGCAGTGTTTCCCCAAAAGGGCCCCCAAGACAAAGATAGAATTCTCACCATGTGGTTGCTGTTTGGCATAGTCCTCCCAAATAGAAGACTGTAACACTTGGTGTTCAGTCTTTGCCTCAATATACTCTACCACACATGGTACCTCTATACTTGCCAATTTACTGAAAGTGTTAAAATAAATTCAAAACGAACACTAGGTTAGTTTTGACACAGTGTCCTCAATTATTTTAAGTAATATTAAAAGGAAAGCAGCAGTGTTGGCTATTCACCTACAACTCCAAGAGGTTCCTCAGCAGGAACAGGAGCATGAGCTGCCAAAGATTATTTTCAAAACCTATACCAGTATAGGACGGGATAGTCTGGGGGCCAGACCAACTAAACAACAACCACACAGAGTACCACCCCTGAGGAAGGTACCAAACAAGCACAAGAGGGTTCTAAAAACACTGGGATAAACAAAAACAAAATAAAGACAGAAGAAGTCAGAGAAGTGAGAGAGTGGGACGGTCTGAAACGCGAAGTGACTACACAAAGTTAAAGAAGGATTGACAATGTTCCATATACACAAGGAGTATGGGTTGTAGTGAGGGGACCAGGGGCAAAGAGGTTACCCTTAGTCCTAGAGTCCCAGAATTTGAGACTTGGTGGTGTTACAAGGGTAACTGTGAAGAGGAAGGGAAAGTTTCCTTTAAGGTAAAGGTGGTCTCACACACATTATAGTGTCTTGCTTCATCATATGACCACCTAGCCCCACCCAGGTAGGAGAATGCCACCTGGGCGGACTCAACCTCCAAGTTAAAAGAACGAGGAGGGAGTGCTGAAATTAGAATTATATGGATAAACAAGGGATCCAGTGGTGATAGGGAAAATATAAAAATACTTAATCAGTCACCTGTGTAGTGATACACCTTTAATTGTGGTGACTGCTGGTATGGATAAAAGAAGTGATGGGACACCTACTGAGAATAGTGTCTCGAAGGGTCACCTAATTGTTGATGCATGGCCAACATTTTTCTGCCCGCTACGGAGAGCCAAAGTAGGTCTGCGGGCATTGGTCAGGGTCTGGGATCCCTAAATCTCTGTGTTAAATTAAATATTCAAGTAAGTGGGGATTACCTCCTACAGAGGTGCTCTTGTGAGGAAATGAAAGGAGGCCTACCTGTGGGCAGCTTAACCACGGTAGTCTAGAATAAGAACGATAATTGTTATAACGTTTCATCCAGGTGTGACACAGCAAACCACAACACACGAGTGAGTGACTCAGCATGCTTAGATGAGTCACAAGTGCATGCACTAACATGTTATAAACCTGAATGGTGGTGGCAGGTCTCAACTAAAGGAACTAGGAAAGAAACTCTCTTACCCTATTCCTGGTAGGCTAATTGCCCCTGGTCTATGGGAGGGGGGGAGTCCCCTTTTAGTCACACACTAAAAACAGGGGAGACATAGAAGGCAAGAAAATCTGTAGGTAACTACTAGGTGAGAGACACAGACGCTAAAGGTACGCACTGCTTATGGGTGTAAAGTTTAGGTACTCCCTAAAGAACTTAGGTTATAAGGTGGAAGTTATGAGAAAGTCATTATCAGTACACACATATTCATATTAAAGTTCTAACCAAAGATCCATGTTTACACTGGAGTCATATGTGTGTCGTTTGGGAAAGGTTCAGCATAAGCGTGAAAAACAGTATATAAATACACACATACACCTATGTCGTAGCAGCATGATCTTATATTTAAAATCACAGAGATGGGAGGCTCACACACAGACACACACAAAAAATGAATGAAATAGTTATGGTAAGGCTAGCACTCTGTCACAATTCACCCTGGGCTTACCGTCGACACTGGAGAGGGATGGTGAGCGGCCCGGGTTCCTGCAAGTCCTGTTCTGGCCGAGGTAGGGGCGACCCCTTCCGGTAGCCACGGTGCTGTTGACAATAGTAAGCCACGACAGTCCATGCCCTCCAGAAGGAGTCCCAGAGGAAAAACCCCAAGGGGGAAAAAACCTCCAACAGGAACTCCCTGAAACAGAAGAAGGACACAAGGAATTAGAACTCAAGATCCTGGAAATCTGGAAGACCGAAGGCAGAACAAGAACGACTAGCGTCTCAAACGAAAACCAGCCGGAACGTGACCACCACCGCTGAAGTGTTGCAACGCAATGAGAAGAAGAAAGGATTCCTCTTATATACCCCTAGACAGGAAGTGATAAACAGGAAGAAGTTACACCACCTTCTTGGCTTGGGAAGAAGCCATAACTAAAGATAGAAAATATACCCCTGTAGAAGAGGAACAGATGCACGCAGGGAAGAAGGGAAGTGCACAGCATGCTGTGAAGGAGAAGGCATGCTTTAAAACCATGCATGTCGAATGAGGAAAGCTCTAAGGCGCATGGCAGGTGAGTAAAGCTAGGGGGGGAGGCCCAGACACCCTAGAGCAGTGTGTACTATGCGCGCCGTGCGCAGTGAGAACCGTGACGCAATTCTGGGTCTCCGGCCCCGCCGCACTCTGAGAACAGCGCGCGGCCAGAGAAAAGGGGCGCCGTGGGTGCCGCGACCCTTGACCCGGACCGCGGCTTCCCCCGCGGCCCGGCCGCGGGCTGCTGCAGCTTCCCCCGCAGTGTGGCTGGGATGCGCCGCAGCGGCCTGCGGCGCAACAGCACTCGGTATCACAATAGCCATTAAAGTCTTATCTGCACCGAGGTCCTCTGTGTAAATGCAGCGCGAGGTAGGTTCCAGAGGTAACTCACTACTCCAAAGGGAGGCGCCGGCCTTGAACACCTAATCTGATCCCTTCCCTTACCGCTTGTCTGTGAGGGCCTGGGAGGGACGGAAATTTGAAGAGGCCCGCCGGTGTGGTCATGGCTTCCAAAACGATGGTACAGGGGCTGCGACGCCCAACTTGAACCGGGGTGTTTCTGCGCATCCAGCTAGCACCCGGCAGCATGGGAAGAGTAGTCCCATAGCTGCCTGGGGAGTGGGATGCCAGAATGCTTGGACTCAGGTCAAGGCCAACGTCTGGTGGCCACGGAGAATCATGGGAATTGTAGTCCCATGATTACCTGAAGGATCCAAGAGACGTATTGCCTGGTAGAGGAGGTACGGGGAGGGGGAAAAAAGGAAGAGGGGAGAGAAGGAGGAAAAGAGGGGGAGTGATGGGGGAGGAATGAGAAAAAAAACGAAGAGGAGAAAGGGGACGAGAAAAGGGGAGAGATGGGGAGAAATGGGGTAGGGGAGGAAAAAAGGTGAAAGGGAAAACAGGTTGGAAAAAAGGGGGGAAGGGGGAAATGAAGTAGAGAGGGAGGGAGGGAGAGGAAAAAGGAGGGGTGATTTTGGGGGTGGCAAAAAACGAAACGGGAGGGAAGAAGGGAGAATAGGAAAAGGAATGGAGGGGGAACAATAGGGAAAAAAGGGGGGAAACAAGGGAAAAACATGGAAACAAAAAGGGAAAAACAAAGGGGGGAACAAAGGAGGGAAGGATGGGGACGTGGACAAAAGAGGGAAGCAAAACGCAAGAGACAAAGAGTGTGTGGAAGAATGGGAAGAGAGGCAAGGGGATGGAGGGCAAGTAATAGAAAGAGGAGAAAGAAAAAGGGAAAAGGAAAATGACAAGAAACAACATAGGAATGGAAGACCATGCAGGAACAGAAACCGAAGCGGGAAAGAAGAGCGAAGAGAAGAAAGGAAAAGGAGAAAGGAAAAGGAGGGACAGAAGGGGAGCAGAAAGGAAGAAACAAGAAGACAGAAAAGGGGGGGCCCGGTGCTGGGGATCAAGAACAAATTTATTGAGCCTGTGCAAAAGTGGGGGGGTTAAGGAAGATGCCCATGCGTCATCTCATTTGGTTAGTGATGACCATGGTATTTCATCGTTCAGTCCAGAGGTGTCTGTGTGCAGTCTCTAGGCGGGACGCAACAAAACTTACTAGTCACTTCATCAGGAGTAACCACTCCCCACACGACCTTGAATGGATAGTACTAGACAAGCTATCTCCTTCTACGAATAACATGAAGCAGAAACGTCTGTATTATGAACAGAGATGGGTCTGGAGAAGGAAAGGAAAAGGAAGCCTATGCCACTGACTGGGCTGTGGCACAGGCTCCCATGCTGTACCGCAACCACGTATCGTGGGAAAAATAATCCCTCTACTCTGTAATACCATCAGATCTTCACCACAATCACAACCTCAAATCCATTAAACTTGAGAATAAAGCTCCAGTGAGACAGATTCTCACACAACTTGAGTACCAGGGAGTAATTGAACCCTACGTCTCTTCAGTGAATAACCTGTTATTCTCCATTGCCAAACCAGATCATTCTTACAGAATAGTCTTAGATTGCAGACACTTAAATGGTCACACATGCACCTATGCAATGCAAAACACACACAGCATAGCACTAAATAACAACACAGTGCACAAAAAATACAAAATAACCTTGGATATTTCCAACTGTTTTTTCTACCACAATTTAGCACCTGATAGTCAGGATCTAAGGGCCAGATGTAGCAAGCATTTTGCATGGTGCCGTTTGCGATGCTCATTCACAATTTGCGAGTCGGTACCGACTCGCAAATTGTGAATGCGACTCGCAAATAGGAAGGGGTGTTCCCTTCCTATATGCGACTCGCATCGCTATGCTAAATTGCTTTGTGACCGCGAATGTCACACTGGTGGTAACCCATTCGCAAAAGGGAAGGGGTCCCCATGGGACCCCTTCCCCTTTGTGAATGTTGCCAAAAAGGGTTTTTCAGAGCAGGCAGTGGACCACTGCCTACTCTGAAAAACCGAAACCAAATGGTTTTGTTATTTTTTTTATTTTGCAACTCGTTTTTCTTTAAGGAAAATGGGCTGCAAAATAAAAAAAAACTGCTTTATTTAAAAAGCAGTCACAGGCATGGAGGTCTGCTGACTTCAGCAGGCCACCATCCCTGTGAGTGCAGGGACTCGCTATGGGGTCACAAAATGCGACCCACCTCATTAATATTAATGAGGTGGGTCTTTGTGACCCCATAGCGACTCGCAGTCGGTGTCTGAGACACCGTACTTCATCCGATTTTGCGAATCGGAAATTGCGAGTCGCACCAACTCGCAATTTCCCATTCGCAAAATCGGAAAATGCTACATCTGGCCCTAAGTGCTTTGAGCTTATTAGGCTTGCAGCTGCACTTTTGATGATTACCTCAAATGTATGATACCAGCCATGGGTTGTTTTCAGCCTGAGTAACATCAATAATACATGAGATTGCTCCTGAGGAGTTGTCTCACGTGGATGATATTTATCTCACAGATGATGACCTCAATACACATCTGGCCAGGGTAGATTTGATCCAGTTAGGATTTACCACCCAGGGCTACAAATTCAATTTCAGGAAAACTAAAATTGCTTTCTTAAGTGTCCTATTTCTGAGATATGAACTATCAGATGAAGGCAAGAGCCTCGCCCCACACTTTCTAGAAAAATGCATGCAACTTCAAGCTCCAAATACCATTAATCTGCCGTCATGGCTTGGTTTCCTTAACTTTGGCAAAACATACCTGATTATGCACAACACATAAAAACACTTTTTGATTTAATTTGTCCAGATTTTTCAAGCAAACACAGGACAATAGAACACACATGCATTCTCAGAGAACCGCAGCAGGACTGACTAGAAGCAAAACATTTACACACATGTGACAGTAAAACAAATTTGGTCATCAAAATAATTGCTGCTGCCACCGACTTCATCTATGTCACATTCAATGAAGGTTACATGGTACCCATAGCTTATAAATTGCATTCGTAGTCCAGAAAAAAGACTGACTGCTTTTCAGATGGCTGCCATCAAAGAGAGGCCACTTGCCCAAGGGAAACACATTATTATCGTCACCCTGCTGCCAGCCATCAAGGCGGTAACCAAAGTTATCATTCAAAATGCAAAAACATTACATGCCATGTTGGATTCAATGGGCAACCTCCCTGACTGCCACTGATGTTGATTATATCGTTGACCCAAAAGTTCAGACCCAAGAATTCCTCCACTATGAAAAGGAGTGCCCCGCACCTACTAACAAATTGCCACTTGACCAATACCGAACATTCATTTACACTGATGGTGCAGCACAACTAGCTGTAGGTACTAAACATCAATACTCAGCCACTGGCACTGTCATAAGCTGAGTGATGAGGGATGGTACATTGCACCCTCAGAATACCCACACGCAGAACCTAGGGGACTGCACTGCACAGTTGGCAGAGCTTAAGGCACTTGCCCTGATCCTGACCAACCAACAATGATTGTGTGTGATTACTATTATTGTGTCCAGTCCTATTACGACTATTTAAATGACTGGTACCTGAATGGCTTCAGAGATTCTAAAGGGAACACCATCAAACACAGAAACTTGTGGGGGTGGGTAGCTGACCTAATGGACAGACTACTAAAAGCTCATGTAGTACATATATTGGGCCATCAAAATGTAGGAATACATGTTGTAGGCAACACTTTGCTGGTGAAGCTGCCAAATCTGCAGTAGCTGTGGCTTCTGTTGCTGCAATAACTCACTCAAAGACGAGGTTGGATAATGAGACGATGGCTGCTGTGAAAGCTTCAGCTGACAGCAAGCTTTTACCAAAAACTTTCCCTGCAAAATATTCCTACAATCTCAGTGGCCAGAACATTGTATTTACAACCATCATGTGATCCCCAACCAAGACCAGAGAACAGATCTCATCAAAGCAGTGAATGAGGGTGTCGCTTTTGCTCACACAGGTGTGGCGGCTACAATACCACTACTATAAAAATGCTTTTTGTGGCCAGGTCTTTACAAGCAGGTCAAGCAATATGTCCTTTGTAGTGACATGTCCTAGCAAATGAAGGGCTCAAACATCAAATGCCCATCACAGTCATCCCTCTCAGTGTCATGTAGGCCAATACAATGTGTGCACCAGGACTATTGTGGCCCCTTACAACCTTATGGTGCACAACTACATCCTAATCACTATTGATTATTTTTCTAGATTCCTGTGGGTATGGCCACAACCATTGACTGGCGCTTGGACTGTTATTAAAGATTTACTAGTCTTTATCTGTACATATGCGGTTGCAGCATTCCATTCAGACCAGGGTCCTGCCTTTGCCTCTGGGGCATTAAGGGACACCATTGGAACAAAAGGTGTTCAACTCCATTATTTTCTCCACTATCATCCTGAGGGAAACAACGTTGTGGAGAGGAAGAACTGAGACTTAAAGCAGTCCTTAACAGCGAGAGTTGGTTTAATCACCTATATGGGGTCCAGAGAGCAGTAAATATTCTGCCAAGAAGGTCCTTGGGAGGTCGCACCCCATATGATGTTCTTTTTAGGATACCTATGTATGTTCCTGATCTTGATGGTTCTGGTGCGACGGCATCAGACACACCATTTCACATAATTAAACATGTCACTGTTTTAGAGGAACTACAGCTATTTTGTGATGAGAATTCATCCTCCTGTGCTGCCGCCTTGGGAATAAGGGATTTGCCAACAACATCTACATGCTGGATTCCTAAAGTGGGGGATCTAGTGCATGAAAAGATTGCTATGAAAAAGGAATTTTGTGCATCCTACAGAGCACTGGTTCCAGTCCTGGTAATGCACAGTACCAGAACTGTCATTATACCACCACTGCCTAGTTTCAGAGAGAACAGAATTTGTTCTATTGATATTATCAAATTGCACCATGTGGCTGACCCTGCATAGATGACCCGGAGGTCCTTTGGGTAGTACTCGCTCCCCTGTCACTACCTGACATGATATACCTCTACAAGCAGTAAACAACATTTATGCCAGCACCAATGCTACAATTACCTCCTCAAGCATGGGGAGGTCAGAGAATGAGCTTCTGCTATCACCGCTCCATTGGCGAATACTGTCCGAGATGTGGAACGCTGTTATTCCCATTTGACCCAGAGAGATAACATTGTCAACTATGAACCACCACAAATTGTTCAATCCACCAGCTCTGCACCTGCTCCTGTGTGTGCACAAACTGCTTCTGGTCACTCAATTGACATGGATAACTTTTCTTCTAACTTCTCTGCTTCTGCAACTGAGACTGTATCAAAGACACGCAAGCTGTACTTTTGGCTTAAGAACACTTACTTAATTTATCCATGGTACTATGTGTGGATACTGTTGACATTGCTTGCCTTTCTGCTTTAGATTGATTTCATTATTGTCTCTTTCCTTCTGATAAATGGTCATTATCTTCCTGAACGATCTGCTGTAAAGCCGATGGATGAGGTTTTGACACCTTACCCATCTTCCCCTATGGTCTGAAGAGACTTGTCCCTGGTGAACATTTTAGCAGTTTCGATTCTAGATGGGATTGTGTCAGACAAAGTACCATTTGACGTGTATGATCCTACAGAGGTCATTCAAATTCCATATGTGCTTAAAATTTCAATGAGTGATGTCATTACACCTAGTATTGTTTCCGATGACTCAGATGATAAAACAGTTGATTCTATGCTATCTGAGCTTGAATATTACACTATATTTGAAATTGAAGACTTGTACATGAACACAGCAAATCTTGGGGGAATGTTTTGTCATCACTGTTATGTACATTCATTTCTGCACTGATCCAGTGTTCCAAGATTAGTTTACAATTACACACAGTGGGAACATTGTTCAACACCGCCTGTGAGGAGTCCCAAAACATATGTAGGTAGGTTTGTGTATTTTACTGTGCATGGCATCAGCAATGCTGATTCATACTATTTCAAATTACCGCCTTTCAGAATGAGAAAATTATTGCTAACATACATCATTTTAATCTACTCAGATTTCTTTGTTTCCCACCTTGCTGTGGAAGGCTATGAGTATTGGAAAAACACTACTGAATTGAAAAGTGTACGTGGAATAAAACATTGGCAAATGTAGGGCAACGGAGCTTTGTTTACAGCATTCCTTATTCCTTTACAAATTATATTTTTAAATGACCCCATCCAGCAAATATCCTGTTTGGGGTTAGCAAAGATAAATTAATTGAATGCACCCAGTATCCCCTTACCTGCTACATTTCACAATTAGCAAACATTTTTAAATCTCATGTAAGAATAATTAACTGCTTGCGTTCAGAATGGTACCTTTAATTCCTCACTTGTGAGTCCCAGTGGGTGGTTATTGTGGCCAAAGGACACAAATGAGTTCCAGGCATGCTTTTGTTAATTCCTCTGGAGGTTTCAGAACAAGCCAGCCAGATCCTTGTTTTCTCTCGGCTCAATATTCAGGTATTGTTACTACATACAGTGTGGAGAGACTGTGCCAACATGGGCTGTGTTCTTCCACTTTAAGATCTGTAAAATAACACCTTAGTCTCCTGACTGAGGAAGTCAATCTACAGGATTTCCTCTTGGGTCCCAGGAAGCCACGCTCAAAGCGTTTTCTTAATGCTGTATACAAAGATACCTGGAAACTATCTCAGATGGAAGCTGCTGCATTTTTAAGGCAAATTGATAAGGAAAACATGGAAAAGGCTTTAAACAATGAACAATTTGTAAAACAGAATTTGCACCTTAAATAATACTGTGTCATCTGTAATTGACATAATTCAGAATGATGTGTCCTTTTTACATCATGGACAATGTCAGCTGCATTCTATCATGCAGTTAAGCTGGTCACTGCAGGTTCTCAAAAGTGGGTGTGTGCCCTGGAAGCACATTAATGTTACTCAAATATTTGCTGCTTTGTACAAACAACAACTGATATTGGGTAAAATAAAGCACGTTACAACATGCTTAACACTGAGAAATAAAAAAGGTTGCCTTTCACTGTAGCAGAAATCCCCTCACCAGTATGGCTAATACATGGAGTAATGATTCTGCCCATTTCTAACTTTCATTTCATGAAATGTTTAAAACATTTTGCAGTAGGCAGGTTTGAACAGCAGGGAGACAGCAACATGTATGAGATGTGGGAGTTGCCTTTTGATTACAAATGTATGAACAGTGCAACAGAGGTCTTTCTTAGTGGAAGCAAATGTGAGACTATTGCTAGTCATTCTATGATTTGTAAGCAGGGGTCCTTGTGCGGCATTTTGCACTGTGGAGGTCACGACTTTGGCACGCTATCTGAAGGGTACTCCCATCTCATTGATTCATCCAGTATTTCAGATACTTTCTAAAGGAAGTTATGCTGTTCTGAACGTTCAAAGCTGCTGTGAAATGAAGCCAGGAATCGCTTACGCGATTTCAGTTACTCAAGTGGTAACTCGTTGTGGCCATGTTTTCTTCCCTCCCACACAAGAGATAAAAGTGGCAGACTTGTGGCCCCACATTGCTACTTCTATTTTAAACTTTGACAAGCTCAGCAGACTAACGGTGCTATTGCTTCAAAAACATGTGGCCGTGCACCAGGCAGAGAGACAAATGATTTCCAGATAGATGGATCATCGACTGAGATACAATCGCTATTAAATACCAGCTTCCTGAAGCATTTTGGAGAATTGGTAAGCAGAATGTTCAATGCACCGAATTTTTTTTTAATTTTTTTTATTGATTTTATCATATCAACTTACAAAGGTAAAACAACAGTCCCTTCAAAGCAGCACATCTAACAAGCAGTAACCTTCCATCATAGTATCAATGTACATTCCTAACAGGAGAAGTCAAACAGTTACACATTTATCGCTCCAATCCCGTTGCCCCTCTAAATTTCCCCTTCCAATATTGGGTACAGCGTCCGTATCTGATTACCACGGACCGCTTACCAGCAGTGTTGCAGTAGTAACAGCATGCAACCGAAGAGGGACATCAACAGATACAAACGAAAGAGACAGGGGGGGGAAAAAGCCAGACATCAGCAGTCATTCACCTTTCCTAGCGTATATGCCAACAGATAGAGGGGGCAATAACTCAGACCGGGCTTCTTTAGTTATATCACTTACGCGTCTTGAGCTGCCAAGAAGTTATTTAGCGGGGCCCATATATCTTTGGGTCTAGACCCTTCAGGCATCAAGCTCCAAAAGATCATAAGCTGATCATGACAGAAAGCAGCATCACGTAACCATTCAGAACATCGCGGCACTCTCCTCCCGCCCCAGTACATGGCCACTCTGCGCTTGGCCAACAGCAGTAGCAGGCCCACCAAGTGCCTATGTGTTGCCCAGATATCCTCCACACACCCAAGCAGCGCGGTTCTAGGAGTGGCAGGAGTTTCTGTTTCAACCATTTCCGAGATTGCATTAAAAACTGCCACCCAGAAAGCGTGGACATCCGCGCACTCCCATGCCAAATGCAGAAAATCAGCCTCCGGCGCCCGGCAGTGCACGCATCGCGCATCTTCACGCAACCCCAAGGAGTGAAGCCACACTGGGGTATAGTATAGTCTGTGTAAAAATTTAAAGTGCAGCAGTCTAAGCCTGTAATTAGGTGTCAACGCTCTCATATGCGTGCAACAATCACGCCACAGAGCCTCCGAGATGGGCTCTCCAAATTCCGCCCCCCACGCTAGTCTAGACGGCTCCCGGAGATTATTCCTCTGCTCCTGCATACAATTATATAGGGGGTCATTCTGACTTTGGCGGGCGGCGGAGGCCACCGGCCAAAGTACCGCCGTCAACATACCGCTGCGCGGTCAAAAGACCGCTGCAGTAATTCTGAGTTTCCCGCTGGGCTGGTGGGCGACCGCCAGAAGGCCGCCCGCCAGCCCAGCGGGAAACCCCCATCCATGAGGATGCCGGCTCCGAATGGAGCCGGCGGAGTGGAAGGGGTGCGACGGGTGCAGTTGCACCCGTCGCGATTTTCAGTGTCTGCTTGGCAGACACTGAAAATCTTGGTGGGGCCCTGTTAGGGGGCCCCACGACACCCGTTACCGCCAGCCAGGTTCTGGCGGTCAAAACCGCCAGAACCGGGCTGGCGGTAAGGGGGTCGGAATCCCCATGGCGGCGCTGCCTGCAGCGCCGCCATGGCGGATTCCCTGGGCCAGGGGAAAACCGGCGGGAAACCGCCGGTTCCCCTTTTCTGACCGCGGCTTTACCGCCGTGGTCAGAATCGCCCAGGAAGCACCGCCAGCCTGTTGGCGGTGCTTCCGCCGCCCTCCGCCATGGCGGTCATGGACCGCCAGGGTCAGAATGACCCCCATAATTTGGTGACTAGTCTATTAGACGACCGCGCGCAGCAAAGGACCTCCTACGCGCGAAACTCCACCGGGGCCACAGTCGAACTCCACAGACGGCTCCGCAGGAATGAACGAACGCGGATCACATACATACGCTGAAGCGCCGTGCACTCGCGACCTGCTAGTATCTCTGATACGTCAAGCAGGCGGCCATCCACCATCCAATTTCTCAGCTCAGTCAGGCCAGCATCCCGGAGGAACCCTCGTACTCCACTGTCTCAATACAACTGTCCATCGGCTATCGCCATGACCGGTAAAGAAGGAGCGCATGGGACCGCTGCCCCGGACCGCCGCATCAATATACCCCACGCCCGCATCGTACATGCCACCGTATCAATCCCCCGCACCCGAGACGGGACCCTTCCACCAAATGCCCTCGCCAGGTCGTCTGGCCACACAGAGTCACTCTCAGGCACCAGATGCGGCAGATAGCGGATAGGATTCAGCCAATAGTACGCAAAGTGTGCCTGAGCGCATAGATAGTACAGCTCCATGTCCAGCGCAGCAAGCCCACCCAGCTCGAACGGCAGCGTCAGCCTCTCCCATGAGATACGCGTGCAACGTCCCGCCCACACCAGGGAGATCAGTGCCGAGCGCAGACGTCTTAGGTAGCCCCTCGAGAGCGGAAGAGGTAGATTCACAAATAAATACAAAAACTTCGGCAGGACTACCATCTTTGCAATAGCAATCCGTCCTATCAATGATAACGGGAGGGCACGCCAGGTCACTACCTTCCTCTCCAGCCACGTCAGAGCAGCGCCATAATTAGCCAACCACAACTCCTCCACATCGCAACTCAGCTGTATACCTAAATACCGCACCGGTCCTTCCGCCCACGCCAGAGGGTATCGAGAGTCATACCGCGTCACCCTGGAGGTCAAAGTTAGCACAACAGACTTAGACCAGTTAATAGTAATACCTGAAAAGGTACCAAAACGCACAATCTCATCTAGTAGTGTATCCAGATTCTGGTCAGGGTTCCGTACATATAATGCAATGTCATCAGCGTACAGAGATATCAAAATTGTCCGCTGCCGGAATTGTAGCCCTCTATTTCTGTCGGAATCGGGCCGCCAGAGGCTCCATCACCGCAGCAAAAAGGAGAGGGGACAGCGGGCATCCCTGGCGCGTGCCGCGCGCAACAGGGAATGGGACAGACACGTTCCCATTAAGACGCAGTCTAGCCGTAGGCATCGTATACAGCACTTTAATCCAACGGAGAAAGCGCACGCTAAGTCCCACCCGACCCAGCAACGCAAACATATAGGGGGTCATTCTGACCCTGGCGGTCCATGACCGCCATGGCGGAGGGCAGCGGAAGCACCGCCAACAGGCTGGTGGTGCTTCCTGGGCGATTCTGACGGCGGCGGTAAAGCCGCGGTCAGAAAAGGGGAACCAGCGGTTTCCCGCCGGTTTTCCCCTGGCCCAGGGAATCCGCCATGGCGGCAGTGCAGGCAGCGCCGCCATGGGGATTCCGACCCCCTTACCGCCAGAACCTGGCTGGCGGTAACGGGTGTCGTGTGTCCCCTGGGGGCCCCTGCAGTGCCCATGCCAATGGCATGGGCACTGCAGGGGCCCCTTAACAGGGCCCCACCAAGATTTTCAGTGTCTGCCAAGCAGACACTGAAAATCGCGACGGGTGCAACTGCACCCGTCGCACCCATTCCACTCCGCCGGCTCCATTCGGAGCCGGCATCCTCATGGAAGGGGGTTTCCCGCTGGGCTGGCGGGCGGCCTTCTGGCGTTCGCCCGCCAGCCCAGCGGGAAACTCAGAATTACCGCGGTGGTCTTTTGACCACGCAGCGGTATTCTGACGGCGGTACTTTAGCGGGCGGCCTCCGCCGCCCGCCAAAGTCAGAATGACCCCCATAGTCCCATGTCAAGGAATCAAACGCTTTGGCTGCGTCCAGAAAAACAGCTGCTGCATTATCATCCTTTCCCAGTGTGCCCACCACCGCAAAGAAGGTGCGCAAATTGTGACCCGTAGACCTTCCCGGGACAAAACCCGACTGATCCGGAAGCACCAAGCTAGGAAGGAGAGGCTGTAGTCTCGCCGCAATTATTTTTGCTAAAATTTTGTTATCAATATTTATCATGGACAGCGTGCGGTACGAGTCACACCGGGTTGGATCCTTTCCGGGCTTCAGGATTGTCACTATCTGTCAAGGCCGGAAGCGACCCAGTCTCCAGGGCCTCTGCATATACCTCCAACAGCCGAGGAGCTAGGATATCTACATACTCTTTATAGAACGCGGGGGTCAGGCCATCCACACCAGGAGATTTCTCTCCGGGCAAACCACGTATAGCCGCGGCCACCTCCTCTACTGAGAATGGTTCGTCTAGGTATTTCCTATGCACCTCATCAAACCATATTAACGCAATATCCTCAAAGGGCACCTGTGCATCAGTCACGCTAGCGTTCGCCGGAGCCGCATAGAGTCCCGCATAAAACTCAGTGAACACCTGCATAATTCCACCCGATCCCGACACACTCCTCCCTCCTCCATCCACGACCTCAGAAACATAGTCACTGGCCCAAGGTTTACGAAGCAAAGCTGCCAACGTACGTCCCGCCCTCTCACCTTCCCCATATTGGCGAGCTCGGACCTCCCTCCTGAGGAAGCAAATTTCCCTGAGGGAGGCCTCCTCATACAGCGATACCTCACGACGAATCTCGGCAAGAACTTCATTGGACCAGTGAGATACCAGTCGCCTTTCCAGCTCAGCAAGCCGTGTCTCAATTTCAGCCATCTCTCGCCTCAAAGTTTTAAATATACTGTTTTGTTTCGAGAGACATACCCCTCTAATAACAACTTTAAATGCCTCCCAAAGAGTTCCTGGGGACTTCACCGATCCCTGGTTTTCTACAAAGTACTGTCTGACTGCCTCCCGCAATTCCTCACGGAAGGCCGCATCACGAAGCGCCCCCCTAGGTAACTGCCACATAATCGACTGGCCAAGTTCAGTCTGTATCTCCAATTCCAGTCTCACCGGCGAGTGGTCTGACAACGTACAGGGGAGATGGTCAACCGCTCTAGTCCAGGCCAATGTGTCCCTGGAGCCCAGCCAGCGGTCAATACGAGACCAACTACCATGCACATAGTTCAAACATGTTCCATCTCTCGCGTCTCCGTGTCGTTGCCTCCAAAGGTCAGCCAGCGCACCATCCCGCATCACCACCTCCAAGGCTCTAGCCGCCGCAGCATGTTGCATCCTGGCTAGGCTCTCTCTGTCCATCTTGGCGTCTAAGACGACGTTAAAATCTCCTCCCCAAATCACTGCACCTGGCCCTAACGACTCTATCAGGCGCCACAGCTCTAAAAAGAAATCAGGGTCATCATCATTCGGCCCATACACAGCGACAAGATGACACGCCCTGTCCAGAAGCACACCACTCATCAGCACATACCTGCCATTGGGGTCCACCAGAACCTCTTTCGTGCGCCATTGCAGACCCTTGCAAATTAAGACAGCAACTCCACGGGAGTAACTCGAGTATGTGGAGTAATGCATCTCACCCACCCATCCAGATTTTAGTCTGCTTGTTGTGGACCCCACCAAGTGCGTCTCCTGCAGCATACAGACATCAATTTCATGTCTCTTAACATACGCAGCCACAAGACTAGCTTTCCTACTATCATTAAGCCCACGCACGTTCCAAGACAAACATCTGACCACAGACACTTCCTCACCCCTCAGCCCCATCAAAAATCAGCCAGTAGTACACATGAATGCCAACCACCACCTGCCTTGTATTTGGCGAAGGGACAAATAAAACATCCATACATGAAGGAAGGAACAATACCCCACGAGCATACAAGAAACCCCCCGCCCCCGCCCACACAGGCCCCCCAATAGGACCCAACCAATGTCCCACCCATCTTGACCCCAAAATCCTCCCGAGAACAAAAACAGTGATTAACAGGACTCATCCCAGGGGCAATGACCGGCCTGCTATCTCTCCACCCATCTGACATCGGGAGAGAGGGGCCCATGGGCCAACTACAAGTCACTAAACAGACGGGGCCAGGCAAGGAGCAGCCAGCGCGCCCACGCAGTTCCAACAGTGAATATCCAGTTGACCGGAGTATATTAGTCATTGTCGCTCAGGGCAACATCTTCGTCGCCTCGGCCCCGGCGTTCTGCGGTCTCCCGCCTCTTAGGCAGCTGCCAGGCAAACTTGGTCGCTTGTTTCAGATCTGTAAAGTAGAGCATCTTCCCCTCGTGCCGCACCCTCAACTTAGCAGGGTATAACAAGGCGAAGTTTACACCCGCTTGGGACAACAGTCGCTTAACCGGCAAAAAGGCACGTCTCTGGATTGCACGCCAATAGTGTAGTCTGGGAAGAAATTTATTTCAGAGTTCTTAAAGAGTAACGGACGTCTCTCCCTTGCCAGGCGGAGTACGGTGTCGCGATCACGGTAGTTCAGCAGACGCGCAATAATTGGGCGTGGGGGAGTCCCGGGAGGGGGACGGGGTCCCAAAGATCTGTGAGCCCTCTCAACAACCAGCATCCGAGAGAGCTCACCCGAGAACAAATCAGATAACATCTGCTCTATAAAGTCTTCCATTCGATCCATATCGGTCGCCTCCGGCAGCCCTACGATACGGATGTTGTTGCGGCGGGATCTTGATTCCAAGTCTTCATTCTTATTGCGTATGACCTCAAGTATTCGATCCATACGTGCAATCTGATCTCTGCCACCCTGGCGTGCATCCTCTATCTCAAATGTGCGTGACTCCAGTGCCTCAAACCTGGAGTCGTGATCATCTACGCGCGCCCTAATGCGATCAAGCTGTTCAGTTACATGGTCTAACTTGGCGTCAATGCCAGCCAAGAACATGGACTTCACCGATGCCTCAGAGCTATCCTCTCCGTTCGGCTCATCGCAGGGCTGGGAGCCAGCGGCAGCGTTCTTCTTTTTCCCCCGTTCAAAGGTAAGTTTGGCCTGGCGTTGATCAGCCTTACCCATCGTTCCAATCTACATCAACACCTCCGACAGGCCAGAGAATTAGAGCCAATCTAATGGAAGCTCAGACTCCAGGACATCCACCCATCAGCGCATTCCTCACCGTAGGCCCCCACATCAGCCGCTGGGGTCGTCAATTGGCGGGACCACAGAACATCAGTTTACCCTCACGGTCCCGATCAGCCTACACTGTCCAGCCGGATGTTCGCCGCACATTCACCCACCTCGGGCCGCCACCATCTCGGTCTTCACTGCCCTCCTCCGGGTATACTCTGCATCCTCAGCTTAGCGGCCCGGGGGGCCCTCCTAAATATACAGACGGCTCCTCCCCAGAGCCAGGCGAGAGCAGCCACAAACTCCAAAGGCTCCCAGAGAGGCCTCTTCTCGGTGACCTATCTTCATTTGGGCCTCTTCCCGGCCCGTTTAAGTCACCGGGCCCCGGGTGAGCCACGAGACTCGGCCGTGACTCCTCCACTGCAGCGCCACTATTCCTCAGCGCGTTGTAGGCCGCGAAGCGATCCCGCCGCCGAGTGGCACCCAGGCGCGGCCTCGCTCGCGGTCACGTACCTCCGGGAGCGGCCGCGGGCCTCCACGTCCGCCCGCCCGCTCTACACTCCGCTCAGCTCCTCGCTCTGCCACGCTCCCTCGGCGTTCGTCGCGGGCCTCCACGTCCGCCCTTTCGCTCCGCTCTCTGCACACGCGGGCGCAGCCACAAGAAGGCCCGCCCGCGTCTCTCTACAGCTGCTGCTCCGGTCGCCTCGCCACTCCTGAGCCGCCAAAAACGGCCCAGGTGCACCACTTATCAGAGCGCGCCAGACTCGCGCCCGCCAGCACCGTCGGATATGGCAATAAACGGATAAACGGCCCCGGGCCAGGCAGAGCCTCACGAAGTGACGGCCATCTTGCCCGGAGGTCAGGCCACGCCCCCTCAATGCACCGAATATTGTGGGGATTGTGCATGTTAGACTTGGCATCCTTGGTGTGGTCTCACCTAACTTTTTGCCTCTGTTTCCCAGGTTGTTGATGTGTGCTGGACTCTGTTTTTGCTGTTTTTGTTACTCTGGGCACTTTACCACTGCTACCCAGTGCTAAAGTGCAAGTGCTCCTATGCAAAATGTGTATGTAATTGGTTTTTCCATGATTGGCATATTTGATTTACTGATAAGCCCCTACTACAGTGCACTAGAGGTGCCCAGGCCTGAAAATCAAATGCTACTAGTGGGCCTGCAGCACTGTTTGTGCCCTCCACAATAGTACCTCTGTAAGCATGACTCAGACCTGCCACTGCAGTGTCTGTGTGTGCATTTTTAAACTACCAATTTGACTTGGCAAGTGTACTCACTTGCCAGGCCTAAACGTTTCCTTTTCTTACATGTAAGACACCCATAAGGTAGGCCCTAGTTAGCCCCATGGGCAGGGTGCATATACTAATGTGTCTTATATGTCCTAACAGTGAAATACTGCCGAATTTGGTTTTCACTGGTGCAAGGCCTATCCCTCTCATAGGTTAATTAAAGTGTAGTTTTCCTTTAGGAGCAGATAGACATGTGGAGTTTGAGGTCTCTGAGCTCACAATTTTAAAATACATCTTTTAGTAAAGTTGATTTTAAGATTGTGTGTTTGAAAATGCCACATTTAGAAAGTGACATTTTCTTACTTAAACCATTCTGTGACTCTGCCAGTTTGTGGATTCCCTGTCTGGGTCAGTTTGACAGTTTGGCTTTTTGCACCTCTCTCTAGACGGTGACACAAAGGGAGCTGGGGTGTAGCCTGCATATCCTGCTGAGCCATCTTTGCTAAAAGGGAGGGGAGGATTGGTCACTCACACCTGAAAGGGCTGTGCCTGCCCTGACACAATGCAGTCTCCAACCCCCTGGTATGTGTCTGGGGCCTGGCCTGGGCAAGGTTGGATTTCACAAACAAGAGAGACGTTTCTTTGAAGTAAGCCTATTTCAAAGGGCAAAATGGGTATAAGAAGGGCAACCAATGCTACAGACTTTAGGTCACTTCTGGACATCAAGAGGAACCTCTGCCTGGAGAAGAGCTGAAGAGATGAGGAGACGTGCTACCCTGCCTGTGACTGTGCTTTGTGGAGCTATCCTGCAGTTGCTGCTTCCGCCTGGTGAAAGGGGACGAAGACTGGACTTTATTGTGCATTTCTGCTTGTGAAGAAATCTCCAAGTGCTTGTCCTGAGCTTGCCTCCTGTTGTTGAAGTCTCATGGCCATCAAAGACTTCCCCTGCCAGCACCTGGACTCTCTGCTGAGACTCCTACCCTGCCAAGTGGTGCCCTATCCAGTTCCTGGGGCCTTGACAGGTGAAGCTGGCAAACCAAGCTTGAAAATCCACGCACAGACCGCTGTGTCTGGAGATTTCCAATGCAACTTCCGAGAGCGGCTGAAGAAACGACGTGCCGCCAGATCCGTGGCTGAGATCGATGCAGAGCTTGCAGCACAGCTGGGAGATCGACGCACGCGGCTGGAGAAACAATGCACTGCATCGCTGACGGAGGCTGGTAACGTCTCAACCCACACAGAGCGGTTTTGCTATTAGCATGCAGCAGGATTTTCAATGCAAACCTTGCTGGGGGCAGAAAAATGACGCAATGCCTGACCGGACCCGAGTGCTGCCCGGATCGATGCATCACTCCCCTGCGGGGAGGATAAACTACACACGCTGGCCCGACCGGAGAAGGAGAAACAACGCACAGTCTTGCTTGCGGGTGAGAAATCGACGCACTGCTTACTTTTTTCATCGCACACTCGCCCATGCGTGTTATGTAATTTCAGTCTTGAAATTTCAGTCTTGTTTTGTAATTTCAGTCTTGTTTTGTTTAGATAAATATTCTCTATTTTACTAAATTTGTGTTGTGTCATTTTATAGTGTTTTCATTAAGTTGCTGTGTGTGTTGGTACAAATACTTTACACCTAAAACTCTGAAGTTAAGCCTGCCTGCTCGTGCCAAGCTACCAAGGGGGTGAGCGGGGTTAGCTGAGGGTGATTCTCCTTTACCCTGACTAGAGTGAGGATCCTTGCTTGGACTGGGGGTATCCTGACTGCCAACCAAAGACCCCATTTCTAACAGCGCTCTTTTTAAGGATGTCGATTCTGGATTTGTCAGCACCTTCCAGACCATGTTTAGAGGAATACCTGCAGCCATACAGTGTCTTTGGTGGATTCCCTATAACTTTGGCATTAATCGGCGGAATTCTGCTGCTGCTATTTTTGATACACAGTGACTGTTCTCTCTCAGCAAGGCTGAGTGATGGAGCTACCACCAGCCCTATTGTGTCGTGAATGCACGATGCAGTATTTCAGAGCTTCCTTGCTCGGGGAGCTGGAGCTGGAGCTTGATTGGTCATTGACATTCAGACCGGTCTTGACCTGTGTTCAGCTAGTCTTCCATTGCATCTGGTGCCTCTTCAAATGTTCACTTATAGTGTGTCTTGCCATGCAGCCTGCACCTGTGGACATGGATCTGTTAATGCTCTTGATGACGGTTCATTTACAAACATGCCCCTTGAGACTGCGGTTGATTTGCAAGGCATCTTATGAGCAACTGCTTGTTGATTTGCTGGCTCCAAAGACATCTGGCACAAGGAACACTACCCACGTAGTTCATTCTGCGCCGGAGGCTACTACACACTTCTGCTCCACGGATCCTTCTGCCAATAAGTTGATCAACTTTTAACCTGCCAAAGTGGAATCCTTCTTGGTCTCAGTCTTCCTCAGTGATTTCCTGCAAGACCATGATTACTGTTAGAATTCGACCATTGTTTTTTTTTATTCAAAAAAGTAAAATGGGACACCAAATTGCCTCTTAATTTTGCCTTTCTGTTGACCTGCTTGGTTTGTCAGTTTAAACATTTATCTCTTATATATGTTTTTAGCTATGCTTTTAGAATTTTTACTCTTTTATTAGAGCATTTTTAACATTAAGGCTTGGGCTTCGCACCCTTGTTCCAGCATTAGGAGAGGGTGTTGTGAGTCCATTTTAGTTAGTCACTTGGGCACAGTGATAGCTTAGGCTTGTGACCTATGTTCTTTTACCCAGTTACCATGCTCTGCCATTTTCATTCATTTCATTTTTCTAATACCTTTAGTGGTTTTGTTTTAGATTCATTTTCAGCCGCTATTCTCAATGAGCGTCATTATCAGTGCTATGGATGACAAACTTTGCATCATGTTCTTCTCCTCAGAATCACAAGAACAGAATGCGAGTTACACAGAATAATATTTTTTATTGCCTGCCCAAGTCTGCATACACAGTCCACATTCCAGTGCTTAGTCCAATACCCTCATCAGGCTTCAGTGCATGGACATTAATATGTCCCCTATAAAAAAAATTGTAGGACAAAGGGCATTAGAGGGGGTTCCAACCAGAATTTCCATCCATGCTACATTACGTTTTTCAGCCAACCTCAGCCTTTGTGTCTGGATCTGGAGACTGGCGATCTGACCTTGCACCAAGATAACAGGGATGGAGTGTGCTTCTCATGGACACTGTACAGACAGATTTGGCTTATATCACCATGCTCTGGCTCAGGGCTAGAAATTAGGCTTTTAGGTACAGATTTTAAACTCATGTTATGGCAATATGCTGGGGTTGTTTAAATTGAAATATCTAAGTTTCACAATCCTGATTTTGTTATTCTTCATTATCCTAATCATTGCAGCTCATGCATTGTATCATAGATTGTAGTATTTTCAATAAATGTATTGAAAACTGTTGTGCATCTCCTTTTTTGCCTATTTGTGTGTAAGAGACTTGAATGTGGAGAGAAAAGGGTAAAGCTTGTTTCCACCACAATATCCCTGAGGGGTCTTCAGAGTTCCATGCAAGCTTCCCACAACTCACCTTTACCGGTTGGGTTTTGGTGAGGTGCTGCTAGTGAGCTGGGAGGGTTGGCCCGACAGCTGCTAACTGATGTAGGAGTGACTCAGTCGCTGACAACTTGGAGATGCTGCGGCCCCAAATCCAGCAGTCTCATTGTTATGCAAGAGTCTGTATGGCAACCTAAGTGTGCCCCTGCATGATCAGGGAAGAGTTCTCCTTCTCTCAAAATTAGGGGTTGGGGGTCAAGGGCCTAGGGGCACTGGCTCTGCAACTGACTCTTTAGTCAGAAACTTTCCTCTGCCTTTCCCCTCCCAGAATGACCAGTAGGATTGCAGGGCACCTGATCCCACTAATCAGTGCATCTATTCAATCTATAATCATCAGCCAGTTCCCCGACAGATGGACAGGGGTCACCCCACATCTACATCATCCAAGGTAGGGACTCAAACCTGCAATGTTGTTGTCCAACTTCCCCCTGCTTCTATCCCCTATATTCTGGTCATGGTCAATGTTCCTCCTCTCAGCCATAAGGATTCTGAGAGCTACTACAGGTTTAAAAATAAAATAATACACTGGCTATCAAGCAGGGCCAACTCAGATTATTCCTTTGCTAACAAAATCATCATGGCCCACAGAGTGAGATGCTCTGGCAATTCAAACCAAATGTTTAAGGGGGATTGTATTGTCATTACCTTTGCTAACAGATGGTGGGTGGCCTATATTCTAAAAAAGGTATTTCAAGAATCTGCTTCCAGCAGCAAATTATCCTTACTTCCCCTAGTTTTTATGTTTAAACCCTTAGACCTGGGGATAGCAAGATGGGGCAGGTGGGAAAACTGATTTCTGCCCAGAGTGTTGTCAGCAGGAGAAGGCCTCTGGCCTAACATTGTCTAACCACTTTGATATTTTAAGCGAGTAGACACTAAGGACTGACTCACCCCAGGAAAGGATAACATCCAAGAAACTTTAATGGCTTAAAGGTCATCAGTTGGAATATAGCAGGTGCTCACAGTACATTTGACTATGAACCATGTAAAAATGTATTAAGGTCTTTTGACATCATTTGCATTGAAGAAACCTGGGACACCGTGGGAAATTTGTTTCTGGATGGTTATGGTTCATTTGCCTCAAACGCCACCTCCTCCATTCATGACAGAGCTAAAGGGGGCTACATACTTTTTATTAATCTGAGTCACATCTGTAAAATGGAGAAAATGGTGAGGGTTCTATCAAACTCTCCCCATATTCTGGGCACTCTAATTTTTTTCAGACTCATATTGAGGTTTGATTGTGAAGTTTACACTTACACTTTTCAACAAGGAGGAAACATGATGTGATGACCCATCTTGGACACTTCTTGATTGATTTTATTTCCAGTCCAGCAAGCTTTACAGTTTTGATGCTAATAGGTGACTTTAACCTGTACCCCTGTACGGATTGCTCTCTGTATGATGACATTGCTGATGCTCCTTATGGTATGTGTTAGACCTGACAGATTTAAGGTGGTCACCCCTAACTTTTTGTCTGCCTCCCTTCATTTTTTAGATACTGTTTTTGCTGGTTTTAAGACTCTGCGCACTTTACCACTGCTAACCAGTGCTAAAGTGCATATGTTCTCTCCCTTTAAACATGGTAACATTGGATCATACCCAATTGGACTATTTAATTTAGTTATAAGTCCCTAGTAGAGTGCATTATATGTGCCTAGCGCCTGTAGATTAAATGCTGCTAGTGGGCCTGCAGCATTGATTGTGCCACCCACTTAAGTAGCCCCTTAACCTTGTCTCAGGCCTGCCATTGCAAGGCCTGTGTGTGCGGGTTCACTGCCAATTCGACTTGGCATTTAAAAGTACCTGCCAATCTTAAACTCCCCTTTTCTACATATAAGACACCCCTAATGTATGCCCTAGGCAACCCATAGGACAGGCTGCTATATAGGCAAAAGGTAGGACATGTACCTGTGTAGTTTTCATGTCCTGGTAGTGTAAAACTCCTAAATTTATTTTTACACTGCTGTGAGGCCTGCTCCCTTCATAGGCTAACATTGGGGCTGCCCTCATACATTGTTTGAGTGGTAGCTGCTGATCTGAAATGAGTAGGAAGGTCATATTTAGTATGGCCAGGATAGTGATACAAAAACCTGCTAACTGGTGAAGTTGTATCTAATATTACTATTTTAGAAATGCCACTTTTACAAAGTGAAAATTTCTCTGCACTTAAATCTTTCTGTGCCTTACAATCCATGTCTGGCTGGGTTTAGTTGACAGCTCCTTATACATTCTCTCAGACACACCCAAAACACAGGATACTCAGCCTCACTTGCATACAGCTGCATTTTGTATGGATCTTCCTGGGCTGGGAGGGTGGAGGGCCTGACACTTGCATGTCAATGGACAGAAGCCTGCCCTCACACAAAGGACTGCCACACCCCCTACTGAGACCCTGGCAGACAGGATTGAACTGAAAGGGGACCTTGTGCACTTCTAAGCCACTGTTTGAAGTCTTCCCCACTTCAAAGGCACATTTGGGTATTTAAACAGGGCCTCTGCCCCTACCAACACAGACTTCCTGGAGAAGAAATTTGAACCAGAACTTGCATCCTGCCAAGAAGAACTGCCTGGCTGCCCAAAGGACTCACCTTTCTGCTTTTGGTGAAGGACTGATGCCTTGCTGTTGCCCTGCTGCCCTGCTGCTCTCTGGCTGAGGTGAAGAAGTGCTCTCCAAGGGAATGGAGAGAGCTTGCCTCCTGTTCCCTGAAGTCTCAGGACTAAAAAGACTTCACCTCTACAAGAAGGATTCCTTATGTGGTGAAATTCGACGCACAGCCTGCCAGAAAGGACGCACAGCCTGCACTGCAGTGAAAATTTCACTGCACGCCGAACTGGAACAACGCAGCCTGACTTCACAACGAGAAGATCGCTGCAGCGCCAGCGTAGCAAACGGAAATTCTACGCACGTCCCACCAAATTGACGCACAGCTGAGCCGGAACAGTGCAGCCCGACTTCCAGAGAGGAATCGATGCAGTGCCTGCCATGCAGTAGAAAATTTGATGCAACGGCCACCGAATTGACGCAGCTCCTGTGACTTCATCCTGCCAGTGCAGAAAATCCATGCATCGTCCCCGGGGCGTCCGAAAACCCTGCAAACAGAAGAGGATCCACGACCGAGCGCCGTAAATCAATGCACAGCCATCCCTTCATGAAAACTAAACAACGCATCGCCGTGTGCATCCCGAGAAAACGACACACACCCCTTTGTTTCCACGCATCTCCTCCTCTGTTGCTCTTTGTGGGGATTTTGCACGCGAACAAGGTACTTTGTGCTTGAAAGAGAATTAGTTTGCTTTTAAAAGAATTAAGACACTTTATATCACTTTTACAGTGATATCTGAACATATACTTATTGCATGTTGATCATTTTGACCTACGTTGATCCAGATAAATATTATATATTTTTTAAGCACTGTGTGGTGTATGTTTGTGATGCTACATGGAGTTATTGTATGATTTATTGCACAAATACTTTACACATTGCCTTCTAAGTTGAGCCTTACTGCTCAGTGCCAAGCTACCGGAGGGTGGGCACAGGATAATTTGGATTGTGTTTGACTTACCCTGACTAGAGTGAGGGTCCTTGCTTGGATAGGGGGTAACCTGACTGCCACCCAAAGACCCCATTTCTAACAGTATGGATCAAGCTAACCTTAAACACTCGCCTCGGGGGATTGTTTAAAACCTTCTCAATGCGGTAGTTGTTTATGATCCTGACTGAATTCCAAACTTTAAGGTGGATGGATGTAGCTCTAGAATTGACTATTTGTTTCTGCCAGCTTCTTTTCCACCCTTATTAGCTTACATGTAGTTTGACACCCACTAAGTGATCAAAACGCTTTGTTGGCCATTTTTTTGTAGTTTATGACAGCGGTCAAGGTCGATTGTCTGTACAAGGAATAAGTTAGTTTTAAAGATTAGGGGAGAAGGCCCAAATGGGAGAAGGTAGTCCCATCGGATTTTAATACTTATTTGGATGTTAACATCTTGGCTGCATTTTCTGGTCTCATGGGATGTATTAAGGTCACCTTCTCTCTGTCCAGTACTGTGTTTCTGGTAGTACCATATAAATGGTTTGATAAGAAATGTTTGCAAGCTCATAGAGAGCTTATGGCTTCACTGCATAGTCAACCACAGGTTTGTGAAGACGTCAAGAAAGCTAGGGCCTCTTATTGCCTGGCACGCAATGAGAGAAAGAAAGTCTTAAAACAGTGCTTTGGGATAATCTTCTGGAAGCCTGTACTTCATGGGAAAGGGCAGCCTTCTGGGGTGTAGTAAACCATCCCTTGCAGTGTCTGGAGCAAATGCCGGCGCAAACCTTCACTGCTACCCCAGAGGCTTGGCTCGATCATTTAGTGGCTAATTATGGCCTTGAGAAGGACGCAGACTCACAGTTTACCAGAGAAAGGATTGTAGGCTCACTTTTGAGTGGGAAGAAGTAAAGAAAGCCATCTTGCCCCTCCCTGATGGCAACGCTCCTGGCCTGGATGAGGTACCATGGGACCTGTTCAAATCTTCTGTTAATCTGTGGCCCAAATAGTGAATCAGCACCTTAATGCAGTTTACTGCACTTTGTTCCTAACAAGTTGGAGCCACTCGGTGATTGTGCCCATTTTTAAAAAAGGGAGTATGATGGCCCTTGCATGCATAGTAAAGTATGAATAGGAAAGTGGAAATTATACATAAGATCCTCCTAAACCATCCCAGTCTGTGGACTAATGATAGCAGAGTACTGTCAAACATTCAGTATGGTTCAGGTCTGGGAGAGGGACTATTGAGCAAAAACTATGGCCTGCATTATGAAATTGGCAGTGAGTGATAAAGTGGTGGTAATACCGCCAACAGGCAGGCGGTAATTACCGCTAAATTATGACCATGGTGGTTATAACTTCCATAGACAGCCAATGTACCACACCAACTGCCAGGGCGTTCACACCACTGACCACGGTGGTAGCTGTCAACAGCCAGGCGTATGACAAAGTATCACCCACCATATCATGACCCAGGAAACTGCCACGATTTCCAGGACAGTACCAATGCCATCAAAAGCCTGGCAGAAACAGACAGAACACAGAAGACGAAAGACTTACCATCAGAGACACAGGGAAGAACAATGCCACCATGGAACCAGAACTGCAAGTCTTCCCGATTCTCAGCTATGCCATGCTCCACCTGGAACACCAACGCAGACGAAGATGACAAAAGTAAGAACAGCCGCCTAGCACACAAGGGAGAGAGGGAGGAAAAGGAGAGTGACACACATGCACGACACACACCCAACACACACACACACCACACAAACAACCAGCTGCAAACAAAAAACAATGGAAGACAACACACGCCATAATAATGCAAGTACCACAAGAATGCAGTAATGAGAATGTATTGATTGTGAAGAGCTCCCAAAAGAACCAATTGTACGAAAATAGATATGTGCAAATGTACACAAAGGGCCAATGCCCAGTCCACATACTAAGGACCCACATGGCCACAGGGCACAGTCCAAGGCCCAACTCGAATCCTAACTTCATCCGGATAGAACTCTGCAGGGGCATCAGTTTGCAAGTGGGCAGGTTGGGGGGTGGGGAGCACCTCAGCTGAATACAGGAACAAGCTCTCTGGTTCTGGAGGGGGATCCATGCCCATTATCCTTTGCTGGGGAGTGTAAGGCCACAGTCTCTGGAGTGGGTGACTTTCCCACTGGTTCTGGAGGGGGATCTATGCCCATTTCTCTCTGCTGGGGAGAGCAAGGCCACAGTCTCTGGAGTGGGTGACTTACCCACTGGTTCTGGAGGGAGCTCCATGCCCATTTCTCTCTGCTGGGGAGTGCAAGGCCACAGTCTCTGGAGTGGGTGACTTTCCCACTGGTTTTGGAGGGGGCTCCATGCCCATAATCCTTTGCTGGAGAGTGCAAGGCCACAGTCTCTGGAGTGGGTAACTTTCCCACTGGTTCTGGAGGTGGCCCAAGTCACATTACTCTGTGCTGGGGAGTGCAAGGCCACAATCTCTGGAGTAGTTGACTTTCCCACTGGTTCTGGAGGGGGCTTCATGCCCAGTTCTCTGTGCTGAGGAGTGCAAGGTCACAGTCTCACAGGCGGAGAACATGCCCACTGCTTCAGGAGGGGGGCCCTTGTACAGCAGTGCCTGGAGGGTGGCCTACATGGCTTCCTCTGGTGGTGAGAGCTGAACTGTGTCATCTGGAGGTGAGGGCTGAACTGTGTCAGCAGGTGAAGGTGTCTCCTGGGCAGCCTCTGCTGGAGGTGAGGACTGCACTGCCTCAGCAGGTGAAGCTGCCTCCTAGGCAGCCTCTGCAGGAGGAGTAGACTGTACTTCCTCAGCTGGTGATGAGGGCCCCATGACCACTGGTGGCGGTGGTGGTGGTGTCACCGTGACCGCCTCTGCTAGAGGTGAGGGCTGCACTGTGTCAGCAGGTGAAGTTGCCTCCTGGGCAGCCTCTGCTGGAGGTGAGGGCTGCACTGTCTCAGCACGTGAAGGTGCCTCCTAGCAGTCTCTGTAGGAGGAGTAGGCTGCACTTCCTCAGCTGGCGGTGAGGGCCCCGTGACCACTGGTGGTGGTGGTCTCCCCCTGACAGCCTCCGCTGGAGTCAAGGACTTCTTCTCCTTCATGGCAGGAGGGGTTGGATTCTTACCCTTCCTGGCGGGGGTTGAGGGCTTCTTCCACTTCATGGTAGGATGTGTGGGCTTCTTAGCCTTCCTGGCAGGAGTCGAGGGTTTCTTCCCCTTCATGGCAGGAGGCGCGGGCTCCTTCCCCTTCATGGTAGGAGGTGTGGGATCCTTAACCTGCCTGGCTGGTGGAGTGGGATCGTTCACTAACTTGCCACCATGACTAGGTGGTGCCTCCACTGTCCGTGTGGATGGTTTGGCTGAGGTGCTGGGCTGAGTCATTGGGACTCTGCTCTTATGGGTAGGAAGGGGGAGGGAAGAGGTCAAGTTGGGCAAGGAAAAGCTTCTTAGGAATGGTGGGGTGGGATGAGGGATTAGGGATGTGAGTGGAGGTTCAGGGAGTGGTTGTTGGAGGTGTATGTGTGCTGATGTGAGGTGGATGGCTGTTGGGTGTGTGAGTGTATGCGTTTGTGTCCTTTAGGAGGGGGGGACAGACAGGGTGGGAGAAGACACAGGGGATGCATGCATGGATATTGTGAAGGTGTCTGCTAGTGAGGTGTGCGTGCTGCTTGGTGTGGTGATGCTGGTGGTGGATGTTGATGCAGTGCATGCAGGTGTGAGTGTGAACATGACTGTGAGGGAGGTGGAGGGGAGGAGGAGTAGTAGGAGGGGAACACAGTAGAGGCAGTGGATGGGGTAGTGTCTGCAACTGTCTGGGGTTTGCTTGAGGGCTTGTGGGATGAAGTGTGGTGCCTGCGTTTGACTGTGCCACTCTTGTGTGTTGTCGTGTGTGCATGCTCATCTGTCTGTGTGCATGGGATGTGTTGTGGTTGAGGAGACTGGGACTGGGAAGTGATAGTTTGACGGGGGGACAGTAGAAACAGGGACATTGGCTGCCATGAGAGAAGAGGCCAGAGCCTGAATCGATCTCTGTTTGGCCGCCATCCACCGTGGATACCCTCAAGGAATGCATTGCATTGCTGCATCTGGGATGTCAGCCCCTGGATGACATTCACAATGGTTGACTGCCCTACAGAGATGGATCTCAGGAGGTCAATAGCCTCCTCACTCAGGGCAGCAGGGTTCAGTGGGGCAGGGCCTGAGTTGCCTGGGGGTGAAGGAGATGCCCACCCTCCTGGGTGAGCAGGCACGGGCAACTTGCTGAGGGGCTACTGGGAGGGCGGTGCTGGTACGGGGGATGGCAGTTGTACCTGCAGCTGGGGTGGTCACAGAGGTGTCCGCCACCACAAAGGATCTTCCTTTGGAGGAGGTATCTGAGTCTGTTTTCTTGCCTCTTGTCTCCGCTGTGGTGCTCCTCTAGCCCTCCGTCCCACTTGTTCCCTTGACGTCAGTGGACTCAGCCTCCAGGGTCCTGTGGGATACAGCTCCCTCTGTCGCCGGTGCCCCTGCTCCTCTGCAAGATTATGATAATGCACATATGGACAGGATGAAAGAAAAAAAGGGGGGGAGAGAGAGAAAGGAAACATTGGGTCAATTACTGCACCAACACCACAGTTGGCATACACAGCACTTTCACACACAGGGATCAGGACTGAGCACTGTGTATTGCACTGCCAGTGATTTGGCTAGATGCCACAGCTAGATGAGGGCCACACACCACCAACTGCACCCCTCCTGGTACCCACAAAGCCCTGACTGACATGGAATGCTAACAAGCTAGGTTACCTGCATTTGCCATACACCCATTAGCCATGAGCTGGATCATGCTGCAATGTCTGACCTGGCATTAAGGGGCACCGACTAACTCACACCCACCACCCGGATCCCATGCCACCTACCAATTATTGTAGTAATGCCCACTGTACTCACCCCCTTGTGGCTGATGTGATGCCCTCAAGCGCCCATCCAGCTCTGGGTAGGCCACCGCCATTATGCGGGCCATCAGGGGAATCAGAGTCCGACGGGCACCCCTTCCTCATTGGAAGGCCATCCCCAGCTGGGCCTCTGCGGTGTTCCGTGGCCAGCGTCTCAGGTCCTCCCACTGTTTTCAACAGTGGGTGCTCTGCCTGCCATAGACCCCCAGGGTTTGCTCATCCTTGGGGATGGTCGCCATAATCCCTTCTTTTGATGGGTGCTGACCTGCAGAGGTAATACAAACAGGGGGACACCATTACACATACAATCCAGCCTGTCACACATATGGCCACTAGTCCCGTTTCCAACTCCATTGGCACACACATCGCCCGGCGCACACCATGTACACCACCACAAGACATACCCCCGATGACACGATGCTTGCATACGCATCTCCATGTATCCTTCCCACATGCATTGGGTCGAATGTTTACTCACCTGTTGGTCTGGAGGCCCATACAGCAGTCCATACTGGGGTAGGACCCATTCTACCAATCGCTCCAACTCTTCCACAGTGAAGGAAGGGCCCTTTCCCCGGTCACACGGACCATGGTAGGTTTCAGACACAGGTCACAGCAGCACACACAGTGTAGGTGTTCTCCTATTGAAGGTAAGGAAACAAGTGAGGAATCAGATAGAAAATGGTGCTCACCTTCATGGCGGTATACACCATCACTGCCGGTGCTGATCCTCATTGGCCACTGTACTCCATGGAGCCCCATATTATCCAATGAGGAATTGCACCACAGTGCAAGACCACCTTTCACCACAATGACAAACGTTGACGGAGTTACCTCACTCTACCCTGTCCCTACCTACAGGATAGTCAGTCGCCATTTCATGGTGGCAGACAATGATCATATCAACCTTAACTGTGTCACAGCCTAGATTAGCACATACCTCGCCATTCCCACAGTCCAATCACATCAATGCACTATGTACACTGAGGTTGTGGGCCAATTGTTCAAATTGTGACAGCCTACTCACTCTTGTGTCCCTTAGATACCTACCGCTGCGGATGAATAAGAGGAGGAGACAAACCCCCGTGTACAGACCCCTTGTTGACTTGGCTACACTGGAGGACAGGCACATATATACTCTCCTATAGACTGGACAGGACCACAATCACAGAGCTGTGTGCCCAATTGGAGCCTGACCTGATATCTGCTGTCCGTCATCAGCCTGGGATCTCCCCTCTTGTACAAGTGCTATCAGTGCTCCATTTCCTGGCAACTGGTTCTTTGCAAGTGACATTGAGCTTGGTAGCAGGAATGTCACAGCCAATGTTCTCAATCGTGCTGACAAGAGTTTTGTCTGCCCTGGTGAAACACATGTGCAGCTACATAGCTTTCTCCCAGGTGGAAAATCTGGCAACTGTGAAGGTCGGAAACTATGCAATGGGACATATCCTCAATATTGTTGGTTGCGATTGATGGGTCACATATTGCGTTCGTCCCCCCACCAGAATTAACAGGTGTTCAGGAATGGTAAAGGTTTCCACTCAGTGAATGTGCAAATGGTGTGCCTGGCGGACCAGTACATCTCCCACATCACTGCGAAGTATCCTCGGTTGGTGCATGAAACCTCTGTCCTGAGGAATAGCAGCATCCTAAATGTGATGGCCCAAGTACAGAGGCACAGTGTGTGGCTAATAGGTGAGCCATGGTCCCCACCCACTGTATGTTAGTATATGCCTTCTGGTGTCATCCCCATAGCACTGTGTGAGGCTAAATGTTGTCACACAATACTTACAGGTGACTCTGGCTACCCAACCTATTGTGGCTGTTGAACCCTGTGAGGAATGCCAGGACAGGGGCTGAGGAAGGTTATAATGAGGCACCTGGGTGAACCAGAAGGATCATCGAGAGGACCTTCTGGCTCCTGAAGGCCAGGTTCAGGTGCCTCCATCTGACAGGTAGATCCCTGTGCTACTCACCTGGGAAGGTCTGCCCGATAGTAGTGGCATGCTGCATGTTGCACAACCTGGCCCTCAGATGACATGTACCTTTTCTGCAGGAGGAGGAGACTAGAGATGCTCCTGTGGCAGCAGTGGACCCTGAGGACAGTGAGGATGAGGAGGCAGAGGATGAGGATGAGGACATCAGTTATACGTCAATACTTCCAATGACACACAGGTGAGACAGTGCAACTGACCATTCCGCTTACTATTGATGTTTTCTGTGTGGCTGTAGCATGATGGCATTAACTTTCATTGCATCTCAGCTTACTGTCACCTATGGCTTGTCATTTTACAGATGTTGTGAGATAACAACTGTGTACTGATGTGATGACTACAGACAGCTACAGATCATTATTTCTATGCTCTCACAGAGTTCAGATAATTTGCACTAGATGTGACTGTTTCCATAAATGCACATTTTCAACACATACAATACTAGTAGTCAAGCTGTGTTCAAGGGTGTTTACTGTAATGCTATGAAATTGAGGGAAAAGTGCAATGGAATAGGGTGATGATGGAGGAGAGTCCTGGGTATTGTTCCAGTCTGTTTGTAGCACAAGTCCAGTGTCCAAGGGGCAATAGGAAGGGGAGCAAAAGCAGTTCAAAGTGGACAAGATGACCGTGTGGGACACAAGGGGGACAATCAGGAGAGTCTCATATCCTGGCGGTTGTCTTGGCAAGTGTCTCTGGCTTCTGTCTGGGTCGCAGGGAACGTTTGCAGGTGGTTCTCCTTCTGCAGGGGAAGGGGTGCTGATGGCCTGTGGGTCCTGTGGCGGGGCCTCCAGCCCACTAGCTGCAGCGGAAGTGGAGGGCTGGTCAATGGATTGGCTAGTGGTAGGGGCCTGCTAGTGTGCTGTTGCTTCCCTCACGATGTTGGCCACGTCTGCCAGCACCCCTGCTATGCTGGTGTTGATGGCCTGCAAGTCCTCCCTGATCCCCTGATACTGTTTCTCCTGTAGCCACGTGTTCTCCTGCACGTTGTCAAGGATCTGGCCCATCATGTCCTGGGAATGTTGGTAGGCTCCCAGGATCTCGGTGAGTGCCTCCTGGAGAGTGGGTACCCTGGTCCTGTCCTCCCCCTGGCACACAGTGGTCCTCCCAGTGTCCATGTTGCCCTGTGCATCTGTCCCCTGAATGGTGTGCCCACTGCCACTGACCCCAGTTCCCTGATTGTATTGGGGTGAGGTGTGGACTTGGGTCCCTGTACAGGTGGGCACACTGCTGATTGACGTGTCCTGGGGACAGAGGTGTGGGTATGCTGAGTGGGTGCTGTGATGTTGGATACTCTGTGGTGGACTGTGAGTTCACTGGGGTGACCGACTGTCCAGTGGTCCCTGATGGGCCAGGTTTTTGGTCCAGATCCTGAAGTTCAGAATTACTGTCATCACGGGGGGGCATCTTCTTTTGGGAGACTGGATAGTCGCGGCACCTCCTCTCTGCTGGGATTGGCTGGGGCACCTGTGGGGATGTAAGTGGTATATTATGCTTCATGTCTGTGACATATTGTACATCCCTGGCTTTCCCTCTATCGTTGCCCTGCCACCTTTGTTTGTGTATGGTGATGTATTGTGGGATTGTTAGTTTCCCTATGCTGTGCATGCTTTAGTGATTGGTGTCCAGGCAGAGCTGGGAGGGTTATCCATGCATTGGTATGGCATGCAGGATTTGGCATTGGGGTTAGTCAGATGTGTAGGTGCAGTGTGTGGGATGGAGTGGAGTGATAGGAGTGAGGGTGAGGGGGTGTGATCGCATGCAGGTATTGGGGTGATAAGTAGTAAATATTGACTTACCAGTGTCCAGTTCTCCAGCTACTCCAGCGTGTCCCTCAGGATGCAGTAATGCCAAGTCTTGCTCCTCCCATGCTGTGAGCTGTGGGGGAGGAGGTGGGGGTCCGCCGCCAGTCCTCTGTATGGTGAGCTGGTGCCTTGCTGCCACGGAATGTACCTTCCCGTTAGTTGTTCCACCTCTTCCTGATGTCGTCCCTTGATCCTGGATGCTGTCCCACGGCGTTCACCCTGTCCACGATTCTCTGCCATAGCTAAATCTTCTGGCAATGGATATTTGCTGTACCTGTGCTCCAAACAGATGTGGCTCTACTCTTGGCTATTTTCTCCAACATGACCCTTAAATCCTCATCAGTAAAATGGGGTGCCTTAGTGGGGATCTGGATGTTGTGTGGTGTGTGTTAGTGAGAGTGTGTTGAGTAATTTGGTGGGGTATATGATGTGGGGTGCATGAGAGATGTATGGGTGTATGTGGTGTGTGTGTCTAGTTGTCTCTGTGCTGTTCGTGTCAATCTTGTGGCAGTAATTGTTCGTAAAGAGTTGTGGGTGATGTGGGTGTGTGTTCTGTGGTGCTGTGGATGTCTGGGTGTGGTGTGTGTATGTGTCAGGTGTGTGTTTTTAGTATTGCCAATGTAGTGTTGTTTTGTATGTGGGTGTCCATTCTGAGCCCGGCGGTATGTACCGCCAATGGTTTACCGCCATTGAATGTCTGCCATGGGTGATTCGTGGGTCCTGATGTGGTAGGCGTTCTTTTGTTGGCGTAACAGTATGGGTGTTGGTACCGCCACTTTAGCACTGGTCTTTAAGCTGGCGGATTTGTGTTTGTGGCTGTATTTTGTTTGATTGGTGTGTGTGTATCATAATATGGGGAACGGATATTCGCCACTGCGGCGGTATGTTGGCGGCAGTCACAGTGGCGGTAAGCGGGATTTACCGCCAATGTCATAATGATGGCCTATATCTCTATCTGTTGATCTCAAAATATAACAGAGCAAAAAGGGAGCATCCGCCTGGCCTCCATGGATCTCAGCTCAGCCTTTGATAGGGTCAACAGAGTTAAGCTCTGGGCTGCACTGAGGTCCAGGGGGGTCGAGCCGGCTCTGGTCACCTACCTGACATCTGCATGAGGACCTTACAGCCCACTGTCCGGTTTGGTGTCAATAGTGAATGTACTCAGTCCTTTGCATCCTGGCTCCCTTTCTCTTTATCCTTTATTTTAATGGTTTGGATTCAGCCCTTTCATAACTTAGGACTGATGTTCAGTGTGTGAACCGTCTCTCTTTGTCCGCCCTGTTATATGCAGATCACACTGTTCTGTTAGTTCACATGGCCAAGGGCCATCTGGATCTTTTTGCAATTTTAATGGATGGACTTGACCTTTTGACCGACTATTCTATGTCCCATGTTATAGATACAAGATGTAGAAATATCAGCTTCAAAAAAATAGTTTTTAAGGGACACCCTATCAGTAGGATAGAGCATTTTTCCCATCTGGGCATCCTATTGGACTCCCACAATTCCTGGCAACCATTACTTATTGTGTAAAAGGTTGGAAAACAGTACAAGTGCTTTTTTGAAACGCCTAGGCCTGACCCATATCAAATTCGACTTTGAAAGTCTATAAGACCAAGTGCATACTTGCTGCCAGCTTTGGGTATGATATATTGGGCTACATGTCTCCTGCCCCTTAACAGATGGCTGAAAATATCTTTTTGAAAAGTCTTTTAAATGTCCCCCAAAGTATCCCCAGTGAGATGTTGCATGAAGAGTTGGGTGTGGGTTACATTTTTGATCTCATTCATCTGAGTCCCCTGCTCTTGTGGTTATCCCTTTGGCTGAAGGAAGAGTTGAATCTTAACACACTCATTTTGCGCGTGTGTACGATATTCAACTATAAGTCACATTTACCCTGACTGTCATACATCAAGAGCAACTTTACTGAGATGTGCTTCCTGGAGATTTTCTCAAATCCTCACTGTATTGTGAAAGGGGATGCTGCCTGCCTGAAACAGGCTTTTCACTCCAGAACGGCAGTGAAACAAGAGGCTGTCACTTTCACTAAGAACTCAATGCGCCACTTTATTATGGTCAATACAGTGAGCGTGATGCAACCATACCTGAACATGGGGCTGTCCAGTTATCACTGCCGGTTGTTGACCTATTTTAGGTTGAATATGTTGCATCAGTTGATGTTTGCAAATGAAGGTTGCTTAAAATTGTGCAGCTTCAAACCTATTCCTGTGGTAACACTTTAATTCCGATACTATACACTTAGGCCCTCATTACGAACATGGCGGTTCAGACCGCCATGCCGGCAGTGGCGGAAAATACTGCCACTGACATGGCAGTCTGAACCGCCATATTCTGAACAAGGGAGGGCAGTCTGATGATGGCGGATTACTTTATCCGACAGGACAGCGCTGCAAGCAGTGCTGCCCTCCGGATAAACAACCCTTGTTCCTCCAGCCTTTCACTGGCGGGAAGCACCCCTTCTCTGGCAGGAAGCACGCTGTTTCCGTCCGCCGGCCCAGCAGAATGTATATTATTCGGCCGGCAGGGTCTCAAGGGGCCTGGCGGTCTGTGAAAAGACCGCCAGCATGAACACGGCGGGGTATCCGTGTTCATAATGACGTTCTGATATGCCCTATATTCAATATTTTATGCCATCAGCTTGTCCGCCTGATGCTTTTAGCATTGAATTTTAGACAGACGAGATCAACCCTTTTTTAGAACTCTCATAGTCGCCCACCATATGCTTTTTTACGTCACGTTTTTTAGCTGATATTTTGCATTGTAACTGAATTAAGTTAAGACAGTGATGATCTGTCATCTTATCATTTATCCTTGGTTGTCCTCCACTTATTTTATCACTCAATTGAGCATTTACATTTTTCAACAATGATTGTGTCATAATATCTCTTTGCTGTGGTTTTTGTGTTTTTATACAGAGTTGCACTCTTTGATTGTGAATTTTATGTTCGTGTATGCGTTTATGTTTTGAAGACAAAACAGTGTAAAGTTAATATTGTCCTCACAACACCCCCCCTCCAGCCAACACGCCCAGGAGACCCAGCCCAACACTGGATGAGTTTTCCTGTCTTGTCAGCCACTGAAGACAGTGAAGAAAACTGACTGTTCTATTGCAGGGTCTACTCTGCCTTACATCCTTCTGTTAAGTTCACTCCCTCTGTGCAGTTGACCCATCTCAACAGCAACAGGACCCATTTTAAGTTGGAACACAACTACATGTTTGTTGGTTTCTTCTTCCCCTGTCATCTCTGGTCCTGAGGTGCCCACCTCTTCCATCCCTAACCTTTCTAGGCCAACACCTAGCTTCCCCACAGAGGTCACCCAGCACTTGAGGAACCGCACAATGACCAACATGATCAGAGGGCCTAACTTGCTTTTGGCTACAGGTTTGCCTCCCATGCCAAGTACAGTGCTGCCATGAATGCCAGCACCCAGCAGAGGCTATTGGCAGCTATCAAAATCTAAAAGCACACCCTATGCTCTCCACTGACATGTGGGTGAGCTGCTTTACGGGCAACTTTGTGGTTCCTGGAACCTCTCTTGCTCTTTAGAGTAGTGGGCTAAGGCATCCTGTGGCAGACATACTTCTTCCATTTTGCCTTCTGTCAGTGCAGGGGTGGCACCCTGATGCTGAACAGCTACCTGACTGCTCAGGACTTCCTTGGGGGTAGGTGAAGCATGATCAGTGCCAACTCTGAGCTTCCTCCTTACTGGGTCAGAAGGCTTTTGGCTCACTGGATCTTTAAGAGTTTCTTACCTTCTCTCTTCTTTTTCCCTTTCTTTTGGGATCCCAGACTCCTAGCTATATGGACTGGCACCCCAGAATCTTCGGGTTGGGGTCGCTCTGGGTCACAACCCCATCTGGGATGAGACCAACATCTGGGAGATTATTGCATAGTATACAATATAAGAGGAGGTCAGCACTGACAACCACCTTATTCCAGCCAAGGATACCCTCCCTTTCCAGGGGCACTATGGCTACAGGTTTGGTTGTGACGTCACCTGGGGCTACCTTTACTCCCCTTGTTTCTCCTGGCACATTCAGGTCTGGAGACACCAACCTGTCACTCACTATGGTGTGACTGTCACTTGTGTCTCTCAGGCCAGTTTTAGGGATCTCATTCACCTGAATAGAGAGGAAGGGCCTACTCTCACCCTCAGTGAACACCAGTGTACCATCCAGATGTGTCTCCCAGCAAAATGTTAAGATGGCCTCCTTGTCTGAGGTGTCCTCCCCTAGGGCTGCACTGGACAGCCCAGTGCTAGCCAACTTCTTGAGACAGGCTGAGTTATCTACGAAGGCTCTGTTCTCAAAGACTCTTTTTAGCCCTGGGTTCCCCTGCTTCAGCATCTTTTTAGGGTTTGGGGGTACTGAAGGAATCTCTTTGGTGGGCTTACTACCTCCTTCTGTAGGTTTTTGTGGGTCTAACCCCCCATTCTAGGAGTCTCCCCTAGGGTACTCTCATACACACCCACCTATTGTCGTAGTTGGACTCTTGCTCTAGGCCTACTGGTTTAGGGATGAAAGCACTTTTGTTTGTTGGTGACTAGGCCAATCCTACAACAAATCACAACTGTTGGCCCAACCCTCCTAGCTCACAAGCAGTACCTCACCAAAAACCCAAATAGTGAAAGGTGCTTTGTGGCAGCCTTTACACATGGACTCAAGAGTGCAACATCTCAGGGGAGTTGTGGTTAAACCGATATTACGCTTTTCTCACATGAGCAACAAGTCTCAGTCACGCACAGGCAATCTACTGTAAATTGCAAGGGCTGCAATGATTAGGATAATGAACAATGCAAGAAGCATAATTGTAAAAATGAGAGTCATTAATGCAAAGACCCCCACCATCTTGCAATAACATGAGATGTGAAATAGGTCCTAATAACCTAACATGATGAAACTCATCTCTAACCTGAAGAGAGCTAGATGTGTTAAACACAACCTGCCAGTACCATGTTCATGAGAAGAGCCCCCCAACCATTGTTACCTTTAAATGAGGTCTCTAGATCAGACTCCGTGGGTACACAAAAGCTGGGTCTGTATCAAGGCGATGAGTAGCATAGATAGCGTTGATGGCATCTGGTAGGAATTTCTCTGATAACCATGTCTGCATGAGATGTATTTATACAGATCTTGTAGGACCCCTGACGCAGGTATGTTCCCAAACAATAGATAAGAAGGCGTTCTTGGGGTGGTAATTATATCAATAATTCCCTGAAAAGGTACATTATGTTACTGTCATACATAAGTGGGAAAGTACATGATGTAAATTCGTACGTATCTCATTTGTCTTTGGCGCTGATAGTGACAGGCCCCAGTGCTCATAGTTTATGGCATAATGTGTGCATGTATAGTGCTTAACTGTGTCACTGAGGCTCTGCTGACCAGAACCTTAGTGCTTATGCTCTCTCTGCTTTTAAACTTGTCACTATAGACTAGTGACTTCATTTACCAATTTCAATTGGCACACTGTACCCCCCTTATAAGTCCCTATTATATGGTACCTAGGTACCCAGGGCTTTGGGGTTCCAGGAGATCCTTATGGGCTGCAGCATTTCTTTTGCCACCCATTAGGAGCTCAGACAAACTCTTTCACAGAACTGCCACTGCAGCCTGCGTGAAATAGTGCACACATTATTTCACAGCCATTTTCACTGCACTTAAGTAACATATAAGTCACCTATATGTCTAACCTGCATTTAATGAATGCTAGGTGCAAAGTTACTAAGTGTGAGGGCACCCTTGCCCTAGCAAAGGTGCCCACACATAGTTCAGGGCCAATTCCTGGAACTTTGTGAGTGCGGGGACACCATTACATGTGTGCCCTACATATAGGTCAATACCTATATGTAGATTTACAATGGTAACCCCGAATATGGCTATGTAAGGTGTTGAAGATCATGGAAATGTCCCCCCATTCCAAATCTGGTATTGGGGAGCCATTTCAATGCATCCTGGGGGCTTCACCATGGACCCCCAGTTCTGCCAAATCAGCTCTCTGATGCTTGCACTGCAGCTACAGCTGCTGCCACCCCACAGACAGAGTTCTGCCCTCCTGGGGTCTGAGCAGCTCAGTCCCTGGAATGCAGAACAAAGCATTTCCTTTGGGAGCATGGTGTTACACTCTCAGGGCTATTTAGGGTCTCTCCTCTGGGTTCTCTTGAGATTCTACTTGCAAGTTTCCAGCAGATATCCTCTGCAACTACTACTTCATTCTCTGACCTCGGACTAACAGCAGACTGCTCCAGGAACCGCTGTAACTACAACAAAATATCCAGAAGGGCTACTTTTCCTCTGCAACTTCAGCTCCAGCCAGCAACTGCAACAGTTTCCACTGTGTTCATGCTCTGAAGACTCTCTGTCTTCACCCTGCACAAGAAGGACCGAACAAATCTCACGTGGAGTGACGGAGTCACTCCCCTGCTCAAGCATTCTAATTCAATGACTGGTTCTCTCCTGGCAATGAGCTTGCTCCTTGGAACACAGAGGGAGCACCCCATCGACATAGACTGTCCTGAGGTCCTGCTGTCCCAATTTGGAGGAGGTAAGACCTTGCCTTCCCCGAGAACGACCGTACACCTGTGCACCGTGTCTTCTTCATCTCCTCAGGCCTCTGTGCACTATTTTCAAAATTCCTTCATGCACAGCCTGGCCAAGGTCCCCAGCACTGTATCCTGTGATGCTCAACTCGCTGAGTTGATATTCAGTGACGTGGGACCCTCCGTTGCAGTGCTGCACCAACCGCATTTTGCACCTCCTTTGTGCCTGGGTCCTGTGACTCCTGTGGGTGCTGGCTGATCTTCAGAGGGCTCTCTGAATTGCTGAGAGCCCCCTCTTCCCACTCACACAGAGTTGAGGCCCCCAGGTCCGTCCTGGGTCGAGACAGCACTACTTTGATGCAAAAAACAACTTTGCCAGAACCAAGGCTTGTTGGAGGAATCCAGCGCCAATACTCGTCTACATCCAACTTCTCTTAGTTGGACATTCAGTGCATCATGCAGGAACCTGCTGATATCGTCCTTGGGTGCATTTCTGCAGTCTTCGTCCAACCGGGGACTCTTCTTTTGCACCCTCTTCTGGGTTGGCAGGGGCTCCTGTCCTTCCTGGAACTTCTTTTGACTTCAGGACATGTAGGAGGCTGGACTGGCTTGTAGTGAGTACCAAGGGGTACTTACACCTTGCACCAGGCCCAGTTATCCCTTATTAGTGTATAGGGTGTCTAGCAGCTTAGGCTGATAGATAATGGTAGCTTAGCAGAGCAGCTTAGGCTGAACTAGGAGACGAGTGAAGCTCCTACAGTACCACTAGTGTCATATGCACAATATCATAAGAAAACACAATACACAGATATACTAAAAATAAAGGTACTTTATTTTTATGACAATATGCCAAAAGTATCTCAGTGAGTCCCCTCAGTATGAGGATAGCAAATATACACAAGATATATGTACACAATACCAAAAATATGCAGTACAGTATTAGAAAACAGTGCAAACAATGTATAGTTACAATAGGATGCAATGGGGACACATAGGGATAGGGGCAACACAAACCATATACTCCAAAAGTGGAATGCGAACCACGAATGGACCCCAACCTATGTGACCTTGTAGAGGGTCGCTGGGACTGTAAGAAAACAGTGAGGGTTAGAAAAATAGCCCACCCCAAGACCCTGAAAAGTGAGTGCCAAGTGCACTAAAGTTCCCCACAGGACTCAGAAGTCGTGATAGGGGAATTCTGCAGGAAAGACACAAATCAGCAATGCAACAACGATGGATTTCCAAACGAGGGTACCTGTGGAACAAGGGGACCAAGTCCAAAAGTCACAAGCAAGTCGGAGATGGGCAGATGCCCAGGAAATGCCAGCTGTGGATGCAAAGAAGCTGCTACTGGGATGTAGAAGCTGAGGCAAGGACTTACCTCCACCAAACTTGGACTGAAGAGTCACTGGACTGTGGGAGTCACTTGGACAGAGTTGCTGGATTCAAGGGACCTCGCTCGTCGTGCTGAGAGGAGACCCAGGGTACCGGTGATGCAGTTCTTTGGTGCCTGCGGTTGCAGGGGGACGATTCCGTCGACCCACAGGAGATTTCTTCGGAGCTTCTAGTGCAGAGAGGAGGCAGACTACCCACACAGCATGCACCACCAGGAAAGCAGTCGAGAAGGCGGCAGGATCAGCATTACAGATTTGCAGTAGTCGTCTTCGCTACTTTGTTGCAGTTTTGCAGGCTTCCAGCGCGGTCAGCAGTCGATTCCTTGGCAGAAGGTGAAGAGAGAGATGCAGAGGAACTCGGATGAGCTCTTGCATTCGTTATCTAAGGAAATCCCCAAAGCAGAGACCCTAAATAGCCAGAAAAGAGGGTTTGGCTACTTAGGAGAGAAGATAGGCTAGCAACACCTGAAGGAGCCTATCAGAAGGAGTCTCTGACGTCACCTGCTGGCCCTGGCCACTCAGAGCAGTCCAGCGTGCCAGCAGCACCTCTGTTTCCAAGATGGCAGAGGTCTGGAGCACACTGGAGGAGCTCTGGGCACCTCCCAGGGGAGGTGCAGGTCAGGGGAGTGGTCACTCCCCTTTTCTTTGTCCAGTTTCACGCCAGAGCAGGGCTGAGGGGTCCCTGAACCGGTGTAGACTGGCTTATGCAGAAATGGGCACCATCTGTGCCCATGAAAGCATTTCCAGAGGCTGGGGGAGGCTACTCCTCCCCAGCCCTAACACCATTTTCCAAAGGGAGAGGGTGTAACACCCTCTCTCTGAGGAAGTCCTTTGTTCTGCCTTCCTGGACCAGGCCTGGCTGGACCCCAGGAGGGCAGAAACCTGTCTGAGGGGTTGGCAGCAGCAGCAGCTGCAGTGAAACCCTGGGAAAGGCAGTTTGGCAGTGCCAGGGTCTGTGCTAGAGACCTGTGGGATCATGGGATTGCACTAACAATGCCAGGATGGCATAGAGGGGGCAATTCCATGATCTTAGACATGTTACATGGCCATATTCGGAGTTACCATTGTGAAGCTACACATAGGTAGTGACCTATATGTAGTGCACGCGTGTAATGGTGTCCCCGCACTCACAAAGTCCGGGGAATTGGCCCTGAACAATGTGGGGGCACCTTGGCTAGTGCCAGGGTGCCCACACACTAAGTAATTTAGCACCCAGCCTTTACTAGGTAAAGGTTAGACATATAGGTGACTTATAAGTTACTTAAGTGCAGTGTAAAATGGCTGTGAAATAACGTGGACGTTATTTCACTCAGGCTGCAGTGGCAGGCCTGTGTAAGAATTGTCAGAGCTCCCTATGGGTGGCAAAAGAAATGCTGCAGCCCATAGGGATCTCCTGGAACCCCAATACCCTGGGTACCTCAGTACCATATACTATGGAATTATAAGGGTGTTCCAGTATGCCAATGTAAATTGGTAAAATTGGTCACTAGCCTGTTAGTGACAATTTGAAAGAAATGAGAGAGCATAACCACTGAGGTTCTGATTAGCAGAGCCTCAGTGAGACAGTTAGTCATAACACAGGTAACACTTTCAGGCACACTTATGGGCACTGGGGCCCTGGCTGGCAAGGTCCCAGTGACACATACAACTAAAACAACATATATACAGTGAAAAATGGGGGTAACATGCCAGGCAAGATGGTACTTTCCTACACAACCCCCTCCCCCAAACGAAGGACAATAAGACTAGCCATGACCTGATGAGGCTTCATTGTCTAAGTTGAAATATCTGGAGAGTCCTTCTGCATTGGAGTGGGTACTCCCAGGTCTATGTTCCACTGTATAGTCCATTCCCTGTAGGGATATAGACCACCTCAACAATTTAGGATTTTCACCTTTCATTTGTTTTAGCCAAAGTAGAGGTTTGTGGTCTGTCTGAACAATGAAGTGAGTGCCAAACAGGTATGGCCTCAACTTCTTCAGTGCCCAGACCACAGCAAAGGCCTCCCTCTCAATGGCAGACCAACGCTTTTCTCTAGGGGTCAACCTCCTACTAATAAAAGCAACCAGGTTGATCCTGGCCCTCAGAATTAAGTTGTGATAGGACTGCCCCTACTCCTAATTCAGATGCATCAGTTTGGACATAGAATTTTTTAGAGTAACAAGGGCTTTTCAGGACAGGTGCAGAGCACATGGCCTGCTTCAGCTCCTCAAAAGCTTTCTGACAGCTAGCTGTCCACAATACCTTCTTAGGCATTTTCTTGGATGTGAGGTCATTAAGAGGGGCTGCAATGGAGCCATAGTTCTTAATGAACCTCCTGTAATACCCAGTGAGGCCTAAAAAGGCTCTCACCTGAGTCTGAGTAGTAGGGGGAACCCAATCTATAATAGTTTGGATTTTCCCCTGAAGTGGTGCAATCTGTTCTCCACCAACCAGGTGTCCCAGATAAACCACCTTCCCCTGCCCTATCTGGCACTTTGAAGCCTTGATAGTGAGGCCTGCCTTTTGCAGGGCCTCCAAAACTTTCCATAGGTGGACCAGGTGATCATCCCAACTGGAGCTAAAGACAGCTATATCGTCCAGATATGCTGCACCAAAAGCTTCCAGCCCTTGCAGGACTGTATTCACCAACCTCTGAAAAGTGGGAGGTGCATTTTTCAATCCAAAAGGCATTACTGTGAATTGGTAATGGCCTCCAATGGTTGAAAATGCAGTTTTTGCTTTTGCATCTTCTGATAATTTGATCTGCCAATACCCTGCAGTCAAGTCAAAAGTGCTTAGATACTTGGCAGATGCCAGTGTATCTATGAGCTCATCTGCCCTGGGTCTAGGGTGAGCATCAGTTTTGGTTACCTGGTTGAGACCTCTGTAGTCTACACAAAACCGCATTTCCTTCTTTCCATCCTTGGAATGAGGTTTTGGTACAAGTACCACAGGAGAAGCCCATGGACTTTCAGAGTGCTCAACCACTCCCAGTTCTAACATTTTCTGCACCTCTTGCTTTATGCAGTCTCTGACATGGTCAGGCTGCCTATAGATTTTACTTTTGACAGGCAAGCTGTCTCCAGTATCTATAGTGTGCTCACACCAAGAAGTGGTACCTGGCACAGTAGAGAAGAGTTCAGAAAACTGACCCAGGAGATTTATGCAGTGGTCTTTCTGCTCAGCAGTAAGACAATCTGCTAGTACTACACCTTCCACTAGAGCATCTTGTTCTGTGGAAGAGAAGAGATCAGGGAGAGGGTCACTCTCTTCTTCCTGTCCCTCATCAGTTGCCATGAGCAGGGTGAGATCAGCCCTGTCATAGTAGGGTTTCAGGCGATTGACATGGAGCACCCTAAGGGGACTCCTGGCAGTGCCTAAGTCAACTAAGTAGGTGACTTCATTCTTTTTCTCAACAATTGTGTGGGGTCCACTCCATTTATCTTGGAGTGCTCTTGGGGCCACAGGCTCCAAGACCCACACTTTCTGCCCTGGTTGGTACTGAACCAAAACAGCCTTCTGGTCATGCCATTGCTTTTGGAGCTCTTGGCTGGCCTGAAGGTTTTTACTGGCCTTTTTCATGTACTCAGCCACCCTTGATCTGAGGCCAAGTACATAGTCCACTATGTCTTACTTTGGAGCTTTTAAAGGTTGTTCCCAACCCTCCTTAACAAGTGTTAGAGGACCTCTCACAGGGTGTCCAAATAGGAGTTCAAAGGGGCTGAAGCCCACTCCTTTCTGGGGTACCTCCCTGTCAGCAAAAAGGAGGCATGGTAAAAGGATATCCCATCTCCTGCGGAGTTTTTCAGGGAGTCCCATAATCATGCCTTTGAGAGTTTTGTTAAATCTCTCCACCAGTCCATTTGTTTGTGGATGATAGGGTATAGTGAACTTGTATGTCACACCACACTCCTTCCACATGGCCTTTAAGTAAGCAGACATGAAATTGCTTCCCCTGTCTGATACCACCTCTTTTGGGAAGCCCACCCTGGAAAATATTCCCAGGAGGGCCTTTGCCACTGCAGGTGCTGTAGTGGTCCTTAGAGGAACTGCTTCAGGATATCTGGTGGCATGGTCCACTACCACCAAGATAAACCTATTGCCTGAAGCAGTAGGAGGGTCAAGGGGGCCAACTATGTCAACCCCTACCCTTTCAAAGGGAACCCCAACCACAGGCAGTGGAATAAGGGGTGCCTTTGGAGTGCCACCTGTCTTGCCACTGGCTTGACAGGTTTCATAGGACTTACAAAATTCCTTTGTGTCCTCTGACATTCTAGGCCAATGATACAAGGGAACAAGCCTGTCCCAAGTTTTCATTTGCCCCAAATGTCCAGCTAAGGGAATTTCGTGGGCTAGAGTTAGGAGGAACTTACTGTACTCCTGAGGAATCACTAATCTCCTGGCAGTTCCAGGTTTAGGATCCCTTGCTTCAGTGTACAAGAGGTTGTCCTCCCAGTAGACTCTGTGAGAGTCACTGACATCCCCATTTGCTTGTTAGACAGCTTGCTGTCTTAGACCCTCTAGTGTGGGACAGGTATGCTGTGCCACACTCAGCTCCTCCCTGGCAGGCCCCCCTTCACCCAAAAGCTCAGCAGTGTCTGCTTCCAGCTCCTCTGGTGTAGGTTCTGCACAGGGTGGACATTCTTCTTCCTCAGAAGTTGAATCCACTGTAGAGGGAGGGATAGTAGGTGGTGCTTTACTTCTACTAGCCCTAGCTTTAGGGAGCACTTGGTCCATTGTTCCAGGATCCAAGTCACCCTGTTCTTTTTGCTTTTTGGCCTGAGCCCTTGTTAAAGCAAAAATATGCCCTGGGATGCCCAGCATTGCTGCATGGGCCTCCAACTCCACATCTGACCAAGCTGATGTCTCTAAATCATTTCCAAGTAGACAGTCTATAGGTAAATCTGAGGCAACCACAACTTTCTTTGGACCAGTAATCCCCCCCCCCAAGTGGAGATTTACAACAGCCATGGGGTGGCTAAGTGTGTTGTTGTGAGCATCGGTTACTTGGTACAGGTGACCAAGTAGGTGTTGTTCAGGGTGGACCAGTTTCTCTATTACCATTGTAACACTGGCACCTGTGTCCCTGTAGGCCTGAACCTCAATACCATTTATTAGGGGTAGTTGCTTGTACTTATCCATGTTAAGGGGACAAGCAACTAAGGTGGCTAAATCAATAGCTCCCTCAGAGACTAACACAGCCTCTGTGGTCTTCCTAACAAGACCAACCCCAACTAAGTTACCAAAAGTGAGCCCAGCTACTCCCTTGGATTGGCTATTAGTAGGTTTGCTCCCACCACCACTGCTATTACTAGGGGCACTAGGTGTAGCAGCAGGGGTTGTATTGGTAGGAGGCTTGGTGCTTTTCTTTGGACAACTGGGATCTGTTGTCCAATGGCCTTTTATTTTACATAAATAGCACCATGGTTTCTTTTCTTTGTTTTGATTTGAAGAGGATTTGGGCCCACCACCCCCACCAGAGTGTTTTTGTGGGCCTGATGAAGACTCATTTTTAGATTTGTCCCCACCCTTGTCAGAAGACTTACCATCCTTCTTCTTATTGCCATCTTTGTCACCCCCTGCATGAACCTTTCTGTTCACCCTTGTTCTGAACCATTTGTCTGCCTTCTTTCCCAATTCTTGGGGAGAGGTCAGATCAGAGTCCACCAGGTACTGGTGCAACAAATCAGACACACAGTTATTAAGTGTATGCTCTCTCAGGATTAAGTTATACAGGCTTTCATAATCAGTAACTTTACTGCCATGTAACCACCCCTCCAAGGCCTTCACTGAATGGTCAACAAAGTCTACCCAGTCTTGTGAAGACTCCTTTTTGGTTTCTCTGAACTTCATCCTGTACTGTTCAGTGGTTAAGCCATAACCATCTAGGAGTGCATTCTTAAGAACTGCAAAATTATTGGCATCGCTTTCTTTCACAGTAAGGAGCCTATCCCTACCCTTTCCACTAAATGATAGCCATAGGATAGCAGCCCACTGCCTTTGAGGGACATCCTGTACAACACAGGCCCTTTCAAGTGCAGCAAACCACTTGTTAATGTCATCCCCCTCCTTATAAGGGGGAACTATCTTGTGCAGATTCCTAGAATCATGCTCTTTTGCAGGATTACTATTGGGAATACTGCTGCTGCCACCATCGGTTTCTAAACCCAATTTCTGTCTTTCCCTTTCCACCTCCAGGGACTGCCTATCCAAATCCGGCTGTTGCTTCTTGAGCTTCAGTCTGGTTTGTTCCACTCTCAATCTATTGAGCTCCCTTTCTAACACTCTGTCATCAGGGTGGGTGGGTGAGGCATGTCTAGAGACAGAAGTATGCTGAGATAAAACAGAAAGAGACCTGGCCCTAACAGATGGCACCTTCATAACTTGACTAACAGAAACAGCACTTCTACTATGATGAGAAGGGATACTCTTACTGTGATGTGAGACAACACTATCAGTATGGTGTGACTCTACATCAGTGCCAGCTATGCTAGGTGGTTTGCTAGGGGGCAGGCTTGAAAGTTTCCCTCCCACATCTTTTGCTAGGGGTGCCCGAGAATCAGAGTGGGAACCATCAGCAAACTTTTCAGCAGGAGTTCCAGCTTTGGCCTTATCCTGTTCAATAAGCATATTCACCAACAGTTCTCTAGAGGGATTCTTCCTTACACTTAAACCTCTATCTATGCAGAGACTCCTTGCTTCTTTCCAGCTAAGGTTATCATAAGCAAGTTTGGACAGATCAACAGTTTGGCCTGTGCCAGACATTTTAGAAAGTGTTTAAGTGATAGAAAAAGGAAGAAAAAGTTTTTCAGAACTTTTGAAAAGACAGAGAAAAAACTTTTAAAACTTTTTAAGAACTTTTTAGAAAGTTAGAGGTACTTTTCAGCACTTTAGAAAAGGAGTGAGAAAAGAAATGCAAAACTTTTTGGTTAGGTGTACATACACTGAACTTGTTTTGTATATTTTTCTGTTATGAAAAGTACAATGACAAAAGTGGTAAGTAGTTACAGAGCACTTATCCCACCACTGCACAACCAATGTAGGAGGCTGGACTGGCTTGTAGTGAGTACCAAGGGGTACTTACACCTTGCACCAGGCCCAGTTATCCCTTATTAGTGTATAGGGTGTCTAGCAGCTTAGGCTGATAGATAATGGTAGCTTAGCAGAGCAGCTTAGGCTGAACTAGGAGACGAGTGAAGCTCCTACAGTACCACTAGTGTCATATGCACAATATCATAAGAAAACACAATACACAGATATACTACAAAATAAAGGTACTTTATTTTTATGACAATATGCCAAAAGTATCTCAGTGAGTACCCTCAGTATGAGGATAGCAAATATACACAAGATATATGTACACAATACCAAAAATATGCAGTATAGTATTAGAAAACAGTGCAAACAATGTATAGTTACAATAGGATGCAATGGGGACACATAGGGATAGGGGCAACACAAACCATATACTCCAAAAGTGGAATGCGAACCACGAATGGACCCCAAACCTATGTGACCTTGTAGAGGGTCGCTGGGACTGTAAGAAAACAGTGAGGGTTAGAAAAATAGCCTACCCCAAGACCCTGAAAAGTGAGTGCAAAGTGCACTAAAGTTCCCCAAAGGACTCAGAAGTCGTGATAGGGGAATTCTGCAGGAAAGACACAAATCAGCAATGCAACAGCGATGGATTTCCAAACGAGGGTACCTGTGGAACAAGGGGACCAAGTCCAAAAGTCACAAGCAAGTCGGAGATGGGCAGATGCCCAGGAAATGCCAGCTGTGGATGCAAAGAAGCTGCTACTGGGATGTAGAAGCTGAGGATTCTGCAGGAACGACAAGGGCTAGAGACTTCCCCTTTGGAGGACAGATCCTTCACGCCGTGGAGAGTCATGCAGAAGTGCTTTCCTGAAGAAAGACCGCAAACAAACCTTGCTATTTGCAAGTCAAGCAGTTAGGGTTTTTGGATGCTGCTTTGGCCCAGGAGGGACCAGGATGTCGCCAATTGCGTCTGAGGACAGAGGGGACGTCAAGCAAGACAAGGAACCCTCTCAGAAGCAGGCAGCACCCGCAGAAGTGCCAGAACAGGCACTACAAAAAGGAGTGAAATGGTGCTCACCCTAAGTCGCACAAAGGAGTCCCACGTCACCGGAGGACAACTTAGGAGGTTGTGCAATGCAGGTTAGAGTGCCGTGGACCCGGGCTTGGCTGTGCACAAAGGATTTCCACCGGAAGTGCACAAAGGCCGGAGTATCTGCAAAAGACGCGGTTCCCAGCAATGCAGTCTGGCGTGAGGAGGCAAGGACTTACCTCCACCAAACTTGGACTGAAGAGTCACTGGACTGTGGGAGTCACTTGGACAGAGTTGCTGGATTCAAGGGACCTCGCTCGTCGTGCTGAGAGGAGACCCAGGTACCGGTGATGCAGTTCTTTGGTGCCTGCGGTTGCAGGGGGACAATTCCGTTGACCCACGGGAGATTTCTTCGGAGCTTCTAGTGCAGAGAGGAGGCAGACTACCCCCACAGCATGCACCACCAGGAAAGCAGTCGAGAAGGCGGCAGGATCAGCGTTACAGAGTTGCAGTAGTCGTCTTCGGTACTTTGTTGCAGTTTTGCAGGCTTCCAGCACGGTCAGCAGTCGATTCCTTGGCAGAAGGTGAAGAGAGAGATGCAGAGGAACTCGGATGAGCTCTTGCATTCGTTATCTAAGGAAATCCCTAAAGCAGAGACCCTAAATATCCAGAAAAGAGGGTTTGGCTACTTAGGAGAGAAGATAGGCTAGCAACACCTGAAGGAGCCTATCAGAAGGAGTCTCTGACGTCACCTGCTGGCCCTGGCCACTCAGAGCAGTCCAGCGTGCCAGCAGCACCTCTGTTTCCAAGATGGCAGAGGTCTGGAGCACACTGGAGGAGCTCTGGGCACCTCCAAGGGGAGGTGCAGGTCAGGGGAGTGGTCACTCCCCTTTCCTTTGTCCAGCTTAGCGCCAGAGCAGGGCTGAGGGGTCCCTGAACCGGTGTAGACTGGCTTATGCAGAAATGGGCACCATCTGTGCCCATGAAAGCATTTCCAGAGGCTGGGGGAGGCTACTCCTCCCCAGCCCTAACACCATTTTCCAAAGGGAGAGGGTGTAACACCCTCTCTCTGAGGAAGTCCTTTGTTCTGCCTTCCTGGACCAGGCCTGGCTGGACCCCAGGAGGACAGAAACCTGTCTGAGGGGTTGGCAGCAGCAGCAGCTGCAGTGAAACCCCGGGAAAGGCAGTTTGGCAGTGCCAGGGTCTGTGCTAGAGACCCGTGGGATCATGGGATTGCACTAACAATGCCGGGATGGCATAGAGGGGGCAATTCCATGATCTTAGACATGTTACATGGCCATATTCGGAGTTACCATTGTGAAGCTACACATGGGTAGTGACCTATATGTAGTGCACGAGTGTAATGGTGTTCCCGCACTCACAAAGTCCGGGGAATTGGCCCTGAACATTGTGGGGGCACCTTGGCTAGGGCCAGGGTGCCCACACACTAAGTAACTTAGCACCCATCCTTTACTAGGTAAAGGTTAGACATTTAGGTGACTTATAAGTTACTTAAGTGCAGTGTAAAATGGCTGTGAAATAACGTGGACGTTATTTCACTCAGGCTGCAGTGGCAGGCCTGTGTAAGAATTGTCAGAGCTCTCTATGGGTGGCAAAAGAAATGCTGCAGCCCATAGGGATCTCCTGGAACCCCAATACCCTGGGTACCTCAGAACCATATACTAGGGAATTTTAAGGGTGTTCCAGTATGCCAATTTAAATTGGTAAAATTGGTCACTAGGCTGTTAGTGACAATTTGAAAGAAATGAGAGAGCATAACCGCTGAGGTTCTGATTAGCAGAGCCTCAGTGAGACAGTTAGTCATAACACAGGTAACACTTTCAGGCACACTTTTGAGCACTGGGGCCCTGGCTGGCAGGGTCCCAGTGACACATACAACTAAAACAACATATATACAGTGGAAAATGGGGGTAACATGCCAGGCAAGATGGTACTTTCCAACAGGACATGGTCTCCTTCATTTGTGGGTCTCCAGGTCCAGGAATCCACCATTTGTTGTTTGCAGTCTTGCTTGGTTCTTGCAATAACTCTAATCACGACTTGTAGTGTGTCCTAAGGAAACTTGCAGTACTTTACTCCTGCTTTTCTGGGCTCTGGGGTGGGATATTTTACTTACCTTTGATGTATTCTTACTCTCCCAGTGATTCTCTATACACTTCACTTGTCTAGGGGGGAATTTGTGATTTGCATTCCACTTTCTTAGTATATGGTTTGTGTTGCCCCTAGACCTATTTTCTCCCATAGCATTCTATAGCATCTCCTATTGTTTGCACTATCCTATGTCTAATTGCTTACCTTATTTTGGTGTCTAGAGTATATATGTTGTATAATACTTACCTCCAGAAAGAGTATTGCCTCTAAGATATTTTTGGCCTTGTGTCACCCAAATAAACTACCTTTATTTTTGGTAACACTGAGTATTGTCTTTACTTGTGTATACGTACTGTGTAACTATAAGTGGTATTGCAGGAGCTTTGCATGTCTCTTAGTTCAGCCTAAGCTGCTCTGCTATAGCGACCTATATCAGCCTAAGCTTCTAGAACACTACTACATTTCACTAATAAGGGATAACTAGACCTGGTTTAAGGTGTAAGTACCCAAGGTATCCACTACAAACCAGGCAGCCTCCTACACACTGATAACGTGAAATCAAAACATCTTCCTAACTATAAACATGGAAGCCATCTTAGAAGAAATAATTAATAAATGTGCTAAAACAGAGCAGATTAAGTAGGTTAAAAGTCACTAGGTGATGGTGGCACAGGCCTGCATGTCAGAAGGCTAAGCTATCTCCTGATTCCCAATAAAACTAAATAAGAGCCACTACACTATCAGCTGTCTCCCTCAGTTCCCTGGCACCATACAACTTAGAGTCACCCAGATGCTTATTTAACTTGTCTGAGGTACAATTACTCAATACGTGCTCCTTTATTAACATAATATAGGGCCCCTTATTGGTTATTACCTTGTTACCCTGTATCCAGCCCTCTAGTGCCTTCACTGAGATGTCAACTAAGTCCATCTAAGATTGGGTGCTGACATTCTGGGTGTCCCTGAACTTCATTCTATAAAGCTCTGGGGTGCGACCAAATTTCATGATCGGACACTGGAGACTATCCATCCAAGCTACTGGGATGACCTGCCTTAGGAGTGAACCCCAGTATTGTGATCTAACCCTCCTCATTCTAATGGCCCTCTCAAATGCTGTCAATCATTTGTCTGTCATTGCCATCACCCTCACGGTACTTGAGGAGAATGCCCTTGGGCAGCTTTGGGTCAAACCCACCACCCCTTGACATCTCAAACTCTGTTTCATTACCACCACCTCTTCTGTCTTCATTCCTGGCCCACTTCTTTTTGTCCAGTGCCAACTTCTTCTCCTCCACAGCTGTGTATACTAACTGGGCCTAGAGTTCTTCAAATCTGAGGGACAGTTCTGCGTCCTTGTGAGTGGATCCCACAGACCTCCTTTCACACCTGCTGGGGGTTGCATCCGGGTTACTGAAGTGGTAGACAGGCGGTCATCATCTTCCTCTCGGAGGTTGGAGGGGTCATTCTCCCTTTCCCCTTCTATCTCTGGGACTCCATCTGTTTCTACTGAAAAACAGCCATTACAACGCAGCCATTACCACGTGATAACTTTACATTGCAACTTTTACAAAGCAGGTACCACTACCTTGCATAACCTTCACCACGCAGGGTTTTACAACAATTATGTCATTACTGTGCATGCTTTTACAACAAATTTCTTTGTAAAGTCATGAATGGCAAATGCATATGTGTGGAAAAGATTTTACTAGTAAATGTAAGTATTTGGTAGGTAAGGTACATATATATATATATATATATATATATATATATATATATATATATATATATATATTCACTGAAAAAAACAAAGGTTACAGGGACGTTATAGTTAGGGAATAGAATTTTTTTAAAAACCTGCCATGCACAGTTTTTTCTTCAATAATTTGACTTCTAATGTTTAATTGATATTTTTATTGTCATTCTACAAGTTGTCATGAGTGCTGTAATATCTAGGGTAATTAGCAATGCCTGGAGAGGGAGCGGGATATAGTTCCCTTAGGTCACGAGTTATAGTTATTTGAAATAACTCTAACTGCAGAATTTCTCTGGCCTTGTGCAAATAAATTCAGGACCTAGCTATACCATCCCTGTAACCTTTGTTTTTTAAGTGAATTTCTATGTTTTTTAAACTTTTTTAAATTCTATTTCCTAACTAAAATGTCCCTTCAATCTTTGTTTTTTATATGTGTGTGTGTATATATATATATATATATATATATTTATACAGTATATATAAAAATCCTCAGTCCTTGCATTCCTGGATTCCGTTACCCATTTGAGGGTGGTGCGAGCAGCGGGTGCAAGTCCCGCTCATAATCCTGAACAATTCGTATCACACAATCCTGACACTAATACTCGTACTCCTTGGAGAGGTTACAAAGGACGTTTAATCTCTGCAAGGTATTTCGATCAAACATGGGTGGGGCCATATTATCCAGAAACAAGTGGCTGGGGCCGGGGATGGGGTGCCTGACGACTGGGGCTGTGTGGCCCTCTCCATTCTACTAATTGGCTGGGCCCCTGAGGATGGGACCTCCATGACCAAAATTGGCACGCAGCCCAGTCCCCTTTTGATAATTGACTGGGCCCTGGGGCCAAAATAAACCACATGGCCCCCTCCCTTTTTATTAATTGGACATAGCCTTAGGGCATGGAGTTCCTGGGGCAGTAATTGGCCTACGGAGGAAGGCTGCGTGCACCTGTCCTGGGTGTCTACGTGTTGTGGGTGGGGCACAAGGCCTGGTTGCAGGCCAGGCCCTGCTGATGTTCCCCCCACCAAGTATGCTCAAAGGCCCTGGGACGTGATTGCCTGTGGCCAACCCTTGCCATGCACAGCCAAAGGCCGTGCCTGGAGAGGGGTTGGCTGTCTATGGGGGTGTTGGAGGCAGTGCATAGCAACAGGTAGGGGTAGGATTAAAGTAAGGTATTTAAATATTACATAACATTGAAAAAACAAAGAAATTCACTGAATAAAATCAAAGGTTACAGGGACATTACAGTTTGGAAATGGCATTAAAAAACCTTAGAGATTTCTGAAAAAAATGAAGGCTACAGGGATGTTATTGTTAGGTTCAGATTTACAAGCACAAACCATAGAAATTCAACAGTGATAGTTACATTTATCTCAAGAAACTGTAACTTTCACCCTAAAGTAACTATAATATGTCCCCTCGCCATGCACTGGTACTCACCCCACATATTATACTACCAATAACATCTTCTATGTCATCATATATAATATAACTGCAATGTTTGCAATAAAATTATTGATAAGAAAAATGTGCATGCAACGAGTGCTAGTTATAATTACCTTAGGGGGTGACTTACCGTTTCTTGGGATAAGTATATATATTTGTCCTTTACCTCAGATTTACAAATTAAATCAAACAACAAAGATTAATCCATACATAATATTAGCTTCTCCTTTTGTATGTTTGCTCCAATAAAATAGCACTGAAAAGGTTATACAAAACCCCACCCAGTTCATATCAAAGGCGCCATCACCATAATGTCCACCATATTCCAAAATATAAACCTGCCGTATTAGTTTTCTGAATTTGAAGTTCATTTCATTTCAAAATGAGTAATTCATACAGCTGAACAAAGTGTTACACCACACCGTTTAGTCTTGGGAGTCGAGTGATACAATGTATCCACAGCAAAACATCACTAACTGCTACAGTAGCCTCCCTTAAATGTGTAACCCCATTCCGGTAAAGTATATTTTAGCGGCACACATATATACAAACTTTAAGCACTCCAATTGATATTTATACCTGTTGACACTGGAGTAATATAAAGGTCTGAAAAGAGCCTCCTCTCAAGTGACTCCATCTGCTCTCCTGTTGGCAACATCCAGCCATTTGCTAGGGTATCCCCTATCTTTAAATCTCTGTGTCATATCCAACCTAGTCCTGTGGTACCCCTCATCTGGACTGCAATTGCATTTTGCATGGAGAAATCCACTCTATGCAGTAGGATACCAAATTAAGATGACCAAAATGTGTTTATTGTGGGAGCCTCAAGTCCACTTCCTATGTTGGTGATTTTAAACACTTCTTCTGGTACTGGGGATACTGACAATTTACCAGTAACTAAGGAGTTTCAGATGCCGAAGTGCATCGGGCGTTTTTTGTACATGGGGTGCACATCTCCTGTGTTTTTGAGAGAGTGGTGGATTTTGCATGCTACCTACTTGAGATAGCTATATCTTGTGGATTTCAGTTTTTTTTTTTTTTTTTTAAATGGTGGCCCAGATTTACTGAAAAGTGGTGCAGCTCAGTGCTGCGCCACAATTGGCAGCGCCTCACTGTGTCACTTTAGAAACGCAGGGATATCCATATTTATCAGAACGGCGAACCCTTGCGTTTCCCCTTGCGCTGGCGCTAAACTGTGCTGCCTAGCGTCAATGCTAGCATCCTTGCACCATCATGCAAGGATGCCTGCATTGAAGGGTTTTATGTGTGGGAAGGTGTCCCTTCCTGAACATAAACAAACACTGATGGCGATTTGGCACTTCTGTGTGTGCTGCAGAATGCAGTACACACAAAAGTGTTGTTTTGAAATGATTGTTCATGTGCAGGAAGGGACACCTTCCTGCACATAAACAATAATTTATGGCATTTTGCTCTTTCTATGCATGCAGTAGAAGGAAGCACACATGGAAAAAGCAAAAAACGAGGAGAAATAAAAGTATTCCTCCTCTTTGTGCCACTCTAACCCCACCCATGGGGTGGCGTTAGATTTTTGCCACTGCCTCAGGTTTGCATTGTAGTGAGCATGCTTGAACCCCCCTCTTTGCAGCTACAGTGGTGGTTGGGTTTCTTATGGCCCCTTCTATCTGCAACTCAGCAAAAGCACATATAATGTACATTAAAAAATGAATGATGGCTTTATGGAAATGGGAAAGAATGGAAGGTTAAAATAAAAGGATGGGTGAAATGAGTGAAAGGAAATTATGCTTGGGTAGATGAAAGAATGCATGGGTGAGTATTGGGTAAATGGATGGATGGGTAAAAGTATGATTGAAAGAAATGGGGATAGTGAATACTGAATGGATGGATAATGCATTCTGAATTTTGGTGAAAGACTGGATGAGAGAAATTAAAGCTCAAATCATGCTTGTTAGACTTGACATATTTGGTGTGGTCTCTCCTAACTTTTTGCCTCTATTTCCCAGGTTGTTGGTGTATGCTGGGCTTTGTTTTGCTGTTTTTGTTACTCTGGGCACTTTACCACTGCTGTCCAGTGCTAAAGTGCAAGTGTGTAAAATGTATGTGTAATTGACGTTCCACGATTGGCATATTTGATTCACTAGTAAGTCCCAGAACATTGCAGTAGAGGTGCCCAGGGCCTGTAACTCATATGCTACTAGTGAGCCTACAGCACTGATTTTGCCACCCACATTGGTATCCCTATAAACTTGGCTCAGACCTGCCACTACAGTGTCTGTGTGTGCAGTTTAAAAATGCCAGTTCGACTTGGCAAGCGTACCCAATTGCCATGCATAAACCTTCCCTTTGTATACATGTAAGGCACCCCTAAGGTAGGCCCTAGGTAGCCCCATGGATAGGGTGCAGTGTATGTTAAAGGTGGGACATGTACTTATGTGTTTTACATGTCCTGACAGTAAAATACTGCCAAATTCGTTTTTCACTGTTGAAAGGCCTATCTCTCTCATATGTTAACATGGGGGCTGCCTTTAAACATTATTAAAGCCCAGATTCCCTTTGCGAGCAGATAGACATGTCGAGTTTGGGGTCTCGGAACTCACAATGTAAAAATACATCTTTTAGTGAAGTTGGCTTTTAGATTGTGTGTTTGAAAATGTGACTTTTTTCTTAAACCATTCTGTTTGTGGATTCCCTGTCTGGGTCAGTTTGACAGTTGCGCAGTTTGCACCTCTCCTCTAGACAGTGACACAAAGGGAGCTAGGGTGTAGCCTGCATATCCTGATGGGCCATCTGGACTGAGGGAAGGGGAGAAGTGGTCAATTACACCTGAAAGGGCTGTGCCTGCCCTCACACAATTCAGTCTCCAACCCCCTGAAATGTATCTGGGGCCTGGCCTGGGCAAGGCAGGTGTGAGAGAACAGGGCTGATTGCAGAGGCCCCCTAACTTTTTGCCCCCATTTTCCACTTTTTGCTGGTGTTTTCCTGACTCTGATGGTGCCCTGGGTACTGCTAACCAGTCCCAGGGTCTGCGCTCTGTGTAAAATCAATATGCAAATAAGGCTAATTATAATTGGCTAAGTCAACCTACCTATAAGTCCCTAGTATGTGGTAGGGCATGTAGGTTTAGGGACCCAAGCATAGGTAGTGCACCCATAGGTGCACTGCTGAGGTGCCCAGTGTCATTTTAAAGGCAGGCCTGCCTTGCTGACTGCTTTTAAATTAAAGTTATATGCAAATTCGACTTTGGAATTAAAAGTAGTTCCAGAGTCTTAAACTACCTTACTTTTACATATAAGTCACTCCTAAGGTGTGCCCTATGTGCCCCTAGGGCTGGGTGCCATGTAACTATAAGCAGGGACCTTATAAAAATAGTTCTATGAGCCCTGGTGAGGTAAAACAGCCAAATTCCTTTTTCCTCTCATTGTAGTGTATGGCCTCCAAAGGCTAGAATGGGGAGACTTTATTTTCATTTTTAAAGTCCCCTTAAGTAACAGTTCCAGTTGTTGGATTTAATATAACTTGTTCAGGTAAAGAGTTTTAAACTTTACCTGAAAAGTTGCCAACTTCAGCCCTGCAGTGTTTTTGCTGCTGTGCTCTGATTGGCCAGCCTCTGGCAGCCTGGCAGGACTGCCTTGATGAGGTGTGAAGTGGCCTGGCTCCACACAAAGAGATGTGCCTGGGGGAGGGAATCTCCCCTCAGCAGATGGTGAAGCAGGAAGGGGGAGGGCTGCCAAACTGGTCTTCAAAGGCAGAGAAGGACATTTGGAGCAACCCAGCAACACCCTCACATCCTGCAAACCCAGACAATTAGGTGCCCCCTTGATTAGATTAGGGGAGGGCAGGATGTGTTTAGGATTTTTAGCCACACCAGTGGGTGGGCCCAGCTAGATGTAACCTCCAAAAGTCACTTTCAGCCATGATGGATTTTTGAGGAATGTTGCTCCCTGGGATTGATTTTTGCCACACTTCCCAGGAAGTGGTCATCACAGGAGGAAGGACCCTGCACCTGATTGGAGAACCAGGACCCCCTTGTTTTTCACCCAGGAGCAGGGATAAAACAGGCAGACCTGCACCCACACCTCAGATCCCTATCATATTCCAACAAGGAAGAACTACAGGAGAAGAAGGACTGCCCTGCTGGACCCCTGACCTGGACCTGGACACTGCACTCTGGAGGACTGCACCAGCTGCACACTTGGGCTTCACCACTAAAATGACTTTACCTGTCTTCTACTGCTTCAAGAAGGGACTCCCTGTTTGCTACAGGTACAAAGGAGCTGCCCAGAGTCCCCTGCATCAGGTCCTGCAAGCAGAGCCCAGCTGACCAGCGCCCAGTGGCCATTTGAGAATCCTGACCAGGTGCATTCTGGGAATTGTAGTCCCAACTCCTTAAGGAGCAACTCAGAGCTTCTGGAACCTTGGATCAAGTTGTGGACACTTCAAGGACACAAAAAGGACCTCTGGAAGAAGATCCAGAAGTTTGGAAATGTTTGGAGCAACTCCGTAAGTTGAATAGGTGCATTGTGGGAGTTGTAGTCCCAGACCCCAAGAGGCACACAAGAGCCTCTGAACCCTTGGCTGGTGCTGTGGACCACTTTCCTGAATCAAACACTTCTGAAAGTAAGTGTAACAGTGTTACCTCATGGGTGGCCTGAACTCTGGACTTTGTTTTTTTCCAGTGTGACCTTTTCTAACCCTTTGAGCGCTAGTTGCTTCTATGCGCTAGAAAGCATTCATTCTTTAAAAATTCAGATCTCATGTTCCCCTTATCCGATTTTATTTGTGTTGGTGTCATTTGAAAGATAAAAATATAATCTATTTTTATAAATTGATTTTGGATTTTTAAACTGTTTCCTGTGTTTCATTTAATTACTGTTTTGAGATATTTGAATGCTTTACGGTCTCCTAAGTTAAGCCTTGTCGCTTGTTGCCAAGCTACCAAGGGTTGAGCTAGGTTTAATTTACTGAGACCTAACTGGACCTAAGTGGAGGTTAGGGGCCTATTGCTAAGTGTAGGTACTTACCTGGCCTTGCCAATAACCCATTTTCCAACTGCAGGATCTTGAAAACAACAGAGACTTCTCTCTGAAGTAGGCCTTCTTGAAAGGCAGAAAGGGATAAATGAAGAGGACCCAAAACCGCTGAAAATTAGATCACTTTTGGAATCAAGAGCAACCTCTGCCAAGGAGAATAGCTGAAGAGCTAAGTAGAAGTGCTGCCCCTGCCTGTGACTGTGCTTTGTTGGGCAGTCCTACAGTTGCTGCTTCTGCCTGTGAAAGGGGACAAGAACTGGACTTTGTTTTGTATTTCTGCTTGAGAAGAATCTCCAAGGGCTTGAACTGAGCTTGCCTTCTGTTGCTGAAGTCTCAGGGCCATCGAAGACTTCCCCTGGACTCTCTCCTGAGACTCTTGCCCTGCCAGGTGATGCCCTATCCAGTACCTGGGCCCTTGATTGGTGAAGCTGGCAGCTAAGAACTGAAAATCCACGCGGGGAAACTTTTGACGTGCCACCTGCCTCGCAGGTGGTAAACAACAAGGCGCCGGCCTCGCGGCTACAATCCATGCTCTACCTGCATCACGGCTGGAAGATCGATGCAATGCAGCTGGAGAAATGACGTGCAACACCCGCAGTGGCTGCTGTTAACATGTTAAGTGGCCCACACAGCGCGGTTTCTTGACACTGTGTGACTGGATTTCAACGCAACATCGCTGGGTGCAGAAAATCAACGCAAAGCCTGCCCTGACCCGAGGTGCCCACCCAGATCGACGCATCGCTCTCATGTCGGAGAGGAGAAATAACGAATGCTGACCTGATCGCAGGACGAACGACGCACGTTCTCGCTTGCGGGTGAGAAATCAACACATCGCTGGCCTTTTTCGAAGCACACTCACCTTGGTGCTACCCAGGTACTTTTGTGAAATAACAGCATTCTCTCTGTTTTCTAAGGATTAAGGCCATCATTATGACATTGGCGGCAAAAACCAAATACCGCTATGCTGACTGCTGCCAACATAGCACTGTGGAGGCAGACATCCGTCCACTACATTATGACATATACATTGAAAACCGTCAGAAAACAGCCACAGCCACAAATCCGCCAGACCCACTGAACTTGATAGAATGTCTGTACTGCCACCCATACCGTTAGGCCACTAACACTGCATCTTCCAAATAATGACCCACCAATCACCACAGCGGACATTCAATGATGGCAAACCATTGGTAGTGAACACTGCCGTGGCGGATAAGGATAAGGCGAACCAAAGACAAGACAACATTGTCAAGAACTAAAAACCCACACCTGATACAAATACACACACCACACACACCCACCGACAGCACTATAAAACACACACACACACACATCACCCACAATCATTTACTAAAATGACAAGACCGCAATAGCTAGCCACGCAAATCACAGAGACAACTTTACACACGCACCACAAACACCCATTCATCTGTCACGCACCAACCACCCCACCACATTACTCCACACCCTCTACACAACACACACACCACACAACATCCATATCCCCACAAAGGTACCCCCGTTTCACTGATGAGGAGTTGCAGGTCATGGTTGAGGAAATAGTCAGGGTAGAGCCACAGCTGTTTGGAGCACCAGATCTCCATTGCTAGGTAGATGGAGCTATGGAGGAGGATCAGCATCCATGAACAAGGAACGACATCAGGAATAGGTGGAATGACCTACTGGGAAAGGTACGTTCCATAGCAGCAAGGCACCAGCTCCCCATCCAGAGGACTAGAGGGGGACCCCACCTCTTCCCCCACAGCTGACAGCATGGGAGGAGTAAGTCTTGGCAATCCTGTATCCTGAGGGACTCATTGGAGTTGCTGGAGGACTGGACACTGGTGAGTCAAGTTTGCTACATAGCACCCCCATACCTGCATGCCACCACCACCCCTCACCCTGAAACACATCACTCCACTCCATCCCATACAGTGCACCACCACAATTAACTAACCCAAATGTCAAGCCCTGCATGCCATACTCACTGCATGCGTATCCCTTCAAGCCCTGCATGTACACCCACCACCAATGCATGCAGCATGGAGAACTAACAATCCCACAACACGTCAACATACACAGACAAAGGTGGCAGGACTGCAGCAATGATAGAGAGAAAGCCAGGGATGCAGAATATGTCATAGACATGTAGCATAATACACCACTTACATTCCCACAGTTGCCCCAGCCACTGCCAGTGGCAAGGAGGTGCCACAGCTACCCAGTTAACCACCAGAAGATGCCCCAGTGATGACAGCAACTCTGGAGTTCTGGATCTGGATGAATTCCCTGGCCCATCAGGGACCACTTGTCAGTCGGATACCCCAGCCCACACCCAGTCCACTACAGAGCCTCCCCCCTCAGTATCCAACACCACAGAAGCCACCCAACGCCCCCAGACCTTTGTCCCCAGGAGATATCAAACAGCAGTTTGCCCACCTTTACAGGGACCCCAGTCCACACCTCACAGGCAAGACAATGAGGGTCCTGGGGTCAGTGGGAGTGAGCACACCGTTCAGGGGACACTGCCACAAGAGGCCAGGGACATTCAGAGGAGAGCTATGCGCCCTGGGGAGGACAGGCCCAGGGAACCAACTGTCTAGGAGGCACTCACCAATGTCCTTGGGGCTTACCAACAATGCCAGAAAAAGATGGGTCAGGTGATAGACATTGTGCGGCTACAGGAAGAACACCACCAGGAGATCAGGAAACAATTGCTGGCCCTCAACACCACCATGGTCTCCATAGCAGGGGTGCTGGGTGATATGGCCAACATCATGAGGGAGTACACAGCACACCAGTGGGCCCCTTCTGCTAGCCAGTCAACTGACCAGCCCTCCACATCTGCTGCAACTAATGGATAGGAGGCCCTGCCACAGGACCCACAGGCCACCAGCACCCCTCCCTCTGCAGAAAGTGAAACACCCCCCAAACATTCCCTGCGACCCAGACAGACACCAGAGACACTTACTAAGACCAAGACCACAACCAGGAAATGAGACCTTCCTGAATGTCCCCCTTGTGTTCCACTGTGTCACCTTGTCCACTTTGAACTGCCATTTCTCCATTTCCTGTGGCTTTTTGGACACTGGACCTGTGCTACAAACAGACTGGACCAACACCCTGGACTATTCCCAACCATAACTCTACTCTATTACGCTTCCATTGTAGAACTATTTTCAATAGACACCCTTTGACACAACTTGTGTAACAGTGCTTTATCTACAGGTAATGTACAATGTAACAAACTGTAATGAACTTCATGACCCTGTGTGAATGTCCAGTAACATGTTGACCCATCGAACAAATGTGTCTCAGCAGTCTAAACACATCGCAGAAGTACACTGTTGGAACAACACCAACATCTGCAATAAGGGAAGATATAGGTGGCAGTCAGGTGGGATGCAAAGAGAATGACTGGCATCATGCTGCAGTCACACAGTACAACACTCAAATGTAGTCTTGCTTAGTTCAACAGTCTGCTGGATCAATTGTGACCTGCTATCCACATCTTCCTCCTCTTCCTCCTCCTCACCGTCCTCTGTGTTCACTGCTGCCACAGCTGCATTTTCACCCCCTCCTCCTGCAGATAGGGTACATGCAGTCTGAGGGCCAAATAGTGTGACATTCAGAACACAACAATGATTCTGCAGACCTTCTCAGGGGAGTAGCATAGGGATCCACCTGCCAGATAGAGGCACCTGAACTTAGCCTTCAGGAGACCAGATGTCCTTTCCACAATCCTCCTGCTACCCCCTTGGGCATCATTATACCTACTTTCAGCCCCTGTTCTCTGATTCCTAACAGGGGTCATGAGCCAGGACATGTTTGGGCAGCCAGAATCACCTGTAAGAAGTGAGGGACACACATTAGCCTTGCACATTGGCAGGGAGGATTACTTCTGAAGGCATACACTGACATATATTGAGTGGGGACTCAGGCTCACCTCTAAGCTACATTCTGTGCCTCTTTATTTGCACCATAAGCTGTGGGACACTGCTATTCCTCAAGACAAAGGCATCATGCACCGACCCTGGATACATGGCAGTGACCTGGGAGATATACTGGTCAGCCAGGCACACCATCTGGACATTGAGTGAGTGGAAACTCTTACCATTCCTGTACACCTGTCCATTGGCCCGGGGGAGACTAAGGCAATATGGGTCCCGTCGATGGCCCCAATACCATGAGGTATATGTCCCATTGCAAAGATTCCAGCCTTCACAGTGGGTAAGTCATCTTCCTGGGGGAATGCGATGTAGCTGCACTTGTGTTTGAGCAAGGCAGACAAAACCCTTGCAAGCACAATAGAAAACGTTGTCTGTGACATCCGTGCAGCCAAGCCCACTGTTACCTGGAAGGAGCCTGTTGCCAGGAAATGGAGCACTGAGAGTAACTGCACAAGAGGGGGATTGCTGTGGTGCTACGGATAGCAGGTAGCAGATCAGGCTCCAATTGTGCACACAACTCTGTGATTGTTGCCCTTTCCAGACAATAGGCAAGTATGAAGTGCTGGTCCTTGAGTGTAGCCATGTCCACAAGGGGTCTGTACACTGGTGTTTGCCTCCTCCTATTCCTCCACAGTGGTTGGTACCTAAGGGACCAAAATATAGAAAAGGAGTGTCAACAGGAACCATGACCACACTACAGCAGTGTACACAGAGCATGTTTGTTATTTGGACACTGGAACTGTGTAGGTGAGTACATTCGACTACAATGACGCACTTAATAATCTGTACATGTGTACCAGCATTAGCAAATGGCACCCACCTGTCCTGTTTTTTTTAGGGACGGGTGGAAGTGACCTCACACTGCTGGAGTTGGCATCATGGCCGAAGGTGGTCCGCACCGCCTTGCAATTTCTCATTGGCTAACATGGCCCTTCATGAAGTATGGGAACCAATGATGATCAACGTCCGCGGTGACGGTGTTCACCGCCGTGAAGATGACCACCATTTCCTTTCTAACACTTTATTTGATTTCTAACTTTGCACAGAACAACATCTCCATTGCATGTGCTGTTGTGATCTGTGTCTGAAACCTGCCATGGCTCTTACTACAGGGGAAAGGTCCCCAGCCTTCACGTCGGAGGAGTTGGAGTGCCTCGTGGACCGGGTCCTACCCCAGTATGGCCAGTTTTGGGACCCTCCAGACCAACAGGTGAGTACATCATGGGTACGTTGTATGAGACATGATGTATGGAGATGTGTGTGTGTGTGCTGGTAGTGTGTCAGGTGAGGGGGAATGGCTGGTGGAAGCGTCAATGCAGTGGTACTGGTCATGTGTGTGTCTTATGAGGGGAAGTACTTTTTGTGGGCATATGTGTGACAGGCTGGATTGTCAGGTTCATGGTGTCCTGCATTCTGTGTTTCCTCTGCAGGTCAGCGCCCATCAGAAGAAGGGATTGTGGCGTGCCATCGCCAAGGACGTGTGGACCCTGGGGGTCTATAGCAGGCGGAGCACCCTCTGCAGGAAACGGTAGGAGGACCTGAGACACTGGGCCCAGAAGACCGTGGAGGCCCAGCTGGGGATGTCCTCCCAACGAGGGAGTGGTGCCCATCGGAATCTGACCCTCCTGATGGCCCACATACTGGTGGTAGCCTACCCAGAGCTGGATAGGCACTTTGAGGGCATCACAGCAGCCACAAGGGGGTGAGTACAGTGCGTATGTCAATCATCTCTGTTGGCTGGCATGGGACTTGGTTGCAGGGTACTAGTCAGTGGATGCCCCACTATGCCAGTTCAGATATTGCTGCTTGTTCCAGCTCAGGATAATAGTGTTGAAAGTATGTATTGGATACCTAGGTAGGTGATATCCCATATCAGGCTTAGCTGGGCCCTGTTTGTGTGTGTCTGACAGAGTTTGGCTCCTACCTGCTGTGGTACTTAGACAATGGTATGCCAGTGTTGTCCATACTGCCCATTCTCAGACTCAGTGTGGGACAGTGATGTGTCTGCCATCTGCATCGTTGGTGCTGAGATTGACCCTGTGCTCCCTTTCTCTCTCTCCCTCTCTCTCCTTCTGTTATCCTGTCCATGTGTGCATTAGCATCATCTGGACAAGGAGCAGGGTCACTGGCGAGTGAGGGAGCTGCAGCCCACGGGATCCAGGAGGCAGAGTCCACCGACGCCAAGGGGACCATTGGGACAGAGGGCGAGGGGAGCACCATGGTGGGGACAGGAGGTGACACCTCTGACTCTGAATCATCCTCTGATGGCAGCTCCCTGGTGGTGGCGGATCCTCTGGGACCACCCCAGCTACAGGTTCTATGGCCCCCCTGGTACCAGCACCACCCTCCCAGTATCCCCCCACCAATTTGCCTGTGCCTGCTCACCCAGGAGGGTGGGCATCTCCTACACCCCAGGCACCTCAGATCCTGCCCTAGTCAGCCCTGCTGCCCTCAGTGAAGAGGCTATTGACCTCCTGAGATCCATCTCTGTTGGGCAGTCAACCAATGTGAATGACATCGAGGGGCTGGCATCCCAGATGCAGCAATGCAATGCCCTCCTGGAGGACATCCACAGTGGGCTGGCAGCCCTACATAGATCATTTCAGGCTCTGGCCTCTTCACTGACAGCAGCCAGTGTCCCTGTTTCATCCGTCCCCCCTCCTACTACCACTACCCAGTCCCAGTCTCCTTACCCCTAACCCATCACACGCACACATTCTGACAAGCATGCACCCAAAACAACACACAAGACTTGCACAGACAAACACAGGCAGCACACTTCACTCCACAAGCACTCACACAGCCAACACCCAGATGCACACGCAACATCATCCACTGCCTCCACTGTCTCCCCTCCACCTCCTCACTCACAGTCACATCCTCACTCACACCTGCATGCACTGCATCACCATTCCCAATCCTACCACCTGCACAGCCTTGCCCACAGTCACCACAACAGCAGACCCACAGACATGCACCCCACACACCTCATGCGCGGTCATCACCACCACATGCAGCACACACACCTCACTTGCAGAAACCAGCACAACATCCATTCACACATCATGTTTATGCTCCCCTACCCTTTCTGCCCCCCAGTAATACACAAACACTTGCACTCTGACCCCCAACAGTCATCTACCTCACACATACACACTGTCCATGTACCAGCACCCAAGTCCAGCACACCTCCTCCTCCTACAACCACTTCCTCTACGTCCACTCCCATCCCTCCTCCCACATCCCGCCCCATTGTTCCTAATAAGCTTTTCCTAGCCCGCCTTGACCTCTTCCCTCCCCCTGCCCCTCCTCTCTGTCCTACCCATAAGAGGAAGGTCACACCATCCCAGCCAGTTAAGCACCCAGTCTGACACAGCTCCAAGTCTCCAGCTGCCACTAAGGGGCACATGGGTGAGAAGCCACCCCCCGCACTAAGGACCCTCCTCCCTCTCCAAACCCAGAGGGCTAAAGTTCAACCACCTTCCAAACAGACTGGCAAGACCATGGGGCCACCTCCAAAACCTAGGGCCAAAGAGGCCCCAATGAAATCCCTGCCTAAGGAGACCCCACAAAAATCAAGGGCCAAGGAGGAGCCCAAGAAATCAAAGGTCAAGGAGGCCTCCAGACATCCAAGGCGAAGGAGGAGTCCAAGAAATCAAAGGCCAAGGAGGTCACCCAGACATCCAAGGCCAACAAGGAGCCTAAGAAATCCAAGTCCAATGAGGAGCACAAGAAATCAAAGGCCAAGGAGGAGCCCAAGAAATCAAAGGTTGAGGAGACCCCCCAGACATCCAAGGCCAGGGAGGAGCCCAAGAGATCAAAGGTCAAGGAGGCCCCTCAGACATTCAAGGCCAAGGAGGAGCCCCAGACATCCCTGGAGAAGGAGGCCCCACAGGAATCCCTGGACAAGGACGAACCCCAGTAACCCTTGGACAAGGAGGCCCCACAGATATCCCTGGACAAGAGGAACCCCAGAAATTCCTGGACAAGGAGGAGCCCTAGGAATCCCTGAACAAAGATGCCCCACAGATATCCCTGGACCAGGAGGCCCACAATATAGTTGCCATGGAGCAGCATCTGGAACCAGAGGCCAAGGAGTAGCATCTGGAACCAGAGGCTATAGGGCACCACCAGTAAGCAGTGGGCAGCTAGCCCCTTCCTCATCCTGTGGGCAGCAAGCCCCCTCCAGAACCAGTGGGCAGCCAGCCCTCTCCTCATCCTGTGGGCAGCCAGCCCCCTTCTTATCCTGTGGGCAGGAAGCGCCTTCCAGAACCAGTAGTCTAGGAGCCCCCTAACAATGAGTTGCTATCCCCACCCACCCCACCTCTCATCCCCTGAGGTGCCTGCCCATTTCCAACATGATACCCCTGAACAGTGGAGCCCCGATGTTGTCAGGAGTCAAGTCTGGGCTTGGACTTTGCCCTGTGGACATTAGTGACTTTGGACTGACCTTTGGGCCTGCATTTCTTTATTTCTGCAGTTGTGCATGTTTTTGCATTTTCCATATTCATACAAAAGAAATACAATGGTTGGAACGCTGTATGTGTTCTGCTTTTATTTACTCCAGGGTTCTGCTGCTGTTTATTCTTGTGCATGTGTTACTGGGTGTGTGGTGTGTGTATGGTGTGTGTTGTGCGTGTGTGTGTGTGTGTCACTCTCCCCTCCTCTCCCACCCTTATGTGCTAGGCTGCTGTACTACCGTCGTCGTCTTCATCGGCGTTGTTGCTCCAGGACTGCCATGGCATGGTACAGCATCAGGAATACATGCAGTTCAGTTTCTATGGCAGACGCAGACTCCTGTGTGTCCCTGGAGATGAGTGTCTCCTATTAAATTATCTGTTTCTGCCAGGGTTTTGGTGTTGTTGCTGCCGCCCCAGAAATCGTGGCGGTGTACTATGTCATAATATGGTGGGCGGATCCTTGCCTTCTGCCTTCCTGTAGGTGGCTACCGCTGTGTTCAGTGTTCGTACCTCACTGGTGGTTGGTGTGGTACATTGGCTGTCCATGGGAGGGATTTGGCATTCTTTACCGTCAGCCTGTTTGAAGTGATACCGCCACGTTAACCCTGGCGATCAGAAGACTCTTATTCCTTTTAAAATTCATAACCTGCCTTGTGTATGTCAGATATCTATCATTCTGGTCTTGTTTTGTTTAGATAAATATTGCCTATTTTGTCTAACCCTGTGTTGTGTCATTTTGTAGTGTTTTCACTGAGTTACTGTGTTTTGGTACATATACTTTACACATTGCTTCTGAAGGTAAGCCTGCTTGCTCATGCCTAGCTACCAAGGGGGGTCAGCGGGGTTTAGCCTAGGGTGATTCTCATTTACCCTGACTAGAGTCAGGGTCCTTGCTTGGACAGGGGGTAACCTGGCTGCCAACCAAAGACCCCATTTCTAACAATGGTGGCTATAGGTAAATATAGTAGGAAAAATGAAAGGATAAATGAATAATTGCTTGGGTGAATAAACAAGAGAATTCTTCTGTAGATGAACATGCTGCTCACCTACTTCACTTACTTTGTGTTTTATGCTTCTCAAAGCTATGGTTCAAAGTGGGGAGTATAGTAATTTTTGTTCTAACCCATTAACTCACTATATTTGTTAAAGGAGGCATATATGTATCCCACCCATCATCATTATTCATCAACCCTCTCCCTGCCCATGGCATTTCACCACCAAATAAGTGCAATGTTGTTCAATTCGTGCCAGCAGTGTTGGCTGTGCAATGTATGTCTGGTTCAGTTAATGTAGCTTATACAAAATTTTCAATGCATTGCAAACTGAACACACAAGGTGTGTTGATTTCCTTTCTCCCACTCAGTCACCTCCTAGTACTTCACTCCTTTATTCTTTCCTAGTTCTTCTGTCCCAGCCTACCTAGCAAGTTGATGTGCCACATTTCTATGGCTATGTGAAGTGTTTCCAAAATATATTTTATGCTTTCCCATGACAGATTTATTTTACACCTGTTCAGATTTTTCCCTTGAGACATTTGTCCATATAGGGACTGAATAAGCCAAAGCTTAGGCACACAATGAATTGATGATCAGTAATACCCCTCTATTTTATAGCAAAAGCTCTACCTAACCACCTAATCCCTCTGCTTTACACTGCAGTAGAGTAAGTCAAGGTTTCTTTCCTTGCTGCCCAGTGAATTAATTTGTTGAAAAGAATTTGTGGTGGTGGGAGGCCAGTAAGTAAAGTGGTACTAGTAAGTGCCCAATTTGATTTCAACTTTGGGATAAGGGATACTTTGTGACGAACGTGCCAACTACAATCTATATAGCTCGTAGTGCAGTGCTTTGTTTTCCCCACCATCTATTTATGGCAGACAGGATAAATATATCAATTCAAAAAAAGGGGGGACAGGGAGATTACGGTCCAGTGTACAGCCTCCCAAGACACAGGGAGACTTTATTATCAGGAGCAAAGAGAGCCCTCACACATCCTTTCGGATGTCAAGCATCATCATTGGGCAAGCTCCGCGTCAGACCGGCACTGCAATGTCTGATGGGCAAGTGAGTACTTGTTTTAGCTTACCTCGATGTTGGTAATAGGCTCACTTTGGCGGTGTGGCCTCAGTGAGGGCATGGTGTTTGACCTACATACTGAGAGGGAACCGGCTAATCTCTGTGACGTTAAGCATTAATCACTCTGTTTACACCCGTTCACTGGATGACTTTTTTATATACGGTACCTCTCCACTACATGCAGATCTGGCTTCAGATTACTACCTACAGCAATCAGACTGTGGCCATTATTCTGGGTCAGTTACATACTTATACTACCTGAGTGTTCTTTTTCTATGAGCTTGATAATTATGTTAATGACTGTCAACATGCTGGCACCTCATTTCTTTTCTGTGTTTTACTATATTTTGTTCAGTTCTTCACTCCTGGTGATAGACCCGTGTAACCCTAGGGCGCTATAATCTCTAATTGGGATGGTAAGCTTATACCTATTTTCTTCATCATTTTGCACAAATCGCCAAATGAGCACCTTACCACAATGCTGTATATTCACTGAGTATTTTTTTTTGTATATAGCATATATTATTGCTCTTATTTACATTTTACAGGGCGACTTTTTTTTAATAGACTGACCAGATGTGCAGTGGACAAGGATGTAAGTGACCAGAATACGTTTACTTACCCATACCCTATTTGGGTTCATAGAATATCTAGAGGAGAAGTTGTGCCTATTTTTTGCTCCTGATGAAGCGTCACTGGATCCTTTCGTGACCATTAAGACGCAAAATGTGTTGACCTATGAATAGAGGGGTTTGGACAGTGCTTTTTTCCCCCCAAATCATATTAAAGTTAGAGTGCATAGGAACATTATTTCTTTAAGCACTCCGGTTATTTTTAATCATTGCCTAAACCTGTCTCTGACACTTTAAATTATGATGGTTTGGGTTTAGAGCTATTTTTATCTGTTGTCTATTTTTTCTCATCACTACAATCACTATTTGTATCCAAATCCGGCATTACTTAACTTAAAGAACTCCGGCTAAGAGCCCCCCTTCCTTCGAAGGGGTGCCCGTCAGACAGTGCAGTGCCGATCTGACGAGGAGCTTGCCCAATGATGATGCTTGACATCCGAAAGGATGTGTGAGGGCTCTCTTTGTTCCTGATAATAAAGTCCCCCTGTGTCTAATTTGTATTTTTGTTTCTTTGGGAACAGTGTACTTCATGATTCATACAGGATAAATATATCCTCATTTTGTACATGTAATGTGTCAGATATCTTATTTATTCATCTGCCTCTTTGGAGACAGGGGGTAGAAACTAAGTGTAAGGCATTTGCCTCCATTAATTTGGCACAAAAACTTGCACTCCGTAGTGCATAAAGCCTTAATCATAAATGAGAGGTAATTCATTTTTTATTTTTCCACTAAAAGTGCCTATTTACTCTCTAGAAAAGCCTATAAAAGGAAAAAAAATGAAATGACTGTTTTTTAATCTGGTGTTATTATGCCTTAATTCTTCTATACCAGACAGTCAGTGCTTTTGATGTTAGGCATGTGTGGGTAAACAAATAAAATTAGCCCGTGACTCTCCTAATCATAATCACATCAAATTCCAATGTCCCTAGAGGACCAGCAATGTAGTGCTACTTTTGCCACCCACTACCTACTTTTGGCGAAGTGTTTGTTTAGAGCATTGTTTACAATTTGACTTTTTTATTTTAGTTTTTTTCAATATCGCTACTCCTGCTTGATGACCACCAAGCAGGCAGGAGATAGCAGCCCGTCTAAGGCTGCAGAGGCTGGAGAACATCCAGGTCAAATACTGGTAACTGGTGAACCTGGAAGAGGAAGAAGCTGAAATAGCTGCCTCGGACTGAGGACCCATCTCAGCAGCATGCCTCCATTCTCCTAGCCACAAATTGACCTGCACCACTACCAGCTGACACAGACCCTGACTGCACCTGCTGCCGCTCCCTCTTGCTCTGACAGGGTATTGCTCCGCTGTATCCTGCAGCCGATGGACCGGGTGGAGAGTCTGCTCTCTTGAATTGAACAGATCCTGGACTAGCTCCAGACCCATTTAGACAGTGCCCTCTTCTGAGCCCTTTTATAAATGTTCTGTTTTGGTGGGAGGGTCTTGTTGTGGGTAAAAAGGGTGGGGAGAGAGTTGGGACAGGGTTTTCAAATACTTTTGGACTTTTTGTTGGACTTTTTGAGGTTGGGAATATTTGTTTGGGGAGAGGGGTGGACCTATTATGAGTGGAAAGGATTAGGTTTTATATGTGTTAAAAACAAAAAATAAAATTATTTGATTTACTTGATTTAAGATTCAAATGTTTATTTTAGTGTTTAAGTTTTCACTGCTGTCTTTTAGTGTAGCCTGATTTTTTTAAATCTGGTAAAAAAAGTGTATTTCATTTACTTATACCCTTGCTCTATTGCCTGCTGCAACTAGATTGACCACTAGGGGATAACTTCCATTTCCTATTTTACCTACAAAAACCTAGATACACATAGACAAAATCTTCTTCAGTAACAGTTAATTACTAACTAAACAAGTTAATCCCTGCCCTATTATAAGGTTTCTTTGGGCCAGACCTGGCTGACCGGCTGAAACCTTGAATTAGAGCGTCCCCACAGGTCTGACCAGCAGGAACAGTACTATAAGATAGCACTCGGCTCCCTTAAAGGTGCTGGGCATGGGGGCCCCAGCGCTGACCAGGCCTTGGGAAGTGCAGAGGCCCCCTGTAGTCCCCTGCACTTGTTCTCCACCAGCCTTGACATGGTGGGGAAACTGGCATGAAAAGGCTGGTGGAGAAGAAGGTTGTAATCATCCACCCTGGCTGATTACAACCATGACCGCTGCTCTTGGCAGGGATGGCAGTCCTTAGGTGGGTCCGTCAGCCAAACTCATAATGTGGTGGTTGGACAGCCACAGCTGCGGTGGTCTGCCCAGCATTACAATGTTGGCGGTCACCCTAAGTGATGATGTTGATGGGGCCGGTGTGGAATATTGCTCAGTTAAAAGAAGGTCATGCAGCGAGTTGGTGTCGATTTCACCACATCCATCCCAGCAAGTGTGTGATCCATTTATGGTGTAAAATTAAGTAACACCTCAATAAATCACACAGCCTGGGGGAAGAGGGTTAAGGGCTCAATGAATGAATGGGAAAGGTGATTTAGGCAAAGGTGTGACAAAGACAAACACTACACAAAAGAAACCATGACACTATTCATTAGGGTGACGAACAACACATCATCATCAATCTGTTGTGGAAGGAAAAGATGAAGGTATATGTATGACACAATTCAGTTAAATGCATTGCAAACAGTCCTTCTGCCCCAGAGAGACTCAGGATAGTATATATTGAAATAGTATGTCTTCTAGGTTTTAAAAATACTAATTATGGAGGATTGAATTTAACCCACCCAGTTCTAAAAATGTTGATTGCTAAAAGGAAAATGAGACGGCATTGCCAAATTGGGTGGTGCATCTTCATTTTCCTTGGAAAGTCTGTCACTCTTGGGTGCCTGGCTGAACCTGTCCGGTAAGTAAGCTGGAGTCTTGAGCTTTCACGTTTTCTTTGTTCAGGAGAGGACTAGGAGAAGGCCTGCATATTGAAAAAAACAGTAACTTCATTATAGAGGAAATGAGAAGGACAAAAGGAAGCAAGGTAAGCTTCATGAGGAGTTAGGAATGTACTAAGAAGACTAAGAGGCAGAGCAAGAACATAAGAACAAATTGACGTTTGAACCAGCAATGCAGCAAACACATGCTCAGCAGCATTTTCCAACAATTCACCTCTCTTCAGTCTACAGAGTTGAGTGAGCACTATGCCTTAGAGTCTTGTCCATCATCATTGTTTCTCTTTGAAGTCGATAGCTCTTTCCTTCTTGCTGTTGAGGTAGTCCTGCCCTGAGTCCTTCCATCCTCCACCTCCTGATTCTGAGGAGCTCCGTCCTAATCCTAAACCAAGTGAGGCAGACCTGTGTGGTCATTAGTGCTCTGCAGTTGAAGAACAAATACAGAAACAGAACTGGGGTATTTTGTGTAGATTTGTGTTTGGCAACCAAAGTGACTGGTCTGGTCTGAGGAACCACAAAAAAGGAGTACAACCTGCAGGTAAATTTCACTAAGTTTCAAAGACTAATCACATTCAGGAAAAAACTGATTACCCATCAGTCCCCAAACATTGCAAATCATCAGAATCAAGTTTATAAATTTGTTGAACTTCCTCCTTCACTTTCAGCCACCGCATGCATCATCAATCATCACTCACGATCACTCAATATATCACCACTCATTGGTGGAATAGTTAGTAGTTACCTCTTCCAATCCAAGCAAGGTGGTTGAACAAAATAAATTCTCCTCCATTGGAAGCAAGTTGCAACACATTGGAATTTGGCATTGGCACTGGCAGTCTTTTAATCAATGATGTTCTCGGGTAGCCCTGTGGGTCATGTAAAAAAAAGGATAGGCAATGACATGTGAGGGAAGGAGGCATCATCTTCAATGTCCTGGAGAATGTGGGGGCTTCTTCCCTGCACAAGGGTCCAACTTCAATCCGGCCATACTGTGTGACAAAAAAATGGTGGTGCGGCATAAATCTGACACAAACATAGGCCCTCATTATGAACTTGAGGATCGAGACCGCCATGCCGGTGATGGCAGAAATTACCGCCACCGGCATGGCGGTCTCAACTACCACATAATGAAGGCAGTGGGGAGCGCCACAAGTGGCCTTCCACCACCACCAGGCTACCGCCGACAGGCAGTCTGACGATGGCGGAATTCTTCATCCGACAGGGCAGTGCTGCAAGCAGTGCTGCTCTGCGGATAAAGAACCCTGGTTCCGCCAGGGAAAGGCTGGCAGAAGGGGTGCTCCGGGACACCCCTGGGTCGTGCAGGTCACTACCCGATTTATGGGCAGTGATCTGCGCGACAGGTGCTGCTGCACCTACCGCACAGCGGCATTGACGACGGCTCCATGTGCAGCTGTCGGCAATGTCCCGGCCCAGCAGAATGTTAATTATTCGGCCGGCAGGGTCTCAAGGGGGCTGGCGGTCTGTGAAAAGACCGCCAGCATTAACATGGCAGGGATTCCGTCGTGTTCATAATAACCCCCAAAATGTTCCACTAGCAATTTTTTTTCAGAAAGAAAGAAAGAAGTTAAACAAGAAATAATTAAAAAGTTCTATGGTGGCAATGGCATACTCAGCCCAGGAAGTAGAGTTCATCCTCAAACTCAGGTAGTTCCCCCAGAAGTTGGTCAGCAAAAATACTTTATTCTGATCAATCATCCTCTTCCTCCGCCTGTGGTGTTTCGGGAACAGTGTAATCAGGTGGTATAACGTGCTGGTTCATTTTGATCATTTTGATCATGGTAAATCTCCCCATGTTTTCAGGCAAGAGTATGGTCCTTCTCACTGTAACAACTGCACTGAACACACGTTCAGCAGACACCTAGGTACAGGACAAGCCAAATACTTTATTGCGAGCCTGTTGAGCTCTGGCCATTGGCACATCTTCCCATACCAATACACCAATGGGTTATGATCCACATGCAACTCTTTTGGGTCATCCAGATACTCCTGGAACATCATCTGAAGTGCCACTGTTGCTGCCACTTGTTCGACCTCTTTTGCCTTCACCTCTGCACTGGACTTAAGACCTGCCACTTGGAACCAAGCAAATGCAGAGGTTAGGTCTGATTCTTCTGATGCTATTGGTGCTGGTGTTCTTCTTGCTGATGCTGGCTGCTGTGAGATAAGACTGCCCTCTATGGAAGCTGAAGGTGGCACCCCAGAACTAAAGAATGAGGATCTAAGTTCCAGACATTCTTCTTCCAGTTCCCTGGCTTGCTCAACAACCCACCTCTTGTATTTTTAAACATCCCCTTCAAAAAAGGAATAAAAGAGGAAAAAATTCATTTTTGCATTGATCAAGTAGGGTGGGATAGATGTACTTTTTGGATGAGATAATGTCATTTTGCAGCCTTGCATTACAAGCCAAGCATAAGATTAAGCTCTAGACTGAGGCATGCGCTTCTGGGTTTTCATTCACACCTCCCAGTGCGAAAGTTTCAGACAAATTCTCTGCCTGCTCCTGTAGCAGATACAGCAGGTTGATGCAGTGCGCCAAACACAGGATCCTGAAATAGCCACTGTCTGCCATGGCCTTGACTATGTCCTGCCATTTTCGGAGACAACATACCCAATTCTGAGACCTCTGGGTCGCAGCCATTCAAACACCTTGTTATTAAATGTATCCAGGATGTTTGCGGCTGTGTGTGATATGTGTGATTTCTCCATGGTGAACCTTGCTACTGTTGCATGCAGCTGAACGCTCTTAAAAACTTCTTCTGGGACAAAGACCTGTAGATCACTTTTGCTTTACCCCAACAAAAGAGATCCAATCTACAGTGATGCACATGTAATCAGTAGCCTGATAACAGGTCCACATGCCTTTTGTCAGGTGGATAGTGTGGACAACACTTTGTTGAAAAGCTTGTCCAATCAAGAGCAGCACATCGTGATGTAGCACTGGTACAGCAACTCTGGCAAAAATAGCTCTCACTTGGAACCTTCCATTTCAGGCAGGTGGCTACCACAAACTCTAGGAATTCCCACTCCTTCTACAAAAAAAGGGAGGAGGACTAGCACTAACATTGTTGCCAGCTACCTATTGAACAAACACACCATTGGGTGGTTGCAGTCATAGGGCTCCTCCTGACTAAACATGCCTGTGATTGTAGCCTGTTTTGTCTTCTATTGTGGGCCACTGACACAGGTGACTTTTGAGATGGTGGGGGCAGACAATATGCTTCATGGTGCAGTCACCATATGCGGTGGTGCCTCAATCTGACTCTGAGTCTTCCTGTGCCATTGTGTGGTCTCTGCAGTGCATACTTCTATTGAGGAACAGATTGGTGCAGGCCTCTGCTGGGGCCTTACAAATATGGGAGCTGGTGGTGCTGCCTGTGCCACATCACTCAAAGCAGGTTGGATAGTAATGTCGGACTCATCTGTGCCATCTTCCACAATGACTTGCTCATCGTCATCATCCTCCTCATCATCATCATCCCCTTCCATGATTCTAAGGCCCATATTTATACTTTTTGACGCAAAACTGCGCCGGCGCAGTTTTGCGTCAAAATATTACCGCCGGCTAACGCCATTTTGGTGCGCCGTGCGGGCGTCAGATTTATACTTTGAAGCACGGCGGCGCAAACAACAGGTGGGAGTCATTATTTTTTACGCACACCGCGGCATCAAGTCGTAAAGGAAAACGACGTTAACGCGGCGGAAATGACTGTGGGTCGATTAACGACATCGCAAACCGGATATGTGCCGTCAAAAAACACAGCGAACACAGCCATTTCACCAGAGGAGAGCCAAAATGGATCCCAGATGTCACTACAGACCCCAGGAAGATGACAGCAGACCAGGAACCAGCCAGGAGGACCCACACAAGAACCAGGACACTTTTAAGAAGAAAAGAAAGTGTCGCTTCAGTGCAGAGGAGCAGGAAATCCTGGTTAAAGAGGTGACGGAACACCAGCACCAACTGTTTGTCACATCAAAGTTGCCAATCAGTAGGAGAGAGGCTATATGGCAACAAATTGTTGACAAGATAAACAGTGTGGCAGAAGTACGCAGAACGGTCATCGAGTGCTAGAAACGCTGGCATGACTGCAAACGCAGGACCAAGGAAAAGATGGTAAGGAACAGGAAGGCAGCACTGCAGACTGGAGGAGGGAGTCCAGCACACCAGGAGGCCCTGGACCACATGGAGGAGATGGTTGCAGCCGTCATCCCTGAGGAGATCGTCACAGGGATTCAAGGACAGGACAGCGCAGACTACCAGGACACAACACACATGCAGGGTAAGTTGCATGGGGAATTATAATGCAATAATGTCAACTGTGAGCATGGGGGGGATACCGACCACTAAATGCATGGAAGTCATCTAATACATTGAGTGGCATGGGTAAAGGGTCACGGCATGGGAGTATGGCCCGTTCTGAGAAGACCTGGGGCACACCATTACACAACACCAACAACAGTCCCATGGGGGCATGCAATCATGCCAACGATGGAGCAAAGGGAAAGCCACGACAGGAGGGAAAGCAACTATGTCAAACTGACATCCTGGCACTCGTCAGCCAACATACCTCCTACATTAACTAGGGCCCTATTAGCAATCCTCTAGCCAAACCGACAACTGCAATGTAACTGCGACAGCAGTTGCCACTAACACCTTTGATCTGTGTGCAGCTCAAGTAGCCAATGGCAGTAACCTCCCCATGGAACATACACACCTAAATTAGGGGGTGAGAATGACATCTGCAACAATCCCCTGAAACAAGACAAAGGCCCCAGTACACTCAAATGTCAATGCCCATAGTTGTCACAAACATCAGCCAACAGTAAACAACAATAGGAGCGACACAGCACTAAGGACACACCCATGCTGCATATGTTAGGGTCCATCCTGTGCCTGGGTAACAAGGCAACATCCCAAATGTCATACTGCTCAGACAACAGCATTGAGGAGGGGACACATGTAACTGGTCACCGAAATACACCTGCACAGTCAGAGGACGAAATAGGACACTGATACGACTATCAGGGCAATCCAATGTAACACACATTACCCAACATCAGCAGGACCCATTAAGAAATGTCAACATCCATATCAGATCATAACATTGCCATGCATAGGATATGCAACATGTCAATTACATTTAAGTCGATGTGAACGATCAGGGATTGGGGCAGGTCCTGATAGTTAAGTGTGCTGCTGGTGCCATCAGAACACCCACAGCCAGTGAAAGGTCTCACCATGAGAATGGATATACACGGAGGGTCGAGTAGGACAAGAAGGTGGCAATTCTCTATTTGGCATAAACCAACACCTAGAGGCGATGAGGCTGACAAGTCTGATAACTCAATAACATACATGTGACACACAGGTGGGCCATAAGCCTGAAACAATGCCCATCTGAAGGACTGCAGATATTAATACAAAACAAGATCACAAAGTGAATTCATCAAAAGGTAGGCACGTCACGTCAAAATTGTCACAACACAGACACACTGATTGTACCCTGTTTCATTGCAGAGGAAGATGGATCTCCTGCCGATATGCCTGTCCCAGATTTCCCTCATGACATGGATGACGAGCCGATAAACTTTCCCCAGGAGACTATCCAAAAGGTCCTTGAAACCCTCCAGACCCCACCTTCAGTCACAAGGAGGAGCACAGAACAAGCAGCCATCGCAGAGGAACCACCCACCACCCCAATTGTAAGACCTGCCAGCTCCAATACAGCTGAGGACTCAGACGACACTGGCACCAGCTTTGAGAGAACTGTAGTTGGAGTACAGCGGGAGCTGGCCAAGGAGGTGCGGGTGGGGATGCAAACTATGGCAGCCAGCCTTGAGGGGATGTGCTCGTGCATGATGTCATCTGCAGATCAGGCAGCAGCTATGCAAGACCTAACATCTATCCTGCAGGAACTGCAGAAAACCCAGAAGGAAATGAGCACAGCTGTAATACAGTTGACCCAGCACCTACAACAGCAATCCTGTCAACGCGTGCACGAATTCAACATTGAACCCGTCAGGGCCGACCTGGCTGCCTACCATCGTGATGTGGCTGCTATTCTCAAGAACCAGCAGGCCCTCCTTGAAGCAGTACTGCCCTTAAGACCTTCACAGGGAGCAGCCACCGGGATGTCTGACTCCACGTCTTCTAACACTGAGGTGTGTGTTGCCCCTTCACAACCAACAACAACAAGGACAAAGCAGGCAACACACACATCAGAAGAAGAAGACATGGAACAGATCACATTCACAAGGAAAATGGCCCGGAAGCACTAGACCCTGCCACATGGCCAACTATTACCAAAGTCCTGCGTTTTGAAACATGACAGTATTACAACAACTGTACTCAAGCACTGTTCTGCTAACCACTGTATAACTTGTCACCCAGCCCAGTGATTGTCTCTCTCCTACTCATTGGCTAAGTCTGTCCCTCTGCACTGTCTGAAACAGCAACCCCAGCATGACAAAAGCATTTTGGTAAACCCTTGTGTTGGATCACACTGGAAGATATCACTATAATGGACTCACAATCATGGACAATGTACATATAGCACTACAGCACTTTTCAATAAATAGCACTTTCACAACAAATCTGTCTCTGGGTAATGTGACATATCAACTGCGCTGTAGATAATTGAAATGTCCCTACTGTCAAATAACGTAGCTTGTCAATACAACTGTCCAGATATTATGTAGTTAGAGAAATCTGCACAGTGACCATGATTGCATCATACTCTGCCCATCCTGAGGGAATAATCTGATGAAGTGAGAAACCATACACCACCATGCTGTGTTGGACAGAAGAATGCTTCCTCAGGGGATAACTAAGTCATCAAATAGTGCCCGCTAAATGTTGTCAACATGCAAAAATAACACAATAAACATGCCACACTAATCTAAGTAAATACAAAAAAAAACTGCACAAATGAAGGTGTCTGAGTTAACATACAAATAGGTAATCATGCCGAACTGTGTCACAAATGATGTATGAGGGTCATGAAGACAAGAATACAAGATTGCCAATGAGAACTCATCTTATAAGGGTGTGCATGATCATCACACTGCAGTCAGACCAAAAACTGTTTCCCCAATATCAAGTCTGGAAGCACTGTTAGTGACTTTGAAAACACACTTATCAACAGAAACACATTGTCATCCATATTAACTGTGATTGGTGGTTGCAACAAAGGGTAGACACTTTGCAAGGTAGCTCTGGGTTAGCTGATTTGTTTGTAGCATTGGACACAGATGTTATAGTACAAAAGAGATGTACATGGAATCCAAACCCACAATCAAGTACCATTCAACAAATACTATTAAGGGGTAACCAAATATTTATTAAAAGCTTACCATAGATGAGGAAACTGAAGGAAAAATCTTACCTACCCTAATCTACCCTGACTACTCATTACCCACAACTGTCCCTAACCAACCTAAGCTACACTTACTTATCACATGTAACGAAACGTTCTAAACATCTACCCCCCACCCCCCTTATGAGACGGGACACATTGAGGACAACACATACTAACCTAAACACATACTATACTATCCTAATCAAATATATATTTTTTTGGTAATGTTTTTTTTTTATGGTTTTTTTTTTTTTTTTTTACACACAATAACCCCAACATAGCCCCCCAACCACCCACCCACCCACACATGTAATAAGTCAAAAAAGAATCAAGCAGGACCCACTACCCCCACCCACTAACACTGACTAAACTAACAGCCTATATTAACCTAACACTAAGCCCCCTAAGCCCACTAACTATAAGAACAAGGAAAGAGGAGGGAGGGGAAGGTATCATGTCCATCTATTCAACTGTCTAGAGGTTGGCCCTCCGGAGGGTCCTCTTGATATCCTTGACCCGCCGTTTAATGTGCTGCACGTCCCGGCTCAGGTGGCTCACCTTGCGCAGCACTTTGTCCATCTTGTGTTCAAGTCTATTGAAGGCTGCAGGGTCAACAGCTGGAGCAGTGGCAGTCTGGGTACTGGTGGAGGAGGTCTCTGTGGGCTGTCCTGCACCATTGGCAATGCTGGGGCCAGGAAGTCCTGCAGATGTAGATTCAACAGAGACAGCTGTGGGTGGGGCCACCTGGCTCTGATTGGTGGTTGTTTCGGTGGTGGCTGTGGTGGACACAGTAGGCCCACCCTGTGGGAAGGCTCGCCATGCCCCGGAGGCACGTTCATGGCGATATCGCCGGGCCATCCTCCGGAACCCCGACTCCACCAGCAGGATGTGCTGGTATCGCATGGCCCGACGCTGAAATTCACGGACCTGGTCTGGAGTCATGTTAGCTGCTGTGAAGACAAATGCAGATATGCCACATTAGTAACTGCATTGTGTGAAACGGCACAGCAAGTTAATCAGACATTACATCTATTGTACTTCTAACAGCTCATATCACGATACAGAGCATCGAATGTCCCTGAGGAAGTTCATGGCAGGCCAGACAACAAGGGTCACATCACACAAAGCACATTCATAACCCACAAGATGGGTAACAACTGGCCTTGACTTGCAATCTGAGTTCTAAAAGTTAACATCTAAGAATCATGCTGCATATCCTCCACCAAGAGCTGGGCTCCAAATGTCAGTGTACGGAAAGCAAAACTAAAGCCACATGGTCTGCAAGTTGTAACTGGACTTTCCAGTATGGTACCAAGTGCCAAACCTGAGTGTGTATACTACTATGCAACCAAACCGTCACTTATTCACAGGTATGTGTAACATACTGGTAGCATCAATACTAGGTACCCCATTCACAAACCCATGCCCGTGTTTGAGGGGGGGCGGTGGATACACAACTATAATTTGCCAACAACATGTACACCGAGGAGTGTATAGGCTAATCCACACATGTTTGTCTCTACAGACACACCACAGGTAAGGTCTATCTACAATTTGGAGTCAGCAAACCCTAGAGCACTCATAGGGTCAGACATGTCAGGAAAATCAGAACTTAGTACACAACATATACTTCCAGTGAGGCCTGACTTACATCAGACACAGAGTTGCTAGAACACCCATGATCATGAAGTGCATGCACACCTAGGCCATTACACTCAGGTTCCACAGACTTGATGCACTACATGTGGAAGTACATGCTGCTAGGAGGTTCTACCTACTGTTTCAAAATTACGTAGTTAATAGTGAAGCAGATGTCTATTGGGAAGCTATTAGCTTCACCAATCTTAGAGAATGTGGGTCTGACAGGCTGACTAAATAGGGGCTGACTTCCATTGCGACTCTTGGTGATACAAGTGTCAGAGACATGACTACCCCCTGTACTCACAGTGGGGCCTACAGGGATGTCCTACAATCCCTGCATGATACCATTGGATACGCATTGGCTAACTCAAAACATGTGAGAACTGCATTTCCACTCATGGAACAAGTGAAAAACTTGCCCACCGCATCACACCTTGCTATGCGTCCAACTCACACGAGTCCATAACCAGCAAACACAACACATAACAGACATATCAACACTTACTGTAGTGGTCGGGGTCCTCAAATGTCGCCACCTCTCCCACAGTGTAAGGTGCCGGTCCACCTGTAAGGTATGGAAGGAAGAAATGTGCCCAAAATCTGTGCACAGTGCAACATTTTCAGTATAATTTACAATGTGTAGGCTGAATAAGGAAATGGCAGCCATTCAGACATGATGGTACTGCATCTGATATTTCACGGCCAACTTGTACATAGCATGGGTCTCCTGTGACAGTTACACACATATCTGCACACATGCATTGGCCCTAACTATCATGTGGTTGCAAACTTGCCCCATAATTGGTGAGCACTAAAAAATATGAAGTGTAATCGTCTCATCATGTGCATCCAAGAGAAACATCCAACGCCTGGTTACTTGAGGACTGCATTACCAGTCAAACATGCCTTGTGGCCATGATACATTTAGTGTACATAGGCCCAATGTACAGAGGGAGGGGCAGGGACTCCTGTAAGCCATCCTGCTGTTACAGTATAGTCAATTGATGTGGCCCAGCTATGGTGATTTGCACCAACCATGGAGATGTAAAGCCATGTGCATACACTTGGACTGCCATCCATATCTGGATTGTGGCTCAACCGATTCCAACAAACAGCTTAAGATGTTAGCTGAGGGCACCTTACACCTTTTCACAATGTTTTCAAATCATGAACTGACATGTATCCAAAAAGATCAAGAAACACAATAATCCCACACATTCATAGTACTTCTGTGAACGCTTTCCTTCCACACTCACCAGACTAACATGAGACCAATGTTTGAGCCACTTTGCTATTATCAATTGACGTGAAGGCAGCATTCATTTTCAGCATCATGTAGTGATTCTAAAGTCAGTCTAGCAATTGCGTCAACATAGTTGGCCTAAATGTTGGTATATCTGTACTTCTCTGTCAATAATACCCTATATAGACATGATTGGCTCCTATTTTGTTAGCTGTGCTGACAAAAAGGCCGCACCAATTTCCTTCATGGTAAAGTTACCTGTAAGTTTGCTGAGCATGTGCTACCTGACAGCTAGCAATTGTGATCCTTGCAATAGTACATCAGTGATCCCCTTATATTTCCCCAAAATTACACACAGTCATCAGGTTAGCTGGCAGACATTGCACTAATCCACTGATGTCACTACAGAGCATTTAATTGTGCACAATAACAATAGTCGTACTCACCAACAGTGCCACCAATCATGATTCCCAGGTGGTCCAAGAGATCCTGCTCCCTGGTGATGAGGTCAGCCCACCGGTGCTTCAGCTGGTGGTCACTCCTCTGGCTGGCATACACACGCTGCAGGTGATGCAGCACCTTTCCCCACCGGATTCTGCGTGCCTCTGTCGGGTACCCCTGTATGACCCTGCCCCCTGCCTGGATCATGAGCGGCAAGAAATGTGTCACCAGCCAGATAAAGCCCCCCAACTCCTCTTCACACATCCTGCCAAGACGTGGCCTACCAGACATACTTATAATTGAAGAGAAGGAATAGGGGTAAACGATATAGAAAGGGGAAATGGGTGAAAGTAGGGGTAAAAAGACAGAAAAAAAGTAAACCTAAACACTAAAAGAGCCCAACTATCCCCAAACTAACACTACCCACAACAGACTCCCACAAACAAGAAATACACAAGATAAATGGACAAATGTAGACAAAACACAGTACTACAGTATACACAAACAATATTTATTTCACAAAAGGACTTTACAGATAGCACACAGGACAAATACAGCACAAAATCTCTGGACAACACTCTCTACACAGCCACACAGTCTAGAAGGATCATAGACTGCAAAGTGAAAGTGAAAGTATACCCACTGTACATGATCTGTAAACAGGATATCCTATTACATCACTTCCTGTATGAAAAGTCACGCCTTTTTCGCGTTATGCGTCATTTTTTGTTGCACAAAACTGTATTTGTGTCATTTTTGTTGACGCACAGACGTGAATATTAACCCACATCCACATATTGATACATGGACTGTACAAATATCTGGATGTGGGCTAAATTTCACTCCTGTGCGTCAAACAAAATGACGCAAATACAGTTTTGGTAAACAAAAAATGACACACACCGCTAGGGACGTCAAAATTACAGTGCATTAACTGGTTTGGGGCATTTTTACTTATTTTTTGGTTATTTTACATTTGGAACACATCAGAGATTGGCTAATTGAAGACAGTATGGTGTTGTTGGTGTATGTTCACATGTGTGACATCATACTGCAGCGGAACATCATCCACTACACCCTTCACAGTATGTTTATAGTTGGCTGACATCATAGATGGTCATAAGTGTGCCCTACATATATGTGTGGCACAAATTGTGCATGTTTGCCAGAAGGAGAGGATAGCAATGTGACGCACATATGTACAATACCTAATTGCCTTTGGCTCAAAGTGTGTGCTTTGACAACTAATTTGTTGGTTGACCAAGTGTGTGTGTACATCACATGAAACATCATTGGACATTTGGTTGTATGAATGTGACCTCCATGTGTCCAACCCTAAGATGCAAGTAAAAATTGGAATGAGCAAGGGCATGTGTTAGTCATACATGTAACAACACCTGCAAAGTATACTTCCAAGTTTTAGGGTCACGTAGACACCACATGTGACGAAGCATGCACCAGATGGATGGCAGACGCATGTTCATGTCAAAGGTCCACAATTTCTACATCCTATGTCCTAGAGTATTGGTAACAGCTTCCTAGGCACTAGTTGATGAATCCCACAGTGAGTCATACACATGCATTGAGGAAGTGGGTACCATGTTGTTTACACAGACAGACAAGGGTCAATCTCATATGTATGATGACACCACAGTTGAGGCCATAGAAGTAAGCCCCAACTATCAAGTGGCTGTGGTGGACCAGCATTCAAGACAGCACATGTCCACATATTTCCAGTGATGAATTGCACATAGGTGTCTTGTTCATGTGTGTGGTCCAATGATGATCCTGTAGATTTTTTGGGGTGTAATTTGTCACAGTTCGGACCAGGACTCATCATGAGTCAGTGGCAGCTATTCCTGTAACTACTGAGTATCCTTTGTTGATCAATGTGAGTAAAGTAGATGTGGACATGTGAACCAACATGTGGATGGTCCAACCCTGTCACTAAAGACGTTTAATGAGACAGTCAACAGGGCAACCTTGGTGTTCTGAGTGAGATAATGTCTCAATTGTCATGTTCCGGCAGGTGTCATTACAACATTTGTACACAGGTTGGCCTCTGCACTTCCCACTGCATCTGGGAACATCATAGCCTCTGTGCTGTTTATTCTCACAGCTATTCACCACACACGGCCCATCACTATGTTGTGCGCACTGTGATGCTGTGTGTGAACTGTCATGGTTCTGACATTTGTGTATTAGTCATGTACATTATCAGAGGTTGCTGGTTGTGCTGAAAGCCCCGTACCCAATCCCTGCCTATGACCCTGGGACACTGTCACACTTTGTCATTCAGGCATAAATGCAACCCAGACAAGGGATGGGCCATGAATTTTGCTTTTCCAAGAGGATTTAACTCAAATGGTACAGTTAAAAGGCAGATGATGCTATACAATGTATTTGTGTATGCATGGTAGAAGCCCATGCCCAATGCCCCCTGATGAATGGCAGGTTTGCTAACGCAAGTGTGGTACATATGTAGACACAGGGATACTTTAGTGTGACACACAGACAGTTGCCAGTCAGGCTGACAAAATGCAAGATGATTCAGGAGCCAGCTACTGGACAAGTTACAGAATCAGTGGTCTGACTGAGACTGTTTGGAGGACAAACTAGACAGTTGACATGTCAATCTGTGTACGTCCTGTGTTTTTGAAGGTGACAAATGAACCCAAGGGCTGTGTTACACGGCTTAATTACTATCAATGGTTGACGGCGTATTTGACATAATGGCGACTCCTATGCTGTTCCAGGTATCATCAGGGGCAGTGCTTTTTGTAATGGGTGGTGTGCATGGAGGTGATCACAGGTGTGGGCTGCATCTGTTTCTCACCAGTCCTGTAGGTGAGACTTGCATTCTAAGGGCCAACAGACATTTTCACAAGGGGAAGCAATCTACATGTGCTAACAGGGCTTTGAAACTAGAAGACAGTGTATAAATTGACCTGACGTCCATGCAGTCAGATGTTCTATGACAATGGCATACCTTAGGAAAGGGTGTAGCACACTGGTTTGCTAATGTTGGTCTGTGTGTGTAGAGGAGGTATTATCAGGGTACACATCTTAGTATTCCAGGTACCTCTTCCGACAGGTGGGTTGTGACCAGGTGCATGGGTGTGTCAGGAGTTAGGAAATGGGCTGACATGTGCATGGAATGTCATGTGCACAATGCATGTCATATGTGTGGCACTTGTGCTGTCTATGTTCTGCTTCTATGGAACTCTAGTCACAGATATTCCTTGCAAATATTGGATGCAGTTGGACTAACTGCTGTCAAGGGTCTTGTCAGATATTCCTGTTAGTGATGCCAAAGCACATTGACTGCCTCATGTATGAGGCTTGTTTTCCCCTTATTGAGTGATGGTGTCATAGTTGTGTGCCATATGCTGCGTTGGACCTTGCTTTCAACATGTATGTGAGAAATAGTTGTGGTCCTCTGCTATAGGCCTTCAAAGGAGATATGTACATGATATATGTCATTAAGAGTGTGTGTGTATGTGACCATTGTATGTTAGGCATCACATAAGCTCTGGGATGTTCCGTGTCCTACTCAGTATTTCAGCAATGCTCCATGAGGCAACACTCTTATTCTGATAAGTAGAGATGAAAGTGTGTAAAAAGGAATAGCCAGACCATGATATGGTGATTATAATAGGTGTTTATTTAAAATAGTTAACTAAAGTGGTGAAGGTGATCATATTCAGAAGAAATTATTTACAATCTGTTGCCGCCTGCGTATACCAGCAGCTGTGTTCTGTAGTCCCCCCTCCTGTTGTAGGCCAGCATCCTCCTCTTCCTCCTATTCAGGCATGTGTGACTCTGGTTCCAGGAGGGGAATGTTTCTTCTGATGCAAATGTTGTGCAATATTGCACATGTGAGGATGATCCTACAGAGCATCTTGGGGGAATATAGGAGGCTACCACCAGTGATGTCGAGGCAGCGGAACCTAGACTTGAGGATGCCGAAGGTCCGCTCGACAACGCTGCATGTCCTCCTATGGGCCTCGTTGTATGCACGCTCTGCAGCTGTACTCGGGTTGCCAAATGGTGTCATAATCCATGGCTGGATGCCATACCCCTGATCAGCTGCAAGAGAAAATGAATGGGATCAAGTTGATGTAGCTGGCACTATTGAAAAGACCTTTAATGGCAGTAGTTGTCTTGTGTTGTCTGTGACTCTTTTGTGTACTAATGTGACATCCTATGCTTGTAGGCTATACCATCTGCATTGTGTTGTTTCCTTGGCTGAATGAGTGTTTGTCTGCTAACCGTTTGTCAGCAGTATGTTTTGGGATTTGCAGTACAGTGTGCCCTCACTAGCATTGTGACTTGTGATACAGGTGTCCGTGTGTCTTCACTGGGGGTGAGATGATAGTTCCATGCACAGTTAAAATTGAAAGTGTTGTTAACACGTTCATATCAAAGTACCCTGGACATCCCATACCTTTAGACTTAGGCAATGTATTAATGTAAATGTCATTGGGACACTTACAATTTGCAAGGTGACATTTAGGCACCCACACTCATTGACGTCTTCACATTAGGCTGTACAGTAAATTCCAATGTGTGACAGGTTCAATGGTGACTTAAGAAACATGGCTAGCGATGTCAGGACCTCAGTGTGTTCCTGTTCACATGTTGCTGTTGTGGTGTATGTGTTGTGTGTCCTAGAGGGTTGCTGTGCAGTGTATATATATGTAGGTTTTTGTACTTACCAACAAGTAGTCCATTGCCATACCGTCCATCCTGGAAGTGTTCATTGATGGTGCAGTGACGGAAGATGTATGAGTCATGTACACTCCCAGGATATTTAGCCACGATGTTGGTGATCAATCCCCGGTGATCGACTATGGCCTGCACGTTGATGGAATGTGTGTGCTTCCTGTTGCGGTAGAGGTGTTCAGTTGCAGCAGGTGGCACAAGGCGTACATGTGTGCAGTTGATTGCACCAAGGACGTGTGGGAAGCCACTGATTGCGTAGAACCCCTGTTTAGTTTCCTGCTGCTTCTGCAGTGTATTAGGGAAGCAGATGTGGCGGGTGTCAGTCGAATGATGGCGTCCAGTACTTTGGGCAAAAAGGCGGAGAATGATGGTTGTGATATTCTGCCAACCAGGGCACCAGTTGTTTGAAAAGAGCCACTTGCCAGCATATGAAGTACGGCAAGCAGCTTTGTTTCTGTTGGGATGGTGCGGGTGTCACCAAAGTGGGGGCCAACTGCTGTTCAATGTTTCGCAGCAGCTACTGAATGGCCTGCCAGTTCAACCGGTACCTCTCTATGATGTCGTGTTCCCTGAGGTCCTGAAGGGTTGTTCTTGGGCGGAATATCCTCTCCTGCCTTCTGCGCTGCCTTTGGGGTCCCTGCTGGTGTTGTTGTAGCTGCTGTTGTTGCTGCTGGGCTCTGCGTTTGCGTGCACGCTGGATTAGAATCACCTCCATGGCTCCCTGTTGCTGCTCTGCTGTTTGTTCTGTGTGTTCTGATTAAATACAGGTGTGTTTGCCCCATTTTAACGCCTGCCCTGACCCAGGCGTTAAAATCTGACGCAAACCGGGCTGTGCGTCATTTCTGGCTCCGCCTCCCTGCCGTGCGTCATTTTTGCCCGAAAGCATAAATACGACGCTCGGCCGTTTAAGCCATTTTTTGGACGGGAACGCCTATCTTGCATATAATTAACGCAAGGCGGGTCGCCGCATCCAAAAAATGACGCATACGGCAGAATTTTGTCGTCCGCGGGCATCAAAGTTTAAATACGGGCCAACGTTTGCGCTGATTGTGCATCAAAGTTTTTGACGCACAATCGGCGCAGAGGGAGTATAAATACACCCCTAAGACTTTCTGAAACTGCCGGGTCCATTACATGTCTGTATCATCGCCATCAGAAGTGGTTCTTGGAGAAGATGGTGGAGTAGAATACTTCCTTTTTCTTGCTGGAGATCTGGGAGCCATTGATTGTAAAAGAAGAGCTTCTTGCTCGTCAGGAGGCTCAACCTCCTATTCTGCTCTAACTTTGGGAAGATCTACTATTGCTGGCTGCTGCTGTCCACTTTGGTCTGTTTCCTGAAACAACTGGGTACTACTTTGTGAAAGGGACAAATCCAATTCAACATCACTGACCGTCGGCATCGCTGTGATTGCAGAATCTGCCTCATTGACAGACATGGTTTTGGGCTTAGTTTGAGGTGGTGCTGTTGATGTGGAAGTGCTAATCTCAGGTTCCTCCCTGAAGGCCTGTATGGCAGTCACACATCTCCTGAAAAACGTTGCCGTTGGCATGACAATGTTTTTTTAACTCCAAGCAACCCACTCCTATAAAATAAAAAAATATATATTGTACAAAGGAATACTGGTGCATGCCTAACCAAACAAACAACACCACTATACAATAGTTTTTTAACTTCTTCTTCTCACTGGCCACTGCCCACTTTCAACAAAAACAAAGTACTTAAATCCAAAAGTATATCTAGGAGACAAAGAGAGTGATCTCTGCTTGACAGGAACAGTGCAGTGCGAGCGAAAGTGAAGTCTCACATGCATTCGCTAGTGGCCCAGGAGTACTGTGGGGCTCACAAGAGAGCACCAAATCCAAGTCTTGTGCGTGCAAATGAACTCAACTCTGCACCAGAATGCAGAATTCATGAACTTCACACTACTCTGCGAGAGGAGTTCTATGACCAGGCCTAATTATAACTTGCACGGACATGTATTCATGCTAGCCAGTGTTAAAGGTTATAAATTATATTGAAACTCCCCGCCAGTGGTCATATGGACCTTTGATGGTCCACAAACAGAAATGAGGTGCAATTACCTACATAAACAATACATCATTAAAAACTATAAATGCATTCAATAAAGCGAGCTACTGTGAATAAAAGGGTTTTATTTTCAAAACTTTTAGTTGTTCCTCTCTTTATCCATTAGGCATTAGCCTTTAGATTTTAGCATTAAAAGTTAATAGAATCCACCAATGATGTTTGATTATAAAATAGAATAAAATATGTGTTAAAAAATCACAGTCAGTGTATTCATAATAAAACAAGCATGTTCCTAAAAAGAAACCTCCTATTCTAAATATGCTGGGAAAATGAGAGGAAAGGAAAAGGGTCATTTCAGAAACCCAATGAAGAGATCTGATGAGAGATAGATAATGCGTACGCATAAAACCTTTGCACAGCAAAATGGAACTGTATTCACAATCATAAATTGGCAGACAAATAGAATTAAGCTAAATAACATCTCATGTAGAGTAGTCTAGGTGATCAGAGATAAGTCTCTCGCCAGAATGTTCAAGAAATGAATTCCTAAGATCTGCGTATCGGGGGCTGAAGTCTGTCTAGGAACACACAGTAATATAAACACACAAATTCTATGTTGCAACTTTTTTTTTCTTTTGTCTTCTTCATCCACCAATAGAATATCAGCAGACTCCTGGGAACAGGTTCACTCTTCATGCTTTCACCAGAGCATGAAAGACTTAAAGACAAAAATCCTTGAAAGGTTACAAATGTTGCTTTCTTGTGGTCCAAAACCTCTTCCCAGGAATCATCCTTCCTGTTGTTTTCATCTCTTCCTGGTGAGAACCTCACTATCAGTTGCCTAATACAAAACAAGTATCTATTTACAAAATAACAGTAGGTTTCCTAGGTTCCAACATTTGCAGTTGGGATAAGTAAAACATCTTGCACAAGCAACTTATTCAATGTAAAAAAACAGCCTTTCCGTGTTAATACATTATTTTCCATTGAAGATGACATCAGCTGGATGACATCAGCTGTTAGGCTAACTTAACCCCTTAACAGCCAAGGACGTAACGGTTACGTCCTTGGCTGCGGCGCTGAGGCACCAAGGACATAACCGTTACGTTGCGATACCGGCACCCCATGAGCCTCCCCTCAGCGTCCCCACTGCGGGGATGGAAGGGGAATCAGTTCCCATTCCCTTCCACCCCCACCCCCCATGACATCTGATGACGTCAGCGCACAATCACGCGCTGACCTCATCAGAGGCCTGCCCCTCAGATCGGAAGAGAAATGCTTTTGCATTTCTCCTCAATCACTAGAGGGGGCGAGAAAGGCATGAAAGGAGAGGAAAGGCCTTTCCTCTCCTTTCATGTCTCTCTCAGCATTTCCGCTGCCCGATCACGATGCGATTGGGCAGCAGAAGTGCCCACTAGACACCACAGAGTTTTTGTGTTGATGGTTATTGTCATGAGGGGAGCTGACTCTTGGGCAAGGGCTGCTCCCCAAGAGGCCAAATTATTTTTGTAGTTATTTTTGATTATTTTTGGTTTTGGTTTTACATTTGGGCCATGAGAGCTTGGCTAACTCTCAAAATCGTCCCACTTGGAATGGTGAGGGCTGCACTCTTTGGACTTTGAGACGCTGCCATGTAGAAAAATCCATAAGACCTAGACACATCTGAAAACTTAACATCTGGGTGACTCCAGGGTGATGTGCTTCACATGCACCCCACACCATTTTCTTACCCACAATGCCCTACAAACTTCCAACTTTGCTGGAAATCACACATTTTTGTGATGGAACCTTCCGAAATCTGCAGGAAACCACAAAATTCCTCCCACCCAGCATTGTTTCATCTATACCAATAAAAATTCTGCTGCACTTGGCAGCCTAAGTTTTTTTTTTTTCAAACTGGCCATTTTTTTTACCCGCTTTGGTTCCCCCTCAATTTTGACATGTTTTTGGCTCTTCCCTGTCACAGGCACTTGGCCCACCTACACAAGTGAGGTATCATTTTTACCAGGAGACTGAGGGGAACGTAGGGAGGTCTCAGTATGGTGATCCCACACAGAAATGTGGAATAAATGTGATTTTTTAGCTAAATTTGAGGTTTGCTGACGATTCTGGGTAAGAAAACATTGGGGGATCCACAGAAGTCACACCTCCATGGACTGCCTCGGGTGTCTAGTTTTCAGAAATGTCTGAGTTTGGTAGGTTTCCCTAGATGGCTTCTGAGCCCAGGACCAAAAACACAGGTGGCCTCCACCGCAAAAACAGGTAGTTTTGTATTTGATAATTTTGATGTGTCCAGATAGTGTTTTGGGGCATTTCCTGTTGTGAGCACTAGGCCTACCCACACAAGTGAGGTACCATTTTTATTGGGAGACTTAGGGGAACGCTGGGTGGCAGGAAATTTGTGGCTCCTCTCAGATTCCAGAACTTTCTGTCATCAAAATGTGAGGAAAAAGTGTTTTTTTGGCCAAATTCTAAGGTTTGCAAAGGATTGTGTGTAACAGAACCTGGTGAGAGCCCCACAAGTCACCCCATCTTGGATTTCCCTAGGTGTCTAGTTTTTTAAAATGTGCAGGTTAGGTAGGTTTCCCTTGGTGCTGGCTGAGCTAGAGGCCAAAATCCATAGCTAGGCACTTTGCAAAAAACAGGTCCCCGGGGAGCCAGAACGCCTACTAGCTGCCAGGGAATAACAAAATAAAAAAAATAGTGGGAGAGTGGCTACCAACCAGTACTGGCATGGTTATGCCCCCACCTCAACTGAAGGGGGTAACAGTCTTTCAGCTCCACCCACACATACTATAACATCTTATCCCAACGGCAAGCGAGAGGACAGTTGATTATTGTGGGTTTTGGACTTTGTGATGCTGCCATGTAGAAAAGTCTATGAGACCTAGACACATCTGAAAACTAAACATCTGGGTGAGTCCAGGATGGTGTGCTTCACATGCACTCCACACCATTTTCTTACCCACAATGCCCTGCAAACCTCCAACTTTGCTTGAAATCACACATTTTTGTGATGGAACCTTTCAGAATCTGCAGGAATCTAAAAAAATCCTACCACCCAGCATTGTCACATCTATACTGATAAAAATTCTGCCCAACTTATCAGCCTGAAAAACAATTTGTTCAAACTGCTCTTTTGGACCCGCTTTGGTTCCCCCTCAATTTCAACATGTTTGTGGCTCTTCCCTGTCAAGGCACTTAGCCCCCTACACAAGTGAGGTATCGTTTTTATCAGTAGACTAAGGGGAATGTTGGGTGGTAGGAAATTTGTGCGGGTGTAGTGATCCCGGACAGAAATATGGAGAAAATTTGATTTCTTAGCTAACTTTCAGGTTTGCGGAGGATTCTGGGTAATAAAACACTGGGGGATCCATGCAAGTCACACCTCAATGGACTTCCTCAGATGTCTAGTTTTCAGAAAGGTCTGGGTTTGGTAAATTTCCCTAGATGGCTGCTGAGCCCAGGACCAAAAACGCAGGTGCCCCCGCAAAAACACGTAGTTTTGTATTTGATAATTTGTATGCATCCATGTAGTGTTTTGGGGCATTTCCTGTTGCAGGCACTAGGCCTACCCACACAAGTGAGATACCATTGTTATCAGGAGACCTGGGGAAATGCTAGGTAGAAGGAAGTTTGTGGCTCCCCCCAAATTCCAGAACTTTGCAGCACTGAATGTGAGGAGAAAGTGTTTTATTTTGCCAAATTTTAAGGTTTGCTAAGGATTCTGGGTAACAGAACCTAGTAAGAGTGTCACAAGTTACCCCATACTGGTTTCCCCTAGGTGTCTAGTTTCAGAAATGACCAGGTTTGCTAGGTTTTCCTAGGTGCTGGATGAGCTTCAGGCCAAAATCCACAGATAGGTACTTTGCAAAAAACTGGTCAGTTTTCTTTGGCAAAATGGCATGTGTCCATGTTGTCTTTTGGGGCATTTCCTGTCGAGAGCAATAGGCCTACACACACAAGTGAGGTACCATTTTTATATTGGAGACTTAGGGGAACGCTGGGTGGAAGGAAATTTGTGGCTCCTCTCAGATTCCAGAACTTTCTGTCACCAAAATGTGAGGAAAAAGTGTTTTTTTAGCCAAATTCTGAGGTTTGCAAAGGATTTTGTGTAACAGAACCTGGTGAGAGCCCCACAAGTCACCCCATCTTGGATTTCCCTAGGTGTCTAGTTTTTTAAAATGTGCAGGTTTGGTAGGTTTCCCTTGGTGCCGGCTGAGCTAGAGGCCAAAATCCATAGCTAGGCACTTTGCAAAAAACATGTCTGTTTTCTTTGGGAAAATGTGCTGTGACCACGTTGTGTTTTGGGGCAATTACTGTTGCGGGCGCTGGTGCCCCCCCACCGCAAAAACAGGTAGTTTTGTATTTGATAATTTTGATGTGTCCAGATAGTGTTTTGGGGCATTTCCTGTTTCGAGCACTAGGCCTACCCACACAAGTGAGGTACCATTTTTATCGGACGATTTGGGGGAACGCTAGGTGGAAGGAAATTTGTGGCTCCTCTCAGATTCCAGAACTTTCTGTGTCTGAATTGTGAGGAAAAAGTGTTTGGGGGCAAATTTTGAGGTTTGAAAAAGATTCTGGGTAACAGAACCTGGCGAGAGCCCCACAATTCACCCTATCCTGGATTTCCCTAGGTGTCTAGTCTTAAAAAATGCACAGGTTTGGTAGGTTTCCCTAGGTGCCGGCTGAGCTAGAGGCCAAAATCTACAGCTAGGCACTTTGCAAAAAACACATCAGATTTCAATGTAAAAATGTCACGTGTCCATGTTGCGTTTCCTGTCGCAAGCATTAGGCCTACCCACGCAAGTGAGGTACCATTTTTATCGGGAGACTTGGGGGAACACAGAATAGCAAAACAAATGTTATTGCCCCTTGTTTTTCTCTACATTTGTTCCTTCCAAATGTAAGACGGTAAGATAGTGTGTAAAAAAGACGTCCATTTGAGAAATGTCCTGTAATTATCATGCTAGTATGGGCACCCCAGAATTCAGAGATGTGCAAATAACCACTACTTTTCAACATCTTATTATGTGCCCATTTTGGAAATACAAAGGTTTTCTTGATACCTATTTTTCACTCTTTATATTTCAGCAAATAAATTGCTGTATACCAGTTATGGAATGAAAACCCATTGCAAGGTGCAGCTCATTTATTGGCTCTGGGTACCAAGACTTCTAGATGAACCTACAAGCCCTATATATCCCTGCAACCAAAGAGTCCAGCAGATGTAACAGTATATTGCTGACATCGTAGGAAAAAGTTACAGAGTAAAACCTAGAAAAAAGTGTCTGTTTTTTTTTCCCTCAATTTCAATATTTTTTTATTTCAGCTGTTATTTTCTTTAAGAAACCCATGTAGGATTTACACAAATTAACCCTTGCTGAATTCAAAATGTTATCTACTTTTCAGAAATGTTTAGCTTTCTGGGAAACGGCATTGGTTTCACACCCATTTCTGTCACTAACTGGAAGGAGGCTGAAAGCACAAAAAATAGTAAAAATGGGGTATGTCCCAGTAAAATGCCAAAATTGTGTTGAAAAATGCCAAAATTGTGTTGAAAAATTGGGTTTTCTGATTGAAGTCTGCCTGTTCCTGAAAGCAGGGAAGCTGGTGATTTTAGCATCGCAAAACATTTGTTGATGCCATTTTCAGGGAAAAAACCACAAGCCTTCCTCTGCAGCCCTTTTTCCCATTTTTTTGAAAAAAAAGAAATTTTCACTGTATTTTGGCTAATTTTTTGGTCTCCTTCAGGGTAACTCACAAAGTCTGGGTACCTCTAGAATCCCTAGGATTTTGAAAAAAAAGGATGCAAATTTGGCATAGGGAGCTTATGGAGACAAAACGTTATGAGAGTCTAAGCACGAACTGCCCCAAACAGCCAAAAAAAAGGCTTGGCACCTGAGGGGCAAAAGGCCTGGCAGCGAAGGGGTTAATTTAGAACTTTATTTACGTGCAGGCCTACGACACCTAAGTATTATTACCTGCTACAATTTTTTTCATTTTAGCATGGTTTATTTAAATGAAAACATGAGCACATTATGAATATAAGCATTTTGATTAACAGATAAAATTTGCTGCAGCGAGTGGAAGTTTTCCTTCCAACTTTCTGACAGATAATGGCGTGCAATTCACAGCCAAGTGAATGGAGGAGTTTTTGAGTGCTAGAGATATAAGGCATAACAAGACAAAGTTGTATCATCCTGAGTCAAATGGAATGATTGAATACTTAAAGCAACATTTGTTGATATGTGGGTTAAATTGGATGGACGAGTTGAAGAAGAAAGTGAGGAAATATCACTTGACTCTGCACTCTACCATGGGTTTGCACCCTCTATGTTGATTAAGAAAAGAATAACCAATAGCATGAAGTGTCTATTTAACATTAAACCTGGTAGGATATGGATCAAGTCTGTCTATTATTCTTCTGGAACTTCACACGTGACAATTTAAATAGGACTTAGTTTAGGAAGTGTTTTCTGCCGGAACACTGTGGTATTTCACGTGTGGCAGATAATATGCATTACAATTGCCCAAATAAATAGCCCTATCTCAAGACCTCAGAAGAAATTGAAGCTGAAGGCACTCATTGAAATTAGAACCTATGAGATTTCTGATTATGCCAGTTCTTATTCTCAGTGCCAGGTAGCCTAGCACGCTGCACAATCAACTGAAACAACTCTGAAAATGTAAATAGGTACTACCAAAGCCAGTAGCTTCTGTCTGCAACCAAAACATGCACAAATGATGCGTGCATATATAAGCGCATTGAAGTTAGAACTGTGAATTTGTCAATGCGTGTTCTAATCACCAGCTCATTTCTTGGAACCATATCTCGAGTTTTGACATGCATTTTTAGTGTCCGTTTAAATAGCAGGGTTTTTTCCCAACAAACTGTACCACCTGAAGTGACTATTTATTATGCGACTATATCAATTATTTCTAAACAAGAATGTACTTTGTGTTCCTTACAAAAAACATGCTAAACCTTATCTCTGACAATGTTCCTTAAATTGTTTCTGAGAAAAGGCTTGCTTAAACCTTGTAACAAAGCAATTCACTTTCGAGTTTCTTGGCATAATCTGAGAAATATTTCTGCCGAACAGAAGCAGATAAAATGATATCCGATAGGCAGTGCAGTGGAATCCTCACTAGGGAATCGCAGGAGCTACATAAACGCGTTGAGAAGTAGAGACAGTTGTTTCTTGGTCAGTCATAATCCAAGGACGCCAATAACTACTATTCAGCACCGGGAAAACATTGCAACTGTATAAAAATCTTAAAGGAGGCTTCAAAACAGTTCCAAGCCCCAGCCATACAGTACAGGAAGGACAGAGCTGCGAAAACAAATTTAAAAATATGCAGATGCACTTTTGTTGTCACTCACAAGTTCAAATTTGCAACCATGCCAATATTATACAAAGTTCTTGTTAGACTCACAGCCTTGGAGTACTATTGGAAAACAAATGAGAAAGAAGACGGAGAAGGAAGCTGTGCACGCTGTTAGCATGCATGTTAAAACAAACAAAAGTTGCCCTGAAGGAGCCACACTTCTGCTCCTGCTAAGCTTATGATCAACATTTCCAAACGGGTAGTTGCTGCTACCGCCTTTTACATATCAAATAAACCATGGTGAGATGCTTGTGGTATTACATGACTAAAGTATATTAGTCACACATGTTTTCTCTGGGGTTCCTACTTTATGTATCCTGCACTATAAAGAGTTCATGCAGTAGCCTAAACGCTGAGTTAACATTTTATGCCCCTATTAGCACCCTTATGAAAAAGCTTTTAAAACGATTTTAGAGAATCAAGGTCCCTCAACATTGCTTTTAGTTATGCCCTTTCTGTCTTTAAAAGCACAAAACCAACCAGATCCCGATTTTTTACTTAAGGTTGAAGTTAAAAGAAATTACATGCACAGTAACAAAGTGAGCTGGTTGTTAAAATGATGGAAATTAAGAATAATCCTATAAGAAAAGCTCTGCAACTAATTTTGGAGCAGTAATACATGTCACCAGGCACCATATTGGGTTCGAATTTAAGAGTATGTTTTTAATTAGAAAAACAAATTGTGTTTGTTCTGCTTTAATTTGAAGCATAATACCAGTGCTTATTAAAATATATTGCAGAAAATATATTGCAGAATGCAAGAGCACTGTAGTTCTAAATCTGATGTTCATTTTGGCGGGAAAACACTAAAGAGCACACATTTTTTCAGCACATTTCTTCAGAAATGTCTAAAATGAATAAGCCGCGTGTATTGCCTCTGCCTGTGTGTCTTCTCCTGGAACTGCTTAGGCACATAAACTTTCACTCATGATTAACAACTGCAAATTTGAAGACGCAGATAGAATGCCTTACCAATGCATAATGTAGAACAAAAGGCCATAGAAAAGGTACTGACAGAATCAAAAGCGGATCTGAGAAAATAATTTGCAGTAGGGGTAGTAGATTAAAACTAAACCATTTTTTTTTTTTTAGGATTTAAAAGTGCCCACCACTGCACCAAAGTCGCTTTAGGGAGAGTTGATCCCTGGAGAGAAACATTAGGAATAAAGGTGTCATGACGAACAAAGTTCGAGACCACATAAACATATTTGTTGTGTGACAGGTGTGTCGTCTCAATAGGTGTAGATTTCCAGTTGTCAACTTCAATGGAGTAAATTTTGAAAGAGATATTTAGGACATGTAACAACTTTTTACAGACAGTCGTCATTATTCCAATTACGCCTCGCTACATGACTGCAAGAAACAGAAACGCCAAGCCTACCAAGTCCTCTGTCTTCGTCTAGGGCCCTCTACCACCTCAAGGGCCCAGAAGGATAAGCCCATCTGTCAGCACATCCTGTTAACTCCAAGCAACATATATTAAGATCTTCACTAGGAATGGGAGGATGGGTTGCAACAACTGGGAAAACGTTGGCTAATCACAGTAATTAAAATTACCTGTAGTTAATCTACACATTACATCATCAATCTTCTGGTCCAGTATGTATTTGTGGATATACCACTGCAATACATAGGTAAAGTTTTAATATTATAAAAAAGCACACAGACTCTAAAGTAATAAAACAAATCTGTATATTCAAAGAATATAGCAATACCTCCTCAACCCTATTTCTTGTCCCAATGCTTACTTCAATGAGGTGTTTCTCCTCTACCCAGGCCCACGTGTCCTAACCAGAACCAATCAACAAGTTCCTCTTAACCCCTCCCCTCACTTCCCCCCCTCTATTCTTCACGTACCCTTTACCAATATAAGGGCCAGGAGCCCAAACAACAACCTGTTTTTTTCTGTCAGCTCGGGTCCTACGCCCTTGAAGGCTGTGCCTCTTGGGGTTCTTGTTTATTTCCCTTGTGTATGGTTGGCCCTGTTTGGCATTGTGCAGGGCGCTTTGCTGGGGTTTTGTGGATAGAACATGGAGGTTCTTGGTGTCTGCTGTGCTTACCTGTCTGCCCTGGGTCTTGCTGCTGCTGCCTGCCTTTTGTTGGTTGCTCCATGCGCTTGTTGGGATCATGCTCGTTGTTTTTCAGGGGATGTAGTTTCTCCTCCCCACTGGCTCAGTCTTGTGGCGCATGCCCTGAGCTCACCTGCAGCAAGGGTTTCCCCGCTTTCGATTTCGGCCTCTAGGGTGGTTTCAGGTCAGTGACTGTCTGGCCATTTGTTTTCCATGCTTCTGGCATTTCTGTTGCCGCACGGTCAGGTTTGCAGTTCTTTGCCGCCTAGCACGCCAGCAGACTGGCCCACATTGCTTGTGTGCAGGAGGTCGCATTGGCTGGGTTAGGTGCACTGGCTCCTCCGGTCTCCCTGGATATGGTGCAAGGAGTGTTTTCTATGTGTTTTGTGCCACATCGGTGGCTTTTGCCAGTTCCTGTTAGTTGTAAAATACAACATATTGTTATTTAATGTTATTGATTCATTTCCCAGTGCTGGGTTTTGTGTTTCATTCCTATGATATACGCAAAAACAAAAACAAAAAATATATGTGTGTATATATGTATGTATATATATATATATATATATAAATATATATATTGATATATATATATATATATATATATATATATATATATATATATATATATATATAAAAAAGGAAGAAAAAAAAAATATTCACTATCTAAACCATGATGCTGGTTCATACTGGTTGTGACTCCTCTTGGGGGCCACTGGGTCCTTGTTTGTGCTTTCTGCTGTTGCCCTGGTTTCTTTTGCAGGTTTTTGGTTCAGGCTTTGTTCTGGTCTACCCAGGGTCCTTCTTGTGCCTATGTATATATATGTGGTTCTGTGCTTTCTTCTTCTGTCTTTTTCATCTTGGATCAGAGGAAGAAGTCTACTAAGCACTGCCATTGCTCTGTTGACACCAGAGAAGGGCGGAAGCGTCCTCGGTCTGAGGAGGCTCTACCTGGCACCTCCCATTCCCTGGGTTTTTCAGAGGATCAGTTTCAACTTCTTTTGTCCTCTCTCTCTCATGCTTTTACAAGGTCTAAGGACTCTGGACGTATGCGTTCTTCTCCCTTTTCACCCACCTCTTCAGTATCATCCTTTCTGGTATCCTCTCCTTCCTCTTACTGTTCCTGGCCTTCAATGTACTATGATGAGGATACTGACTCGCCTGTTGCGGAGGTGCTGCCTCGCTCCAAATTTCTTCAAAAACAGGATCTTTTGGCTCTGTTTTGCTATTTGGGTGACAACCTGAGTATTCCTCTGGAAGATGATGTCCCTGGGCCTATTCCTGGTCTGTTCCACCAATTCCATTCCCATCCTCTTATTTCTTTGGCTGTTAACAAGGAGGTGTTGGATCTTCTTTTGAGGGAGTGGAAGAACCCGGAGTAGGCGGACCTCCCTCGATTTTTGACCTGCTTCTATCCTCTGTGAAGGGTGATATTGAATTTCTTTTTTCTTTGAAGATTGATCCCCATCTTACTCATTTGGCTGGTCGTCCAGCCATTTTGTCGGAGGAAGTTCCCATTTCTGACTTTGTGGACCGTATGGCGGAGGCTTCCTTGAAGAAGTCCTTTTCTGGTCTGAACCTGGCACTCCGAGTTGCTATTTATGCGATATACATCTCTTAATCTTTAGTCAAAGACTTCCATTCACTTACTCTTGTGGAAGGGCATTGGATGTGCTTCCTTGTTCTCACAGATGGAGACTCAGGCAAAGCTTCTGGCGGATTTGTCATGTGATGTTTTAAAGGCTTCTACTTCTGCCATGGCATCTTCTGTTTCAGCCCGCCGTCATGTGTATCTGTGTGATTGGAAGGTGGATGCGGCCAAGAAATGTCTGGGTTTGCTACATATGCCCTTTACTGGCAGCAACCTTTTGAGGATGATTTAGAAACTATGGGCCAGATGTAGCAAAGGTTTTTACCCATTCTGTGTCTATGGGAAAAAGTGTTCGTACATATGGCCCTATGCTCCATAAAGCCTTTATAGAAACATGGTATTCGGAGTAATGAGAATTACCGGTAAGTAATGAATTCATTACGAAGAAGGGTTTTTAGTCATGAAGTGCAGCCATAAGCATTCAGGTTCGATAGGTTAATGACTTCTGATCTCATTCTGATCAAACAACCTGTAGTGAGAGACAAAGGAAAATGGATTTGCCCTTTTAGTAGGGCTGCATATATCTTGTAGTGAGGCCCCTCCAGCCTATGCCCAGAAAGCCATATTGATTCTAGTGAATCGCCACAGAACAGCTCAAGAAAGAAAAACACCACGAGAAGCCTATGCCAAAGAAACACAAATTTGACCCATCAAGTCAGACTTGAGTTGGAAGCTTTACATCCAAGCTTAACATATCAAAATTTACAAAAATGCTATCACAGGTTCAGTATGGCATTTAGCTAAATTAATACATTGAAACTGCTTGGAAACCATCTTATAGACACTAGGGATTTTCCTCTTTTGAAATAGACGTTTTCTTGTCCTACATGGTACGTTGAAATAACTTCAGATTCAAAACCGAGACCTAAATATAATATAAAATAATTTTGTCTTGAAAGACTTGTAAATAGGAGGCTCAGATTGACAAAGAGGCCAACTCACAAAGCCGGCACAATGATATAATGACCCCCAAAATCTGAGTTTTTAAAGTTAGGCATAAAGTTAGACTTCACGTGATTAAAGGTATAAGCTATTAGGGTTTAATAACTAAGGGCAACCGTCAGAAGAGATAACTGTAGTAGAGGTTTCTTAAGGCAAAGTGCATTCAAGAGGTGGGCTATACAGATCCCAAGTGCTCCCCACAGACCTCAAAATGCCATAATGTCTTCCCACTGAAAGTTTAGTGTGGAGACAACTAGACCCATATCAAAGCCCTCTTAGATAAGTTGTAACAGTCTAGGTTTACTTAAATACAATCATCTAAGAAATGATCCAAACACCAAGAGAAAAAAGAAAGACAATTATGATTATAAGATTTGTGAGTTGAACCTCTCTACACAATTCTTGAACGGATGCTGCTAGACTTGAACAAAGACCTACCTGTATACATTCCTCCTCTCAGCTTCCAGGCCAGTAGGTGGAGCCTCTGGAGAAACATTTGAGACAGAGGAGGGCTTCTTAGGGTGTGAGTATATAAGGGAAGAATCCACAACTTAGATAGAGCCAAATGCTTCAGCATGAGAAACTGTCTCATGCATGGCAAAACCGGAACCACTAGTAATATCTCTGCTTTCCCCCTGCATTGGTAGGACAAAATCCTGGCTGTCAAAGGAATTGCAGGGAAAACATAAAGAAGGAGAGATTACCATGGAAATGTTGTAGCATCCATCTCCCATGCTTCCATTTCTGGAAAACAAAAGAGAAAGCAAGGAGAGCATTGCTGTGGTTTCTAAATAAACCCACATAGGTTTTACCAAGCTACTGAGACACATAGCTCCCTGAGTGCTTGTAGATGTGGAATTCGTGAGAAGGAGAAAAAACTCTATTGAGCTGACTTGCTATCAAATTGTCTGTTTCTTGAATGTGAGACAGTGGGTCTCTGCCAAACAGCCTTAAAGTGCTAGGGAGGCTATAGTACTTAGCCCCACCGTGACTGAAGCTTCACATGCAATTCTGTCACACTGGTGGCTGTCCAAAAAAGGACTGCATGACCCTGTAACTAAGAGGCAAACCATAAAAGGAACTTGAAAACTGCAGTTTGTTCCCTCCAGTTGGAAGAGTGGCCCTTCTCTCACTAAAACCACTTCTTCTGCACTGAAAGGGATCTCATTGGTGCACCCTAGCCCTGATCTCTAGTGTCCATAGTGACCTCAACAAGCTCTAGGAGGGACAGAGGAACACCTCTTTGATGATATCAGCTACCATTACAAAGAGTGTAGAGTTTCCTTTATTATTGGAAACAGATATTTTAATTCTCTAGAGAAAGGGTTTAAACAATGCAACAAATGGTGAACCAGGCAGCTCTGATGTAGATAAGCCCAAGAAATGACACTCACACTGGCTGCCTGCCACAGAGAACAAAAGGAAGAACAGACCCAAATATTGGTTACACTATAGAAGGCTTCCCTCTGGCATCGTTTAAAAATATTGCTCAATGTTTCTCCCTGCACCTGGAGCCATTCCCTTGCAGAAGCATGGTTCTAAGTCAGTATGACAGACAAACACTATTTAAGTCTTGAAAATGGAAGGAAGAAAGGATCAGAGAGGGGCCTGTTGCTACTGCCTCCCAGACAATACAGATAACACTTTGATATCCTCAGACCTAGACATGTGTGTCTGTACTGTGCTAATAAATCAACTAATATTTCCTTTTTTGTAAAAACAAAAGTGTTAGTTAAATTATTAACACTCCACTAGAGATCCACAGGGTCTTAGGTACAAGTGTAGCTAAGTGTTATATATGAAGATTTGTAACCATCACTTTGGGTAGAAACTGCACATAGATGTATCTGAAAGGGTGCCTCAATGGAGGTTGAAGCCTGAAATTACGTTATGCAGCACTTCCAGAAGTTGTTAAGAAATCAATGCCTGTATTTGATCGAATTTCCTATAGTGATGGACAGAGTGTTACCAATGGGATCCTCCCATTTAGTCCACCAGGTTTTTTGCCTTTCACCACTCAGTTTTTGGACCTTTACTGTGGGTGACTCTTAATATCTAAGTATCACTTACAGTAATTTTATGAAAATTGGACTGAACTTGTTTACTTCAAGTGTCCACCTTATAAGCTAAGGCTGGTGCAGCGCAGCTAGGGTAAGGTGTGCTAAGCTGTTTATACGTGAACTCTTGTGCACAAGCATGCGCACATGTGTTCAGGCTGTGCATGAGAGACTACTATTATGTGAATCCTGGTAGCTGCACACAGGGAGCATTTCTGTGGCAGTTTTAAACTGCAAATTCAACCCCTTTTACCACGTGCACCACCTTCCATTCACATATTAATGTCACCCCTAAGTAGGCCTTGTTGCTCACAAAGGCAGAGGGCATTGTGTTTAAAAATAGCACATATAAATATAAAATTTGAACATGTCTTCGGGTGAAATTTCTATAACACTATTTTAACTGTAGCAAGACTGGCAGCTTCCAACCAATGGTAAGCACTTGGACATATTGTTACATATAACAAATACTAAATTGGGATTGGTAGCAGCTAGAGAAATAATTCAAGAACTCGTTTTTTTGTTATCCAAAATGCATGTTAATGCTAAAAGTGACCTGTGACTAACTATTAAGAAGCAACCTCTTTTAAGAAGCTAGCATTTTCCTGCCTAAAGTCTCTAGGGGCCTTTCAGGAAGTATTCAACTGTCACCTGGATGGCTGCCCTTTAGTGAGGTGTGAATTGCACCCAGGACATGAGCAACATGCTTTGGGTGTAGGCAGAGTTGTCCTTCCATTGACAGGATGGCCTGGAGACTGTATCCAGTAAATTGATTAAATTTAAAGGACCTTCCTTTTCACAGGCACATGTAGGTAAAACTGGGCCTATTCCTTCTATTTTTTTTCTAGTCAGGCTGGCTCCAATCTCAGGGGGAGGAGGAATCGAGGACTGGTTTTGAGTGACCACGGAGGAGGAGCTGCTTATTTCCATAGCTACACCTCTGGGTGGGCACAGGAGCTCTGAGCAGGAGTAGAAGGGTTATTTCCATATTCAATTTTCCCAAAAGGCTGTGCAGGAGAGTTGGAACAGAAGTGGAGGGGTGATTTGGTACCCAAGGGATGGTCTGGTGTCCCTGGCATCTACACCTTTCCACCCACACTTATAAACCCCTGCCCAAAGTAGAGACAGTGAGCAAGGCCTTGGATCCAGAAGATGATGACAGAAGAATAATTTCCATCATCCTGATGGCCCTGATTGACTGAGCACTTTGTCTGCAGCTGACCCCCAGTGGTGTAATGGGTGTTTGTGGCTGTTTTCTGCACCCACGTAGCATTGTAGTCTTACAGAAAGGGCAACAACCACTTGTGAGGCACCTTGTGCAATACAGATAGATTTGGCCCACATATGGAAGTATTTTACGGGGTCAGTCTCTCATTTACAAGGGGCATAGTCCTGTGCATTTGTGGGAAACACTTTGGATTTGTGCTTCTGACATTATATGGATGTGAAGCAGAGACAGATAGTCCATTTAGAGGTACACTGACTGTGTGTCATTAAAAGGTGATGCACAATCAATGCACCCCTCCTAGCCCTCTGCCTGAAATGGGATTCCATTGACCTTCAAGATATGTCTCTACTGGAAGGTGCCATCACTCTCTGCACCAGCCTGCAGTGGGATGGTTTGCCCCCTCATTTAAAATGCAGGCTGGGAGCTACCTGTATTGTGAAGGGCAGACCAGATGCTTCAAACAGTCGCCCGCCTATCATTAATGCGCTTCTGGATAGGCATGAGTTCATAGCTGTCCTAGGCCTAGGGCAGTACATTATCTGTAATAAGATGCACTGACCCTGTTTGAGCCTGTGCACCTAGTTACGGACCTTCCTGCTAGAACTGATTCAGGGACAGAACCTTCATTATGATAACCATCATACTCATACTCTGGAGAAAGCCAGGAAGACTCAGACTTGAAGAGATCCTGATGATGGCCAAGAAGGTAGAGTGAGTCCTCTACGAACCTCATCTGATAACTAAGGAGATTTTGCCTTTTGTAGAAACTCAGTAAAAGAAAGAATCAAAGCCTTCAGCTGACTGCCAGCAAGGAAAGGTGAAAGGCAGAGTCGACCTATCTGCTCTTTCCTCAATTCCTTACCCTTCTTTGGGGTAAGAAGTCTTTTAGCAGAGTATTTACCGGGCTCCATGTTCTCAATAGGCAACAAGCACGATACAGTCTGAGGCTCAGGCATCTTAGCCAGTTCTAATAAGTAACCAGTTTGATACCTGACAGAGAGTATTTAGAAATAAAGAATTGTAGACCTCAACACAACTCTAAAAATTAGAATAGATGTCCTCTAAGAGTAGACTGAAAAAAAAGCATTGCTCCTTACAATGCCACAACCCAGAATTACCATACATTGAAAAAAATTTTTTTTATTAATTCCAAACCAAACATGTGATACACAAGATGAACCCAGTTTTTAACGTATAATGGATTTTCATCCACAACTTCAAATATTATTAGGCTATATTACTTGCTTTTAATTTCTTACATGTACATCTCTTTTAAAGAATGCTGCAGTGAGGAGGCGGAGAAAGAACACACTCAAGGCATATAGCACTGTTATTCTACACTCTGTGTTATGAACTGCACCAACAAGACTTAGGTGTATACACCTTGAGGCAGGCTGGAAATCATGCAACGCGGACCAGAATCAGAAGCTGTTTTTGCTCATTAGAATTGATCTTGTGCTTTTGACCTCACCTGCCTCATTGTCAAACTCTCAAACAGTAAGTCCTCTCCTCTTCTGATGCAAACAAAGAAAGCCCAGCTCTCTATCTAAAAATGACCTAAGAAAAAGTAATTATGAGCAAAAAGCTGGGCTGCATATGCCGAAGGATGGAGTTCTCCTGTTGGACCTTGAGGTAGGAGGAGCTATATTGGAATCTAGTAGAGTGTGCAGACGTTATCCTTTTTTGGTGTGTCACAGGGTGCCTGCAGTGAAGTCACAAATCTCAGTTATATATGTACGGGGATACAGTGGTTGAAAAGGTAACAATATTACTTTCAGATGAAGATTTTGTTACAATATAAATATATATATTTTTGTGAAATTGTTTTTATTGATATTTCGTTACAATAACATGAACATGCCCATTTACATAAGACTCCAGTCTTCGCACCCTGTTCTGTGCTTTCTCACTGTCCCTCCCCACCCAAGGCACGTTTAACAGATAGCAGAGAGATACATATTCTTAAGACATCGCTCTCATCCTGTAAAGGTGAACAAAGCCGTTAGCTTCTGTTACATGAAACAAATAAAGAACAAAAACGTACAACACAACAAGTATCCCATCCCTTTTATGCTTCTGAGGCGAATTGAAAGGCCACTGGATCGAGAGCTCCTGCCTCGAGCCAGAGATAACATTCCTAGTCGCACTCATCCACCCCTTGCAATTGGTTCCTATGCATGGAAAAGATGAAGAGCCCGAAAATGTGGGCTACATGCTGCAAGAGGCAGGCCTTGTGAGAGGAACCTGACCAGGGGGTTCCAGATAAAATCAAAACCTCTGCGCAAGCCGTCCATTTTGTCAGCTAGACCCTCCATGTCGAGGCCCCGCCATAAAATCGTGAGCCACAGAGCTATTGGAGGCGGGTCCATTTTCTTCCAGAAAGACACTAATGTTGTCTTCGCCGCCCCCAACGGCAACCACAGAATGGAGCGATCCCCCTGCGATTGATGTTTCAGCTCGGGGCACGAAGGCCCAACAGGATGTGCTCTGGAGATGTTGGTACGGGGTAGCCCAATATCTCTTTTAAGTGGGAGAGGACTTTGTTCCAGTAAGGGTGGATAGCAGGACAATCCCACCAAATATGTCTGAAATCCCCCAGCATTCCACAGCCTCGCCAACACCGGTCGGATGCCTGGGGGTATATTTTCTTAAGCTTCTCAGGGCAGAGGTACCAATTGTAAAGTAGTTTATAGTGTGCTTCCCTGGCACCCATTGATCAATTATATTTAGATGTGTCGTGAAATAGGTGTTGCCAGTGGTCCTTGCCCACCGAGATACCCAGCACCTGGTCCCAAAAGGGGATGTGTTGAGGGGTCGGCACACGTTGTGCTGAGGTCACTATGTTGTACAGCGTAGATATGCCACCCCTCACAACTCCTCCCCCTTGCACAAATCGTTCCATTGGGAGAAGATCCCTGGTGGCCGGCTCCCGCATGTGAGGCTGTGTGACCCAATGTATTAACTGCTTGTAATGGAAGTGTTCGGATGGGGGTAGATGAAAATCCCTGCAACAGTTATCAAACATGCATAGCTGGTCTCTATGATCTAGATCTGTGATCCGCAGGCACCCCCCTCCCTCCATCTATCGAAGGGCCCCGGTGATTCCCCCGGGGGAAAAGCCTTGTTGAAATGGATGGGGGTATGTGGTGAAGGAAAAGATGTAATCTCATCAGCTCTTGTCCCACAACTTAAGGGTAGTGACGGTGGGGGTACTAAGGTATGCGTTCTGTGGTCGTGCCCCTCTGGGCTTCCAAGGAACATCACACAATGTCCGTCCTGTCACCGCCCTATCCAGATGATGCCACAGCTTATCTGACTCTCGGAGTGACCACTCAGCTAGAGCACGCAGTTGTGCCGCTTTATAATACCGGAGGAGGTCAGGGAGTGCCAATCCGCCCTCCTCTTTAGGGCTCATAAGACCCTTATGTGATAATCTAGCTCTTGACCCCTGCCAAATAAACCTCGTAAACACCGTTCGGATTTCCGCAAAAAATTCTGTCAGGATGTCAAGGGGTAGGCTCTGAAATAGGTATAGGAGGCGAGGAAGCACCGACATCTTGATGCTATTGATTCGCCCCAGCCAGGAAAGCCAGAGCAATGAACATCTTTTAAAGTCTTCTCGTAATGATTTGAGTAGGGGTGGGTAATTGGCTCAGAACAGATCGGTCACCTTAGGGACAAGCCTAACACCCAGGTATGTGATTTCTTTTTTTGGTCCAAATAAAAGGAGACAAGGAGGCTATCTGTCCCAGGGCAGCAGCTGGTACACTCAGATTGAGGATGAATGATTTCCCTGTGTTTACTTTAAAGCCTGCCACTTGCTCGAAGACCGTCAACTCTCCCTGACTTGCCAAAAGAGACATGTGGGTCTCAGTGACGAACAGCAGGATGTCGTCAGTGAACAGGGAGATTTTATGGTGGTCGGAGCGAAACTTGATGCCCTAAAACCCTGGGCATGCTCTTACTCATGCCGCCGGAGGTTCAACACTGAGCGCAAAAAATAGCAGGGAAAGGACACACCTGCCTCGTTCCCCACGACAAATCGAAGAAATCAGAGGTCATCCTGTTCACCAGAAGGCGGGAACGGGGACATGAGTAATTGCTCATCACCATTGATACAAATTGGTCCCCGAATCCGAAACGCTGCATTGTCACCACCAGGAAGGACCACTCCACCCTACTGAATGCTTTTTCAGCATCGAGCGCCAACAAAAGCGTGGGCACCCGCTTCTTAGTTACCTTTTCCATCAGGTGGATGTCACGTCTCAGATTATCATGCGTTTGGTGGCTCTTGATAAAGCCCAATTGATCCGGATGTATCAACTCCGGCACAACATCCTCCAGTCTCCTCGCAAGAATTTTAGAGTATAATTTGGCATTGAGGTTAAGTAGTGCAATAGGCCTATAAGAGACACACAGTTGAGGGTCCCTCTCTACCTTGGGAATAAGTGTGATCAGAGCCTCTCCCATAGTGGGGGACACGGCACCCTCTCCTCCTACATAATTAAGCAATGCAGTGAGATGTTCTGACAATTCAGCACTAAAGGATTTGTAAAAGTGGGCAGTAAACCCATCGGCCCGGGTGCTTTATGCAGTGGAAGGGAGTCAATAGCTGCCTGAACCTCTTCTACTTTGAATGGTGCCGCCAGCACTTCATTTGTCTCCCTGGAGACCCGTGGAAGTTGGTTGTGTTGTAAATAGATTTCCTGCGTATGAGCAGGCGGTTGATCTTATTGATAGAGACGGGCACATAACCTTCTGAATACTAGTGCCTTCTCCTCTTCGGTGAAATGTTCCCTGGACTTGTTATTAACCTGCCCTATATAATCCTTAGCTTGTTTGACTCGAAGTTGTCTTGCCAGTGGTGTGCTTATCTTACTGTCCTTTTCGTAATGAGTTTTCTGAAGCCTTAACAGTGCTATTTCCACCCTAGTTGTATAGATGGATTGCAGTTTATCTTTAATGGCAACCACCCTCCTCTGGGCCTGCCAAGTCAGGGAGAGCTTATGGGCACGTTCAGCTACTTTAAGTTTGTTTTCCAAGAGGTGCCGGTCTTCAGATTTTAACTGATTTAGCGTGGTCACCAGGGAAATGCACGTGTCCCGATGACCGCCTTGAAAGCATCCCACAAAATGGGGGGGGCAGTGTCCCCCACCTTATTATGTTGGAAGTAATCTCTGATAGCTCTCTGCAAGGCGTTGCAGGAAGCTGAGTCACAGACTAGGACGTTAGGGAAGTACCAGCTCCTAGTGTTGGAGCGCCCATGGGACCACTCCAGGCAAGTCTCCACGGGAGCATGGTCTGATATAATAATCAGATGAATGGCTACAGATAGAATAGTCTGCCGCAGAAGCCTACTTAGAAATATATAACCTATCCTTGAGTAGGATCGGTGAGAGTGTGAGAAGAAGGTATTGTCCCTCTCCATGTGTTTGAGGGCACGCCAGGAGTCAAAAATCCCTAAGCGACAAAGGCCTCTTTGACTTCACCGATCTGGCAAAAGCACTTGTCTGTGTTCTCTGAGGGTGTGTTGTGTCCAGAGTAAGTTCCCACACCAGATTGAAATCACCCATTAGAATTATCTCCCCCTCTGCAAAACCCTCCAGCTCTGCCAGCAACTTCAAAAGGAATTGTGTCTGTCCACTGTTAGGTGCGTAAAGATTGGCTAGCGTACAGATTCTCCCCCCCAGGCTGCCCTTGACCATTAAATATCTGCCCTCCTTATCCTGTTTGGACCCCATTCCCCGGAAGTGAATAGACCTATAACAGCAGAGCCACCCCACAGTGTTTCATTGACACTGATGCTGTAAATATTTGACAATACTGTTTGTGGCATAGCTGTTGATCCTCCCCCTCTTAAGGTGAGTTTCTTGTAAGGCCACTACATCATAATGATGATCATCAAAATACTTTCTCAGCTTTGACCGCTTATTGGGTGAGTTCAACCCCTTAACATTCCATGATAACAAGTTCAACATTACACCACAGTAACCCAAATGTTCTCATCCAAACACTCCAACTCATCCTGACTCCCGGCATCCCGCCCTTCGTCTTCTCCCACATGGTACCCCAAGCGTTCCCCAGGCCCCTCAAAAGCCTTCTTGCATCAAAATGGGATAGTGAACAATAACCAAATAGAAAGAACATATCAGAAGAGAAAAAAACTCATGAACAAGAAATCATAGAATATCTAACCTCCTCACTTTCTGCAGAGCGTGGACAGGTATATAAGCGTCAGCGTCAAGGATGGACCTGTCCCTCATCCCTCAAATACAGCAGGAGAGGAATCATACAAGACCAAGGCTTGAGAGGGCGAGTCCATTCTGTGCCACTCGAAGCCAGACTTTCCTCCACGAGGGGAAACATTCACCCCGGCCCGGTCTCTGAAATGACCCTTGCTTGGGGACGTGCCAGGGGCCCCCCCAGGTCCTTGCTCGAACCGTTGTTGAAGCCCGACACTTGGATGCGTTCCTTGATCTTAAACTTGCTCAGATTTACCAAAACATCTTTAGGTCGTCTCCCTTCATTTGCGGTCCGGTTGCTCACTCTGTGTACCCTCTCCACTTGAACCTCCGGCTGATCCTCTCCCAAGAGTGTCCAATGTAGCCTTAATGTCGGCTGTAAGTTCCTCTTGTAATTCGGCCTTGAAGGTGCGAAGGGAGGACAAGAGGTCCTCCTTTGTGAGCGCCATCTCTCCCTCCCGCGGTGAGCCAGCATTTCCCGCTCCAGCTGGTGTAAAATAGTTGGAGACCCTGTTGGCCTGCACCTTCCACCGAGGCATATGCACCCCCCAGGGACTTATCTCCCCACAACTCACACTGCTGCCGTCTCACGTTGATCCACGGGGTCGTCTCAACGTAATGAGGGGTCTCCCATCAGGGCCTCTTCACACGTGGGGGGGGTAGTCACCTCCCACCCCCTAAGTTTCTGCTGGGGCCCTCGCAGATCAGCCTCACGGGCGCTATCCTGGGGGCCAGGCTCCCATCCTCTAAGGACCCCTCCACCAGGCGCCATTGGCTCAAACTCGCGCCCAGATTTGCTGAACCTGGGCTCCACCGGGTCCCCTCTCCAGTGACGCCATCTTCCTGTCCAAACACCAAGGAGCAGCGGGTCACTCCAGGCCCAGTCGCCTCCAGGGCACGGCTGCAGCACGTCACTGCTGCACGGGTCCCCGTCACCGCAGGGGATCCCCTGCGGAACACCTCCGCAATCAAAGGAGACCGGCACCACCCTTCTGTGTGCGTCATTGGTGGCCCCCACTCCATCACAGTGCAGCGGCCCCCAGATTCATCTGGGCCGCTGCACTAAGCAGTGCTGGGTCCAAGCCACCCGGACCCGGCTGCAACGCTTCTCTGCTGCGCGGGCACCTGTCTCACCAGCGGAGCCTGCCAAAACACCTCGTCCACCAAAGTAGGGCTGGCTCCTCCCTTCTCTGAGTGAAGCTGGCAGGCCACACTCCGTCACGGCCCCTGGCTTCACCAGGCTCCTCCAGTCGCCTCGGGCCCACGCCACACGGTGGGCCCACCGTCCCTCCGGGGTCCTCACCCTATGTCTCTCGCTCCCAAGGGGCCCGTCTCCGGTGGGTCGTCCTCCTCCCTGGCAGTCACAGCAGCATTACCGGCCCAGTGGTGTCATGGCGCTCCCCCTCGGCGCTCTTTTAAACATGGTCTCGGGGGGGGCTTTCGACTGAGCCTCCGGAGCTCACGTCCGATCGGCCATGTTGGTTGGCCCCGTCCCCTCTGTTACAATATTTTTATATCACACCTCAATAGGCATCTGATTGAACATACATTTTTCCTTCACAATTAGTCAAACTGTCTTAGTGAAACCATAGGTCTTGTTCTTGTTTTTCTTCAGAACACCATTAGACCAAGCATGGAAACAATCCATTTTCTAACATTTCTGTATATTTTACAAATAAACCTATGATAAACATTTTGAAGGTTACACTGTTATTGGTGACATGTCAGATGGCAAATGTCTTTCTTCCTTGGACAATTACAGTGATTCAGATTGGACTTCTTCCTCTTACACTTCCGTCTTGCCAACATTCCACAGTGTCCCAACTCCACTGAATTAGCTATAGCAAGTGAGGATAATATAATTTATCACTCCAATGTTGACTTCTGTCCACTCTGTCTATACAGCACCAATCACGCCCTGCAAACCATGGATAGGAATATGTTTTTTGTAAAACATTGGGAACAAAATATATGGAATGTTTCCCAGTGACAAATGTACCAAACATTTACCAGACAATTTAAACAACAAGACTTAGACGACTCACTGTACTCGGTGTACCTTGTATCTAAATATCAAGTGTCACGAAACACAGGACAGGATGGTCTATTTTGAAACAAGTCCGAGACACTCGGTCACCAACGTCCAATGGACTAAACTGATGATATACCAAGGCATTTTCTTGAACTCATACATTTATTCATGCAAACATCTTACAATAGCATCAAAATAAAATACAGAAACGTGCCTTCATAATAGCCACATTTTTTGCTGGCAATTTCAGAGAGTGAAGTCCAAAAGGAGGCTGATAATTCTGAGTTTGAGGACCTTGGCAAATAATACTCAGAGTTCATCTATACTGAATCTTGCAAATGATATCTCTGAAATAGAAGTGTCCTCAGCTGTTTTAGTTAAAAGAATTGTAATATAGATGTAGATGCTTTATCACCAAACAAAACCAGACAGCTATGATTCTTGTAACCTTCCACCTAAATAGTCATGAAAAACATACCATACAACAAGAAATTTTGTGAATTTCACAATATATTTTAAAGGTTTGGTTTACAATTCCAATTATACTATTATCCAAGAGGAAGAACATAGTCAGTTAGATTTTGAGTGTGGTGGTGAAGGTCCATAAGCTTTGCCTAGGGCCCTCCGACACCAACCTGTCATTGACTACTGGGGAGTAGCCCCTCTTCAATAACATTGCTTAAGTGAATCTGACTATAAATATATGTTGCTATTAGAGTTTTTATGACACTATTGATGAGATCATCCATTTAAGTGAATCCTCGCAATGTTACTACTATTTTGTCTCCAAGCATTTCTTGTACAATTGTGGCAGTACATTGGCTTGATGGTATCAAACAAGCAGACAATACTTCACCTTGAAATACTTTTTCTCAAACAGGTTATTGATGCTGTTATGACTTTATTGAGTTACACCAACCTCATCAGTCACATTACAAGTTGGCTGGACTTAATTGCAGGGATATTGGGTATAGGAATTAACATTTGTGCCCGGGATTCCCACACCTAAACCTGTCCATGGTGGGTTTTTGTTTACTTGAATGAGGAATAAAATGAGGACATGAAAGTGACAGGTTATTTCCCACTGGGTTTCCATACTTTAAGTAACAGATGTTATCATTACCCAATTAAGGATACTCAATTTATTGGCCTACAAAAGGATTAAAGCCTGATATTGTGCTACTGGAATTTGAACTTGTTGGAAATGGCCCTTTCTGCAGGGTTATCCACAAACTGTTTGCCTTTCTCCACCTATTTTTCTGACCCTCTTTATGTTGGTTTTAAGATTCTGGGTACTTTACCACTACTAGTCAGTGCTAAGTGCATGTCCTTTATCACCTAAAACTTGGTATAATTGGCTTACACCTGTTTGGCTTATTCAGTTCACCAGTTTGTAATAGTTGGGTTGCAAAGTAGGAAAGGCTGAGGCAATATCAGGTGACATTTTGTGTGTTACCCTCCTATTTTTGGCAGCTCTCACTCCCTTCACGTTTTGATTCTAAACAGGGGAGAGGACATGGGAGGTCTCCCCGCCTGGCGCTGCAATTGTGCCACCCTACTGTTCATCTAAGAATGGACCATGGAGACATTTGCTTTGTGTTTCTCAACATAATAAGGTTCACCTCTGCAGGGACCCCAAGTGTAGCGCACAGTTACTCTTACCCACTGAATCGCTCAAGGACTTGAGCAGAGTCACCTTATCGCTGGAAGAGGATTCCTGTACCCTTTCTGTTGGGGATTGTTCCCTATGTTGGAGAGTATTGCCTAACCTGATGGACCCCTACGCTACACATGCAATACCGGCGGGTATTTACCCAGCACCCCTAATGTAACATATTACCTGTACAACATTTATGGGGACATATGTTTCAGGTGTTTGCTCTCTAAACCAGGATACATTAGTCCCAGGAGGAGATGATCCATGTACATTTCTGTGTTCCTCATGGCCTGATGCATTTCATGACTTAAGCACGTAATGGCCGTAAGATACATATTGTGCTGATTCTTGCGATTTACGCATGACCTCTGAGGATAAACCTGATTTTGCCTGGCTTTGGGACATACACTAGCCAACCAGAAACCCGATTTCTAACAATGGTGTTCAACCGTAAGGATAGGACTTGCGCTTGTGCAATAACACAGTGACTCATTTTTGCACAACAAAACTCTATACTTAGGGTTGTGTCTTGTGATTCTCTTGTTCTCTCATTGGGAAGTTTTATTATTACTGTTGCGTCACTTTATTAAGCCTGGGAACCTTGTTGCTTATCTCAGTATTGCATTAGCAGGGGTTAATCCTTTATATGAATCTCCTGCCATTTTACACCAGGAGTGAGCTTAAAGTATTCTGCAAGCAGAGGGGGCTGAAGGTATCTAAGAGATCCATAAGGTTAGATCTTCAGGAAGAGCTATATGCCTTTTTGAGAAAGTGATCTAGGGGAGGCCAGATGATTCTAGAAGGACTCTGAGGAAGAGGAGGACCCGCTTGGGATCCCTAAGAATACTAAACCCTGGAATCTCCAAGAAGATTCTGAACCAGAATCCCTATTGAGCAGTGGCCCTGAGAAGAGTGAAGAGGAGGGAAGAAATGACCAGGCAGGGACATCAGTAGAGAGTGAGGACCCTATAGATAGGGAGCCCCTTACTGGATCTAGTGCCAGGATTAGTGTCGCCTCCTATTTCCTGTTCCCTGAAGAGCTCAAGAATAGACTGGCTGAGAGGGACCTGAGGTTGCAGGTGGCACAGCTGGTTGTAGAGGAGACAAGGCTAGAGTCTGAAAAAGTATTAGCGCAGGAGAGGATGGCGGAGACTGAAAGGGCCTTTGCCATGGAAAAGCTTGCTTTTGAGTGAAGGAAACTGACCCCTGAGCATAGGTTTAGATCTCTGGAATTACCAGTGCTGCAGGTGGAGTCCAGTTGTGGCATCAATACTGAATCTAGTGTGGAGGATTTTTGCAAAACACTAGATGGATGGGTGAAGGGTAGCGCAGCAAACAATTGTGAAGGGCTGTACAATCTGAATGTCAGGGTGTCCGTGTTGTGTTGTTGTTCTGCAGGGCCACACCAACACCTGCTGGAGTGTCAGTTCTTTGACCTCAGAGAACTTATAAAGGAGGGAGAGCCCTGGGTGAGTACCAGAAGGTCTGGAGAGGCACTGGGGAGTGACCCTAAGGGGAGTGGCTCAGGTCCCCCTCAACTGAGCATGGGGAAGGTTCAGAGTGACCCAGACAGGTCCCCTTGGAGTGGGATGGGTGCAGGGTCCATGGCCCTTCTCAGAGTATGAGGAGAGATGGGGTGGGAGATGTCCCAGGTTACCTTATGCCCAGACCCTGAACCTAGAGAGTCCCCCAAGGGGACCCTAATCTGTACTGGGAGATCATCACATAGGTGTTCGAAGACCTTGGAAGGGCAGCTGACACAAACAATCAACCAGTTCTGGTGGCTGCCAGTACCACTCAACAGAGGAGGGTACCCAAGACCAGATGGGGTGTAGGGGGAGGAAGGACTCACCCCAGGCTCTAGGTAAGCCTAAGGGTATAGACTCTGGGTTGGAGGGCCAGGTTCAGGGTATCACCCCTGACCTGGGGTAAGGGGTGACTGCCACAAGCGCCCCTACCATTTTATCATTACGGGTACCATTCCAGGTGGGAGGGTGCAAAACTCTAGAAGGGAGTGTTGGGGGAGGAAGGACTCACCTCTGACCTCGGTTCAACCCAAGTGTGCATACCATGGGTTGGGAGACCATTTGCAGGGGAGCACCCCTGCACTGGTGGGATAACTGAGCAGGGCAGCTACCACAAATGCCCTGACAGTTCTGGAATCTGGGGGTACCACTCCAAAAAGGAGGGTACAGGACCTCAGAAGGAGGGGCTAGGGGAGGAAAGCCTCACCCATGGCTCCTGTCCAGTCTGATGGTACAGACCGTGGGTTAAAGGGCCAGATTAGGGGTACCACAGCTAAGCTGGTGGGAGATGGAGTGGAGAAAGGATGTGATGCACCTTTGGCTACTGTCCCCCACTCTGAGAAACCACAGAGGACAGAGACCCTTACTTGGTCTGAGGCCTAGTTCTGGACACTTACAGCTGCTGGTGGCCTCTGGTGGTTGCTGTCCTTCTAGGCAGAGTTGTCGTAGGGTTGGGGACAGAAGAAAAACCCAAGGGGTGGCATGGGCCTCATCACTTTGCGGCCCTGGGATGCATCTATGAGTAGGTTAAAGTTAGGTGCTTCACACATGGGGTCCACAGGTGAAGAGAGGAGTTCCACATGGGCTAACTTAGTGGGTTCTGAGAGCACAGACAGAGGGATCCAACTGAGTACAAGGTGACATAGAACTGGCAAGTGTTGCCCCTGCAGCTGCGGGCCAGTGCCCATGTTCTGTCGCCACAAGCAGGTCAGCCCATCCAGGTATTGATTGGCCTACCGTGGCTTTAGGTTGTAGGGGGCAGGCATTGGAAATGGCTCTTTCTGCAGGGTTATCCACAAACTTTTTGACTTTCTCCTCATATTTTTCTGACCCTCATTTTGTTGGCCTAAGGACTCTAGGGACTTTAACACTGATCAGCACTCTCCCCTAAAACTGTGTATAATTGTCTTACATCTGTTTGGTCTATTTAATTTATCTGTAAGTCCCTTGTAGAATAGTATCCCATATACCCCGGGCCTGTAAATTAAATACTACTAGTGGGCCTGCAGCACTAATTGAGCCACCCACAGAAGTAGCCTTTCAAACTTGTCTCAGGCCTGCTGCTGCAGCACCTGCATGTGCAGTTTACTGCCACACTTACTTTGCAAAACAAAATGCTTGCCAAGGCCTGAAATCCCTTTTTTATAACGCCAAAGTCACCCCTAAGGTAGCCCCTAGATAGCCCTTTGGGCATGGTGCTGTGTATGTAAAAGGTAGGACATGTATTTTTATATGTTATATGTCCTAGTAGTGACCAACAGCCTATTTTATTTTTCTCTACTGTGAGTGCTGCTCCTCTCATATGTTTGCATTGGGAATTCACTTATATATGCCTAAGTGGTACTTTCTGATCTGTGAGGAGTAGCGTGGACAAGTTTGGTATGTTTGGAATGGTAGTGAGAAATCCTGCTTACTGCTGTAGGTGGATTTTTCATTACTATTTTAGAAATACCACTTTTAAAAAGTTCTCATAGCTCTGGTGCTTTGTAGCTTGACTCCAATCTACATCTACGTCAGAGTGATAGCTGCACTTTATGCATACTCTCCAGACCTCCATTTATCAGGGAGGGTTGGGTGTGACAGGGCTACATCTGAATTCATCTACATAATGATGGTCTTCCTGGGTTGGGAGAGAGGGAGGTGGGGCGTACTTTGCACTTGTATAGGCTGGGCCCTGCCCTCATACAAAGGACTTGTTTACCCCTACTGATATCTGTAGCCAGAGTAGGGGAGAAGAGAAATTCTTGAAACTGGGACATTTTCACACCTTGGAGAAGTTGGTCAACTGGAGTATAAGTACAGGTGCGCTTATCCCATGTTTCTAGAGCACTTGTGGAACTGGGACTGAACCTCTGCCAGAAGGACAGCTGAGCTGAAAAAAGGACTCATCCGGACTGTTCTTCTGCTGTTACCCTGCTACCTGCTGTCTGCTGGGTTGCATAAAGGACGGACTGGATTACATTTCTGCTTGTTGCCCCGCTGCCAGCTGCTCCCTGACTTTCGATGACCCATGCACTACCAGAACTGCCAGGAGGAACCACCACCCATCTAGCTGAGCTGGCCTGCCTGTCCCTGCTGTGCCACCTTGAGTGCCTCCCAAGGAGCTCAGCGCAGAGAGAGTGCTGCTTTCCTGCTCCTTGGACTCTTCTAAAAACTATTCCAGGGTGAGCACTTTATACCTTGACTTCATTTTGAGGCTGGCGCATAGAGAGTGCTTTATTCTCTCCCCAGTCTAATGTGCATGCTGTTTTGCTGCTCTCTGGCCAGGCATCTACACCCTGAGACTACAATGAGTGTCTCTCTCTCTCTCTCCTCAGTGTGTGCTAATCTCTCCATCTTGTCTTCAGTCGCATGGCAGCCGCCGCAGGAAAAACTGCATGGACCCATGGTGTGGCCAAATTGACATCCCCCGAGGAGGTGAACCATCACTGCACCTCCCCATGCATCTACCAGATGACGTGCTACCCAGAAACCAGGGGCAGGCCAGAAATTAATGGGAGGCTCATCAGCCCGGCTCCAAGCCTGGGTCAGTGCCATTAGGAATCCCCCTGGGAACTCCGGAGATTGACACTGCAGGCCCTGCTCCCAAAGCCTGCTGAAGCTCCTTCTGCTGTTCTCCCCTCATTGCCATTCTGAAGGGTGGGGCCAGCTGGAGAGGAGGTCAACCGAGATCAGAGCCACTGCTGCAGCAACCCAGTGGGCTTGGGAGACCTCTGTCTGATCTCTAAACCAGGCTACATTTCTCACACCAGATGATTATCAATGTACATTTCTGTGTTCCTCGTGGCCTGATGCATTTAATGACCTAAGCATATAATGACTGTAAGATACATATCATTCCGATTCTTGCATTACCATGATACAGAGTTCTATTGCAGCATCTAGCAACCTAGAAACTGCTTCTTATACACAGTTTATGATCTCTGACATTGTTGATCCTGTGAGACATGTATATATATATATATATATATATACACATCTATTCATACAGATATATATACCCATATATATATATATACATATATATATATATATATATATATATATATATATATATATATATATACACACATATATACATACACACATATATTTATATATAAGCACATTTTTATACAATCCTGCATGCCATTTCTTTTGTGGTATTTATTAAGTCATTAGTGTGAGTGTGTTGCGCAAACCCTTCACACAGGATCTCCTGACTGCTCTGTGCCAAACCACCTGGGGGGAGTACAGGTTATCTTTGCTGTGTAACTTACTCGCCCTGACTAGAGTGATGGATTCTGCCCGGCATAGGTGCATACCCTAGCCAACCAGAAACCCCATTTTTCAAAGAACTCAAATCCTCTGGCACATTACATTTTGTCAGCAGCGAGGTTTGAGCTCACTGAGCTGTCCTCTGGCTCAAATAACCCAGCAGTAAATTCTGTATTCTAACTCTTGATGGCTGGGGTGGGGTCTGGAGACTTCATCCCACACTGTGGTTTGTGCCCGGAGGCACCGATGGAACTTCCTGGCCCGAAGTTCAGTGCTATGAAAATCATGTTAGACATCCACTACGCAGGAAGCCTTTGCTGGGAGAAGAGGACTGGGGCTGAAGTGGGGGACTTTATCCCCCACTGTGCTTTACACCGAAGTCATCAACGTATCTTCCTGGCTATGGTTTTCTTTTCAACTGAAATTGTCCTAAACAAGTGTAGATTGCCCTCAGTGTAAGGGAGGGGACTCTGTAGGGTAGCCAGTGATCCCAGCCCACTTAGGGATGCCACCAGAGAGAAAGAAGATACAGTTATAGATGTGTCTGGGCACATGATTCAAACTGTGATATTATTGAGTGTGAACCGGCAGATGTACAGGAAATTGTGATTTTTTAGCTGGGGTTTCTGTAGCTTAAAGAGGGCCAATTCTCCTACCGAACCAGCTGTTAAGCATAAAAAGCCCAGGCGATGAGCACCCTGGCCACAGACACTGGCAAGGCAGATGAAAACCTGCAAAGAGACTGAATAATCTGTAAGTGGGATCCAACATTGTATTTTATCAATAATGGTATCCTGGTCTGTTCCAATTTATTGATTCAATTGTGGGGACAGTAACAGGAGAAGGGCGGCAAGTATATTTGTGTTTAGTGGGAGATCTTAATGCAAGGTTAGCCCCTTTCAATTTAAGAAATGGTGCAGCTACTGATGGGTGCTCTAATCAGAGGGGAAGGAAACTGGAGGTCTTTCTGTCATTGTTGGATCTACATGATATACTGGGGGAGGTGGGCATGGGTCATAAAAGCTTGCCAACTTTCAGGGACAAGAATTGTCTGTCTGTTGACTATATTTATATATCCAATAATTTCATTAATTGGTTGGTGTCTGGGACCATCATACATACAGACTTGGGTGACCACAGTCCAATTGATTTAGCCCTGATTATGTAATCTAGAGTGGAAATTAAAATTGGGACCGGAATTTGCAAGCTAAAGCATTCTATGGATGACCTAAGGGTATGTTGGAAGCTTTCTAATCCCACCCAAATTCTAGTCACTATGTTCATGGAAAATGTGGGGCTAATCTTGGATTGTGTAACTGATGATGATATTGATGGGAAAGAGGACATATTCAAGTTGTTTGTGGCTTTTTGCTTATGTATTTAAAAAATCCTCTCTAAGCCTGTGAAACTAGTGAAATCAGCCCTTATGGCACCAAGATGTTTCGATCACAAGGGCTCAGTAGCTAACCAAGCTATACCTAGGGTCCTAAATGCCTGACCTGGGAATTCCCCAACTGTGGTCAGTCTTTTGAAGCAATTTAAAAAGGCAACAACAAGGAGGTGGAAGGAGGTTATCACCCAGCAGTGGGGCATCCTGGCACTTTCAGCCTATACGAAGAACAGTGAGCCTTTTTGGGATTGAGTCTCAGTCATAAGAGCAGCTAATAGAATGGTAACATCAATCATATGTCATAATAATAGCAAAGTGTGGGAAGCACATTTTTCTCAAATTTACTCTGTTGGGCATTTCGTGTCACACTCCTGAGAGAAGGCGAACCTGCATCCTGTGGTAATGGTCGCTTTACATGAAGTTGTAACCACAATAGATAGGTGTGCCGATTTATTAAAGTTTAACATCACACTTTGGGCCCCCTTGCTGACTAATGTTTATAATAATCTAAAATATGCATTCTTACCTGACTCTTAGACTTCATCTACCATTGTCCCGCTGCTTGCCCAGCTGCTATTGTTCCATTGTACTGACAGACATGCCAGCCAAAATCTTTGGGAAGGTCCAATATAATAGGATTATTCAGTGGGCGGAGGATAACAAAATCATGAATTCTTGTCAACGCGGTTTCTGTAGCTGCATATGTACTTTGGAGCAACGCCTGAACCATAGCCTGATACTAGGTAAACAGACAGTGGCTAAGTGCACTCCATTATATCTTACCTCCATGGACTTCTGCATGGCTTTTGATTGTGTCAATTGATCCAAGCTATGGCAACTTTTACTGGACATGGAGTTGGAAGTGTCACTTGTCCACCTCCTTGCATCCATGCACGAGAACACAAAGGCCAGAGTTAGATTTGATCAAAATGGAGAATAATCAGGCGTGCATGCTCACCCCCTTGATGTTTATTCTGTATACTAATACATTTAGGGGCACATTTATACTCCGTCTGCGCCGATTGTGCGTCAAAAATTATGACGCACAATCAGCGCACAGGTTGCCCCGTATTTAAACTTTGACGCCCGAGCCCGCAGATGACAAAATTCCGCCGTGTGAGTCAATTTGGGGGTGTGGCAAATTGCCTTGCGTTAATTATATGCAAGGTAGGCGTTCCCTTCTAAAAAATGGCTTAAACGGCCGTGCGTCGTATTTATGCTTTCGGGCAAAAATTACGCACGTCCGGGAGGCGGAGCCAGAAAATGACGCACAGCCCGATTTGTGTCCAAAATTAACGCCTGGGTCAGGGCAGGCATTAAAATGGGGCAAACACACCTGTATTCAATCAGAACACACAGAACAAACAGCAGAGCAGCAGAGCAGCAACAGGGAGCCATAGAGGTGATTCTAATCCAGCGGTCACGCAGACGCAGAGCCCAGCAACAACAACAGCAGCTACAACAACACCAGCAGGGACCCCAAAGGCAGCACAGAAGGCAGGAGAGGATATTCCGCCCAAGAACAACCCTTCAGGGCCTCAGGGAACACGACATCATACAGAGGTACCGGTTGAACTGGCAGGCCATTCAGCAGCTGCTGTGAAACATTGAACAGCAGTTGGCCCCCACTTTGGTGACACCCCACACCATCCCAACAGAAACAAAGTTGCTTGCCGTACTTCATATACTTCATATGCTGGCAAGTGGCGACTGACACCCCACCACATCTGCTTCCCTAACACACTGCAGAAGCAGCAGGAAACTAAACAGGGGTTCTACGCAATTAGTGGCTTCCCACACGTCCTTGGTGCAATCGACTGCACACATGTACGCCTTGTGCCACCTGCTGCAACTGAACACCTCTACCGCAACAGGAAGCACACACATTCCATCAACGTGCAGGCCATTGTCGATCACCAAGGAATGTTCACCAACATCGTGGCTAAATATCCTGGGAGTGTACATGACTCCTTCATCTTCTGTCACTGCACCATCAATCAACACTTCCAGGATGGACGGTATGGCAATGGACTACTTGTTGGTAAGTACAAAAACCTACATATATATACACTGCATAGCAACCCTCTAGGACACACAACACATACACCACAACAGCAACATGTCAACATGAACACACTGAGGTCCTGACATCACTAGCCATGTTTCTTAAGTCACCATTGAACCTGTCACACATCGGATTTTACTGTACAGCCTAATCTTAAGACATTAATGAGTGTGGTTGCCGAAATGTCCCCTTGCAAATTGTAAGTGTCCCAATGACCTTTACATTAATACATTGCCTAAGTCTCAAGGTATGGGATGTCCAGGGTACTTTGTTATGAACGTGTTAACAATACTTTCAATTGTAACTCTGCATGGAACTATCATCTCACCCCCAGTGAAGACACACGGACACCTGTATCACAAGTCAGAATGCTAGGGAGGGCACACTGTACTGAAAATCCCAAAACATACTGCTGACAAACGGTTAGCAGACAAACACTTGCTCAGCCAAGGAAACAACACAATGCAGATGGTATAGCCTACAAGTATAGGATGTCACATCAGTACACAAAAGAGTCACAGACAACACAAGACAACTACTGCCATTAAAGGTCTTTTCAATAGTGCCATCTACATCAACATGATCCCATTCATTTTCTCTTGCAGCTGATCAGGGGTATGGCACCAGCCATGGATTATGACACCATTTGGCAACCCGAGTACAGCTGTAGAGCGTGCATACAACGAGGCCCATAGGAGGACACGCAGCATTGTCGAGCGGACCTTCGGCATCCTCAAGTCAAGGTTCTGCTGCCTCGACATCACTGGTGGTAGCCTCCTATATTCCCCCGAGATGGTATGTAAGATCATACTTACACGTTCCATCCTGCACAACATTTGCATAAGAAGGAACAGACCCATACATGCCTGAAGAGAAGTAAGAGGAGGATGCTGCCCTGCAACATGAGGGGGAACAACCAAACACGGCTGCTGGAGTGCGTAAACGCCAGAACATTCTGAACAATTTCTTTTAAATGTAATCACCATCACCACTTTATGAACTATTGTAAATAAACACTGATAAGAAACACCACATCATGGTCTGTCTAATCATTTTTGCACACCTTTAGCTCTAACTATCAGAAGAAGAGTGTCGCCTCATGGAGCATTGATGATATAACAATCAGGACACATACAATCCCACTACAAATGTGATGCCTATCATACAACGGTCACATACACACACAATGTAAATGACTGACATCCTGTACAGTTCACCTTTGAAGGGCAATAGCTGAGGACCACACCTATTACAAACATACATGTTGGAGTTTGGGTTTGATTGGAAACGTTGGGCAGTTGCTTAACTGTTGGTGACAAACTGTCTTTTAATGCTGCTGTGATAAACCCGATGACTGCTGCTCACGTTGCGGGGATTGGGTTCAAGTGGCTTTTGTCGCATGTAATTTCTTGGCTGCTCCTCGCATCCCCTCAAAAGCCGTTTTTGGATGTTTATGGTAATTTACCTTTAAACACTCGTAATTTTTTTTCTCAGACGGGTATCCGTACCAAATTTACGTGCTTTTTTCCCACCATCCTGTGAACCTGAAAGGTGCCCAAGGCTATATATTCCTTTGGAGGCTAGGAAACATGTGGCCAAAATATAGCTTAATTTTGGGGTCTTTTGGAAAACTGGGACAAAGTGCTGTGCAAGAAAGTGTATGTCTTGGCTCGAGACACAGAGAGGAACATGACGGTCAGCTAACGAGCTGCCGTGAACTCCCGTCGGACGGATGTGACGCCGAAACCGCGCGTCTTGCATTGTGAGCAGACCTTCCCTCGGTCTCTGCTCGGGAAAGCAGCAGAGGTTTCTTCCCGTCGGATCCACGTTTGTTTGTCCCCCCTGGCCCCCCCCCGGGCGACGGCCTGAAGGATAAAGGGGCGAGGGTGAGGATTTTCCTCATCTCGCCTTCGCGCTCCGGTTTGGGAGTCTGGGCGCGTGAGACTCGGGAAAGCTGCGGTAGCTTTCACTGCCGGATCCGCGTGTGTTTGTGCCCCCGGCCCCCACCCGGGCGACGGCTTGAACGACAGGGAGGCGAGGGTGAGGATTCTCTCCTCTCGCCTTCGTGCAACGGATTGGGAGCCCGGGAGCGTGAGCCTCGGATCTCCCGTTTCAGCGTTTCTTGAGGAAAGCCCCTTGGAGCTGCGCTAACGGAGCAAGGAGCAGCAAAGACGGTGACAGGGTATTTCTGGTGGAGTGGGGGGGTGCCTGGGTGACTAGTCCTATGATTTTTGCTTGACTATAGCTTGTCTCCAGCAGGCAGAGACTGTTATCATTATCGTTGCTGCCCTCCCAGGAGTATTGGGGAGCTTAAAGAAAACATTTATATTTGTGAAAGTGCTGCCTATTGCAACAATAACCAGATGCAAGAGTCTTCTACTAGAAGTTTGTATTAGAGGAACTCCAAGCCTAAATATTGAGTTTTACAGCTTCGTATTCGCTAGGGATTGCTACGTTTCAGCGCTTGTCATTTTATAATCACAAATTCTGTGCAAAACTTGTTGCTTTATACAGAAGGGTAGTGAGACTCAGAGGGACGCCAAAACTCAAAACGCTTTTGTATTCATGGTGCTTTGCCGTTTTCTGGAAGGACTGAGAGTGTAAATTGTTGTTTCAATTGAGAGCTCCTCAGGTTTAAGGATCTTGAGAAAGGAGGTGGGACATCGCTTAGATAGGTTCCCTGTCGGGTGGGGGTACTTGGCCCTCCACTTCTTGTGCTGTTTTTCCCCTGGATTTCTAGGCGTTAAAAAGAGAAAAAAAGGGGGCAAGAAGAATACTTTTGGTTATTGCGCTTTGTTAATTTCATTCCTCCTCTCTACTGTGTTTTCCTTTTTCCGACTTTTGTCGGGAAAACTAGGGAGGAAAAACGGCGAACAAGAAGGGGGGGTCATTATCTACGGAGAGGGGTGGCGGGGTGCCTTGGAAGCGGGCTCTAAACTCCAGTATTTGGGCAGAAGCGGTAAAGGGTATGCGACGTGGGAGATTTTATACCTCCCGCTGCTCTCTCCGTGGGAGCCTCCCGGAGTCCCCGGGGAGCCACACCAGATCCAACTTAAGTGGGACGGGGGCAAGAAAGGAGTGTGAGAGTGTTGGAACCCCGCAGTGCATGTCATTAATTAAGCGACGCCCCAGGGGTGCCCGGGCAGAAGTCAACGATGTGATTGTGGCCAGGAAAAGTAAGCCCGGTACCCGTGGTACAAGTGCTAATCTTCGGACTCAGGTCTCTGGAACTATAACAACAGGTATAACGGACTTAGATCCTAAAATCTATGGTGAAGGGCCACCCCACACAACACTATTAGTGGATCATCCTTTACCCCTCCGGGAAGAGAGTCAAATTGAGATCCAGGGGAGGAGTGATTCGTTGATCACAAGGTACTTCCAGACCGCAATTCCTCCACCACAGGATATGGCAAACGTTAAACCGGCCTTAGACAAGCTAGAGGCTTCTAAGCTAGTTGAAGGTGGTTCAGTTGTCGGCCAAGCACAAGAATTGTTAGATATGGAACCAGCTACAGTGAGAGAGGGCCCTTTAAAGATACTACCCTTGCCGGAAGTTGATGGTAATTTTTCCAGTGGATCAATAACGCATGACTTGGATGTACAGGCTCTGCTAATTTCTCTCACCAAAGAAATTAGAGGGAAATTCGAAATTTCAGAATCTAATCAAACTAGGATTCGGGAAGCCTGTGAGGTCTTGGAAAGTAAAATCAACCTGTTATCAGACCGGCTGGGGAAACTAGAGGCTGTGGTGGAGGCCCACGAGGAACGACTGTTAGCTCAAGCTAAGGACATTTCACAACTGAAACGGGGAGAAAAGATGTTGCAGGACAGATTGGAAATTTTGGAAAATAATATGAGGAGAAACAATATAAGGCTCTTGGGAGTTCCAGAGGGGTTGGAAGGGGAAAATATTAAGAGCTATGTGATTTCGCTGATTAGGGATGTCCTCCCCAGTATGGTAGGGATCAATCTGGAGGATGACATTCAGAGAGTTCATCGTGATCCTTTCAAGAAAAATCCAGGAAGGAAAAACCCCAGGAGGATTTTGATAAATTTCAACACATACTCTATTAAGGAAAGAATCTTGTCCGAAGCTCTCAAGGTTGGGGCTTTTCCCAAAGGGGAATGGTCTCTTAGGATAAGATCTGATGTGTCTAAGGCAACGTTAGATAGGCAGTGGGAGCTGGGAAGTTTTATGCGTGAGCTCCGTGAGCTAGGGGCGACGGTCCAACTAAGGTTCCCGGCAGCTCTCCGTATAATGTGGAAGAATAAAATGTACAATATGAGAAATCCTGGGGAGGTCAGTATATTTATAGAGCAGATTAAGGCGTCTCAATAAGATCTAGTGGAAAGCCCCCGTCCGGCGTGGGGTTCGAATATAGGATAACAGGATGGTTATCCCAGTAGAAAAAGGGAGGGTTCCTCTGGGGGGGAATGGGGTTTGGGGGGCACGTTGGTGGTGGTGGGTGTAGGGGTGGGTGACACGGGGAGTCTGGGTTTGTTTTGGGTTTGGTGGGTTGAAAGGGATAAAATAAGAAAGTCCTCATATGTTGCTAATATAGGTCGGGGGGTTGCTGTTCTCCTTTGTTTTCCTTCTCGCTATGAATGAGCATGCAGGGTATTGAAAAGTTGAGATTTATCTCATGGAATGTGAATGGGTTAAGGGTGTCTGGTAGGAGGAGGAAGATCTTTGAGTATTTACGTTTGGTTGAAGAAGAGATTATTATATTGCAGGAAACCCATCTTCACCAAACTGAATGGGAGACCTGGCTTAAACAGCTGAATTGGGTTGCGTTTAGCGTATGCTCTTCTCAAAGTAGTACAATAAAAGGTGTGGCAGTTTTGATTAAGAAATCCATGAGGTTCAGGGTAGGAATAGTACATGCTGATCCTAGAGGGAGGTGGGTAGTGGTAGAGCTGTGTGTAGGTGGTCATTGGATTACAGTGTCGGGTTACTACGGGCCGAATATTGACGACCCATCGCCATTTCAAGACTTATTTAATATTCTACTCTCAGCTAGGTACCCAGTGGTGTTGGGTGGGGATTTTAATATACTGCTAGACCCTGTACAGGATAAGTCAACCCCTAGGGGTACGGTTAATTCACCTAAAACAAGGGCAGTAGTGAAGCAAGCAATGCAGGATTTAGGCTTGGTAGATGTCTGGCACTGGAGAAGGGGTGAAGGAGATAGATATACATTCCACAATAAAAAATATGGGCATAGATCTAGAATAGATTTTTTTTTAATTCATAAAAGTTTATTCCCGGAGGTAAGAAGGGTAGCTCACAACACAGCACACATGTCAGACCATTCTGCAGTAATACTACATTTAGATATTAGGGTGAGTAACAGGACAATTAGCAGCACAATTAATCGTGCTCTATTTTTAGACGACGCATCAGTAGAAGTGTTAAAAAAAGATACTAGAGAATTTTTTCAGTTGAATCAAGGAACAGCAAGTTTGGGGTGTGTTTGGGATGCGTTTAAGGCTTTTATAAGAGGGAGGCTAGTTAACCTTGCAGCTTATAAGTATCGTGAAGAGAGGGAAAAGTTGGGAAACATGGAATTGTCATTGAAAACCTTGCAGGTTGCAAGGTATAATGCGCAGTTAGAAGGGAAAACGGATTTAGTAATGGAGCTGTCTTGTCAAGAGGAAAAGGTCCGGTCTAATCTAGATGCTTTTTTGGAAAACCGCTGTAGGTTAAAATGGGAAAGTAGTCAATATGCTCATTTTGATTATGGAGAAGGCTGCAGTAAACTGTTAGCGTGGAAGGTTAAGTCAGACTTTTCCAAAAGGCACATTTTATCAGTCAAATTAGAGCCTGCGAATCAGGTCTGTACGGAGCAAGAGGAGATTGAGGGGGCATTCGTTTTTTTCTTTCAGGAGATATATTCAGAAAGTTCAGTTAACTTAAAAGAGCCGGTAAGAGAATTCTTAGACAATGTAGATCTCCCAGTTTTAGAGGAGTCGAAGAGGCTCCTACTGAATGATAAGTTAAATGAGGCTGAGTTGGCGGAAGGTCTAAAGGCACTAAAAAAAGGTAAGGCAGCGGGGCCAGATAGTCTCCCTAACGAATTATATAGGGCTTTGGGGGAGGAACTTATCCCTTTTTTATTAGAGTTATTCAACTCTATGTTGATAGAAGGGACCCAAATTCCCAATTCCTGGAGAGAGGCGACAATTTGCTTATTGCTAAAGCCGGGTAAGGATTTCACGTCTTGTTCCTCCTATAGGCCCATCTCTTTGCTGAACGTAGACTATAAACTTTATTCAGGACTTTTAGCCAAGAGACTGGGGAGAGTTACTGGCAATCTAATCCATTCGGACCAAAAGGGCTTTATGAAGGGGAGGCAGCTTCACGAGATAACTCACGAGTTATTTGCTGCAATTGATTTGGCGGTTCACGAGAAGGCGCCTCTGGCGATCTTGTCTTTTGATGCGGCCAAGGCCTTTGACCGTGTTAATTGGTTGTTTCTAAAGGTGGTTCTGGAAAAAGCGGGCTTGGGAATCCCTTTTATCAGGGCAATAGGAGAACTGTATAGATGTCCTCTAGCGAGAATTCTGGTAAATGGCCATTTAACACAAGAATTTAGGATTTGGCGAGGTACGAGACAGGGATGCCCCCTATCTCCTTTGCTTTTTAATTTATACATTGAACCCTTGGCAACTTTACTCCGGTCTTCTAAAGAGATTATCCCATTTCGAACTGGGGGATGGGAAAAAAAACTGGCTTTATACGCAGATGATTTGATGATATATACGAGTGATGTTAGCTCTACTCTACCTAAGGTCACTGCTTTGATGGAACAATTTGGAAGACTTTCTGGGTACAGCATAAATGCAGAAAAGACAGAAATAATGTGTTGGAATTTGATGTATGCTTCCCCTTTAGTTAAACAAGAGATCAGATATTTGGGTATTCGGTTAACAACCGCTCTTAATGAGGTAGCTAAATTGAACTTTGATATAGTATATAGGGAAACCAAAAAACTGTTAAAAGCGTGGGCTGCTCTTCCTCTTACGATAATTGGGAGATCTAATATTTTGAAGATGTGTATCCTTCCAAAATTTACTTTTTTGTTCAACACTATCCCATTAGAGTTTGAGAAGAGTTGGTTTAAAAAACTGCAAGGGGAGTTATCCTCATTTGTATGGGCTTCCAAGGGAGTTAGGATTGCTTGGAAGAAGTTGAGTAGAAAAAGGGAATGGGGAGGTATTGCGTCTCCAGACCTTTTTAAGTACTATTTGGCTTTTCAACTAAAAAATATTAGAGTTTTATTGAATAAAAGGACTGAGCACGATTCAGTCTGGGGAGCATTAACGGCTCACCTTGAAGAAGGAGCAGATCACTTTTTATATAAATTTGGACACCCCAGTTACTTCAAGAAAGTTCGCTTGAAACTCCCCAGACATGCATGTAAAGTTTGGATGCATTTTCGGAGGGCGTTAGAGATACCTTATTTTTGTAGCTCAGCTCCCATTTGGGATTCGCCTGGCACTCCGGAATGCCTCATAGACAAACTATCAACTCCTTTGAGAACAAGTGGGGTGGAAAGATGGGGCCAATTGATGGAAGGAGATGAAGTGTTAAGCTGGGGCGCATTCCAGGAAGGTACTGGTAGGACAGTTTCTAGATTTAAGTATCTTCAAATATCTAGTTGGGTAAAGTCCCGTCGAATTGGGGAAATAGGGAGGAGTATATGGGAAGGGAAGCTAAATCAGGGAGCTATCAACAAAGAGGTGGCATTGTGGTACCACGCTCTGTTAGAATCATCAGATGATAGCGCTTCCCTCCCCTTGTCGAAGTGGGGAGCAACTTTCCCAACTTTAGATGTTAAAACACTGTGGCAAAAGTCTTGTTCAATACTGTGGCTTACTACTAGTCCTGCAGGGCTGAAGAAAAATCATTTGTTGACACTCCATAGGGTTTACTGGACTCCGGCCAAATTAACAGCTATTGGGAAATCTCAGAAAAATTGTCCAAGGTGCGGGGATGATAAGGCGGATGATATCCATATGTTTTGGCATTGCACTAAGTTGTTGAATTATTGGGGGGACATAGAGAGTATTTTTAAAGTAATTTTTAATGTAAACTTAGTTGTAAATCCAGCATTGGTGGTGTTTGGGGTGTGGGACCAGGATACAAATTATCAGAAATTGTCAGTTCAGCAGGAGCATTTGCTGTTCATATTAATTCTTCTAGCTAGGCGAGAAATTTGTCGTAAATGGATTGATCCTCTGCCTCCTCGGGTGTTGGATTGGCAGATAGCTGTAAATCGAATCTGTACATTGGAACAATGGGGCCCCTTGTCTAGAAAAGATAATTTTTGGTTATATTGGGAAAATGTGTATCAATAACATATTATTATTATTTGTTTTTTTTTTTGTTATATAAACTCCGTATACTTTAAAAGAAAAAAAAAAAAAAATTTAAAGTCCAATGATTAAGATCTCCCCCTCGTTCTCTGGAGGTGCTGCTTTGGCTACGATTGAAAGTGATAACTTTTGATCAATGACTCCTGTACGAGAAAGTACAATCAGTAGATTAGAGGGGTTGATCTACTGAGGTTTGGTGGCATGTTGTCGTTTGTTGTGTCATTGCCTTTTTTTACTTAACCAAAGCACGGGGGATGAATATGAGGACAAAAAAAAAAAAAAAACAAAAAAAAAAAAAAAACATACATGTTGGAAACATGGTTCATCGCAGCACATGGCACACAACTAAACCACCATCACTCAAGTAGGGGAAAACAGGCCTCATACATCAGGCAGTTGACATGCTTTTGCTTCAGGAACAGGAATGTATGACCAGACCCTAGACAGCAGTAAGTCCAACTACATACAATCTTTGCAAAGACTATCTGTCACTAAATCAAATCAAATCAAATCATTAACATTTATAAAGCACGCTACTCACCCGTGCGGGTCTCAAGGCGCTAGGGGGGAAAGGGGGGGTTATCGCTGCTCGAACAGCCAAGTCTTTAAGAGTCTCCGGAAAGCGGAGTGGTCCTGGGTGGTCCTGAGGCTGGTGGGGAGGGAGTTCCAGGTCTTGGCCGCCAGGAAGGAGAAAGATCTCCCACCCGCCGTGGAGCGGCGGGTGCGAGGGACGGCAGCAAGTGCGAGGCCAGCGGAGCGGAGGGGGCGGGTGGGGACGTAGAAGCTGAGGCGTCTGTTGAGGTATTCCGGTCCCTTGTTGTGGAGGGCTTTGTGTGCGTGGGTGAGAAGACGGAAGGTGATCCTTTTGCTGACTGGGAGCCAATGCAGGTGTCTCAGGTGTGCGGAGATGTGGCTGTTGCGGGGTACGTCGAGGATGAGGCGGGCCGAGGCGTTTTGGATGCGTTGCAGGCGGTTTTGGAGTTTGGCTGTGGTCCCGGCGTAGAGGGTGTCCAGGCGGCTCGTGACGAGGGCGTGGGTCACGGTTTTTCTGGTGTCGGCGGGGATCCAGCGGAAGATCTTACGGAGCATGCGGAGAGTGAGGAAGCAGGCGGAGGACACGGCGTTGACTTGCTTGGTCATGGTGAGAAGAGGGTCCAAGATGAAGCCGAGGTTGCGGGCGTGGTCTGCGGGGGTCGGTGCGGTGCCGAGGGCCGTGGGCCACCAGGAGTCGTCCCAGGCGGACGGGGTGTTGCCGAGGATGAGGACTTCAGTTTTTTCAGAGTTCAGCTTTAGGCGGCTGAGCCTCATCCAATCTGCGACGTCCTTCATACCCTCTTGTAGGTTGGTCTTGGCGCTGGCGGGGTCCTTGGTGAGGGAGAGTACAAGTTGGGTGTCGTCGGCGTAGGAGGTGATGATGATGTCGTGCTTGCGTACGATGTCGGCGAGGGGGCTCATGTAGACATTGAAGAGTGTCGGGCTGAGCGATGAGCCTTGAGGTACGCCGCAGATGATCTTGGTGGGTTCTGAGCGAAACGGAGGGAGGTAAACTCTTTGGGAGCGGTCAGCGAGGAAGGAGGCGATCCAGTCCAGGGCCTGGCCTTGGATCCCGGTGGAGCGTAGGCGGGTGATTAGGGTGCGGTGACAGACGGTGTCAAAGGCAGCCGAGAGGTCGAGGAGAATGAGGGCGACTGTTTCACCGTTGTCCATCAGGGTTCTGATGTCGTCTGTGACTGAGATGAGGGCGGTTTCCGTGCTGTGGTTGGTTCGGAATCGGTTTGTGAAGGGTCGAGCAGGTTGTTGTCTTCCAGGAAGGTGGTCAGCTGTTTGTTGACGGTCTTTTCTATTACCTTGGCTGGGAAAGGTAGAAGAGAGATGGGGCGGAAGTTTTTCAGGTCGCTTGGGTCAGCCGTAGGTTTCTTTAGTAGGGCGTTGACTTCAGCGTGCTTCCAGCATTCGGGGAAGGTAGCAGAAGAAAAAGAAGAGTTGATGACGGTCTGGAGGTGCGGGGCGATGATGTCGTCGGCTTTGTTAAAGATGAAGTGCGGGCAGGGGTCCGAAGGGGCGCCGGAGTGGATAGAGTTCATGATGGATTTGGTTTCTTCCGTGTTGATGTGGGTCCAGTTGTTGAGGGTGATGTCCGGGGAAGCGGGTTCAGTGGTGTATGGTTGGGTCTGGTGTCCGAAGCTGTCGTAGAGGTCGCTGATCTTGCGATGGAAGAAAGTGGCGAGGGATTCGCACAAATCCTGTGAGGGCGTGACGGCGTTGGCGCTGGCGCTGGGGTTGGAGAACTCTTTGACGATGCTGAAGAGTTCTCTGCTGTTGTGGCTGTTTTTGTCTAGTCTGTCGGTGAAAAAGTTCCTTTTGGCAGTGCGGATCAGGTGGTGGTGTTCGCGTGTAGCGTTCTTGAGGGCGGTCATGTTGTCAGCGGTGTGGTCCTTGCGCCAGGCCTTCTCAAGGGCACGACAAGTTTTCTTTGATTCTTTGAGGGTGTCAGAGAACCAGAGAGGTTTTTTGGTGTTGGTCTGTCGATGCGTGCGTTTGAGGGGAGCAAGGTTGTCAGCGCAGTTGGAGATCCAGTTTGTGAGGTTGAGAGCTGCGTCGTTGGGGTCGGTGGTGAGGGTGGGTTGGTTGGCGGCGAGAGCGGAGAAGAGTTGCTCTTCAGGGATCTTGTTCCACTGTCGATGAGGGATGGGTTGAGTGCGGAGGTGGGAGGTCTCGCGTCGGAATGTGAAGTGGACGCAGCTGTGGTCGGTCCAGTGTCACTAGAGTCACTAGAGTTACACATAAGCAGAACATACACAGCACAAGTGCCACACATATGACAAGCATCCACTACATTACATCCCATCTACATGTCAGCCCTTTTCTAAAATTCGGACACACCCATGCGTCTGGTCACACCCCACCTGTCTGAAGAGGTCCCTGGAATACAAATATGTGTACCCTGATATTCCCTCATCTACACACACACACTAACAAGAGTCATCCATTGTGCCACACCCTTTCCTATGGTATACCATTGTCATAGTACTATCTGACTGCATGGACGTCAGCTCAAATAATACACTGGCTTGGAGTTTATAAGGCCTGGTATCACCTGTAGATTGCTTCCCGTGTGAAAGGTACTGTAGGCCATTTGAAAGCAAATCTCATCCGACAGGACTTGTGAGACACTGATGGAGGCCACACCAGTGATCACCTCCATGCACACCACCCAAATGTACATGCACCGTCCCTGCTGATGCCTCCAACAGCATAGATGTTGACATTTTGGCAAATACACCGTTAAGCATTGCTACTAATGTAGCCGTGTAACACTGTATCTGGGTTCATGTGTCACCTTCAAAACAACACAGGACATACACAGTTTGACATGTCAACTGTCTACTGCTCCCTCCGACCAGTCTTAGTCAGACCACTTATCATGTCAATTGTGAAAGAGCTGGATCCTGATTGACCCTGCATCCTGTCAGCCTGACTGGCACCTGTCCGTGGGTCACCCTAAAGATTCCTGGTGACCACATATGGACCACACTTGCTGTTCAAAACCTCTCATTCCTCAGAGGCTAATTTGTCATTTGCCTCATCAATGTATACTCAAATACATTTTATTGCATCATCTGACTTTTATTTGTACCATATTTGTTACAGTGCCCTTGAATAGCTAAATCATGCCCCATCCCTTGTCTGGGCCTCATTAATGCCTAAACTGCAAAGTGTGACAGTGTACCTGGGCCATAGCCTGGGATGGGGTACGTGGCCTCCAGCAGAACCAGCAACCTCAGATAATGTCCATGAAAAGTCTACACATTTTAGGACCCTGACAGTTCACATGCTGAGTAACATTGTCCAAATAATAGAGATGGCCCGTGTGTGGTGAGTAGCAGCCATATTATTCTGCACAGAGGCTATGATGTTCCCAGATGCAGTTGCATCCACAGAGGCCAACTTGAGTACAAATGTTGCAATGACACATGCCGGATCCTGACACCTGAGACATTCTCTCACTCAGCACACCAAGGTTGCCCAGTTGAAAGTCTCATTACACGTCTTCAGTGACTGGGTGGGACCATCCACGTGTAGGTTACCATGTCCTCAATGACTTTACTCACATTTATCTCCAAAGGATACTCATTAGATACACGATTAGCTGCCACTAAGTCATGATGAGACCTGGACGTAACAGTGACAACATACACCTTCACAGTTGATACAGGATCAACATTGGACCACACACATGAACATGACACTTCTGTGCAATTGATCACAGGAAATATGTGGACACGGGCTGCCTCGGATGCTGGTACACCACAGCCACTGGAGAGGTGTGGCTCAGTTATATGTCATCAACTGTGGCCTCATAATACATATCTGCTCCACCTTTGGGTCTCTGGCACAATTACAAGGTACCCACTTTGTCAAGGCTTCTCCCTGACTCACTGTTAGAGTCACCAACAAGTGCCCTAGAAGCAGTTTACAAATATCCGGGACAATAGGAAGGTCCGACTGTGGGCAATTCTCATTACCAAATGTCAGCCATCCATCTGGTGCATGTTTTTCCATTTGTGGTGCCTACCTTACCCAAAACCTTGGTAGGCCACACAATGTTTGTTGCCACATGTATGACTAACACATGTCCTAACGCATTCCCACATTGACTTGCATCTATGGTATGGACACATTGACTACACATACTTCAAGCAAATTTGCTATAATGCATCTTATGATGCACACACAGTGGGCCTCCAACTACATTAGTGGCCACTGCACACACAGTGAGCCATAGGCATTGAGGTATCATACCCATGTACGTTACACTGCTATCTTCTCCTGATGGTAAACATGGCCAAATTCTGCAAGACATATATGTAGCCCAGACATTTGGTCAAATAGTGTGTCAGCCAACCGTCAAACTCCAGCTAAGGAAGTAGTGGTGCATTGTCAGCTGCAGTATGATGTCTCACATATGAACATACACCACCAATCACCAAATTGGTTGCAAACAGCCTATCACAGTAGTGTCCCAATTGTAACCTAGCATGAAGGTTGAAATATGCCACTAAACCAGGTAATGCATTAAGGGCCACATGCATCAAAAACCTATTTGCTATTATAACATATGGAACTTTAAGAATTTGCTATTAAATCAATGCTAAATGGTATGTCTGATTTTTCTAAAGCAGTAATAGGGAAAACTTCAAATGGGCAAATGGTATTACTGATTTGCAAAAAGAGAATCATACTCAATTTGCATCTATGGGCCTGCTGCCAATGGTTTAGCAGTACAGAAATTGGGAAAACCGTTGATTAATTAGCAAGTCAGGAACAGCAAATCCCAGGGTGCTGGGGGCCTAAGTCCCCCTCTGCTGCAGCCCAATTAAAAACTTGTTACGGACACGTGAAGCACACACATGCTTAAGGGACATGTGTGCGCTACATGTCTATAGTAAAACATTTTTTTCTAAATTATCTGGTAATTAGCACATGGTTACCACCAAAAATTGTTTAGGTGTCAATTGCATTACCTGAATGGCCATTTTGCAATTAAGAAAAGCTTAATACATGTGCTCACAAATTAGCTAATAAGGACACCCTGTTAGCTCTTTCATATTTGGAGAGTCGCAATTTGCAATTATCTACATGTGTGCGCAATTATAAGTAATCTCCATTTTGGCCAATCCTTACTATTGCACTGTGAATGCCTTCCATACATCCTGAAAGGCACATTTGCTTTAGCTAAGCCCAGTATTTTGCATTTAGCACCGTTAGGTAAAGCAAATTTGCATGAATCATCTGGACATAAAAAATACATAATTTGCATTATGCGTCATATTTACACGCATACAGCTTGTGCGTCATATTTTTTGACGCACAGGAGTGAAAATATTGCTGCATCCAAATATTATTAATAATTGGTAAATAATATTTGGATGCAGCATATTTTTCACCTCTGGAAGTGAAAATGATGCCGCATCCAAAATATATTTACCATTTATTAATAATATTAGGAGGCGGCATTAATTTCACTCCTGTGCGTCAAAAAATATGACGCGCAAGCTGTATGCGTGAAAATATGACGCATTATGGAAAAAAACGGCGGCAATGTTATGCAGGATGTGATGTAATAGGATATCCTGTTTACAGATTCTGTACAGTGGGTGTACTTTCACTTTCACTTTGCAGTCTGTGATTCTTCTAGACTGTGTGGCTGTGTGCAGAGTGTTGTCCTGTGATTTTGTGCTTTTTTGTCCTGAGTGCTATCTTACTTGTTGTTTTGTCATTTAAATATTGTTGTATAATACTGTCTGAGTGTGTGTTGTTCACATTTGTCCAGTCCAGTGGTGTATTTATTGTCTTTGGGAGTCTGTTGTGGGTACTGTTATATAGGGGATAGTTGGGCTCTTCTAATTGTTAAGTTTACTTTGTATTTCCTTACTCCTACTTTCCCCATTTTCGCCTTTCTTCTTTTTTTTCCACTACATTTTCCCCTTTTCTGTGCTGAGATGTCGGGTAGGCCACGTCTTGCCAGGATGGGTGAGGAGGAATTGGGGGGGTTCATATGGCTGGTGTGCCATTCCCTCCCACTGATGCTCGAGGCTGGGGGTAGGGTGATATAGGGGTATCACACTGAGGCCCGAAAAATCCGGTGGGGAAGGTGCGGCATCACTTGGTGCGTGTGTATGGGAGCCAACGCAATGACCACCAGCTGAAGCACCGCTGGGCTGACCTGATCTCCAGGGAGCAAGATTTGCCGGACCACCTGGGAATCATGATTGGTGGCCCTGTTGGTGAGTACAGATCATGTAAATGTGCACAATTAAAAGCTGGGTAGTGACATGAGATGATTGGTACACAATCTGCCAGATAAGTTGCCGACTGTGTGTAATGCTGAGGAAACATACATGGTAATTGATGCACTATGTGAAGGATGACAAATGCTAGCAGTCAGGCAGCTCATGCTCTGCAAACTTACAGAATGCTTGTTGCTTAATGTAATTTAGTGCCGCCTTTGTGTCAGACAAGGTAAACATTAATGAGGCAATCATGACTCTACAGGTCACAATTGCCAGTGAAGTATGGATGTACTAACATCATACCTACGTATGTTGACGCTATAGCTAGACTGACATTGGAAACCCTACATGATGCTGAAAATGAGTGCTGCCTTCACGTCAATTGATGATAGCAATTTGGCCCAGACATGTGTCTCATGTGTGTCTGGTGAGTGTGTAAGGAAAGTGTTCACGGAAGTGCTATGCCTGTTAGGGATTAATGTGCTCCTTCATATTTTATTGATACATGCCAGATCTGGACATGAACCATTTTTGGAAAGGAGTCAGGTGCCCTCAGCTAACATCTTAGACAGGTATTTGTTGTTTCTTGTGCCAAAATCCGATTAGGGATGACAGTCCAAAGGTATGGACTAGGGTACAAATATCTATGTTTGGTGCCAAGCACCATTGTTGGGACACATCAATTTATGAAACTGTAACAACATGAGGTATTGCCAAAGTCCCTGCCCCTCTGTACAATGTACCTATCTGTCACAAATGTGACATGACCACATAGGCTGTTTGACAGGTCATGCAGTCCTCAAGTAACCAGCCTTTGGATGTCTCTCTTGGATGCACATGATGAGACGAATACACACCAATATTGTTGCTGCTCACTAATGGAGGTGCATGTTTGCCACCACATGACAGTCAGGGCCACTGCATGTGTGTAGAAGTGTGTGTAACTGTAGCAGGAGACCCATACTATGTAAATGTTGGCTGTGAGATCTTCCATGCAGTATGAGCATGTCTGAAAGGGTTTCATTACTTATGTCAGCTTACACATTGTTTTTGTTATTGAAATTGTTTGTCAGTGCACTGATTCTGAGCACATTCTTCCTTCCATGCTTTACAAGTGGACCTGCACCGTACACAGTGGGTGAGGTGGCTCGTTTTGAGGAGCCCAACACCTACAGTGAGTGTTGACATGTGTGTTATGTTTTGTGTTTGCTGGTGATGTGTGATGGACTCCTGTGTGTTGAACACATTGCAAGGTGTGATGCGCTGCCCAATCATTAGTCTTGTTCCATTAGTGGGATTTCAGTTCTTATAAAATTTTGAGTTGACCAATGCTTATCCAATTGTATGATCTAGGTTTTGTAGACCATTCCTGTAGGCCCCGCTATGAGAACTGGGGTGAGTCATGTGGAATACACTAGTTACAATAAAAGTTGCACTGGGACTCGTCTCAGACTGAGTCTGCATGTCAGACTCACATTTTCCCAGATAGCTTCTGCAAATTGCTTTTCTGAAGACTGCTGCTTCCCTATTCCCCGATGTACTGAGTACACTGTAGGTTGAACCTTCTGGGAGCATGTACTTCCACATGTTGTACTACAAGTGTGTGGAACTAGAGTGCAAAGGCCTAGGCGTGCATGCTAATCATGATCATGGGTGTTCTTGCTACTCTTTGTCTGTTCAAAATAATGCCTCACTGGAAGTATGTGATGTTGACCTAGGTCAGTACATTCTGACATGTGTGGGCCTTGGATAGGTCAAGGTTTAGCTGACTCCGATTTGTTGATAGCCCTTACTGGTGGTGTGTGTGTAGAGCCAAACACATGTTGAGCTTTCTATACACTCCTGGGTGTGCATGTAGTTTGCAATTGTTTGTTGTTCTCCCCCCCCCAAACACAGGCATGGGTTTGTGAATAGGGTACCTAAGACTGAAGCAACCAGTATGTTACACATACTTGTGACTATTTGAAAGTTTGTTTTGAACCTAGTGTACACACTCAGGTATGGCACATGAGTACTGTACTAGCAAATCCTATTACAAATAGCAGACCTTGTGGTTTGTGTTTATCATCACATACACTGACATATGTAGTCCAGGCAATAGGCGGAGGATGTGCAGCATGATTGTTAGCTGACAACTGTCAGTACTTTGATGGCAAGTTATTGCCAGTTGTAACCCATCATGTAGGTTTTGGATGTGCTATGTGTGAGATGTCCTTTGTAGGCAGGCTTTCCATGTACTTCCTCTGAGACTTTCAATGATCTGTACGGTGATATGAGCTGTTACAAGTACAGTAGATGTATTGTCAGATTGACCACTTGTGCTATTTCACACAATGCAGTTCCTATGGTAAATAGTTGCCCTTTGTCTTCACAGCTGCAAACATTACACCAGCCCAGAAGCATGAATTTGAGAGGCGGGCCATGAGGTACAGACACATCCTGCAGGTGCAGTCGGGGTTCCGAAGGATGGCCCGTACATACCAGTCAGATTGGGCCTCCGGAGCACGGTGGGCTTCACCACAGGGTGGCCCAACGTTGCCCACCACAGCCACCACCACCACAACCACCTGTTCTCTCCAGGTGGCCCCACCCACAGCGGGGACAGTTGTCCCTACATCTGCAGCACACCCAGGCCCCAGCAGTGTGACAGCTGCAGGACAGTACAGTGGGCTAGGCTCCACATGGCCACAGAGCACCTCGGCCGGGACACAAACTGCCCCAGCACCAACAGTAGACCCAGCGGCATTCCTGGCTTTGGAACATAAGATGGACCAAGTTTTGAAGAGGGTGAACAATCTTACCCAGGATGTCAGCTACATAAAGAGGCGGGTCAAATCGATCAGGCGGACCCTCCGGAGGGCCAACCTCTAGAAATATCTTTTTGCAATGGACATGATTCCCTCCCCTCCCTCATCTTTCCTTGTTCTCATGATTAGTGGGCTTGGGGGATTAGTGTTAGGTTAGTATAGGCTGTTAGTTTAGTTAGTGTTAGGGAGGGGGGTGGGGGGTCCTGATTCTTTCTACTTTTACTTATTAAGTGTGTGGGTGTGTGTGTGTTGGGCAATGTTGGGGTTCCTGTGTGTTTCATTAAAAAAACAAAAAAACAACAGAAAAAAATAAAAAAATATGAAAAAAACAAAAAACAAAAAAATATATGATTGTTTAGGATAGTATAGTATGTGTGTAGGTTAGTATGTGTTGTCCTCCATGTGTCCTGTCTCATAATGGGGGGTGGTGGTTGATGTTTAGAACGATTCGTTACATGTGATGAGTAAGTTTAGCTTAGGTTAGTTAGGGACAGTTGTGGGTAATGAGTAGTCAGGTTAGATTAGGGTAGGTATGACATTTCCCTTAGTTTCCTCTTGTGTGATTAGTTTTGAATAAATAAAGGATTTTTGTTGATGAGTATGTTTTCTACGTCACAAAGTGTGCTTCCAGACTTGGTATTGGGGGGACAGTTTTAGGTCTGACTGCAGTGTGATGTTCAGGGACCCTTTCTAAGATGAGTTCTTGTAAACACTCTTGTCTTCTTGTCTTCATGACTCACATAGATCATTTGTGTCACTATTCAGCATGATTACCTATTTGGATGTTAACTCAGAAATATTAATTCATGCTGTGTTTTGTAGTGTTTACTTAGATTAGACTGCACAGTTCTATGTGTTAGTATTGCATGGTGACAACATTTATCAGCCACTATTAGTTGACTTTGATATCCCTTGAGGAAGCATTATTCTGTCCAACACAGCATGATGGTGTGTGGTTTCTCACTTCATCAGTTATTCTCCTCAGGATGGGCAGGCTATGATGCAATCCTGGCCACTGTGCAGATGTATCTGACTACATGATGTCAGGACAGTTGTATTGACAAGCTACATGATTAGAACACAGGCACATTTGTGTTATCTACTGCACAGTTGATGTGTCAAATTACACAGAGACATATTGTGAGAAAACAGGGCTGATTGCAGAGGCCCCCTAACATTTTGCCCCCATTTTCCACTTTTTGCTGGTGTTTTCCTGACTCTGATGGTGCCCTGGGTACTGCTAACCAGTCCCAGGGCCTGTGCTCTGTGTAAAATCAATATGCAAATTAGGCTAATTATAATTGGCTAAGTTAACCTACCTATAAGTCCCTAGTATATGGTAGGGCATGTAGGTTTAGGGACCACAGCATAGGTAGTGCACCCATAGGTGCACTGCTGAGGTGCCCAGTGTCATTTTATAGGCAGGCCTGCCTTGCTGGCTGCTTTTAAATTAAAGTTATATGCAAATTCGACTTTGGAATTAAAAGTAGTTCCAAAGTCTCAAACTGCCTTATTTTTACATATAAGTCACCCCTAAGATGTGCCCTATGTGCCCCTAGGGCTGGGTGCCATGTAACTATAAGCAGGAACTTTATAAAAATAGTTTTATAAGCCCTGGTGAGGTAAAAACAGCCACATTTGTTTTTCCCTCATTGCAGTAAATGGCCTTCATAGGCTAGAATGGGGAGACTTTATTTAAATTTTTAAAGTCTCCTTAAATGATGCATACCAAGAGTTTGGTATCAAAATAATTGTTGTAATAAATCCCACAACTTCCAGTTGTTGGATTTAATATAACTTGTTCAGGTAAAGAGTTTTAAACTTTACCTGAAAAGTTGCCAATTTCAGCCCTGCATTGTTTTTGTGGCTGTGCTCTGATTGGCCAGCCATGAGCAGCTTGACCAAGCTGCCTTGATGAGGTGTGAAGTGACCTGGCTTCACACAAAGGAATGTGCCTGTGGGAGGGAATCTCCCCTCAGCAGATTGTGAGGCAGGAAGGGGGACGGCTGCCAAACTGGTCTTCAAAGGCAGAGAAGGACATTTGGAGCAACCAGCAACACTCCCACATCCTGCAACCCCAGACAACTAGGTGCCCCCTTCATTAGATTAGGAGAGGGCAGGAGAGGGGTGTGTTTATGATTTTTAGCCACACCAGTGGGTCGGCTCAGCCAGATGTAACCTCCAAAAATCAGATTCAGCCATGATGGATTTTTAGAGAATGTTCCCTCCTGAGATTGATTTTTGCCACACTTCCCAGGAAGTGGTCATCACCTGCACCTGATTGGAGAACCAGGACCCCCCTGCTTTTCACCCAGGAGCAAGGATAAAACTGGCAGACCTGCACCCACACCTCAGTTCCCTACTACATCCAACAAGGAAGAACGAAAGAAGAAGAAGGACTGCCCTGCTGGACCCCTGGCCTGCACCTGGAACCTGCACTCAGAAGGACTGCACCAGCTGCACACTTGGGCTTCACCACAAGAAGGACTTTGCCTTGCTTCAACTGGTTCAAGGAGGGACTCCCTGTTTGCTACAGGTGAAAAATTGCTATCCAGAGTCCCCTGCACCAACTCCTGAAGAAAGCGACCAGCTGACCACTGTCCAGTGGCCAAAAAGGAGTTTGCACCCGGTGCATTCTGGGAGTTGGAGTCCGCACCCCCCAAGGACCATCTCAGAACTTCTGGACCCTTGGGGTGAGCTGTGGACCCCAAAAGAACCTTAAAAGGACATCTGGGAGAAGCCCCAGAAGTTTGGAGAAGTTTGGAGAATTTTTGTAAAAAGCTCCATAGAGGGACCGACCCGCCGTGGCAACTCTAGCCGGCTTGCTTCAACCGCGATCCGGCCTGATTTGCTGGTTCGTCCCAGTAAAGAAAAATCTCCGAAAAAGAGACTAAGTCCGAAGGTAAAAAGTTGACCGGGACCTCCCAGCCATCGTATCCGAGAAGGGCTCCATGGACGTCGGATCAAGATCCAGGTTTACCCTGGTCGAAGGATTTTCACCTCGAAAAAACGACTAAGTCCGAAGGTAAAAATCTCCACCGAGGATTCCAGCTTTGCGTGTCCGGAGAAGGGCTCCAGGAGGTCGGATTGGACTGGCAGGTTCGTCCCGCTGAAGAAAATCTTTGAAAAAAAAGACTAAGGGGGTCATTCCAACCATGGTGGTCGGTGATAAAGCGGCGGCCAACCCGCCAACAGGCAGGCGGTCCAAAAAATGGAATTCTGACCCTGGCGGGAACCGCCAACACAGCCCGCCACCTTAACACTCCGACCGCCACGGCGGGACACACAAACAGCGCGGCGGTCACTGCCAACAGGCAGGCGGCAGACAATGTACCGCCCACACTATCACAACTCACCAATCTGCCACCTTTTCCGGGGCGGGAGCCCTGCCGATAAAAACACGGCGGAAACAGACTACGAACAGGAAAACACTCACCTCTACACACTCCACGAGGACGGAGAACAGCATGGAACCCGAATTAAACATCCTACCAGCTATTGTCTACCTGCTCATCTACCACGAGTACGAACGCCGGCGCAGACGACAACGGTGAGTACTGCACCTACGACACAGAGGAGGGGGGAGGAGGAAAGCTTACGGGCACACACATATGCGCCCCCCCCCAACTATCTACACACCAATGCAGAGCACCAAGTCACAGTGACACCACCCAAACCCCCCGGAATAATGCAAAGACATAATTAAAGTGAGAAACAAATTTATGTATAAAAGAGGTTCTTTGAAGTCATGGTAAAATAGCAATATGAATTGTAAAAAATCAAGTAAGAACATTGCGAAACCGATAAACATAGGCAATAAGTTCTGCACAGTCATTTAAATTTCCACTGTCCATGGGCCAAAGTGTATCAACACATGGGCAAAGCCCACACAGGAGACCTGAGTCCGTTGGAGAGAACACTGCTGGGGCATCAGATGACAAAACTACAGGCACCTCAGGGGGAAGGGAAGGGGGGGCACCTCAGCCACATGAGTCCACGACGCCAGATCCACGAAGGGTCCACCATGCCCACTGTGCCATCCTGGGGAGTGCAAAGCCACAGTCTCACAAGTCTCTACAGAGGGTGGTCTGCCCACTGTGCCATCCTGGGGAGTGCAGAGACACAGGCCATCAGGTGGATTACAGACTCCACAGGTAATGGAGGAGGCAGGGTGCCCCGAGTGCAGCGTGAACACTAGCTCGACACAGAACTGGCACTGTCAATGGGCCAGCGGTGCTTGACAGGAAGGGCCCAGCGGAGTGGTGCGTGACAGGAAGGGCCCAGCGGAGCGGTGCTTGAGACGGCGGGGCCCAGCGGAGCGGTGCTTGAGACGGCAGGGCCCAGCGGAGCGGTGCTTGAGACGGCGGGGCCCAGCGGAGCGGTGCTTGACAGGAAGGGCCCAGCGGAGCGGTGCTTGAGACGACGGGGCCCAGCGGAGCGGTGCTTGACAGGAAGGGCCCAGCGGAGCGGTGCTTCAGACGGCGGGGCCCAGCGGAGCGGTGCTTGACAGGAAGGGCCCAGCGGAGCGGTGCTTGAGACGGCGGGGCCCAGCGGAGCGGTGCTTTAGAGGAAGGGCCCAGCGGAGCGGTGCTTGAGACGGCGGGGCCCAGCGGAGCGGTGCTTGACAGGAAGGGCCCAGCGGAGCGGTGCTTGAGACGGCGGGGCCCAGCGGAGCGGTGCTTGAGACGGCGGGGCCCAGCGGAGCGGTGCTTGACAGGAAGGGCCCAGCGGAGCGGTGCTTGAGACGGCGGGGCCCAGTGGAGCGGTGCTTGACAGGAAGGGCCCAGCGGAGCGGTGCTTGAGACGGCGGGGCCCAGCGGAGCGGTGCTTGACAGGAAGGGCCCAGCGGAGCGGTGCTTGAGACAGTGGGGCCCAGTGGAGCGGTGCTTGACAGGAAGGGCCCAGCGGAGCGGTGCTTGAGACGGCGGGGCACAGCGGAGCGGTGCTTGAGACGGCGGGGCCCATCGGAGCGGTGCTTGGCAGGAAGGGCCCAGCGGAGTGGTGCTTGAGACGGCGGGGCCCAGCGGAGCGGTGCTTGACAGGAAGGGCCCAGCGGAGCGGTGCTTGAGACGGCGGGCCCAGCGGAGCGGTGCTTGACAGGAAGGGCCCAGCGGAGCGGTGCTTGAGATGGCGGGGCCCAGCGGAGCGGTGCCTTTCTGCACAGCGGGGCCCTCTTCAGCGGTGTCTTTCTGCACGGCGGGGCCCTCTTCAGCGGTGCCTTTCTGCACGGCGGGGCCCTCTTCAGCAGTGCCTTTCTGCACGGCGGGGCCCTCTTCAGCGGTGCCTTTCTGCACGGCGGGGCCCTCTTCAGCGGTGCCTTTCTGCACGGCAGGGCCCTCTTCAGCGGTGCCTTTCTGCACGGCGGGGCCCTCTTCAGCGGTGCTTGTCCAGTCATTCAAGGGAGTCAGACCTGGCCAGGACTCCCTGCTTAGTCGCCCTCCGACCGTGCAGTTGCTGGACCCTTCTGTGACGGAGTCCTGGGCCCGTGGGTGTCCTCCCTCACACCCGGGATGGGGCTTGTGGGGCCCTCCTGGTCCGCGCCCCTGCTGGCTGCCTTCTCCGCCCTGCTTCCCTTGCCCTCCTTCGATGAGGCTCTCTGGCCCTTGCCTCCCCTGGATGTTGTGGCAGGTGACGGCCCAGGACTTTGCTCCTTGGGGGCAGCCGTGTCAGTCTTCTCGCGGCGGCCCTTGATTTTTTACGGGTCCTCTTTCCAGGGGGGGGGGGCTGGCTGTCCCCTAGCTGCTGGCCGATGTATCAGTGCTGGGAAAGGGTGGACTCCAAAACCCGTGCACAATGGTGACACTTGAAGCAGGGCTGGTGGTGGCTGAGGTGCTCTTGGGACTCTTAGCAGATGGAGGGGGTGGGTCAGGTGGGGCGAAGAGGTTAAGTTTGGAGAGGTAAAGTTTTTTAGGACCAATGTAAAGGGTAGTTGTAGTGGGTATGGGAGTGGAGGAAGAGGATGTGGTTGTAAGAGAGTTAGGTGTGCTGTCTTTGGGTGCAGGTGCTTGTGACGTAGGCTGTCGTGAGGTGGTTGGCTGTTGGGTGGGTGGCTGCCTGCGTTTGTGTGTCTTGGAAGAGGGGGTGACAGACACAGTGGGAGAGGACACAGGGGACGTGTAAATGGCAGTGGGGGTGGTGACTGCATGTGTGCGGACTGTACTGGAGGGTGTGCTGGTGATGGAAGTACTGGCTGAGGGTGGTGTGCATGCAGGTGTGAGTGGAGACGTCACAGGGAGGGAGGAGGGAGACGAGGAGGAGGGGGACACAGAGGTGGTAGTGACTGTTGGCATGTCTGCATCTGGGTGTTGCTTGGGTGAATGCTTGTGTGATCTGTGGTGCTTATGTCTGGATGAGCTGCCCTTGGGTGTTGAGGTGTGTGCAGGCTGGTCTGATGGTGTGGATGGGATAGGCTGAGGAACAGGAGACAGAGACAGGGTGGAGGCAGTTAGAAGAGGGAGGCTGGAAACAGGGACAATGGCTGCCGTCAGTGCTGAGGCCAGAGCATTGAACGATCGTTGATGGGCAGCCTGACCCGAATGAATGCCCTCCAGGTATGAATTGCTCCGATGCACCTCCCTCTCTACCCCCTGGATGGCATTCAAAAGGGTAGACTGCCCAACAATGATGGTCTGTAGGAGGTCAATGACCTCCTCACTGAGGGCAGCAGGGGTAACAGGGGCAGGGCCTGAGGTGCCTGGGGCGAAGGAGATGCCCGCCTTCTTGGGCGAGCGGGCACGGAGCGAAGGCTGAGGGGCTGCTGGGAGGGCGGAGCTGGTGCGCTGGGTGGCGGCTGTACCTGTAGAGGCGGGGGGCCCGGATGTTGCTGCCACCGCTAGGGAGCTCCCTTCCGAGGACGTGTCGGTGTCGCTGGTGTCACCACGGGTCCCCGTTGTGGTGCTCCCCTCGCCCTCCGTATCACTGGTGACCTCGGTGTCTGTACCATGGCCCACCGCGGCCTTGTGAGTTGCAGCTCCCTCGTGCTCCGATGCCAATTCTCCTCCGCCTGATGATGCTAATGCACACATGCACAAGAAGATAAAGAAAAAGGGTGGGGGGAGAAATAAAAACAGGTTGAGTGCATGCATTGTAAACACCGTTGTCGGAGAGGACAGACACAGGAGCCTCCAGCACTACGCCGCGCAATCGGGGTACACTACTTAGTACTTGTGACTAGGCCTACAGGTCTATGGACAACAAATGCACACATGGGTGATGCTGGACCATGGATTGCTGTACTTGGCACCCTACAGAGGTGGGGGGCAGGGGGCACAGGGCCATGCCTAAAGGAGGGGACTACACTACAGAAAGCGCCCTGGCCTAATGTCACCCACAGCCCTCCTCCCCCACCCAGGCACCTCCACTGCGCGTAAAGATAGCAGAATGTGCTGGTACTCACCCCCTTGTGTCTGCTGTGATGTCCTCACGCGCCCATCCAAATCGGGGTAGGCCAGCGCCAGGATCCGGGACATCAGGGTGGTCAAGGTACGACTGGCACCCCTCCTACGTTGGGAGGCCATCCCCAGCAGTGACTCGGCGGTCTTCCTGGTCCCGCGGCGGATGTCCTCCCACCTCTTTCGGCAGTGGGTGCCCCGTCTGTTGTGGACCCCCAGGTCCCTGACTTCCTTGGCGATGGCACGCCAAATGTCGACTTTCTGATGGGCGCTGACCTGTTTGACATGTACAGGGTGGGAAAGGAAATTTCAACATTTTTCTGCATGTTAGATGTGATTGCCCCCCCCTCCCCAACCCTGCCATGTGGCACATGCTCTCATCTGTCGTGCCTTGCACTCCTCATTCGCTCCCCACCATCTTACATCCACCATACACAACCCAGGCATAGCCCATTCAACGTGCACCCAGTGTACTTACCTGTTGGTCTGGAGGACCGTAGAGTAGCGCATACTGGGGCAGGACCCCATCCACAAGTTTCTCCAACTCTTCTGAAGTGAAGGCAGGGGCCCTTTCCCCAGTCGCAGCAGCCATTGTCTCTTCCAGACCGAGGTCACAGCAGCACTTGCAGTATAGGTCCTCTCCTGTGGATGATCAGGTCTCGAGTGATTAATCAGATAGAAAATGGCGGTCACGCCCGTGGCGGTGCGTACCGCGGCGGTGCGTCCCGCGACCGCCGGCGCACATCGTCATTGGCTCCTGAGACCCATAGGGTTCAATGTTAACCAATGCTGCTTTGCGCCGCGGTCTTCGACCGCCTACCGCCACTGTGTGCCACGCCAGCGCAGTGACCTCACATCCCACTGTCACACTTCACAGGTCAGGCAGCCGCCATTTCAAGGGCCCACATGGCATGATTTCTACTGCGTCACACAGGCCTAGGCCTTGCATTGCCACTCATACAAGCCGTTCCATGCATAGCGATTCGTGTACTGTGCAAGCTGTGTGAACGAACCTGTGGGTTGCTTGACTCTGTGCTCCATGTTGTCCTTCCTAGGCGCCGTCCGCTGGGACTTGCGAGGAGAAGGATGAATCCTCCAGTGTACCGACCGCTGGTGGACCTGTCGACAATGGAAGAATGACATATTATACTTCGATACCGACTTGACCAAGCCACTATACATGAACTGTGTGCCCAGCTGGAGCCAGACCTGATGTCCCCCATCCGCCAACCCACAGGGATTCCCCCTCTGGTGCAGGTTCTGTCAGTACTCCATTTTTTGGCAAGTGGGTCTTTTCAGACAACAGTGGCCATGTCATCAGGGATGTCTCAGCCTATGTTTTCTAAGGTTTTGTCCAGAGTGTTGTCTGCCCTGATGAAATACATGCGGAGGTACATTGTTTTCCCTGCGGAGGGTGATTTGGCCACTGTGAAGGGTGATTTCTATGCCCTTGGACATATCCCCAACATCATTGGTGCCATTGATGGGACCCATGCGGCTTTAGTACCCCCAAAAGACAATGAGCAGGTGTACAGAAATAGAAAAAATTACCATTCGATGAATGTCCAGGTGGTCTGTTTGGCTGACAGGTACATCTCCCATCTAAATGCCAAGTTCCCTGGGTCAGTGCATGACGCGTATGTCATGCGAAATAGCAGCATCCCTTATGTGATGGAACAGCTACAGAGACACCATGTGTGGCTAATAGGTGACTCTGGTTACCCCAACCTGCCCTGGCTATTGACCCCAGTGAGGAATCCCCGGACCAGGGCAGAGGAACGGTACAATGAGGCACATGGGCGAACTAGGAGGATTATAGAACGGACCTTCGGGGTCCTGAAGGCCAGGTTTAGGTGCCTGCATATGACAGGTGGATCCCTAATGTACTCACCAAAGAAGGTGTGTCATATCATCGTGGCCTGCTGTATGCTTCACAATCTTGCATTGCAACGCCAGGTGCCTTTCCTGCAGGAGGATGGTCCAGATGGTGGTGTTGTAGCAGCTGTGGAGCCTGTGGAGAGGGAAGAGGAGGAAGACGACGGGGACGACACGGACAACAGGGACACAGTCATACAACAGTATTTTCAGTAGCACACAGGTAAAAATCACCCACGCCATTTTACATTTACTTCTGGCCTCCTGCATCTCTACTTTCTGTGTTTCCCCCCCAGTTCCTTTTAACTGATTTTTGACTTTCCCTTCCCTTTTCAGAGCTGTATGACCCACAGCGTGACTTCTGCTTTGTTTGCCCATGGACTAATTCTTATTGTCATTGGTATGTTGTCATCACAATGTAACTGAACATTATTTCACCGTTATGTGTAATACATTTGTAAAGAATACAAGCAGACTCATGAAATTTGAAGTGCAATTGGTGATTTATTTTAAGTGCTGCATATAGGTCCATGATAGTAAAACGGTGATGGGTGGGGGTGGAGTAATGTCCATGGCAGAGTCCAGTTCTCAGTCGCACAGGTGCATTGTCCATATGCCTGTGGAAGGATGGAGCAGGGGCAGTTCAAGGTTGGACAGGGTGACAATGTGGGACAGTGGGATGACATCAGGGGGTATCTTATGCTGGCGGGGGTCTTAGCATCCTACTCTGTCTTCTTGTGTGATCTCAGGTTCCGCTTGCGGGGTGGTTGATCTTCAGCAGGAGGTGGGGTTCTGGTGGCCTGTCGTGGTGTGGGGGCCTCCTGTCCACTAGCGCCGGCGGAGGTGGTAGGCTGTTCGTCGTCCGGGCTAGTGACAGGGGCCCTTTGGGGTGCCACATGGTCCCGCAATGTGTGACTATCTGGTTGAGGGCCAGGACGATGGTCCCCATTGCGGTACCGATGTTCCTGAGTTCGTCTCTGAACCCCATGTACCGTTCCTCCTGCTGTGCCTGGATCTCCTGGAACCTGGCCAGTACCGTCGCCATCGTCTCCTGGGAGTGGTGGTATGCTCCCATGATGGTGGTGAGGGCCTCTTGGAGAGTGGTTCCCTGGGCCGGTCAACCCCCTCTCGCACAGCAGCCCTCCCAGTTCCCCTGTTTCCCCGGGCCTCTGTCCCCTGGACGGTGTGCCCACTACCACTGCCCCCAGGTCCCTGTTGTTGTTGGGGTGGTGGGTCAGCCTGGGTGCCCTGTAGTGGCGGACACACCGCTGATTGACGCGTCCTGGAGACAGAGGCATGGGCCCGCTGGGTGGGAGCTGTGCTGGTATTCCCAGAGGGGGTTGGGTCTGCTGTGGCCTGTGTCTGTGTGTGGGGAACCGACTGTCCAGAGGTCCCCGATGGTCCGGGCTGGTCATCAGGTTCTAGGTCGACAGAGCTGCTGTCATCACTGGGGGCCTGTTCTGGGGGCGGGATGGACAAATCTGGATCCTCCTGGCCGGTGTGTTGGCGTTCGGGCCCTGCAGGGTTAAAAGAGTATGGTTATTGCTTCTGTGTGTGCCATGGCGTGCGATTTGTGGGTGCCCTTGTCCCCCAGTGCTGGCATTCCCTTGTGGGAGGAGTTGTGAGTGTGGTTTGTGGGGGGGGATGGGTATGTGCAGTGGTCATGCTTAGGTGATGGGTGTCCATGGTTTGTGTTGGCATTCAGGGATTGGTGTTGTGTTGGGTGGGTTGTGCTGGTGAGACATTGGCAGGGAGGATGTGTGCAGGGGGGTTGGGGGTGAGGGTGGGTGTGTGGGTTGGCATGCTGGTGGTTGGGGGGGTGAAGTATTTGGGATTAGACTTACCAGAGTCCATTCCTCCGCCTACTCCAGCGAGGCCCTCAGGATGCAGGATGTTCAAGACCTCTTGCTCCCATGCTGTGAATTCGGGTGGAGTGGGTGGGGGTCCGCCGCCAGTCTTCTGCACAGCGATGTTGTGTCTTGACACCATTGACCGCACCTTCCCCCGTAGGTCGTTCCAGCGCTTTCAGATGTCTTCCCGGTTTCGGGGATGCTGTCCCACAGCGTTGACCCTGTCGACGATCCTTTGCCATAGCTCCGCCTTCCTGGCTATTGTGGTGTGCTGCACCTGTGTGCCGAATAGCTGGGGCTCTACCCTAATTATTTCCTCCACCATGACCCTGAGTTCTTGGTCCGAGAACCTGGGGTGTCTTTGGGGTGCCATGGGGTGGTGTGGGGTGGTGTTTGTGGTGATGAGTGTGGTGTGTGTGGTGGTGTGTGGTGTTTTGTGCGTGGATGTAGTGTGGGTGATGATGTTGTGTGTTGGGCTTTTCAATAGCTGTGCTCTCTCTCTTTCTCGCCTTCTCTCCGAATTTCTAGTAGTGGGGGTTTGTGGGTGATGTGGGTGTGTGTTTTATAGTTGATTGGATGTGTGGGAGTGGTGTTTGTATGTGTATCAGGCGTGTGTATTTCTAATTGTCCAATGTGGCAGTGTTTTGGAGCTGGGTGTGTATTTTGACCGCGGCGGTGTGTACCGCCAATGGAATACCGCGGTTAAATGACCGCCGCGTGGATTCGTGGGTCGTAATGGCATGGGCGTCTTTGTGTTGGCGTGACGGTGGAGGTTTGGTCATCTCCAGTTTATCGCTGACCGCTGATGAGGCGGCCTTCCGTGGATGTCGGGTTTTTGGCGGTTTGGCAGTTGTGGGTCAGAATGACCGTGGCGGTTTACCGCGGCGGTAGAATGGCGGTCTTCTGACCGGCGGTAAGAGCCTTTTACCGCCGAGGTCAGAATGACCCCCTAAGTGTGAAGGTAAACTTTTAACCGAGGCCTCCCGCAGCCTGTAGCCGAGCAGGGCTCCATCGCGGTCGGCCTTAAACTTTGAATTTGCCCCGGTCGAGGTGCAACCAGATGACCCGATTGCCGCTTTTTGTTTCTAGGCGCTAAAAAAAAAAAAAATCTTTAAAAATTCATATCTCCGGTTCCCCTTATCCGATTTTATTCGTTTTGGTGTAGTTTTAAAGATAAAAATATATTCTATTTTTATAAATTGGTTTTGGATTTTTAAACTGTTTCCTGTGTTTTATTTAATTACTGTTTTGTGATATTTGAATACTTTACACTCTGTCTCCTAAGTTAAGCCTTGACGCTCGTTGCCAAGCTACCAAGTGTTGAGCTGGATTTAATTTACTGAGACCTAACTGGACCTTAGTGGAGGTTAGTGGCCTATTGCTAAGTGTAGGTACCTACCAGCCCTTACCAATAACCCATTTTCCAACACATATTTGTTGTGCAAGTGCTATTTATTTAAAAGTGCTGTAGTGCAATATGTAAATTGTCCATGTTTGATGAGTCCGTTCTAGTGAAATCTTACATTGTGATCCTACAGAAGGGGTGAAGGTAATGCTACTGACATGCTGGGGTGATGTTACAGACAATGAAGAGGGACAGGATTTGCCAATTAGTAGGAGAGAGATATTCACTGGGCATGTTGACAAGATATACAGTGGTTAGCAGAACAGTCATTTAGTAGAGTTGTTGTAAGACTGGCATTTGACAAAACGTAGGACCTTGGTAAAAGTTGACCATGGTGCAGGAACTAGTGCTTCCGGGTACTCTTCCGTGTGAATGTGATCTGTTCCATGTCTTCTTCTTCTGATGTGTGTGTTGCCTGCTTTGTCCTTGTTGTTGGTTGTGAAGGGGCAACACACACCTCAGTGTTAGAAGACATGGAGTCAGACATCCTGGTCGCTGCTCCCTGTGAAGGTCTTAAGGGCAGTACTGCAGCAAGGAGGATCTGCTGGTTCTTGAGAATAGCAGCCACATCACGATGGTAGGCAGCCAGGTCGGCCCTGAGGGAGTCATGATTGCATTCGTGCATGCAGTGGAATGTTTGGGGTGCAAGGTGTTGTGGCAACTCCCTTACTGCAGTGGTGAATTCCTTGACAGTTTCTTGTAGTCCTTGCAGTATGGATGTTAAGGCTTGCATAGCTGCTGCCTGATCTGCAGATGACATCATGCACGAACGCACCCCCTCAAGGCTGGCTGCCATAGTTTGCATCCCCACCCGCACCTCCTTGGCCAGCTCCCGCTGTACTCCAACTACAGTTCTCTCAAAGCTGGTGCCAGTGTCGTCTGAGTCCTCAGCTGTATTGGAGCTGGCAGGTCTTACAATTGGGGTGGTGGGTGGATCCTCTGCGATGGCTGCTTGTTCTGTGCTCCTCCTTGTGACTGAAGGTGGGGTCTGGAGGGTTTCAAGGAACTTTTGGATGGTCTCCTGGGGAATGTTTATCGGCTCGTCATCCATGTCATCAGGGAAATCTGGGACAAGCATATCAGCAGGAGATCCATCTTCCTCTACAATGAAACAGGGTACAATTAGTGTGTCTGTATTGTGACAATTTTGACGTGACATGTCTGCCTTTTGATGAATTCACTTTGGGATCTTGTTTTGTATTAATATCTGCAGTCCTTCAGATGGGCATTGTTTCAGGCCTATGGCCCACCTGTGTGTTACATGTATGTTATTGAGTTATCAGACTTGTCAGCCTCATTGCCTCTAGGTGTTGCTTTATGCCAAATAGAGAATTGCCACCTTTTTGTCCTACTCGACCCTCCGTGTATATCTATTCTCATGGTGAGACCTTTCACTGGCTGTGGGTGTTCTGATGGCCCTGGCAGCAAACTTAACTATCAGGACCTGTCCCAATCCCTGATCTTTCACATCGACTTAATTGTAATTGACATGTAGCATATCCTATGCATGGCAATGTTATGATGTGATATGGATGTTGACATTGTTGATGTGTCCTGCTGATGTTGGGTTATGTGTGTTACATTGGATTGCCCTGATAATCGTATCAGTGTCCTATTTCCCCCTCTGACTGTGCAGGTGTATTTCAGTGACCAGTTACATGTGTCCCCTCCTCAATGCTGTTGTCTGAGCAGTATGACATTTGTGATGTTGCCTTGTTAGCCAGGCACAGGATGGACCCTGACATATGCAGCATGGGTGTGTCCTTAGTGCTGTGTCACTCCTATTGTTGTTTACATTGGCCGATGTTTGCGGCAACTATGGGCATTGACATTTGAGTGTACTGGGGCCTTTGTCTTGTTTCTGGAGATTGTTGCAGTTGTCATCCTCACCCCCTAATTTAGGTATGTATGTTCCATGGGGAGGTTACTGCCATTGGCTACTTGAGCTGCACACAGATCAGAGGTGGTAGTGGCAACTGTTGATGCAGTTACATTGCAGTTGTCGGTTTGGCTAGAGGATTGCTAATAGGGCCCTAGTTAATGTAGGAGGTATGTTGGCTGACGAGTGCCAGGATGTAAGTTATACGTAGTCTCCTTCCCTCCTGGCGTGGCTTTCCCTTTGCTCCATCGTTGGCATGACAGCATGCCCCCATGGGACTGTTGTTGGTGTTGTGTAATGGTGTGCCCCAGGTCTTCTCAGAACGGGCCATGCCCCCCTGCCGTGCCCCTTTACCCATGCCACTCCATGTATATGATGACTTACATGCAATGTGTAGTAGGTATCCCCCCCGCTTACACTTAACATTTGTGCATTATAATTCCCCATGCGACTTACCCTGCATGTGCGTTGTCTCGTGCTAGTCTGCGCTGTCCTGTCCTTGAATCCCTGTGACGATCTCCTCAAGGATGACGGCTGTGACCATCTCCGCCATGTGGTCCAGGGCCTCCTGGTGTGCTGGACTCCCACCTCCAGTCTGCAGTGCTGCCTTCCTGTTCCTGGCCATCTTTTCCTTGGTCCTGCGTTTGCAGTCATGCCAGCGTTTCTTGCACTCGATGACTGTTCTGCGTACTTCTGCCACACTGTTAATCTTGTCAACAATTTGTTGCCATATAGCCTCTCTCCTACTGATTGGCAACTTTGATGTGACAAACAGTTGGTGCGGGTGTTCCGTCACCTCTTTAACCAGGATTTCCTGCTCCTCTGCACTGAAGCAACACTTTCTTTTCTTTCTATAAGTGTTCTGGTTCTTGTATGGATCCTCCTGGCTGGTTCCTGGTCTGCTGTCATCTTCCTGGGGTCTGTAGTGGCATCTGGGATCCATTTTGGCTCTCCTCTGGTGAACTGGCAGTGTTCGTGTTTTTTTTTTACGCTATTGCGTCAAAAAACTGCGCATATCCGGTTTGCGGTTTCGTAAATCGACCCACAGGCATTTCCGCCGCGTTAACGTCGTTTTCCTTTACGACTTGACGCCACGGTGTGCGTCAAAAATAATGACTCCCACCTGTTGTTTGCGCCGCCGTGTGTCAAAGTATAAATATGGCGCCCGCACGGCGCAACAAAATGGCGTTAGCCGGCGGTAATTTTTTTGGTGCAAAACTGCACCAGTGCAGTTTTGCGTCAAAAAGTATAAATATGGGCCTTAGTTTGCATTTAACTTCTTGCACTCCAGACATACCTATGATTCAAGGTGCCCCATTCCCAGTATTGTTATATGTGGATGGCACAGTTTCAATAGCCAGCATGCCCAGAGCTTTGTGTTTATTGGTCCACTCATTTGTAGAATTTATGGGCACTCTTGATCTATTAACTAATTTCTCTAAATATTTTGTAATGATGCGTGGCCCCTAAAGCCTACCACTTTCAGGTATTGTGGTCAGAACAAACCAACTATTAGGCACAAGCACTTTTTCTAACCTGGGGATGATGTTTAGCACAACTAGTTCATGGGCACTGAATATAATCCGCCACAGGGCAAAGTTATCTAGGGCTATCGGCTGACTTTTTAGCTTTCTGTCCCCACTGGGAGGATGGGCCCTTCTGCTGATGTTACAGATTTACAACTCACAATGTGTCCCTGTGGCTTTGTATAGGGCAGATATTTGGTGGTTTGGGGATCCTTCAGCTATTCAGGTAGAGGAATTTTGTTTCTGCAGGAAACTTTTAACTATTCCATTATACTCCTCCCACTGTATCTGCCTTAAGGAGTTGGGTCTACGTTATTTGAGTAATCTAATCAAACTCGCCCACCACTGTTATGGTTGTCCATTTGGAAAACCGAAGAGGCCTCTTTAACAAGAGATATAATAGCAGACTGTTTAGTGTGTGATAAAGGCTTCGCTATCCCATGGATTTAATCTGTGAAGAAGTCTGATATGGCATTGGCTTATCTTAGGTGTCTACTAATGTTGCACTGTGTGGATATATGTGTATGTATTGCAAATTTTCCACTTTTATGTTTGCTTCGCAACAAATAAAGATTTTTGAATTTAATTGAATTGAATGTAGTCTTAACTAACTAAAGAAAATAACAATGGAGATGGACTTTTAAGCTCCTTTACATAACACACCTGAGGCTGTATCATGATGGTCTTTTCTGGCCCAGTGCAGAGATGAATGCATGTTTTATGTGATTTCATTGTGTAAACTGAATTTACTAAACTCTAAGGCCCATATTTATACTTTTTTAGCGGCGCGTTTGCGCCGCTTTTTGACGCAAAAACGGCGCAAACTTACAAAATCCAATTGTATTTTGCAAGTTTGCGCCGTTTTTGCGTCAAAAAATTACGCAAATGCGGCGCTAAAAAAGTATAAATATGGGCCTAAATTTCTCAAAGTTAATGTTTTATTTTCAGATAGTACAGCTTGGCAACAGTAGGCAAGGTTTGCCTCATTCTGTTTATCTTCCAGTTCATATACCGTGTGTTAAAAATGGGGTCTCTAGTTTGAATTCAGTTTGCACACTGTCCAAGTAGAGACCCTCACTCTACTCAGGATAAGGGATATACCCAGCTCAGATAACCCCTCCTCACCCCCTTGGTAGCTTGACACGAGCAGTCAGGCTTATTTCAGAAGCAATGTGTAAAGCATTTGCACATAACACACAGTAATACAGTGAAGACAGTACAGAAGGACACCACACCAGTTTAAGAAAAATAGCCAATATTTATCTATATTAAACAAGACCAAAACAAGAAAAATCCAGCATACAGTAATAAAGATATGAATTTTGCAAGAATTGTCTTAAAAATACAGCTCCTTGAAGTTGATAGCCCTGTCTCGGGATATCAAGACGGCGTGAACAAATCGAACAGTTCAGGCTGACCGCGGTGTCGCAGGCCTGCTACGGTGTCGGGAAGACCCGCAAACAATACCTTAGAAATGTAGGGCATCATCATCCTTGCGATTGGATCCAGAGTGTGGCGTTGGATCCGGAGGTCGGTGCGGGAGTCGTCAGGCCCTTGAAGTCACAGAGGTTGCAGATCGAACTCTGGGCTGATCACAAAGTCAGGAGTGCTGGTGTGGATGGCGTCGGAGCTGCGATGCGAAGCGGAACGATGTGACGTGCGGTGCACACAAGTCACATTGCAGGCAGCGGCTTGGTGACAGGGTCATGCGGCGTTGATGAGACCAGGGCTGTGGTGTGAAACAGGGTGGTGCAATGTGTTGTGTCTCCAGGTCACGGTGCACGCAACCGCGTCGTCGTTGCTGAAGCACTGCCAGTGGTAGGCCCGAGGTGACGATGCAGCATGGGGCAGGCTCCGTGCTGCGCCATGGGCCGCAGTGCAGGCAGGGCCATCTGTTGACAACACTGGAGTTGATGGTGAAGGCGTCGGTGGACCGGCGCTTCGATGTCGGATGGGACGGTGCTTCGTGTACCTCATGAGCGGTGTCCTCAGGCCACAGTGCAGCATAGTCGGGGATGCCAAGGCTGCCGTGCAAGCAAGGCGATGCGGATTGCGGGCCCACAGGTCTCGGTGCAAGCAGTGGCAGTGAGTCCAGGGTTGTGGTGTGACGTGGGTCATGCCTCCTTGTGCTGTCATCCAGTCATAGGGCAGTCAGTATCGTCAATGACGGTATCACAGTGGGTTTTCTTCTTTTGCAGCACAAAACACACAGTTCCCAGTTCTGTAGGCAGATGAAGCTGAAGTCTTTGATATCTCTAAGACTTTCAACAGGAGGCAAGCTCTTCTCCAAGCCCTTAGAGAAACTTAAAAAGCAGGATACACAGCAAATTCCAGTCTTTGTCCTCTTTAAGACAAAAGCAGCAACTGCAGGCCAACCCAGCAATGCACACACAGCAAAGGGGAAGTGCTCCTCCTCCAGCTCTTCTTCCTGGCAGAGGTTCCTCTTGATCCAGAAGTGTTCTAAAAGTCTGGGGTTTTGGGTCAACTACTTATACCCAGTTCTGCCTTTGAAGTATGCAAAGTTTAAAGGAAAGTCTCTGTTGTTGACAAGATCCTGCCTTGCCCAGGCCTGGCCCAAGACTCACATCAGGAGGTTCGAGACTGCATTGTGTGAGGGCAGGCACAGTCCTTTCAGGTGTGAGTGACCACTCCTCCCTCCACTCTAGCCCAGATGATCCATCAGGATATGCAGGCTACACCTCAGCTCTGTTTGTGTCACTGTCTAGTGGTCATTGACAAACAGCCCAACAGTCAGTCTGACCCAGACAGGGAATCCACAAACAGGCAGAGTCACAGAATGGTTAAGCAAGAAAATGCTCACTTTCTAAAAGTAGCATTTTCAACCTGACAATCTAAAAATCAAATTTACTAAAAGATATATTTTTAAATTGTGAGTTCAGAGACCACAAACTCCACATTTCTATCTGCTCTCAAAGGAAAACTGTACTTTAAGGATATTTAAAGGCAGCCCCCATTTTAACCTATGAGAGAGCTGGGCCTTGCAACAGTGAAAAACACATTTGGCAGTATTTCACTGTTAGAACATGTAAAGCACATCAGTACATGTCCCACCTTTAACACACACTTCACCCTGCCCATGGGGCTACCTGGGGCCTACCTTAGGGGTGCCTTACATGTAGTAGAAAGGGAAGGTTTGGGCCTGGCAAGTGGGTATACTTGCCAGGTGGAATTGGTAGTTTAAAACTGCACACACAGACAATGTAGTGGCAGGTCTGAGACATGTTCACAGGGCTACTCTTGAGGGTAGCACAATCAGTGCTGCAGGCCCACTAGTAGCATTTGATTTACAGGCCCTAGGCACCTCTGATGCACTTTACTATAGACCTACCAGTAAACCAAATCTGCCACAGAAAGAAAAAGCTCTTTGAGCCTCATAATAATCCATGGACCTATGCCCAAGCTCAGACAGTTCCCTAGTGTTGGGGATTGAGCTTCTTTGTTGTGAGTTTAGGGCAGATTCCTTTGCATGATTTTAAGGGCCATTTTTAAGAAAAGTAGTGCTTCACACAGTGTCCCCTTAGTGCCCCCCCTAACATACAGCGCACCATGGTGGTAGTTAGGGAAATAGCGTCAGAATATTTTATGCTATTATGGCGCTTTACAAGATTAGCACCAAACAATTTTACGCTAATCCTGCAAAGCACCCAGAGGCCCACTGTAACCAATGAAAGCCTCCTTTCAACGCCTGTTCTGAGCAGGTGTTAAAAGTGCTGAAAATAATGACGCAAAGAAATCTCTTAGATTTCCTTGCACTATTTTTTCAGCCCCCCTAAAAGGGAAACGTCTCCTGGCACAGGCATAATGTAGCACAAAGGGTTACAAAGTGGTGCAATGCATGGATTGCACCACTTTGTAAATATGGTGTGCTGTTTGTGCCCATCTAAAGCATGAAAATTACCCCAATGTCGTGTTATAATGATGCTAGGGGCTCTTAAATATGCCCCCAACTCTATTGAATAATATGGGCCTTGAGGAGCTGTGCCTTCATTTTTAAATTACAAAGGTCACCATATGGGTGCAAGACCCCTCGCTACTCCACTTATGATGCACTCAGAAGGTACTTGGTGAGCTGGTATCCAGTGCACGTTGATGATTGCTGGAAAAAGACTCCTTTGCCTCTCTGCAGGCACACACAAAATGAACCAAAGTGCCTTTGTCACAAAGCATAACTTTCCGAAAAAACAAATGGCTTTCCTCGGGATTGGTCTTAAATGTTAATTACATTACAAACAACATAATGGCTAAAAGGGGCTGCCCTATTGCTCAACTTTTTGTATAATGCATGTGAGCTCATACAGACATTATGTGACACTTCAGGCAATCAATAAGTGAAGGAGGTTGACGAAAAACTGTGCACATTGTTGCATTTGGCATGGTATGCAAGCACACTGGAGAGACTAAAGCCCAAACCTAGAAATCAAAGTTAAGATAACCCTTGAATTATGAGCCATCACTGGCATTCAATTCAAATTCAAATTCAAGTTAGGGTAATTTTGCATAATTTCTGGTGTTTCATATTAAGATTGTTACACAATTTCTGAGTTTGCTTCATTACACCATAATATCACAGGAGCACAAGAACAATGTAAACCATTTGAATGCAATTGGATATTCTTCTCATCATGTTCAGTTTTGCTCTATTTGTTTTAAGGATGAAAGGGCGTCCTTATGCCCAGTGCTTTGTGTGTACAATTATAAGTGCCCGTGCCCAAAGCACTGCTCAGAGACCCACAGCTGGCGCTTTAAGATGTCAGAGCACAAATTGCAAGGGCGTGCAATCCTGAATCAGCCTCATGCCTCTTTAATTTACGGCCAGGCACTCCCTGCCCTATTATTTCACTTTCTCCCTTGTTGACAGATTTACTGTATTTCATTTAATTCTACTTTTTGTTTTCCCCCCCCTGTTGGTTGCAAAAAATGTCTAATGTACAGAATTATGGGGCACATTTATACCCCATTTGCACTGAATTTGCGTCAATTTTTTTAACGCAAATTTGACGCTCAACTAACTCCATATTTATATTTTGGCATTAGGACCGTCTTATGTCAAAATATTGGAGTTTGCACCTACCTTGTGTCAATGAGATGCAAAGTAGGCGTTCCTATCTAAAAAATGGTGCTAACCCTATAGCCCCATATTCATCCCCCAGTGCTAAAATGTCGCAGGGGTGGTAGGAGGGGCTAAATAATGGTGCAAAGCTTACTTTATACCATTATTTAACACCAGGCGTTAAGGGACCTGTGGACCCATTTCCATGGTTATACACCATGGATTCGGTCCACAGGTGCCCTCCTCAAGCACCAGGAACACCCCCATCCACAGCAGATTGACACCGGAGGATGGGGGACCCCATCCCATGTAAGTAGGGTAAATATAGGTAAGAAATTGTTTTTTATTAAAGTGCCAATCGGGGAGCAACTTTGGGCCCCCTGCATGGCTCAGGGTCCAATGGCCATGCCCAGGGGACACTAGTCCCCTGTGCTGACCACTGAGGTGGTGAACATGACTCCTGTCTTTTTTAAGACAGGAGTCATGTGGTATGGATGGTTTTGCGTCAGAAAATGATGCTAGGCTGGTTAGAGTCATCTTCTTTGACTCTAACCAGCGTAACATCATTTTTTGGTGCAAAGCCCCCTTCTCCCATACCACCAGCCCCACCTGGCTAACATCATTTTTGTTTACGCTAGCCCACCCTTTGCACCGTCTTGTGTCATTCAATAAATATGACGCCCAGCTGATGCTCAGAAATGTGGCAAGCCGGTGCTAAACGGTAAAAGCGTTAGCTCGGTTTTGCACCAGAAAGTATAAATATGCCACTAAGTGCTGACCCCTAAACATAAGTGCGTCCACCACCGGCAACCACCAGCCTAAATTAAGCACTGCTTATGCCCAAAATGTAGAAAAGGATGCATTCCCCACACAAATTTTTTTTGCAAAATGCTAACACCAGCATGTTGCATAATTACACATATGTAATTAATTCGGTGTAACACATAATTTACACAAACGAAATACATATATTTTTACCACGCCTAAAATTCCAGTGATTTTGAAATTAAGTTGTTTTCATTGGATGTGTCAGTTGACCTCACCATACATGATTTTATACCTAAGAAGACTTCCTCTTTAGTTTTTTTGCAGTCCAGTTCTAAGTTATTCCACAATAGGAATATAGATGTTACAGCAGTTCAACCAAGGTATTAGCAGCACAGGAGGTCCCGCTTGCCTTGAACAAATAATACTTCTAAGCACATGCTGAAAAACACACAGATACAGTGTCTTCGACCGGGCAAGGAAGAGAAAGAAGGGTCTGAGGAAATGCTATCCCAGGTCCTGAACCTGTGATGAGACTACACACAGACCCTGCACACAGTAGCACTCTCAAATACCCAAACACCACCCCACCACAAACTAAATACAAAATAAATGCATGTGTAATAGACAGCGTTGCTGGAAGTATTGCATGTGATTTGGTTCAGTGTCATAATGCCTTGCTTTTTAATGCACAACTCAGCTGCAGTTCTATATTCAAAAACTATAAAGGTTATATTTGAAAAACAGCAATGGCTACAGTTCAGAAACGCTCTGCTTGTTAATTTGATAAACCTCTTCCCGGTCTCCTTGGAGGTGAGCGCGTTCGGGGAGGGAGTGCAGATGGCGCAAAAACGCTGGACAAACAAAAAAAGTGCAGCTGACAAGCACGCTTGAAATGCGTGCAGCTAGGGGGAGATTATATCGACAAGCCAAGCGCAGGCGCTGTGCAGATAAAACATTGAAAATAGTTCCCCAAAAGTGGATGGAAACAGTACATCATTGACCTGACACTAAAAAGAGAAAAATACATTGAACAACACGAGGAACAACACGAAACAGTATGCTACAGCCAATGGAAACATAAGAAAAGTAAGGGGCAAGCATGGGAATCAATAAAAAGCAAGGGGACAAGATGTTAGCCCCATTTTAGATTTATATTGAATACAATAGATTTCACAAGCACAGTCAAAGCACTGTGCAGGTGAAACCTAAAAAGGAATAATTTGTTATGGAGGATAGTTATAGTGTGGCTTTTGTTTTATATTCTAAATGTCCACTTTGAGGGAAAAACAGAAAGTGAGTCTTCTAGACCTTAAGAATAGGATTTATTATTAACAATGTTGATTCTAATCCTTTAATGATTATCCAAAAGATTAATGTTTGAGATTAATTACTGGATGAGGATGTAAAATCATCATCACCTACAGCCCAAGCAGAACGTCAAAGTGAGGAGTAGGAATCTGTTACATCTCGAATTTATAATGAATTAGTTAATAAAGTACTGAATGCTATCATCTTAAAGTGAAGAAATCATACTTAATAGACACAAGGAAATTGCACAGTCATGAAATTTGTTAATTAATGTTTCTGAACTAGATGATCTGATGGGAAACAGCCATCACAAAGTGGTCATACACACACATGACCGTTACAACGAAACCTTTTCCATGCATATGCCTTTACTACATCTGCCTTTACAAAACAATTTGTTCTAAAGGCATGAATGGTAAGGCATATCTGTGGTAAAAGTTATGTATAAGTTAGTATTACATTATATTATATATTATATACATATGTATATATCTATATCTATATCTATCTATATATATATATATAGATATAGATATATATCTATATACATATATATATCTTAATATATATATATATATTTGTATATATATATATATATACACATATATATCTCTCTCTCTCTCTCTCTATATATATATATATATATATATATATATATATATATATATATATTACTCTGTTGTTTCTCTCCAGCACCGCTGTGTATATTTCTTGCTGTGCAAGTGGAAACAGAAGAGGCACAGCTCCAACTTCACAAATTATTATTTTGTCTGTGCAAATTGGACAGACCTACGCGTATTTTCTGTAGCCTTCAACAGAGTCTAAATGCTCTAAAGTGCAAGGTGATATATTTATAAGCACACCCACACAGCCATTGAACATCTGTGACTTTAAAAAAAACTGGAATGCTGACCCAGTCTTTCCAATTTGGAGTCACACGCGTACCATTTCTGAATTTCGCTCATGTAATTCTGATACAACCATGTTCTTTTTTTTAACCTTTCAAGTTTGTGTATTGCTCTCCGTATTTTTTGATTAATTTTCAATTTCCTGTAAGCCATTGCAATCATAACATGCTCTATAAAACTTTTAAACCTATTATCCAGCAGTTCGTCTTTCAATTTGACTTTCATGGAATTACCCAAGTTACTAAATGTTCTCCAAAGCACATAAAAAGTCAAATACTCCCCACATATTTATATCAACTCTTAAACTAATCCAATTGTTCAATTCAAATTGCAACCATTTGTATTTTGTTGTCCTGGCATCCTACACATAACTCACTTTTGACACAGTTCATCTCAATTGGTGGATTTGGGAAATTGGTTTCAAAGTGCTGCTGCTTATTTCTATTTCCATTAAATTAATCTTTATTAGAATTAGGAATTCCTATCAAACATTTCCTAAAATATACCGTGACTCAGTTATGTTATGCAGTTTTGTCTGTTTAAGTGCTCCCTTTTAAACTGCTAGATTCTATAAAACTTAAAAAAGACTCCTCTACATTAATGGTAACCTCTAATCCATTTCATCAACACTCCTTAACACTCATTTAAAGTGCAATGTGCCTCATAATAAAATTAAAGTATGGATAATTAGGGCAAATTGGTATTCTTCCCAAATCTAATACAGTCAAATCAGATTACCTATTTAGTTGTTTGTGCTATATACAGTGCAAGTGTAAAGTGCATTTGCTCAATTTTCCCTAGAGCCAGTAGAACCTCACTGTTAGACTTGTATCCTTGGCGAGGTCTCCCCAAACTTTTTGCCTCTGTTTGCCAGGTTGTTGATGTGTGCTGGACTCAGTTTTTTTCTGTTTTTGATAATCTCTACACACTTTACCACTTCTCTCCAGTGTGTCTTGGAGGACAGCCTTCGGGTACCCTCGTTCTCTGAATCTTTGGTACATTAGTGTTACTTGTTGCTCAAACTCATCAATTTCTGAGCAGTTTCTTCTAGCACGAAGAATCTCCCCATAGGTGACGCTCCATTTTAAAGCGCTCAGATGGCCACTATTTGAATGGAGTATGGCGTTCCTACTTGTACTTTTGCTCTATATCGTAGTACAGATATTTTGCTCCTTTATATAAAGTCCGATGTATGTTGTGTCAGACAACCGCTCTGACTAGTGAGAAAATATGCAGTTTACCATGTGCAGGAAACAGTATTGCTCTGCTTTACAGGCTCATTGAGCTGATGAAGGGAAAATGTAAGTAGAGCATTGTATAAAAAACAATAAGTAAGATCACTCATCAGCAATAGAGATACCTTCATGAATCACATGACTAGGCCCACAACCCAAGCAAACGTTTGGTGTAGTCAAGCACATTGATTCTGGTAATACCATGAACAGCAATAGCAGTTAACACATAGTGGGAACACAGTTTAAGCTATTGTTTAGGCAGGATACATTAGCCAAATGCATTTCCTTCATTTTATTTGTTTTTGAAAAACATTCGCATATCTAGTCATCTTTTTGAGGACATCAGATATGTTGCACAATTAGTGGAGTGATTAAAAACAACATGTGAAGGTTTGCATTACAATCTGATGTGGTGCTGAAAAGCACCCTTCTAGATACTTTAGTTGCAAAATCCTGGCTGTCTTTGGTTGTTAAACTACAGATTTAGGAAGACAGGTTTCAAAAGAGGCACCATGTGGCAATTAGTTTGCAACCATTGTGCATGTACTCAAATTTAACTGTATATTCCATAATCCCACAGGTTAGCTTTTAATTTTAACCACTCGCTTACTGACAGCATGTGCTCTCTGTTTTAGACATATTGTGGGCTTGCCAAGAACATACACAGGCACAGGCTTTGAGTCCACTCATTGCTTACCTTTGGATGTCTTTTGACTCTCCTGTCAGTTTCATTTGCCTGATGCACATTCGTGACCCAGCACGTAAATCATGTGATTGTCCCCCCATGGAGCATTGCCTCTTTACCCTTACTTTTGGTTGGCTGGGTTCCATGCTTCGAATGCTTGCTGATTAAGCACCACTTTTCTTCACTAGAGTGTATGTTTTTCCTTGCTGTCTCCCTCATGTACATCTCTCCCCCACAGTCTCTGCTGCTCTTTGTCATCTCTGTGCATCACCCCCTCTATTTTGCACTTTCCCTGTGTACTTCCTCCTTTGCTTTCTTGCCCTTGAGCTTCGCCCCATCTGCTACACTTTGCTCTATCAGCCGTTGCTTTTCACCTCCCCAGCCAGGCCCTCCACGTTGCTTGTGTCCCATGTTGCTTCTGCCCAACCCACCTTTTTTCATTTTTTTCCATTTACTTACAGATCCACCGAGGATCCATAATTAAAGAGAAAAAAGCACCTGCATAATTTTGAAGGTGTGTGCATGTGTTATGTATGAGCAAGTGTGTTATGAGTGGGCCTGCAAAATGACACAAGCGGACATGTAAATGTTTTCTTCATTCTGTAGCCATATTCCACAGCATCTGCGATGTTGTGCAGCATGGCAAACACCCTTGGCGCAGCCAGTATCACCCAAAGGTGAGACCTTTTGGATATACCAATGCATGCTGAAAAGGAGTCCACCGTGACACACATTCTTGAACCTTCATAGGGAACCAGCGGAGACTCTAATTACCCAGCATAACATTGCTATTAACCATATCAACTTCTACATGAAACTCTGTCCCAATGTGTTTGAATCATGCTTTGAGACCACCAATTTAGAGATGACCAACACCCGTCTGAAGCTCACTATGAGTAAGTTACAACCGCTCCCGCTAACCTGACATGCAGACTTGGTAATCAGATATGAATCTCAAAGGATTCTCCCCTACATCACGCCCTGTACCAAACCTATTCACTTACGTGCACTAAACTGATGTTCATGGATAATACGAAGTCAAATTTCAGACTGATTAGGTCAAATAAGCGTCCTTAGCATGATCAAACTCTTCCTACCTTGTGGCAACATTTGGTCCGCTGGCCAGTCTCTTGTGAAGTCCCACATTGATGCCAGCATTGCTCTCCTGATACCACTGTGACCCACCTAAATATATTATGCATGCTGCTGATTATCTCCTTTATCACCAAAGAAAATGTTACCACAAATCCACCCTACCCCGAAGCAACATCAGTGGCTATCATCAGAGGCTTAGATCTAAGTCAAAACCTCTGTCTTGATCTCTGAGAATATGCCACTATAGTCTAGACTTTTTTGCTGACAACCTGCACATCCCCAGAGGCATCTACATAACTGGTAACTCTTCCCCTGCAGAACACTCAGAAGGTACAAGGAGAAAAAGATACACACCCAAAAACAAGTATTTTCCGCATGGCTTCTGAGACAGTACCCTTGATTTCTTCTTTAGTCTACAAATCGTTGTGAAAGAACTTGTACAAATGTGCCTTTTCTTTGCAATATTACAAGCATCCAACTAAGCTGCTCACTGCACCTTCATCAGTGCCACTCTGTTGTCTTCCCTCTCCACCTGCCACTCACCTGCCTCTTTGGTTTTTACATTACCACTTCTAACCACACATGCCTGGCTCTTTCCATTGCTAATGTGTAAACTGTTCCATTGTCCCGCATGGCTTGTGCTAAATACATATTTAAAAAACAGTATAATAGAAATAGTAAAGACACTGATCCCAAAGGAATGTGGCACACATGTTCACCATTGAATTAATGATGCATTTTATGATAAATAAAATTGACAGATCAGTGATGTTACAATTTGGCTAAGCAGCACATCCCAAGTAACACTTTATTCTCGAGAAGTGTGAAGCTTGAACAGTTCACTTATGTTTATAGTGGAGTGGAGCAAAGGGTCTGGAGAAATCAGTGGTGTGGAATATTAACTGATGGACTTATTTGTTAGCTTAATAAATATGGTCAGTGGTCTCTTGATATCTTTTCCAGGCACATTGTTTCTGAAGGTTTGCCATTTTATGCATGTTACAGACATAAGGGTTTCATAAACTGACAAAGAGGATGATCAAATGACTTCTAACACTCCCATGAATTCAGGTGTTCAGAACAAGCAGTATGTAAGGATCCTATAACAAACGGGCAGAAAATAGCATCTGAAAAATATCTCAGCATTTTCTGAAACCTACTTTGGTTCTGAATATGATTGTAGGGGTTAATTCCGGTCCATGTACAAACAGGAGATTCTGTAGGACTGGTATTCTGGTTCTTGAGTTAATTCCTGTATGGCATATTTAATAGGTGCTGTAATGACCTCGTCTTCCTTATTTCACCCTGAGAGAATTTATTAGATCAAATATGTTCAAAGGTAGTGGTAGGAGATGCCCAGAAAAGAGGCAAAATGTGCAGTTGCTGTAGTAAACACATTTTTCACATTACGCATCAGTTTTGGTACAAAACATGGGGTAGAAGGTTTGAGCCCACCAGCTAACTACTATTCAGCTCTGTATTTTTGTTCCAGGTTCTTTTGCTTTTGGGTAATGATCTTCGTCTCATCACAGTCTTGTGATGCAATCTAACCAGGGGTTATGTCTTCGTCTATAGATTGGTCATTTGTGCATGTAGTTATTAAAGGGACAATATGGTGAATGATGTCACCATACATCTTCAAACCCCAACTGTAGCCATCAAACAAAGCTGCATTCTATAATGCTTATAGTTGGTGTTTGAAAGTGTTGGATTTCTGGAAAAAAACAGATTTTTTCTCTTCACTGGATGGCCCCTTTAAGAAGCTGTGACCAACAGCTGCACAGGAAAACGTTGTTGCCCTAACGTAGATATATTTGTATATATTCGGAATGGAGATAACACAGGCGGCTTGATTGCATAAGGTTTTACAAACCTGAGGCAAGCTAAAGCGGTAAATGGACAATCTGAAATTGTGAGAAAACAGAGGCCCCCTAACTTTTTGCCTCCATTTTCCACTTTTGCTGCTGTTTTCCTGACTCTGATGGTGCCCTGGGTACTGCTTACCAGTGCCAGGGCCTGTGCTCTGTGTAAAATGGATATGCAAATTAGGCTAATTATAATTGGCCAAGTTAACCTACCTATAAGTCCCTAGTATATGGTAGGTTTAGGGACCACAGCATAGGTAGTGCACCCATAGGTGCACTGCTGAGGTGCCCAGTGTCATTTTAAAGGCAGGCCTGCCTTGCTGGCTGCTTTTAAATTAAAGGTATATGCAAATTCGACTTTGGAATTAAAAGTAGTTCCAAAGTCTCAAACTGCCTTATTTTTACATATAAGTCACCCCTAAGATGTGCCCTATGTGCCCCTAGGGCTGGGTGCCATGTAACTATAAGCAGGGACTTTATAAAAATAGTTTTATAAGCCCTGGTGAGGTAAAAACAGCCAAATTCGTTTTTTCCCTCATTGCAGTAAATGGCCTTCATAGGCTAGAATGGGGAGACTTTATTTTAATTTTTAAAGTCTCCTTAAATGATGCATACCAAGAATTTGGTATCAAATTAATTGTTGTAATAAATCCCACAACTTCCAGTTGTTGGATTTAATATAACTTGTTCGGGTAAAGAGTTTTTAACTTTACCTGAAAAGTTGCCCATTTCAGCCCTGCATTGTTTTTGCTGCTGTGCTCTGATTGGCCAGCTCTAGTAGCTTGGCCAAGCTGCCTTGATGAGGTGTGTAGTGGCCTGGCTTCACACAAAGGAATGTGCCTGCGGGAGGGAATCTCCCCTCAGCAGATGGTGAGGCAGGAAGGGGGAGGGCTGCCAAACTGGTCTTTAAAGGCAGAGAAGGACATTTGGAGCAACCAGCAACAACCCCACATCCTGCAACCCCAGACAACTAGGTGCCCCCTTAATTAGATTAGGAGAGGGCAGGAGAGGGGTGTGTTTATGATTTTTAGCCACACCAGTGGGTGGGCTCAGCCAGATGTAACCTCCAAAAATCAGATTCAGCCATGATGGATTTTTAGAGAATGTTGCCTCCTGGGATTGATTTTTGCCACACTTCCCAGGAAGTGGTCATCACAGGGGGAAGGACCCTGCACCTGATTGGAGAACCAGGACCTCCCTGCTTTTCACCCAGGAGCAAGGATAAAACTAGCAGACCTGCACCCACACCTCAGTTCCCTTCCACATCCAACAAGGAAGAACAACAGAAGAAGGACAGCCCTGCTGGACCCCTGGCCTGCACCTTGAACCTGCACTCAGAAGGACTGCACCAGCTGCACACTTGGGCTTCACCACAAGAAGGACTTTGCCTGGCTTCAACTGGTTCAAGGAGGGACTCCCTGTTTGCTACAGGTGAAAAATTGCTATCCAGAGTCCCCTGCACCAACTCCTGAAGAAAGCAACCAGCTGACCACTGTCCAGTGGCCAAAAAGGAGTTTGCGCCAGGTGCATTCTGGGAGTTGTAGTCCGCACCCCCTAAGGAACATCTCAGAACTTCTGGACCCTTGGGGTGAGCTGTGGACCCCAAAACAACCTTAAAAGGACATCTGGGAGAAGCCCCAGAAGTTTGGAGAAGTTTGGACAACTTTTGTAAAAAAGCTCCATAGAGGGACCGACCCGCCGCGGCAACTCTAGCCGGCTTGCCTCAACCGCGACCCGGCCTGATTTGCTGGTTCGTCCCGGTAAAGAAAATCTCCGAAAAAGAGACTAAGGGGGTCATTCCAACCCTGGTGGTTGGTGTTAAAGCGGCGGCCAACCCGCCAACAGGCAGGCGGTAAAAAAAATGGAATTCTGACCCTTTAACACTCCGACCGCCACAGCGGGGCAAACAAACAGCGCGGCGGTCACCGCCAACAGACAGGCGGCAGACAATGTACCGCCCACCCTATCACGACCCACCAATCCGCCACCTTTTCCGGTGCGAGAGCCCCGCCGATAAAAACACGGCTGAAACAGACCACGAACGGGAAAGCGCTCACCTTTATACACTCCACGAGCAATCTGGACTGCATGGAACCCGAATTAAACATCCTACCAGCGATTGTCTACCTGCTCCTCTACCAGGAGCACGAACGCCGCCGCAGGAGACAACGGTGAGTACTGCACCTACGACACAGGGGAGGGGGGAGGAGAAAAGGTAACGGGCACACACATACGCGACACACCCACCCCCCCCCAAATCCCCACACACCAAAGCAGAGCAACAAGTCAGATTTACACCCCCCAAACCCCCTGGAATAATTCAAAGACAAAATAAAATGATCATTAAAATAGACGTATATTAAAGCATATTTGAACTGAAGTGAAATATGAGATATTTTAAATAAATAAATCACAACATGAACAATGTATACATAGTCCAAAAGTCCGGCACATATTGGGTACATACCATTGTCCGTGGGCCAATGTGCATTAACACTTGGGCAAAGCCCACACACGAGACCCGATTCCATTGGAGAGTACACTGCTGGGGCATCAGATAATAAAACCACAGGCACCTCAGGGGGAAGGGAAGGGGGGGCACCTCAGCCACATGAGTCCACGACGCCAGATCCACGAGGGGCCTCCATGCCCACTGTACCATCCTGGGGAGTGCAAAGCCACAGTCTCTCAAGTCTCTACAGTGGGTGGGTTGCCCACTGTACCATCCTGGGGAGTGCAAAGCCACAGTCTCTCAAGTCTCTTCAGTGGGTGGGTTGCCCACTGTACCATCCTGGGGAGTGCAAAGCCACAGTCCATCTGGTGGATTACAGACTCCACTGGTTATGGAGGAGGCATGGTGCCCAGAGTGCTTTGTGAAGCCCTGCCCGACACAGATCCGGCCCTGCCAATGGGCCAGCGGTGCAGAGACGGCGGGGCCCAGCGGAGCGATGCTTGACAGGAAGGGCCCAGCGGAGCGGTGCTTGAGATGAAGGGCCCAGCGGAGCGGTGCTTGAGATGAAGGGCCCAGAGGAGCGGTGCTTGACATGAAGGGCCCAGCGGAGCGGTGCAGAGACGGCGGGGCCCAGCGTAGCGGTGCTTGACAGGAAGAGCCCAGCGGAGCGGTCCTTGCGATGAAGGCCCAGCGGAGCGGTGCTTGACAGGAAGGGCCCAGCGGAGCGGTGCTTGAGATGAAGGGCCCAGCGGAGCGGTGCTTGACAGGAAGGGCCCAGCGGAGCGGTGCTTGAGATGAAGGGCCCAGCGGAGCGGTGCAGAGACGGTGGGGCCCAGCGTACCAGTGCTTGACAGGAAGGGCCCAGCGGAGCGGTGCTTGAGATGAAGGGCCCAGCGGAGCGGTGCTTGAGATGAAGGGCCCAGCGGAGCGGTGCTTGACAGGAAGGGCCCAGCGGAGTGGTGCAGAGACGGCGGGGCCCAGCAGAGCGGTGCTTGACAGGAAGGGCCCAGCGGAGCGGTGCAGAGACGGCGGGCCCCAGCAGAGCGGTGCTTGACAGGAAGGGCCCTGTTCAGCGGTGCTTCTCACGGCGGGGCCCTGTTCAGCGGTGCTTCTCTTGTGTTCCTAGGGAACCCGATCAGGGCAATCATTCCCGCTCAGTCGCCATCCGACCTATCGCTTGCGGGGCCGTCCTGTGCAGGACTCCTGGGCCCCTGGGTGTCCTCCGTCACACCCCAAATGGGGCTGGTGGGGCCCTCCTGGGCAGCTCGCCTGCTGACGGACTTGTCCACCCTGCTGCCCTTGCCCCCCTTGGCGGAATCTCTGGGGCCGTTGCATCCCTTTGTGGATGGGCCAGGTGACGGTGCAAGGGTGGTGTCCTTGGGGGCAGCCGTCTCAGGCCTGTCGCGCCGGCCCTTCCCTTTTTTGTTTTTTTTCCCAGGGGGTGGGCTGGCTGTCCCCTTGCTGCTGGCCGATGTTCCTGCCCTAGGAGCTGGTGGACTCCAATAGCCCTGAACGATGGTCCTAGTAGGTGCAGGGCTTGTGGTGGCTGAGGTGCTGTTTGGACTCTTACGAGATGGAGGGGGTGGGTCAGGTGATGCAAAGAGGTTAATTTTGGAGAGGAACAACTTTTTAGGAGCAATGGGAAGGGTAGGTGCAGTGGGTATGGGAGTGGAGGGAGAGGATGTGGTTGTAGGAGAGTAAAGTATGCTGTCTTTCGGTGCAGGTGCTTGTGACGGAGGCTGTCGTGAGGTGGATGGCTGTTGGGTGGGTGACTGCCTGCGTTTGTGTGGTTTGGAAGAGGGGGTGACAGACACACTGGGAGAGGACACAGGGGACGTGTAAATGGTAGTGGGGGTGGTGACTGCACGTGTGCAGACTGTTCTTGTGGGTGTGGTGGTGATGGACGTACTGGCTGATGGTGGTGTGCATGCAGGTGTGAGTGGAGACGTCACAGGGAGGGAGGAGGGAGACGAGGAGGAGGGGGACACAGAGGAGGCAATGGCTGTTGGCATGTCTGCATGTGGATGTTGCTTGGGTGAATGCTTGTGTGATCTGTGGTGCTTATGTCTGGATGAGCTGCCCTTGGGTGTTGAGGTGTGTGCAGGCTGGTCCGTAGGTGTGTCTGGGATAGGCAGAGGAACAGGGGAGTGGGACTGGGTTGAGGAAGTTGGAGGGGGGAGGCTAGACACAGGGACAATTGCTGCCGTCAGTGCTGAGGCTAGAGCGTTGAACGATCGCTGATGGGCAGCCTGACCCGAATGAATGCCCTCCAGGTATGCATTGCTCCGATGCACCTCCCTTTCTACCCCCTGGATGGCATTCAAAAGGGTAGACTGCCCAACAATGAGCGTCTGGAGGAGGTCAATGATCTCCGCACTGAGGGCAGCAGGGGTAACTGGGGCAGGACCTGAGGTGCCAGGGGTGAAGGAGATGCCCGGCTTCCTGGCCGAGCGGGCACGGGGCGAATGCTGAGGGGCTGCTGGGAGGGCGGGACTGGTGCGCTGGGTGGCGGCTGTACCTGTTGTTGCGGTGGGCACGGGTGGTGCCGCCACCACAAGGGAGCTCCCTTCCGAGGACGTGTCGGTGTCGCTGACGTCTCCACGGGTCCCCGTTGTGGAGCCCCCCTCGCCCTCCGTCTCACTGGTGTACTCTGAGTCGGTTGCATGGCCCTCCGGGGCCATGTGAGATGCAGCTCCCTCATGCGCCGATGCCACTTCTCCTCCGCCTGATGATGCTAATGCACACATGAGCACGAAAACCAAAAAAAGGGGGGGGAGAAGAAAGAAAGACATGTTGAGTGCATGCATTGGCGGCACCGTTGGCGGAGAGGACAGACACAGAAGCCCCCTGCACTACGCCGCGCACTCGAGGTACACTACTCAATTATTGTGACTTGGCCTACAAGTCAATGGACGACAAATGCACACATAGGTGAGGCCCAACCATGGATATCTGTACTTAGCACCCTACAGAGGTGGGGGGCGGGGGCACAGGGCCATGCCTAACGGAGGGGCCTAGCCTACAGAAACCGTCCTGGCCTAGAGATAGCCACAGCCCTCCTCCCCCACCCAGACACCTCCACTGTGCGCTAATATAGCAGAATGTGCTGATACTCACCCCCTTGTGTCTGCTGTGATGTCCTCACGCGCCCATCCAAATCGGGGTAGGCCACCGCCAGGATCCGGGACATCAGGGGGGTCAATTGCCGTGTGGCACCCCTCCTAGGTTGGGAGGCCATCCCCAGCAGAGCCTCATCGGTCTTTCTGCTCCCGCGGCGGATGTCCTCCCACCTCTTGCGGCAGTGGGTGCCCCGTCTGTTGTGGACCCCCAGGGCCCGGACGTCCTTGGCGATGGCACGCCAAATGTCGATCTTCTGATGGGCGCTGACCTATGTGACATGGACAGGATGGAACAAGAAATATCATCACTTTCCTGCATGGTCGATGTGAGTGGCCCCCCCTCCCCAACCTTGCCATGTGGCACATGCTCTCATCTGTTGTGCGTTGCACTCCCCATTCGCACCCCTCCCCACCATCTTACACCCACCCCACTCAACACAGGCATAGCCCATACTACGTGCTCCCTGTGTACTTACCTGTTGGTCTGGAGGACCGTAGAGTAGCGCATACTGGAGGAGGACCCCATCCACAAGTTTCTCCAATTCTTCAGATGTGAATGCAGGGGCCCTTTCCCCAGTCGCAGCAGCCATTGTATCTCCCAGACCGAGGTCACAGCAGCACTTGCAGTATAGGTCCTCTCCTGTGGATGATCAGGTCTCAAGTGATTAAGCAGTTAGAAAATGGCGGTCACGCCCGCGGCGGTGCGTACCGCGGCGGTGCGTACCGCAACCGCCGGCGCACTTCGTCATTGGCTCCTGAGACCCATAGGGTTCAATGTTAACCAATGCTGCTTTGCGCCGCGGTCTTCGACCGCCTACCGCCACGGTGTGCCACGCCAGCGCATTGACCTCACATCCCATTGTCACACTTCACAGGTCAGGCAGCCGCCATTTCAAGGGGCCACATGGCTTAATTTCTACTGCGTCACACAGGCCTAGGCCTTGCATTGCCACTCATACAAGCCATTCAATGCATAGCGATTCGTGTTCTGTGCAAGCTGTGGTTACGTACCTGTGGGTTGCTTGACTCTGTGCTCCATGTTGTCCTTCCTAGGCACCGTCCACTGGGACTTGCGAGGAGATGGAGGAATGTTCCCGTGTACAGACCGCTGGTGGACCTGTCGACAATGGAAGAAAAACATGTCATACTGACATACAGACTTGACCGAGCCACTATACAGGAAATGTGTGCCCAGCTGCAGCCAGACCTGATGTCCCCCATTCGCCAACCCACAGGGATTCCCCCTCTGGTGCAGGTTCTGTCAGTACTCCATTTTTTGGCAAGTGGATCATTTCAAACAACAGTGGCCATATCATCAGGGATGTCTCAGCCTATGTTTTCTAAGGTTTTGTCCAGAGTGTTGTCTGCCCTGATGAAATACATGCTGAGCTACATTGTTTTCCCTGAGGTGGGCGATTTGGCTACAGTGAAGGGTGATTTCTATGCCCTTGGACATATCCCCAACATCATTGGTGCCATTGATGGGACCCATGTGGCCTTGGTTCCCCCCAGTGGCAGTGAGCAGGTGTACAGGAACAGAAAAAGTTATCATTCGATGAATGTCCAGGTGGTCTGTTTGGCTGACCAGTACATCTCCCATGTAAATGACAAGTTCCCTGGGTCTGTGCATGACGCGTACATCATGCGAAATAGCAGCATCCCTTATGTGATGGAACAGCTACAGAGACACCGTGTGTGGCTAATAGGTGACTCTGGTTACCCCAACCTCTCGTGGCTACTTACCCCAGTGAGGAATCCCAGGACAAGGGCAGAGGAACGGTACAATGAGGCCCATGGGCGAACTAGGAGGATTATAGAAAGAACCTTCAGCCTCCTGAAGGTTTAGGTGTCTGCATATGACAGGTGGATCCCTAATGTACTCACCAAAGAAGGTGTGCCATATCATCGTGGCCTGCTGTATGCTTCACAACCTGGCTTTGCGATGTCAGGTGCCTTTCCTGCAGGAGGATGGCCCAGATGGTGGTGTTGTAGCAGCTGTGGAGCCTGTGGAGAGTGAAGAGGAGGAAGACGACGGGGACGACACAGACAACAGGGACACAGTGATACAACAGTATTTTCAGTAGCACACAGGTACGAATCAATCACGCCATTTTACATTCACTTAAAGTCTCCTGCCTCTCTACTGTCTGAATTCCCCCCCAGTTCCTGTTAACTGAGTTGTGACTTTCCATTCCGTTTTCAGAGCTGTGGGCCCCACTGTGTGACCTCTGCTTTGTTTGCCCATGGACTACAGCTGTGTGACAGTGGTAAGTTGTCATCACAATGTAACTGAACATTTTGGCACCGTTATGTCTAATACATTTGTTCAAAATACAAGCAGACTCCAGATTTTTTTAGTGCAAGAAGTGATTTAATTAAAGTGCTAAATTTAAGGAACATGATTGTAAAACGGGGGTGGGTGATGGTGGAGTAATGTCCATGGCAGAGTCCAGTTCTCAGTCGCACAGGTGCTTTTTCTATATGCCTGTGGAAGGATGGAGCAGGGGCAGTTCAAGGTTGGACAGGGTGACAATGTGGGACAGTGGGATGACATCAGGGGGTATCGTTTGCTGGCGGGGTCTTGCAATCCTACTCTGTCTTCTTGTGAGATCTCAGGTTCCGCTTGCGGGTGGTTCTTCTTCTGCAGGAGGCGGGGTTCTGGTGGCCCGTCGTTGTGTGGGGGCCTCCTGTCCACTAGCGCCGGCGGAGGTGGTAGGCTGTTCCTGGTCCAGGCTAGTGACAGGGGCCCTTTGTGGTGCCACATGGTCCCGCAATGTGGTGACTATCTGGGTTAGGACCAGGACGATGGTCCCCATTGCGGAACTAATGTTCCTCATTTCCTCCCTGAACCACATGTACCGTTCCTCCTGCATGACCTGGATCTCCTGGAACCTGGCCAGTACTGTCGCCATCGTCTCCTGGGAGCGGTGGTATGCTCACATGATGGAGGAGAGGGCCTCTTGGAGAGTCGGTTCCCTGGGCCTGTCCCCCCCCTGTCGCACAGCAGCCCTCCCAGTTGCCCTGTTTCCCTGGGCCTCTGTCTCCTGGACGGTGTGCCCACTACCACTGCCCCCAGGTCCCTGTTGTTGTTGGGGTGGTGGGTCAACCTGGGTGCCCTGTAGTGGTGGACACACCGCTGATTGACGTGTCCTGGAGACAGAGGCATGGGCCCGCTGGGTGGGAGCTGTGCTGGTGTTCCCAGAGGGGGTTAGGTCTGGTGTAGCCTGTGGCTGTCTGTGGGGAACCGACTGTCCCGAGGTCCCCGATGGGCCGGGCTGGTCATCAGGCTCCAGGGAGACAGAGCTGCTGTCATCACTGGGGGCCTCTTCTGGGGGTGGGATGGACATCTCTGGACCCTCCGTGGCGGTGTGGTGGCGTTCGGGTCCTGCAGGTGTATAAGAGTTTGGTTATTGCTTCTGTGTGTGGCATTTCGTGTAATGGGTGGGTGGCCGTGTCCCCCAGTGCTGGCATTCCCTTGTGGGGGCTTTTGTGACGGTGGCTTGTGGGGGTGATGAGTGTGTGCAGTGGGCATGCTTTGGGGATGGGTGTCCATGCTTTGGGGACACACGCAGGGCTAGGTTTTGGGATGGGTGGGATGTGATGGTGAGCCATTTGCAAGGAGTTGGTGTGATGGGGGTGGGGGTGAGGGTGGGGGTATGATTTGGCATGCAGGTGGGGTGTGGGGAATGAAGTAGTGAAGATTTGACTTACCAGAGTCCATTCCTCTGCCTACTCCTGCGAGGCCCTCAGGATGCAGGATGTGCAAGACTTGCTCCTCCCATGCTGTGAATTCGGGGGGAGTAGGTGGGGGTCCGCCGCCAGTCTTCTGCACTGCAATGTTGTGCCTTGATACCATGGAACGCACCTTCCCCCGTAGGTCGTTCCACCGCTTCCTGATGTCCTCCCGATTGCGTGGATGCTGTCCCACAGCGTTGACCCTGTCCACTATCCTTTGCCATAGCTCCATCTTCCTGGCAATGGTGGTGTGCTGCACCTGTGCCCCGAAGAGCTGGGGCTCTACACAAACTATTTCCTCCACCATGACCCTGAGTTCTGCGTCAGAGAACCTGGGGTGTCTTTGGGGTGCCATGGGAGGTGTGGTTGAGGTGAGGGGTGGTGTATGTGTTGTAGAGTGTGGTGGGTGTGGTGGTGTATAGTGTTTTGAGCGTGGAAATTGTGTGGGTGATGTTGTGATTTGCCTCTGTGTGATGGTGTACTCTATGCTGTGCTCTCTCTCTCTGTCCTTCACTCGCAATTGTGGTCGTAGGGGTTTGTGGGTGATGTGGGTGTGTGTTTTATATTTAATTGGGTGTGTGGGAGTGGTGTGTGTATGTGTCTCAGGTGTGTGTATTTTGAATTATCCAATGTGGTAGTGTTTTGTAAAGGTGTGTGTATTTTGAGCGCGCCGGTGTGTACCGCCAATGGAATACCGCGGTTGAAAGACGGCTGCAGGGATTTGTGGTTCGGAATGGTATGGGCGTATGTCTGTTGGCGTGACGGTGGAGGTTTGGTCATCGCCAGTTTACCGCTGACCTTTGGTGTGGCGGACTTTTGTTGATGTCAGGTTTTTGGCGGTTTGGCAGTTGCGGGTCAGAATGACCGTGGCGGTTTACCGCGGCTGCGGCGGTGTTATGGCGGTCTTCTGGCCGGCGGTATGCGACTTTTACCGCCGAGGTCAGAATGACCCCCTAAGTCCGAAGGTAAAAATTTGACTGGGACCTCCCAGCCAGCCTATCCGAGAAGGGCTCCATGGATCCAGGTTTACCACAGTCGAAGGATTTTCACCTCGAAAAAATGACTAAGTCCGAAGGTAAAAATCTGCACCGAGGATTTCAGCATCGCGTATCCAGAGAAGGGCTCCAGGAGGTCGGATTAGACTGTCAGGTTCGTCCCGCTGAAGAAAATCTTCGAAAAAAAGAATAAGGGGGTCATTCTGACCCTGGCGGTCTAAGACCGGCAGGGCCATGAATGACGGAAGCACCGCCAACAGGCTGGCGGTGCTTCCTAGCCCATTCTGACCCCGGCAGTAAAGCTGCGGTCAGAAAACCGGGGCCGGCGGTCTCCCGCCGATTTAGCCCGTCTGGGCTAATCCGCCATGGCAGCGCTGCAAGCAGCGCTGCCATGGGGATTCTGACCCCCTTCCCGCCAGCCTGTTCCTGCCGGTTGTCACCGCCAGGAAGAGGCTGGCGGGAACAGGTGTCTTGGGGCCCCTGGGGGCCCCTCAACTGACCATGCCACTGGCATGGGCAGTGCAGGGGCCCCCTAACAGGGCCCCGGCCGGCTTTTCACTGTCTGCCTAGCAGACAGTGAAAAGCGCGACGGGTGCAACTGCACCCGTTGCCCGGTCGCAACACCGCCGGCTCCATTCGGAGCCAGCTTCTGTGTTGCAGCCCTCCTTCCCGCTGGGCCGGCGGGCGCTAACATAGTTAGCGCCCGCCGGCCCAGCGGGAAGGTCAGAATGCCAGCAGCGGTCTTCTGACCGCGTAGCGGCCAAATGGCAGTTCCCGCCAGAGTCGGAATGACCACCTAAGTGTGAAGGTAACAATTTAACCGAGGCTTCCGGCGGCCTGTAGCCGAGCAGGACTCCATCGCGGTCGGCCTGAAACTTTGACTTTGCCCCGGTCGAGGTCCAACCAGATGACCCGATTGGCGCTTTTTGTTTCTAGGTGCTAAAAAAAGAATAATTCTTTAAAAATTCATATCTCCGGTTCCCCTGATCCGATTTTATTCATTTTGGTGTCATTTTAAAGATAAAAATATAATCTATTGTTATAAATTGGTTTTGGATTTTTAACCTGTTTCCTGTGTTTTATTTAATTACTGTTTTGTGATATTTGAATGCTTTACACTCTGTCTCCTAAGTTAAGCCTTGACGCTCGTTGCCAAGCTACCAAGGGTTGAGCTGGGTTTAATTTACTGAGACCTAACTGGACCTTAGTGGAGGTTAGTGGCCTATTGCTAAGTGTAGGTACCTACCTGCCCTTACCAATAACCCATTTTCCAACAGAAATGTTTTCCACAGTACAGAAGAGGTGTTTAATTTGAGAATAGTCATGCCGTGTGGAAAGGAAAAAGCTGTTGTGGTTGTCTTTGTTTGAGCAACAGAATGAGCAATCCACCACCTTTTACTCTGGTAAGCCTCTGTGCCCCTAGAAGGCTACCCTCCCACAAGACTTTTCACCTTTTTTTTGTCATTTGCAGCTTGTGTAAACGGCAGCATGTGAGCTTTAACCTAGCAGTCATACCCTTGGGAGTGGCGTGGTGCATTTTAGCCTGGTTTAGCCTGTCTACCTTACATCCACCACCTCGGCCTTGAAACGCCAAATTTACCCGCTTTTGCCGCTGCCATCATCACTGGGAAACCCGTCTCCCAGGAGCCAGTTCTCAGTCCAGTAGGAGGGATTGCTGAAAACGCTTCTTAGCACAGCGGATCACCACAGTGTGGGACTCCATCAATGGCCAGATGAGGCCACCCCTCTAGGTCCAGTCTTCTGACATTATTTGGAAGGCGATTTTCCACAGTAATTGTTAAAAGGAATATTGAGAGTAGCTCTGCTGCGGATTAACCGATTTCCACTATTGATTCTACTGATTCTTTCTTGGTGCCTGCAGCAGCAGTTCTCTCCCTCCAAGGGAATAGAGTTAACTGAAAGGAACTTTCTTTGGAGTGGAAAAGGGGGACCCACCCCTAACTGTCCCTGTTAATGATTCATCGGGAGCCAACAGTTCCAATGGCTCTGCTCATTAATCTGCTCACCCAGTGACCACGGGCAGTGTCTGTACAAACCATGTTAACAACTCTCTAGTTAATTAACCCTCTGTCAAAAAGAAGAAAGGTGGAACTGTATGGAGGAAAGACTCCACCTGGTCCTAAGTGGGGAAATTCTGAAGACAACGCTGGGGTGGTTACTCCTGTAGTGTCTAACTCTGATGAAATTTGTACCAGGTTTGAAACTATATTGAAAATGCTTTTGAAACCCCTGCTAGGTCGTCTTAACAGTATAGAGTCTAGACTGACCAATTTGTCAGATCCAGACGTAGTTAGTCTCACCAATGGTGTTTTCTCTGCCATCCCTCCTGCCTCTCCCACACTCTCTGTCTTTACAGATAGCTATGTCAGACCAACCAAGGCTTAGTACACATGTGGAGCGTGTTTCCTTTAATTGTCTTAAGTATTCAGACAGAAAGTTTGGGAATCCTGGGAGGAAAAGCCAGTTATTGAGTTTACTCCCCTCAGTGTGCCCCTATGTTTTAATATTGGCTAATGTTTGACCTGGCATCTTTTGGTGTGGTTTCCCCTGGCTGTTTGCTTTCCGATCTCCTGTTTTGACAGTGTGTTGAACTTTGTTTTTGCTGGCTTTCGGAGTGCATTGTTTCACTACTGACCAGTGCTAAAGTGCATGTGCTCTGTGTCGAAAATGTGATACATTGGGTCTCTCCATGATTGGCCTATTTGATTTACTGGCAAGCCCCTAGGAAAGTGCACAATGTGTGCCCAGAACCCGTAAATCAAATGTTACTAGCGGGCCTGCAGCACTGATTGTGCCACTGTCTATAATACTCTTACCAATACTCTTTTCACAGGAGTGAAATGGGCACAACAAAGATTTTTGACTTTCCTGCAGGTCAAGTATAGCAAGGTTAAAGATCTGGCAGCTGAATATAGCGCCAGTGCAGGGGACAACACAGGAGTCCGCCGTATTCATTTAAAAACGGCACATCCCTGCATTTCTAAAGCGATGCAGTGCGGCGTTGGCAATTTTGGGGCAGCACCGCGCTGCAGCACTTTTCCATAAATCTGGTCCTAATATGACAATGACCCTCAAATATCAATTCAGTGACATGACATATAAACTGCCACAACACAGAGAGACTGATTTTACACCACCTCATTGTAGAGGAGGATGGCTCTCCTGTGGATCTGCCTGTCCTGGAGTACCCCAATGACCTGGATGACCAGCTGGCAACCATCAGCAAAGAGACCCTCCAAGAAGCCCTTGTAAACCTCCAAATACCACCTCCAGTCGCAAGGAGGAGTATTGATGTAGCAGACATTCCACAGGCCCCACTTAGCACCCCACTAATATGACCTGCCAGCACCGACACAGCTGAGGAATCCGAGCACCCAGGGACCAGCTTTGAGAGGACAGTGGTAGGAGTCCAGCGGGAGCTGGCCAAGGAGGTGCGGGAGGGGATAAAAACCATATCAGCGAGCCTAGAGGGTAAGTGAATGTTCATGGCTACTGCTGCTGAACAGACTGCTGCCAACCGAGGAACACAATCCCCAATGCATGAAGTGCAGGAGTGTCTGAGGGACATAGCTGCTGCCATGAGGGAGAGGCCACAACAACAACCCTCCCAAACTGGCATCAGGTGCTTGAGAACAAGATGGAGTCCATGCCCTGGGAAATGGTCTCCCTAGGGGCAGACGTGGCTGCCTCCCACAGGGATGTTGCTGCTATGCTAAAAAATCAGTAGTTCCTCCTTGCTGCAGTGATGCCCTATATAGTTCCACAGATGTCAGCTGCAGGGAATTGGGAATCCACATCTCCAACCACTGAAGTGTGTGTGGCCCCCTCTAGTTCCCCACTGCCACTATCAGGACAGAAGAGACACCACACACATCAGAGGATAAAGATGCGGAACAGATCATCTTCACCCGTAGGAGTTCCCAGTTGCACCAGCCCATGCCAAATGGGCAGTGTTTTCCTTTGTCCTGTGCTTGACATCATGCCAGTGTTAGCACAGTTGGAGTTATCCACTCTTCACCAACACATTTTTGACCTTTCTGCTATGGACTGCAATTGTCTCTGACTTTTCAGTTGGCAATTTATATTCCCTTGTACTGAAAGACACTTTCCCAAGCATGTCCAATGACATGTCCCTAAACTCTGGACTTGTGTTCTGTCACAATTAGATGGATTTCACTAATGGGGTCACAGACCTGGACATAATAAATATTGTATTACGACTCTTTGAAATAAACACCACCTACACAATCGGCATGTCTTTGTGTATTGCGACACATCTACTTAGGAACTGTGATGTGTGTAACATGTCTTTAGCCACAGAGGGCCTCATTCCGGGGCCGCGGGCAACGGAAGCACCGCCAACAGGCTGGCGGTGCTTCAGTGCCCATTCTGACCGCGGCGGTAAAGCCGCGGTCAGAAAAGGGGATCCGGCGGTTTCCCGCCGGAATACCCCTGGCAGGGTTGAACCTCCATGGCGGCGCTGCAAGCAGCGCCGCCATGGGGATTCCGACCCCCTTCCCGCCACCCTGTTTCTGGCGGTTTTTACCGCCAGGAACAGGATGGCGGGAACGGGTGTCGTGGGGCCCCCTAACAGGGCCCCAGCATGATTTTCACTGTCTGCTTAGCAGACAGTGAAAATCGCGACGGGTGCAACTGCACCCGTCGCACCCCTGCAACACCGCCGGCTCCATTCGGAGCCGGCTTCTATGTTGCAGGGCCTTTCCCGCTGGGCCGGCGGGTGCTCCTTTGGCGGGCGCCCGCCGGCCCAGCGGGAAAGCCAAAATGGCCGCCGCGGTCTTTTGACCGCGGAGCGGCCAAATGGCGGTGACCGAATGACCGCCAGAGTGTCAGTATGTGGGGGCACATATCTACGCACAAGGTACCTCCAGGATGGACATCGTTGCTGGTCTCATCCCCTACAAGCAATCCACTGAGTATTTAAAAAATGTTGGACACATGTATGCTTCACCCACTACATAAGGCAGGAATGGCTGTGAAACAGTTCTCCGGGCAATATCGTCAGCTGTGAGCACCAGTAGAACACATTGGTGTGAAACCGAGGTATTTAACCTCATCTGTAATTGCCACTGGTCAGTTTAGCTGTATAGATATGGAATGTAGGCTGTTGTTAGATGTCCCACAGCACCCAACATTCGACACAGGACCCAAACAGTGACAGCTGAATTACCACACCTACCTGTCCAATACATGGTTAACATAGTCACTTTGAGTGGTGTGTACACTGGTTGGCAGATGCACAGACAAGTAGATGTGTTGTAGCTGCCAATGTGACAGCTCAGTTGTAAGAAGGTGATGAACATGTCAAGAGAGGGATCTGGAGGCAGAACAGAATCCCTAGGCCAACACACAATTTTCACTCTACACCCATGGGAAGACCCTGAGACCCAAGCATACATGAAGTAACGGAGTACCAAAAGACTTTTAATTAGAATTAAACTAAACTAAAAAGAATGACAAACACATATTCTAACCTAACCTAACCTATCCTAACTATACATAACCAACAACTGACCATAACTACCCTATGCTAAACTTACCTAACACATTTAACAACACATTCTAAACATTGCCCACCATATCATGAGACACATGCAGGACAACATATACTAAAGTACACATATGCTACCTATATCTAAGCAAATATTTTTTGGGGGGTATTTTGTAAAAAAAGATTATATATATTTTTTTTAATTGTTTTTTCATACAACACATAAATGCTCCAACATCGAACCCCCACCAACCCACTAAGTAACATGTAAAAAGTAGAAAAACCACCCCCAACCTACTTATCCTAACTAAACTACTAACCTAATCTAACCTGACACTAACCCCCTAAAACCCACTATAATGCATTAAAACAAATGAGGAGGGAGTGGACTGAACTGTGGGTGACAGTCATTGAGCGAACTACAGATTGGCCCTTTTGAGTTTCCTCTTGATACACTTCAGTCTCTTGGTGTTCTTCTGCACCTCCTTCTGAAGACTGTCCATCTTTTTGAGGGCCAGTGTCACATCCCTCTGAAGGTCCTTTATTGCATTCATGTCCATGGCAGCAGGTGGGGTGGGATGTGGCACAGATGTTAAGGGTGTAGCAGCTGGGGCTGTTGTGATGGTGGCAGCTGTGTCCCCCTGCACAGCTGTGGTGTTTGGTCCTCTCTGTGTGGCCAGTGTGGGTACCCCTTGGGTGAATGCCCGACATTCCCTGGTGGATTGCTCCCTGCGATAGTGGTGTGCCATCCTCCAGAACACCGATTTCACTGCCATGATGTGCCTATAGCGGACTGTCCTCTTCTGAAAAGCCTGCAATTCCTCATTGTTCATGTTGGCAGCTGTTAAAGCAACCATCAGTGTCAGCATTGTGGGGAGTATGTACAGATTATTAGCTTACACTCATCATATAATTGCACATGCATTCCAGCTCGCATTCCGTATAAAACAATGGCCCTGATAAATAAACCGGCAATGCTGCCTTAGCATCATTTCATTGACACCAAAGCGACACACAACAAGATTGGGAACCAAACAAAAAAATTAGGTGAGCATTGATTTTGTGCCATGTGTAACAATGCAAGGCATAGTCAACTTCACATAGATCAGGGCCACTATTCCTCATCATTTGTGTCAATTTTCAACCATACATCACCAGTAACTTTAATCTCTTATTGGGAGTATGGGATGCAGTTGGTAACCATAAGGGGTCAGTGTTGATAGGTACACATGCAGGCCTGATCAAAATTACTGTCATCTGTACTGTGAGCACTTCATGTACATAGTGATTTGTTGTTCCTCACCCTCTTTGCCTCAGGGGGGATGGCTATGCAATCCATCATCTCAACTGTCCAGGTCATCCACCAAGGCATGCCCACTCATACATGGAGTCAGGGAGTGGACTATATGTTAGGAGGCCTCCCAACTAGGAAGATGGTATCCCTATGTCTATCACATCTACATTCATGTGTGCAGGTGTCCACACTCCTCAATGCCTGTTGGCCAATCTGCCAATACTATTCCTTACACACCCATATCCATGCCAGCACACGTCTGGTCTTGACCTCCATGCACGCCTATTACTTTCCACATAAGTGTTACGTAAATGGAGTACAATATATGGTGCACCAAGCTGGTGGACAATTGCCCACCCAGTCCTACAAGTACATTACAATACAGGGAAGCACCAATGTGTGCTCAAAATGGTGCATCACTGTGTTGTGAGAATGACAGTGTGTCCCAGTGCCAATATTCTCTCAGCGGTGCACCTCTAAGTCACATATGGGCCCTCATGTGGCTTGTCATCACCTTGTTTACACAATGCTGCCCATTGAGCACCACAGGCCTCACAAGATATGCTCGTGCATGGGGAACCCTTAAATGGGACACAATGTCACCATCCAGCCTACTTTGATGTCTGATTATTTGACAGCTCATAACTTCTAGCATTGTGTGCAACACACATGACTCACTCACACAAAAGCCTCAATCACTGCACAGGACAGACATCATCACACTTACTGGATACATCTGGGTCCTCGCCAATGGTGTAGGGGCAGGTCCACCTGTAAGATGTGTATGGAAAACCATGCTTAGTGTCATATCACTGTCACTACTAGTGGACAACATATTACAGTGTGTACTATGTTAGAGGAGTGGGCTAATTATCCTGGTTGAAGACAGTGCAACAGGCACACCATTGCAAACTAACAATGGCACTGACACTCAGGTGAGTGAGAGCCACACATCTGCACACTTTCACTGGGCCTGAGACTCATGTACTGCTACATCCTGCAACAACCATATGTGGGCAATCTATTGAAGATGGAACTCCATGGTATGAACGGGAGTTGGGTGACAAATACATGACACTACCATGGTGCTCTGCAAGACAACTGATTCAGGTATTCTGGTTTGCCCTGCAGGGCACACAGAGGCACTTTGTGATGGACAAGCGACTCAATTTTTAGTCACCATTGATCATGCGTTGAGTAATCCATGACTGATGTGCCAAAGCTGTTTGATGGTATCAAATGCCCCATTGCCAGTGCCGCCTAAAGTGGGTATGCATGTATTGCCCTACTTTGCTGTCACAATCCAGTTAAATATGGAATGCTGGCTGTGTCTTGGCTTATTATACATGAGACTATGCTGGGGCACAGGTGTTGCCATGGCTCCTGAAATGTGTGACTTAGTGATGGTTGTGCATGACTCACCAAATATCTGACCTGCATTGGTAAAATGGTAGGACATGTGAACTCCATGTCTAGACTGGCGCAGTTACACTTTATTCTGGTTGCATGCAAATTGTCCACAAGCATTGCATGCAGCACACCAACACATCTTCTGCTGTCATTCAAGAGCAGTGAACACTAAATAGAACGCCAATGGCAGACTCACCAACAGGGTCACTGATCACCACACCAAGATGGTCAAGTAGATCCTGCTCCCTAGCCATCAGATCTGCCCAGCGATGCTTCAGCTGGTGCTTATTGTGGCTGCTGCAGAACACCCTCTTCAGGTGGTGGTGCACCTTGCCCCACCACAGCCGCCTCCCATCCGTCCGGTAGCCCTGGATCACATGCCCCCCCATCTCCAACATTAATGGCAGGTAGTGGGCTATCAGCCACACAAAGCCTCCCATCTCCTCTTCCCTTATCCTTGTCAACCTTCCCTTCCCAGACATATCTATCAGGTACAGGTTGACAACAATAATGAATATGAACAAAATGAAGATGAAGGAAACTTAAGGCCCAAAAAAATAATCTCAACTAACCCTACTTCACAACTATCCTGGACAGACACCCCACAGTACAAGTACAATGATAGATACAAAAAACACACATATTGCAAAACACTGTTATAAAGTACAGTCAGAAATACAAAAAAACAGAACAGGAGGGACACCACAAGATACGATACAGAGCAAGAACGCACTGCCAACTCCAGGACACAACCACATAGTCCAAAGAGGCACAGATTGTAAATAGAAAGTTAAAGTACACCCACTGTACCACACCTGTAAACAGGATTTCCTATTACATCATTTCCTGTCCCGGTGCATCACGTTTTCTGCTATGCGTGTATTTATGTGACTCATGTGATATTTGCGTATTTCAGACGCATGACCTACAAGTGTCTTTATTTTGACGCATTACCTTTATGTGTCGAAATAACGGAAAATCAGCAATGAGACGAGTACGAAGGTGGAATTCATGCTAAAGATCCAAGGGTCATATACTTTGCGTTTGCAGATGCTTTCGACACATTTGCGTCAGGTTTTTTGACTCTATTCCTGATTGCGTGATTTTGTTCCATTGTCTATGGATGCACCCTGTATCAACATACAAATGGGATGGGCTGGGCTGCAGTGTGGCATTTTGTGTATGGCCACATTTGGTAGTCCTTGCAGCAATGTGATTTGGGAGTGATTGGTCTGTTACACCAATGTGTGTGTTACAGAATTGACAGCATGCATGTGTGATGAAAGTGTATCCACATATGTATGGGGGTCATTACTATGCAACAGTTATGGTATGTGATTGTGTATTGTGTTTACTTATGTGATGTGTGTAGTTGTCTTCCTGAGTATAACATTTTAAATGACATACACAGCTCAGGCATTGTTGATGATGGCTGATGAATGCTATATAGAAAATGTTACATAACAACTGTCTCCATATGTTGATTTTCAGTTTATGGTGATTTGTGTGTGGACTACACATATGTCAGACATGTTTACGTATTTGGTACATACTGTGATTAGCACACTCTGCCTAAATTCCACCCAAATCATATATTGAACACAAAAGTCAGATTAAACTCATTACAATTAGCAATGGTTGTTGTTTTTGTGTGGTGGACTTGCAGCCCTAGCTCCATATGTTCTCACATTCTGATGTGCATTCCACAGACGTGTCCGTACAAAGTGTGAGGTCATGTGTACCCTGTGTAAGTACTGGGTCCCATGGCAGTGGCAGGACTGATTTCCATTGATGTACTGTGCAGGCCCATCTTCTTCATTGCTTGTCATACCTGGGCTAATCATGATGACCATTGTCACCAATGATGCCCACCCCTTGTCACACAGGCTCCATGCATCCATTGCAACTCTCACACTGAGTTCAATCAGTGGTCTGTTCAAATATTAGAGTCTCACCATATTTTGACATCCACTTCCTCATGTGTGGGGCCCTTGTTTGCCTCATATTTGGACATGTTGTAGTTATGTGTGATGAGCTATTGTTGTGCAAGTTGGCAACGTGGATGTCATTAATATGTTGTGGTCCATAGATTGTGTCCTACAGTTCTCACAATCAAGTGATGAGGCTATTTGTGATGTGTGTGATGGTAGCAGTTCAATCTTACGCATCACATGCTGCTACAGTACTCTCCAGATTAGTGTTTGTAACATGCTCCCTGAGGTTAGCTTCACAATCCTGAGTTATATGTTATGGATATTGAAGAAACCAAAGCCGGATTGTGTGAATGAGTGAGGTGTTTATTGACATAATGTACAATGTGAGTTACGTGATTATTAAGTAAAGACGTTCTCAATGATGCACAGTCTACTTTGTATCCCAGCAGCTGTGTTGTGCTGTTCCCCATCATTTTCTTCTCCACTATCCTCCTCCTCCTCCTCAGGCAGGTCATCAACCTGCTCATATAAGGGGACATTCATCTGCATACATATGTTGTGCAGGATAGCACATGTCATTATAGTCTTGCAGACGATGTGTGGGGCATATAGGAGGCTGCCTCCTGTGATGTCCAGGCACCTGAATCTGGACTTTAGGATGCCAAATGTCCTCTACACAATAGTCCTTGTCCTTTGATGTCCCTTATTATATGCACACTCTGCTGCTTTGCTTGGGTTGGGAAATGGGGTAATTATCCTTAGTTGTAAGCCATAACCCTGGTCTGCTGCAAAAGATTAAAGAAGTAAGTTGTTGTTAAGACTTGCAACTGGTTTGTCAAGTAGCATGGCAGTTGATATTTTGAGTAGGTTGTGACTCATATGTGTTTGTGGTATGCTGTGAGTTACTTTCCTTGTGAAATGTCTCCTCAGCACTGGGTAGTTGGACATGACAATCTTGTTTGGCTCAAAGACCTGGGACATAAGATTTGGATTAAAAACTGATGGCCATAATGTATGTACCATTCGTTGTGTAGTGTACCTTTGTATCAGTGTGCTATCACTAGAGGGGACATGACAGATCCTCACAATGGGGTCAGATGTGGTGGCAACATGGTAGTACTACAGAGCCTGGACATTCCATCCATTTTGACATGTGTCATTGCAGATGATGTGCGACACTTAGGGCCTTTGAAATTGGTAAGTGACAATGCACGACACGTCCCCAAAACTTTTTGCACTGTCCTGTAACATTTAGACTATGCAGGAATGCCCCATGTGTGACATTTTACTAGGCAACCTTTTGTTGTCCCCTGCGCAGTTGCTCATATGCAGCTGTGCACCTATACTACCTACCTTCCACCAGGGTACTTGGCTAGCTGCCTTGTGGAGGTGAATGTATCTGTCTTGGAAGGGACACCTCCCTGTACATATGCTGTTTTTATGGCCAATGGGCTCTTTCTGTGTGTGCAGCAGGTTCAGAGCACAGTCTACTTCCTTATTGCAACCTGCATGCAGCACACCTGGGATGGTGTTTATTGTTGGCACTGCCTCAAGTTTTAGGTGACAGCTACATCTGAGTCAGCATCATCACGCCATGTATCTTGTGGTGACAGACTTGCAGCAACACACATTGCACACCCCTTCCACACTACATACAGAATGGGAGGGTGGCGATTTACATTGTGGCTTCAAGTCATTATGAAATGGTCAGCTGCCAAGTTGTACATACAATGCAGACCATGACAATGGCACTGTGGGCTTTTACATAGGTCCCCTGGTGATCCAGAGTGGCAGCTAATATTTGTGGCAGCCATGAGTTATCCAAGGGTGTGTATCCCATTTTTACAGGATGATCAACGTAACTATCAGTATCTCTCCTATCTTCCAACACAGGAATCAGAATTTACACTGTTGACACCTGCACAGTCCAGGCTACGGGATGGAGCTCAGCTACTTAGCAAATGTGTCCTTTGGCACAATGCATGTGAGGTCAGTGATGCCCTGTTTTCTCCTACAGGGTCCCACTATGGCATCCATGATCTGCTCTGTCTGACAGTGACTTTGACCCATGGTGGGCCATCTATTGTATCTGGTATAGACATGATGGTGTTGTGAGTCAGTAAGTTATGCAGGTGAGGTGGCACTACAGGAGGTGTGGTACCACTTATCACACATCTGACACATGGTATGTGATGGACATTGATCTTGTATTCCTATGTATGTGTGGCACTGCATCAGGCAGATGTCTCTGCACACTACAAGTAAGTCAGGTCTGTGTTGATGAGATGTAGTTGGTATAGACAGCAGTTGTCTGGTATTTTTTGTTTGTTCTGGTAATGATTTGCACGGCATGACTTGAGGAAGTTCTGCCTATATGGAACTTAAATGACATGAGCATGGTGTATGCCATTGACATGGCTGTGCTATTCTTTGTTTGATGTACTGTGCGTGAAATGTACGTAGTAGGCAACATGTGGGCACCTATAGTGGTCTGTGTAGTTCTTCCGTTAGCAAAGGGTACATGTCTGCACCTGTCCTTCACGTGGTGTGCCTGTCTAGTTGTGGGTGCGTTATGTACATGTGGGTGTGTTTGTTTCTGATGTGCACTGATTGTGCTGTACTGCACCATGGTGAATATGTGTTGTTACCTGCACATCTGTGTTACCCTGGCCATATGTTAATGTATTGCTGTATGTCTCGTGTGTCCTACAGGGTTGGTGTGTTGTGTGTATATTGCTAGGTTTGTTGACTTACCCACAAGTAGGCCATTTCCATATTTTCCATCCTGGAATTGTTCATTGATCATGCTGTGCCAGAATATGAAGGCATCATGGACACTCCCAGGATACTTAGCCAAAATGTTTATTAATAGTCCCCGGTGGTCTACTATGGCCTGCACATTAATGGAATATGTGTACTTGCGATTCCGGTATAAGTGCTCGGTTGCTGCAGGTGGTATGAGCTGGACATGGGTGCAGTCAATTGTACTGAGCACATGCGGGAAACCATGGATTTGATAGAATCCCTGTTTGTTCTCCTGCTGCTTTTGCTCGGTGTTGGGGAGTCTGATGTGGTGGGGTGTAAGGGAAACAATAGCATCTAACACCTTTGGCAGGAATACAGAGAATGATGGCTGTGAGATACCAGCAACTAGGGCACCCGTTGTTTGGGATGAGCCACTTACCTTAATGTGCAGGACAGCTATCAGCTTTGTGGGGTATGTTGTGTGGGGTCTGCAGGCTAGCTGTGATTTGTGGCTCAATGTGGTGCAGCAGATGTTGAATGGCTTGCTGGTTAAGTCTGTAGGTCCTAATGATGTCCTGGTCCCTGAGGCCAAGGAGGGTTGTCTTAGTTCTGAAGAGCCTCTCCTGCCTTCTGTGTTGCCTTTGTGGGCCGCGTTGTGGTGGTGGTGATTGCTGCAGTTGTTGCTGTCCTCTGTGTCATCTCGCAAACTGGATCAGTATCACCTCCATCTTCTCCTGTGGGTTGGTAATGTTGCTTCTGTGTGTTCTCCTTAAGTAGTGATGAGCTTGCCTCATTTTAATGCTTGCCCTGACCTGGGTGTTACATTTTGAAGAAATTGGTGTTAACGTAATTTTTTGGGTCCGCCTCCCACCCGTGTGTCATTTTTGCCCAGGTGGATAAATATGGCGCTAAGGGGTTTGAGTCATTTTTTGGACGGGAACGCCTACCTTACATCTCATTGACAGAAGGAGGTTTCACACATTCAAAAAATTATGTTAACACCATTATTTTGACGCTAGACGTGTGTAGCCTCAAAATATAAATGTGGCATTGAGTTTGTGCTATATTAGCGTAAAAAAATGATGCTAATTCAGCACAGAGTATAAATATGCCCCAAAATGTCTTATTATAACCATGTACATGATTTGTTTATTTTTCATACTGTGGTGGTGTTTGATTCTTTGTGAATGTCAGAACTATTTGTCTCATATGCTTTGTTACTATTTTTTTGTACTCTATCAAGATAAAGTCGGGTATTTTTCTAATTTGAATTGTGTGTGCTTGGGATGGATTTTACAGAGAGATTGTTTTGGCAAAGGAAGTATAGCCTTCTTTACAGCGCATCTAAGTGCTGTCAAACGTAATTTTGGAATTTAAAGGCTTACAACAATGATTGTTTTAGTAAATGCAAGTGGTTCAGAATGTGAAAATAAAACAATTTAATAACACAGTGAATTCAATTATGGATTTAAAACCATATTTATAGTACTTAAATAGTGTCATCCCACTCTTTTTCTATTATATGTCTTTCTTTGGGTCATGGACCACACAGCCACTTGTTGGCATCGATGGTTACAAACTCTGAAAAGTTCATACGATACAACAGTACACTGGTTCTGTTGTGCTTTTTAATATGTTTACTGATCTTTTGTAGTGAGTAAACATACTAGTGAGCATGATAAAGGTACATAGTTCAAAAATAGATGGTTTGTATCGTCCATCACATACACGGTTCAATGAAATTGCATTTTCCACAAAAGGTATGCATTGTCTCAATTATGATGGAAGGTGTTTTGTGTCTGGTTTTAATCTCTAAGGAGCATATTTACAAGCCCCTAGCACCACCGGATTGTCACTTTTTGTGGCGCTCCGTTGGTGCTGTGTACTGCGCATATTTACAAGGCAGCGCTGAGCCACTTTTTGTGGCTTAATGCACCTTGTAAATATGGGCCCCTCCAATGCAGTTTTCTGCAGCAGAGAGGTGTGGAATAGGTGTTGCTGTGGGCGTTCCCCCTCAACACTCATTGCTTTTGACACTGCCCCAGATTAACAGGGAATCGTAAATCTGAGGCAGCGGCAAAAATTAATGCCACCTCAAGGGTGGCATTAGCATAGAGCAACGAGGAGAAATACTTGCATTTCTCCTCATGGTTGCTTTTTCTATGTGTGCTGCATTTTGCAGCACACATAGAAAGAGCAAAAGGCCATGAATAATTATTTATGTACAGGAAGGTATACCTTCCTGCACATAATCAATTATTAAAGAATTACGATTTGCTACTTCTATGTGTGCTGCATTCTGCAGTACACATAGAAGTGCCAAATTGCCATTATTGATTGGTTTTGTGCAGGAAGGGGTACCTTCCGTCACATAAATAATCATTCCCTTCAACGCAGACACCCTCGTATTATGATGCAAGGATGTCTGCGTTGACGCTATCAGCTAAATTTAGTGCAAGTGCTAAAGGAAACACAGGGGTGCACTGTATTTTTTTAAATACGTCACATCCTGCATTTCTAAATTGGCGCAGCACGGAGCTGCCAATTTTGGTGCAGAGCTGTGCCACTTTCTAGTAAATATGCCCCTAAATGTTGCAACAAAGTGTATGCAGGTATCCAAATTAGATATGCTATTGCGAAGATGGAGCAGTCATAGGGACATATTTACAATCCCCTTGAACCTCCTTGCGTTGCTCTAGCATAACTTGTTTTACGCTAAGAAGGCATTAAGGATGAGGAGGCATTAAGGATGACCCCACCGTGCAGCATATTCACAAAGTGCCACAATGCATGCATTGTGCCTCTTTGTAACCCCTTGCACCACATTATACCTGCACCATGTATGATGTATGCAAGGGGTGCATTCCCACGAAAGGAGGCCCAAAAAAATGGCGCAGTGAAATTTACAAGATTTCACTGCACTATTTTTTCTGTTATTTTAATACCTGCTCAAGGCAGGTGTTAAAGTGATGCTCCCATAATAATCTATGGGCCTCCCTGTGTTTTGCTGGACTAACGCCATAATTTATGGCACTAATCCAGCAAAGCGACACAATAGCAACATAAATTGTGACGCTATTGAGCTAACGTGCGCCATGGTGCCCTAAATAGTAAATACAGCGCTACCATGGTGACGTTAGGGGGTGGAGGGCAATGCAAGAAAAGTGCCACATCAGAGCTGATGCGCCACTTTTTTTGAATCCGCACCATAGTTTCAAACTGTACAAAGGCATAATGCTCCATAGATGTACTCTTACCAAACGTGTAGCCAGTGATAGCTGTGAAGTGTTAAAGTGATGGGCATAAAATATTTACTTTAACTCTTAACGAGCGAGCACAATCGTTTCAGATTACGGAAAGGCTAAAGATAAATCTTCAGGCTGCAACCCTTAAAAATGATATTTCTCAAAGAAAGCGTCTCCAGCTTTTGCTTCATCTGGAGAAAAAAATGCATGTTCATTAAGAATAAAAGTAATAGTTGAAATACCCTTTATATCCCACCACTTTATAAGGCTGCCTGTTGTCACTACAAGTCACCCAGATGGCATTATTGATGATAGGATTTCTGAGCAATTCTTAACCCATCTTAGTATTAGTAAGCCCACGCCACAATCTATTAAGTGAGGTGTTGCAAGTAGCTGACTTGCTATAAATACATAACAATCTCCCTCATTCATCAAAAACCACAGAGAACTCTAAGAACACCTCTGTTTATCAATAGGTCTCCCTGTGCCTGTGAAATATTACATAAATTACTTACTCCACAATGCTCATCCAAAAGAGACAAAGATATTGCAGAACGTTGCCCATTGCCAACATTCCAAGAAAAGTCATAAGGAATGTCACTAAATCATACAAAACATTTTAGGGTCTAATGCATTTAACTTGCACAGTTGTGCTTATGCTTGATTTAGGGCCTGATTTAGATCTTGGCGTTTACGGTCCTGCAATCAACTTTTCCACAGAAAACCCTCCCACCTATGTGACGGTCTGCCTGCCGTATTCAGATGTTGGTGGTCCCACCTTCTCCTCCAAGAAAATCCGCATTGAGGGGTGGAGAGTGAAAAGTGGCTGACGGCAGGACCCCAGCCACTCCTCCCACTGTGCAGATTTTTATGTGCCTTACTGCTAAGTAAAAAGTTACGGTCTGACCTCTACCTCTGAATTGGCAGATTGGGGAAAAAAGAGGGAAAAACTCACATTTTTCCCCATTTCATCTCCATCTTTGACAGGACATGACTAGACACCACCTGCAGTCACTTCTAACACCTATCTAGGGAGAAAACATCACCCCTTTGCCAGACTCAGAGGTAGATTTGCGCATTGCAAGGGTGCGGCCGGTGGGCAAAGCACAGGAGCTTGCTACCACTGCAGGCATATACATATCACAGAAATCCTTTTTTAAAAGTTAATGTGACATGCATATGTCGGGAACATGATTGTGTCACAAGTCACAGATGCATGGGGACACACTGGCACAACATGCATATCACACACATACACAACTGTCATTATGGTAACATCATTCGTTGCAAAATGAATGCTGGCACCACAGTAACGGTACACTCACACAGAACAACGGTGCCCATGTGTGCGCATTGCAAGGGACATGTATGGGTGGGTTTTTGCTATCTGTTGTGTATTTGAGTCAGTATGTGTACATGCGTGTGTGTGGATTGTCTGTTTGAGATGGAGGGAGCTGGAGTGGGTGGTGTCTGTACAGTATGTGTGTCCCTCTCATGTGAGACCAATGGTGTTGGGGCAGCCCAGCCAGCTGGATGTGCCTTATGAATTCATGAAGAGTGACCAGATGGTCGGGCTCAGAGAATGGCCTTTTGGTTACACTATGCCTTAAAATAAGGAGTCTGTGCTCTTCCCTACAGGGGACGGAGACTCTATGGTCTGGGTTCTCAGAGCCCCCGCTGGCCCTCAGGCATGGGGCTCCGAGGTGGGCCTCAACAGACTTCTGACTTGGGGCCTGAGGCCTCTTTACATGCTGGCGAAGCCCTCTTGAGGCTTACGTGGCTCCGTCCCGGGAACTTTCCCACCTGGTGGGCCAGAGGACAAAGCCCAGGATAGGAGTTCCCATCTTAGGGCCTCTGAATCTGAACTGGCAGGGGAAGCCTGCCCCCAGCCCGAAGACTCCCAGCCCCTTCATGGTGCGGCACACTGGAGGAAGAGAGTGCCCACTCCAGGGCCTGGCTAGACCTGGTCAGGGCTCATGAACTCGGCCATGCATGTGAGGCCTCCCTGGGCCCTCTGGGACCCCGTCCTGGGCACCTTGCCACAAGGTGGTCTGGAGGACAAAGCCCAGGATAGGAGTTCCCACCCTGACCCCTGGCTCAGGGCGTGGATGGGGTCCCCGATCATGACCTGGCAGGGTGAAGCCTCCCCAGGTCAGCCCGGTGATCTGGATGCACCATAGGAATGCACAGAGCAAAACCAGATGCCCTGGGGTCTTAGAGCGACCAGATGGCTGGGCTTAGAGGAGAGTCATCTGGTTCCATTGTGCCTTAACATAAGAAGACTGTATTCGCCCCTGTAGGGGACTCTTCACCCTGGATTCTCTAAGCCCCAGCTGGGCCTCAGGCATGGGGGCCCAAATCAACATCTGACCCAGGGCCCTGAGGCCTCTATACACACCAGGAAGCCCCACCCAAGGCCTGTGGGACCCCGTCCCAGGCTATTTGCCAACCAGCAGGGCAGAGGACAAATCTCAGGCAATGGGTTCTCACACTGGGTCCTGCCACAGCCCTGGCCTGGGGCCCAGGGCCCAGCCGGGGCCCCTGAACCCAAAGTGTCCCAGGTGCCTTGCCACATGAAAGGCCAGAGGACAAAGCCCAGGCAAGGGGGTACCGCCCTGGGGCCTGCCAGAACCCTGGTCGGGACCCCTGAACCCAAACCAGCAGGGGAAGCCTCCCTTGCCCCAGTGTACACCAAGGCCCTCCAGGGTACGGCAGGCTGGAGGAAGGGAGCACCCACCCAAGGCTCTGGGACATCAGTTTGCTCTGTGGGAAGCCAGGTTTGAGGAGAGACCCATTGGTTAGGGCTGCAAGGCGGCCCCACATCTGGGCCTCCAGGGTGGTTCGGCCCAGGCCCTTGCGGTGCCCAGTTGTGAAACCACTGGACCCCAAGGGGGTCCGGAGTAGTCTGTCCCTAATATTTCGGTACTCCGTACAAACCGAGAAACAGAGGGGACCGTCGGCAAGAACTCAATCGACCTCGTGGAGCTCTGGCTGGTTTTGAGGAAGCAAATGAGCCCCCATCGGGACATCCGGGACAGTCTGGCCATCTAGACACACCATAGGAACACATGGGGCACAACCAGAAAACCAGAGTTGTCGGAGTGACCAGATGGCCGGACACGAGGACATAAAGGCTCCCAGGAGCCCTAGTTTTGGGTGGCCAGCGAACAAAGACAAGGACGGTGGCTCCCGCCCCGGGGCCTGCCAGAGCCCTGGCCCAGGGGCCCTGAACTGAAACCAGAAGGGGAAGCCTCCCCAGGCCCGGCAGACTCCCATGCCTGGGCCCCTCAGGGTACGGCAGGCTGGAGGAAGGAAGCGCCTGTCCCATTGCCCGGTGCGGACCGGCCAGGTCCTCTGAACCCGAACTCAGAGAGGGAGCCTCCCCAGGCCTGTTGGACTCCCAGGCCTGGGCCCCACAGAGTACAGCAGGCTGGAGGAAGGGAGCACCCATCCCAGGGCCCGGCAGGGGCCCGTGGCCTATCCCGGTCTCTCAGAACACAGCCACACAGGGGAGGCCTCCCTGGACCCCTTCCCAGGTGCCTTGCCACACAGCGGGCAGGAGGACCAAGCCTAGGATGGGGGTTCCCAAACTGAGACCTGACCCGGGGCCCGGCCAGGGCCCCTGAACTCGAACCAGAAGGGGAAGATTCCCCGGGCCTGGCGGACTCACAGGCCTTAGCCGCTACAGCAGGCTGGCGGAAGGGAGTGCCTGCTCCAGGGCCCGCCAGAGGCCCGGGATCCAGTCAAGGCTCTCTGAACACATCAAACATCAAATTTTGCTAAAAAAAATCACACTTTACTCCCATATCTGGCTGGGATCACCTCACCAGCACTAATTTCCTAACACCCAGCACTCCCCTCGGTCTCCCGAGTAAAATGATACCTCACTTGTGTGTGTGGGCCAATTGCCTGCAACAGGGAAAGGCCAAAAAATGTGCAGAGATTGAGGGGATATCACAGCGAGTTGATAAGAGCAATTTTTCAAATGTTTTTAGGATGACACTGCATTGGGCAACCACACAAGAGAGATAGTTTTCCGTGATCTACCATTGTTTTCAGACCCATATCTATCGCTAACTAGGAGAAAGTTGAAAGCAGAAAAAATAGGTATGTCCCAGTAAAATGCCAAAACTGTGTTGAAAAATGTGTTTTTCTGATGCTAGTCTGCCTGTCCCTGAAAGGTGGAAAGATGGCGGTTTTAGCACAGTAAACCCTTTGTTGATGCCATTTGCAGGGAAATAACCAGATGCTTTCTTCTGCAGCACTTTTTTCAAATTTTTCCCCAAAACTCCAAATGTTAGCTGTATTTTGGATAATTTCTCGGTCCCCATCAAGGAAATCTACAAACTCCGTGTACCTTTAGAATCTCCAGGATGATGGGAAAAAAGGAGGCAAATTTGCAGTGGATAGCTTACGTGGACAATATGTTCTGGGGGCCTAAGTATGAACTATCCGAAATAGCCAAAAAAAAGGCTTGGCACAGGAGGGGGAAAGTTATGGCAGCAAAGGAGTTAAGTGTACAGTGCACCCTGCCCATTAGGCCTGGCAATGGGTACACATGCCAAGTTGAATTGGCAGTTTAAAACTACGCATACAGACACTGCAGTGGCAGGTCTGAGCCATGGTTACAGGGCAACTAATGTGGGTGGCACAACCAGTGCTGCAGGCCCACTAGTAGCATTTATTCTAGAGGCCCTGGGTACCTCTAGTGAACTGTACTAGGGACTTACTAGTAAATCAAATATACCACTCATGGAAAGCCAATTACACATACATGTTACATAGGAACACTTGCACTTTAGCACTGGATAGCAGTGGTAAAGTGCCTAGAGTATCAAAAACAGCAAAAACAGAGTCCAGTACACATCAACAACCTGGGAAACAGAGGCAAGAAGGTAGTGGAGACCACACCAAGGATGCCAAGTCTAACACATGTCCTACCCAGCTGAAAGTGGGGAGCAACTACACAACCTCATGAGAGTTCTCATCACTAAGGCGGAAAAATCTGGACAGACCATCAGCATTGGCGTGTTCTGTGCCAGGGCGGTGTGTTCCACCGTAAAGTCCATCCCCTGTAGGAAAATGGACCACCTCAACAGTTTGGATTTTCACCCCTCATCTGCATTAACCATCTGAGGGCCCTGTGGTCTGTCTGACCTCAGAAGTGAGTCCCAAACAAGTAGGGTCTTAGCTTATTCAGTGCCCAGACCACAGCAAAAGCTTCACCCTCTATTGTACTCCTCCTACGTTTCCTGGGAAGTAACCTCCTGCTAATGAAGGCAACAGGTTGAGCTAAGCCCTCATCATTAAGCTGTGAGACTACTGGTCCTATACCATGCTCTGAGGTGTCTGCTTGCACAACAAACTCCTAGGAGTAGTCAGGTGCCTTCAGTACAGGTGCTGTGCAAATGGCAGCCTTCAGGGTGTCAAAAGCGGTTTGGCAAGCCTCCGTCCAGATCACCTTCCTTGCTTGCTTCTTAGATGTCAACTCATTCAAGGGGGGAACAAGGGTGCCATATTACTTGACAAACCTCCTGCAATAGCCAGTGAGGCCTAAAAAGGCCCTCACCCCAGTCTGGGTCTTTGGAAGCTCCCAAGCCAGAATGGTGTCAATGTTTGGCTGTAGGGGTGCAACCTGGCCACTCCCTACCTGGTGTCCCAAATACACCACCGAACAATGCCCTATTTGGCACTTACTGGCCTTAATAGTGAGGCCTGCCTTTTGGAGGTCCTCCAACACTCTGCAGAGGTGCTGCAAGTGGAACAAAACACTGCAATGTCATTCAGGTATACTGCACTGAAGTCATCCAGCCCAGTCAACACCTTCAGGGGCATTCTTCATCCCAAGTGGTATCACTGTAAACTGGAAATGCTCTTCTGGGGTAAAAAATGCTGACCTCTCCTTGGCCCCCTCAGTTAGGGCAATCTTCCAATACCCAAACGTGAAATCAAGGGGCATATTTATACTCCGTTTGCGCCGAATTTGCGTCGTTTTTTTCGACGCAAATTCGACGCAAAACTAACTCCATATTTATACTTTGGCGTTAGACGCGTCTAGCGCCAAAGTTCATGGAGTTAGCGTCATTTTTTTGCGTGAACACCTTCCTTGCGTTAATGATATGCAAGGTAGGCGTTCCCGTCTTAAAAAATGACTCCGATGCATATGCGTCGTATTTATACTCCCGGGCAAAAATGACGCCCGGGAGTGGGCGGGTCTAAAAAACCCGCATTAGCGCCTGGGTCAGGGCAGGCGTTAAGGGACCTGTGGGCTCAGAATGAGCCCAGAGGTGCCCTCCCCTGCCCCCAGGGACACCCCCTGCCACCCTTGCCCACCCCAGGAGGACACCCAAGGATGGAGGGACCCACCCCAGGGACATTAAGGTAAGTCCAGGTAAGTATTTTTTTATTTTTTTTTTGTGGCATAGGGGGGCCTGATTTGTGAACCCCTACATACCACTATGCCCAATGACCATGCCCAGGGGACAGAAGTCCCCTGGGCATGGCCATTGGGCAAGGGGGCATGACTCCTTTCTTTGCTAAGACAGGAGTCATTTCAATGGGGGATGGGCGTCGTAAAAAAATGGCGCAAATCGGGTTGTGGCGATTTTTTGGCCTCAGCCTGACTTGCACCATTTGTGGACGCCCATACGCCATTTTCCCCCTACGCCGGCGCTGCCTGGTGTACGTCGTTTTTTTTAACGCACACCAGACAGCGCCGGCGGCTAACGCCGGCTAACGTCATTGAATAAATACGGCGCCCGCATGGCGCTTCAGAATGGCGTTAGCCGGCGCTAATTTTTTGGGCGCAAAACTGCGTTAGCGCAGTTTTGCGTCAAAAAGTATAAATATGGCCCCAAATGTGCTGAGGTATTTAGTAGCTCCCAACCAATCGATGAGCTCATCAGCTCGGGGGATGGGGTGTGCATCATTTTTAAAGACCGAATTAAGACCCCGGTAGTCGACACAGAACCGGAGTTCTGGGGTGGCACCAGAAGCAGCAGCCTTTGGGACCAAGACCACAGGGCAGGCACAAGGACTACTAGAAAACTCAGTTACCCCTAAGTTTAACATCTTAGACACCTCATCTTTGATTTTAGTCCTGACCTTATCAGTCACCCTGTAAACCTTCTGTTTAATGGGTGGACTGTCCTAAGGGTCTACGTCATGTGAACACAAGTGTGGGACCCCGGGGATCAGGTAGAACAGGAAGCAAACTGACCCAATACCTGGTGACAGTTCCTCTGTTGTTCTGAGGTCAGGGAGGGGGAGAGATTCACTCCCGCCACAGACTTATCTTTCTCTCCAGCATCCAGGAAGTCAGGAAGAGGCTCACTCTCTTCCTCCACTCCATTATCTGTTGCTAAGACGATGGACAATTCAGTCCGCTCATAGTGTGGCTTGAGATGGTTCACATGCAGGACTCTTAAGAATTTCCTGGGAGTCTCCAAGTCCAATAGGTAGGTGACTTCGCTCCTGCACTCCACCACCTCAAATGGCCCAGTCCCCTTGTCCTAGAGCACCCAAGGCTCAACTGGTGCCATTACCCACACTTTTTGTCCCAGTTGAAACTCGACCAGAGTGGCACTCAGGTCATACCACTGTTTCATGTTTTCCTGGTTTGATGCTAGGTTCTTTTGTGCAAGAGCTCTTAAGCGGGCAGTCTGATTTCTGAAGGCCAGCATGTAACTAAATACATCCTGGAGAGGTTTACTGGAGGCTTTCTCTAAGCCTTTCCTCACCAGACTCAATGGTCCCCTGACCGAGTGGCCATACAGTAACTCAAAAGGACTGAATCCAAGCTCTTTTTGAGGCACCTCCCTGTAGGCAAACAGAAGGCATGGCAAGAGGATGTCCCACTTCCACCTCAAGGGCTCGACCAGGCCCATGATCATGCCTTTTAAGGTGTAGTTGAATCTTTCAACTAGACCATTCCTTTGGGGGTGGTAAGGAGCGGTGAACTTATACATTACTCCACATTCCTGCCACAGAGACTTCATATAAGTAGATATGAAGTTGGTACCCCTATCAGATACCTTGGGGAACCCCATGTGGGTAAAAACACCCCATCAATGCATGACCTACAACAGAGGAGGTGATTAACCTCAGCGAAATGGCTTCTGGGTACCGGGTGGCATGGTCCACCAAGACCAGGATGAACCTGTTGCTTTTTAGTGTCTTGAGATCCAGAGGCCCCACAATGTCAATACCCACCCTTTCAAAGGGGATACTAACCACTGGAAAAGGTTAGAGGGGAGCCTTGCACTTCCCCCCACTCTTGCCACTTGCCTGACAAGTCTGGCAAGACCTACAATATGTATCTGAGTGCCTGCACATTAGGGGCCAGTAAAAGTGGGTGACAAGCCTGTCAAAGGTCTTGTCTTGCCCCAAATGTCCAGCTAAAGGCACAACATGAGCCAGACCCAGTAGGAAGGCTCCAAAGCACTGGGGTACCACCAGCACACAGGCTGACCCAGGCTCAGCAACCTTAAGCTCACTATACAGGAGGCTATCTTCCATATATATAAGGTGAGATCCTGGCTCCTTGCCAGCCACCTGGTCTGCAGCGTGCTGCCACAAACCCTCAAGAGAAGGGCATACCTTCTGTGCCTCACAGAATGTTTCCCTGGTGGGCCACCACTCCTACTGCCACTATGACAGCTTAGGGACATCCCCCAGCTCAGCCACCTGTTACCCTGTAGGCTCTGGGGGTTCACCCTCAAACTCCACCTCCTCCTGGAGTGTGGGAACTTCTGGGGCCGGTTTCCCTCTGCCCCTTGCCCTTCATCTTTTTGGCTGTCCCCTGGGCCACTGTTTCAGGCTCCAGAATCTTCTGACCACACTAACAGGCTGCAATTGACCTGGTAGACAGGCATACCCACCCAGGCAGACCCACCATCTCCAAGTGTGACCTTTGTTCTACCTCCTTCAAAGTGGACTCCTCCAGGTAATTACCAAGCAAACAATCCACAGGCATGGTTGGACTCACAGCCACCTTCAAGGAACCTGACACTCCCCACCATTCTAAGGGAACCTTCACCACTCTGCATAGGTGCTCTAAGGTGTCCACTGCAACTACTTGGTGAAGTACACAGCTATCTATCTGCTCTTCAGACACCAGGCGACTCCTCACTGTAGTCACACTGGAACCTGTGTCTCTCAGAGCCTTCACCTTCTGTCCACTGATGGTCACCAACTGCCCGTACTTTTTAGTGTTCTCAGGGACTAGGGCTCTCTGGACCATCTCACTGTCCCCTAGTGAGACATGGGTCATCTCAGCTGGCTCCCACCCACCTGGGACCAACTCCTCCCCAAGCCCTACATTGGCAAAACCCTGTGATGGTGCACCAGTGGGGGTTGATTTACCCATGAAACATTTGGGTTCCCCTCTCACATGACTCACTTAGTCACATGCATAACACATGCGGGGGACCTCCCTCCATAGGTTTCCCTTTGGAGAACCATGATTTCTTTTCACTGGGGAGCTGGGAATCCTTACTCTGGGAAATAGGTTGGGGCACTTTTGATAACTCTCCCTGTTTACCCTTAACCCCCCCTTTCTTCTGACCCTGCCCATCCAGGGTGTGGTCTACCCCATACCGCCTTAGGACCCTGGTGCTCTCCCAACATTCTGCTTCCTGTGCAAGCTTCCTGGGATCAGTCAGCTTACTGTCAATTAGGTGCTGGCACAGCTTTGGAAAACATAAACTTCTATCCATGTTTGGGAGTCTTTCTTCTTATAGGACCTAAACTTATCCTGATACTGTTCAGTAGTGTGGCCATACCTTGTGAGTAGGGCGTCCTTCATGATAGAGTAAGTGAGCCCCTCAGTATCACCAAAGGATGGCAGAGTATCCCTCCCCTCTACCAAAAAGTGCTTCCACAGACCCGCCCCCCATTGAGCTTCAGGGACCTGATTCATATTGAGAGCAGACTCATACCCCTTGAACCACAAGAATATGCCATTCTACCTTTTGTAATCCTTCACAAGGTCTTTAGGAATGTGCACCCTCCTCTCAAGCTGTACTTTGATATTGCTGCCACCATCCCTATTGGACTGGCTCTTATGATCCAGCTCCCTCAAGCTGAGCTCATGAGCCAGCAGTAACGTCTTCCTCTCTATGGTCATCCTCTATTCTTCCATCCTAAACTTTCCCAGCTCCAACTGGTGAGCCCACTCTACCTGTCTGTACTGTAACTCTTCTGGAGTCAGACCCTTGGATGACACACTGCTACATGCCCTGGATGTAACAGGCCCACCCAACATACCATTGTCAATGGATTGCACCTCCTTATCCTCAACCTCCTCCTTCTCTATGTGCCCCTCAGCTTCCTTGACTGTCACTCAGGACCTCAGTGCCTTCTGCATCTCTTCCTTCCTGGTGGAGCCTTTAATGGGACAGGCAAGAGTCTTGCAGAACTGCCTCAAGTGAACAACTGTGTAGCTCTCCAGTTTCCCTAAGTCAAGAGCAGCTCCAGCTGATCCATCTCCGGATTGAGACATGAAGAAGAATCAACAAAAGTGCAAAGTTCCAAGGCAGAAAAAGAGTTCCCAATGAAGTTCAAAAGTCAATCAAGAATCACCAAAATATGTAAGTAGGGAAACAAATCCAAAAAGAGAAAAATCAAAAATAAGCTGTATGTGGTCACATAATGGTCTGCACTGAAAACTGTAGTGTACACTCAATCACTGTATGTAGTACAAATACAAGTCCAGTCCTCACTGCTGATCACCAATGTTAGAAATGGGGTCTTTAGTTGGCAGTCAGGTTACCCCCTGTCCAAGCAAGGACCCTCACTCTAGTCAAGGTAAAGGAGAATCACCTTCAGTTAACCCCCAATGACCCCCTCGGTAGCTTGGCAAGAGCAGGCAGGCTTAACTTCAGAAGCAATGTGTAAAGTATTTGTACCAACACACAGTAATACAGTGAAAACACTACATAATGGACACCATACCAGTTTAGAAAAATAGGTAATATTTATCTAAATTAAACAAGACCTAAACAACAAAAATCCAACATACACAAGTCAAGATCTGAATTTTAAAAAGAATAAGAGTCTTAGGGTCAGATGTAGCAAACAATTTGCGACTCGCAAACTGCGAAAATCGCCGTTTGCGAGTCGCAAATTCGTGTTTGCTATGTAGAAATGCATTTTGCGAGTCGGAACCGACTCGCAAAATGCATTTCCGAGTCGCAAATAGGAAGGGGTGTTCCCTTCCTATTTGCGAGTCGCAGTGGTATGCAATTCCATTTGCGACCGCGTACTTCAAGTGGATGGTAACCTACTCGCAAACGGGAAGGGGTCCCCTTTGTGACTGGAACCAAAATTATTTTTTCAGAGCAGGCAGTGGTCCAAGGGACCACTACCTGCCCTGAAAAAATCAGAAACAAAAGGTTTCGTTTTTTTTTTCTAAGTGCAGCTCGTTTTCCTTTAAGGAAAACGGGCTACACTTGGAAAAAAAAACCTGCTTTATTTAAAAGCAGTCACGGACATGGAGGTCTGCTGTTCCCAGCAGGCATCCATCCCCGTGAGTGCCCAGAGTCGCTATGGGGGCGCAAATTGCGACCCACCCCATTAATATTAATGAGGTGGGTCTTTGCGACCCCATAGCGACTCGCAGAAGGTGTCTGAGACACCTTTCTGCATAGCAAATTGCGACTTGCAATTTGTGAGTCGCACGGACTCGCAAATTGCAAGTCGCAATTTGCTTCTTACCTACATCTGGCCCTTAATCCTTAGAAAACAATGCCAATACTTTTATTACACAAAGTATCTGGTTAGCGTAAAAATATGATTAGTGTAAAAAATAAAGCCGCACAGGAGAGCGTGTGTCAGAAAAGGGTAGCAATGTGTTTATTCCTTACTCACAAATGAAGCTGTGAGTTGTTTCCTTCTCTGGTCCAGTTGGTGATACGTCGTTTTTTCCCTCTCACAAGAGAGTGATGCGTTGGTTTCTGGGCGGAGCACCTTGGATCCACGGTTGTCGGGTTGATTTTGGTGCCCTGGGATGATGCATGGAAAATCCGGTTGCAATGTATCAGGAAACCTCACTTCGTGGGGTTTGTATCATTATTAGCCTCCGTAAGCTTGTGTTGCGCGTCATTTCTCCAGCTGTGATGCATCAAACTTCCAGCCGCAATGCAAGTGGAGAGTCGATTTTAACCGCGAAGCCGGCGGTGCACCATTTAACAGTCGCGTTGCCGAAGGTGCATCAAACATTGCCACACATGGACTTTGAGTTCCTGTCTGCCAACTTCATCTTTCAAGGGTCCAGGGACTGAACAGGGCACCACTTGGAAGGGCTGGAGTCTCAGAAGAAAGACCAGGTGCTGGCAGGGGAAGTCTTTGTTGGACCTGAGACTTCAACAACAGGAAGCAAGCTCAATTCTTCTCAAGCAGGAATGCACAACAAAGTCCAGTCTTTGTCCCCTTACACAGGCAGAAGCAGCAATGGCAGGATAGAGCAAGAAAGCACAGTCACAGGCAGGGGCAGCACTTCTCCTCAGCTCTTCAGCTCTTCTCCTTGGCAAATGTTCCTCTTGAATTCATAAGTGATCTAATTTTCAGGAGTTTTGGGCTCCTCCACTTATATCCCTTTCTGCCTTTGAAGTAGGCAAACTTCAAAGGAAAGACTCTCGTATTTATAAGATTCTGCATTACCCAGGCCACGCCCCAGACACAAAACAGGGGGTTGGACACTGCATTCTGTGAGGGCAGGCACAGCCCTTTCAGGTGTGGGTGACCACTCCTCCCCTCCCTCCCAGCACAGATGGCTTGTCAGGATATGCAGGCTACAAACAGAGAGGTGTAAACTGCCCAACTCTCAAACTGATCCAGACAGGGAATCCACAAACAGGCAGAGTCACAGAATAGATTAAGTAAGAAAATGTCTACTTTCTAAAAGTGGTATTTTCAAACACAAAATCTAAAAACAAACTTTACTAAAAGAAGTATTTTTAAATTGTGAGGTCAGATAACCTAAACCCCAAATTTCTATCTGCTCCCAAATGAAATCTGCACTTTAATAATATTTAAAGGCAGCCCCCATGTTAATGCTAAATTTAGGGACGTTTTCGCTGAGTATAATGGCGCTTCCTGTTCTTGATTCACTAGTAATTAGCAAGGAGGTGCACTGAACAGGATGAATACTCCAAAAAATCCTGTATACCAGCAACCGTAATTTCTGGTAAATATGTGAAATATAAATCAAGCACTCATCTAGCTACTAGTTCACCCTAGTATCTCAACAGTATGTCAACAAGAAATAACACTTAATTTTATATTTTTTTAAAACAAACTCTCCATAGATTGTGTGTAAAAATTCATCTAGCAGTATAGTATCACGAAAAATTCCAAATATTTTAAAGAGTTCTTTTATTGTTGCCTTGTTGTCCACAAGTGTGTCCACGTTGTCTTCACACGGATCCTCCTTAGTTAATCATATCACAATCCAACAAAAGTAATTCACGCTAAGCCTTCACATCAAATCACCATTGAATCCGTCAAACTAGCCAACATGTGTTTCGTCTGGGAATGAAGCCATTCGACTTCATCAGGGTTCACTTCTTCCTGAATCTAATCCTTTTAGATTGTTTCACATGTTCATCTTCATGATTCCATTGGTTCCTTCTTCATAATTATGATACTGCCTTTCTCTGATCTCGTGTCATATTAATGATAATAAAATTATTTCTTGCCCGACTTGCAAGTACGCTTAAGAGGTCTCTTAGGGAAGACCACGCCAAGGATGCCAAGTATAACACATGTCCCCCCAAGCTGAAAGTGTGGAGCAACTACCCAACCTCATGGGAGTTCTCATCACTAAGGCGGAAGAATCTAGACAGACCATCTGCATTGGCGCATTCTGTGTGAGGGCGGTGTTCCACTGTAAAGTCCATCCCCTGTAGAGAAATGGACCACCTCAACAGTTTTGTATTCTCACCCAGCAAACTTCAACAACCTGGGAAACAGAGAAATAAAGTTAGGGAGACCATGCCAAGGATACCAACTTTAACATATCCCATTTACCTAACATTGCCTTTAAATGTGGGTGACAAGTGAGAGTCCATTACAGAGATTTAGCAGAGAAGGTGTATTTCAGTTTATTGACACATCCATACAGATTTATCTTTCATATCACAACAGGACATAGCATGTGAGAAATGTAAGGGTGTCACTTAGATAAATAGATGTGACATTGATGAGGAGGTGCTGCTATGTGACACAATTTAATACACGCATCACATCCCTGATTATGGAATGCGCACACATATCAATTTTTGTAGAGTGTGGCTCTGCAGTGTCAGTAACCTGGCCTAAGAGGGCATCATAGAGTTGTGATTTGGTCATGCACTGAGAACAACTCCAAACAGGAGTCCACAAACCCCTTGCCAGGTCCATTGGGGGGGCTTCTATTTGCTGTGGAGTTGATGGAAACGTGCATGTGTTTAGTTTACCGTTGGTTGTGTCCATGATGGTGTCCGTTTTTGGTGTCATTGAGCAGCACAAACAGTGGAAGCACGTGTACGATCAGCTCCATGGAGGCAAGAGGACCGTGAAGCTGAGTAAAAGTGAGTTTCAGCCGTATATGCCTATCTTTCTGCCAGCTCAGATGTGGTGGTTGAACTACCATAGTCACGTTAGCAGGAAGGCACTTCACAATTGGTCCAGTGGTAACAGCAGCTATCTGCCCTCCGCCAGACACATTGGCCTATCACACCACCACTATGGTCTTGATTTGCTTGCGGTGTAGGTGGGACCATGATGGTCTTTTGATTATGCAACCTCATGCATTGTCATACTGCAGTCAGATTATCAACAGTGCAACTGTGTATCCGACGATGCCGCCACAGTGCTACTGAGACAGCCAAACTCGTAACGAGACTCTAAACCTTTTAGGAAAACACATGAAAAGGCATATGTGTTTAGAAAAATGCTAAACGCTAAAGATAAAATGCAATAGAATACCACAAAAAATATATTTTGTCTAAATGTTAGGTGAAAGTAAAAAATGTCAAGTAATGGCAAATAAATATATTTTCATAGACAATACAAAAATGCCAAGTAAATGAATCCATGGTAAAATACATAAAATGGTTGAAAACATTTTTCTAATCAAAACTACTTTGAATTACCCTCTTTGTCTTGATAGTTTGGCATATTTATCTGTATCTACCAACAATTCCATCACAAGGCATAACAGGCCTAATAACCTAGATGATTTCTGTGTCTTTTAAAATTTTCATCATTCATTCAAAAGTATTTTCTGTTGATACTAAGTTCTTGTCGTTGTTGCCCGATCAACAGCGCAGGTTTCAGTGACATGTGGTACCTGAATATTTGTTAACACAGAGGAGACCTAGAACTTTTTTCACAAATCGACAGTTACCTACAAAACTTCATTTTTGCTGGTATTAGGACTGTGCACACTTCGCCATTGCAAACCAGTGTTAAGGTGCTGTGCGCCCTCTCCTCCAAGCAGGGTAATAATGGCTTATCTCCAATTGACATATTTAATTTAGTTATAGGTCCCTAGTAAAGTGGTACCACAGTGCCAAGGACATGGAAATTAAATGCTGTTAGTGGGCCTGCAGCACTTGTTGTGGCACCCATTTAAGTAGCCCTTTAAAATATGCCTCAGCCCTGCTATTGCAACTATGTCCAGTTTCAACCCACCAACTCAACCTGGCAAAATAAACCTTTTTGCCAGGTCCAAACCTTCCTTTTAAATACATATTTCTAATACATATGTCACCCCTAGGGAAAGCCCTTTTCACTGCTCCAAGGCTTATCTCTCCCAAAAGGGAAGAGATTACTGGTTCATGTCTTGTGTCTATAGAATCGAAATTGAAAATGCTAACTTTGGTGAAGTTGGATTTTAAATTACAATTCTGAAAACACCTCTTTCAGAAAGTTGGCATTTTTCTGTCTTAGCTATTTAGAGTCTGCAAACTGTCTCTCATCACATGACTGGGCGTAGGTGTAATTGTCAGTAGAGCTTTTTGTATTTCTCCTATACACCCACACACAGTGGGAGCTTAGGTGTGACTACATGAGCCATCACTGGCAGGATGGGAGGGAGGAGCTGGACATAGCCTCACTTATACCTGAATAGACTGTGTCCTTCCAAACCACAAAGGGCATAACTACCCTGCATTGTCACTCCAGCCAGCTTGACGTCAAGGCAGGGAAGGTAAGGAATTAGTTGCACTTCAAAGCCATTGTCTAGAAGCTTCTCCCACCTTCCTTCCACTTCAAAACCATTGTCTAGAAGCTTCTCTCACCTTCTACAACCAGGCCACCAGAGTATAAAAGATCAACATCAGACACAACCACTTAGTACACTTTAGGACCGGTGGATACTCTGCCAGGAAGAAGGACTGCTGTGCTGCTGAATAACTGCCACTCTGCTGGACTGTACTCTGCTGAACTCCTGCTTTTCTGTACTGGCCTGCTTCCCTTTTGCCTGGGTGAGAAGGATTAAACCTGCATCTCTTGAACTGAGAACCTATAGCAACTCCAAGGGCAAGTTGGCTGGCCTCCTGATCTGAAGCCTCAGGTATATAACAACCTTCCAACAAACTTACATAAGCACCTGGACGCTGCCTTCTATGAGTCTGCATTGCCAAGTGGTGCCAACCCAATCCTGGACTCTTGGTAGAGGGCTAATTCGCTCTGCCAGCCTGTGGAGCTAGCAGAACAGACACATCTCCTCTGTTGCGTGGCACAAATCCGAGCAGAACCAATGCATGGCCACAGCTATGTGGATAGGACCCATCACAAAGGCTTGCATTGCCTCTGAAACTTGCATCACCTTCTGAATCACTTATACGCGATGCATCCCCCGCATAGGCCCTTGCATCCCTCGCCAACGGCAGCCTTGAAGACAATGCCAGAATCTGCATCACAACCGTGCAGCTCTTCAGAACCAGCGGATATTCCCAACTACACACTGCATCCCTGACACTGGACTTCACATCCCAAGCACCATCAATGGGACCCTCAATATTGACACAACAGGACCTCCCCTCACAGCCTCGCTCCATCTCAGAACCAATGTATCGCCTCTGCTGTGTGACGCCTCTTTGATGCAGATCTACACAATACACCAGAACTGAAGCTTCTTTTGTTCAGTGGGCCTAACTGAGTCCATGTAGCTGTGATTTTGTCCCTGTCACGTGTGCACAGATATACAGAGTTGAGGCTTTATGCCTTTTGGTGCCCTTTTCTTTAAAACACATTAAAATTCAGTATTTCTAAATTTCCTAAATGGATTTTTGTAATGTTGGTCATGTTTTTTTAATTAAAACTCACTCTGTTTCAAATCCTGTTGCGGGCTCCTTTTGTGGTGTATTTTCACTGTTTTACTATTTGAAGCATTGACAAATACTTTACGCATTGCCCCTAAGTTAAGCCTGTCTGCTCTGTGCAAATCTACTAAGGGGATGAGCACAGGTTAAATTGGGTTGGCTTATGCCTTACCCTGACAAGGATTGTGGTTGCTGCTTGACCAGGCCTCACAACACAATCAATCAACAACCCAAATTCTTACAGCTGGCATCTATTTTGTTGATTCAATTCAGTAAGGACAAGGATAAAGAAGAAAACCTTATTTAGGAATTCTAGAAATACAGAAGTATCACTGAAGTTTCAGGCCTGACTCTGTTTTTCCAGTCCATTATCAACAAGACTTAGGGCCTGATTTAGATCTTGAGATCTTGGTGGTGTTACTGCCAACCTGCATCAGTGGCGGACCAGAAGAGACCATCAAGCCAACTGCATTCCACTCACAGTGCTTAGATGTTAGAGCTCTGCAAGCGGTGGACTGGCAACAGATTGCTGATGGAGTGAGATGGCGATGGGACCCAAAGGACTTCATACAATGGCAGGAGCTATGGAACATACACTGTCCCTTAGCCATATGTGTACCCCTGCAATAACCACTACATATCACATTCACACCATCATCCATTACAATTCCAACACAACACAACCCGTACATGCTGGAAACACAAAATTGACATACATCCATGACACCACATGCACACACCATTGACACTGCACCCACACATGACACAACCACAACAACCAACACAATTACACACTCAGCTACACACACACTCACAAACAAGCACAGCTATACACACCACAACAATGTCTGCCACACAACACTCACCTGAATGTGTGACACGGCAAACCCACATCATAAACGCCATTGGTCTCACATGAGAGGGACACACATACAGACACTACCACACCACCCACTCCAGCTCCCTCCATCTCAAACAGACAATCCACACACATGCATGTACACACACTGACTCAAATACACAACAGATAGCAAAAACCCACCCATACATGTCCCTTGCAATGCGCACACATGGGCACCGTTGTTCTGTGTGAGTGTACCGTTACTGTGGTGCCAGCATTCATTTTGCAACGAATGATGTTACCATAATGACAGTTGTGTATGTGTGTGATATGCATGTTGTGCCAGTGTGTCAATTTTGTGTTTCCAGCATGTACGGGTTGTGTTGTGTTGGAATTGTAATGGATGATGGTGTGAATGTGATATGTAGTGGTTATTGCAGGGGTACACATATGGCTAAGGGACAGTGTATGTTCCATTGCTCCTGCCAGTGTATGAAGTCCTTTGGGTCCCATCGCCATCTCACTCCATCAGCAATCTGTCGCCAGTCCACCGCTTGCAGAGCTCTAACATCTAAACACTGTGAGTGGAATGCAGTTGGCTTGATGGTCTCTTCTGGTCCGCCACTGATGCAGGTTGGCAGTAACACCACCAAGATCTCAAGATCTCAAGATCTAAATCAGGCCCTAAGTCTTGTTGATAATGGACTGGAAAAACAGAGTCAGGCCTGAAACTTCAGTGATACTTCTGTATTTCTAGAATTCCTAAATAAGGTTTTCTTCTTTATCCTTGTCCTTACTGAATTGAATCAACAAAATAGATGCCAGCTGTAAGAATTTGGGTTGTTGATTGATTGTGTTGTGAGGCCTGGTCAAGCAGCAACCACAATCCTTGTCAGGGTAAGGCATAAGCCAACCCAATTTAACCTGTGCTCATCCCCTTGGTAGATTTGCACAGAGCAGACAGGCTTAACTTAGGGGCAATGTGTAAAGTATTTGTCAATACTTCAAATAGTAAAACAGTGAAAATACACCACAAAAGGAGCCCGCAACAGGATTTGAAACACAGAGTGAGTTTTAATTTAAAAAACATGACCAACATTACAAAAATCCATTTAGGAAATTTAGAAATACTGAATTTTAATGTGTTTTAAAGAAAAGGGCACCAAAAGGCATAAAGCCTCAACTCTGTATATCTGTTCACACGTGACAGGGACAAAATCACAGCTACAGGGACTCAGTTAGGCCCACTGAACAAAAGAAGCTTCAGTTCTGGAGCATTGTGTAGATCTGCATCAAAGAGGCGTCACACAGCAGAGGCGATACATTGGTTCTGAGATGGAGCGAGGCTGTGGGGGGAGGTCCTGTTGTGTCAATATTGAGGGTCCCATTGATGGGGCTTGGGATGTGAAGTCCAGTGTCAGGGATGCAGTGTGTAGTTGGGAATATCCGCTGGTTCTGAAGAGCTGGATGGTTGTGATGCAGAGTCTGGCATTGTCTTCAAGGCTGCCGTTGGCGAGGGATGCAAGGGCCTATGCGGGGGATGCATCGCGTATAAGTGATTCAGAAGGTGATGCAAGTTTCAGAGGCAATGCAAGCCTTTGTGATGGGTCCTATCCACATAGCTGCAGCCATGCATTGGTTCTGCTCGGATTTGTGCCACGCAACAGAGAAGATGTGTCTGTTCTGCTGGCTCCACAGGCTGGCAGAGCGAATTAGCCCTCTACCAAGAGTCCAGGATTGGGTTGGCACCACTTGGCAATGCAGACTCATAGAAGGCAGCGTCCAGGTGCTTATGTAAGTTTGTTGGAAGGTTGTTATGTACCTGAGGCTTCAGATCAGGAGGCCAGCCAACTTGCCCTTGGAGTTGCTATAGGTTCTCAGTTCAAGAGATGCAGGTTTAATCCTTCTCACCCAGGCAAAAGGGAAGCAGGCCAGTACAGAAAAGCAGGAGTTCAGCAGAGTACAGTCCAGCAGAGTGGCAGTTATTCAGCAGCACAGCAGTCCTTCTTCCTGGCAGAGTATCCACCGGTCCTAAAGTGTACTAAGTGGTTGTGTCTGATGTTGATCTTTTATACTCTTGTGGCCTGGTTGTAGAAGGTGAGAGAAGCTTCTAGACAATGGTTTTGAAGTGGAAGGAAGGTGGGAGAAGCTTCTAGACAATGGCTTTGAAGTGCAAGGAATTCCCTGCCTTCCCTGCCTTGACGTCAAGCTGGCTGAAGGGACAATGCAGGGTAGTTAGGCCCTTTGTGGTTTGGCAGGACACAGTCTATTCAGGTATAAGTGAGGCGATGTCCAGCTCCTCCCTCCCTTCCTGCCAGTGATGGCTCATCTAGTCACACCTAAGCTCCCACTGTGTGTGGGTGTATAGGAGAAATACAAAAAGCTCTACTGACAATTACACCTACGCCCAGTCATGTGATGAGAGACAGTTTGCAGACTCTAAATAGCTAAGACAGAAAAATGCCAACTTTCTGAAAGAGGTCTTTTCAGAATTGTAATTTAAAATCCAACTTCACCAAAGTTAGCATTTTCAATTTCGATTCTATAGACACAAGACATGTACCAGTAATCTCTTCCCTTTTGGGAGAGATAAGCCTTGGAGCAGTGAAAAGGGCTTTCCCTAGGGGTGACATATGTATTAGAAATATGTATTTAAAAGGAAGGTTGGGACCTGGCAAAAAGGTTTATTTTGCCAGGTTGAGTTGGTGGGTTGAAACTGGACACAGTTGCAATAGCAGGGCTGAGGCATATTTTAAAGGGCTACTTAAATGGGTGCCGCAACAAGTGCTGCAGGCCCACTAACAGCATTTAATTTCCATGTCCTTGGCACTGTGGTGCCACTTTACTAGGGACCTATAACTAAATTAAATATGTCAATTGGAGATAAGCCATTATTACCCTGCTTGGAGGAGAGGGCGCACAGCACCTTAACACTGGTTAGCAATGGCGAAGTGTGCAGAGTCCTAATACCAGCAAAAATGAAGTTTTGTAGGTAACTGTCGATTTGTGAAAAAAGTTGTAGGTCTCCTCTGGGTTAACAAGTATTCAGGTACCACATGTCACTGAAACCTGCGCTGTTGATCGGGCAACAACGACAAGAACTTAGTATCAACAGAAAATACTTTTGAATGAATGATGAAAATTTTAAAAGACACAGAAATCATCTAGGTTATTAGGCCTGTTATGCCTTGTGATGGAATTGTTGGTAGATACAGAGAAATATGCCAAACTATCAAGACAAAGAGGGTAATTCAAAGTAGATTTGATTAGAAAAATGTTTTTAACCATTTTATGTATTTTACCATGGATGCATTTACTTGGCATTTTTGTATTGTCTATGAAAATATATTTATTTCCATTACTTGACATTTTTTACTTTCACCTAACATTTAGCCAAAATATATTTTTTGTGGTATTCTATTGCATTTTATCTTTAGCGTTTAGCAGTTTTCTAAACACATATGCCTTTTCATGTGTTTTCCTAAAAGGTTTAGAGCCTAGTTACGAGTTTGGCTGTCTCAGTAGCACTGTGGCGGCATCGTCGGATACACAGTTGCACTGTTGATAATCTGACTGCGGTATGACGATGCATGAGGTTGCATAATCAAAAGACCATCATGGTCCCACCTACACCGCAAGCAAATCAAGACCATAGTGGTGGTGTGATAGGCCAATGTGTCAGGCGGAGGGCGGATAGCTGCTGTTACCACTGGACCAATTGTAAAGTGTATTCCTGCTAACGTGACTATGGTAGTTCAACCACCACATCTGAGCTGGCAGAAAGATAGGCATATACGGCTGAAACTCACTTGTACTCAGCTTCACGGTCCTCTTGCCTTCATGGAGCTGATCGTACACGTGCTTCCACTGTTTGTGCTGCTCGATGACACCAAAAACGGACACCATCATGGACACAACCATCAGTAAACTAAACACATGCTCGTTTCCATCAACTCCACAGCAAATAGAAGCCCCCCTAATGGACCTGGCAAGGGGTTTGTGGACTCCTGTTTGGAGTTGTTCTCAGTGCATGACCAAATCACAACTCTATGATGCCCTCTTAGGCCAGGTTACTGACACTGCAGAGCCACACTCTACAAAAATTGATATGTGTGCGCATTCCATAATCAGGGATGTGATGCGTGTATTAAATTGTGTCACATAGCAGCACCTCCTCATCAATGTCACATCTATTTATCTAAGTGACACCCTTACATTTCTCACATGCTATGTCCTGTTGTGATATGAAAGATAAATTTGTATGGATGTGTCAATAAACTGAAATACACCTTCTCTGCTAAATCTCTGTAATGGACTCTCACTTGTCACCCACATTTAAAGGCAATGTTAGGTAAATGGGATGTGTTAGAGTTGGCATCCTTGGCATGGTCTCCCTAACTTTTTGTCTCTGTTTCCCAGGTTGTTGAAGTTTGCTGGGTGAGAATACAAAGCTGTTGAGGTGGTCCATTTCTCTACAGGGGATGGACTTTACAGTGGAACACCGCCATCGCACAGAATGCGCCAATGCAGATGGTCTGTCTAGATTCTTCCGCCTTAGTAATGAGAACTCCCATGAGGTTGGGTAGTTGCTCCACACTTTCAGCTGGGGGGGACATGTGTTATACTTGGCATCCTTGGCGTTGTCTTTCCTAAGAGACCTCTTAAGCGTACTTGCAAATCGGGCAATAAATAATTTTATTATCATTAATATGACACGAGATCAGAGAAAGGCAGTATCATAATTATGAAGAAGGAACCAATGGAATCATGAAGATGAACATGTGAAGCAATCTAAAAGGATTAGATTCAGGAAGAAGTGAAGCCCTGATGAAGTCGAATGGCTTCATTCCCAGACGAAACACATGTTGGCTAGTTTGACGGATTCAATGGTGATTTGATGTGAAGGCTTAGCATGAATTAACTTTGTTGGATTGTGATATGATTAACTAAGGAGGATCCATGTGAAGACAACGTGGACACACTTGTGGACAACAAGGCAACAATAAAAGAACTCTTTAAAATATTTGGAATTTTTCGCGATACTATACTGCTAGATGAATTTTTACACACAATCTATGGAGAGTTTGTTTTAAAAAATGTAAAATTAAGTGTTATTTCTTGTTGACATACTGTTGAGATACTAGGGTGAACTAGTAGCTAGATGAGTGCTTGATTTATATTTCACATATTTACCAGGGATTACGGTTGCTGGCATACAGGATTTTTTGGAGTATTCATCCTGTTCAGTGCACCTTCTTGCTAATTACTAGTGAATCAAGAAGAGGAAGCGCCATTATACTCAGCGAAAACGTCCCTAAATTTAGCATTAACATGGGGGCTGCCTTTAAATATTATTAAAGTGCAGATTCCCTTTGGGAAGAGAGTGAAATTTGGAGTTTAGGTTATCTGACCTCACAATTTAAAAATACTTCCTTTAGTAAAGTTTGTTTTTAGATTTTGTGTTTGAAAATACCACTTTTAGAAAGTAGACATTTTCTTACTTAATCTATTCTGTGACCCTGCCTGTTTGTGGATTCCCTGTCTGGATCAGTTTGAGAGTTGGACAGTTTACACCTCTCTGTTTGTAGCCTGCATATCCTGACAAGCCATCTGTGCTGGGAGGGAGGGGAGGAGTGGTCACCCACACCTGAAAGGGCTGTGCCTGCCCTCACAGAATGCAGTGTCCAACCCCCTGTTGTGTGTCTGGGGCGTGGCCTGGGTAATGCAGAATCTTATAAACACGAGAGTCTTTCCTTTGAAGTTTGCCTACTTCAAAGGCAGAAAGGGATATAAGTGGAGGAGCCCAAAACTCCTGAAAATTAGATCACTTCTGAATTCAAGAGGAACATTTGCCAAGGAGAAGAGCTGAAGAGCTGAGGAGAAGTGCTGCCCCTGCCTGTGACTGTGCTTTCTTGCTCTATCCTGCCATTGCTGCTTCTGCCTGTGAAAGGGGACAAAGACTGGACTTTGTTGTGCATTCCTGCTTGAGAAGAATTGAGCTTGCTTCCTGTTGTTGAAGTCTCAGGTCCAACAAAGACTTCCCCTGCCAGCACCTGGTCTTTCTTCTGAGACTCCAGCCCTTCCAAGTGGTGCCCTCTCTTTTGTAAGGGGGAAAAACGACGTATCACCGACTGGACCAGAGAAGGAAACAACTCACAGCTTCATTTGTGAGTAAGGAATAAACACATTGCTACCCTTTTCTGACAAACGCTCTCCTGTGCGGCTTTATTTTTTACGCTAGTCATATTTTTACGCTAACCAGATACTTTGTGTAACAAAAGTATTGGCATTGTTTTCTAAGGATTAAGGGCCAGATGTAGGTAAGAAGCAAATTGCGACTTGAAATTTGCGAGCCCGTGCGACTCGCAAATTGCAAGTCGCAATTTGCTATGCTGAAAGGTGTCTCAGACACCTTCTGCGAGTCGCTTTGGGGTCGCAAAGACCCACCTCATTAATATTAATTAGGTGGGTCGCAATTTGCGCCCTCATAGCGACTCTGGGCACTCACGGGGATGGAGGCCTGCTGGGAACAGCAGACCTCAATGTCCGTGACTGCTTTTAAATAAAGTAGTTTTTTTTTCCAAGTGTAAGGAAAACGAGCTGCACTTAGAAAAAAAAAAAAAAAACCTTTAGTTTCGGATTTTTTCAGGGCAGGTAGTGGTCCCTTGGACCACTGCCTGCTCTGAAAAAATAATTTTGGGTCCAGTCACAAAGGGGAAGGGGACCCATTCCCGTTTGCGAGTGGGTTACTATCCACTTCAAGTGGATGGTAACTGCGACTCCATTTGCGGTCGCAAATGGAATTGCATACCACTGCGACTCTCAAATAGGAAGGGAACACCCCTTCCTATTTCCGACTCACAAAATGCATTTCTACATAGCAAACACAAATTTGCGACTCGCAAACGGCGATTTTCGCCGTTTGCAAGTCGCAAATTGTTTGCTACATCTGGCCCTAAGACTCTTATTCTTTTTAAAATTCAGATCTTGACTTGTGTATGTTGGATTTTTGTTGTTTTGGTCTTGTTTAATTTAGATAAATATTACCTATTTTTCTTACCTGGTGTGGTGTTCATTATGTAGTGTTTTTACTGTATTACTATGTGTTGGTACAAATACTTTACACATTGCTTCTGAAGTTAAGCCTGCCTGCTCTTGCCAAGCTACCGAGGGGGTCATTGGGGGTTAACTGAAGGTGATTCTCCTTTACCCTGACTAGAGTGAGGGTCCTTGCTTGGACAGGAGGTAACCTGACTGCCAACTAAAGACCCCATTTCTAACACTGGTGATCAGCAGTGAGGACTGGACTTGTATTTGTACTACATACAGTGATTGAGTGTACACTACTGTTTTCAGTGCAGACCATTATGTGACCACATACAGCTTATTTTGGATTTTTCTCTTTTTGTTTTTTTTTCCCTACTTCCATATTTTGGTGATTCTTGATTGACTTTTGAACTTCATTGGGAACTCTTTTTCTGCCTTGGAACTTTGCACTTTTGTTGATTCTTCTTCATGTCTCAATCCGGAGATGGATCAGCTGGAGCTGCTCTTGACTTAGGGAAACTGGAGAGCTACACAGTTGTTCACTTGAGGCAGTTCTGCAAGACTCTTGCCTGTCCCATTAAAGGCTCCACCAGGACAGAAGAGATGCAGAAGGCACTGAGGGCCTGAGTGAGCCAAGGAAGCTGAGGGGCACATAGAGAAGGAGGAGGTTGAGGATAAGGAGGTGCAATCCATTGACAATGGTATAGTGGGTGGGCCTGTTACATCCAGGGAGAGGGTCTCCAGGGCAGGTAGCAGTGTGTCATCCAAGGGTCGGACTCCTGAAGAGTTACAGTACAGACAGGTAGAGTGGGCTCACCAGTTGGAGCTGGGAAAGTTTAGGATGGAAGAATAGAGGATGACCATAGAGAGGAAGACGTTACTGCTGGCTCATGAGCTCAGCTTGAGGGAGCTGGATCATAAGAGCCAGTCCAATAGGGATGGTGGCAGTAATATCAAAGTACAGCCTGAGAGGAGGGTGCACATTCCTAAAGACCTTGTGAAGGATTACAAAAGGAAGAATGACATATTCTTGTGGTTCAAGGGGTATGAGTCTGCTCTCAATATGAATCAGGTCCCTGAAGCTCAATGGGGGGCGGGTCTGTGGAAGCACTTTTTGGTAGAGGGGAGGGATACTCTGCCATCCTTAGGTGATACTCAGGGGCTCACTTACTCTATCATGAAGGACGCCCTACTCACAAGGTATGGCCACACTACTGAACAGTATCAGGATAAGTTTAGGTCCTATAAGAAGAATGACTCCCAAACATGGATAGAATGTGTTGATTCTTTTTGCAGGTCACTGGATGGTTGGGTGAAGGGCAGTGAGGTGACAATGTATGAGGGGCTTTACAATTTAAGTGTTTGGGAGCACTTGTACAGTTTATGTTTTCCAAAGCTGTGCCAGCACCTGATGGACAGTAAGCTGACTGATCCCTGGAAGCTTGCACAGGAAGCAGAATGTTGGGAGAGCACCAGGGTCCTAAGGCGGTATTGGGGAGACCACACCCTGGATGGGCAGGGTCAGAAGAAAGGGGGGGTTAAGGGTAAACACGGAGAGTTATCAAAAGTGCCCCAACCTATTTCCCAGAGTAAGGATTCCCAGCTCCCCAGTGAAAAGAAATCATGGTTCTCCAAAGGGAAACCTATGGAGGGAGGTCCCCCGCATGTGTTATGCATGTGACTAAGTGGGTCATGTGAGAGGGGAACCCAAATGTTCCATGGGTACATCAACCCCCACTGGTGCTCCATCACAGGGTTTTGCCAGTGTAGGGCTTGGGGAGGAGTTGGTCCCAGGTGGGTGGGAGCCAGCTGAGATGACCCATGTCTCACTAGGGGACAGTGAGATGGTCCAGAGAGCCCTAGTCCCTGAGAACACTGAAAAGTACGGGCAGTTGGTGACCATCAATGGACAGAAGGTGAAGGCTCTGAGAGACACAGGATTGAGTGTGACTACAGTGAGGAGTCACCTGGTGTCTGAAGAGCAGATAGATAGCCGTGTACTTCACCAAGTAGTTGCAGTGGACACCTTAGAGCACCTGTGCAGAGTGGTGAAGGTTCCCTTAGAATGGTGGGGAGTGTCAGGGTCCTTGAAGGTGGCTGTGAGTCCAACCATGCCTGTGGATTGTTTGCTTGGTAATTACCTGGAGGAGTCCACTCACTTGAAAGGAGGTAGAACAAAGGTCATACTTGGAGATGGTGGATCTGCCTGGGTGGGTATGCCTGTCTACCAGGTCAATTGCAGCCTGTTAGTGTGGTCAGAAGATTCTGGAGCCTGAAACAGTGGCCCAGGGGACAGCCAAAAAGATGAAGGGCAAGGGGCAGAGGGAAACCGGCCCCAGAAGTTCCCACGGTCGAGGAGGAGGTGGAGTTTGAGGGTGAACCCCCAGAGCCTACAGGGTAACAGGTGGCTGAGCTGGGGGAGGTCCCTAAGCTGTCATAGTGGCAGTAGGAGTGGGGGCCCACCAGGGAGACATTCTGTGAGGCACAGAAGGTATGCCCTTCTCTTGAGGGTTTGTGGCAGCACGCTGCAGACCAGGTGGCTGGCAAGGAGCCAGGATCTCACCTGATATATTGGGAAGACAGCCTCCTGTATAGTGAGCTTAAAGTTGCTGAGCCTGGGTCAGCCTGTGTGCTGGTTGTACCCCAGTGCTTTGGAGCCTTCCTACTGGGTCTGGCTCATGTTGTGCCTTTAGCTGGACATTTGGGGCAAGACAAGACCTTTGACAGGCTTGTCACCCACTTTTCCTGGCCCCTAATGTGCAGGCACTCAGATACATATTGTAGGTCTTGCCAGACTTGTCAGGCAAGTGGCAAGAGTGGGGGGAAGTGCAAGGCTCCCCTCTAACCTTTTCCAGTGGTTAGTATCCCCTTTGAAATGGTGGGTATTGACATTGTGGGGCCTCTGGATCTCAAGACAGCAAAAAGCAACAGGTTCATCCTGGTCTTGGTGGACCATGCCACCCGGTACCCAGAAGCCATTTTGCTGAGGTTAATCACTTCCTCTGTTGTAGGTCATGCATTGAAGGTTTTTTTTTTACCCACATGGGGTTCCCCAAGGTATCTGATAGGGGTACCAACTTCATATCTGCTTATATGGAGTCTCTGTGGCAGGAATGTGGAGTAATGTATAAGTTCACCGCTCCTTACCACCCCCAAAGGAATGGTCTAGTTGAAAGATTCAACTGCACCTTAAAAGGCATGATCATGGGCCTGTGAGAGCCCTTGAGGTGGAAGTGGGACATCCTCTTGCCATGCCTTCTGTTTGCCTACAGGGAGGTGCCTCAAAAAGAGCTCGGATTCAGTCCTTTTGAGTTACTGTATGGCCACCCTGTCAGGGGACCATTGAGTCTGGTGAGGAAAGGCTTAGAGAAAGCCTCCAGTAAACCTCTCCAGGATGTATTTAGTTACATGCTGGCCTTCAGAAATCCGACTGCCCGCTTAAGAGCTCTCGCACAAAAGAACCTAGCATCAAACCAGGAAAACATGAAACAGTGGTATGACCTGAGTGCCACTCTGGTCGAGTTTCAACCGGGACACAAAGTTGGTCATTCTGACCTCGGCGGTAAAAGGCGCCTACCGCCGGTCAGAAATCCTCCATAATCCCGCCGCGGTCGCGGAAACCCGCCACGGTCATTCTGACCCGCAGAAGGCAAACCTCCGAAAATCCGACCGCCACAACAGACCGCCAGACCAGCGGTCGGCGGAAAGGTGGAGGTGACCAAACCTCCACCGCCACGCCAACAGAAATACGCCCATCCCATTACGACCCACGAATCCACGCGGCGGTCATTCAAACGCGGTATTCCATTGGCGGGACACACCGGCGCGGTCAGAATACACACAAACGAACAAAACTCACCCACATTGGACGATTTGAATCCCACACACCTGATACACATACACACACCACTCCCACACACACAATACAATATAAAACACCCACCCACATCACCCACAAACCCCTACGCTTACAAATTCGTAAAGAAGGCAAGAGCGAGACACCAGCATCCAAAACATAACAGCCACAGCCACTCAACACCATCACCCACACACTATCCACACACAAAACAACACACACCACCACACTCAACTCACTTAAATACACATACTCCACCCCACACATCATACACACCACCCCATGGCACCCCAAAGACAACCCCGCTTCACAGACGAAGAACTCAGGGTTATGGTGGAGGAAATCGTTTGTGTAGAGCCCCAGCTGTTCGGCACACAGATACAATACACCAGCATTGCCCGGAGGACGGAGCTATGGCAGAGGATTGTCGACAGGGTGAACGCAGTGGGACAGCACCCCAGAAATCGGGAAGACATCAGGAAGCGATGGAACGACCTACGGGGGAAGGTGCGTTCCATGGTATCCAGGCACAACATCGCCGTGCAGAAGACTGGCGGAGGACCCCCACCTCAACCCCCACAATTCACATCATGGGAGGAGGAAGTCTTGAACATCCTGCATCCTGACGGCCTCGCAGGAGTCGGCGGAGGAATGGATACTGGTAAGTTGAAGCTTCAATACTGCTTCCCCCCCACCTGCATGCCAAATCAGACCCCAACCCTCACCCCCATCCTCGAACCCCATCCTCACCCCCACCCTCACCCCCACCACCATCCTCACCCCCACCACCATCCTCACCCCCACCACCATCCTCACCCCCAACACCATCCTCACCCCCACCCCCAGCACACCTATTCCCCTCCAATGTCTCACCATCACAACCCACACATCCCAAAACCTAGGCCTGCATGCGTCCACTAAGCATGGACACCCATCACCAAAGCATGCCCAATGCATATACACATCCCCCCCACAAGCCACCCTCACCAAAGCCCCCACACACGAATGCCAGCACTTGGGGACACGAGAACCCACAGATACACCCATATGCGACACATTTAAACTATAACCATACCTCTATACCCCTGCAGGACCCGACCGTCAACACACCGCGGCGGAGGGGCCAGAATTATCCACACCCCCCACCCAAGAGGCCGTCAGCGATGACAGCAGCTCTGTCGATCTGGACACCGATGACCAGCCCGGACCATCGGGGACCTCTGGACAGTCGGTTCCCCTCACACAGGCACAGGCCACTATAGACCCTAACCCCTCTGGGAACACCAGCACAGCTCCCACCCAGCGGGCCCATGCCTCTGTCTCCAGGGCGCGTCAATCTGCCGTGTGTCTACCACTACAGGGCACCCAGGATAACCCACCACCCCAACAACAACAGGGACCTGGGGGCAGTGGTAGTGGGCACACCGGCCAGGGGGCAGAGGCCCAGGGAAACAGGGCAACTCGGCGGGCAGCTGTGCGACAGGGGGGGGAGGAGAGGCCCAGGGAACCCTCTCTCCACGAGGTCCTCACCACCATCATGGGAGCATACAACCGCTCCCAGGAGACGATGGCGACGGTACTGGCCCGGTTCCAGGAGATCCAGGTGCTGCAGGAGGAACACTATCGGGGGTACAGGGAGGACATCCGAGCCATCAACACCACCCTGGTTACCATGGTAGGGCTGCTGCAGGACCTCGTAAACAGCAGGGTGGACACTGAACAACACCCAAGGGCCCCTGCCACTAGCCGGGACCAAGAACAGCCATCCACCTCCGCCGGCGCTAGTGGACAGGAGGCCCCCGCACAGCAGCAGCCCACCAGACCCCCACCTCCTGCAGGAGAAGAACCACCCCGCAAGAGGGCCCTGAGATCTCGCAAGACAGAGTAGGATGTCAAGACCCCCGCCAGCAATGGATACCACCTGATGTCATCCCACTGTCCCACATTGTCACCCTGTCCATCCTCGAACTGCCCATGCTCCATCTCTCCACAGGCCTCTGGACAATGCACCTGTGTGACTGTTACTCTGGACTCTGCCATGGACATTCCTTCACCATAGCCCCCACCCACTTGAAACCACCCATCCCATTTTGAGCACTTCAATAAACACCTATTTTGCACCAAAATATCAGGAGTCTGGCTGTGATTTCAATAGATTGTAATTGACATGACAGTGCAAATATGTCCTTGTACATAGTGAAGTCAACAAACAGCTGCCACAAAGCTGTAGTGCATGGGGAAACGAAGCACAGGACTCGTAGTGGGGACCCCAGATCTGAAATAGGGAGGGAAAAGCCAAAACTCAGTCATCATACACTGGGGCAAATAGACAGGCAGCAGAGATGCTGCAGAGTAGTTAACATTTACTAAATTATCTTTGAAATGTTACCTGTGTCCTATTGGAAGTACTGTTCAATGATTCTGTCCCTGTTGTCTGTTTCAGCCCCGTCGTCTTCCTCCTCGTCACTCTCCTCAGGTTCCACCGCTGCCACAACACCACCGTCTCGACCATCCTCCTGCAGGAAAGGCACCTGGCGGCGCAAAGCCAGGTTGTGAAGCATGCAGCAGGCCATGATGATGTGACACACCTTCTTAGGTGAGTACATTAGGGATCCACCGGTCATATGCAGGCAGCGAAACCTGGCCTTTAGGAGGCCAAAGGTGCGTTCGATCACCCTCCTAGTACGCCCATGGGCCTCATTGTACCGTTCCTCTGCCCTGGTCCGGGGATTCCTTACTGGGGTCAGTAGCCACGACAGGTTGGGGTACCCAGAGTCCCCCACTAGCCATACACGGTGTCTCTGTAGCTGTTCCATCACGTAAGGGATGCTGCTATTCCTGAGGATGTAGGCGTCATGCACTGACCCTGGGAATTTGGCATTTACATGCGAGATGTACTGGTCAGCCAAACACACCACCTGGATGTTCATTGAATGGTAACTTTTTCTGTTCCTGTACACCTGCTCCCTGTCTCTTGGGGGAACCAAAGCCACATGGGTCCCATCAATGGCACCAATTACGTTGGGAATATGTCCAAGGGCGTAGAAATCACCCTTCACTGTAGCCAGTTCGCCCACCTCAGGGAAAATGATGTAGTTCCTCACGGATTTCATCAGGGCAGACAACACTCTGGATAACACCTTTGAAAACATGGGCTGAGACATCCCAGAAGCAATTCCCACGGTTGTCTGAAATGACCCACTTGCCAAGAAATGGAGTACTGACATGACCTGCACCAGAGGGGGAATCCCTGTGGGTTGGCGGATGGGGGACATCAGGTCGGGCTCCAGCCGGGCACACAGTTCATGGATAGTGGCACGGTTAAGACGGTAGGTCAGGATAATGTGGCGTTCTTCCATTGTCGACAGGTCCACCAGGGGTCGGTACACGGGAGGATTCATCCGTCTCCTCGCCCAACCCAGCGGACGGTGCCTAGGAAGGACAACATGGAGCACACAGTCAGGCAACCCACAGGTACGTACTCACAGCTAGCACAGTATGCGATTCTCTATGCAGTGAATGGCGTGTCTGAGTGGCTATGCAAGGCCTAGGCCTGTGTGACGCAGTTGAAATTGAGCCATGTGGGCCCTGGAAATGGCGGCTGCCTGACCTGTGAAGTGTGACAATGGGATGTGAGGTCAATGCGCTGGCGTGGCACACGCGGCGGGCGGCGGCCGAAGACCGCGGCGCGAAGCCGCATTGGTTAACATTGAAGCCTATGGGTTTCAGGAGCAAATGGCGAAGGGCGCCGGCGGTGGCGGGACGCACCGCCGCGGTACGCACCGCCGCGGACGTGACCGCCATTTTCTATCTACTTATCCACTTGCGACTTGAACTTTCACAGGAGAGGACCTATACTGCAAGTGTTGCTGTGACCTCGGTCTGGAAGGGACAATGGCTGCTGCGACTGGGGAAAGGGCCCCTGCCTTCACTGGAGAGGAGTTGGAGAAACTTGTGGATGGGGTCCTCCCCCAGTATGCGCTACTCTACGGTCCTCCAGACCAACAAGTGAGTTTAATTCTATCTGGATTTGGGGCCACTGGCTGGCTTGGGGGCCTGGCGGGGATGGGGGGCATGTTGGGCCTGGCGGGGGGCCTGGCGGGGATGGGGGGCATGTTGGGCATGGCGGGGGGCCTGGCGGGGGGCCTGGCGGGGATGGGGGGCATGTTGGGCCTGGCGGGGGGCCTGGCGGGGATGGGGGGCATGTTGGGCATGGCTGGGGGCCTGGCGGGGGGCCTGGCGGGGATGGGGGGCATGTTGGGCCTGGCGGGGGGCCTGGCGGGGATGGGGGGCATGTTGGGCCTGGCGGGGGGCCTGGCGGGGATGGGGGGCATGTTGGGCATGGCGGGGGGCCTGGCGGGGGGCCTGGCGGGGATGGGGGGCATGTTGGGCCTGGCGGGGGGCCTGGCGGGGATGGGGGGCGTTGGGCCACTGGAAAGGAAAATGCTGAGTAACTTGAACGTGGTATTTCTCCCTCCCTGTACGTGTCACATAGGTCCGCGCCCATGAGAAGATCGGGATTTGGCATGCCATCGCCAAGGAAGTCCGGGCCATGGGGGTCCACCATCGACGGGGCACCCACTGCCGCAAGAGGTGGGAGGACATCCGCCGCGGGACCAAGAAGACCGCCGAGTCTCTGCTGGGGATGGCCTCCCAACGTAGGCGGGGTGCCTGCCGTCAACTGAGCCCCCTGATGTTCCGGATCCTGGCGGTGGCCTACCCTGATTTGGATGGGCGCGTGAGGGCAGCACAGCAGACACAAGGGGGTGAGTCCAAGCATTATCTACTCTGTTGTTGCGCAGTGGAGGTGTCTGGGTGGGGGAGGAGGGCTGGGGGTCCCCCTAGGCCAGGGCGATATCTGTAGGCTGGGCACCCCCGTAAGCCCCTGTGTCCCCAGCCACCACCCTCAGTAGTGTGTCAGTACAGCCATCCCTGGGCCGTGTCATCCATGGGTGCAGTTGTCAACTCTAGGCGTGTAGGGCATGTTCCACGGAATGCGTAGCGGACCCCAAGTGCGCAACTTAGTGCAGGGGGCATCTGTGTCTGTCATGTCCGCTAACTGTACCGGAGATCCATGTAATCAATATCCCTTTATTTCTCTCTCCCCCCCCCTTTTTGTTTGTCTTTCTGTGCTTGTGTGCATCAGCATCATCAGGCGGAGGAGAAGTGGCATCGGGGCAGGAGGGAGCTGCATCTCACATGGCCCAGGAGGGCTATGCCACAGAGTCAGACTGGACCAGTGAGACGGAGGGCGAGGGGAGCTCCACGACGGGGACGACTGGAGCCTGCAGCGACACGGACACGTCCTCGGAAGGGGGCTCCCTTGAGGGGGTGGCACCATCCGTGCCCCCCGCCATTACAGGTACAGCCGCCACCCAGTGCACCATCTCCGCCCTCCCAGCAGCCCCTCAGCGTTCGCCCCGTGCCCGCTCTGCCAGGAAGCCGGGCATCTCCTTCGCCCCAGGCACCTCAGGCCCTGCACCTGTTACCCCCGCTGCCCTCAGTGAGGAGGTCATTGACCTCCTCCGAACGCTCATTGTTGGGCAGACTACCCTTTTGAATGCCATCCAGGGGGTGGAGAGGGAGGTTCATCGCAGCAATGCGTACCTGGAGGGCATTCATTCGGGTCAGGCTGCCCATCAGCGATCGTTCCAGGCTCTGGCCTCAGCACTGACGGCAGCCATTGTCCCTGTCTCCTGCCTGCCTCTACTAACTCCCTCCTCCCAGTCTCCTGTTCCTCTGCCTGTCCCACCCACACCATCAGACCAGCCTGCACACACCTCAACACCCAAGAGAAGCTCATCCAAACATAAGCACCACAGATCACGCAGACATTCACACACGCAACATTCCGATGCAGACATGCCAACAGTCACTACCACCTCTGTGACCCCCACCTCCTCGTCTCCCTCCTCCCTCCCTGTGACGTCTACACTCACACCTCCATTCACCTCACCATCAGCCAGTGTTTCCATCACCAGCACACCCTCCACTCCAGTCCGCACACGTGCAGTCACCACCCCCACTGCCATTTACACGTCCCCTGTGTCCTCTCCCACTGTGTCTGTCACCCCCTCTTCCACACCACACAAACGCAGCCACCCACCCACCCAACAGCCATCCACCTCACGACAGCCTATCCCTCCTGCACCTGCACCCAAAGACAGCAAACGTGACTCACCTACAACCACATCCTCTCCCTCCACTCCCATTCCCACTGTACCTACCACTCTCCATTGTCCCAAGAAGCTCTTCCTCGCCACTACTAACTTCTTTCCTGACCCTGAGCCCCCCCCTCCTTCTCGTCGGGGTAAGAAGAGCACCTCAGCCACCACCAGCCCTGCAGCCCCCTTGACAAGGGTGCAGGGGTATTGGAGCCCGCCAGCCCGCATGTCTGGATCTTCGCCCAGCAGCAAGGGGACAGCCAGCCCACCCCCTGGGAAGAGGAGCAGAAGGCGGAAGGGGCGCCGCAGGAGCCCGCCTTCTACATCCCCCCCGGACACCACCCAGAGACAGTCACCAGCCACAGCTCCAAAGGGAGGAAAGGGCCACAGGCCGACGACTAAGGAGGGCAAGGGCAGCAAGTTGGAGAGGTCAGGCAGCAGGCCTGCTGCCCAGGAGGAGCCCACAACCCCCATAGCCGCTGCCCCGGGAGGAACCGGCACAGCTGCCCCGGGAGAGCCCACCAGCCCCATAGCCGCTGCCCAGGGAGGACCCAGCCCAGCAGGCCAGGAGGGCCCCACCACCCACAGCCCAGGTGGGCAGTGAAGGAGCACCATCCCCGCTGCCCAGGAGGGCACCACCAGGCATTTAGCAGTTGGCCATAGACCGTCCGCCGTCTCAAGAACCGCTGAACTGGGCCCTTCAAGGCAAGAACCGCTGAACTGGGCCCCGCCGTCTCAAGAACCGCTGAACTGGGCCCTTCAAGGCAAGAACCGCTGAACTGGGCCCCGCCGTCTCAAGAACCGCTGAACTGGGCCCTTCAAGGCAAGAACCGCTGAACTGGGCCCTTCAAGGCAAGAACCGCTGAACTGGGCCCCGCCGTCTCAAGAACCGCTGAACTGGGCCCTTCAAGGCAAGAACCGCTGAACTGGGCCCCGCCGTCTCAAGAACCGCTGAACTGGGCCCTTCAAGGCAAGAACCGCTGAACTGGGCCCCGCCGTCTCAAGAACCGCTGAACTGGGCCCTTCAAGGCAAGAACCGCTGAACTGGGCCCCGCCGTCTCAAGAACCGCTGAACTGGGCCCTTCAAGGCAAGAACCGCTGAACTGGGCCCTTCAAGGCAAGAACCGCTGAACTGGGCCCCGCCGTCTCAAGAACCGCTGAACTGGGCCCTTCAAGGCAAGAACCGCTGAACTGGGCCCTTCAAGGCAAGAACCGCTGAACTGGGCCCTTCAAGGCAAGAATCGCTGAACTGGGCCCCGCCGTCTCAAGAACCGCTGAACTGGGCCCCGCCGTCTCAAGAACCGCAGAACTGGGCCCTTCAGGGCAAGAACCGCTGGCCCTTTGGCAGACGTGCCAGGGCAGGATCTATCTCGGGCAGGGCTGCAGGATGTCCTCCGGCCAACTTGCCTCCTCCAGTGGCAGTGGGGTCTGTTATGGACTGTATGGACTGTGGCTTTGCTCTCCCCAGGATGGTCCAGTGGGCAGGCCACCCACTGTATGGACTGTATGGACTGTGGCTTTGCTCTCCCCAGGATGGCCCAGTGGGCAGGCCACCCACTGTATGGACTGTATGGACTGTGGCTTTGCTCTCCCCAGGATGGCCCAGTGGGCAGGCCACCCACTGTATGGACTGTATGGACTGTGGCTTTGCTCTCCCCAGGATGGCCCAGTGGGCAGGCCACCCACTGTATGGACTGTATGGACTGTGGCTTTGCTCTCCCCAGGATGGCCCAGTGGGCAGGCCACCCACTGTATGGACTGTATGGACTGTGGCTTTGCTCTCCCCAGGATGGCCCAGTGGGCAGGCCACCCACTGTATGGACTGTATGGACTGTGGCTTTGCTCTCCCCAGGATGGCCCAGTGGGCAGGCCACCCACTGTATGGACTGTATGGACTGTGGCTTTGCTCTCCCCAGGATGGCCCAGTGGGCAGGCCACCCACTGTATGGACTGTTTGGACTGTGGCTTTGCTCTCCCCAGGATGGCCCAGTGGGCAGGCCACCCACTGTATGGACTGTATGGACTGTGGCTTTGCTCTCCCCAGGATGGCCCAGTGGTCATGGAGTCCCCTCGTGGATCTGGTGTCGTGTACTCAAGTGGCTGAGGTGCCCCCCCTTCCCTTCCCCCTGAGGTGCCTGTCCTATTTTCTTTCTGATGCCCCTGCAGTGTTCTCTCCGTGGAGTTCTTGTCGTGGGACTGGGCCTTGCCCCTTTGCACAGGACCCCTGTGATCCACGGACAGTGGTTGGACTACATTTAGTAGCTGTATATATTTTGTACATAGTTTATTTATTTATTGGGATTACTGGTGTACATATTTCAATATATCTGCCCGTTTATGATCTCTTCTTTTGGTCTTTGCATTATTTCGGAGGGGGGTGGTTTGTGGGTTGTGACAGTGATCTGTGGGAATGCATTGATGTGTGTGTTGTAGTGGGTGTGGGTGGGTGGGTGTGTGCCGGTAATCTTTTCCCTCCCCTGTGTCGTAGGTGCAGTACTCACCGATGTCTTCCGCGCCGCCGGGCGTGCTCCTGGTATATGAGGAGGAATAGGAGTGCGGGGATGACCTGTAACTCTGGCTCCATACTGCCGGAATCTCGCGTGGAGTGCGTAGAGGTGAGCGTTTTCCCGTTCGTAGTCTGTTTCCGCCGTGTTCTTATCGGCGGTGCTCCCGCCCCGGAAAAGGTGGCAGATTGGTGGGTCGTAATAGGGTGGGCGGTACTTTGTCTGCCGCCGGGCTGTTGGCGGGAACCGCCGCGCTGTTTGTTTGTACCGCTGTGGCGGTCGGAGTGTTAAGTTGGCGTGCTGTGTTGGCGGTTCCCGCCAGGGTCAGAATGCCATTTTTAATACCGCCGGTCTGTTCGCGGTCCGACCGCCGCCTCTCCGCCGACCGCCAAGGTCAGAATGAGGGCCAAAGTGTGGGTAATGGCACCAGTTGAGCCTTGGGTGCTCTAGGACAAGGGGACTGGGCCATTTGAGGTGGTGGAGTGCAGGAGCGAAGTCACCTACCTAGTGGACTTGGAGACTCCCAGGAAATCCTTAAGAGTCCTGCATGTGAACCATCTCAAGCCACACTATGAGCGGACTGAATTGTCCATCCTCTTAGGAACAGATGATGGAGTGGAGGAAGAGAGTGAGCCTCTTCCTGACTTCCTGTATGCTGGAGAGAAAGATAAGTCTGTGGCGGGAGTGAATCTCTCCCCCTCCCTGACCTCAGAATAACAGAGGAACTGTCACCAGGTATTGGGTCAGTTTGCTTCCTGTTCTCCCTGATCCCAGGGGTCACACACTTGTGTACACATGACATGGACCCTTAGGACAGTCCACCCATTAAACAGAAGGTTTACAGGGTGACTGATAAGGTCAGGACTAACATCAAAGATGAGGTGTCTAAGATGTTAAACCTAGGGGTAACTGAGTTTTCTAGTAGTCCTTGTGCCTGCCCTGTGGTCTTGGTCCCAAAAGCTGCTGCTTCTGGTGCCACCCCAGAACTCCGGTTCTGTGTCGACTACTGGGGTCTTAATGCGGTAATTAAAAATGATGCACACCCCATCCACCGAGCTGATGAGCTCATCGATTGGTTGGGAGCTACTAAATACCTCAGCACATTTGATTTCACGTTTGGGTATTGGAAGATTGCCCTAACTGAGGGGGCCAAGGAGAGGTCAGCATTTTTCACCCCAGAAGAGCATTTCCAGTTTACAGTGATACCACTTCGGATGAAGAATGCCCCTGAAGGTGTTGACTGGGCTGGATGACTTCAGTGCAGTATACCTGAATGACATTGCAGTGTTTTGTTCCACTTGCAGCACCTCTGCAGAGTGTTGTAGGACCTCCAAAAGGCAGGCCTCACTATTAAGGCCAGTAAGTGGTAAATAGGGCATTGTTCGGTGGTGTATTTGGGACACCAGGTAGGGAGTGGCCAGGTTGCACCCCTACAGCCAAACATTGACACTATTCTGGCTTGGGAGCTTCCAAAGACCCAGACTGGGGTGAGGGCCTTTTTAGGCCTCACTGGCTATTACAGGAGGTTTGTCAAGTAATATGGCACCCTTGTTCCCCCCTTGAATGAGTTGACATCTAAGAAGCAAGCAAGGAAGGTGATCTGGACGGAGGCTTGCCAAACCGCTTTTGACACCCTGAAGGCTGCCATTTGCACAGCACCTGTATTGAAGGCACCTGACTACTCCTAGGAGTTTGTTGTGCAAGCAGACACCTCAGAGCATGGTATAGGACCAGTAGTCTCACAGCTTAATGATGAGGGCTTAGCTCAACCTGTTGCCTTCATTAGCAGGAGGTTACTTCCCAGGAAACGTAGGTGGAGTGCAATAGAGGGTGAAGCTTTTGCTGTGGTTTGGGCACTGAAGAAGCTAAGACCCTACTTGTTTGGGACTCACTTCTGAGGTCATACAGACCACAGGGCCCTCAGATGGTTAATGCAGATGAGGGGTGAAAATCCAAACTGTTGAGGTGGTCCATTTTCCTACAGGGGATGGACTTTATGGTGGAACACACCGCCCTGGCACAGAACACGCCAATGCTGATGGTCTGTCCAGATTTTTCCGCCTTAGTGATGAGAACTCTCATGAGGTTGGGTAGTTGCTCCCCACTTTCAGCTGGGGAGGACATGTGTTAGACTTGCCATCCTTGGTGTGGTCTCCACTACCTTCTTGCCTCTGTTTCCCAGGTTGTTGATGTGTACTGGACTCTGTTTTTGCTGTTTTTGATACTCTAGGCACTTTACCACTGCTATCCAGTGCTAAAGTGCAAGTGTTCCTATGTAACATGTATGTGTAATTGGCTTTCCATGAGTGGTATATTTGATTTACTAGTAAGTCCCCAGTACAGTGCACTAGAGGTACCCAGGGCCTCTAGAATAAATGCTACTAGTGGGCCTGCAGCACTGGTTGTGCCACCCACATTAGTAGCCCTGTAACCATGGCTCAGACCTGCCACTGCAGTGTCTGTATGCGTAGTTTTAAACTGCCAATTCAACTTGGCATGTGTACCCATTGCCAGGCCTAATGGGCAGGGTGCACTGTACGCTTAACCCCTTTGCTGCCAGAACTTACCCCCTCCTGTGCCAAGCCTTTTTTTGGCTATTTGGGATTGTTCATACTTAGGCCCCCAGAACATATTGTCCACATAAGCTATCCACTCCAAATTTGCATCCGTTTTTCCCAACATCCTGGAGATTCTAAAGGTACCCGGAGTATGTGGATTTCATTGATGGGGACCGAGAAATTATCCAAAATACAGCTAAAATTTGGAGTTTTGGGGAAAAATTAGAAAAAAGTGCTGCAGAAGAAAGCATCTGGTTATTTCCCTGCAAATGGCATCAAAGAAGGGCTTGCCGTGCTAAAACCACCATCTTTCCACCTTTCAGGGACAGGCAGACTAGCATCAGAAAAACACATTTTTCAACACAGTTTTGGCATTTTACTGGGACATACCAAATTTTTCCTATTTTTTGTGCTTTCAACTTTCTCCTAGTTAGCGATAGATATGGGTCTGAAAACAATGGTAGATCGCAGAAAACTATCTCTCTTGTGTGGTTGCCCAATGCAGTGTCAGCCTAAAAACATTTGAAAAATTGCTCTTATCAACTCGCTGTGATATCCCCTCAATCTCTGCATATTTTTTGGCCTTTTCCTGTTGCAGGCAATTGGCCCACACACACAAGTGAGATATCATTTTACTCGGGAGACCGAGGGGAGTGCTGGGTGTTAGGAAATTAGTGCTGGTGAGGTGATCCCAGCCAGATATGGGAGTAAAGTGTGATTTGTTTTTAGCAAAATTTGATGTTTGATTTGTTCAGAGAGCCTTGACTGGATCCCGGGCCTCTGGCGGGCCCTGGAGCAGGCACTCCCTTCCGCCAGCCTGCTGTAGCGGCTAAGGCCTGCGAGTCCGCCAGGCCCGGGGAGGCTTCCCCTTCTGGTTCGAGTTCAGAGGCCTTGGCCGGGCCGGAACCCCCATCCTAGGCTTGGTCCTCCTGCCCGCTGTGTGGCAAGGCACCTGGGAAGGGGTCCAGGGAGGCCTCCCCTGTGTGGCTGTGTTCTGAGAGACCCGGATGGGCCACGGGCCCCCGCCGGGCCCTGGGATGTGTGCTCCCTTCCTCCAGCCTGCTGTACTCTGTGGGGCCCAGGCCTGGGAGTCCAACAGGCCTGGGGAGGCTTCCCCTCTCAGTTCGGGTTCAGTGGACCTGGCCGGGACCCCACCGGGCACTGGTGCAGGCACTCCCTTCCTCCAGCCTGCCATTCCCTGAGGGGCCCAGGCCTGGGAGTCCACCAGGCCAAGCAAGGATTCCCCTGTCAGTTTGGGTTCAAGGGCCCCGGCGGGCCTCGTGTTGGGAGCCCCTGCCCTGGGGTCTGCCCTCCGGCCCAATTGGTGTCAAGGTACCCGGGACAGGGTCTGAGGAGGACTCCCATGCATGGCTGTGTTCAGAGAGCTCCGACCGGGCACCTGGCCCCTGCTGGACCCTGGAACAGGCACGCCCTTCCTCCAGCCTGCTGTACCCTGAGAGGCCCAGACCTGGGAGTCCTCTGGGCCTGGGGAGGCTTCCCCTGCCAGTTTGGGTTCAGGGGCACTAGCCGGGTCCCATCTGGGCCCTGAGGCAGTTGCTCCCTTTCTCCAGCCTGCCGTACTCTAAGGGGCCCAGACCTGGGAGTCCACCAGGCCCGGAGAGGCTTACTCTGGCAGATTAGATTTAGGATCCCGGCCAGGCCCCCACTGGGCCCTGGGACAGGCGCTCCCTTCCTCAAGCGTGCCGTACCCTGAGGGGCCCAGACCTGGGAGTCCACTGGGCCTGGGGAGGCTTCCTCTGCCAGTTTAGGTTCAGGGGCCCCACCCGGTCCGCACCGGGCAATGGGACAGGCGCTTCCTTCCTCCAGCCTGCCGTACCCTGAGGGGCCCAGGCATGGGAGTCTGCCGGGCCTGGGGAGGCTTCCCCTTCTGGTTTCAGTTCAGGGCCCCCAGGCCAGGACTCTGGCAGGCCCCGGGGCGGGAGCCCCCGTCCTTGTCTTTGTTGTTTGGCCCCCCAAAACGAGGGCTCCTGGGAGCCTTTATGTCCTCGTGTCCGGCCATCTGGTCACTCCGACAACTCTGGTCTTCTGGTTGTGCCCCATGTGTTCCTATGGCGTGTCTAGATGGCCAGACTGTCCCGGATGTCCCGATGGGGGCTCATTTGCTTCCTCAAAACCAGCCAGAGCTCCACGAGGTCGATTGAGTTCTTGCCGACGGTCCCCTCTCTTTCTCGGTTTGTACGGAGTACCAGAAAGGGGGGTAGCCTTCCTCCGAATTATTAGGGACAGGCTACTCCGGACCCCCTTGGGGTCCAGTGGTTTCAGAACTGGGCACCGCAAGGGCCTGGGCCGAACCACCCTGGAGGCCCAGATGTGGGACCGCCTTGCAGCCCTAACCAATGGGTCTCTCCTCAAACCTGGCTTCCCACAGATCAAACTGATGTCCCAGAGCCTTGGATGGGTGCTCCCTTCCTCCAGCCTGCCGTACCCTGGAGGGCCTTGGTGTACACTGGGGCAAGGGAGGCTTCCCCTGCTGGCTTGGGTTCAGGGGTCCCGACCAGGGTTCTGGCAGGCCGCAGGGCGGGACCCCCTTGCCTGGGCTTTGTCCTCTGGCCTTTCATGTGGCAAGGCACCTGGGACACTTTGGGTTCAGGGGCCCTGGCTGGGCCCTGGGCCCCAGGCCAGGGCTGTGGCAGGACCCAGTGTGAGAACCCATTGCCTGAGATTTGTCCTCTGCCCTGCTGGTTGGCAAATAGCCTGGGACGGGGTCCCACAGGCCCTGGGTGAGGCTTCCTGGTGTGCAAAGAGGCCTCAGGTCAGAGGTTGATTTGGGCCCCCATGCCTGAGGCCCAGCTGGGGCTTAGAGAATCCAGGGTGAAGAGTCCCCTACAGGGGCGAGTACAGTCTCCTTATGTTAAGGCACAATGGAACCAGATGACTGTCCTCTAAGCCCAGCCATCTGGTCGCTCTAAGACCCCAGTGCATCTGGGTTTGCTCTGTGCATTCCTATGGTGCATCCAGATCACTGGGCTGACCTGGGGAGGCTTCACCCTGCTAGGTCATGATCGGGGACCCCATCCACACCCTGAGCCAGGGGTCGGGGTGGGAACTCCTGTCCTGGGCTTTGTCCTCCAGACCACTGTGTGGCAAGGTGCCCAGGATGGGGTCCCAGAGGGCCCAGGGAGGCCTCACATGCATGGCCGAGTTCATGAGCCCTGACCAGGTCTAGCCAGGTCCTGGAGTGGGCACTCTCTTCCTCCAGTGTGCCGCACCATGAAGGGGCTGGGAGTCTTCTGGGCTGGGGGCAGGCTTCCCCTGCCAGTTCAGGTTCAGAGGCCCTAAGATGGGAGCCCCCATCCTGGGCTTTGTCCTCTGGCCCGCTAGGTGGGAAAGTGCCCGGGACGGAGCCACGTAAGCCTCAAGAGGGCTTCGCCAGCATGTAAAGAGGCATCTGGCCCCAAGTCAGAAGTCTGTTGAGACCCACCTCGGAGCCCCATGCCTGAGGGCCAGCGGAGGCTCTGAGAACCCAGACCATAGAGTCTCTGTCCCCTGTAGGGAAGAGCACAGACTCCTTATGTTAAGGCATAGTGTGACCAAAAGGCCATTCTCTGAGCCCGACCATCTGTTCACTCTTCATGAATTCTTAAGGCACATCCAGATGGCTGGGCTGCCCCGGGGTGGGAGCCCTCATCCCAGTCTTTGTCTTCCCGCCCCCCAAGGCCAGGGTTCATGGGGAGCCATACAGCCCCATGGCCTGGCCATCAGGTGGCACCGACAACTGGGGTCATCTGGTCGCAATCCATGTGTTTCGTTGGCACATCCAAATGGTCTGGGTGCCCCGGAAGTACCGATGAGGGCTCATTCGCTTCCTCAAGCCCAGCCAGGGCTCCAGGAGGTCGGGTACATTCTCACTGGTGGTCCCCTCTGTCCCTCGGTGTGCACAGAGTACAAGAAAGGGGGTAGCCTTCCTCCGGATTTTTAGGGACAAGTTATGCCAGACCCCCTTGTGGTCCAGTGGTTCTCAACTGGGCGTAGCTAGGGTCTGGGTCCAGGCTGCCCTGCCCTTGGGCCCGGGTGTGCAGCCACCTCGCAGCCCTGTATGATGAGTCTGTCCTCCGAACCTGGCTTCCCAGAGTGCAAACTGACATCCCCATGCAATATGGCCCCCCTCCCTACCCACTGGAGAAGAGGTTTCAGCGAGCATTGTACTCTGATTGATTGGGCACATTCGGTCTGTAGTTTCAAGCAAAGAGCTTCCTCCCCACCAGGGACCATCTGACTCGAGGGTCTGCTGTTCAGAGAGGCCCTTCCCTTACCCGACAGAGTGAAGGCCAAGCAGCCTGGCAGCTTCTGCCCCTCCAGAGGTCTGACCAGAGTGGAAGGGGTTGGATGGTGCCAGGTCCTGCAAGCTACCTGGCAGTCCAGGCACCTGTGTGCTATCATCCTCCTCCACCCAGCACATTTCTGGAGAAGCTCGGAATGACCATTCCGTGGGGTGACTCTGCTGGCCCAAGCCAGCAGGAACTTCTTGCTCAGGCTGCACCTTGGCCTGGCTGTCTCTCTCCTGTGGAGATGGCTGGTGCAGGCCGGTGCCTGTGTGACCACCCTGTCCTCCCTAGCAAGCCACAGACATGGTACAGTGAAACTGTGAATGGCTTATTAAATCAGTTATGGTTCCTTTGATCGCTCCACCTGTTACTTGGATAGCTGTGGTAATCCTAGAGCTAATACATGCCGATGAACGCTGACCTCCCATGATGCATGCATTTATCATAACACTACCAATTCGGGCTTGCCTGGCCACTTTGGTGACTCTAGATAACCTTGGGCCGATCGCATGTCCCTGTGACAGCGATGATACATTTGGATGTCTGCCCTATCAACTTTTGATGGTACTTTCTGTGCCTACCATGGTGACCACGGGTAGCGGGAAATCAGGGTTCAATTTCAGAAAGGGAGCCTGAGAAACGGCTATCACATCCAAGGAAGGTAGCAGGCGCGCAAATTAACCACTCCCAACTTTTGGAGGTAGTGAGGAAAATTAACAATACAGGACTCTTTTGAGGCCCTGTAATTGAAATGAGTACACTCTAAATCCTTTAACGAGGATCCATTCGAGGGCAAGTCTGGTGGCAGTAGCCGAGGTAATTCTAGCTCCAATAGGGTATATTAGAGTTGCTGTAGTTAAAAAGCTTGTAGTTTGATCTTGGGATCGAACAGGCAGCCTGCTGTGAGGTGAGCTACCGCCTGTCCCAGCCCCTGCCTCTCGGTGCCCCTTGATGCTCTTGACTGAGTGTCCTGGGGTTTTGAAGCGTTTACTTTGAAAAAATTAGTGTTCAAAGCAGGACGGTGGCCTGAATTCTTTAAATAGGAATAATGTAATAGGACTCTGGTTATATTTTGTTGGTTTTTGGAACTGGGGCCATGATTAAAAGGGACAGCTGGGGGAATTCGTATTGTGCCACTAGAGGTGAAATTCTTGGACCGGTGCAAGACAAACCAAAGTGAAAGCATTTGCCAAGAATGTTTTAATTAATCAAGAACGAAAGTCGGAGGTTTGAAGATGATCAGATACTTCGTAGTTCCAACCATAAAGGATGCTGACTAGTTATCCAGTGGTGTTATTCTCATGACCCACCAAGTAGCTTCTGGGAAAGCAAAGTCTTTGGGTTCCGGGGGGAGTACGGTTCTAAAGCTGAAACTTAAAGGAATTGATGAAAGGGCACCACCAGGAATGGAGTCTGTGGCTTAATTTGACTCAACACAGGAAACTCACCTGGCCCGGGCACAGAAAGGATTGACAGATTGATAGCTCTTTCTTGAATCTGAGGGTGGTGGTGCATTGCCGTTCTTAGTTGATGGAGCGATTTGTCTGGATAATTCTGATAACGAGCGAGAACCCTCAATTCTAACTAGTTACGTGACCCCCAGTGGTCAGTGTTCAACTTCTTAGAGGAACGAGTGGCGTTCAGCCACACAAGATTGAGCAATAACAGATCTGTGATGCCCTTAGATGTCTGGGGCTGCACGTCTGTTACACTGAGTGGATCAGCATGTGTCTACACTTTGCCAACAGGTGCGGGTAACCCACTGAACTCCGTTCATGATAGGGATTGGGGATTGCAATTATTTGTCATGAACGACGAATTCCCAGAAAATGTGGGTCATAAGCTTGCGTTGATCAAGTCCCTGCCCTTTGTACACACTGCCTGTCCCTACTAACGATTGGGTGGTTTAGTGAGGTCCTTAGATCGGCCCTGCCAGTGTCGGCAACAGCCCTGGTGGAGCACCGAGAAGATGATCAAACTTGACTAGCCAGAGGAAGTAAAAGTCGTAACAAGGTTTCCGTAGGGGAACCTGCGGAAGGATCATTAACGGCGGAGCAGCCCGAAAGACCAATGGTGCCAGCCTGAAGCCCTTGGCTGCCTCCAAGAATGGAACACCTGTAGGCACAGGGCCTGGCCTTCCCCTCATGCTTCCTGGCTAATGGAGTGGTCTGCGACCACTAGGGTTCTTGGGAGAGAACTGGGTGTGGAGACAGCTCCTCCGCCCGGGAGGACTTTACCCTCTTATGCCAGGTGTGGCAAGATTGAAAGCCCCTCTAAGATCGAACTCACACTCACCCAGCATGACCCTGGGAGGGAAACCAAATTGATATGCCTCCCCAGGGTGCAACCATCCCCCTGAAAGCCCTGCGGCTGGGGCTCTCCTGCGCCTGATTCTCGGCCTGCCTGGACTTTGGATGACTGAAGAGTGGCCCTTCTTGGGTGGCTGGGCAGCCTGAATGAGGAGGAGCTGGGGCTGTGAGGGGCCCCTGTCTCCCCTCAGTGGGGGTGTGCAGGAGGAGAGGGGCCTCTTCCCTTCTGGCACCTCCAACCAGGGCAGTCGGGGTGGGTTATCCCCCAGCCCGCTGGCATGGCTCGGGCTGCCGCAATAATGCCAGTGACTCTCAACATGCAGGGGTCGAGATCTGGTGGCAGATAGCTGGTGTGCAGGTGGGGCGACCCTCCCTTGTTGCCAGGTACCTGGCTTGGCCTGGTCCCATGGGGCTGGGGTAAGGGTTTGAAGACTTGTGTGGTCCCGCCTGGTCCTCTAGGAGGGACCTGTGGTGGTGGGGCTGCCTAGCACCTGTGCTGCTCTGGAAGTCTTCAGTTCCTGTGGTGAGGCTCCTGGGCCTAGCGGCTGGTGATGTTCTTTAAATCATGGAGATTGACTCCCAGAGGGGAAGCCTGATGGCGTGCCCGGCCCTCTTGCTGTGTGGTTGGCGAATGGGTGATGCTGCCTTCCTCCCGCCTCTGCTGCACATGCAGGAATGCACCTTGCTGCCCTGGGTTATACCCGGGGCTACACCTCTCTGAGGGTTGCTTGATTGTCAATCGTGCTGGGGCTTTCCCAGGGTACAGCTAGGGCTGTCGCAGGATAGCTCTGCTCCCTTTGTGCCCCCTCCAAGGTCAGACCCCCCTGATTGCCTTCAGCAGGATCCCATCCTTGGTCCTGTCATGGAGATATGCTGCTGGTGCACCTAGCCTTGCAACCTTGCCTTGGCAGGTGTGGGTGTGGGCAGGGGACTGGTCTGCCCTGGTAACATCCTGGGACGCCTGACTGCATGCTGCGTGTGGTTGTCTGTGGTGTTCCATGGCTGCCTATGCACACAGCCGTGGGTGCACACCTCTGTGGCTGGTTCCCCTTAGGGGGTTGGGTCAACTGATGTCCTTGGGCTTCAATCCAGGGAAAAGGCTGTGCTGCCATGTCTCCCTGTCCCCTGCAGCCCAGGGGATGGTGGTTCTGGCTTCTCCCACTGCTTTGACATCTGACTATGACCTCAGATCAGGTGTGGCAACCTGCTGAATGTAAGCAGATGCGGACAGAAGGGGGCCGCCTCCATCGCCCCTGCTGCACAACATGTTCGTTGGGCACCCCGTGCTAAATCATTTGTAAGTGACCTGATTCCAGTTCAGTTTTTTGTAAGTAGCAGAGCAGCTACCTACCTGCGATCTATTGTAAGTCATCCTGAGCGAAGCTTTTGTCTCCGTCTGTGGGTGCTCGTGTCTCCCCACCACCACAATTAGGGGGGTGGTGGTCCCTCTGCCGCCAGGCCAGTGGGGAAGGAGGGGGCTGCGGGCCCATGGGAGGATGCCTCCACCACATGCTATGCGGCACGGGAGCCTCCCCCTCCCGCCCTGCACCACCGGGTGCAGGGATAGGGGCCACAATTCCTTACAAGTCAGCAGGGCGACCAGATGGTCAGGGTGGGAATCCCTGGTCCGCATAACTCACGGGAGGCAAGCTGCCCTGTGAAGGAGCCTTTCAGAGTGCACGGCTGCGCTTGTCTTTGCCGTGTTGATTACCATGGTGTCTGGGTCACTCTGGCCACTGGGTCATCCCAAGCCATCTGGTCACCAAGTTGTCCTTGCCGCCGGGCTAACTCAGACTTTTGTCTCTACCCAGGGTTTTGTAAGCCCACACTTGGTGGGGACTTAATAGTCGAGGAAAATGGGCACGCCAGTGGGGAGAGGGTGTGGGGCAGTCCGGGCTTCAGCCTCCTGGTCTCCCCGTACCCGGTCTCTACGAAGGTGGAAGGCACCCGCCCAAAGGCAGCACCCTGAGCCCAAGTTATGGTAAAGGCAGTCACTACACAGGTCAGGGTGGCTGCAGGCTAGAGAGGACTCTTGTGGTCTTCCACCAGTTTCAGGCCTAGATCAGTGTCTAGCCCTTCAGGAAGCCCTCTGACCCATTTCCAGCACCTGTTTTCATTATATTTTCATCATTTTGAGTTTTCCTGGTTCTAGGGGCAAAGTCACTCCTTCTACCCAGAGCTATGGACCTCCAAGTCGAGTAAGATTTCAGGTTTTTCCCTTAGATGGAAGTGAACAAAAAACACCAAACCACATAGTGAAAAAGGTATACAAGCTCCTCCCCTATGTCAGTTCTGAGCCTTCAGTGCAACTCCAGCCACCCAGCACCAGTTTTAGTGATATTTATATTTTCATCATTTTAGTTTTTCTGGTTCAAGGGGGCAAAGTCCTTCCTTCTACCCAGGGCTACGGAGCTCCAAGTCAGGTAAGATTTCAGGTTTTTCCCTTAGATGGAAGTGAACAAAAAAAACATGCCACTTTGTCCAAAAGGTATACAAACCTCTTCCCAATGTCAGTTCAGTGCCCCTGGCCCCTTGCTATCCTCCCAGCACCAGTTTTAGTGATATTTTCAACATTTTGAGCTTTTCTGGTTCTAAGGGGCAAAGTCCCTCCTTCTGCCCAGGTCTACAGAGCTCCAAGTCGGGTAAGATTTCAGGTTTTTCCCTTAGATGGAAGTGAACAAAAAAGAAACACTCCACATGGTCAAAAAGGTATACAATCTCCTTCCCAGTGTCAGTTCCGAGCCTTCAGTGCCTCTGGCCCCTTTCTAGCCTCCCAGCACCAGTTGTAGTGATACTTTCAACATTTTCTCTTTCTACACACGGTTATGGAGCTCAGAGCATGGTAAGATTTCCAGTTTTTCCCTTGGATGGAGGTGAACAAAAAAAAAAAAAAAAAACACATACTTCAAATAGTCCAAAAGGTACCCAAACTCCTTCCCATTGTCAGTTCTGAGTCCTCAGTGTCTCTGGCTATGTGTGGAAGCTATGACTGGGCCTGGCTGGGTGGGGAAGCTATGACTGGGCATCGGTTGAGAGCTCTGGTGGCCGTGGGTAGAAGCTCCACTCTAGTCTGCAAATCCGCAAATATAAATACATCATTTGCAAGTGCTTCTAGGTAATTAAAATTTATGGGATCCACACAAAACACACCACATATTATTCCCTAAGTGACTAGTTTCCAAAAAGATGTGACGACAAGGTGTTCACTGCGGAGAGAGTATGCATGGACAGTAAAAAACAAAAAGAAACACCGAAACATTATTTCACATTCACCCACTAGTCTATCTCAGGCATACTGGTTGGATTTGGCATAAATGTAAGTAAATGGTTAAAAAAATATATATATATTCACCTATGACTTTATGAAATAAAATCCCTATATATCCTTGATAAATCAACTATTTACAAGTGCTTTTAGGTAAGTAAACCTTGTGGGAGCCACGTAAAACACACCACATATCATTCCCTGCTCTTGTGATGCGGGTGCGATGTGCGCACGTCAAAATCACCAGATCGCCAAGGGGGTGTCAGTTGCCATCCTAGTGGGGGCCTGTGGGTGGGTGGCCCATGGGGGGAGCACCAGCGCTTTCCCCGTGGGTCAGTCCTAGGACATACGGGTTATGTCCTTGGCACAGCAGTGCTGCAGCGGAGGATGTAACCATTAAACCATGGGCACAGAAGGGGTTAAGGTAGGACATATACTAATGTGTTTTATATGTCCTAGCAGTGAAATACTGCCAAATTTGGTGTTCAGCATGCAAGGCCTATCTCTATCAAAGATTAACATGGGGGCTGCCTTTAAATATTATTAAGGAGCAAATTTCCTTTGGGAGCAGATAGTAATTTGGAGTTTAGGGTATCTGAAGTCACAATTTAGAAATAGGTCTTTTAGTGAAGTTTGATGTTAGATTGTCTGTTTGAAAATGTCACTTTTAGAAAGTAGGCATTTTCTTGCTTAAACCATTCTGTGACTCTGCCTGTTTGTGAATTCCCTGTCATGGTCAGTTTAACAGTTGGGCTGTTTGCACCTCTCCTCTAGACAGGGACACAAAGACAGCTAGGGTGTAGCCTGCATATCCCAATGAGCCATCTGTGCTGGGAGGGAAGGGAGGAGTGGTCACTCACACCTGAAAGGGCTGTGCCTGCCTTCACACAATGCAGTCTCCAGCCCCCTGTTGTGAGTCTGGGGTCTGGCCTGGGCTAGGTAGGATCTTACAAAAAAGAAAGACTTTGCCTACTTCAAACGCAGAAAGGGGTATAAATAGTGGACCCAAACCCCCCCAAAATTAGATCACTTTTGAATTCAAGAGGAACCTCCGCAGAGGACAAGAGCTGAAGAGCTGAGGAGAAGTGCTGCCTGTGATTGTGCTTTTTTAGGCTATCCTGCAGTTGCTGTTTCTGCCTGTGAAAGGGGACAAAGACTGGACTTTGTTGTGCATTCCTGCTTGAGAAGAATCTCCAAGGGCTTGAATTGAGCTTGCTTCCTGTTGTTTAAGTCTCAGGGCCATCAAGGACTTCCCCTGCCAGCACCTGGACTCTCTGCTGAGACCTCTACCCTGTCAAGTGGAGCCCTATCCAGTCCCTGGGCCCTTGAAAGGTGAAGTTGGCAGACAAGAACTGAAAGTCCACGCACAGAACGGTGTACGGGGAAATTTTCTGCAACGTGGTTTCCTGATACTGTGCAACTGGATTTTCCAAGCATCATCCCTTGGCATCAAAGTCAACCCAACTCTATGCGGATCCGAGGTCCCTCTCTGGAAATCAATGCATCGCTCTCTTGCAAGGGAGAAAAATGACGCATCACTGACCCGACCGGAGAAGGAATTGATGCACGGCCTCACTTGTGAGTAAGGAATCGACGTATTGCTGCCCTTTTCTGACACATGCTCGCCCATGCGGCTTCATTTTGATGCTAACCAGGTACTTTGTGTAACAACAGCATTCTCACTGTTTTCTAAGGATTAAGGGCCAGATGTAGGTAAGTAAAATTTTGCGACTTGCAATTTGCGAGTCTGACCGACTCGCAAATTGCAACTCGCAAAATCTGATGCAGAAAGGTGTCTCAGACACCTTCTGCGACTCGCTATGGGGTCGCAAAGACCCACCTCATGAATATTAATGAGGTGGGTCGCATTTTGCGACCCCATAGCGAGTCCATGCATTCACAGGGATGGTGGCCTGCTGAAGACAGCAGACCTCCGTGCCTGTGACTGCTTTTTTAATAAAGCAGTTTTTTTTTTCTTTTTGCAGCCCGTTTTCCTTCAAGGAAAACGAGCAGCAAAAAGAAAAACTTCCGAAACCATTTGGTTTCGGTTTTTTCAGAGTAGGCTCAGAAAAATATTTTTTTCGGCATTCACAAAGGGAAAGGGGTCCCATGGGGACCCCTTCCCTTTTGCGAATGAGTTATCACCCACTTCAAGTGGGTGATAACTGCGAGTTGGTTTGCAACCTCATTCGCGGTCACAAAGCAACTCAGCATGGCGATGTGGTCGCAAATAGGAAGGGAACACCCCTTCCTATTTGCAAGTCACATCCTCAAATTGCTAGTCGGTACCGACTCGCAATTTGAGGTTGTGCATCGCGATCGGCCTTTTGCATGCCGCAAAAAGGCTTCCTACGTCTGGCCCTAAGACTCTTATTCTTTTTTAAATTTATATCTTGACTTGTGTAGGTTGGATTTTTGTTGTTTGGTATTGTTTGATTTAGATAAATATTACCTATGTTTCTAAACTGGTGTGGTGTCCATTTTGTGGTGTTTTCACTGTATGACTATGTGTGCTGGTACAAATACTTTACACATTGCTTCTGAAGCTAAGCCTGCCTGCTCGTGTCAACCTACCAAGGGTATGAGCAGGGATCAACTAAAGGAGATTCTTCTTAACCCTGACTAGAGTGAGGGTCCTTGCTTGGACAGGGGGTAACTTGACTGCCAACCAAAGACCCCATTTCTAACAGGATGCAAAATAATCGATGTGAGAACCCTTTAAAGGTGATAATGTATCAACTCCCTGCAGAATAGGTATGCCTCTACCAGGTTGACACCTGGAAGGCTGGTGCCCTGGTCCAAAATCCACTTTGCATATGCCTCAAAACCTCTATCTGCACAGGGCTCGTGGCTTGAAGTTTATCAGGGGCAACCAATAGTATAACCAAGTGCCGGGCATATGTTGGAAATGTGTAAGTGCAAGTCATAAAAGCTAACACGACAGTAAGAGCATTGGTCAAACATTTAGATGAAGTGGGTGTAAGGTACACATATTAAAATGGGCACTTGACCATTAAAATGTATTCAAAGGTATGACAAAGGAACACCCTCCATGTGTGGAGAAACACATTTCTAGCTTGAACACATTAAACAAATATCCAATCTACATCATAGGAAGGAATGTAACCCAATAGATATTGACATTGGTCAAGCCAAGATGAAAAACTTGCCATATAAAATCCCACCCAATGTAATGTTAGCCCCATTTGGTTTACATCTTACTTATCCATCCATTGAATATTTCCCCTTGTCCTCGGTGATTCTAGCACTGGTTCCAAGGTCAGATCATACCAACCACATAAAAATGGATCATCAATCAGGGTGAAACAAACACAAGTGCAGCCATACATCCCAATGCATACATGAACATCAAAATAGTAGAAAAGTAATGCCAGGTTTAATTTGTAATAACATTAGCATTTTCTTAATTGAAAACAATAAACACATGTAGTAAAGGTCAGTGGCCAAACCAATAGTTCAATATGTGGCCAGCACACTGCTGTGCCACTAAGCTTTCATCTCATACCACTGCCATGGGATTCTCCCCGGGAAGGGGCCTCTAGAAGGCAGCTGAGGTACCTCAATTATTTCATTTGGGAGGGGTAGTGTGGGTTTTGGTGTAGGTCAGTTTGTTTTTTTGAGGGGTGAGCCAGAGTTTGTGAGAGGTATCCTTGGGTTAGGGAGGGGTTTTGGCTTTATTTGGGGTATGGCTGGGTTTAATGGTGGGGGCTCAGGTTTCACTGGGGAGGATTTGGATATGTAAGGGATGGGTTGGGGTACTAAAGAGGTCCCTTTGGCTTTTGGAGTGGGTGGGTTTGACAGGGGTAAGGGCAAGGGCAATAATAAACTCTCCTTGGGAAAAAGGGTAGGATGTCCAAGAGGGATTAGGGTTGGGAGGTTGAGGGAATTGATGCTGCTGTCTGTGTGTCTGAAGTATCATGTTTGTGTTTTGTAGGTGTCTGTTGTGTGGGTGAGTGTGGGTGTTTGTGTTTTTTGGAGGTGTGTGATGTTGACGTGCTGGGTATGCTTGGGTGGTGGATAGGTATGTGGGTGTGGGTGTGGTATCTAGGGGAATGGGAGTGGTGGATGGGTCTGTGTGTGTTGTGTCTGGTGGTATGTTGGGCATGGTCGATAGGACTGTGGGTGTGGTGTCTGTGGGTATTTTGGGCATGGTGGATGGGTCTGTGGGTATGGGTCTGGGGGTATTTTGGGGATGGTGGAAGGGTCTGTGGGTGTGGGTGTGGTTTCTTGGGGCACGTTGGGAATGGTGGATGGATCTGTGGGTGCTGGGTCTGGGGATATGTTGGGGTGGTGAATGGGTCTGTGGGTGTGGTGTCCGTGGTATGTTGGGGTGGGGAGGGGGTGAGTGTCTGATGAGTGGTTGTGTGCTTGTATGTTTTGTGGTGTTTATGTTTGTAGTGCTGCTTGGGGGTGTTGAAGTATTTCCATGCTTATATGTGAGTTGGCGTGCTATAGAATAGAGAAATTGGATGGGGAAGAGGCAGGTAGTGGAGAAGAAGTTTGGGATGGATCTAAGGCTGTCATGAGGGAGGAGGCTAGACCCTGAACAGATCTCTGGAGTGCAAACAATGCCTTCCAGGTAGACCACCACCTGTTGCTGATGGTTATCCTGCACCTCGATAGAATTCAGTAGTGCCATCTGACCCACAGAAATGTTTCTCAGGAGGTCAATAGTCTCTTCACTCATCGCAAAGGGGGACCAGGGGCAGGGTGTGAGGTGCCTGGAGCAAAGAAGAAAGTTCCCTCTTAGATGAGCAGTCTGCTCAACTGAGTGGGGAGCAACAGAAAGGGTGGAGATAGTAGTGTGGGTCGCAAACAAGGATGGTGTACGAACTGGTCCTGTATGCTCTGCCACCTATAGGAAGTGGCCACTGGAGCTTGACTCTGATGTCGAAGATGTTGAGCCTGTGTCCTCCTTGGCACTCCATCTCACCATCTGGGCCACTGGGTCCCTCCATATCTGTATTGCCATGATGGGAGATATCATGGCCATCTTGTTTATCCACAGATGTCGGCCCTGTCTCCTTGACTTGCCTCAGATGATGCTGAAATGACAAATACAAATAGGTTTATTGCATGTGCTTGACCAACAGCATTTATCACAGAACATTACTAAAATGTACAGTAGACCCCAGATACAAGGTCCACCAAAGTGATTTCAACATGAGCAAGACCACATGCATGTATGCTACATTACCTAAAAATAGTTGGTCGCAGTAAATTCATATTCAGTGATCGTTCCAACTGCATGAGTAAAGAGTTCTTATCACAATACTCACACATCTAGTAGGAGACCTCATCACCTAGAATAGTTTGACCCTTGTAGCATACCTCAGCAACCTGATGTTACCAAAGAGTATGGCAATGCCAAATTCATTCCTACAGATTCTGTCACGTAGGCTCTCATTATTCTAATGAGACTACTGGATTTTGAGCAGCAGGATTTTCCAAGGTGTGGGAGACAGAGTCTAACCCACTGCGGGTGACACCTGTCGCTCTAAATCTGGGTTTTGCTCCGGCTAACTAGCAGTGCCTCATCTATACCAGAGGATAGTGCTGATTGGACAGCTGAGCGCATGACATACTAGGCTCATCAGGGAAGTCGTGGTCACTAAGGTCGCATCCGGTTCTCTCATTTACAAATCAGTCTCATATATGAACGACAAACAGAGGCAGTATATGTTTCAATAATGAGTTTAATAAAACAACTGCATCTTAGATAGCAAAGCGTGAGCTGCAATAACCAGTACGACACAACATGACAATAATAAAATTGTGACGAGAAGAGTGAAGCATAAAAACAACGCTATCATATTGTCACTGTGATCGATGGACTATTTCCTATCTAGGTTGTAATTTGAGCACAGCATGTTAAGCTCTAATTCTGCCTTTTAGGTTCCCCTGGGAAGACATCAACCCCCATACCTGAGCAAAGGCGTGTGGTCTGCGTTAGCATCTGTAGCAAAGCATTCAGCAATCAGCATACAGTCGTTCCCTGGCTGGAATCTCCCTCTAACGTGTAAGGGACAAGGAAGTGTTTATATAACAACCCAGCTGATGTTCTGAGAAAATGTCCCTACTTAACGATGTGTATTTTCTACGAATGTTGGACACTAAACTTCTACCACGTTCACCGTCAATGTACCGAACTGTAGCCTTGAATGAAGCACAGAGTGATCAAGAATGTCTTGTTTGAGAACAGAGTGCTGACCGTAAAAATGGTTATTGTAATAATAACAATGCAAAGCCGAATAAAATATATCTAGGTTAAAATGCACAGCAGCCTAGTGTGTTAAAATAACGTGCATGGAGCTATTGCTAAAATGGCTACACAACACCCTCCCCTTGTCGGTTGAAAGTGGTTCAAAGCCAAAGCTAAAATCTTATTGCTAAAAAGCTCAACCTAAGATATATATAAAAGCAAAGTCAATTCGGAAAAATTTAAAGGGACACACAAGCATCCAACGTGACAATTTGAAAACATGAGCATATGGCATATAACCGAATTTGAAGGGCATGTCAATTTAAAAAACTTCAAATCTAAGTACAAGTCATGGAGAACAGCAGAACTTCCACTTTGACCGATGTTAAAATCGGAAAGTCCTCGCCAAGAAGGATCAAGGAGCAAGTGTGTTCCGTAGCCCCAGTGTCAACCAAGGCAGCATCCCGTGGTGTGCCCATTGATGAGTTGTCAACAACTTCCTCCAGGAAGGGTAACTCATAAGCAGCTTCACGCAGAAAACGCAACCTCAATGTGCATGTCTGGTAATGAACCCTCAGCGAGAAAATCAACAGATCAGCATCTACTGCAGGCAAGCACTGCTGTGAAAGGTAGATCTCCAGTGCATGTTCGAAAGAGCACCAGAGGCACTGAAACACGGGCTGCACACAATGCAAAACCGGTCTGAATGACAAAGACCAGCCGCACTCCAATTGCTCCAGGAGTGTTGCTCCAAAATACTGCATCATACGCTCACGACACAGCTGCGTTGATGGGAGCGCCGTCATTTCTCCTCGTTGTGGCGGGACAGCCATTGCGCATAAACAACAGCAACAGCAGGATGCCAGCTAATAAAGCCAAAGTTATCGGAAATCCTCCAAAAATACTACCGAAAATTGAGTGGATAGCTGAAGGTATCAAACCGAATACGGAGAAGAAGGCGTGAATGAAACCAGAACCAACAGTTTTGAAAAAATTTGCAATTGCAGTTGTACTGGACGCATTGAATATTCGTCCCACGGGTTCACCAAAGTGTCTCAGAAAGTTTGTATTTAACAGGGAATGTATTCCTGCCGATTACCTTGCCACTTGAAGTGCATAGGTCTCGCGCGCAGATGTAAGGGCCACATGTTTTTTCAACAGTAAGGCCTTGAGTCTGCTTAACTTGTCAAAATTCACATTTGAACTAGCAATGTGAGGCCAAATATCAGGTACCTCCCTAATTTTAGTGGAGGGAAGAGTACGTTCCCGCAGCATGTAACGACCTTAGAGACCGAAACAACGTAAACTATTCCGGCCCGCATGCCACAATAGTCTTCACCATTGAGGAGGATGAAGCTGTCATTTGAAAGCACCTGGAACGTAGGTCTAATCAAGGAGACTGGAACTCCCTTCAGATAACAAGCCAAGTCTGCAGCAGAGGCGTTACATGCCCCATGCAAGGACAGCTGTTTACAAACCATTGAATGGCTGACTGAAGTCTCGCATTCACTACTGCTAAGAAAGACTTCTTTCATGCCACTGAAGCATTTGTACGAGAAGGGAAGCTCCCACACCTCATGAATGCAACTATCTCCTAGCTTCTCATATCTGCCTACCGGAATGTGTTTTAAACAGGAGGTTCATTAAAGTGCTGAAATAGGCAGATTAATAACCCCATATATTAACCACTCAGCATATGGTATTTCGGCCACAGTAAAAGGCAACTTTTCTAATTTCTGGATGTTAAGGATGACATAAGTCGCTTCCTTCTTAGCCATTAGTTGTTGTTGTCGCGTTAAGTTAAAGGGAAAAAATATCTCCCTTGCACTGACATGCTGCCAGGGAACGCGACCCGCCTTCAATGTTTGAAGTGTCCAACCCAACTTCATAATAGACCTGATCTGACTCTGTCCATGGTGTAAAGAAGACATATCTTATTGTATAATGTTTGTAGCAGAAGAGACAATATTATTTATGGTATATATCCGGTCGGACACGGTATTAATCCCATTATCCACAACAGCTAATGCTTTCTTTAGATTTTCCCAATCTATTTGCCTTAGCCAGGCAGCAGCATCTTGTTGGGAAAGTTTCAAAATTTCATTATATACTGCATATAAGAAACACTTCCTATGTGGTGTTCTGGGGCCTAACAGGAAATCTTCTAAATCAGTGGTGTTAGACAGGAGACTGAGATGTTCTCTAACCTCATCTAGTGAGGATGATTTTAACCATTGCTGACACAATTTTCCCACACTATGGGGGTTACTCCAACTTTGGATGAGGTGGTAATCCGTCCCAAATGTGACGGATTTACCACCAGCCGTATTACGAGTTCCATAGGATATAATGGACTCGTAATACGGCTGGTGGTATATCCGTCACTTTACCGTCACTTTTGAGACGGATTACCACTTCCTCCAAAGTTGGAATAACCCCCTATATGTTGTAATTATACCTGCATGCTCTGATGATATATAGCGAGGGTCTGGCCTACTCGTCCTAAAACCCAGAGGAGTTAATAAAACGTTGATGACACCCATTGGTATCTATTGACCACAATAACCACCCGCCAGGACGTGTCAGTGATGCATTAAATGTACCATTCTGGACCCGTTCATCTGATGAGCTGATTTTCAGTTGCATTTGTATATTTGTGCCAATTATAAAACTTTGCGAAGGCAGGTATACTGGGCATGTTTAATTCCCTAATTTTAGCTAAGCCTAAACAACTTGTTTGTTGTACTGTTTCATTTAAAAAGATCATTTGTACAGGAATAAGGCATGCTCTAAACAAGGCTTCCTTTCCCTTAATTTGCCAATTTCTCGTTCCCCACACACTTTTCAGATCAATCGTTTTCAGCCAATATTCATAGCCGGGATAACCGGGAAACAAAGGATTCCGAATATATAAATTTCGTATTGCTCATTAATATATGTATATCCTTAGTAGGTGGTACTTCAAAATAATATGACTCAGCATTTTTCACATCGTGCACAGAAAAATCAAACTTTTCAGAATATGTTTTGTAACTCCCCTGTGGTGGAGTAGGGCAATGTTCCCATTGCGTGTAATTACAAACAGTTCTGGTGGCTGCTCACTCTATGTATGAAATGGTGCCCATAATATTTATAGCAAAACATATCACCATAATTTTATTTAAATTGGTAAACATCTTCATTTTCAAAGACAGTATAATATTGCAATCATCAGAAACAATGCCTGGTATTACTATATCATTCATTGATAATTTGCACACATACAGTATTTGAATAACTTTTGTGGGACCATATATATCAAACATTACTTTGTCCCAAACAATCCCATCAGGAATTGGCACTGCGGAAATGTTTACAAAGGATAAGTCTCTTCGGACTGTGTGATGAAAAATGTGGCTTTAAAACCTCCTCCACCAGTTCAACTGTTGATATTTCAGGAAGAAAGTGACCATGTATTAATAAGAAAAAGGTGATGACAAAACCGATCCAAAGTAGAAAGACTAAGACAGTCAAAGAGAGCCATAGATAGTTCCATGGAAAAATAAAATACGTTTCTTTAAGCCAATTTTTTAGCTTACGTGTACTTGACAAATCAGCTGCCGAAGAGGCGAATGAATCCAAGAAGTCATCGTTGAAGTCGGCAAAATATCCAGAGGCAGTTCGTGCAAATGGCGGGGCCGTTGTCAGTGGTGGAGTTGGTATTTCCTGTGGTGGCACACTATAGATAGCACCATCTGTTTGTGTTGGAGTTGAGTTAACTTGGTCAAATGTTTCTAAATTAGTTGACGTTAGTGGAACTAATGTAAGATCATCTTCCACCCTCCCCAAGCTCGAAGAGGTGTTGGTATATACAACTTGTAGAGGAACTTCTTCGCCAGTAGTGAGATGGATTCGGGAACTACTGGATGTTCCTCTTGATCGGCTGTGCAGGATCAGCAACATGGTGTAGTTTGAAATTGTCGATGGAGACTAAACGATTTTCTTTGGCACCTGCCAACGGTGGTAGAATTACATTCAAGTTCCGAACAGGCACTCATATGAAGTACAACCCCCCAGGGACCTTCTAGGCAGATTATTTAGTGCTCTCTGGACTCCATATCGTTGGTCAAGCCAACTACGACCCATACCTAATACTCTGGTTGTTAAGGATTGCTTTAAATCACAGTTTAATTGCTCCATGACACTATTTCCCTCTGGATTAAATGGAGACGAGTAATGGAGTTGGACCCCCATCGAAGCCATAGCGTCCCTGAATGCCCTTCAGTTGAAAGCAGGGCCCTGGTCCGATTGGAAAGCCGCAACTGCATATGTACCGATAAAGACTCGCAAATCTTTAATAACAGTCCGAGCGTCAGCAGAGCGCTGTGGCCACACCCATAAAAATCTGGAGCATGAATCAACAGTGACTAGAATATACTTGTATGCACTATCAGTTGTTAGGGGACCACAGTGGTCCAAGTACACATATTGTAATGGTTTGTTAGAAATTAAGAGGGGTGTCTGTGGTGGGCGCTTGGCAGTGGAAACTTTAATTTGTTGACAGATGTCACAACAAAGGACATACTGCTTGGTCTCTTTGTAAAGACCTGGCCACCAATAACGGGCCTGCAAGATCGAAATTGTAGCTGCCACGCCAGCATGGGCAGATGCTACCCCGTCATGCGCTGCTTTAATCAACCCTTGTCTTATGTCTTTGTTGGGAATGTCCCTTATGCCTACACCTGGTATTCTGACTTCAGCATTCAGTAGATCTCCAATTCGGTAGGAATATTTATTAGGAAATCCTTTAGGATAGGGCTTACCATCAGCCATAGCTGTCACGGCAGCCCAAATGTCTGAGTCCGGTTTGGAACTCGAACGAGTCACTGCAGCTACAGCGGCCACTACCACTGCTGACTTTGTGGCTTCATCAGCCAATGTATTTCCAGCAACATGTATTCCAACACACTTGTGTCCAAGTGTATGTACAACATGGACATTTGGTAGCGTCTCTTTCAGATCTGCTACTTTCCCCCACAGAAGTCTGTGTTTAATGGTGTTGCCTTTGGAACCTCTGAACCCATTCTGGCGCCAGTAATGCAGGTATTCATTAAAGGACTGGACACAATAATACAGTATGAATCACAAACAATCAGCGTAAGCTGTGCAGGATCCGTGTGTTCCACTGCCATCTGCAGAGCTTTTAGTTCTGCCAGCTGTGCAATCCCCTAGGGTTTGCGTAAAGGTATGTAGAGGACAGAATTTATTGCCCTCCATGTATCCAGTTACGACTACGCAAGCAGCAGAATATTGGTGTTTAGTTCCAATTGCAGGTTGGTTGTGCTGAGCCATCGGTGTACATGACTATGATATTGTTCAATAGGCAATGTATTTGCTGGAACTGGGTATTCTATTTCGTATTGTAAAAATTCTTGAGTTTGTAACTTTGGGTCAAAAATGTAGTCTACGTCAGTGGCTGTCAGAGACGTAGCCCATTGTATCCACTGAGGATGTAATGCTTTTGTGTTTGGAATGCTAGCTTTTGTAACAGCCTTTAGGGCTGGGATCGGAGAAACGACAATAATGTGTTTTCCTTGGGCAAGAGGTCTTTCTTTAGTGACAGCCATCTGCACAGCAGTGAAAAAAAATTCAGACGGAGCAAGGCGTTGTTCTGCCGCTGAATATAAGTGTGATTTGTATGCAATCGGAACTGTCTCCCCTTCATTAAATGGCACATAGGTGAAACCGATGACCCCAGCTATTACTCTGATGACCAAATGTGTTTTGTTGTCCCTTGTTTGTAATTGTTGTGCCACAAGCATGTCTGTTTGCAACTCTCGAAGAATGCGTGTGTGTTCAATTGTCCAGAATTTACTGGAACAATTGGGACGTATTAGTTCATATAAAGGTTTTATGCGTGGAGCATAATCTGAAATGTAAGTTCTTCCAAAATTTTGGAAACCCAATAGAGATTGTAGTTTTTTAATTATATTTGGTGGTTGGAACTGTGTGCATTTCTCCAAGGATTGTGGCGCTAGGCTCTTTCCTTCACATGACAGCTCATATCCTAGGAACAGGACGCTGAGGAAGGCTATTTTTGTTTTTTTGAAGTTGAATTTGTAGCCAAGTTCAGCAAATCCAACAACAATGCGGGCTACCCGTCTTAAATGTTGTAGTAATTCATCATCCGTAAATTAGATATCATCTACATAGGATAATGCTTCAGGGTCAATCTCACGCAAAATTGCAGTAACACGAGCTGCAAACAGTCCTGGGCTGTTCTTATACCCCTGAGGTAAACAACAGAATTGTTTCTGGGAGCCTACTGCACTGAAACTTGTTAAGTCTCTACTCTCAGATGCTATATTCTGGCAGAAAAAACCATTGGAAATGTCCAGTGTTGTTTTGTATTTTTTATGCACTATGTTGTTCATTAGTGCTGTGCTATGCGAGTTTTGGATAGCATAAGTGCGAGTATGACTGTTTAAATGTCTGTAGTCTAAGACTATTCTATATGAATGGTCTGGCTTAGCTACTGAAAATAATGGATTATTCTTTGGCAAGACACAGGGTTCAATTATGCCTTGGTACTCTAATTGCGTAAGTATTTCTCTCACTGGTGCTTTTGCTTCATGTTTTATAGGATACTGCGGTTGTGGTTGAGGTTCACTTTTAATTGGAATTACATGGTAGGGGGAGTCTTTATCTCATCGTACGTGATTTCTGTATAATGCGTGTGTTTGTGCTAAAGCCCATTCAATGGAATAGGATTTAGCGAGTTCCTCTAGAACAAGGGGCAAGAAGGAAGGTTTAATGACTTCTTCTCCATATGGGCAGGTACGGACAAATTCAGGTGGCCAATCTTGTTCGGCCAACAAGACATCATATATGTTTACTACGCGAACCCAAAAGATTGCGTCTATTAGCATTACTTTATACACCCTATCAGGCGTGGGGACATGCATGTCCACAGTCTCTACTTGTATAAAGTCATCAGTTGCTTTCACCTCCAGATGCTCTAGAAGATTCCGGCGAACTATTGTGACCTCTGTCTAGCAATTCTAGAGCCCGATTCTTGTTCTTCAAGAGGGCCCTCTTCCTGAGTGGCATGTCGGACTGTGACTGCTGCCACTTTTTCTTTTTGAATTGTGGTTTTTGTTGCATGGGTTTCTCTTCCTCTTTATCAGAAACCTCCGAAGAGCGTTGTGATTCCTGTCTCAGTTTCACATACTCTGTCCTTCACTCTGATCGCCCATCTCTCTCATTTCATTTTTCCGATGAGTCCTAAAAGGAACGAGATTGGCGTGTATCAGTATATTGATATCTATAAGGCGTTTTTATGTTATCTCTATTTCTGAGATTTCAGTCCTCAAACAAATATACGACATTCACCAATTCAGGAATTACAGTTTCATTAATCCCATGCAATCTAGCACACAATTACAAAAAGCTCCCTATCAGAAGATTACATGCCTGATAGTAAAATTCTATTGAATTTTAAAAAAACTATCTGCATATTAATAGTACCCTCTGAACACATTGAGAAACAATTCACAGCATTATTCAAAACAAATATTTCAAAAAGAACAATTGGAAAATAATTGGAACGGCCATTTAATCAAGTTGGGTCACCGAAGAGTACTACATTTTACTATTGAGTGGGAACTGTTTTGAGGAGGATGACAAAACTGATATTGCCATGGAGAGCAGGCATTATTGCCTTCCTTACATAAATGAAAAACCCCACCCTATCTTCTCTCATTTTGTGGAAACTTAATCAAATGAGCAGTGTTTCTCTGTAAGTCTGCAACCAACATTTAAGAAAAGAAAAATGAAAAGAAATGAATGCACAATTACTGTCCAAAGTACAGCAATTCCCTATGTTTCTGAGCGAAAACTAAGGCAAACTAATTGCCTACGTCTTCCTGTACTAAATAAATTACCCTAATTATTCTAATATGTAAAAGCAAAAGCAACTAATAATACTAACACCCTACTCCTTTGGTAGCTACGTGGATCAGTGGGATAATATTGAGTCTAACAATATTGTGAAACAGAAATATTGTGGCAAAAATATCATCTCCCTTTAGTGATAATGGTAAGTACAAAAATATCCCAAAAAAAATATCGGTCACACTAATATCAGAAAAAAAGAAGATAAAAATATTGTTTTTCTATAAATAGACTGTCTCAAATAGTAAATCTTAATTATTTTAATATATAACAATACTATAATATATATTAAATAACTTTAAGTAACATTTAATTTTAAAAACAAGGTACCTTCACATGGCTCTCTCTAATAACTAAATCTATTAATCTTGACAGCATTTCTCTTCTGATCTGATCACCTTTCATTATTTGCAGCCTTGAAAAAGCCCCAGGTAAACACACCACAAGGGGCGAAAGACGTGTCAGCTGTCTCTCCTTGTATTCCTCAGAAAAAAAACTGTGATTGGAACTAATAAGGGCACCTAAACTGAATACGCGGATTCTATGCATCATTGTCTGAACGCAATCTGAAATTTCATTATAATCTTGATATTATTCAAGTAGGTTCTCGGTTCTTTGTGGAACATCATCTTCTTCTAAGGTGACCTCCAGTGGACACTTCCTAGTGGTCGTGGAACACTCACGACCTATACCACTTCCATCCTTGTCTGCCACTGCCCGTTCCATGTCACCACTCCCTGTTGCTCTCCACCCCGTTGGCTCGGCCCGCTCCTCCAAGAAAGTGGAAGTCTCCTTCATGCCAGGCACTTTACCCTTTACCCCTTTTATCCCTACTGCCCTGAGTGAGGAGGCTATTGAATTCCTGAGAACCATCTCTGTGGGTCAGACTTCCATTTTGAATACAATACAGGTGCAGGGCAGCCAGCTCCAATACATGGTTGAATACTGGGAAGGCATTCACATTGCTATGTCTGGCTAGCCTACAGAGATTTATTCAGGCTCTGACCTCCTCCCTCATGGCAGCCTTCCACCTCCCATAATCCCCCACCACCTTCCTCTTCTCCATCCAATTTCCCTATTCATATACCTGTCCCAAGCACACTCACACATACGAATGCACACACCTCAACAGCCCCAAGTAGCACATAAACACAAACACCACAAACACACAAGCATACAAGCACTCAACAGACACTCACCCCACTCACAGCACACCCACAGTTCACCCACACCATACCAATAGACACCACCCTAATACCCACAGACTTAAGCCATCATTCACCCCATACTCCCAGACACCATCCCAACACCCACAGACACAGCCATCACTCACCCCTTACCCTAGATACACCCAAAAACCCAAAGACACAGCCACCACTCACAACATAACCCCATACACTACCCAAATGCCCACAGACACCACTCACACCCTACCCCCAGATGACATCCCCACCCACAGAGACACATCCACCAATCCCCACCTTGCCCATCACATCCACATCACAGCCCATCAAGAGACACAAACATCCACACTCACACATGCAACAGACACCAAAAAAACATTCTTCAAACACCCACCCCTGAAGCATTCCCTCAACCTCCCAAACCATATTCCCTCCTAAACACCCTACCCATTTCCATAACAAGTTTCATGTTTGCCCTTGCCCTTACCCCAGTGAAACCCCCCTCCCTAAACAAAGAAGATCCCACCCATATCCCAACAAAACCCTTTTACATCCAAGTCCTCCCTTGTGACACCTGTCCTCCGAAACCAGCCATACCCCTGCCAAACCCCAAAAGAAGCACACCCCTCCTAAATTGAAGCACACCCCTCCCAAGACCAAACCTACCCATAAAAAAACCCAACCCCACCCCACCCAGGGGAGATCACTGAGGTGCCTGGAATGCCCACTAAATGCACCTTTCTATGCAGTGATCTCTTAGGCACATTCTGAGGCACAGCAGTGTGCTCAGCACATTTGGTATTGTCGCGTGGGCTCTCATTATTCTAAATGAGACTACTGGATTTCTAGGTAGCTGGATCTATAACGGTGTGGGGGACTGAGTCTGACCCACGTGTAAAGAACTCTGTCACCCTAAATCCGGTTTTTGCTCCGGCTAACTAGCAGTGCCTCATTTCTCCCATGTGGAAGGAATGATTCGGCAGCCGAGCGCATGACATCTTTGGAACTTCTCAGGGAAGTCGTGGTTACTCAGATCCAAACCAACTCTCTTATTTCCAATATGATCTCATATACAAATGACAAAGACAGTATAAGTTTTATATAATGTTTTTTAATAAAGCGACTGTATTTTAGATATTAAGGCGTGAGCCGCAATAACCAGAATGATACAACACAGTAGGATTGTAATAGTCACCAGGAGAGTAAAACATAAGAACAAAGTTAGCATATTGTCTAACAGTTTCTAATCTCCCTCTGCTTGTTCTATTTAGAGCACAGCATGTTAAGCTTCTAGCTTGCCTATTAGAATCACTGTGGAGACATCAGCCCTCATACCTGAGGAAAGACCTGTGATCTTGGTTCAGCATCTGCAACGAGGCAGTCAGCGTCTAGTTGTGGTTCCCTGGTCGGAATCTCCCTCTTGCATGTATTGGGACAAGGAAGTGATTTTATAACTAACATGTCATCGTGATCACAAAATGTCCCTATGCAGGAATGCCAAGTCTAAACTCCTACCACGTCTATCGGCAATGTACCAGACTGTATCCTTGACTGAACCACAGAGTAAATATGTTATGGAGAACTCCAGTGCTGAAGTAGGCAAAACAGTGTGATATGAAATAAAAAACAACACCGTAGAACTGGCTATTTGAAAAATAACAGTACGAAGCCTAATAAAAAGCATGTAGAGCAAAGTGCACAGAGGCTCTAAGCTGTCAGCAAATGAATAAAATATATTCAGGGCAAAGTGCACAAAGGCCTAAATCCTGAAGCTAAAGTGCAATGAATACGTAAAACTAACCACACTACAGTATAAGGGCTGGTAATTGACCTTTTTCTCCATTTGTGGAGTCTTGAAAATAAACATCAGTTGGTTGTTTTGCTAAACATTGCTCCTGCCAATAATTTTCTAACTGTTTGATGTTCATGAATAATTTGTTAAGTATGACTTCAGTTGTGTTTCTTTTACCTTGGTGGGCAGGTCATTTGATGTGGTTGGTAAGATGTGAATTTGTAATCAGTGCTGGAGACACCCAAGAAAAGGGGAAATGTTTGATGGATGGATGTGTGGGATGTAATCTAATTGGGGTGGCATTGCACTGTGTGATGTTTCATATGGTATTTCATCTTGGCCAATGCCAACATCTATTGGGTTGTATTTCTCTCCCCAGTGTAGATTGGATATATGTATCATGTGTGCAAGCTTGAGATTTGTTTGTCCAAACATGGAAGGTATTTAATTGTGCTACTTTCCTATCCATTTCAATTAACATGTCTCCAATTTAATTAATATATGCACCTTTCACTTACTTTATATAAATGCGTGACCCATGCTGTTACTGATGTATTTGCTTACTAAACTTGCACTTACATATTTGTAACATAGGAGGGAACCTTGGTTATACTATTGGTTGTCCCTGATATTCATCAAACCACAATTCCTTGAGTAAATAGTGGTTTTGCGGCATGTACAAAGGGAAATGTGCCCAGGGCAGCAGTCCTGATGCTACCATACCTATTCTGCAGGGATTGTTTCAATCGCGAGCTTAGGATGTTTGTCACACAAATTATTCTGCATCCCATGTACCTTTGGGTATGTATGAGTCCATGACAAGAGTGATTTTGCAGGGAAGATGGTTTGAGCTCAATAACACATCCATACAGATGTATATGTTATGTCACAACAGGCCATGGCATGAGAACAATGTGAGGGTGTCAATTCAATTTTTAGGTGTAATATTGATGTTGATGAGGATTTGCTGTTGTGTGACACAGTTATGAGCACATCACTATTCCTGAAACAGGAATGTGCATACATATCAAGTTTTGTAGAGTGTCGCAGTGCAGTGTTAGTGACCTAGCTAAAGGGGGCACCATGGGGCTGTGATTGGGTCATACATTGTGTATAACTTTGAACCAGGGCACACAGAAAATATTTGAGCCAGTGAGCACAGCCCACATACAAGGTCAATTGTGGCCTGTCGATTTGCTGTGGAGATGGAGGAAATGGGTAAGTGCTGTCATAGTGGGACTCTCACTCCTAAGTGGGACTGCTGGTTTAAGGATCACAGCACTTTAGTTTGCAGGCAACTGAGTCACTCCTACAACAAGTCGTAACTTTCAGCCCAACCCTCCAGGCTCACATACAGTGCCTCACCAAAAACCCAGACAGTAAAAGGTGACTTCTGAAAGCCTTACGCATGGATTCTAGATTGTGACATCTCAGGGGAGTCGGGTGGAACTGAAGCTATCCTTTCCTCTCGTCATCAACAATTCTCAGTCACACACAGGCAATGAAGGAGATGCAGGAAAGTTTTGAATATATTAGATTAAAAGACTGCAATCTAGAGTAAAATGCATGAGCTGTCATGATTAGAATAACAAACATTAAAAGAAGCGTAATGGTAAAGATGAGAGTCGTGAATACAAAGACCCCCACCTTCCTGCAATGAACATGAAATGTAAAATCCATAGCATAGAAGACCTAATCCTTCACCGAATGAGAGCTAGACATGATTAACCTAATCTGCCAGTACTGTGTCCATGAGAAGCTCTGTTACCTTGAAATGAGGTCTCTAGGTCAGATTCAGTGGCGACACAAAGGCAGAGTTCTGCAGCAAGGTGACGTGCATCATAGATGGCATGGATGGCATCTGGAAGGAATCCCTCTGCTAACCTTGTCTGTGTGAGATGTTTTTATATGGATCATGTAGCACCTCTGATGGAGGTGTGTTCCCAACAATTGATAACGAGGCAGACTTGTGGTGGCAATTATATAAACAATTCCCAACAAGTGTACACTATGTTCCTGTCATACATAAGTGAGAAAGAGATATAGGCGGGCATTACGAACATGGGGTGAAAGATCGGCAAACTCTGTGCCGGCGGTGAACAGAATTCCGCCACCGGCGGCGAATGGAAACCCGCCATATAATGAACAAAAAACCCAACCCGCCAAACATTCCCACACCACCAGTCCCCGCCAGGACCCTGTCGGTGGGAATCCCGGCCCACCCCACCCCGCCACCACCAAGTACACCCACATCCCGCCCTCCAAATAATGTTGCACAAATCACCTCAGCGGACAGTGGAGCCTGGACAACCATTGGCAGCTGCGACCGCTGCTGGCAGCAAGTGGGCCCAACAGCAACCAGTGCACACATTGGCTGTGCTTAGCACCCACACGCCTGACACACATCCCGAACACCATAAAACACCCCCAGACACACCCCCCAGCCCTTGCAAGGAAACCAGGATCAGAAGATGAAGAGCACCAGAGCCAGACAGAGAACGCCAGCAGACAGGACACGCATAGTGACCCACACAGGAGCACCCAAACACTGCCCCCAGTCCCGACGCCATCCACCACCCTCACCATGTCCATCCCAAAAATCCACGTTTCACCGAAAGGGAGCTAAGGACCATGGTGGACGAGATCCTAAAAGTGGAGCCTCAAATATTCAGCTCTGAGGTGCAACACACACCCATCGTCCGGAAAATGGAGCTGTGGCAGACCATTGTCAACAGGGTGAATGCAGTGGGACACCATCCACGCACCAGGGACGAAATCCGCAAGAGATGGAATGACATGCGTGGGAAGGTCTGGGCCATGGCATCCAGGCACCACATCGCAGTGCAGAAGACTGGGGGAGGACCGCTACCCACACCACCTGACTACACCGACTGGGAGGAGAAGGTACTCGCCATCCTGCACCCAGAGGGACTCACTGGAGGAATGGGCTCGGGTAAGTTGTCTAGATTTACCCCATATACACCATACCTGTAATGCATGCACCACCCCACCCCACCCCACCCACACCCACCTAGACCCACACCACTCCCAGCCACTACCCACCACATCCACCACCCTGCATCACCCACAACTCACTACCAGGCCCACATCAATCCCGCTGTGCACTGCCACCCACCCCTGCACGTACCCACAATGGAATAATAACCCTCACCACAATGTAACCCCACCACTGCCACTAAATGCAATGTCCACCTCACAAAGGCACCCCTGAAGGCCACTGAAAGGCACACCAGCACTACATTGCACAGTACAGTCGACCTCTAACCCTCATGCATATGTAACAAACATTTCTATGTCCCCCAACAGGCACCACCACCCATGCAACCCTAATGGAGGGGACAAGGGGTGCCACAGCATTCCAGGGAGACAGAGGCACATCACAGGACACTGGTGAAGGATCCCTGGACACTGATGAGCAGGCAGGCCCCTCACACAGCCCTGGATGCTCACCATGCAGCAGCCCCACCCAGGAAAACACTGTCCCCCCTAACAACTAGTCAAGACCAGCAGGCAAGGGGAGGCGTGCCCACACCAGTGGACCCAGGGCACAAACAGGTGGAACACAGCAACCGAGCCCACAGTCTCCCACCCCCAGCATGCAGGAAGACGAGGGCCCCAGTACTAGTGGCACATCAAGACCTGCGCAGGGGACACAGGCACAGGGGGGCAGGGCAAGGTCAAGTGCCCCAGTGGGTCAGGGGGTTAGGCACCAGATAGATGCAGCAGTCCAGGATGTCATGGCAGAGGTATTGGGGGCATACCAACATACCCAAGACAGGTTGGCGCAGATTGTAACCACCCTGGAGCAAAGTCAGAGGATGCAGCTGGAACACCACCAACAGGCCATGGAGCAGTGGAAAGAACACAATGCCACAATGGCCACCATTGCTGGAGCACTGCTGCAGTTGGTCAACAAACCCTCAGACACCCACACCGGACATCAGCCCTGGACAACCAGCAACAGTTGTCCCAAGCAGCTGAAACAGCTCAGTAAATACCCTCCCAGGAATCACAAGACCCAACCATGTCACCCCAAGTAGCTCTACAGCAGGCGCCCAAACGTAGTCTCAGGCCAAGATATGGCACTGGAAACACAGTTAAAAACAAGCCCCCTTCCGACAAATGACACTGCTACAACTGCCAAGCAACCATCCCACCCATTCACCAACTGCACTTAGCTGAGGGCTAAATAAAGTACTAAACTACAAATTGGACCCACCTATGATATCAAACAGGTCTGCCACCAAGTCAGTTTTTAGGACACCCAACCATTTCGACTTCCATCACTGTACATAGCACATTTCACTGTATTCCACCAATAAACAACATGTCTCACCTGTAACACTGTCCCCTGTCTTCAATGTTGAACAAAGTGGAGTAATGATGTGACAGGCAGAGATAAACTTTATTGTCAAATTGTGCATGGTGGTGGTACAGTGTGTTTCTAAATAGTCAAAAAGGGAATGCATATATTGTCTGTCTGTACCATGCTGAAGATGTCTATGACTTGCATATCATGACCAATTCCCCCTAGATGACATGGTACACTTACAGTATCAGTCACTAACCACATATACAGGCTGAAGTCCCAGACAGTTATTGGAAGTAGAGTTGCATCAGTTGGTTTCTGGAATTGACATCTTCCCCTTCCTCATCCTCACCATCACCCTCCTCACCTCTCTGAGGTAACAGATCAGGACCTATAGCACCCTCCACCTCCAAAAGGGGGATTGAATGTCTCACTGCCACGTTGTGCAGCATGCAGCACGTCACGACTATCCTACACACCTTATCAGGCCCATAGGCCAGTGAACCCCCAGAGATATGTAGGCACCGGAATCTAGCCTTCGGGATCCCATAGTATGCTCTATCACCCTCCTAGAACGTCCATGGGCCTCATTGTATTTCCTCTCTGCATCCGTCCTTGGATTCCGTACTGGTGTCAGGAGCCAACGCAAGTTTGGATAGCCAGAACCACCTAGAGAAAGGGTCAATACAGAGTCATCATTGGAATGTCCTTAGTCTGACAGGCTGTTTTTCTGCAATGTGTCAGTTAGTGACAGGCACACTTACCTATGATCCACCCTCTGTCCTCTTGGAGTTGTTCCAACATTTGTGGCACACTACTGTTCCTCAAAACAAATGAATCATGGACTGAACCCGGAAACATGGCATTTACATGGGATAGGTACTGGTCTGCAGTACATACCAATTGAATGTTCATGGAGTGAAAGTTCTTCCTGTTTCTGTACATTTGTTGACTCACTCTTGGGGGAATGATCGGTATGTGGGTTCCATCGATGGCACCAATAACATGGGGAATGTTTGCAAAGGCATAGAAGTCTGACTTGATGGCAGGGAGCTCAGCACTTTGGGGGAATAGCACATAGGATTGCAGATGATGTAAAAAAGCATTCAAAAATCTTGTCAGTACCTGGCTGAACATTGGCTGCGAGAGACCAGCACCCATGGCCACTGTCACTTGAAAAGAGCCTGTGGCCAGGAAATGTAGTGCGGAGAGCACCTGCACCTCAGTTGGAATGGCATGCTGATTACGAATACCGGGCGTCAGTGCAGGATCCAGTAATGCACATAGGTCCTTAATAGTTGCACATGTGATTCTGTAAGTCATAATGATCTGACACTCCACCATGGTCCCCATATCCACAAGTGGTCTGTACACAGATGGTGCCCTTCCTCGCCGCCGGGGTCGGTACCTGTGAGTGGTACGAACAAGAAGTCATGTGCACACATACACTGGCATATTTGCTAAACACATTCACTCCATTCTTCATAGTAGTGGCTGTACAAAAATGCAACCTGACAGATGTACATTGACATCACTAAGAGGGAACGGAGTAAATCATGTGTGATTATATACTCTATGGATAGAGACACAGGTGCTTCATATGGCTAGTAGGCCCAGCATTGTGAGTAATTAGAATTTCAAGAAGCGTAGGTGATGGCAAAATGTCTGCCCAATGTAGTTCTGCCCCTTTGTTGTGGAAGTGACCTAAGACCGCTACGGCGGTGTTGACTGCTGTTCGCCCCCTCATTGGCTAACTGTAGGAGGCTGGACTGGCTTGTAGTGAGTACCAAGGGGTACTTGCACCTTGCACCAGGCCCAGTTATCCCTTATTAGTGTATAGGGTGTCTAGCAGCTTAGGCTGATAGATAATGGTAGCTTAGCAGAGCAGCTTAGGCTGAACTAGGAGACGTGTGAAGCTACTACAGTACCACTTAGTGTCATATGCACAATATCATAAGAAAACACAATAAACAGTTATACTAAAAATAAAGGTACTTTATTTTTATGACAATATGCCAAAGTATCTTAGAGTGTACCCTCAGTGAGAGGATAGGAAATATACACAAGATATATATACACAATAGCAAAAATATGCAGTATAGTCTTAGAAAACAGTGCAAACAATGTATAGTTACAATAGGATGCAATGGGGACACATAGGGATAGGGGCAACACAAACCATATACTCCAAAAGTGGAATGTGAACCACGAATGGACCCCAAACCTATGTGACCTTGTAGAGGGTCGCTGGGACTATTAGAAAATAGTGAGAGTTAGAAAAATAACCCTCCCCAAGACCCTGAAAAGTGAGTGCAAAGTGCACTGAAGTTCCCCTAAGGACAAAGAAGTCGTGTTAGAGGAATAATGCAGGAAAGACACAAACCAACAATGCAACAACTGTGGATTTCCAATCTAGGGTACCTGTGGAACAAGGGGACCAAGTCCAAAAGTCACAAGCAAGTCGGAGATGGGCAAATGCCCAGGAAATGCCAGCTGCGGGTGCAAAGAAGCTTCTACTGGACAGAAGAAGCTGAGGTTTCTGCAGGAACGAAAAAAACTAGAGACTTCCCCTTTGGTGGACGGATCCCTCTTGCCGTGGAAAGTCGTGCAGAAGTGTTTTCCTGCCAAAAGAACGCCAACAAGCCTTGCTAGCTGCAAATCGTGTGGTTAGCGTTTTTGGACGCTGCTGAGGCCCAGGAGGGACCAGGAGGTCGCAAATTGGACCAGCAGAGAGAAAGGACGTCGAGCAAGACAAGGAGTCCTCTCTGAAGCAGGTAGCACCCGGAGAAGTGCCAGAAACAGGCACTACGAGGATGCGTGAAATGGTGCTTGCTGAAGTTGCACAAAGGAGTCCCACGTCGCCAGAGACCAACTTAGAAAGTCGTGCAATGCAGGTTAGAGTGCCGAGGACCCAGGCTTGGCTGTGCACAAAGGATTTCCGCCGGAAGTGCACAGGGGCCGGAGTAGCTGCAAAAGTCGCGGTTCCCAGCAATGCAGCCCAGCGAGGTGAGGCAAGGACTTACCTCCACCAAACTTGGACTGAAGAGTCACTGGACTGTGGGGGTCACTGGGACAGAGTCGCTGGATTCGAGGGACCTCGCTCGTCGTGCTGAGAGGAGACCCAAGGGACCAGTAATGCAGCTTTTTGGTGCCTGCGGGTGCAGGGGGAAGATTCCGTCGACCCACGGGAGATTTCTTCTGAGCTTCTGGTGCAGAGAGGAGGCAGACTACCCCCACAGCATGCACAAGCAGGAAAACAGTCGAGAAGGCGGCAGGATCAGCGTTACAGAGTTGCAGTAGACATCTTTGCTACTATGTTGCAGGTTTGCAGGCTTCCAGCGCGGTCAGCAGTCGATTCTTTGGCAGAAGGTGAAGAGAGAGATGCAGAGGAACTCGGATGAGCTCTTGCATTCGTTATCTAAAGTTTCCCCAGAGACAGAGACCCTAAATAGCCAGAAAAGAGGGTTTGGCTACTTAGGAGAGAGGATAGTCTACTAACAACTGAAGGAGACTATCAGAAGGAGTCTCTGACGTCACCTGGTGGCACTGGCCACTCAGAGCAGTCCAGTGTGCCAGCAGCACCTCTGTTTCCAAGATGGCAGAGGTCTGGAGCACACTGGAGGAGCTCTGGACACCTCCCAGGGGAGGTGCAGGTCAGGGGAGTGGTCACTCCCCTTTCCTTTGTCCAGTTTCGCGCCAGAGCAGGGCTAAGGGGTCCCCTGAACCGGTGTAGACTAGCTTATGCAGAATTGGGCACATCTGTGCCCAACAAAGCATTTCCAGAGGCTGGGGGAGGCTACTCCTCCCCTGCCTTCACACCATTTTCCAAAGGGAGAGGGTGTCACACCCTCTCTCAGAGGAAGTTCTTTGTTCTGCCATCCTGGGCCAGGCCTGGCTGGACCCCAGGAGGGCAGATGCCAGTCTGAGGGGTTGGCAGCAGCAGCAGCTGCAGTGAAACCCCAGGAAGGGCAGTTTGGCAGTACCAGGGTCTGTGCTACAGACCACTGGGATCATGGGATTGTGCCAACTATGCCAGGATGGCATAGAGGGGGCAATTCCATGATCATAGACATGTTACATGCCATATTCGGAGTTACCATTGTGAAGCTACATATAGGTAGTGACCTATATGTAGTGCACGCGTGTAATGGTGTCCCCGCACTCACAAAGTTCAGGGAATTGGCTCCGAACAATGTGGGGGCACCTTGGCTAGTGCCAGGGTGCCCTCACACTAAGTAACTTTGCACCTAACCTTTACCAGGTAAAGGTTAGACATATAGGTGACTTATAAGTTACTTAAGTGCAGTGTAAAATGGCTGTGAAATAACGTGGACGTTATTTCACTCAGGCTGCAGTGGCAGGCCTGTGTAAGAATTGTCAGAGCTCCCTATGGGTGGCAAAAGAAATGCTGCAGCCCTTAGGGATCTCCTGGAACCCCAATACCCTGGGTACCTCAGTACCATATACTAGGGAATTATAAGGGTGTTCCAGTAAGCCAATGTAAATTGGTAAAAATGGTCACTAGCCTGTTAGTGACAATTTGGAAAGAAATGAGAGAGCATAACCACTGAGGTTCTGATTAGCAGAGCCTCAGTGAGACAGTTAGTCACTACACAGGTAACACATTCAGGCACACTTATGAGCACTGGGGCCCTGGGTTACCAGGGTCCCAGTGACACATACAACTAAAACAACATATATATAGTGAAAAATGGGGGTAACATGCCAGGCAAGATGGTACTTTCCTACACTAACATAGATGCCAATTGGGAAATCCTGGCGTATTATGATCGCCGCCGGCAGTGACAGTGCATTGCTCCACGGAACGTGCGTTCGTCATTGTGTGATCACTTGACTCCCTGATCCTATGCGGACAAGAACTTCACTCTATGTACTGCTGTGGCCTGCCTCTGGCTATGGACGTTCCACATGGTGCAGGGGAAAGGGCCCTTGTACAGTAGCTTTGTAGTCAGGGCCATGGTCATGGGCCTAGTGCACGATGCTGCCTGTTGGGTGTGTCTGCTGGGTAGGTGTATGTCTGGCCATTGTGTATCAGCATGCAGCTACTTACAAGTGTCTCTCCTGTTTTGTCTCCCCATCCCTGTTCTCTTTTGTGTGTCTGGTACAGCATCAACATCAGCCGAGGGAGCTGAGGCACCGGCTAGTGGGGAGACAGTGGCCCACGGATCCTCCAAGGCAGAGACAACGGACGCCCAGGGGACCAGTGCGTGGGAGGGCGAGGTGACTTCCATGGGGAGAGGCTACTACCACAGGGGGTAGTGACTCTGAAACCTCATCTGATGGGGGTCCTCCGGCGGTGGCGGACACTAGAGGACAAATCACGACCGTGAGATCTTCTGCCACCAGCCATACCATCAGCGCCCTCCCTTCTGCTCCCCATCGAGGTGCCCGTGCCTGCCCACCCAGAAAGGTGGGCGTCTCCTTCGCCCCAGGCACCTCCTCCCCTGCCCCAGTCAGCCCTGCTGCCCTCACAGAGGAGTCTACTGACCTCCTGAAAACGATCTCCGTAGGGCAGACAACCATCGTCAATGCCATCCAGGGGCTAGCATCAGAGGTGCAGCAGACTAATGCCTATCTGGATGGCATTCACGGTGCTGTGTCAGCCCTACAGAGATCTTTTCATGCTCTTGCCTCCTCTTGGACGGCAGCCAGTTTCCCTGGCCATTCCGTCCCCCCTCCAACCTCCTCTATCCCTTCCAGCACCCCACTCCCTTCACCTGTCCAAGGCACACATTCAGACATGCAGTCATGCACATCAACACACAAGAAACACACTTCCAAACACAAACAGCACACATCCCACCACAAGAATTCACAGTGCCAACAGACACCTGCACACACAACAACGTCCACTTCCCCCAGTGTGACCGTCTCTTCCGCATCCCTGTCTGTCCCCTCTACATGCACACCCTCATGCACTGCACCTTCACTCACTGTTACTGCTCCTCTTCCTGCACTCACCACAAAAGCATACAGCCATACATGCACCCATACACCACACCTGCACTCACCACCTCCACTGTAGTTGACACATGCAGCACACTCACCCGACTTGCAGACACCCACCCAACATACATCCACACTAGCTGTCTGTCTTCTCCCACTGTGTCCACCCCTCCACGTTCCAAAACACTCAAACGCACCAAGACACCCACCCATCAGACATCCACCACACCACATCATACTGAGCAGTCACCGGCACCCACTACATGCACACCTACACCCCATACATCAACTCCCTCTGCCTCCACTCCCACGCCCTCATCCACGCCCACCCCAATTCTCCAGTGTAGACCTGTTCGAACCCACTGGCCCACCCCGTCTTGTCCCGAAACGTGCCCACCTCCTTGCCCTTTCCGCTCCTTCCACATCGTAGCCCACCACGGTCCAGCCATCCCATTCCTGTGCCCCTTCTCCAGTTAAGAAGAAGGCCCACTCAGAGCCTAAGGCATTCTGCTCTGCCCGAGCCAAACAGCCCCCACCCCCTTCAAAGAAGAAGCCCAACCCCCCTCCAACTTCCTCACGCAAGTCAAAGTCCCACCCCGTTGTAAATCCCCATCTCCACCCCCATTCTGTGAGGTGCCTGGATCCCCCACGGTGCCCTGTTGAGTGGACTACCCAGCACTTGTGGGAGCCAGGTGTGGCCAGTTGTGGCCAAGGACAATTGACTGTTTATGGACTCGCCATTGGCCCTGTTAGCATCATTTAGCTCACTGAGCTACTGAATAAAATTTCTGTGTGGCCTGTGTTTGGGCTGCACGCAGTTCCACCCTGGTGTTTGTTTAAATAATTTATGGCTGTGGTGCTATTGTATGTCCTATCAATCAATCAATCAATCATTGGATTTATAAAGCACACTACGTACCCGTGAGGGTTTCAAGGCGCTGGGGGGAGGGTAGGTGGGGGGGTGCTGTTGCTACTGATCGAAGAGCCAGGTCTTGAGGAGTCTTCTGAATGTGAGTAGGTCTTGGGTCTTACGCAGGTTGGTAGGGAGGGTTTTCCAGGATTTGGCAGCGAGGTATGAGAAGGATCTGCCGCCGGAGGTCTTTCGGTGGATGCGGGGAGCAACGGCGAGGGCGAGGTTTGAGGAGCGGAGCTGACGGGTGGGGGTGTAGAAGCTGAGTCTGTTGTTCAGGTAGGCTGGTCCGGTGTCGTGGAGTGCTTTGTGAGCGTGGGTAAGAAGCTTGAAATTGAGCCTCTTGTCCACGGGGAGACAGTGAAGGTTTCACAGGTGGTGGGAGATGTGGCTGTGGCGTGGTACGTCGAGGATCAGCCAGGCGAAGGCGTTTTGGATGCGTTGGATGTGTAGTAGGTCTTTTGCTGGGATGCCTGTGTAGAGTGCGTTGCCGTAGTCTAGCCTGCTGATGACGAGGGCCTATGTCACCGTTCTTCTTGTTTCTGTCGGGATCTACTTGTAGATCCTACGGAGCATGCGGATTGTGTTGTAGCAGGAGGAGGAGACTGCGTTGACCTGTTTAGACATGGTGAGGGAGGAGTCGAGGACAAAGCCCAGGTTGTGAGCGTGGTCGGTCGGTGTTGGTGGGGTTCCTAGTGCGGTAGGCCACCAGGAGTCATCCTAGGCGGAGGGGGTGGGTCCGAGGATGAGGACCTCCATCTTGTCCGTCTTGTCCGAATTGAGTTTCAGACGGCTGCTTCTCATTCATTCGGAGATGGATTTCATTCCCTCGTGGAGGTTGGTTTTGGCGGTGCGCGGGTCTTTGGTGAGTGAGAGGATGAGCTGGGTGTTGGCGTAGGTGAGAACGTTGAGGTTGTGTTGTCGGGCCACTTGTGCAAGGGGGGCCATGTAGATGTTGAACAGCGTCAGGCTGAGGGATGAGCCTTGGGGAATGCCGCAGATGATGTCGGAGCGGAAGGAGGGTAGGCAGACTCTCTGGGTTCTGCCGGAGAGGAATGAGATGATCCAGTCGAGGGCTTTTCTTTCAATTCCGGTTTCGTGGAGGCGTGTTTTAAGGGTGCTGTGTCGAAGGCGGCAGATAGGTCCAGGAGGATGAGGGCTGATGTCTCGCCTTTGTCCATTTGGCATCTGATGTCGTCTGTGGCAGCGAGAAGGGCGGTCTCAGTGCTGTGGTTTCATCTGAAGCCGGACTGGGAGGGGTCCAGGATGTTGTTGTCTTCGAGGTGGCTGGTTAGTTGAGTGTTGACAATTTTTTCAATCACCTTCACTGGGAAAGGGAGTAGGGAGTAGGGAGATCGGTCGGAAATTCTTGAGGTCGTTGGGGTCTGCTTTGGGCTTCTTGAGGAGGGCGCAGATTTCGGCATGCTTCCAGCTTTCCGGGAATGTCGCTGTTTCGAAGGAGATGTTGATGACCTTCCGTAGTTAGGGGGCGATGGTGGAGTCGGCTTTGTTGTATACGTGGTGGGGGCAGGGGTCTGACGGAGATCCTGAGTGGATGGAGTTCATGATCTTGCGTGTCTCTGTGTTGTTGACGTTGGTCCAGGAGGTCAGGTGGTCTGCACAGGTGGAGCTTTCGGGGGTGGGGTCTGGCGTGGGAGTGGCGTTGAAGCTGTCGTGGATGTCGGTGATCTTCCAGTGGAAAAAGGTGGACAGCGCGTTGCAGAGTTCTTGGGATGGTGGAATGTTGTTAACATTGGCGCTAGGGTTGGAGAGTTCTTTCACGATGCTGAAGAGCTGTTTGCTGTCGTGTGCATTGTTGTCCAGGCGGTCTTTGAAGTGGGATCGTTTGGCTTGTCTGATGAGTTGGTGATGCCTGCGGGTGGCGTCTTTGTGGGCTGTGAGGCTGTCAGGTGTGCGTTTGAGGAGCCATTCCTTTTTTAGTTTCCGGCAGTTGCGCTTGGAGTTTAGGAGCTCGTCGGTGTACCAGGTGGCTTTTCTTCTGGCTTGGTTGTTGGTGGGTTTCTTGAGTGGTGCGAGGGTGTTGGCGCAATTGTTGATCCACAGAGTGAGGTTGTGTGCGGCGGTGTCTGGGTCGGTGGGGTCGGTAAGCTGGTATTCCGTAACTTTGGTCCAGCATCGGCGGGGTGGTTGTTGGGTGCGATGGTGCTTGGTATGTTTCTTGTATGTGAAGTGGATGCAGTGGTGGTCGGACCAGTGGAGTACGGTGGTATGGTTGAAGGTGACGTGGGCGCTTGAGGAGAAGATGGGATCAAGCGTATGGCCGGCGATGTGGGTTGGTGTGTTGACAAGTTGTCTGAGACCGTGGTTGGTGAGGTTGTCGATCAGAGTAGTGGAGTTGGTGTCGTTGTGGTTCTCCAGGTGGAAATTTATGGCCCCGAGGAGGATGTAATCCGTTGAGGTGAATGCGTGGGTGCTGGTGAGGTCGGCGATGGATTTGCTGAATGGTGCTCGTGGTACGGGATGTCTGTAGATGAGCGTTCCTCTGAGAGTGGTGTTGGGGTCGGTGTGGATGCAGAAGTGTAGGTGTTTGGCGGTCTTGAGGGTGTCGTCCGTGTGGGTGTAGACCTTGAGGGTGGATTTGTGGGCGATGGCTATTCCTCCTCCGATTCCGTTGGTGCAATCCCTTCGGATGATCTTGTAGCCATCCGGGATGGCTATTACGATGTTGGGCGCCGAGGAGTCGTTCCACCAGGTTTCAGTCAGGAAGGCTACGTCTGGGGCGGTGGAGTCGAGCAGGTCCCAGAGCTCGATGGCATGCTTGCGTGCGGAGTGGGTGTTGAGGAGTATGCAGTGAAGATGGTTTGTTCCGGTCTTTGTTGGTTTAGTTGTTCTGTCGCAGGTGAAACTGCAGGCGCGGCAGGAGAAGGGTCCGTTGGTGTTTCTCGGTGAGGACTGGAAGCATGCTATGATGCAGCCGGGATTGAGGGCGTTGAGCTGGTCGGCCATGTAGCGACATCTGGAGGTGCAGGGGTCACGCTGACCGGGTGGGTGGCGCTGGGTGCGGTCCAGGCACGGACGGGCTTGCCTCTGGAGCACCAGTGGCGTGGATGCGCTGCGACTGCCATTAAGAAGGGAGGGGGGAGGGAGGAGCAGCTGGGAGGTGGGAGGGAGCGGCAAATTGGGGGTGCGAGGGGGCGGGCCGCGGTGAGGCGGCGGCGGGGAAAACGGCTCAGAGAGATCCGGCAAGGGGAGCGCACAAGGGGCAAAAGCGGCAGAAAAAAACTGAAAAAGGCACAAAAGGAAAACTGAGGAATGAACGGCACAATAATTCAAGGCACAGAAAACAATTCACAATTACATACACGCCACAAAGCACAAGTCTAGTGACGCTTACCAAAGCCCACTAGACACCAGGGATGAGGCGCAGGCGGATGCCTGCAGGTGGAGGAGGGCCTCGAACACGTGAACAGCTGCGTGGACGGCAGTCAAGGACAGGGGCACAGCTTGGTGGTGCTGCGGACGTGGGGGAGTGATCTCCTGACCAAAGGCAGGTCAGAGGTCGCTCACCCTTGACGCGCAGTGACCGCCATTAAGAAGTGAGGGGAGAGGGAGGAGCAGCTGGGAGGCGGGAGAGAGCGGCGAATGGGGGCACAAGGGGGGCGGGCCGCAGGGAGGCAGCGGCGGGGAAAACGGCTTAGAGAGAGCCGGCAAGGGGAGCACACAGGGGGAAAAAGCAGCACAAAAAAACAGAAAAAGGCACAAAAGGAAAACTGAGGAATGAACGGCACAATAATTCAAGGCACAGAAAACAATTCACAATTAGATACACGGCACAAAGCACAAGTCTAGTGACGCTTACCAAAGCCCACTAGACACAGGGATGAGGCGCAGGCGGATGCCTGCGGGTGGAGGAGGGCCCCGAACACGCGAACAGCAGCATGGGCGGGGGTCAAGGACACGGGCACAGCTTGTTGGTGCTGCGGACGTGGGGGAGCGATCTCCTGACCAAAGGCAGGTCAGAGGTCGCTCTGGCCTTCAGTCGAGTACGTCCCTCTTGGTGTGGGGTGTCTGACTATTGCTGCTGGGAAGGGTTGGGGGGCTTTGCGGGGTGGGTGGAGTGGGTGGGTATGTAACTTTGCCCTTTCCTCCCTTGTTTCGTAGGTTGGGGTACTTACCATTGTCGTCTTCGTCGGCGGTTTCGGTTGTGTAGATATATGGTAAGGAGCCAGGCTGGCATGATTTGAAGCTCTCTGTCCATGGCTGCCGCTGCACGTTTTGTTGACCTCCGGTGAGTGTTTCCTTCTATTTGTTTCTTTTCCGCCTGGCTTTGTGTGGCAGTGGTTCGCGTCCCGGAACTGGCGGCGGAATGGTGGTTCATAATTTGATGGGTGGGGTGGGCCTTTCCGACGGCCTGTGGGCAGTCTCTCGTCATCAGCGGGACTCCTTTCCTGTCAGCGGGACTCCTTTCCTGGCAGTGGGTGGTGCACGGGATGCGTGAGTTTCGTTTGGTTCATTATTTGGCGGTCCGGACCGTTCCTCTGTTGGCCGTTTCTACCACCACCACTGGCGGTGCGGAACGGACCGCCATGTTCATAATGAGGGCCATAATTTGAATACCTATGTACATCTATTGATTATGATGCTGATAGTGACACCTTCACAGAGTGGCACTGATATTGCAAACCAAATCATTTCTCTAACTCTAAGCAATAGCAGCCATCGTAAAAGAAATAATACAATAAATGGGCTGAAACAGAACAATCTAAGTACGGTAAAAGTCACTAGGTAATGGGGGCACAGGCCTGCAAACCAAAAGGCTAAGCTAACTTCCTGAGTCCCAATAAAAGCTAAATTGGATTCACTACAGTGGTTGGTTCACCATCAGTTGCATCCACAAAGACATCGATTTTGTGCACCATTGAGCAAAACAAGCAGCTGCAGGACATGAAGGATCAGCTCCATGGCAGCACAGGATGTGTGACATTGTCTAATGGTGAGTTTTGCTTTCTATGCCTCAGTTTCCGCCAGCTCAGATGTGATGGTTGGATACGCAGTCACGTAAGCAGAAAGCATGATCATAATTGGGCTGGCGGGAACACTGGTGATCTGTCCTCCGACAGGTGTATTGGCATATTTCTCTGCTGCAGCAGTCTAGTGTTGATGACGGTGTCATGGGACCATAGCGGTCTTTCATCTATGCAAGCGCTTGTATCGTAATATGGTAGTCGGACTGCCAACACAGCAGTGGTCGGATTACGGCCGCAGCCATGGCCGTCCCTGGACCTCCAATCTCATAATCAGGCCCTTTGGTTTTAAATATTTCAATTCATAACAGTATTTTTTTTAAATAAAGAATGTATTTTTAAAAATGTCTTAAGACTATCTTACAGCTTTAATAAGAATGAATATAAAACTAAAGTTTATATGGTTATTGTGTTTTTTAACTTAATAACAATCCCAAACTGTTTCTAACTTTTTTCAACAATGATATGTGTTTCTGTCTTTTTAAAAATTGAAATTGAAATTGCAAATGCTGATTTTATGTTTTGCTGACAATTAACCAATGTGTTTGTATTTTAAAAAATGCAATTACCAATGTGGAAACGCATTCCTCTATTTCATTATACTTAACTATTTGACAATTTTTATTGATAATTAAACAACATCAAAATTAAAACTTCATGTTTATAATTTTTTACTGTGTTGTATTACTTCATAAAAATTGCAGTTAAAAAAAAAAAAATTGGCCTGGACTGTCCCCGATGGAGGAGAAACAAGGTAGGTTTACACTAGGGGTGGGTGTAACTTGCATAATTCAGTGTAGCGGAATTACCTGTAATCACTTAAAAATTCTGCAAAATTATGTTTGAATTATACAAGAATTGTAATTCTGCATTTACCACTATTTATTAGTGTAAAAGTGCACTTTGCATCCAAAATGAACACATGGACGTATTTTGCATTAAGAAATAGCTCTAAATTCAACAGAATACGAATAGCGAGCACTAGCACCCTTTCACGCTCGCTAAATGTGCTCTTAGGATAGGATTTCCCCCCAATGTACTAATGATATTTAGCAATGTTTTTTAAGCACAAAATGCGCCCTTGCATTAACATGGATGCAAGGATGTAAGTTGCACTAAGAAACAGGCAATATTCAGCATAACACAAATGTCCAGCTTGAGCAGCCACTCAAGCTCGCAAAATGTGCTCCCACATTGGAATTTATTTCACCCTAAATTACTCTTAATTACATCAGGAGGAGCAATTAAGTAATTATCAGTCAAAGAGTAACATGGAATTACCAAACGTATTCCAATTACTCTGGCGTCATTAAAATTCCGCCCAAACCTAATTTGATATGGTTGAGTCAAATATGAGGTGGCATGAAGGGCAAAAAAAATAGTAATTCCAATGGTTGTGTTTAATTCAAGAATTTCATCCATCGTTTTTGTATATTTTATCCTGATGTAAAGGAAAATGTGTAACATGTGGTAATGACTGCAATTTAAAGGTTTTGAACTGGAAAATGGCAAAATTAAAAGGTGTTAATCTTTTGGCATACATGTGTTTTGGCATCCAGGAACACTCTATGGATTAACCCTGCTACGCCCACTGTTTCCTAAAGCCCATCTCATTGATAACCACCTTATGGATAGGAGAGGAAGCCCCCTCCATGAGATTTACCCCTGCTGAAGGATCACTAGGGTTTCTCCTTCGTATTGTCCTACTAAATACAGTGTTTTTCTACCTTTCCTTTGTGTCCCACTATATTTAAATTTGCAGAGTGTGCCTGTTTAACTATAATTTCAGGGGCTACTTCCTCATTGTGTCTCATTCTCCACTCTGCATCTGGTGCCTTGCTTTTCTGATAATCACTCTCGTAGCAGGGGTATAGAGTATCAGACTCTTATTTACTCACATTAACACTCATTGTAGTTAAGTTAAAAGACCTTGTAGTGCTTTGTTCACCAAAGGGTCTCTTGGTGTTATAAAAGTCTTTGAAGAAGGGAATTTAGCTAGCAAATAGAACAATTTAAAACTGCTTCCTAAAAGACAAAAGAGAATGAGTCTACCTTAGCATGAAATGTAACTGATTTCAAAATTTACTAGCCACGATCCAAAGGACCTTGGGATCTGAAGTAGATTGGGAGAAGAAAGTCTAGAGACTGGATGCATAAGCACTTATGAAGAGTACAAGGGGATTTAAAAGCACTCTGCTATGAATCAAATGTCAGAGTAGTTTGAGGAGGGAGGTGGTGGCTTCTGGCAATCAAGGAGCTTGCAGAATACAACACACACAATAATGTTAACCCAGTTGTAGGTTCTTCACATGATATTTGGGAAAGCTCAAGTGAAGGCTTTTCATTATTCCAATCTAGCACCAATAGTGTCAGGTACCACCAATTTCCTAGCACATTCTGGCAGCTACTTCAGGATAGACGTATGCTTTCACAGCCAAAAAGAGCATGAAGAAACATTCACCAAGAGTTGTGACTAAAGTTTGAATCCGGCATCAATTTTTATACCTAAGATTTTTAACTGCATCTGGGGACAGAATGCTATGCTGATAAATAAGACCTACAGGAAGGAGATCGAAAAAGCTATCAATTACCAAAGTTTCCGAGCTAATCTTTGTATCATCTGCATAAGAGTAAAAGGTATAACTGGCCTTTTTTACATTATCTAACAATGAACTGACACAGATATTAAACAGTGAAGTAGATAAAACAGACCCTTGTCAGAAACCTGTTTTTATTTGAGATCATTTTTGTTGTTTGTTTTGTCACAAAAGATGTGAACCAATCCAGTTATTGATTGCCTAGTCCAATATCTTTAAGCCTCAACAAAAGCAGCTTATGATCAACCATGTGGAAAGCTGCCAATAATTTCAGAACAATCAGAACACAGGCTAAAATATAATTAGCAGCTCTCATCTTATCGTCTTGCACCACTAGTGGAGTAAATACAGGAATTCTCACAGAACACCACACAACAGCAGTTATTCACCACTATAATCTTAAATTAGCTCATACAGCCATTCAATAACACACCACAAAGGCACAAAACACAACATTAATATTAGACCACTACTTTCTTCTCAGTGCACTTAGCCATTCACAATATACTTACATACAATGACACTACCACAATTAACAGCACTTTCATTCTTCAGTGGCTACTTGTACTGTAACATTTCCAGAGATCTTAACTCCAAACACATTGATGAAGATCTACCTATAACACCATTATTCCATAGCAATTAACAACTGGCTCCCACCGCTAACGAACAGCCATTCATCAACATTTGCTTAAATACATTATGGTCTGCAATCATGATAATCACCAACGAACCGCAGCACTAGCCCCAGCAGCTACAAGCATCATCATCTAGAGCTTTTCCACCTGCAAGGGCTCACACCTTCAACTCCTACATATTGACACCTCTACTCACAATAACGTGCTCACAATACTACAATAATACATCCTTACAGCGCACCTCACCAAGAGTCACTAATAGCACTCTATATACAATATCACAACACTACTGTCATAGTTTGACTCTTGCTCTATGCAAGGCTGCTGGTTTAAGGAGTAGAGTACTTATCTTTGTAGGTGACTATGCCAGTCCGACAACAAATTACAACTGTTGTCCCAACCCTCCTGGCTCACAAGTAGCACCTCACCAAAAACCCAATCAGTAAAAGGTGATTTGTGCCAGCCTTTATGCATGGACTCAAGAGTGTGACATCTTAGGGAGTGTCATGGTTAAATGAAGATTACCCCTTTCTCACGTGAACAACATGTCTCAGTCAAACATACAGGCAATGAAGGAGATGCAGTAAAGTTTTCAATAGGTTTTATGAAAAAGATTGCAATCTATGGTAAGTTGCATGGGCTGCAACAATTATGATAACGAATAATGCAAGAAACTGAATGGAAAAAATAATGAAGACAAAGACGCCCACCATCTTGCAATAACATATAGGCCCTCATTACAACCATGGTGGTAAATGCCACCTACCACCGTGCTGACGGCCGATGGTATTCCGCTATGGGTATTATGAACCACACTGAGAAATCCGCCACTATACAGACACCCACTCAAGTCCGCCAGACCAAAGGTCAGTGATAAACTGGCGATAGCAAAACCCACACCGTCACGCCAACAGGAATATGCCCATAGCATCACGACCCACGAATCACAGCTGCGGTCTCTCAACCGTGGTAAACCATTGGCGGTAAACACCGCAGCACTCAAAATACTCACACATTGAAAAAACACCACCACATTGGACAATTCAAACTACACACAACTGACACATATACACACACCACACCCACACACTCACACCACTATAAAACACACACCCACATTACCCACAACCCCTTACAGTGAAAAAAACGACAGCACAGAGAGAGAGAGACAAGGCAGGAGCACCCACTCAATCAGAGGCAGAGAACACCATCACCCATACACCATCCACGCACATCACATCATACACCACAACACATCACCCCACACATCCTCAAACATATCACTCGTACCACATCCATCGCACCCCAAAGACACCCCAGGTTTTCTGAGGAGGAGCTAAGGGTAATCGTGGAGGAAATCATTCGGGTAGAGCCACAGCTTATCGAATTACAGGTGCAGCAAACGTCCATAGCTAGGAAGATGGAGCTATGGCGGAGAATAGTGCGCAGGGTCAATGCCGTGGGACTGCACCCCAGAACAAGGGATGACATCAGGAAGAGGTGGAACGACCTAAGGGGGAAGGTGTGTTCCGTGGTAGCCAGACACCAGGTAGCCGCACAGAGGACCCCCACCTCCTCCCCCACAACTAACAACATTGGAGGAGCAAGCCTTGGCAATAATGCATCCTGAGGGCCTTGCAGGAGTAGCAGGAGGACTGGACTCTGGTAAGTCATATCTTTACTATTCTATCCCCCACTCTACCTGAATGCCATCACATACCCCCAACCTTACCCTCACTCCCATCACTCCATCGCCTCACATATACCCCACCATCACAACCCACCCATCCCAATACCAAGCCCTGCATGCAACACCAATGCATGGACCCCCATCACACACCTGCATGGACACCCATCAACACAGCATGCCCACTAAATCACCACTCACACAAGGTCAAGCTGACAGGGAAATCACATTCATACAGGGAAACACACCCATGCACAATATGGCCGACACAGATACAATAACACTGCATTTGCATCCCAACAGGACCCATACTCAATGTCACTGCAGAGGAGGTGCCAGCTACATCCAGTCCCCCCACAGAAGAGGCCCACAGTGACGACAGCGGATTTCGATGACCAACCTGGCCCATCCGGGACCTCTGGACAGTCGGTTCCCCTGCCACAGTCCCAACCCACCACAAAGCCCCCCCCCTCAGGAAACACCAGCACAGCGCCCACCCAGCAGGCCCATGCCACTGTCCTCAGGACACGTCAATCAGCAGTGTGTCCACCACTACAGGGACCCCAGGCCACCCCACAAACACAGGACGATCTGGGAACTGGGGTCAATGGCAGTGGGCACACGGTTCAGGGGACAGAGGAACAGGACAACAGGGAAGCTGGGTGGACTGCTGTGTGACAGGAGTAGGACAGGCCCAGGAAACCCACTCTCCACAAGGCACTCACCAACATCCTGAGAGCATACCACCATTCCCAGGAGACCATGGGCCAGATACTGGCCAAGCTTCAGGAGACACAGCGGCTGCAGGAGGACAGTACCTGGGGATGAGGGAGGACCTAACAAAAATATACACCATCCTGGTCACCATTGCAGGGGTGCTGGCAGACATGGGCAAGACCATGAGGGAGGCAGTGGTACAACAAGCCAAACACTAGCCAAACTGAGGAATAGCCTTCCACCTCCTCCGGCGCTAGTGGACAGGAGGCCCCGCCACAGGACCAACAGGCCACCAGCACCTCATCCCCTGCAAAAGGAGAACCAACCCGCGAACAGTCTCTGCGATCCAGGCAGAAGACAGAGAACGTTGCCAAGACCCCGCCAGAAAATAAGACTCTCCTGATTGTCACCCTTGTGGCCCACACTGTCACCCTGTCCACCATGAACTGCCGTTAATCCCCTTCCTATGCCGCATTGGACAATGCACCTGTGATACCAAGAGACTGCACTCTACCCTGAACTTCCATCCACCATCAGCCCAGCCCCTTGCACCACCTCCTCTACTTATGAGCACCTAAATAAATACCCTTGGAACAAATACCAATCTGGAGTCTGTCAAATGATTCAAATATGTATTAGTACAACATTATCAAAGCTTTGCAACTCAATAGTACAGTGAAATATACTTTAGGATGAACTCTGGTGGAGAGCGGTACACATAGCAGGAGCCAGAGTGGGGCACAGAGATCTGAAAATGGAGATGGCAAAGGTTACAGTTAGTGGCCACAGACATAGGGAAACAGGCTGCCTTTTACAATGTCCAACAGATAACTGAAATGTTACGTGAAGTTACAATGTCTTACCTGTGTGTCACTGGAAGTACTGCCGAATAATATTGGTTCTGTTGTCAACATCTTCTTCCTCTGCCTCCTCTTCTTCACTGTCCTCAGGCTCCACCGCCACAAGACCATCTCCAGGCGCATCTTCCTGCAGAAAAGGCACCTGGCGTCTCAAGGCCAGGTTGTGCAACATGCAACGATGATCTGGCACACCTTCTTGGTGAGTAGTACAAGGATCTACCTGTCAAATGGAGGCACCGGAACCTGGCCTTCAGGAGGCCGAAGGTTGTTTCTATAATCCTCCTTGTACGCCCATCTGCCTCATTGTAACGTTCCTCTTCCCTTGTCCTGGCATTCCTCACTGGGGACAGTAGCCATGAGAGGTTGGGGTAACCAGAATCACCTGTAAATATCGAGGGACAACCGTTAGACACTCACTAACCCTTAGGGACAACCCCAGACCCAGACACCTACTCATACTGTGTGGGGACCTTTGGCTCACCTATTAGCCACAGCCTGTGCCTCTGGAGATGGCCCATCACATATGGGATGCTGCTATTCCTCAAGATATAGGTATCATGCACAGAGCCAGGAAATTTGCCATTCACATGGGAGATGTACTGGTCCGCCAAATACACCATCTGAACATTCATTGAGTGATAGCTTTTTCTATTCATGTACACTTGTTTATTTCTCTTGGGGGGGGACAAATGCCAAATGTGTACCATCAACGGCACCAATGATTTTGGGGATATGTCCCAGGGCATAAAAGTCAGCTTTCACTGTGGCAAAATCTTCCACCTTGGGGAACATGATGTAGCTGTGCATGTGTTTAAGCAGGGCAGACAACACTCTGGTCAACACGTTGGAGAACATTGGCTGAGACATCCCTGATGCCATGGCCACTGTTATTTGAAAGGAATCACTTACCAGGAAATGGAGCACTGACAGGACCTACACTAGAGGGGGATACCTGTGGGTTGGCGGATAGCAGACATCAGGTCTGGCTCCAATTGGGCACACAATTCTTGGATTGTGTCATGATCAAGTCTGTAGGTAATGATAATATGTCTGGCCTCCACTGTTGCTAGGTCCACCAGGGGTCTGTACACGGGAGGATGCCGCCATCTCATATTCTGCCTCAGCGGTTGAAGCCTATGGAAGAGAACGGTGAGCAGAGGGTCATATTCACACTTATATTGCACTAATGATGAATTGTTGACTTTACAGGAACAGTATGTGAAGTCGAGAGTCCGTTGATGTGCCAATGTCTGTTGTGATGCAGTTAGATGCCATGCACTGTGCCCCCCTGAAATGGCGGCTGCCTGACCTGTGAGGGGGGACAAGTTGAAATGGGGTAATTGTGCTGGTGTTGTGCGCAAAATCACATTGGTTATCATTGGGCCCTATGGGTTCCAGGAAACAGTGGCGATGTACGCCGGCGGTGACGGTACGCACCGCTGCTGACGTCACTGCCATTTTCTATCTCTTCACTCACTTGCTACCTGATCTTCAACAGGAGAGGACCTACACTGCAAGTGCTGCTGTGACCTGTGTCTGGAAGCGACAATGGCTCATGTGTCTGGGGAAAGGGCCCCTGCCTTCACTGAGGAGGAGTTGGAGAAACTGGTGGATGGGGTCCTACCCCAGTACACGTTACTCTACGGTCCCCCAGACCATCAGGTGAGTACACTCTGAGCATGATGCGTGGCCATGAATGTATGGACTGCTGTGTGTTTAAGCCACATGTAGGTGGGGCAGAGGGGTCCTGGCCAGAGTGCAGCATGTAAGGTGGTCAATGTATGTGCATCAGGGGATGTGTGGGATGTGGTGGGCAATGAGTATTACGGTCCGGATGGGTAAATAATTCCTTTTTCTGCTGTCTTTGCCCTGCAGGTCAGCGCCCACCAGAAAAAGGGTATTTGGTGTTCCATCGCCAAGGAGGTGCGGACCCTGGGGGTCTTTCACAGGCAGAGCACCCAGTGCCGCAAGAGGTGGAAGGACCTGTGCCGCTGGGCAAGGAGGACAGCGGAGGCCCAGCTGGGGCTGGCCTCCCAATGAGGAAAGGGTGCCCGTCGCACCATGACCCCCCTGATGTTCTGCATCCTGGCGGTGGCCTATCCGGAGTTGGATTGGCGCTTTAAGGCATCACAGCAGCCACGAGGGGGTGAGTACAGAATCTGAAACCTGACTTTGCACGCATTAGGAGGTTCCTGGGTGGGGGAGAAGGGCTGTGGGTGCCCCTAGGCCAGACGAACATGACAGAGTAGGTCTCTTGTTGGGCAGGCTCAGAATCACTCCTACCCGAATAGTGTTGGCAGCCATCTACTCCTGGGCAGGGTCCTGTGGGTTTCAGGTGTGCAGCTAATGGCGTTAACATTGACCACCATGGGCTGGTGACTGCCCCTAACCCCCCCCGTCCTTCCCCTCAGGCCAAGGTGTGCAGAACCCAGCCCAGCACCTCAGCCACCAAGTCTCTATCCAATGTGGAACCTGCAACTCCCAGAGGCTCTAGGGGGCACCCGTCAGGAAAGCCAGTGTACCACCAAGCCCTGCAAAAGATCAAACCATTCCGCCACCTGCCAAGGTGAAGAAGGGGCCAGTATGCAGCAAGGGCAAGGAGAACGACCCACCCAGCAAGGCCTCCTCAAAACCTCCAGCTGACAGAGTCAAGGGCACAACAGCATCTGCCAAGGTGAGGAAGGGGAAGAAAATCAAATGCAAAGCACTTCAGCCAACGGAGGATGCAGGTGAAGGCCTGGTGCCGACCAGCAGAACCGACAGCCCCGCACCCTGCACCGCCACTGCCACCCCTACTGTCAACAGCAGCGTCCCCAGTGGACAGCCGTCCGAGGCTGCAGGAGAAGGGCTGGAGCCTTCCTCGACCACTGGCAGCACCGGCACCTGCACCACGGCCAGCACCGCCATCATCCCCACGGCAAGCACCACTGCAAGAACCGCCACCTGTACCGCTGACAGTAGGACCACTACCAGCACCAGCAGCCCCAGTGGGTGGCCATCCATGGCTGCAGGAGATGAGCTGGAGCCTACCACCACCACTGGCAGCACCCCCACTAGTACCGGCACTACCACTACTTAGCAGCCTTAGCCACCGCAGGATGGAGTCTAGCCCTGCCTCCATGAACTATCATGCTACCTGTTCCCTGCAAATCTTCTGCCTCAAACACCCAGGTGATGGAATGTGTACTTGCACACTCCAAGTTCTGCATCACTGAGCACCAAGCCCCCTCCATAACAAGTGGAGATATGCATCCACTCACCCCCTCCTTGGCAGGATGAAGCACACTGGGCAGCAAGCCCCCTCCAGAACCAGTGGAGATATGCATCCACTCACCCCCTCCTTTGCAGGATGAAGCACACTGGGCACAAAGCAGGAGATATGCATCCACTCACCCCCCTCCTTGGCAGGATGAAGCACACTGGGCACAAAGGCCCCTCCAGACCCAGTGGAGATAGGCATCCACTCACCCCCTCTATGACAGGATGAAGCACACTGGGCACAAAGCCCCCTCCAGAACCAGTGGAGAAGCCATCCACTTGAGAGACTGTGGCTTTGCACTCCCCAGGACCAAGCAGTGGGCAAACCACCCACTTGAGGGACTTGAAAGACTGTTGCTTTGCACTCCCCATGACCAAGCAGTGGGCAAACCACCCACTTGAGAGACTGTGGCTTGCACTCCCCAGGACCAAGCAGTGGGCAAACCGGCCACTTGAGAGACTGTAGCCTTGCACTCCCCAGGTCATCGCTGTGGGTATGGAGCCCCCTCGAGGAGCAGCTGCGTTCTTCCATATTCCGCCTGCGGTGCATCCCTCTTCCCCATCCCCCTGAGGTGCCTGTGTGTTTTCAAGCTGATGCCCCTGCAGTGTTCTCTCCATATTGAGTCAGGAGTCAAGTGTGGTCTTGGCCCATGATTTTTGGGCCAGTGGCCCACAAACATTTGTGAAGGACAATGTACGGACTTCTGTACATGTTGTATATTTGTGTAAATACTGTTTTTCACTAGTATATCTGTCTATTTCTAAAATATCACTGGTTTGACTCGATTCCTTTTGTCCTTGCGTTCTTCTAGAGGGTTACTGGGTGTATCTGTAATGTTGGTGGATCTGTTTGTGTGTATGGTGTTGTGGGTAAGGGTGGGGGTGGGGGTGTTACGTGTTGCGTGTGTGTGTCACTCTCTTTTCTCCTCCCCCCTCCCCTGTGTAACATGTGCAGTACTCGCCATCCTCGTCACCACCGTCTTTGGTGTTCCTGCTAAAAAGGAGGTAGACCAGCATCGGCAGGACCTGCAGCTCAGCCTCCATGGCGTCCTGGTTCTTGGTTGAGTGTCGAGCGGTGAGTGGTTTCCCTTCCAAACACTGTTTCCACCGTGCTTTTGATGGCGTTGGTACCGCCTCGGAAAAGCTGGTGGATAGGCGGGTTGTAATGTGGTGGGCGGTACAATGTCTTCTGTCTGTCTGTTGGCAGTGACCGCCACGGTGTTGGTTGCTACCACCATGGTGGTAAGAGTGTTAAAGTGGCTGTCTGTGTTGGCGGTTTCCGCCGTGGTCCTGATCCCATTTTTTTTACCGCCCGCCTGTTGGCAGTATTACTGCTGCTTTAACAATGACCGCCAGGGTTGTAATGAGGGCCATAGTATGGAATAGATGTGAAGTAGGCCCTAATACCCTAGCATGATGAACCTAATTTCCATCCTAAAGAGAGATAGGTGTGTTAAACCTAATCTTCCAGTACCATGTCCGTGAGAAGAGCCCCCAACCCTCATTACCTTGGAATGAGGTCTCGAGATGAGACTCCGTAGGGACATGGATACTGGGTCAACATCAAGGCAACATGTAACATAGATAGCAATGGCATCTGGTAGGAATCCCTCAAAATATCTGTCTGTGTGAGATGTATTTATACAGATCTGATCGGACCCCTGATGTAGGCCTGTTCCCAAACAATAGATAAGAAGACATGCTTGGGGCGGCAATCACATGAACAATTCCCTGGAAAGTACAAGAGTGGGAAAGTACCTAATGTGAATATTATTCATCTTTTGACGCTGCTGTTGATGCATTTGCAAAGTGGCACTGATAACGTAAAACAAAACATTTTCCTAACTAGAAGCACAGCAGCCATCTTGGGAAGATATAATTAAATAAATGTGCTAAAACAGAGCAAGCCAAGCAGGTTAAAAGTCACTAGGTGAAAGGGGCACAAGTCTGCAAGCCAGGAGGCTAAGCTAACACCTTCTTCCCATTAAAATAAGATAGGATTCACTACACTACCTACAACACCAAATTATATATTTACTAGCAACATAATTTAACATAGCAACTCAGGATGCCACTCACCATAGACATGCACAACACCATTCACTGCAGCTGCTCAAAAACGTGTCAACTCAGTCACTGAGAGAATGTCTCACTAAACTATCCCACAAATTTCATTTGGCTGGGGAAGGTTAAAGCATTTTTGTACTGGATATCTGCCCATCACTCCTCTCCCATTCCATTTAAGTATTGGAATGTTTGTGTATAGTCTGCTACTGACACATGATAGAGTCTGCTAACAACTTCCTGCCTAGTTTAATTGTGCAGTAGTACACACCATTTAATTCTAACCTTCATGGCAACTGTGGGGTGCAGGTGGAGGGCTTTTGTGGATCCTACAACCCCAGAACTGCTAGTAGCCTGGCCTATCATCCATTTGGTGTTGTAGGGAAAATGAAAGTGTGCCACATTGTCCAGAAGGTATGCCTGTAGGAAATTGGGTAAATGGTTGAGGGGGATAAAACCCTACCCAAGTAGCTACCACAATCCTTGTCAGGGTGAAGTCATTAGCAACTCCAAATGAACGTGTATTCAGTCCTCTGGCAGATTAGCACAGAGCAGTCAGGCTTATCTTAGAGGCAATGTGTGTAGAACTTATGCAGAAATTCACACAGTAATAAAGTGACACTTAACACAAAAATATTCCACACCAGTTGATAAAAATAGAGTAAAATTGGAATATGTAATTAAAGATTAAAATGACAAAAAAGGCTGATCAGTAAAACTGGATTTATGTATTGTAAAATATTTAAGTGAAAATAGTGGCGAAAAGCACGAAGCATGAACTGTGGTTATCTTGTCGCGCCAGACTGGGACAAAGTCACAAGTTCAGTCCAACTGTAATGGAGCGGTGGCCAGCTACAGAGACCAAATTAGGCCTGCTGAACATAAGTACCTAAAATCCTTTTCGGGAAACATTGCAGGATCCCGTGTTGAGGATGTGTCATAGAACCAATGCGATGTGAGTTCCAGGTGTGGAGATGCAAGGCTGTGATGCAAGGTCTTGCATCATCTTCGAGGATTCCACCAACAAGGGCCTGGTAGTGTGAGGTCTTGCATCAAAAATGCATCTCACATTAGTTGTTTCCAAAGAAGTTGCAATACTTGAGATAAGGAGTCCTGCATTGTCATTGAGGATGCCGTTATTTAGGGGCTTATGATGCGAAGATCTGCTGTGGTATTGTTGTCTTTTCCTTTGCTGCGTCCTGTCAGTTTGTTACATGGCATATCTATATTATTGTTTAATGAACTATTCCTTTTGGAATGTATGGAGCTAAATGGAAAGCAGCGAAGGCAGTTGATGTGAAACATTCTTACTGCTCATCTGTGGCTGGAGTTTCTCTTCTACAATAAAACCTACTTTGAATTCTCACATTAGTTGGACTCACATCTTTTTGGGGATTTTACTGTGGTGAATACTGGCTACTAAGCTCACTGCAGCTTGCAGAACCTTAAACACACTTTATTAGACCTTCATTCCATGTTTTATCTTGCTCCTAAGGTACTGTTATATTATTCATGTAGGAGCATACTTTTCCCTTTCCAGGCATACCTTTACTATCTATGCATGACTGGTATTGTACACAGGTATTGTCATACCTGGATTGCTCTGTTTGCTTTCAAGTAACGTTTTATTGGTTACGGAGTGGATTTGCTGTGCTTAGTTTCTGAAACTTTTTGGCTGGCTCCTTTTTTCCCTGTTCCTCTATATCTTATTCACTTTTAAATCTTATTACGACTTTTCAAAGTCTCGTATATGCTCTGTACACTCAAGCACTGACTATCACTGGCCCACTCCAGGACAGTGCACGGTTATTCTGTCTCATTCTGTATGCATGGGACACGGGAAACGTTTGACCAGTCTTGCTCTTTCTACATAAAACATGTTAGTATATTCAGAGATTTTAAAATTGAATAAGAAACTTCCTGGAAGCAGCTTCACCTTCTGCTGGATCTTTCCCATTTACCTCCTGCTCATCCACACCCCAGCGAATCGCATACATCAGCATAGAAAGAGGACTTCTGGGTTTCTCTTCTGTAGTGGGCTACTCATCATTCTTCAGTCATCTGCATAGAAAGGAGACTATTCTTCATCATTTATCTCCAAGCAGCAACATAATTTTCTTCTGGAGGTCTACGAATTAGTTAGAAATGACCTTTAAGAAATTAGATTTACAGTTTCTTACCAAAGTTTCTATCATTTTTCAACAATATTGTTTTCGCAAAAGAAATGTGATGAAGAGTCTGCTCAGGATTATATCACAGCTTTTCCGAAATCGGTTTCATGATGTAACTTTGGGGAAAACATGGATAAAAGAATTAGGGGCCAGTTTATGCTAGGATGTAAGTATGACAAAATGTGGGAAGAGCTTTGTTCCAAAAATTAACCAAGTTTGAATTAAATACAGCTAAACATATTGATTATTCAATGCTTTGCATAAAGGAGCTACAGAAGTCTTAATCACTTGGCTAACTCCAAGGACCATCTCACTTTATTGGTTATATGCAAGCTGTGCAGTAAGAGGGGCACTACGCCAAGTGTTGAAAGTCATCTGTGCTTCTGGAGAAGATTTATGAGATTAGATCTGAGGAAGCAGAGGTGGTCTTACAAATTATTAATGATTAATGAGTTGTGTCTTTGGTATGCAATGTGAGTACCCTCCAGTGTACTCCAATATTACAGCAGTGTCCACGAAGATGGACTCAGATTTGAGACTTTTGCTGGTTTCTATGTTGACTATGCTTGTCATTTTGAAGGGCATGTGAAATTGTGAACCCCGGATGTCACTGTATGAAAGGAACCCCATAAAAGTGGTTGGATATTTTGTGGCTGACATAGAGTTTCAAGGGAAGCATGTCTCTGGGAAGATCTCTGCTCCTGTTAAGGGGGATACAGTGCTGAGGTGGTCATTAAAATATTTTAGGAATGTATTTCCTAAAGTGCCATTTTTGAATTCGAAACTCATGCCTTTGTAACTGTGGGCCATATTACAGTTTGGAGGATTTTGGTAAGCTGCGTAAAAACCTGTGGATGCTCTCTTTGCTGAATTAAGACTGTATTGATTTCAGTGGCATATTAAATACAGTGGCATTAACATCTGACCCTTCTTGGCTGTGTCCAGACTGGGGTGGAGCAGGGAGAAAGAAAACTGATGAATTAAACCCAGATCTGTAACTGGGGTAATTGAATGATTTGTCATGCATTCCGTTCATCATCTGCTTGTTTTGCTGTTGTTACCCTAAGTGGAAAGGCTGTTCCCAGGGGTGGGTCCCATGCTCACTGTGCCACTGGATTCAAGCTAGGAGTGATACCACAAAACCGGTCCTAGGGTGCTTGTTTCTAATCTAGGGTGGACTTGGCGTGATGGTTCAGGTTGGACAGTTCCCATGTGGAGCAGAGTCAAGACTGATTTGCAAATGGCTGGGACCAAAATGGGGTGTTGTGGTGAGCACAAAAAAAAACTGATGGATTAAACCCAGATGTGTGACTGGGGCTGAATGTTTGAATTGTTCCGCTTTCGTCTATCATCTATTTTTTTTTAGCTTTTTCACCCTACGTGGAAAGCAAATGCTCAGATGTGGCTCCCATACTTCCTGTTCCACTGTATCTAAGCTACCCTGGTGTTGTGATTCTCTTAATCATGTCTAGTTCCTGTGTTGTGTGCAGCCAACTACACCAGGGGTGCTGGCTCAATCTTTTAATGTTAAATAATAAATGCAGTCATAAGCTTTGAATTGCCATTGCTGGGTTTAAATAAGAGTTGTTACTTGTTGCTGTAAATGATCACAGTTGCCATTGCATTGCTAAGGCTTGTTTATTCTGCTTCCATGAGGCCGATTTGAAATCTCCTGAGCCTCTGCACATTTATAGACAACTGCTGTCCTAGTTGCAAGGCAACACCCTCGTGCTCTTCTGTTTGCCATGTGCTTTTCGTGACTTCTTCCCAGAGTGGCTATAAATAGCCTTACACACGTCAAGAGGTGTTTGACCTTGTTTCCTGTTTCTACGGAGCTGACGTTGAGAGCCGGCCAGCCCAGGACTCCTCCAAGCTTCTTCACTGTTGCCCGGTAGCCAGGGAAAATACTAAATCCACGTCAAGAGCCAGCCCAAAAGAAAATTCCCTAAGGCTTTCTCGCTGTTGCCCAGCAACCAGGATCGAGTTGACTTCACCCAGCCTCAGCACGTGTGTGAATGCTTTGGAATGGTTTCAAACTAATCCTTTGTGTCGATTAGTTTCAGAAAGCGAGACAATCAAGGTGGTAGAAAGAATGTCTGAAGGACTGTGTTCAGCCTTGATTGTTTTTATTATTACTCTCATTCAACCTTTTATTGTCTTTAAACTTATGACCTGTGAAAGAAAGAAGCACACGTAAAACCTGTTGTAAGAATATAACCCTCATTAATGTTTGAGTGTGTGTCGCCTTTTACTAAAAAAATCACAGATTTCTGTGAATTGTTTTCTGCGTTGACCCATACTCAATGTCGGTGATTGTCACAAAAGAGAACCTGGGGGCAATCATGTTTTGAAAGTCTTCTGGGCTTTATTGTTCAGCCAGTGCTTACGCATATTTGCTTGTGGGAAGATATTTTCCTGTTTTGTTAAGTTTTATGTTTTATGTGTGCAACAACATCAAGAGCAAATACTTGACATGATATGGAATGGAGTGGAGAGTGAAGAGAAAGTACAAGGAAGAAAGTTGAGTGACAGATGATTATCTAGGGGTTTGAGTGAGTGTGTGAGCGTTAGTTGTTTACTGGACAGCACATCACTCATACCTGTTCCTTTTCTCTTATAGAACCTGATACCTCGACAAGGCAGTGACAGTGACCACCTGCACCCTGAAGAATAGGGGTCCTGGCTGGACCAGGCAGCAGTGGTGTTATCTCTTTCTCATCCAAATCGGCCTCCCTTTGGGGACACCTGCCAGGACTCCCATGTTAAGATGAACAGTGCAGAGAGGAGTACTGGGAGGATGGGAGAACAGTAATCAACCCTGCAGATGACCCCTTTTTTAGGTGAGTGGTAGATTTCTCATACCTGGCTGATGAGAGGTGATACACCAAAGCTGGACCCAGGATGCTTCTTTCCGGTCCAGGGAGGACCTGGTCTATCAGTTTGCGCTGGACTGATCCCATGGGGAGTGGGCTCAAGACTGATTTGCATATGGCTGGTTTCAAACTGGGGTGGCATGGTGAGCAAAATAAATGATGCATTAAACCCAAATCTGTGACTGGGGTGGAAATTCGTATAATTGATTGAAATTTGTGTAAAAATAAAAGATTTTAAAGCTTTAAGAAGTGTGCTTGGAGGTTTCCAGTTAGGGAGGATGAACAGACACCACCCGAAGGAACACCAGCATATGAAGTGGCCAAGGCAAGAGGAGTTTCAGCATGCATTTGGGTTAAACAGTGATGTAAGATCACCAAGAAAGAGAGTTCATTGACTTTTCCATGTTACAGAATGTTTATTTGAGAACTTTAGAGAATTTGAGGACAGTATTGTGCTCCAAGACCTGAACAATTTGAAGCTTGTGCTATTTAGGAACTTGTTACGAGACAAAAATAAACAGAAACATTTCAGAATAGAGTATGGAGAGCAGAGAAGACATTAGCAGAAGTCAGATAGGATAAGGAACAGAAAATGAGGAGAAAAGAGATGTTATAGAGTGAGACTGTTTCTAGCTATTACAGAAGAGAGTGATGATAGTACAAAACCTAAAGCAAAAAGGAAGCAGACAGAAAAGACAGAGCAGACAGCAGATGAGAATGAAAGGAGAGCTACACATGACAGTGACTCAGAAGATGAGTTTGTGAATCAGCTTTGAATGAATCGTTCCCTGCCATATCATTCAGTTGAGAGTAGTTCAGAATATAGCCCTAAGTGTGCCCACAGCTCTAGTTTCACAGAGTCTGATTCAAGTAGCCCCAACTGCACTTGTCAGTTCAGTGATACAGGTGTCCGCAATTTATTCTGCAGTTCCTGTTGTTATTACAGCTCATCAAATTATTTGCCCAGTTGTGAATCAGGTAATGCCAAGTCCAAAAATGATTCAGATGGAATCAACATCTAATGTGACAGCACCCGTGCAAAGTTTTAATCAGAGATAGACAATGTCAGTGTATTCTTCAGTACCGATAACCCTAAATATTGCCCCAATCAATCAGGACAGACTTTCAGTACATTATTTACAAGTCAATGTGCAGGGATGATAGTTCTATAGATTGGGACGAATTTGATAGGATTTAAAGCATTGTCAGTCCCCTTAATCATAAATCCAGTTGTCCCCCTGTGTGGTCCAGGTAATTCTGGGAGTGGCCTCTAGTCCCAAAATCCCATACGTGCAGAGGTTTCACCATTCCATACGCAGAGATCAGTATATTCAACTACTTTGGAAATGGAAAGATTAGCTACATCTTTTCCAGCTTTGACCCGTATTAGGATTGTACATACCAATCACATGTTAAATTGAGAAGGTCCAACAATAGATGTGAGATGTCTTCTGGGAACTCATGTTACACACATGTCCACACCAGAGCAGATTATGAGGGTCCCTTGTACTACCCCACAGAATATTACACAGGGAAACAACATCAGTTTGCAAGAATTTTCAGCACAGTAATTGACTTAGTGGTTAGACAGTTCGAGTGGAGAAGCAGTCACCGTAAATAATCAGAAAGAGATAGTGCAGTGAATGTGCCTAGGTTAAAATTAGAACTAAATGATTTAATCGAGGGAACACTTGAGCTGGGAAGATTGTATACATACAATGAAAAATATGTTGTGGATTTAGAGAAACCAATACAGAGTTACAGATAAGAATTTAGTTCCAAAGACATTGCAAACATGAGATAACCTAGCATTAGAATACACATAAAAAAATGTATTTTGAAGATTTAAACATGGGGAGCAATAGATAAATGGGAAGGCAGATGAGCAAAGAAACGAGATCAGAAGAAAACAAAGCAGAATGTACCTCTGGCTGGAGGAAATCAAGCTGATGAGAGTGTAAAAATGCTACCAGTGAGAGAGGTACCAGTGTTGAGGGTGTGTACATGTCCCATGGAGCAGAAGTGACATATTGTCATTCACAAATGATTACTCAAGATTGAGGGGGAAAGCAATAGAATGATGCAAGCAAATGGAGAGGTTTGTGAAACTTTCAAAATGCCTGTGAGAACATTTTAATATCTTATTTAACATTGTGATCCCAGTCGAATTGTGGGTTGGGTGCAAAAGGAGTGTGGATTGGCCAACTCGTGAACCGCCAGGAGATCCAGTAACAGGTGCACCATATGAAGAGGTGATAAAAGGGTATTATAAAGTGATTGAGTTTCTGAAGAACAGAGGGGCAGATTTATACTCTGTTTGTACTGAATTAGCGTCATTTTTATGGGCGAGCACAAAGTGCTCCGTTCATTCTGTAATCTCTCTTTGGGCTTGAAACCACGCCCATGCCACGTCAGTCACTTACATTGGTTTGTGGGCTTGTCTTTTAAAATCTGCTTGCTTTCACTTGTGAAAGGCATGCATACGTCATGCCTTTTCCTGTGTTTAGCCCACCTACACAGCACTGGTAAAGTACCAAAAATATATGAGGCTCGATGTTTTCAGCCTGGAGTCCGGACTACTTTATCTGTTTATTTTCCACATAAACGTGATCTTGCTGCATTTTACATAGGGCGATTGTGCTGTGTTTTTTTTTTTTGCTTTACAAGGCTAATAGCTCTAACTCAAACAAATGCGAGACCCGTTGCATTGAAAATGCTTGTTTTAAACTCTAATTCAGTGCAAAAACTAACTCCATATTTACACTTTGGCGCAAGACCAGTCTAGGGCCAAATTTATGGAGTTAAAGTCATTTTTTGGACGTGGAAACCTACCTTGACTCTAAATGACTCTATGGCCTCAACGTCATAGTTATACTCCAAAATGGTGCACAGGAGGGAGGAGGGGTCAAAAAATGGTGCAAACCTTGCTTTGCCCCATTTGTTAATGCCTGGGTCAGGGCAGGCGTTAGGGGACCTGTGGACCTATTTCCACTGTGGAACACCATGGAATAAGCCCACAGGTGCCCTCCCCAGGCCCCAGGGACACCCCCACCCACACCAGAGGGACAGCGGAGGATGGGGGACCCCATCCCAGGTAGGTACAGGTAAGTATTTTATTGTATTTTTTTAAAGTGCCATAGGGGGCCCTGAAATGGGCCCCCATACATGGCACTGGGTGCAATGGCAATGCCCAGGAGACCCTTGTCTACTGTTCTGGCCACTGGGGTGGTGAGCATGACTCCTGTCTTTTCCAAGACAGGAGTCATGTGGTATAGATGGTTTTGATCAGAAAATGGCTCTAAACAGATTAGAGTAATTTTTTTTTTTTACTCTAACTTGCCTAACTTCATTTTTTGGTGCAAAACCCCTTCTTCCATACCGCCAGCCCCACCCGACTGGCACCATTTTTTTTTACACTAGCCAACCCTTTGCACTGGCTTTCCCATTTCATAAATATGGTGCCCGGCTGGTGCACAGAAATGGTGCAAGCCGGTGCTAAACCTTTTGGTACGAAACTGCGTTAGTGCAGTTTTGCCCCAAAAAGTATAAATCAGGGCCAAAGTTTTTCTCAAAATATGTTCTTTGGCAAAAGATTGACAGGACAGCACAGGAAAAGAAAGAGTTAATTTATGTGTATTATGAGACTGTTCAAACAGCATTGTGGGTCAGAAATTATTGAGGCAAAAGACATGAATCATTGTGTGTTTAGATTTGTTCAAAGATTGAAACCTGAAATAAGCAGCATGATTCAGAATCATTGGATTTGCTGGCACAATAAATCAATTGCTGATGTGCTGCAGTAATGCTGGGTACTGTTGTGATGAAAGTGAATTGAAGCAGCAAACGTTGAAGAACAAATTAATGATGATTAAAATTAAGTCAGCTCAGACAGGACCGCAGAATCCACAAATGACAACACTAGTGTGATGCAAGGTGCACAACAGGTTACCAACGTGCCTAAATTTAGAAGTAGATGATGTGGGTTTCAGATAGATCAGAGTGGTAATGTGGTTGCTGTTCAGTCTAAGAAGAAACTTCCTGCAGTAGTTTCAGGCACTGGAAGCAGGAGTGCCTGTACAATAAAGTGAATAATTTGGTATAGAATGGTGATGTTGCTCAGGCTGTGGACAATAGTCATGTTCAAATTCAAATGGTTCAAAGACCCCTAATTCAAAATGTGGCTGTTCCTAAAGTATTACAACTGATGCAGGTCCCCCAACAGATTCAAGTCCCTCAGCAAATGCAGGTTACTCAAGCCCCAGTGCAACAGCAGCAAGTGATGGTGTCTCAATAAAATATGAATCAGATAGCAAACGTAAATGTAAATCAGTTAATCAAACAATACCAGTTAATTGATTTCAATGATGATGAAGTCCCTGAAACGTACAACAGTAACAGTTCAGATGAGGATGAATATGTACTGGCTGCATCATTAGAAGTGGATATGTGTGGTCCCTATGTAAATGTCAACGCTATGGTATATGATGTTTCATTCCTGTTTGACACCGAAGCAACACGTTCTCCACGTGGTGAGAGTTTGGGATTTTTCAGGGAACGATACTGGACTCATAAGAGCAGATGAACCAGTTAAATTCATACTAAAGCCAAATGCAGTGTTTCCAGATAATTTAAGAGCATTTAGAGTGCCTGAATATGCCATTTCAGTCAGTCCTAGTACAGTTCATTGATGATTTCATGGTCACATCAAACATACATGAAGCCTGTAGGAGAGCTACCATTGCCCTGTGGAACCATTTGGGTGGCAATGCCATGAAGGTTTCTAAGCACAATTACAGTACTGTCAGAGAGGAGTGAAATACTTAGGTCCTCACATAGAGAAAGGTGGAAGAAAGGTGTCCCAAGAAAGAATTTGAGCAATCATGCAAATGAATCCACCTGTGACACAGAGAGGTCAGAATGTTCCTGGGAATAGTTGGCTACTGCTGCCAGTAGATCCCAAATTTTTCACTGTTGTCCAAGCCATTGTTGAAATTAACATACAAAGAAGTGTCTGATCCAGTACCATTTGATGGCACGTGCATGAAAGCCTTCTCCAAGCTGAAAGAAAGCATATGCTTAGCCCCAGCTCTGAGAATGTCTGATTACAACAAATGTTTTTGTTTGTTTTATCATGAGCATGATGTTTGAGCACTTTCTGTTTTGACACAGTTACACGAAGGGGTCAACAGACCAGTGGCTTACTTTTCTGTGACACTGGATCCCGCAGCTACTGCTTTGCTTGGCTGTTTAAAAGCAGTTGCGGTCTCAGGTGTCAGTATAGCCCAGTGCTAAGGCATTGTTAAGGGCCACCCCCTGAACATATACTGTATGTATCTCACTCAGTCGAAGTCCTTTTGACACGAACCAAGACCCAGTACCCAATTAATGCGCGTCTGACACAATGTAAAACAACTGATCCTTGGATTGGCTAATGAAAACATTAAGTAATCCACAGTGTTGAATCCTGCAATGCTTGTGCCTAGTAATGTTGAAAATGTTAATGATCAGATAAACTGGAACATGACTGTCTCAATGTGACTGAACTCTGCACTAAACCAAGACCTGACATTCTAGATACTCCCTTAGACAAAACAACTATGTCATGTTTGTTGATGACTCCTGTTTGGGAAACAATGATGGAACTCTGAGAGCAGGTTATGTAGTTTGCACAATCTCAGGATTGAAAGAAGCTTCATGGCTTCAAGGAGTTTTTTCAGCCCAAGTGGCTGAATTGGTGGCTCTTACTGGAGCATGCTGTGTTTTTGAGAAGATTAGGGTACCCATTTTCATGGATAATCAATATTGTTTTGGTGTTGTTCATGATTTTGAACAGTTATGGTCCCAGTGAAGTTTTATGACCTCATTGCTTATGAAAATTGCAGTTCTGAAATGTGCAGCACACCAAAAGTCAAGTGTTATGCTGATCAAGTGGGCAGATACTGATACTGTTGACTCCATATCACATCCTTTAATGAGGAATGGAGCAATGGATGTAGCACCAGTGAGACAAACCAAAGGTTCTTGATGACAGGAATTGATATCTGAGAAGAGGTTAAGAGATTGCAGGAAGAGGTGACTGAAGAGGAATGCCGAAGTTGGAATAGAGCAGGCTGTGTTAAAAGAGACAAAGATGATGTTTGGGTTTCTAGTGAAGAAAATGCAGTGTTGCAAAATAGCTTGTTACCGTCAATGGCAAGGTATTAACATGGTCAGGAACACATTGGCAGAGATGCCATGATTAGGACTTTCAGAGAAACATGGTACAATCTAAGATTTAGATTGGTTGCAGAGGCTGTGTGTCATAGATTTATAGCATGTCAGCAGATGAACATAGTGAAACACACTGTGGTTAACCTGACCCACATAGGTAGATCAGGAGGTACTTTTGACTGAACGCAACTTAATTTAATTGAGATGCCTGTGTGTAATGCATGGAGATATATGTTGGTGGTAGTGTGTGTTATTTCATATTGGGTAGAAGCTTACCCAGCCCGTAGGAATGATAGCCTCACCATTGCAAAACTGCTTTTAAGTGGGTTGTTACTGCAGTTTGGATTTCTGACTTCTTTGGAATTGGAAACTAACTCCCTAGGGGTGGCTCTAAGTGAGTATCTGGTGCTCTACCTCAAACATTCTCTATTGCAAATATCCGGCGGTGCCACTAGCTGGGACTTCACCCCAAATACAGTCCCAAATGACAACTACTCTTGTCACTCAATCACAAAACTGCAACGGCACATGCTACAAATTCAAATACAAATCTGTAGCGTGTGCCATTGCAGTTTTGTGATTGAGTGACAAGAGTTCTTTGGAATTGGACCAAGGATCTCATTTTAATAATGAGGTTTTAAAATTTTTGTGTGCAGCATCACCAATTGAGCAAAGATTGCACCACAGTTACAGACCAGAAGGTTCTGGATTGGTCGAGCAGATTAATGGAACTCCAAAGCCTTGACTGGCTAAAGTATGTGCATCTACAACATTGAAAGGGCCGGATGCATTAGCACTTGTTCGGTTGAGCATGCGCAGCACACCCGACAGGAAGACAGGACTGTCCCCCTGCGAGATACTCATGGTTAGTTCTATGAGGTTGCCAGCTGTTCCAGCAAGTGCACTTATAAATATTTCAGATGACTTGGTGTTAGATTATTGCAAAAGACTATCTGATGTGGTTTGGTCTTTGTCTCGCCAAGCGGAAGAAACAACTGTTCAGCCCGCACAAGAAAAGTGTCACGATTTGAGTCCAGGTAATTGGACTATATAGTCATCTTTAGGGCTAAGCAGGTTATCATAGTGACTACAGTAGCTGTGAAGTATGCTGGTCTTCTGATTTGCGTTAATGCGAGCCATACATGCAAAGTTCCAAGTCCTCGTGAAGATACTGTGCCTGTTCCTCTAGTTTCAGAATCAGAGAGTGAAGGGGTTAAGGTTAGCCAAACTGTGAGGACTGCACAAATGGCTGTTGCAGAGCCTGCGCAAGCTGGTGAAAGTCTGAGCATGTCAAAAGCAATTAAAGGTTCAGAAGGGTCAAGTCAGTCTGTCAACTCCTGCTAGCTCAGTGAGCATTGAAAATCCAGTTGTGTCTGAACCGAGAACCTTGAGAGGAGACCAGTGACCCTCAAAAATTCCAAACCCAATAGCAGATGTTCTTCCAACTATAGCTAAAGTAGTTGAAGAGTCTGATCAAAGTGACAGTGAAAATTGGGCAGCAAGGAGTTCATAAAGAAAAAGAGTGCCAAGCTGCAGGTACTCACCACCTGAAAGGACATACTTTGCAGCTAATGAATGGGAGAAGGAATTCATTGCTGTTTGTCTTAACACTTCAGATTCAGCTGAATATTCTGGAACTTGAAATTGCTCTTGAATTAATCTTTGAAATTTCATTTCCTTTTGATGAGCAGAGACATTACATGCTAGAAGTGCTAATCAGTGATTACTAGATGGTGTATTACTAGAAGACATTTGAACTTTTGCAAGTACAGAAAAACTTGATGAACTTTTCTGAAGATCAAGAATGTTGTAAATAATTGAAAGTATTTTTGATTTTGGTTTTGCTTTGCTCATGTTAAGAAAAAAATCTTTTAAAAAGCTGCTTTACAATTTTGATTCTTATTTTGCTTTTTAATTTTTGAATTTGGTATTTTGGTCTGACTCTAGACAAGTCCTGAATCTGGATCAAGGTAAACGGAGTAAGTGTGAGTGTATAAGTTTAGTAATAGTGTGTGATTGTGAGCATTTTTATTGTTTTATGGTTTGAGTGTGTCTGTGAAACACAAAGTTGAGAGCACAGTTATACCAGTGTATGTGGAGTCTCGTACAAAACCAGAACTCTTGTATGATGATAAGAGGTTGCTTCATCTTGATGACTGAAAGGGAGATTTACCTTCAACTATATACTACAGGTTACTGTATGAATACATTGCAACCATGGAGGTGTATGATTGTTATGTGCGTATACAGATCCCTTCTTCAGTGTAGGAAGGAATCACATATCACACTTACCTTTAACATACAGCATTTGTTGCAGTCTTTTACTAACCCGATTGTATAACTAAGAGTATTTATAATATTTCTACTCCAATGTAGATCTTGTGCTTTCCTTTGTGCCTATTAACCAGCTTCTGAATAGTATTGCTTTAGTTAAATATATAGAAATAATGGGAGGTTTCTTTGTACTGACCCTAACTTTTGGAACTGCCTATAAACATAAGAATAATTTAACCTGTATTTTCACATACGTTGAGAAAGATTTCATTATTCAAGTGGATGACATGAGAAAGGCACTGAAAATCAAAATATAAAATGAATAGTTTTACTGATTTGGCGGAAAGATGTTGCCCATCTTCCAGGAGGTGATATAAAATGACGCTTAGCTTTAGATTGGCAATGTTTAAGAATGCTATGTATATATAGGCCATAGTCAAAGACTGACACAAAATTTGTAGGGACTAGTAAATGTAGACATGTATTTGTGTTTAGAATTGTTTGGAATTTTATGGTAAGTGGACAGGTCCCTGCCATACCAGGTGTTTATTTCATTTGTGGTAAAAAATGCCTCTTGCAACTGCTGAAAGACTGGTATGATAGATGCCAATCTACCTTGGGGACACATTTTAACAGTCTGGAAGGAGAGACCTAAATCCAGAACAAGAAGAGGACCTAGTGCAACAGAGATTACAAGTACTGCATTCAGAGCCTTTATTCTTTCAGTTGGTATGATCTTGAATGATATCAAGATTAGAAAGTTGTCCACAATAGTGAACATGATTTCTACTGATTAAGCCTGGAGCAATGTTGCTCATGGATACAATAATGGTTGCTATGAGATGAATGGTTTTGGGAAATGGTCTCGCGTTAGACATCTTGTTGCCGAAGAAAGGAAGAGTCTGCAAAGTTTTACATGTGCAACATTTTTGCACATTTATACAGGACAATAGTAAGGCGATAAGGAGATTTATCTCAAACATGACAAATATGAGCAATTACCTGAAAGACCTAAAGGAGACAAGTATGTGGGTGACAATAGGTAAGGGATTTCCAACTGTTGGATCATGGTTTGGAGATTTGGGAAAGAGAATTCTGAGAATGATCCTGAGACCTATGTTGATTGTGATATTGTGTACTATATTTGCACTTAGATTTTGCAAGTTATACCAATTTTTGAAAGTACAAAGAGCTAAGGAGCAACAGAGGAGGAAAGAGATTGAAATTGAGAAAATGAGGAGCAGTTATTGCAAGAACTTGAAAAGAAGTTAGAGTTTACGTAGACCAAGGCCATTATGTTAGTAGACAACAAGTCTTTCGATTGTCACATTTAAATGAGAGTGTCCTTTCCGTGACTCCATAGTTTGCCGTCAGAGGAGGGACTATTTGAGCGTAAATTTTAGTAATGCTTTTAGTGCACCCGACATCAGCATTAGGTGACATTTAGATTCATATTTAAAAATCGAACAGAGAAAAGGCTGCACTGATATGTATGTTAAAAGAGTTCACGTTTATTTTTATGACAAACGTTGTGCCTACCAGAACTGACAATATGCTAGCATGATTTAACAATGTTGAAATATATTTTAATCATTAGAATGAACTATTATTAGTAGAAATGGATATGATGTATAATTATTTATGAATAATTAGTATAAAGTTACATGTGGCCAAAAAAATTACTTCACATCTCTGTCATACTTAGGGGGTCATTCTGACCCCGGCGGCCAGGGTTGGCGGGAGCACCGCCAACAGGCTGGCGGTGCCCCGCAGGGCATTCTGACCGCAGCGGTTTTGCCGCGGTCAGATGCGGAAAACCGGCGGTCTCCCGCCGGTTTTCCGCTGCCCTTTAGAATCCTCCATGGCGGCGCAGCTCGTTGCGCCGCCATGGGGATTCTGACAGCCCATACCGCCATCCTGTTCCTGCCGGTTCTCCCGCCAGGAACAGGATGGCGGTATGGATTTTCGTGGGGCCCCTGGGGGCCCCTGCAGTGCCCATGCCAATGGCATGGGCACTGCAGGGGCCCCCGTAAGAGGGCCCCACTTTGTATTTCAGTGTCTGCTTTGCAGACACTGAAATTTGCGACGGGTGCCACTGCACCCGTCGCACCTTCCCACTCCGCCGGCTCAATTCTGAGCCGGCGTCCTCGTGGGAAGGCTCTTTTGCACTGGGCTGGCGGGCGGCCTTTTGGCGGCCGCCCGCCAGCCCAGTGCAAAAGCCAGAATACCCTCCGCGGTCTCACGACCGTGGAGCGGTATTTTGGAGGGGGGAACTCTGGCGGGCGGCCTCCACCGCCTGCCAGGGTGAGAATCACCCCCTTAATGTGGTACTTTAACAGATATTGCAATTATTAATGAAACGCCTGCATATTTTGATGATACCAATGGTAAATTTGTAAGTTTGCATATTATGTGTGTTTTATTTATCAACATATTAATGCATTGTATTTGTTGTGTTAGCGTAACTAGGCCTGAAGTCTTCATATTTGCTGCAGCATAGAATGTTGAATCATTTCTTTCTCTCTAACATGAATTATTCCTCTAGGTTGTTTCACATGATTTGTAAAATGTCCTATTAGATTATGTGGAAGTTTTACATTGCAGTGTCATTGGATGATGGAGATTTAGAATTTGATGACTTTAAAGAAGAGTAGTAGTATTGTTTAACATATCTGTTCTTATGAGAAAGGAGAAAATATCTTTATGCCACGGGAAGGAGTGTTGATTGTAACAAGTGGTGTAAAAATTGTTAAATTATCAGAATCAAGCGGAAAGAAGAGATAACTTCACATCAAACCTGCAAAGATTTGTTGACACTGCAAATTGGACTTGTGCTTTCATTTGTATTGGATATTGGCCCTTTTGCATAAAGTGGACTTATCAAATGCTCCAATCAAATTGAATTTAGCAATTTCAAGTAAGTGAAGGGATTGTAAATTTTAGTGGAAGTCCCCTTTAGAATCTGGTTCTGTTAACTTATGCCCTTGGATGTTCCTAATTTCCATGTGTAGCCTCTGTTCTGCACTTTCCCCCTGATGATGCTTCTAATGTATTTTGCTGATGATCTACATACTTTGTTGATAAAACTGAACTGAATGCTGATCCTAGGAGAGATATATTCTAAGGGAAATGTTATTTTCCCCTGACCTGCTTTTCTGAGTGGAGTTAGCATGCTGATACCTGCCCCTTGTTTTAGCAAGTTTAACGTAGCCCATGGTAGGTGCTTTTCCAAAATGTCTTTGTCTTTTAATTTGGACTTTTGCCCACATGTGTTAGCCTTCTCCCACACTTGCTTGTCCTTATTTGGTTAGTAGTAGGGATAAACTATGTCCCAATCCCAGAATTCTGAATCGTTGAAATTGATTTCACCAATGTATTCACTGCCTTAATTGAAACATGTTTCTGTCTCACAAGTAATTGCTTTATTAATATGCATTATTCTACTTGAATGTCTAACAGCATTGATGTTGAATAGATTAAACTTTTTTCATAGATTTAGTCAGCCTATCATGTTCAGTTATCTTCACAACTTGATTCTGTGTGCAATTTATGGGACTTTGGCTTTGTGGTTATAAAATAAAGCTTCGAAACTTTCATTAATTGGAGTTGTTTTCCATGGTCACATGAGTCATGGCGTTTAAATTTGTTGTTTTGGCTTGAATTGATTGTGAATGGATACCACACTCTTCACTGAGTGAAAAATCCTGAGGGAAAATGGAAAGTGTATTTATCTAATCCTACCAAAGTGTGAGGAAAATGCGTTAGCATGTCTAAAAGTTAAAACATAAAGTACCTGCAAGAGCCTGCGGCCAGTGGAAGGACACTGGCCCCAGACAAGTAGCTGCACTAGGTACATGCTTCATGGCAGACACAACACTGAGCTCTAGAAGGGAGCAGGATGGAGCAGTTGGCATTGACCAGTCAAAATCAAGAGAACAAGAGTCCCATGGAAGCTAATCAATCGAAAGTGATGGTAAGTAATGGGCAAGGTCTAAGCACTTTCTTAAGATAGTTTTTTTTTTTTGTTTACAAAAGATTTTGTAGGCATAGCACTAGGGATGTGCAGGCAACACCTAAATGATCTATTAATGTGGATTGACAATTAAATAAACATAAATCCACTGTTACTCCAAAAAATCAAAGAGTTTCTTAATTTATTCCAGAAAAGACTTACTCATATGTTTCTGAATATTTCCCATACTCTCGAGGGTTTCTAGGAAAACCCAACATTATATGTTATGACTAATCACTACCATCACCTGCTCTTCTGTAGCTGAAACATTGTCTTGCCTGGCTTTGTGTCAGTGATCAACTCAAGTCAGATAGAGTATGTGCTAGACGAAAGAGAAGTTGCCCAGACAGTTGTATACTAAATGCATTTTTTGAAACTCTCAACCTAGATTTTCAAAGCACATTATGCAACACATGCTTAAAGTTCTGTGCTGCACACTACCAAGGAAATACCCCTACATTCCAGACCCATAATCTGTGAAAAGAACTGACAATATTTTTTCACACTAACCAATGTCACAAATCTGCCAATCTCTGTCTGAAACTCTCTCACATTCAGCTAGATACCCCTTGCCTAATGACACAAAGCACTTATCATTCTCTGGAAAAGCACCCCTACTTTGGATTGTGCTCCATACAAGCTTTAATGCTGTGACTATCTCACATTTGTAGAATTCTGGTGACTCATTTTTTTAAATAAATGTCAGGAACACAGAGTGCTAGATATCTCGGTGTCGACAACCGAAACACACTTGTTCTGGGCTGCACTTAATTAACGCCCTGACACGGATATCAGGACAAATCAATAGAACTACCTCATCAGGAGAAAGCTATTACCTCCCCCTTCCTTGGGCATTGTTGACACACTGTTTCAACACTACATTCCTCCTTTACCGTAGAACTGAAAGGCAGCTATATGAAACAAAATACACAGATATCATATGATGAATACGTTAGAAAACAGGGTCTGCAATCTTGCATGGGCACATGCATGACTTCTGGAACAGCTGTTCTGGATGTGCATTCTCAGTCAACTAAGAAGTCTGAGTAACGTCAGGAGGGCCCAGGGTTGGACTTCAGGTGATACTGCCCTCATCCACTCCTCGAGATAGATTCTTAGTGGCCCTAGAGGTGCCAGGGGGGTCCAACACCTTTTGGCTCTGCAGAGGTGGCACCATAGTTGGCAGAGATGGACTGGTCAGGCTAGAGGTGACCTCTCAGACACTGGGGTGCCATTAGTCACTCTGTTCACAACTTCATCAAGGCTGTTTGGGCTATTCACCAGCTCATTATCCATCATGTCTTCATCTACAGTCCTGTATCCAGGGTGCTCTTTTTTACTGAGATTTGTTCCGGGTGGTGGTCTCTGCTCCTCCTCTGGTGGTTACCGGGGTACCTTTAATGTCATTAATGGAACAAGGTCAAGGTGCAACTTCAAAAGACAGATAGAACTTTCTACGTGGATGACGATTTTAGACTAGGAACCTATCTCCAACATAGGAAGTGCGCTGTTTGATATGTCCCTGTTGGTAGCACTTTCATTACTGTGGGCCTTTCGGGAGTCAGAGCAGGTCAGGGAGTTTGGTTGGTTAGCCCACATTGGATGAAGAGGAATAGTGTCTTTCAGTGTTCACTCAAAACACATCTTGCTTGGGCCAATAACAGTGGTGGAGTGAGGCATGAGGTGATATTCTCATAGGAAGTTGAAGATGGCTCTATCTACATTCTTGATCTCTGTCACATGATTACAGATGACAATTGTTAGTGTTCTTACAAAGATTTCAACTTCCCCATTTGCTTAGGGCCATCTGGTGTTAAGTGACAGCATTTCATATTTCAAGAACCTAGATACTTGGCCAGCTTATCGCCACTAAAAGGTGGGCAATTATCAGTGCAAATGTCTCCAAACAAACCATGGGTGGCCATCATTTTTCAATCTTTGGCATGACTTCTGACACAGTGGTGGTCGCTACGGTTTCCAGCTTGGGATACCGAAAGAAGTCATCCACTAGGCAAAGCAAGTGGGAGCCATCATGCAGCCTACTGAAGTCCTCACTGACTCTTTGCCATGGAGCTGCGGGTGCATTTTCAGTGATGACTGGCGCCAGAGTCTCTGGCTGAAGAATTCACACTTCTCTTGGTGAAGAGTTAAACCATGTTCTTTCCGCCTGGAAAACACTGCTCTGAGGTGAATGAATTGGCCCTCATGTGTCAGGCCTGCACCAAAATGTCATCACTGACGTTCAGCACATTGGGGAGACCATTTACTACCTCTTTGATCATGTGCTGAAAACTTTGATTGCACTTGAGATGCAAAATTTAATTAAGTATGTCTCAAGAAGCCAACATATGTTGAGATGGTAGTTATGGGCCGAGAGACAGGATGCAGTGGTTCCTCGTGATAGCTAGATCGGAAGGTGAATTGTGCAGAAGCATTTCGATCACCTGAGATTTTTCTATTGATGTCACTGATGGTCAGTGTCAGGTGACGATCACGTTTGATGCCCAAATTGGGCACCCTCATATCACTGCAGAGATGCACTGAGTCAGGTTGCTTAGGCTTTTTTCTTAACCACAATGAGAGAGACCAACAGGGTTGGGCCTGACATTTTTTCAATGATGCCTACTTTTTGAAGACGTTTCTGCTCTTTCTCTACCTTGGGGTGTAGATGAAAGCTATTCATTTAGGTCGGAGCGCCACCGGAGCAATTAATACATCAAAATTTAGGTGGACGGCTTTGCCCTTGAGACATCCAGTCCTGTTGAAGAGGGGTGCAAATTCCTGTATCAGTCTGTCAAGGTCCCTGGGGTGCATGCTGAATGCAAACTGCACTAGGTTGAGCTCCTAGGAGGTTTGGTAGCTTAGGAAGAACCCAATTCCTTCTTGGGACACATAGACGTTTGCCCTCGCGGATGTAGTGTTGTGAGCGATCTCCGCATGGTACACCCTTTCCAGTCTTAGGGGCAAATGGTTGATAAAGGCAAATGCTTGGCGGTGCACAGAGCAAGTGGGTTTATCAGACTGCGGTATATGCCAGAAGCCATGATCGTTATAGAGACCCCACTGTCTATGAAAACAGTTCCTGGTTGGCCTTGAATGTCAAAGAGGCATGTGGAGTCAGACTCGTGTGTGGTGTGATGCAGATCAATTGTCCATACAACGTGAACTACCTCCTGTTAGTCATTATCCATATTGCTCTTGGCTAGCAAGACAAGATGGGAGTCGACAGTACTGATGATTTTTTTTGATTCGCAGTTGTGAGGAATTCAGCAGCAAGAACAAAGACTTACATGTGCAAAAGACCAAAATGCCAGAGACTGACAAGAGCCCTGCGATATCCACATTGGCGGCATGGTAAGCCATCCGCAAAACTGTTGTTGAAGGCCATCCACTGCTTGTTTGCTACACGCACCGACTTTGAGATCTTCACAATCATGAATGTTTCTTGAAGGTTAGCAGTCTAGTGTTAGAACGTGAGCTGAAATCTCAGCTCGACATGCAAGCTCTCGTTAGGTGGTGCACTTCAACTGGACTCCTGAGGCACTGGCAGCATCTCTTCAGTTCGCATATTTACCTCACAGAAAATTAATCATCAGAAAGGGCACTACTAGGCCTGGTCCTGGAAAGCAGCTCACACATCTTGGAGTAGTGTCTCTTCTTCGTCGTACAGCAAGTATTTCAGTTCTCTGCAGCACTCATAGTTAAAAGGGTGTTCAAGTGCAAGCTCTGCATTTAACTTCTTTGCAAAGTTCAGATAAGAGATACATTTTCAAGAGGCATAAGGTTTTAGGAAAAATTCAAGACTTTCTAAATTACGAGAAAGTTTTCTCTGAGAATTCTCACGACAATTATTAAATTGTGAACATTCAAAAATACATTAACTTTCTCATTCTCCAATGCAAACATCTATTCACATTTCATTTGGAGCACAACTATAAACAGCAATAGATTTCTTCACTATTGAATGGTATCCACTCACTCAATCAAATAACACAACCGCTATACTAGCATACTATTGCAGTGTTTAAATCATATACTAATTTAGGAAAATTCAAAATCTTATTGTATTGTGACACCGTTTATTTGAAAGAGAGGAGCAAAAGTCTTGCTCTATATGGGGTATGGAACAATGATGTATATGCTATAGAATAGAGTTTAGTAACATTAGAATATGAATTGAAATGCAAAATGCATGTTTGTGTTTGTCTTCCCTTGCAGCAAGCTGTTATTTATGACATCAGGCAAAAACAAAGTATAGCAGCGAAGAAGGCAGTCTCTCTTACTGCTCTATCCTCTTCCCCTTTCTCCCCGTTGATATTTGACACTGGTAATAGTCAGAAGGTCAGTGTGCATATTAGTGGAGAGGAGTTCGGACTAGGTTCTGCTCCTGAGGAATCCAGCTGTCCAGTACTTGACACTCCTGACAGTTATAGACTGTCTTGGGTTAGAGTACCACACTTTGGAGCAATGATTGAGCTTTCCACAAGCACCACAGGTCTTCTCTCGCATTGGGCAGCCACCTATGTGGAGGGGATTTGCCTTCACACCATCTGCAGGGCCGGCTTGGTGCTTTTGGTTTAGGTGACTCTTGCTTCGTCTTACGGACCTCTTTGTGTATTTTATTGACAGGTTCTTCTTTGCTGGGTGACAGTTGTGCGAGGTCCATGAGGGCGGCCCATGCTTTAGAAAGTCCTTTCGGACCACCCTATGGTCAGGATAACACTCATGGACAAATTCAGTTCTTGCAGGACACATTCACAGAATTTTAATGATGCCCATACCTGTATTAACTGTGCTTTTACTTCATTGTCCTACTCTGGCAAAGTGCATGTGCTCTCTGGATCTTTCAGGTGGCTCTAAAACACATTGTAGGAAAGTACCATCTTGCCTGGCATGTTAACGCCATATTTCACTGTATATATGTTGTTTTAGTTGTATGTGTCACTGGGACCCTGCCAGCCAGGGCCCCAGTGCTCATAAGTGTGCCCTGTATGTGTTCCCTGTGTGATGACTAACTGTCTCACTGAGGCTCTGCTAACTTTGCTTTCCAAATTGTCACTAATAGGCTAGTGACCAATTTCACCAATTCACATTGGCATACTGGAACACCCTTATTATTCCCTAGTATATGGTACTGAGGTACCCAGGGTATTGGGGTTCCAGGAGATCCCTATGGGCTGCAGCATTTCTTTTGCCACCCATAGGGAGCTCTGACAATTCTTACACAGGCCTGCCACTGCAGCCTGAGTGAAATAACGTCCACGTTATTTCACAGCCATTTACCACTGCACTTAAGTAACTTATAAGTCACCTATATGTCTAACCTTTACCTGGTAAAGGTTGGGTGCTAAGGCACTTAGTGTGTGGGCACCCTGGCACTAGCCACGGTGCCCCCACATTGTTCAGGGCAAATTCCCCGGACTTTGTGAGTGCGGGGACACCATTACACGCGTGCACTATACATAGGTCACTACCTATGTATAGCGTCACAATGGTAACTCCGAACATGGCCATGTAACATGTCTAAGATCATGGAATTGTCACCCCAATGCCATTCTGGCATTGGGGAGACAATTCCATGATCCCCTGAGTCTCTAGCACAGACCCGGGTACTGCCAAACTATCTTTCCCGGGGTTTCACTGCAGCTGCTGCCAACCCCTCAGACAGGTTTCTGCCCTCCTGGGGTCCAGCCAGGCTTGGCCCAGGAAGGCAGAACAAAGAGCTTCCTCAGAGAGAGGGTGTTACACCCTCTCCCTTTGGAAAAAGGTGTCAGGGCTGGGGAGGAGTAGCCTCCCCCAGCCTCTGGAAATACTTTGATGGGCACAGATGGTGCCCATCTCTGCAGAAGCCAGTCTACACCGGTTCAGGGATCCCCCAGCCCTGCTCTGGCACGAAAATGGACAAAGGAAAGGGGAGTGACCACTCCCCTGACCTGCACCTCCCAGGGGAGGTGCCCAGAGGTCCTCCAGGGTGTTGCAGACCTCTGCCATCTTTGAAACAGAGGTGCTGCTAGCACACTGGACTGCTCTGAGTGGCCAGTGCCAGCAGGTGACGTGTGAGACCCCTTCTGATAGGCTCTTACCTGTGTTGCTAGCTTATCCTCCTTCCTAAGAAGTCAAACCTCCTTTTCTGGCTATTTAGGGTCTCTGCCATGGGGAATTCTTTAGATAACGAATGCAAGAGCTCATCAGAGTTCCTCTGCATCTCTCTCTTCACCTTCTGCCAAGGAATCGACCGCTGACTGCTCAGGAAGCCTGCAAAACCGCAACAAAGTAGCAAAGACGACTACTGCAACCTTGTATCGCTGATCCTGCCGCCTTCTCGACTGTTTTCCTGGTGGTGCATGCTGTGGGGATAGTCTGCCTCCTCTCTGCACTAGAAGCTCCGAAGAAATCTCCAGTGGGATGACGGAATCCTCCCCCTGCAACCGCAGGCACCAAAAGAACTGCATCACCCGTCCTCTGGGTCCCCTCTCAGCCCGACGAGCATGGTCCCTGGAACTCAGCAACTCTGCCCAAGTGACACCCACAGTCCAGTGACTCTTCAGTCCAAGTTTGGTGGAGGTAAGTCCTTGCCTTCCCACGCTAGACTGCATTGTGGGTACCGCGTGATTTGCAGCTGCTCCGGGTCCTGTGCACTCTTCCAGGATTTCCTTTGTGCGCAGCCAAGCCTGGGTCCCGACACTCTAACCTGCAGTGCACAACCTCCTGAGTTGTCCACTGGCGTCGTGAGATCTCCTTTTGTGACTTCGGGTGAGCTCCGGTTCACTCTTCTTCTGTGGGTGCTGCCTGCTTCTGTGAGGGCTCCCTATCTTGCTGGGTGCCCCCTCTGTCTTCTCATGCAATTGGCGACATCCTGGTCCCTCCTGGGCCACAGCAGCATCCAAAAACCCTAACCGTGACCCTTGCAACTAGCAATGCTTGTTTGCTGTCTTTCTGCGTGGGAACACCTCTGCAAGCTTCTTCACGACGTGAGACATCCATCCTCCAAAGGGGAAGTTCCTAGCCCTCTTCGTTCTTGCAGAATCCACATCTTCTACCATCCAGTGGCAGCTTCTTTGAACCCTCAGCTGGCATTTCCTGGGCATCTGCCCAATCTCGACTTTGTGGCAACTCTTGGACTTGGTCCCCTTGTTCCACAGGTACTCTCGTCAGAAAATCCATCGTTGTTGCATTGCTGGTGTTGGTCTTCCTTGCAGAATTCCCCTATCACGACGTCTGTGCTCTCTGGGGAACATAGGTGCACTTTACGCCTACTTTTCAGGGTCTTGGGGTGGGCTATTTTTCTAACCTTCACTAGTTTCTTACAGTCCCAGCGACCCTCTACAAGCTCACATAGGTTTGGGGTCCATTCGGGATTCGCATTCCACTTTTGGAGTATATGGTTTGTGTTGCCCCTATTCCTATGTGCTCTCATTGCAATCTATTGTAACTGTACATTGCTTGCATTACTTCCTTTGCTATTACTGCATATTTTTGGTATTGTGTACATATATCTTGTGTATATTTGCTATCCTCATACTGAGGGTACTCACTGAGATACTTTTGGCATATTGTCATAAAAATAAAGTACCTTTATTTTTAGTATATCTGTGTATTTCTTATGAAATTGTGCATATGACACCAGTGGTATAGTAGGAGCTTTGCATGTCTCCTAGTTCAGCCTAAGCTGCTCTTCATAGCTACCTTCTATCAGCCTAAGCTGCTAGAAACACCTCTTCTACACTAATAAGGGATAACTGGTCCTGGTACAGAGTGTAAGTACCCCTTGGTACCCACTACAAGCCAGGCCAGCCTCCTACACACATCAGATTTTATGTACAACTCCTCCCCTTAGGTGAAGGAGTAGGGGCCATTTACTGAGATCAGCACTGTCCACAGCCTCAAGGTAGGTCTCTGGGTGTTCAAACCACACCTTTCAATGAGTGGCCTGTGTAGGTGGGAGCCTGTTGATAGTAAAAGGTTCAAGGGTTGGGACGGCAGGCATGGTGGGCAGTAGCAGCAATCAAGGAGAGGCACGTTGCACAGTCACACTTCTTTGGCAGTTGCAAGCACCACAGCTAGGCCCGGTGGGGCAGAATAGGTGGCCAGGGGTCCACAGGTATTTACTTGGATGCCAGGAAATGCTGATGGCCAGGTAGATGGAAGAACCAGGGATGTACAAGTCTGATAGCAGAAAGATGTAGCATGCAGGGTGTGGGTTATAGTCACTGGCTATGTGGTACCCAGGCATCTGATTCCTGGCCAGGCACTTGCATAAGGTTGCAGTGTTCAGCACACACACTAATGCGAACAGTGATCCGCAATCTCTAGGCCCAGTAAAAAGGGTGGATCATCAGTGCTTCCCAGGGAGTGGGTAGACAGGGCCTTCTTCATGCAGGTCTATCGCAAGGCACAGCTGCATAGGGTGGGAGAGAGTTGGCAAGCTTCACAGCCTCATCTGGCCAACTGCACTGGATAGTTCCTGAAGATGGGCAGGCTACTGATCTGACACTGCAGCTGCCGTGGGGGGAAGAGGACAGCAGGCCAATGTCTGGCCCAGAGAGTTGCCATGCATGAGCAGCTCCTGCACAGTGGATGGCAGTTAAGGAGGTAGGAGACACTGGCATGATTGGAGGGTCTGTGCGTCCTCCCATCGCCAACGTAGCATTGTAGTGAAGCATTTTTTAGATATATGACAAAGAAAGAGAGTGCTTGGTAACTCATGGTCACCAAATGAACCACACCTGTTCTGGGCTGCACTTTATTAACTCCCTGACATAATCCATTAAAAATATGCTCTCAGGGGAACCTCTCACTTCCCCCTCCCTCAGGCATCACACATGGTGTTGCTGAAATGCTGACGCAACACTGCAACTTTCAGAACTAACTTAAAAGCCACTTTTTTAAAACCAGCAGGCACATGCTCTTCCAATGAAGGAGCTTATTGGAGAAATCATGTGACCGAGGGAATTGATGTCACAAAGCTTTACTATGTAAGGTCATTGACACATTCAATATTTCACAAATAAATGTAAAGTACCTCGCCCAAGGAAAAAGACACAGTAGAAGGTGAGATTTGCCAGTGTAATCAGTGAAGCAGAACTAGCAGTGAGAGGTTCCCTATTAGTGCCTGAAGTCAGTAAGTAAACCATTGCTTTCATACATATTCTCCTATTCTTGTTTTCTGTTGACACAATCTACCTTATTTTACCTTGTTTCAAAGTATGATGACTCATAAAAATTAATTAGCAAAATGACTGGTCCTCTAGCTAGAATACATGCACCTTTTCTACCCGAGATGTTTATAGAATCATATTGAATTTTTTATATGAATCTAGGACCATCTTTAATATGGGCTTGTGTTAGTTGTATATGTAAAGTCTATAGTTTTTTGCATTTACTTATAAATGTTTATCAGAATGTAAAATTAGCTATTTCTAAAGGTTGCCCTCCCAATGTAGGATGCCGTCTGTAGTGTCTTGTGAGTTAGCGATGACAGGAACCTTTTAGTTCCTGATGGACTCCATAGAACTGTGATGTAAGTGTTAGGGTGTGGTGACTAGGTTTCATGTTTAGAATGATGAGTTTGTGAAATGAGAAATAAAGATATGTAAAATCAAGCTCAGTATTCATTTACATTTATACGTGACACACATGCCTCTGTCGAAGTGAAGATCGGCGTTTGGCATATGTGGAGTCAAAGTGCCACTTGAGTCAGCGCAAAGCTTTTGAAGAAGACAAAAGCCTTGCAGAGAAAATTGAGTATCGTTGGCCAGGAACCTGGTGGTGAGGCTGTAAAAGAGTTACTGCGCTACAAAGCAATATAAAGCTATAGGATGTACAGATGAATAATGATAAAGGCAGTGATCACCATGTACACAGAAGTGCTAGAGACAGCAATAGTTGAATTACAAGAAATGCTAAAGGCAGCAATAACCAGACAGGAAAACAGTGACAGACAGGTGCAAGAGAACGCTGTGAGCAGAAGCAGGTAAATACAGAGTAACATTAGAGGTAGTAATAATCAGGTATATAGGGAATACGATCATGTTTACCAGAACCTGAATAAAAAGAACCACCTACCCTCAACTGTAGGTGTTGCAGCCCAATTGAAAGCATGGGGTTGTGCTTACAGAGTGGTCAATCCTTCAAGAGGCACACCACTGAATTTGTTGGGCAGAGCTCAGCACAATTCAAAAACGTTCTCAAGAAATTGAATTCCAATGGCAGCGAAGAAAGAAGCCACAAAACTTCAATTGTCTGCGATGCTAGCACGTTTCAGGGGCCTTTGAGAAGATGTGTATAAAGCAGGTCCTAACAGACAGCAGACAGTGCTGGAGTGAACCCCTTTTTCAAAGTAAGCAAGTTCCACACATGTTTATAATGCTGCTTCCTTCTTAAAACCACCACTCCTATTAGATACTGCCAAAAAGCAAAACATTGGTGACAGATGGACTACCTGAATAGAAACTTTTGATGAATTTATCGATTCACTGGAAGAAGCAGAAGTGATAAAAAAACACATGCTAATGAAGTATCATACCATCAAATCAAAGAAGCTTTAATAATTTAATAATTTAATCCCTTGTCGAATGTTGATTACAAAATATATATTTTCAGTCAGAAAGACAATGATTTTGCTCAACCAACATTGTAAGGTCAATTAATTCGCTGATGAAGAACCCATACGTTTAACAGTTATAGATGGTTGTTTGTCAGATTCATTCAGATGACAAATGCTGAGTGGAACACTTAGGGAGTCATTATGAGTGCCGCTCATCAAACTCATAGCTGCCACTTCACCGCCAGTGCGGTGAATCCCCCGCCGTCCCTATTATGTTTTTCCCGGTAGGCTGGCGGGTGGAAACAGTGTTTCTGTCTACTGGCCCAGCTGGAAACAAGGCCTTTATATTGACGCCGGCTCCTAGTGGAGCCGGGGCCAATGTGGTAGTGCAGTGGGTGCAGCAGCATCCGTCGCACATTTCACTGCCCGTAATTCAGGCAGTGAAATGCATGACGGGACTATGCATGGGGGCTCATCCCAAGTGCATGGGCAGTGCAGGGGCCCCACGGGGGCCCGAGTCACCAATTCTACCTGCCTTTCCCTGACGGTGTAAACCGCCCAGAAAAGGCTGGCAGGATGGGACTCATAATCCGCAGGGCAGCACTGCTTGCAGCATTGCCCTGTCGGATTTGAAATGCCAAATCCGCCAGGTTGCCTTGTGGTGGCAGCCTGGCGGTGGTGGAGTTTCCACCATGGCATCTCTGTCATGGTCATAATATGGCTGGCGGGCCACCACTAACCCGGCTGTCCACCCGCCACCGTCGGTATGGAGTTCCATTAACCGCCAGACTCATAATGAGGCCCTTAGTCTGGAGCAAGTACTCATGGCTGCCATAGCTGAGGAATGTGCAGATTGACAAGCTGCTGACATAGAGGCTGGAGGTGCCCACAGTAAGTCAATAATGAACATGAAAAGTAAGCAGAAGCACAACGCTGAAGGACACAAAGTGATGTCTCCAAAGAAAAAGAAACTGTGCTTCAGATGAGGATTTTCATTTCTGCATGAAGGTAAATGTACTACCATTGGACAAGTATATAAGGGATGCGGGAAAGAGAACCATTTTGTAACAGTTCACAAGGCAATGGGGAAACTAATTGTGACACACTGAGAAAGCAAAATGGAAACCTTAAAGTTACAGAAGCGACATGCTATGCGCATCCACAAGGTCAAGCAACAACATCAACGGGGGAAAATCAACACTAAATTAAGTAAACCGTCCTCTTAGTCTTCATCCAAGAGTTATTCGGTTTTGTTGTCAAGTGACAGTGAGGAAAATGGATATGTGATGTTTACTTCAGACAAAAGTGGGCATGTTGGACTTGACGCATGTGAAGGAAAATACTAGTCACAGAAAAGTTGACAAGAACAATTACAAAAGCCATTTCAACATTGCCCAAACATTGCTCTAAAGATAAATGGTTGCTCCATACATTTTATTATTGACAGTGGTGCATCGATAAACATTATGCCTGAGGAGAAATACAATGAGCTATCTACATTGTCTAGTCTCACACTGATGAAGACTAAAATGTATTCAGGGGCTGCATGGACGCTATTGAAGGTTCATTTGTGGCAACCATGAAACACAAAGAGACAAAGGTACAAACATCCATTCACTTACTTTAAGGTACCGTGGCAAGTGTCTGTTTATTCAATTTTAATATTTCTACTGAAATGGGACTATCTGTGACCTACAACATGAATGTTCATCACAAAATAATAATTCAGTTCTCTTCGTTGTTTCATGGATTAGGAAAACGTAAGACCATGAAAGTGGAGCTACATAGTAATGAGGACATTTGTTCTGTTGCTCAAAGACATTGACAAATTGCATTTTATTTACAAGAAGTGGTTGAGAAAGAGCTTGAGACAATACTAAAGCATAATATCATTGAGCAACTTACTGGTCCAACTCTGTGGGTTTAGCCTATAGTGCTAGTACCTAAAAAGTACAGTAAAATCGCTGTATACATCTGAGGTGATACGCATCAAGCTAACAAGGCATTTGAAAGAGAACAACAACATAACAATCTACACATTGCTAACATGATCACACAGTTAGATGGTGCCAAAATCTTCTCTCTCCTTGATCTGAACAAAGGGTATCATCAATTGGATCTTACTACCTTTTCTAATCACATTGATTTGTTCAGACATATAAAATCAAGTTATGGTGTGTCATCAGCTGTAGATTTTTAAAGATGTAATTTAATGAATAATACAGCCTGTAACTAATGTGTTCAATTACAGTGATGACAAATTAGTTTTTGGGGCCACACAAAAACATGATAAAGCTCTTACACAAGTTTGATGATTGCTTGCTGATGCAGGTCTAACCTTGAATGCAGAGAAGTATGAGTTCCACAAAGCAAAGCTTAAATTCTTTGGCCATATCTTTTCTGATGGGTGTATGATGCCATATTTACCTAAAGTACAAGCCTTGTCAGCCTTTAACCCCCTCAAGATGTTACCATGTTACATTCATTCCTTGAGATGGACACTTACTGATACAGAACATATGTGACTTTGCCACAGTAAATGCTCCCTTAAGAGACTTAACAAAAAAAGATGTTCCTTTTTACTGGTCATATGAATGTGAAAACAGTTTTAGACAAACCAAGCATGCAATCGAGAACGCCACTGAAATGGCCGACTTTGTTTCAAAGCTTCATACAGAGGTTGTTGTTGACCCAAGCCCGATCGGTTTGGGTGCTATCTTTGCCCAACACAATGGACACCCAAATGCTCAAAGGCATGTTGTGGCATATGCAAGCAGAAGTCTGTCACAAACTGGCCATGCCTATTCACAACCTGAGAAAGAATGTTTAGCAGTGCGCAGGCTTGTGAAAATTCGCATGTATTTCTACATGGAAAACCTTTCACTTTTGTAACCATCTATGACTACACTATTGTGCATCGACCAGGGAAAGATCAAAACCCCGATGACTACTTTTCATGAGTGCCAGTACAGTGTCCTGGTATGCCTTCCAAAGCGATTGATGCCTACATTAATTTCATTGTAAAGTCAAACACCCCTGTCACTATTTCTTTGGAACAAATTATTATTGCAACAAGCAGAAAATGACATGTTGATTCTGAAGGGCATTACTGCACGTCAATCCTGGAAACAGCACACTCACCCATCACACATGTCAGGGAACATCAGAAGTTCAAAAATGTTAAAGATTAACTGTCCGTCACTCAAGAAAGTATTGTCTTATGAGGTTCAAGAATTCTCATACCAGAGAGTCTACAACAACAAGTAATTGAAGTATCCCATGAAGGACAGCATGGAATTGTCACTAAATGAGCTCTCTGAGCCTGAGCTTGGTTTCCTCATCTTGATGAGAGAGTTGAAAACAAGTTGAAGGTCTGTGATTTATGCAATTGCCTATCTCCCAAAATCACTCAACATACTTTGAACATGTCGGATTTACCAAAACATGTATGGGAGACAATTGCTGTTGATTTCTTTGGTCATGTGGACAGTGGACATCACCTTATAGTGATTATTGATAAGTACTCCTGTTTTTCACTAGTAGAGGATCTCTCATCAACCACTCAAGAAAGAGTCATTGAGAGATTAAATGGCTTTTTTGCAATAGGGGATGTTCCTTCTATTTTAAAGTCTGCCAATGGTCCGCCATTTAACAGTTGAGAATTCTGAGACTTTCTTACTGATCTGAATGTGAAGCATCACACCTCTTTGCCCGCAAGCCAATGGCCATTTGGAATGCTTTAAAAGCACACTTATGAGACTGTCCAGCGGGTTAAATTGGAGAAGCTTAATTTTAGGTCAGCTTTCTATGCTACTCTTCAAACTTACCAGTCGACTTCTCATTCAACAACAGGTGAAAGTCCGGCCACACTAATGTTTGGGAGAGCCATGATGACCAAGTTACCACAATGGACCAATAGGAAATCTAGAACATATAGCGAATTTTGTCAAAAAGACCTGTGTCATAAACAAGATGAAAGTATGTGCAGACAAGCATCAATGTGCCAAGAACAATTTATTGTGTTAGAAATGGGATTTCTGGTTGGCTAGGGTATGCACCTCAGCCAGGCAGAACCCACCCACTCTAGTCAGGGCAAGGGAGTTACATGTTCAAGATAACCCCTGTCACCCCCTTGGAAGCTTGGCATGAGCAGTCAGGCCTATCCCAGAGGCAATGTGTAAAGTGTTTGCACAACACACACACCACACGTGAGACAATATCCCCACCACAAAGGAAATACAACACCAAGTTATATGAAAATATACTGTATAGTACACAACACAATTATTAGACCAAACATCACATATCAGTACTATCCTGCTACCTTAGCAGTTGTCAGAACGTTACACATTAGTTACTCTGAAAACTAGCAGTAATCACATATAACACATAGGTTACTCAGTATTCTGCAACATAAGCAGTAGTCAGGAAACATGTTATTACACCAAAGAACTTGTCATAAGAATATCATAAACGCCCATAGTAGGAACTTTATAAACCATATGGCAAGATATAAAAACATATCAGTGTTAAAAGGAACATTTGCGTACATATATAACACATCATAAGCAGGTAGGCAATATATGTATTCACAAAGTCTGTAACAAGAACTTAGAATATATATTATCCCTTTAGGGAATACCTGTTTTAGTGATGAAGTCACCTCCAGTGCCTTGAAGATTTAAAATGGGGGCCCCCGGCACTGCTCTGCGCCAAACTGGGGGCCTCTACTACTTTGAGGCCAAGAAGGACAGTATGCACCTCCTTTGTGCTGTTGACAGTCCCCACTAGAGGCCCACGATTACTGGGGGCCCACTGGGCCTCAAACAGCCCTCCTTCAGGGGACAAAGTCCTCAAAAGTAGCATAGGGGGAGCGGGCGCCTCACACCCCCTCCGTTCGGTGACAGGGCCTCCTAGTCGGCGCAGGGCCACAATTCTTGCACTGGCCCACGAAGGGCCAACAAAGGGTCTGCGGCTCTGGCAAGCCTCCGGTGAGGCTGCTGGCCCGTCTGCAGCTCAAACAGGAGCCCTCCAGGGCTCGGCAGGCGAAGTAGAGGCGTTCTCCTCTCCTTCCTGCCTTTGTCGACGTTCCGGCCCAAAGCAGGGCCTTCCTGTGCCCCGGAGGTTCTCTATGGAGCGGTCGGTCCTTGCCCTGGGGGCACCAATAGGAGCACGGTTGCTCCAGTTTTGGCAGGAAAGGTTTTCTTCATGCCCCGGGGGCACCAGGAAGCGCGCTCAACTTGCGCTTGGATGAAGCAGCCTCCTCGGGCTGCGGCGGTGATTTTCAGCACCACATTGCGCTTTTTCAAAAGCGCATGGACAGCAAATGAAGCCTGGGTCACGGCGGTGATGCCCCCTCACAGCAGATGAGCATTTTTTAAGGAGCAAAACTCAGGAAAGGGGCAGCACTTACAAGCGCTAAAGAAATCCCCAAAGAGGCACTTTCCAAAGCGCTTAACTCAGTAACGAAGTGAAGCACCCCTCATGCCTAAAAATGGATGCAAGGGTCAGGGGCCACAGCACCCTGTCCCTGGGGAATAATATTCTGGAGAAAGGCCCACAGGTGGAGGGGCCCAGCAACAGGCCTGCACAAGGAAGATGCAGCAGGTGACATGTCCTTCACAGTGATAATTATAAGGGGATTCCCTGAATTAGATAAGCGTAGCTCAAACAGGGAAATGACCAATGTAGAGAAAAACTACTGCGAAAGCTACTAGAATATCCGTGAAGATACAATCATCTTCACATACCAATACTATGGTCTAGAATGATGTTAACTATATATAACTGACCAGTTCAGTGTTTATATTATCAGGCTGCTCCAATTAGGTACTCAGTTACAAATAAAATAATCTTATTGCATAATTGATACACACTTATTTTACAAATGTAAATATTTTATTATTCCATAATGATACAATCATAAAAAATATAAACATTAAATCAGAGAAATAAGAAAAACATACATACAAAGCACCTAAAACAAACATACCACGTATACACTGGATTATATAAATAAAAAAACGTGTCTTATTTACAAGTGAAACTCCACATTAAGAAACTAATCCAAATAATAAGGTTGAGACAATTTAGAATGATAAAAATATACAAATATAAATTATTCAAGTATGTTAGTATTGATAATCTAATACATAACTAGGAAAACAATATGAACATAATTCTATCCAAGTGGTACCGTAGGGACCGAAGGCCTACGCGCGTTTCGGTATTATAAGGTATAGTAAACAACCTTCCTCAGGGCCATTCCCAGTGGCACTAATATATGATACTCGAATCTTCGCAGCCAAATCTTCTGGTCAGATTAATTATAGGTTTGTGGTGTTCTAAACCTATAATTAATCTGACCAGAAGATTTGGCTGCGAAGATTCGAGTATCATATATTAGTGCCACTGGGAATGGCCCTGAGGAAGGTTGTTTACTATACCTTATAATACTGAAACGCGCGTAGGCCTTCGGTCCCTACGGTACCACTTGGATAGAATTATGTTCATATTGTTTTCCTAGTTATGTATTAGATTATCAATACTAACATACTTGAATAATTTATATTTGTATATTTTTATCATTCTAAATTGTCTCAACCTTATTATTTGGATTAGTTTCTTAATGTGGAGTTTCACTTGTAAATAAGACACGTTTTTTTATTTATATAATCCAGTGTATACGTGGTATGTTTGTTTTAGGTGCTTTGTATATGTTTTTCTTATTTCTCTGATTTAATGTTTATATTTTTTATGATTGTATCATTATGGAATAATAAAATATTTACATTTGTAAAATAAGTGTGTATCAATTATGCAATAAGATTATTTTATTTGTAACTGAGTACCTAATTGGAGCAGCCTGATAATATAAACACTGAACTGGTCAGTTATATATAGTTAACATCATTCTAGACCATAGTATTGGTATGTGAAGATGATTGTATCTTCACAGATATTCTAGTAGCTTTCGCAGTAGTTTTTCTCTACAATGTCCTTCACAGTGACCAAGCAGATCACAGGTCCGCACAGCAGCAATCCATGGCGGTCCCTGGTGAGTCCTTACAGCCTTCTCTGTCCAGTTCCAAGATGATTCAAAGAGTCTCCAAATTGTGGGGGAAATTCCCCTGTACTTATACTCAGTCCCTACAGTGTTTTACAATAGTAGGGAGAAGAGGTTCCAACCAGTTACAACTGGTTCTGGGAGTGCCCTCTCTCTCCTCCAGCACAGGCTCCAAACATCAGTGGGGGGTACACGACCCTATTGTGTGAGGCCAGGGCACAGCCTTTACAAATGTAGGTGTGCCCCGCCTCTCCCTTCTCTCAGCCCAGGAAGACTATTCAGTATGTAGATGCACCTCTGTGACACCTCCACCCTCCCTGTGTACAGGCTGTCTGAAAAGTATGCACAAAGCCCCAACTGTCACTCTGCCCAGATGTGGATTGGAGTCAAGCTGCAAAACACCAGAGTCATAAGCACAGATAAATGTGCACTTTCTAGAAGTGGCATTTCTGTGATAGTAATAAACAATACACCTCCACCAGTAAGCAGCATTTATTATCACCATCACAACCATACCAAACACGCCTATCTACCCCTCATAAATCAGACAATACCCCTTACACATAAGGCAGGGCATTTCTAATACAATCCTATGAGAAGACAGCACTCTCATCAGTGAGACACCAAGTTACTACCAGGACAGGCCACGCAACCTGGCACATGTCCTGCCTTCTACATACACGGCATCCTGCCCATAGGGCTAGCTAGGGTGTACCATAGGCGTGACTTACATGTAGTAACCTGGGAGTTCTGGGCCTGGCAAGTAAATTTAGGTGACAGGTCCCTGTGGCAGAAAACTGCGCACACCGGCCCTGCGCTAGCAAGCCTGAGACAGGTTTGAAAGCCTACTTCAGTGGGTTGCGCAAGCAGAACTGCAGGCCCACTTGTAGTATTTAATTTAGAGGCCCTGGGTATAGAAATACCACTGTACACGGGACTTACAAGTAAATTAAATATGCCAATTATGTATAAGCCAATCATACCAACTTTAGATGGGCGAGCACCTGCACTTTAGCACTGGTCAGCAGTGATAAAGTGCTCAGAGTCCTAGAGCCAACAGCGACAGGTCAGAAAAATAGGAGACAGGAGGCAAAAAGACTGGGGATGACCCTGCATAAGGAAAAAAGTCCAACAGTGTGTGTGTAGTTTTTTTTTGTATTTACAAAAGAGGGAGATGATGTAGTGTCTTGTCAGTTAGCGATGACAGGACCCTTTTGGTTCCTGATGGAGCCTATAGACCTACGACGTTAGTGTTAGGGTATGGCAAATAGGTTTCATGTTTCGTATGTTGTCTTCATTCTTGATGCAGAGGAATAAAGAAATGTAAAACAAGCTTAAAGTGTGGCATATTCATTTACGAGTACCCAGGCTGGGGAGGACAATAGACTGCCTAAGTTAATGAATAATGCAAATGTGATATTTATGGCGTTTAATCACAACTTTAATCAAACTCTAATGTTTACCAAGTGAATTTTGATTTAAATAGCGAAAAACGAGAAAAGGTAACATTCTGTGGAATTCGGTGCTCTTCTGCATTCCTCGGCAACAACTAGATAAGAGGGCGTGGCAAAATAGTCCAGCTTTGTTCCATTGTCTCGGACAAACGCTGTCAGTTCTTTCTTACAAATAGACAAGTAAACTAACATTATGCAGCCTTTGTGGTGAGGGGAGCAGGGATTATGATAATCCGTAAAGTGAAGTAGTTCACCAAATGTCAAGCAGGCAAAACTGGCACGTGGTGTTCACACTTAAAACAAAAATACATTATCATCTCTTATTTCACTTAACAATGCATTTAACACATGACAAGCAAACCTCTGTAGTAACAAATACATGGGAGCAATTGAGAGTTATTTGAAATTACAGCAGTCTCCGGAAATGTTTGTGCTGTGCTCTCAAGAATGACATAAGTATGTTGCATTTTCTGCATACTTAGCCAAAAGGCAGCAGAGGCATGTGCAGGGTTCAACCAGTTTAGGGGAAGAAGCTGGTTATTGGATTATTGTTGTCATGTGACGTAGTGGTTTTAAAGAGATGGGTCTTCACCTCTTTTCTAAATTGGAGCATCAGTGGGGCATTCCTGAGAGGTGATGTTTTTCCAGATCTTTATGGAAATGTTTATGGGGATTTGCCATAGGGCAGTGCAGCAAGTCATCTTGCTAGGCTGCCCTGCACCAAAGTGAAAGGACAGGAATGCACAGTATTTATGCAATATAATGCATTCCCGTCCTTTCCCTGCGCTGGTGCCAATTCGCAGTCTAGCACATTATGAAAGCAGCAGAAATGGTTCAGAATAATTTCACTTTATCTAACATTTCATCTGACTTATTTTAGACTTGGCATCCTTGGCGTGGTCTCCCCTAACTTTTTGCCTCTGTTTCCCAGGTTGTTGATGTATGCTGGACTCTGTTGTTGCTGTTTTTGATACTCTGGGCACTTTACCACTGTTATCCAGTGCTAAAGCACAAGTGCTCCTATGTAAAATGTATGTGTAATTGGCTTTCTATGATTGGCATTTTCGATTTACTAGTAAGTCCCTAATACAATGCACTAGGGGTACCCAGGGCCTGTAACTCAAATGCTACTAGTGGGTCTGCAGCACCGGTTGTGCCACCCACATGAGTAGCCCTGTAAACATGCTCAGACCTGCCACTGCAGCGTCTGTGTGTGCATTGTTAAATTGCCAATTCAACTTGGCAAGTATGCCCACTTGCCAGGCTGAAACCTTCCCTTTTCTTACATGTAAGGAACCCCTAACGTATGCCCTACGTAGTCCCATGGGCATGGTGAATTGTATGTTTAAGGTAGGACATATACTGAGGTGTTTTGTATATCCTGAAATACTGCCAAATTCAGTTTTCACTGTGTAAGGCGTATCTCTCTGATAGGTAAACATTGGGGATGCCTTTAAATATTATTAAAGTGCAGATTCCCTTTGGGAGCAGATGGAAATATGAGTTTAGGGTCTCTGAGCTCACAATTTTAAAATACATCTTTTAGTAAAGCTTGTTTTTAGGTTGTGTGTTTGAAAATGCCACTTTTAGAAAATAGACATTTTCTTGTTTAAACCATTCTGTGACTCTGCCTGTTTGTGGATTCCCTGTCTGGGTCAGTTTGACAGTTGGGCTGTTTGCACCTCTCTCTAGACAGTGACACAAAGGGAGCAGGGGTGTAACCTGCAAATCCTGATGAGCACCTGTGCTGGGAGGGAGGGGAGGAGTGGTTACTCATACCTGAAAGGCCTGTGCCTGCCCTCACACAATGCAGTCTCCAACCCCCTGGTGTGTGTCTGGGCTCTGGCTTGGGCAAGGCAGGATGCTACAAAGAAAAGAGCCTTTTCTTTGAAGTTTGCCTACTTCAAAGGCAGAAAGGAGTATAAGTAGTGGACCCAAAACCCCTGAACATTGGATCACTTCTGGAAATCAAGAGGAACCTCTGCCAAGGAGAAGAGTTTAAGAGCTGAGGAAATGTGCTGCCCCTGCCTGTGACTGTGCTCTGATGGGCTATTCTGCAGTTGCTGCTTCTCCCTGTGAATGGGACAAAGACTGGACTTTGTGGTATATTCCTGCTTGAGAAGAAACTCCAAGGGCTTGGACTGAGCTTGCCCCCTGTTTTGAAGTCCCAGGGCCATCAAAAACTTCCTCCACCAGCACCTGGAGTCTCTGCTGAGACTCCTGCCCTGCCAAGTGGTGCCCCATCCAGTCCCTGGGCCCTTGAATGGGGATACTGTAAAAATCCAAGAAAATTGACGTTGGATGACTCCAGACCGACGCCGCTGCGAAATCTTGTGACGCAGCCTGCAACCGAAGCAGTGGTCCTCACTGAGGTGTGATGACCCTTGCAGGCGCAACACCGCTGCAGTCCTGCCAAAGTCTGCAACTCTGTGGAAGTCGCCCCACCATGTTGTGACCGCTGGATATCAACTCCACCTGAAGTGCATGGATTCCACGCTTCGCACTGACGCTGCCTCACCTCCACTGCTCCACAGCAAGGACCTGATGCCTCCTTGTGACACCTCCTCTCCTTTACCCCGCAGAACCGGAACTGATGCCAACTCTGATCCGCGAAGCCATGATCTTCAACTTCATGGACTGGCTTGTTCTCACATTTCACTAAGGTACCATACCTGGGGGTCTGTGTGACTCAGCACCCGGAGCCATTGGCATTGGATTGTTGGGAACAACTCCATCATGACGCCGTGTTATCACCTCACCGAAGCGTTTTGTGTTTCTAAGTGCTATTTTTTAGTTTAATCTTTAGAAATTCATAACTTGACTTGTGTATGTTGTATTTGTGTCATTTTGGTCTCATTTTGTTTAGATAAATATTACCTATTGTTCTAAACCTTTGTTGTGTCATTTTGTAAGGTTTTTACTAAGTTACTGTATGTGTTGGTACAAATACTTTACACATTGCTTCTGAAGTTAAGCCTGCCTGCTTGTGCCAAGCTACCAAGGGGTTAGTGGGGGTTAACTGAGTGTGATTCTTTTTAACCCTTACTAGAGTGAGGGTCCTTGCTTGGTCAGGGGGTAACCTGACTCCCAAACAAAGCCTCAATTTATAACAACTTAAAACTAGCTTTTTAAACTATGGTGGTTTCTTCTTCTGCTGTTATTTTGTTTCTGAATAAAAACCTATAGATAACACAATATCTAACTTGTAATACCATTTTCAAATGCTTCGTGTTGGTCTAATTAAACATTATACATCCCAGAACATAGAATTAAGTCAGGCAGCAGTATGGCAACAAATGCCTTGTTTGTCAAATACACTATCTATCACTAATTCACCCATTATAGGCACATGTGAAAAAGCCAAATCCTAATTATTGATCCTGAGATAATGTTTGCATGCACTGTTTGCATGCATTTATTTGATTTTCACATCCTAAGGCAATTTTAGAATTTCATCTCTTAGGGCACATCACCAAGGATGGATTGGTTACCAAAAGCAGCTCAAAAGAAAATGTTGTCATTTGTCCCAAAATGCATGTTCCATATTGCATCATACCAGTGTAGCAGACGGGTCCATCCCTCCTCAATAGGTTTGACAGAGCTTCTCTCCCTAAAGAAATTTTTAGGAAAATGAGCCCAGCAGTGCAAATCATAACACCATTTTTCAAATGCAATTGGTTAACTGTTTTTAAGGCTGAGTTATAGCAGCCTATCCAATTCTAAAAGCGGTCACCTACCTTGCATTCCAAAAAGGAAATGCCAGTATGTCCAAATGGACAGTCCGGTCATTTTCATTATGAGCCTGATGTAGCTAGTCTCTGCTATGACCAACCCTATGGAAACTTCAAGGTCCACAGACATACATTTACTGTGTATTTGTTACATTTCTCTAGAAGATTTAAGCTTCCACCTGTAATACTCAGTAATGCCACCCTCTGGAATTATTGCCACCATGGGTATTGCTAGCACCGATGGGAGTGGGCTTGCATGGGAAGAAATTCAGAGATTGTAAAATGAAACAATTGTAGGTGCTGCACACACTTTACTTCACACGATATGTTTTGGGATAATGCATCTGACCTATTTTTCTGTAACTCGTGTAAACTTGCTAATTTATTTCTGATATTAATTGGCAAGCTCTTAATTTAATTGTGAACAAGAAATAACCGCTTTTTATGACAAATAAAGACTTTTGATAGGTAGCACTTGATGGACACTATCTTCAAAAGACATTGAATGAAACTGAATGAACCAATCAATTTCAATCAAAAAGATCATTGTACAAACTATCCTGTTAAAACTGGCTCAGGGGATGTAACTTTATTATCATAAGTATCATACTCATACTTTGGAAAAGGTTTGCCTTTTGTTGAAACTCAGTAAAAGAAAGTATAAGAATCTGTCTCTGACTACCAGTTGCATAGGTAGGCAGGGTGAAGGCAGTGTCCACTTCTCTAATCTTTCCTAAATTCCATCTCCCTCTTTGGGCATGATGCAATTTAACAGAGTATTTATTGGACTCCATCTTCCCAATAACCACCAAACACAATAAAGCCTATTGCCTAGACCCCTTGAATACATTACAGTCATGTCGAATAGATTACCAGTTTGTTCTCTAAGAGGGACCATTTATAAACAAAGATATGTATATCCCAATACACAACTGACCAAAGGCCCTTAAGAGTAGGGTGAAAAAGCATTTCACCATAGAATGACACAATCCAAGATACTTTTTAATCAATCAATCAATCAATCAATCAGAGTTTGTAATGTGCAACTACTCATCCGTAAGTGTCTCAAGGCGCTATGGGGGGTTTGTTCTCTGAACTTCAGTCGAAGAGCCAGGTTTTAAGGTCCTTCCTGAATTGGGATAGGGATAGTGACTGCCTCAGGTGCAGGGACAGGGTATTCCAGCTCTTTCAAGTGAGGCACGCGAAAGATCTCCCATCAGCCAAGGTTTTCTGTATGTGGGGTAGGGCGGCTAGTGCTTGTTGAGCGGAGCGGAGAGGTCTCCTGGGGGAATCAATTACCTTCATTTAATTCTAAATATAAAATCTAATAAAAAAGGAAAACAGTTTTTTTATTATGTATTGAGGGCTTCATTTACAAAGATTTAGCCTAGGGCAGTGCCAGAAGTCTTTTTGCTGTACTGTCCTATGCCAAATGTCCCATGCCAAATCTGAAGGGGAGGAATGTACTGGATTTACGAGATAGCATGCATTCCTGTCCTTCCAGCCAGCTCCAGGGCACAATTTGGTGTCTAGCGCTAACACAGGATTGTTTTTGTGCAGGAAGGGGCACCTATACTATACTCAAAAGCTGCTTTTGCTTAGTGGTTTTGGTCTTGTGCTACTGTCCTCACCCGCTTCATTGTCAATTCTCAAACAGTGTGTTATTTCATCTTCTGACAAGAACAAAGAGAGAAGAGCTCTCCAATTTAAAAATAACCTAAGCTGAAAATATTAACAAAAAGCTGAGCTACGAGTTCTTGATGGGTGAATTTCTCCTGTTGGGCTATGAGATGGAAGCATCAATAGGGAAACTAGTAGATAGGGTAGAGTTTTTTTCTTTATTGCTACCTGTAGTGAAGTCACATATCTCAATTACATCTGTACTAGGACAAGGTGGTTTGAAAAAGGTAACAATATTGCTCTCAGATGAAAATTGTGTTACATTAGTCTGGTATCACACCCCAAAAGGCCATCAGAATAAACAGACATTTTCACTTCACAATTAGTCAGGCTGGCTTAGTGAAACCATAGGTCTAATTCCTGTTTTTTTAATCAGAATAGTATAGAAACAATCCAGTGTTCAAAACAGCTGTATACAGTGCTAAATTCATTAAATGTTCAGCTGTTATTACTTTTACTTAACAAAGCCATTATTGAAAATAGTTACTTAACCTAAGTCATTTATTTCATCTTAGATGTAGCAGACTTTTAAGACCACTTTTTTCTCTGGCAGATATCTCACTTCCTCGGCCAGTCATAATGCCTCAGATTGGACTCATTGTTCTTACATGTGTTTCAGGCTGTAGTCCTGGTTCAGGCCAAAATGTCATGGTGTTGTACCCCCTCTGAATTAAAGAGAGCAAGGGGCATGTTTACAAGAACTAATGCATCACTACGATCATGCATCAGAAAAGCCTGTGCTTCATTTCGACATCTTCCTACGCCATGGATTAATCATATTTAAGAGACGGCGCTCCATGGTGTAATATCCCATTGTGTGTCAACAAAATTATGCATATGTGGGGGAATGTCACAGGGAAAACTGGTGCATGTGCTGCAAAGGTGGCACATGGCTGATTTGCGGCACGTAAAGTAAGGCAAATTGCATCACTTTTGAGTGCATAATGAATCCGAAATCCTTCAAAAAGTGACATATAAAAAAAAATGTATTTTCCCAAACTTATAAAAGAAAAAATGGAACATGCAGCAGTAGCCACGGCAACAACCCCAACAACCCCAGCACCAGGCAGGATATCCATGCAGAGCTCCAGGAAAAGATGAAAAGTAATTTTAGTGAGGAAGAGAATCAAATACTAATAACTGGGGTGACAAAGCATGAACATGAACTCTTTGTCACCTCAAAATTACTGTTAGAGAAGAAGCAGGCCACATGGAAGAGCATAGTGGATAAAATCAAAAGTGTAGGGAAAGTCAAGAACAGGGACAGACTGCAAGAAAAAATAGAAGTGCTGGCATGATTACAAGCACAGGACCCAGGAGAAACTGGACTGCAACTTGAAGGCAGCCATGTGGACCAGAGTAGGAGGACCTGAGGTCCAGGAGTAGCTGACATCCTTGGAGGAACATGTGGCATCAGTCATTCCAGTCGAGTTGGTGGCGGGAGTCGAAGAACCTAACAGTGCAGCCTATGAGGACTAACAATACCTACAGGGTAAGTGGCAGCAAGGGACAATATCACCAAAAGTATCAGGCTCAGTAGGGCAGCATGCTACGTTTCTGCATTGCACTGGGCTGAGTGTAACGGAAAGGGATGAAAATTACCACATGTCCAGTCACACATCATAGAAATGTTACTTTAAAAAAAAAACACTCACAAGCTAAAAAGCCCAGTACACATCTGTCATGTGTGTTCACTCCATGTGTGATGTGCTGCACCAATCCAGCTTCTTTATTGGATCTCGGGATTTGTTGGGTAATGTATAACATCAGTGTCCACGACTACATGTCCCACAGTACCAAGCAAAAGACCTGTACTGGAACACCACAACATTGCAGGACATTTGACCCACTTGACATGGATAATACATGCCCCCATTCACTGTGAGGATAATGGGTTTCTCTTGGGGCCCTGCGGCCTAATCTGGACTATAAGGCAATGGAATGGAATGGGGTTATTAAAGGAACATGTCCGCACCTGAGATGAGAGTCAGGTGTTGCACAACTGAAGTACCATCTCTTAGGACAATGTGAAGCGTCACCTCCAGAGGGCATAAGTACAATAGTGACCCTGGATAGCACAGTAGGAGGTCATACTGTGCTGCCCTGTATCACAGGAAAAGCGCATATTCACTAAAAAGGTGCATTTCTGTTCTTTCCCCCAGTTCTGTCACCATGACTGCCTACCACCAACACAGGCACACTTGCACCATGTTGTAAGGGTGCCTGTGTTGCATGCAGGTTTGTCTTAATGCTGGAAAGTACACCTTCCTGCACAAAAGAATCCATGGAGACATTTTCCACTTCGTATATGTGCTTCAGAATGCAGCACACATGGAAAGAGACAAAAACAAGGAGAAATTAATATATTTCTACTTTTTATGCCTGCCATGGAAGGTGTATCCTTTTGAAAGATTTCCAATTTTACCAGGGAATCTGAGAATGTGTCAAATCCCATGGGGGGTGCGCTGGAAAACCCAACACAATGCCCATGGATTGTCACCCTGATGCAGAATAAGGTAATGTAGCCATTTCCCCTGCATTGCTTTCTTCCATATATTTGATACCAATCAAAGTCACTCAAATAGCCTTTGTGTGGCCTCATAGATATGGGTCTTCCATTTACGCTGCTTGAGCTTCAAAACAAGTGTTGCACTGGAGGTGCATGTGGCCTGTTAATATGCCCCTTAGTCCCTAGAATGAAACAGCATTTCATATAGCTGCACTGATGTGTGGGTGTGAGCACATAGGTGTAGCCGGCCATGGTGGCCAACACCCTCACTCCTGGGGGGTGATGCAAGTGATTCATAAAATATGGAGTTTTGTGTTTTGTCAAACAATAGATGGTGTGTGAGACTAGTGGGACCCTGGCTATGCTGCTCAATGTAGGCATGGATGAGTACATTGACCTGATAATGTGTTTTCATGGGGACACATAGAATAGACGTGCAGACCCTGTTAAAATTACGCCCCCTCAAAACAATTCTGCAGACGCCAATGACCGCTGTGTTTGATACTGTCACACATCTGTTGCTGCTGGGAAAGGATGACATAGAAGGGGGTATAGGTGTACTACATCCTACATGTGATATGCACCAGGGGAAAGATATCACAAGGGAGATGGAAGAAGAAATCTTGTACCAGACTACATGTGGCAAAGCAGGAGGATGACAAACAGGGAATTCAGAAGTGACAGGGTGAGCTAGGTTACCATTACTATGGCCAGGAATCTGTGATGGGTTGAGACTTAGAAAAATGGGTAAATTTGTGTGGCAAACCAGGGAGGTACATGTGATGCATTAAGTCTACCAGCGTGTGTGGGTATGGCCTGATGCTCACACATACACGTAGCCATGTTAGGCATTTGGAAGCGGTGAATGTAATTGTAGGCGTTGGTGTCACATGTGGGTCAATATATGATCAGACTTCAATCTGTGTGTGACAGTAAATAAATTTACTGACCCTAAATGAGGATTGCCAGAGGAGTCATGTACATGTTCAAGTGAGCGGGGCTGAGTCCAACAATGTGTGACACTCTGTAGATAGTCAACTCTGGCAGTGATAAAATGAGGTGAACATCAGTGCCAGTCATCTAACTAAACTGACTGTGCATATCCCCTTGGAGTTAGCACACACTTACCACTGTTTTCACACATAGCACACAAATGGTAAGTACATGCACATAGACATTCCTCAGTCTAGCAGGTTGCTAGCTGTGAATAGTAGTGTGGATGCATGGCCAATATGAACCTTGCCCACATGAATGCACCATGTGCATGCAATATGGCACAACAAGGCATACTGCTATAACATAGCATTTGTAAGGCTGACAGCAGGATTCAATTGAATACATCAACAAACCCAGTTCACTTTAACAGGAAATGTGGCTTAAGTAAAGGCCAAGGGGAATGCTTAGCAGCCTGATGACTTGGGGCTATGTTTGTGCAATGTGAACAGTAGTGCTGTAAAGGCATGAAAAAAAAATTCAACATAGCTATAAGGAAAAGAAGTGTTAATCTCCAAGCTCTATCTGTACCTTCCCTCAACACATCTGCTTTGGCAGGGTAGGCCAGCAAGCTATGTAACAGTGTTGCAATACGTGGTATGACACAAACAAACACCCTTGCCACACAGTGGCATGTGAACAATGCACAGATACATCCATCTGAAAAGCAACTATAGTGCCAATTCCTCTCAATATATACAAGTCACGTAGATACTACACATCAATGTTTTGATGAAAGTGAATGAGGGAAAAATACTGTACGTCAGACAGATTACTCCTGTCAACATCTAGCATTGATCAACATTAATTTTATTGCAGAAAGAGAAACAACTCCTTCTGATTAGCTGCCTGTCCAGGATGACTAACCTGCTGCCAATGACATCCTGCTCCCTACAGACAATGATACATTGCAGAAAATCCCTGTTAGAAATTGGATCTCTAGTTGACAGAGTTATACACCCTATCCATGTAGGGACCACAATTCTAGTCCGGGTAAGTCCCAACACAATCCAAATTATCCTGTGCTCGCACTCCGGTAGCTTGGCACAGAGCAGGCTTAACTTAGACCTTAAAGTAATTGTGCAATAACTCATACAGTAACACAGTGGAAACACCACCAAAAGTACTCCACACCAGTTAAGGAAGACAGATAATATTTACTGGAATAAAGTAAGACCACAATGACAAAAATCCAATGTGCATGATTCAAAATATAGTTCTATCCTTTTAACACAAATCACCTGGGATGTGTCAAAAATACTGATGTACTGGGGCGGCAGAGGAGGGGTTGTGATGAAAAATAAGGTGCTGCATCAGATTTTCCAGCCCAGCACAGAGGTTGTGTTGTTTCTTTCCATGCTGTAAGGTGATGCATGGATTTCCAAGAGCACAGCCTTAGTTCCTCATTGGAAAGCAGGGATAGTTTGACACCCAGGGAAGATGCGTTGAAAATTCTTGATGCACTGGGAAGAAGGAGCAGGTGCTGCATCAATCCGGAAGGCGATCCAGCACTTTTAATTTACAGGTCCTGGGCATCGCTAGTGCACTTTACTAGGGACTTACAGAGAAGTAAAATATGCCAATTGGGTAAAAGCAAATGTTACCATGTTTAGGGGAGAGAGCACATGACCTTTAGCAAAAACAGAATCAGAAAAATGGAGGAAGGATGTAAAAAGGTTGGGGGAAGACCACCCTAAGGCTGCCAGGTCAAGCAATTCTAGACTGCATTGTCTCACATTCTCCGAGTGTGGGAGTGGTCTCCAGAGGAACCACCTACAATGGAACATACTCCATCTGGAAGTCCCAGGCTGGCTCTGGACTCCGAGGATCCACAGGTTATATTTCAATGCCAAGCAGTAGAAGTCCAGCGTCAGCTAGTAGATGTGGTGCTTGCAGGGATGGAGACCATTGCAGGTACCTTATAGGAATCTGTAGGTGCCTCAGTCCCAGTACGGACACCTCTGATGCAATTAGAGGCACCTGAACTCTGCTCTAGAGATTGGAACAGTCCCTGGCTGACTTTGCTGTTGTCATGAGCCAGAGGAAACAACAACAGCCCTGCCAATGTGACACCAGTGAGGCTGCCACCCAGCCGAGGGCTATACAGACCACTCTTTAATCACTGGAGTGAAAGCAGGACTCCTATATTACAGAAATGGGTGCCTTTCATTGTGACTTTATTGTTACGCTGCCAAGCCAGCAGACCCTTCCCAGCGCTATGCTGCCATCCTTGTTGGCATAGGCAAATGCTGCTGGAGAGAGAAGATCCACACATTCAGTCCCTGATACGTACGTGCCTCAGATGCTTCCTGCACAAATACCACCACCCTCAGGGGAGGGACACTACACATTAGAGGAGGAACATGTGGACTTTACCACTTTAAGGTGGAGAACTTCCATGTAATAGTTGTCAGTGGTCCTTGGATAGTTTCCCATTGGACCTGTGTTGAGTAACATTCCATCGTCCTTGTTACCTGGCACTGTTTACTTTGTGTTTGCCCACCTGTTGCTCTTATCCATTTGTTGACTTTCACTGTTGCCTCCCTTTTCTAATGGTACTTTGGATCTTGTCCTCACTGGAATACCTCTCTCCTCCACATGTCTCATGACATGAATCCCCCATGGACTCTGTCTGGATATCCTTTAGCTCTCAGTCAATGTTGGGGTTGTTGCTTAAATAATTGCTGCTGTGATCCTTCATATTTACACAGATTGAAAACATTCACTATCTTCAACCTGCGTTTTGTATGTCTGTTGATGATTGGACTAAGTAGACCATGGAAGACATGCTGACCCTAAAGGCACTACCTACTATCTAAAGGGAATCGTGGTTTATAGCCCCATGGCAATATTTATACAGGCCAAGGAGAATAGTTAATGTGAACCCTATGTACATCTAAACAAGCAAGTAGTTACCCAAGGTCACAAGCATGAAATGGAACAATTAGCAATCAAAAAAGGAAAAGGGTGAATGACGTTTCTGCCCTGGTGGTGTCTATTTCCATTCATAATAACCAGCAAATAACACTGATGTGACATAAAAATGGTTCTAAGGTGAGTGTATAAATAAGTGGCATCAGTGTGTGACCCAACACATCCTTGATTAGTGACAATGGTTTGACATAATCATCTATACAATACATGTAGCATAACTTGCACACACAGTACAACAGAAGGTTTTGGGCTGTGTGTCCACTCATAGCAAGGGCGCCAATTACAGTGCATAATCATGCTTGAAGACCATTTAAGTGACTTAATTGCAGGACCTTCTCCATAGTTGTTTCGTCTAGTTACACGTGTATACAAACACTGTCTGGATATACTACAGCATGTGTTTAGCACAACCTAAGCATATATGACAACTCCTACACAGCAAATAATTACGCAGTCATGAAAAAAGAAAACATTGTTTATTATTATGATTATAAAACTTATCAGATGTAAAACTAACTACAATACACTAACATCCTAGCTAAACTATGACTAAACTAACCTATGCTAACAAACCTACACTACCTTAACGTAAGTCTATCCTAACCTACCTAACCCTAACTTATACTGCTCTATACATATACCACAACAGACATGCTAAACATAAACTTCTCACTCCCCTAAAAAACATATTCACACAAAACAAACATAAACCACACCTATACACAAACTAGCTAAACGCTACAACTAAACAAATATGTATATTTTTTGTATTTTGCATTTTTTTTAAACATATCCTAAACATCAACTCTCCACCCACTTAATAGCCTACTCACGCATATCCTCACCTAACAACTCACTAATACAATATTAAAATTACTAATACTAAACTAACCTATCCCTATGCTACAACCTATCCTAACCTATGCTAAAATATTAATTTATGAAATCAATATATAAAAACAGGGGGAAGTGGAAATGTCCAATGGACATGCGTAACAATCCTATCCCTCGACCGCTGCAATGTCTTCACTATCTGAATTAATGTGGCTACTTGTAGCTCAATCCCAGCCACTCTTAGCTTAAGAATGTAAGGTCTGAAAGCTCTTTAAGGGCCTGTTTCTCAAAATCTGAATTCTGTCATGGGGCTGTGGTCACAGGCGGTTGAGCTGATGAGGTGCTTGGAACTGCGACTGCTTCACCACCATTGGGCACATCAACATCCTAGCTGGTGCTTGCCTTGACTGATTTTTGTTGGCCCTGTGGTTTAGACTTCCAGATCCTGGCTATCTTCCCTTCAAAGTAAAACTGTCCTTTGTGCCGGTAGACCCTGACAACGTGTAGCGGCATCTCTCCAACCTGACTGCATAGGCTTTTTCTTTGTCAGTCATCCTGTTTTCTGTTGGAGAGGAAGGAAATATGTACCAGACAAAGCTGAACATGTGCATGTTCTCATCAATAATAGGCTTTACTTACAAAAAACATCACATGTGGCATGTCCTGCCCAAAAAAATGTATTGTCGAAAAATGTCTAGCCATCATAAGAAACATATAATTTTCCTAATGTAACAATACAAAAGTACCCAGGTGTTGGCATTGTAGGTATATGAAATGGCGGTGTCTTCCCAAATAAATGTATACCCATAGTAGTACTAAGACTGATAAGGAACTATAATGTACTAAGACTGATGAGGAACTATAATGTGTACACATGGAATGTAATATGAGGTCCACTTAGGTACTCTATGGAGTTTGTAATGAAGCATGCAAGAGGGTAAATTCTATGGCCAATAACCTTTGTGAAATGAGTAATGTCTAGCAAGTACAGGTATTGTGCCTTAGCATTGCGTAAATGATATGGCAAATACACAAGGTCACACACATTGCAGCATAGACTGACTCTGTGCTAGGTAGCTGAAACATAGCTGAAGGGTGGCTAGCTACCTCCAATTAAACAGACCTGCTGGTCACTTCTGCAATAATAACTCATGGAAATACCTGAAACCCCATTAGATAGCTCATGGGATGAACTTCGAGCAATACCATGTGGCCCTTTACATACTCTATTGTCTGCCCATACATGTCAGTACGGAATGTTACCTTGATGCACATCACCTCAAACCATATCCATATGATGAGAGTGTGCATGCATGCTGTAGATCTCATATATATAAGTATATTGTGCTGTGTCTTGCAGGTATTTGCCAAAAATTAATCAAGGGTGACAGCTTTTTTGGGAGACAGTATGGATAACTCCACCAAGAGTTGCACTGTGTAATGGTCTGTATGCTGACAACTTAATACCGACATGCATGTTGTCCTTCACACATTGGCTTTTTTCTTCACAAAACACTACAAAGATATAATCACATGTCAAATATAGGACAATGGGTGTATGAGGACATGAGTCAGGCATTTAACTGTATTACCATGTGTGGACTAGTGACATGTACCACATCTAATCATACCTATTCAGTCTGCCCCGAGGTAGGAATCCTACACTATCTACACTAGCAATGTGCATCAGACAGACAGTTTGAAGCTGAATCATCCTCAGCCATGTTCACATATAGTTTCTTTCTTACATCTTTAAAACCACCATGGCAGTTTGCAAAATGCTCCCCTGTCACCTCATCTCCCATGTTGCTGATATGCAGAACTCTGAGGGATGCTCAGATACCCATGATGATGGATGACAGTTGCCATACATCAATGATAATATGGGAAATTTACTCACACACTCACAGCAACACATGGGGATATGTTATTTGCCCACTGGTATTGTTTGACTAAATAATCCATTATGACTTTGCTACCTAACATATACATATGCAACATCTATCCTAGGAAGGAATTTTGTTCCATGATTCCAAGCCTGCTCACATTGTCACACAAGTTTACTGGATTCCAAAATTTCGCTAGACGCCTAGCTACTGGTACATATATGGATCCAAAAAAGTGTTCCTGTCTTTAATCCTTCAAGCTGTACCAATTGTGGTGGCGATGTATGGCCGTAATATGATGTGAACACACAATAGGGCTATTACATTTTTAACTGCTTCAGTGCAGAAGACAACCACTGGCCGACGCCCCCACTGCCTCCCTGGTCTGGGTCACGATCAGTACCCGACACCAGGAAGGGGGTTAAAAAATACCCTGGGAGACACAGAAGATCTTCCATGTGCCCCCCAACACCCCACTCGCCCCATTGTGAAGTCAGTGCGCCGTGAGGTGAGCTGACGTCACTCTCTGTTTTCTCCACTGGAGCAGGAAGCGGCCGCAACGGCCTTCCCGACGTTGGGGAAGGCCTTGTTTGAAATGGGAGATTCTCCCCTTTCATAAGTGGCCTCCTGAATCGGTTTCCTGGCCCTCGATCACAGGGCCAGGAAACCCCACTAGACACCAGGGATTTTACTTGGGGGGTTGGCCCCCTCAGAAAACAGGCTACCCCTCCGGGGCCATTTTTTTAAAAAAAAAGGTAGGTTTACACAGTGGTATCATTTTTTTACAAAAAAAAAAGAAATTGACAGGGGCAATCTTTTTTTTGAAATAGTTGGATGGTTTCCCTGGGGGCCACTATGGCCCCAAAGGAAACCATACAGCTATTAAAAAATATATAGATCTATATATAGACATATCTAACATCTATGTAGATATATTTAGCTACATATATATATATATATATATATATATATATATATATATATATATATGTACTGATCACTTTTGTCTACGCAAGTGTGGTTTCCCTGGGGGCTGCGATCGGCCCCCAGGAAAACCACACGCACGTATTAAATTGGTCTCTATATAACTATATATATATATATATATATATATATATATATATATATATATATATATATAGGTGCCACCAGTTCTCTTACAGTTGCAGCGTGCGTCTTCGAAGCAATGCACATACTTCAACTGACACGTTTCAACTGTAGCTTTCAGGCAGCAATAAAAAAGTCAAGTAAGCCCTGTGATTATGTTTCTGCTACAAAATGTTCTGACTTTTGTCTAGTGGCATGTTGGAAAATGGGTTATTGGTAGGGCAGGTAGGTACCTACACCTAGCAACAAGCCACAAACCTCCACATAAGTACAGTTAGGTCTCAGTAAATTAATCCCAGCTCTACCCTTGGTAGCTTGGCATCGAGCGTCAAGGCTTAACTTAGGAGACAAAGTGTAAAGCATTCAAATACCACAAAACAGTAATTAAATAAAACACAGGAAACAGTTTAAAAATCCAAAACCAATTTATAAAAATAGCTTATATTTTTATCTTTAAAATGACACAAAAACGATTAAAATCGGTTCAGGGGAACCGGAGATATGAATTTTTAAAGTATTATTATTTTCTAGCGCTTAGAAACAAAAAGCGCCAATCGGGTCATCTGGTTGCACCAGGACCGGGGCAAAGTCAAACTTTCAGGCCGACCGCGATGGAGCCCTGCTCGGCTACAAGTCGCGGGAGGCCTCGGTTAAAAAGTTACCTTCTGACTTAGGCCCTCATTCTGACCTTGGCGGTCGGCGGAGAGGCGGCGGTCGGACCGCGAACAGACCGGCGGTATTAAAAATGGCATTCTGACCGCGGCGGTCACCGCCGCGACCGACCGCCACTTCCCCACTCCGACAGCCACGGCGGTCATGACCGACGGGCTGGAGTCTGCGCACTCCGGTCCAGCGGTCGACCCAAGACCGCCAACGGTATCATGACCCTGCTTACCGCCGCGGTTTCTGGCGTTCGGGAACCGCCATGCGAACCATGGCGGTAGGCACTATCGGGCCAGGGAATTCCTTCCCTGGCACTGATAGGGGTCTCCCCCACCCCCCACTGCCCCCCCGAGTCCTCCCCCCACACCCTCCACCCCCCTGCCACCCCCCAGAGGTGGTACGAACCCCCTCCCCACCCCCACCCCGACATGCACATACACACACCCCGACATGCACACACCCCCAACATGCACATATACACACCCCCTACACACACACATACACAACGGGGACACATACCCGCACACATACATGCCGACATGCGCACCCGCCGAACTACACACATTGCCCATAGGCACAGCAGCACTCCCCGCCCGCATGCACGCACTCACACACCCCCTCTACACACTCACACGCACACCCCCATGCACGCACACATCACACAACATGCCCCCACCCCCTCCCCTCACGGACGATCAACTTACCTTGTGCGTTGGTCCTCCGGGAGGTGACAGGGGCCATGGGGAGGTGACCGCCAACAGAAGACCGCCAACAGAAGACCGCCACACAGAAATGTGGGTCGTAATTCTGTGGGCGGTGTTCTGCTGGCGTGGCGGTGGAGGTTGACCAGTCTCCACTTTCCCGCCGACCACCAGTGTGGCTGCTGGCGGTTTTCCGGCGGAACGCTCCCAGAGGTCAGAATGCGCACAGCGGCATACCGCCGCGGTCGGCGGTCTTCACCGCGGCGGTAACTCGGCGGTCTTGCGAAAAGACCGCCAAGGTCAGAATGTCCCCCTTAGTCTCTTTTTTGATGTTTTTCTTCCCCGGGACGAACCTGCCAGTTGGATCCGACCTCCTGGAGCCCTTGTCCGGATACGCGAAGTCGGTTTCCTCGGTGGTGATTTTTACCTTCGGACTTAGTCGTTTTTTCGAGATGAAAATCCTTCGACCGGGGTAAACCTGGATCTTGATCCGACGTCCGTGAAGCCCTTCTCGGATACGATGGCTGGAAGGTCCCGGTCAACTTTTTACGTTCGGACTTAGTCTCTTTTTTGGATGTTTTTCTTTACCGGGACGAACCACGAAGTCAGGCCGGGTCGCGGTTGAGGCAAGCCGGCTAGAATTTCCGCGTCGGGTCGGTCACTTTATGGAGCTTTTTTAAAAAAATTCTCCAATCTTTTCCAAACTTCTGGGGCTTCACCCAGATGTTCTTTTAAGGTTCTTTTGGGGTCCACAGCTCACCCCAAGGGTCCAGAAGTTCTGTGTTGGTCCTTGGGAAGTGCGGACTTCAACTCCCAGAATGCACCTGGCGCAAACTCCTTTTTGGCCACTGGACAGTGGTCAGCTGGTCACTTTTTCAGGAATTGGTGCAGGGGACTCTGGATAGCAATTTTTCACCTGTAGCAAACAGGGAGTCCCTCCTTGAATCAGTTGAAGCCAGGCAAAGTCCTTCTTGTGGTGAAGCCCAAGTGTGCAGCTGGTGCAGTCCTTCTGAGTGCAGGGTCCAGGTGCAGGCCAGGGGTCCAGCAGGGCAGTCCTTCTTCTTCTTTAGTTCCTTTCTTGTTGAATTCTGGAGGGGATCTGAGGCGTGGGTGCAGGTCTGCCAGTTTTATCCTTGCTCCTGGGTGAAAAGCAGGGGGGTCATGGTCCTCCAATCAGGTACAGGGTCGTCCCCCTGTGATGACCACTTCCTGGGAAGTGTGGCAAAAATCCATTCCAAAAGGCAACAGTCTCCAAAAATCCAACATGGCTGAATCTGATTTTTGGAGGTTACATCTGGCTGAGCCCACCCACTGGTGTGGCTAAAAATCATAAACACACCCCTCTCCTGCCCTCTCCTAATCTAATCAAGGGGGCACCTAGCTGTCTGGGGTTGCAGGATGTGGGGGTGTTGCTGGGTGCTGCAAATGTCCTTCTCTGCCTTTGAAGACCAGTTTGGCAGCCCTCCCCCTTCCTGCCTCACCATCTGCTGAGGGGAGATTCTCTCCCCCAAGCACATTCCTTTGTGTGAAGCCAGGCCACTTCACACCTCATTAAAGTAGCCTGGCAGAAGCTGCTGCAGGCTGGCCAATCAGAGCACAGCAGCAAAAACAATGCAGAGCTGAAATTGGCAACTTTTTAGGTAAAGTCTAAACTTTTTACCTGGACAAGTTATATTAAATCCAACAACTGGAAGTTGTGGGATTTATTACAACAATCAATTTGATACCAAATTCTTGGTATGTAACATTTAAAGAGACTTTAAAATTTAAAATAAAGTCTGCCCATTCTAGCCTATGAAGGCCATTTACTTCAATGAGGGAAAAACGAATTTGGCTGTTTTTACCTCACCAGGGCTTATAAATCTATTTTTATAAAGTCCCTGCTTATAGTTACATGGCACCCAGCCCTAGGGGCACATAGGGCACACCTTAGGGGTGACTTATATGTAAAAATAAGGTAGTTTAAGACTTTGGAAGTACCTTTAATTCCAAAGTCGAATTTGCATATAACTTTAATTTAAAAGCAGCCAGCAAGGCAGGCTTGCTTTTAAAATGACACTGGGCACCTCAGCAATGCACCTAGGTGTGCACCACCTATGCTGTGGTCCCTAAACCTACATGCCCTACCATATACTAGGGACTTATAGGTAGGTTAACTTAGCCAATTATAATTAGCCTAATTTGCATATCCATTTTACACAGAGCACAGGCCCTGGGACTGGTTAGCAGTACCCAGGGCACCATCAGAGTCATGAAAACACCAGCATAAAGTGGAAAATGGGGGCAAAAAGTTATGGGGCCTCTGCAATCAGCTCCAGTTTCTCACATGGCAGTTTTGATGCCATAAAGTAGTGCAGAATTTATATATGCCTACTGCAAAGATCAAATCTGTATTTTATGTAAATAGCTGAGTAGATTAGTAAAGTCAGCCATTTACTGTGCTGTAATACAAATGAAATGTATTTGTGGAGGGGCTATGGAGGTATGAAGGGCACTTTTGCTCTATGGTAGTGAGGGAATAATGATTTTTGGACTGGGCGCTTGATTCGGTAAAGACTGTGATGATTGGTATGTGACAAGGTGAAGTAATAGTGTGTCTTTTTTTAGTGTCTTGAAAGAACGTGCTGATTGTGGGAAGAATTGAAGGTCAGGTGGCCTCTACTGTTGCACGTATCACATACACACACACCCACCAGCAATTATGTGAGAGTCTACGTAGGCTAGTATTTTAGAGCAACAGTTTAACCGGTAGCAGAGATGGCATCTCATTGGATGACTGCTGCTCATGCCCTCACTCAGGTTATAGAGGACAGTTCTGACGTAGGATCAGAGACTAAGACAGCAGATACTGAGACAGCATCTGAGAGATAGGACAATGGCGCAGACACCGGGAATGATTTTTTAGTCGTCGGAGTACCATTCGATAACTCCTCTTCTATTGATTATGAGGAAGGTGATGAGGACAGTCCTACTGTCCATTTGCAAGCACAGTCTGTGCAGCAGGACAATAGCGGTTTAGCCCAACCAAGAGAGCAGGTGCATGCGGCGGCAAGCACAGAGAGAGTGCTCTCTTGGGAGCTCCCCAGTTTAGTTCAGCCCCAAATTCCACTGCCCAAATCATATTTTGGAGACATCAAAATTATCTATTACAAAACAACCTGGTTTTGTAAGGCAGGCACCTGCTTTTTTGGTCCTGGGCTCGGCAGCCATATAGGGAAACCAACCAAAACCAGACATTTTTGGAACCTAGATATCCTGGGGAGTCCACAGAGGTGTGAGTTGTGTGGTTTCCCCAAAGATTTCTTATCCAGAATACCCTGCAAAGGTGAAATGTTGAATAAAAACTCAATTTTTTCTTGCATTTTTGTCACACAAACTACAGGAATATGCTGGGATCCACACCCAGTGTTTTCCCACCTGTCCTAAAACAAAAAGCTACCCCTCTTGAGTACCTGTACCTAGTGCCTGCGTCAGGAATGGATCACCCCAAGGTCAACAGTTACCTTCATGTAATGATCAACATTTACTGTTGTGTGATCTAATAATGTCGCGGGCACTAGGCCTGTCCACACAAGTGAGGTACCATTTTTATCGGGAGACTTGGGGAAATGCTGGGTGGAAGGAAATTTGTGTCTCCTCTCATATTCCAGAACTTTCTATCACCGAAATGTGAGGAAAAGGTGTTTTTTTGCCAAATATTGAGCTTTGCAAAGGAGTATGGGTAACATAACCTGGTGAGAGCACCACAAGTTACCCCATCCTGGGTTCCCCTAGGTGTCTAGTTATAAAAACTTCACAGGTTTTGTAGGTTTTCCTAGGTACCGGCTGACTTAGACACCAAAATCCACAGCTTGGCACTTTCTAAAAAACACATCAGTTTTCAATGTAAAAATTTGATGTGTCCATATTGCATTTAGGGGCGTTTCCTGTCACGGGCACTAGAACTACCCACATAAGTGAGGTACTATTTTTATCCGGAGTCTTGGGGGAATGCTGGGTAGAAGGACGTTTGTAGCTGTTCTCAGATTACAGAACTTTGCAGCACCGAAATCTGAGGGAAAAGTGGTTTAGTTGGCAAATTATGGGCTTTGCAAAGGATTCTGGGTAACAGAACCTGGTGAGAGTTTCACAAGTCACCCCATTCTGGATTTCCCTAGGTGTCTAGTTTCCAAAAGTGTATAGGTTTGCTAGGTTTCCCCAGGTACAGGATGAGCTAGAGGCCAAAATCCACAACTAGGCACTTTGAAAAAAAAACGTCAATTTTCTTTGGAAACATGTGATGTGTCCACATTGTGTTTTGGGGCATTTCCTGTCGCGGGCAGTAGGCTTACCCACACAAGTGAGGTACCATTTTTATTGGGAGACTTTGGGCAATGCTGGGTAGAATGAACTTTGTGGCTCCTCTCTGATTCCAGATCTTTGCAGCACAGAAATCTGAGGGAAAAGTGTTTTTTGACATATTTTGAGGTTTGAAAAGGATTCTGGGTAACAGAACCTGGTGAGAGCCCCACAAGTCACCCCACCTTGGATTCACCCAAGTGTCTAGTTTTCAAACATGCACAGGTTTGATAGGTTTCCCTAGGTGCCAGCTGTGCTAGAGGCCAAAAACCACAGCTAGGCACTTTCCAAAAAACATGTCAGATTTCAATGTAAAAATGTGATGTGTCCATGTTGCGTTTCTTGTTGCAGGCATTAGGCCTACCCAGGCGGGTGAGGTACCATTTTTATCAGAAGACTTGGGGGAATCCATCCATTCGGTAGGCCTGCAAACACTGGCAATGCATGCAGATTGACACTTGTCTATATCTATCACACATGCAACTTTGTCCTCCTTCATCTGTGATTTAACATGTAAGGAAAATAGTTTTCAGGTCAAAGATGATACCCCTTACATGTCTCAATGTAACACATAACAGAGATCACACACAGTCCTTGCAGAGCATAGAAAACATACAGGTGACACTCACTGACAGCAATGGGATCCCTCAACGTGTCCACCTCTGCATTGGTGTATGTGCAGGTCCACCTACAAGACAAAATCATGGAATATTTCTCTGTGAATTTTGAACATGTACACTGTATACATATAAAGCACAGTATATTTCTCTCACAAATATTTTCTGCATGTTGGACATGTGGCATACGGCAAGGCTGACATGGCTTAACGATGACCATATGTATGCCATGTTGCACTGTGTACAGATAATATTAGACAAATCACGTCTCAGGTGCATAAAGTGCAGAAAATGTACCAAACCATCCTTCTTTGCTATATGGTGCAAGATTTGCTGACTTTGATGGCTATGTGAACAGAATAATTTGACAGACCACACTCTGAAAGGTAATAATTTTGCTGGTGCCTTCTCAACTCAATTAATGTTCTGGACAATGAAGCGCACATTAGACAGCAACCACGCTTGTTTCTCTTCTTCACTTAATTTCTTAGGATGTTACTAGTGCACAGTTCATAAACATTGACCATTCATGCCTTGTACAGTCTCTTTAAGGAATTGTGACCAAGTTTCAAAATACATGTATGTTAAATTGTTTGAGGTGAACCAAAAACCATATCCAACCTGTAGTGTGATGAAATGTGAGTGTGCTACCCTACAACATATATGGCGAGTGGCCCCCACAGTTTGGAGTCAGTAATGACCTTGCATAACAGATGACAACACTCCCTGCACAGTGTCAGATGGGTCCCCCACCCCCTCTGGGTCTCACCTGCATTGCATGGTATGTTTGGGCTATTGTTAGGCCAATCTGAACATGCCCTGTTGGCATGGTTTTTGTTTTTAACTGACTCTACCAGTCAAAAAAGCAATAGCAGATTTTTGCTAAAGACACACAACTACAAGCGTATAGAATATAGGTACCTACCAATAGGATCACCACATTCGATTCCAGTATGACCTATCAGATCTGCCTCCTGAAACATGCCATCACCCTTCTGTGCTTGAGTTGGTGGTCAGTGTGTTGGACTCCTAGTACACAGCTCTTGTAGAACCGAACCTTCCCCTACCACTCCTTCTTCTCCCTTGTAGGGTAACCTTGGCTCATCCCCCGTTGAGATCATGCTGGGGAGACAGTGGAACAACAGCCACAGAAGGTCCCCAAACTCCTCCTCACACCGATTCTTCATTCTACCCTTTCCCAACACATCCCTAGCTAAACTACCCACACTTAACTGCAACTAAACTAAAACTAACCCCCTTCCCTAAAACAAATAAACCTAAATAGACATACACCTTTACAATTCAGTGAGCAGAACACAACAAGGATAGCAAAAGACATCAACAAGACCTAAAACGTGATCAATCACAAGAGGAAAAACCAAACAAATCCAATCGCCGGTACAGAAAAGAAGACTATAAGTGAAAGTGTAAGTAGCTTCTTGGTCTGCAGCACTGCAGAGCTATTGCATAATTTCCTGGGTGGATGTGACATGCATCGTTTTTTCTGACACATCGGTAGAGAAATAGTTTATGTGTGATTTACGCAAATGCCTTCCAATGCACAATGCATTGATTTTGATGCATTGGAGTTGATGCATGGCTTCCTACTGACGCTTCGGGTGCAATGCGTCATGCAAAAGGCCAATATGTGTGTTTTGATTGATGCATTGTTTTGTGTGTGGTACAGTGAAGTGAATTGTGCAATGCAGGTAAATACTCCCAGCTCTTACTTTTCTTGCTCAAATGTTCATTGTTGACATGCTTGAAGACTTGGGATATGTTGCATGTGTATGTTAACAGTACGCACACGAGTGACTCATTGCATTCATGGTGCGGACACTGGGCCAGGCAATATATTTCTGTGAAATGCACAGACATATTGTGAATTGTTGAGACCTTGACATTATTATGGCCCTCATCACAACCCTGGCGGACGGTGTTAAAGTGCCAGTAACGCCGCCAACAGGCTGGCGGTAAAAAAAAATGGAATCATGACTACGGTGGAAACCGGCAACACATACAGCCACTTTAACACTCCGACTGCCACGGCGGTAGCAACAAACACTGCGGTGGTAACTGCCAACAGCCAGGCGGAAGACAATGTACCGCCCACTCCATTACAACCCACCCACCTGCCAGCTTTTTCGGGCGGTACCAACGCCATCAAAAGCACAGCAGAAAATGTACTCTGAAGTGAAACGACTCACCTCTCGACACTCAAGGAAGAACCAGGACGCCATGTTGCCCGAGCTGCAGGTGTTCCCCATGCTGGTGTTTCTTCTCATACACGAGAAACACCAACGCCACCCCCGCCAACCACGGTGAGTACTGCACCTAGCACACAAGGGAGGGGGGAAGGAAAAAGAGAGTGATACACACATGCAAAACGCAACACCCCCACCCCCAACACCATACACACAAACAGATGCAACATCATTACATATACACCCCGTAACCCTCAGGAATAAGGCAAGGACAAAAGGAATGGATTAAATTTTGTGTAACATTATAGATTTAGAAAAATACGTTCCTAAAGCAATAAACAGTAAGTACAAGATATACAATAGATACAAAAGGTGGGACAATGCACATGCAAAAATTGTCCATGGCCCACTGGGCCAAAACACATAGGCCAAGCCCACACTTGACTCCTGCCTCAATATGGAGACAACACTGCAGGGGCATCAGGTCGAAAACACACAGGCACCTCAGGGGATGGGGAATGGGGGGCCACCTTAGCCAGAATATGGTACAAAGCCACTGCTCCTGGAGGGGGCTCCATGCCCACTGCTTGATCCTGGGCAGTGCAAGGCCACAGTCTCTCAAGTGGGTGGTTTACCCACTGCTTGGTCCTGGGGAGCGCAAGGCCACAGTCTCTCAAGTGGGTGGTTTGCCCAGTGCTTGGTCCTGGGGAGTGCAAGGCTACAGTCCCTCAAGTGGGTGTTTTGCCCACTGCTTGGTCCTGGGGAGTGGAAGTCCACAGTCTCTCAAGTGGGTGTGTTGCCAACTGCTTGGTCCTGGGGAGTGCAAGGCCACAGTCTCTCAAGTGTGTGGTTTGCCCACTGGTTAGTCCTGGAGAGTGCAAAGCCGCAGTCTCTCTAGTGGGTGGTTTGCCCACTGCTTGGCCCTGGGGAGTGCAAGCCCACAGTCTCTCAAGTGGGTGGTTTGCCTGCTGCTTAGTCCTGGAAAGTGCAAACCGCAGTCTCTCTAGTGGGTGGTTTGCCTACTGCTTGGTCCTGGGGAGTGCAAAGCCACAGTCTCTCAAGTGGATGCCTTCTTCCACTGGTTCTGGAGGGGGCCTTGTGTCCAGTATGCTTCATCCTGGCAAGGAGGGGTTGAGTGGATGCCTTCTTCCACTGGTTCTGGAGGGGGCCTTTTGCCCAGTGTGCTTTATTCTGGCAAGGAGTGGCTGAGTGGATGCCTTCTTCCACTGGTTCTGGAGGGGGCAATGCGCCCTGTAATACAGATGTTTTGGAGTACAAGGTCACAGTCTCTCACCTGGTTGTCACAACAACAGCTTTTACAGGGACCAGGATGCACTGCAGCCCATTTAGTCACCACTACACACTGCTCTACAGCGGTGATGGCTGCTCATTGAATCACAGCTGCGCTGTAGGTGGCGGTGCTGGCAGGGATGGTGGTAGCCTCCAGGCCTTCACCTGCAGCCTCGGACGGCTGCCCACTGGGGCTGCTGCTGGCAGTGGTGTTGCTTGCGGCAGGGCAGGTGCTGCTGCTGGCAGTGGTGGTGGTAGCCTCCAGGCCTTCACCTGCAGCCTCGGACGGCTGCCCGCTGGGGCTACTGCTGCTGGCAGTGGTGCTGCTTGCAGCAGGGCAGGTGGTGGTGCTGGCCGCAGTGCAGGTTGTGGTGCTGGCAATGGGGGTGGTAGCCTCCAGGCCTTCACCTGCAGCCTCAGATGGCTGCCCACTGGGGGGCTCCTGCTGCTGGCAGTGGTGCTGCTTACGGTAGGGCAGGAGGCGGTGCTGGCCGCGGTGCAGGTGGCGGTGCTGGCCGCAGTGCGGATGGCAGTTCTGGAAATTGTGGTGGTATCGTCCAGGCCTTCACCTGCAGCATCAGACGGCTGAAGTTCCATGGCTGGTGTTCTGTGCCCCTTCCTACCCTTAACAGATGGTGGTGTCTCCTTACTTCTGCCAGCTGGAGTCTTTGACTTGGCCTTGCTGACTGTTTGTGCCTCCTTCCCCTTGCTGGATGCTGTCCCCTTCTTGCCCTTGCCAGGTGGAGGACCCTTCTTGGCCTTGACAGGTGTTGGTGGCACACTGGCTGGGCTGACGGGTGCCTCCTTGGAGCCTCTCACAGGTGCAGAAACCACAGAGGCCGTGGACTGGGTGGCTGAGGTGCTGGGCTGGGTTCTGGCCACCCTGGCCCGAGGTGAAGGACGGGGGGATGGGTAGGGAAGAGGTCAATGTTGGCAAGGAAAAGTTTCTTAGGGCCACTGGGGCGGAAAGAGGGTGAAGGTTTGGGAGTCGAGGAAGAGGGAGTAGTTGTAGGAGGTGTCAGTCTGCTGTGTTTGGGTGCAGGTGCATGGGCTGGATGCTGTTGTGAGGTGGATGACTGTTGGCCCACAATATCCCTCCCATCCCCTTACGCACAGACATTGACCACAATACATGCAGCACTCTGCCCAGGACCCCTCATCCTCCCCCTGCAGGAGGCTCACACACACAGCAATCCATACATTCATGGCCCACGCATCATGATCACAGGGTACTCACCTGTTTGTCTGGAGGACCATAGATTAAAGTGTCCTGGGGTAGGACCCCATCCACCCGTATCTCCAACTCCTCCAAAGTGAAGGCAGGGGCCCTTTCCCCAGACACTTGAGCCATTGTCGCTTCCAGACACAGGTCACAGAGGCACTTGCAGTGTAGGTCCTCTCCTGTTGAAGGTCAGGTAGCAAGTGAGTGAACAGATGGAAAATGGCGGTCATGTCCGCGGCAGTGCATACTGTCACTGTCGGCGTACATCGCCATTGGCTCCTGGAACCCATAGGGCCCAATAATAACTAATGCGAAGTTGCACGGCAGTCATCAACCGCCGACTGCAACTGTGCACAACGCCAGTGGAATTACCTCATTTCCACTTGTCTCTCCTAACAGGTCAGGCAGCCGCCATTTCAGGGAGGCACAGGCCATGGCATCTAACTGCGTCACACCAGATATTGGCACATCAACTGACATACTTTTTCTGAAAAACAAACATAGCATATTAATCTGAGTCTATGTTTGAATTTGACCTTCTGTTCACCGTTTTTCACCCTAGAGTTCAACCGCTGAGGATGAATAGGAGATGGAGACATCCCTGTGTACATACCCCTGGTGGACCTGGCGACAATGGAGAACAGGCACATTATCCTGACCTACAGGATTGATAGGGCCCCAATCCAAGAACAGTGTGCCCAGTTAGAGCCAGACCTCATTTCAGCTATCTACCACCCCACAGGTATCCCCCCTCTAGTGCAGATCCTGTCAGTGCTTCATTTCCTGGCAAGTGGTTCCTTCCAAGCAACAGTGGCCATGGCATCAGGGATGTCTCAGTCAATGTTCGCCAACATGCTGACCAGAGTGTTGTCTCCCTGCTGAAACACATGCGCAGCTACACCGTATTCCCCCAGGTGGAGGATTTGGCCACAGTGAAGGCTGACTTTTATGCCCTGGGACATATCCCCAACATCATTGGTGTCATTGATGGTACACATATAGCATTTGTCCCCCCCCCCAGAGAAATGAACAAGTGTTCAGGAATAGAAACAGCTTTCACTCTCTGAATGTGCAGATGGTGTGTTTGGTGGACCAGTACATCTCCCATGTCAATGCAAAGTATCCTGGCTATGTGCATGATGCTTTTATCTTGAGGAATAGCAGCATTCCATATGTGATGTCTCAACTCCAGAGGCACCGGGTGTGGCTAATAGGTGAGCCCATGGTCCCCACCCAGTTGATATAGGTATATGGGTGTGGGTTTGGACCTAAGGGTGAGTGTGTGGCTAACAGGTATCCCTTGATATTTACAGGTGACTCTGGTTACCCCAACCTCTCATGGCTAGGACAAGGGCAGAGGAATGTTACAATGAGGCACTTGGGCAAACAAGGAGGATAATTGAGAGAACCTTTGTCCTCCTGAAGGCCAGATTCCGGTGCCTCCATCTGACAGGTGGATCCCTGTACTACTCACCCATGAAGGTCTGCCAGATCATCGTTGCATGATGCACAACCTGGCCTTGAGATGCCAGGTGCCTTTTCTGCAGGAGGATGAGCCTGGAGATGGTCATGTGGCAGCGGTAGAGCCTGTGGACAGTGACGAAAAGGAGGCAGAGGAAGAAGATGTGGACAACAGAAGTACACTCATTCAACAGTACTTCCAGTGACACACAGGTAAGACACTGTAATATCACCTTCCATTCCAGTTTTGTGTTTGACATTGAACATGGCAGCCTGATTTTCCAAATTCTATGGCCACTTACTGTACCCTTTGGCATCTCTATTTTCAGATCTCTGTGCCCCACTCTGGCTCCTGGTGTGTTTACTGCTACCCATTACAGGTTATACCTATGTGAATATTGCAGTAGATTAGAAATGCAATGTTTACAGTTTGTGAAACTAATACATGTGTCATATAATCCACAGACTCCATACTTAAATTTATTCAAAGGGTGTTTATGTATGTGCTAATAAGTGGAGGGGGTATTGCAATGGACTAGTTTGCTGATGGAGGAAAGTCCAGGGTAGAGTCCAGTCTATTTGTGTCATAGATGCATTGTCCAAGGGGGCATAGGAAGGGGAGCAATGGCAGTTCAAGGTGGACAGGGTGACAGAGTGGGACAGAAGGGTGACAATCAGGAGAGTCTTATTTCCTGGCGGGGTCTTGGCAATGTTCTCTGGCTTCTGCCTGGATTGCAGGGACCGTTTGTGGGGTGGTTCTCCTTCTGCAGAGGGTGGGGTGCCTGTGGCCTGTTAGTCCTGTGGCGGGCTCCATTAGCGCCGGTGGAGGGCTCTTGTTCGGTGTGGCTAGTGTCAGGGGTCCGTTGGTGTGCCACTGCCTCCCTCATGGTGTTGGCCATGTCTGCCAGCACCCCTGCAATTGTGACCAGGGTGGTGTGGATGTCTTTCAGGTCCTCCCTGATCCCCAGGTACTGTCCGTCCTGCAGCCACTGGGTGTCCAGGAATTCATACAGTATCTGGCCCATGGTCTCCTGGGCATGGTGGTATGCTCCCAGGATCCCTGCAAGTGCCTCGTGGAGAGTGGGTTCCCTGGGCCTGTCCTATCCCTGTCGCACAGCAGTCCTCTCAGCTTCCTTGTTGTCCTGTGCCTCTGTCCCCTAAACTTTATACCCACTGCCACTGACTCCAGGTCCCTGATCGTTCTGTGTTTGCAGGGTTGCCTGGGGTTCTTGTAGTGGTGGACACACTGCTGATTGACATGTTCTGGGGACAGAGGTATGGGCCCGCTGGGTGCTGTGCTGGTGTTTCCTAAGGGGGGAGGCTCTGTGGTGGTTTGGGACTGTGGCAGGGTAACCAACTGTCCAGAGGTCCCTGATGTGCCAGGTTGGTCATCGTGATCCAGGCATGCAGAGCTGCTGTCATTACTGTGTAATATATATATATATATATAGAAATATAGATCAATCACAAGAGGAAAAACCAAACAAATCCAATCGCCGGTACAGAAAAGAAGACTATAAGTGAAAGTGTAAGTAGCTTCTTGGTCTGCAGCACTGCAGAGCTATTGCATAATTTCCTGGGTGGATGTGACATGCATCGTTTTTTCTGACACATCGGTAGAGAAATAGTTTATGTGTGATTTACGCAAATGCCTTCCAATGCACAATGCATTGATTTTGATGCATTGGAGTTGATGCATGGCTTCCTACTGACGCTTCGGGTGCAATGCGTCATGCAAAAGGCCAATATGTGTGTTTTGATTGATGCATTGTTTTGTGTGTGGTACAGTGAAGTGAATTGTGCAATGCAGGTAAATACTCCCAGCTCTTACTTTTCTTGCTCAAATGTTCATTGTTGACATGCTTGAAGACTTGGGATATGTTGCATGTGTATGTTAACAGTACGCACACGAGTGACTCATTGCATTCATGGTGCGGACACTGGGCCAGGCAATATATTTCTGTGAAATGCACAGACATATTGTGAATTGTTGAGACCTTGACATTATTATGGCCCTCATCACAACCCTGGCGGACGGTGTTAAAGTGCCAGTAACGCCGCCAACAGGCTGGCGGTAAAAAAAAATGGAATCATGACTACGGTGGAAACCGGCAACACATACAGCCACTTTAACACTCCGACTGCCACGGCGGTAGCAACAAACACTGCGGTGGTAACTGCCAACAGCCAGGCGGAAGACAATGTACCGCCCACTCCATTACAACCCACCCACCTGCCAGCTTTTTCGGGCGGTACCAACGCCATCAAAAGCACGGCAGAAAATGTACTCTGAAGTGAAACGACTCACCTCTCGACACTCAAGGAAGAACCAGGACGCCATGTTGCCCGAGCTGCAGGTGTTCCCCATGCTGGTGTTTCTTCTCATACACGAGAAACACCAACGCCACCCCCGCCAACCACGGTGAGTACTGCACCTAGCACACAAGGGAGGGGGGAAGGAAAAAGAGAGTGATACACACATGCAAAACGCAACACCCCCACCCCCAACACCATACACACAAACAGATGCAACATCATTACATATACACCCCGTAACCCTCAGGAATAAGGCAAGGACAAAAGGAATGGATTAAATTTTGTGTAACATTATAGATTTAGAAAAATACGTTCCTAAAGCAATAAACAGTATGTACAAGATATACAATAGATACAAAAGGTGGGACAATGCACATGCAAAAATTGTCCATGGCCCACTGGGCCAAAACACATAGGCCAAGCCCACACTTGACTCCTGCCTCAATATGGAGACAACACTGCAGGGGCATCAGGTCGAAAACACACAGGCACCTCAGGGGATGGGGAATGGGGGGCCACCTTAGCCAGAATATGGTACAAAGCCACTGCTCCTGGAGGGGGCTCCATGCCCACTGCTTGATCCTGGGCAGTGCAAGGCCACAGTCTCTCAAGTGGGTGGTTTACCCACTGCTTGGTCCTGGGGAGCGCAAGGCCACAGTCTCTCAAGTGGGTGGTTTGCCCAGTGCTTGGTCCTGGGGAGTGCAAGGCTACAGTCCCTCAAGTGGGTGTTTTGCCCACTGCTTGGTCCTGGGGAGTGGAAGTCCACAGTCTCTCAAGTGGGTGTGTTGCCAACTGCTTGGTCCTGGGGAGTGCAAGGCCACAGTCTCTCAAGTGTGTGGTTTGCCCACTGGTTAGTCCTGGAGAGTGCAAAGCCGCAGTCTCTCTAGTGGGTGGTTTGCCCACTGCTTGGCCCTGGGGAGTGCAAGCCCACAGTCTCTCAAGTGGGTGGTTTGCCTGCTGCTTAGTCCTGGAAAGTGCAAACCGCAGTCTCTCTAGTGGGTGGTTTGCCTACTGCTTGGTCCTGGGGAGTGCAAAGCCACAGTCTCTCAAGTGGATGCCTTCTTCCACTGGTTCTGGAGGGGGCCTTGTGTCCAGTATGCTTCATCCTGGCAAGGAGGGGTTGAGTGGATGCCTTCTTCCACTGGTTCTGGAGGGGGCCTTTTGCCCAGTGTGCTTTATTCTGGCAAGGAGTGGCTGAGTGGATGCCTTCTTCCACTGGTTCTGGAGGGGGCAATGCGCCCTGTAATACAGATGTTTTGGAGTACAAGGTCACAGTCTCTCACCTGGTTGTCACAACAACAGCTTTTACAGGGACCAGGATGCACTGCAGCCCATTTAGTCACCACTACACACTGCTCTACAGCGGTGATGGCTGCTCATTGAATCACAGCTGCGCTGTAGGTGGCGGTGCTAGCAGGGATGGTGGTAGCCTCCAGGCCTTCACCTGCAGCCTCGGACGGCTGCCCACTGGGGCTGCTGCTGGCAGTGGTGTTGCTTGCGGCAGGGCAGGTGCTGCTGCTGGCAGTGGTGGTGGTAGCCTCCAGGCCTTCACCTGCAGCCTCGGACGGCTGCCCGCTGGGGCTACTGCTGCTGGCAGTGGTGCTGCTTGCAGCAGGGCAGGTGGTGGTGCTGGCCGCAGTGCAGGTTGTGGTGCTGGCAATGGGGGTGGTAGCCTCCAGGCCTTCACCTGCAGCCTCAGATGGCTGCCCACTGGGGGGCTCCTGCTGCTGGCAGTGGTGCTGCTTACGGTAGGGCAGGAGGCGGTGCTGGCCGCGGTGCAGGTGGCGGTGCTGGCCGCAGTGCGGATGGCAGTTCTGGAAATTGTGGTGGTATCGTCCAGGCCTTCACCTGCAGCATCAGACGGCTGAAGTTCCATGGCTGGTGTTCTGTGCCCCTTCCTACCCTTAACAGATGGTGGTGTCTCCTTACTTCTGCCAGCTGGAGTCTTTGACTTGGCCTTGCTGACTGTTTGTGCCTCCTTCCCCTTGCTGGATGCTGTCCCCTTCTTGCCCTTGCCAGGTGGAGGACCCTTCTTGGCCTTGACAGGTGTTGGTGGCACACTGGCTGGGCTGACGGGTGCCTCCTTGGAGCCTCTCACAGGTGCAGAAACCACAGAGGCCGTGGACTGGGTGGCTGAGGTGCTGGGCTGGGTTCTGGCCACCCTGGCCCGAGGTGAAGGACGGGGGGATGGGTAGGGAAGAGGTCAATGTTGGCAAGGAAAAGTTTCTTAGGGCCACTGGGGCGGAAAGAGGGTGAAGGTTTGGGAGTCGAGGAAGAGGGAGTAGTTGTAGGAGGTGTCAGTCTGCTGTGTTTGGGTGCAGGTGCATGGGCTGGATGCTGTTGTGAGGTGGATGACTGTTGGCCCACAATATCCCTCCCATCCCCTTACGCACAGACATTGACCACAATACATGCAGCACTCTGCCCAGGACCCCTCATCCTCCCCCTGCAGGAGGCTCACACACACAGCAATCCATACATTCATGGCCCACGCATCATGATCACAGGGTACTCACCTGTTTGTCTGGAGGACCATAGATTAAAGTGTCCTGGGGTAGGACCCCATCCACCCGTATCTCCAACTCCTCCAAAGTGAAGGCAGGGGCCCTTTCCCCAGACACTTGAGCCATTGTCGCTTCCAGACACAGGTCACAGAGGCACTTGCAGTGTAGGTCCTCTCCTGTTGAAGGTCAGGTAGCAAGTGAGTGAACAGATGGAAAATGGCGGTCATGTCCGCGGCAGTGCATACTGTCACTGTCGGCGTACATCGCCATTGGCTCCTGGAACCCATAGGGCCCAATAATAACTAATGCGAAGTTGCACGGCAGTCATCAACCGCCGACTGCAACTGTGCACAACGCCAGTGGAATTACCTCATTTCCACTTGTCTCTCCTAACAGGTCAGGCAGCCGCCATTTCAGGGAGGCACAGGCCATGGCATCTAACTGCGTCACACCAGATATTGGCACATCAACTGACATACTTTTTCTGAAAAACAAACATAGCATATTAATCTGAGTCTATGTTTGAATTTGACCTTCTGTTCACCGTTTTTCACCCTAGAGTTCAACCGCTGAGGATGAATAGGAGATGGAGACATCCCTGTGTACATACCCCTGGTGGACCTGGCGACAATGGAGAACAGGCACATTATCCTGACCTACAGGATTGATAGGGCCCCAATCCAAGAACAGTGTGCCCAGTTAGAGCCAGACCTCATTTCAGCTATCTACCACCCCACAGGTATCCCCCCTCTAGTGCAGATCCTGTCAGTGCTTCATTTCCTGGCAAGTGGTTCCTTCCAAGCAACAGTGGCCATGGCATCAGGGATGTCTCAGTCAATGTTCGCCAACATGCTGACCAGAGTGTTGTCTCCCTGCTGAAACACATGCGCAGCTACACCGTATTCCCCCAGGTGGAGGATTTGGCCACAGTGAAGGCTGACTTTTATGCCCTGGGACATATCCCCAACATCATTGGTGTCATTGATGGTACACATATAGCATTTGTCCCCCCCCCCAGAGAAATGAACAAGTGTTCAGGAATAGAAACAGCTTTCACTCTCTGAATGTGCAGATGGTGTGTTTGGTGGACCAGTACATCTCCCATGTCAATGCAAAGTATCCTGGCTATGTGCATGATGCTTTTATCTTGAGGAATAGCAGCATTCCATATGTGATGTCTCAACTCCAGAGGCACCGGGTGTGGCTAATAGGTGAGCCCATGGTCCCCACCCAGTTGATATAGGTATATGGGTGTGGGTTTGGACCTAAGGGTGAGTGTGTGGCTAACAGGTATCCCTTGATATTTACAGGTGACTCTGGTTACCCCAACCTCTCATGGCTAGGACAAGGGCAGAGGAATGTTACAATGAGGCACTTGGGCAAACAAGGAGGATAATTGAGAGAACCTTTGTCCTCCTGAAGGCCAGATTCCGGTGCCTCCATCTGACAGGTGGATCCCTGTACTACTCACCCATGAAGGTCTGCCAGATCATCGTTGCATGATGCACAACCTGGCCTTGAGATGCCAGGTGCCTTTTCTGCAGGAGGATGAGCCTGGAGATGGTCATGTGGCAGCGGTAGAGCCTGTGGACAGTGACGAAAAGGAGGCAGAGGAAGAAGATGTGGACAACAGAAGTACACTCATTCAACAGTACTTCCAGTGACACACAGGTAAGACACTGTAATATCACCTTCCATTCCAGTTTTGTGTTTGACATTGAACATGGCAGCCTGATTTTCCAAATTCTATGGCCACTTACTGTACCCTTTGGCATCTCTATTTTCAGATCTCTGTGCCCCACTCTGGCTCCTGGTGTGTTTACTGCTACCCATTACAGGTTATACCTATGTGAATATTGCAGTAGATTAGAAATGCAATGTTTACAGTTTGTGAAACTAATACATGTGTCATATAATCCACAGACTCCATACTTAAATTTATTCAAAGGGTGTTTATGTATGTGCTAATAAGTGGAGGGGGTATTGCAATGGACTAGTTTGCTGATGGAGGAAAGTCCAGGGTAGAGTCCAGTCTATTTGTGTCATAGATGCATTGTCCAAGGGGGCATAGGAAGGGGAGCAATGGCAGTTCAAGGTGGACAGGGTGACAGAGTGGGACAGAAGGGTGACAATCAGGAGAGTCTTATTTCCTGGCGGGGTCTTGGCAATGTTCTCTGGCTTCTGCCTGGATTGCAGGGACCGTTTGTGGGGTGGTTCTCCTTCTGCAGAGGGTGGGGTGCCTGTGGCCTGTTAGTCCTGTGGCGGGCTCCATTAGCGCCGGTGGAGGGCTCTTGTTCGGTGTGGCTAGTGTCAGGGGCCCGTTGGTGTGCCACTGCCTCCCTCATGGTGTTGGCCATGTCTGCCAGCACCCCTGCAATTGTGACCAGGGTGGTGTGGATGTCTTTCAGGTCCTCCCTGATCCCCAGGTACTGTCCGTCCTGCAGCCACTGGGTGTCCAGGAATTCATACAGTATCTGGCCCATGGTCTCCTGGGCATGGTGGTATGCTCCCAGGATCCCTGCAAGTGCCTCGTGGAGAGTGGGTTCCCTGGGCCTGTCCTATCCCTGTCGCACAGCAGTCCTCTCAGCTTCCTTGTTGTCCTGTGCCTCTGTCCCCTAAACTTTATACCCACTGCCACTGACTCCAGGTCCCTGATCGTTCTGTGTTTGCAGGGTTGCCTGGGGTTCTTGTAGTGGTGGACACACTGCTGATTGACATGTTCTGGGGACAGAGGTATGGGCCCGCTGGGTGCTGTGCTGGTGTTTCCTAAGGGGGGAGGCTCTGTGGTGGTTTGGGACTGTGGCAGGGTAACCAACTGTCCAGAGGTCCCTGATGTGCCAGGTTGGTCATCGTGATCCAGGCATGCAGAGCTGCTGTCATTACTGTGGGCCTCTTCTGTGTGGAGACTGGGTGTGGTTGGCACCTCGTCTCCGGTGACGTTGAGTGTGGGTCCTGTGGGGGTGTAAATGGATTGTTATTGTATCTGCGTGTGCCATCTTGTACATGGATATGTTCCCTCTATGGTTGCTCTTAGCAAAGCAGCTTTGGCTTGTGTGAGTTGTGCTTGGTTTGGCTAAGTGATTGTCACCATTGTCCATGCTGTGGTGATGGGTGTCCATGCAGGTCTGTGATGGGTGTCCATGCATTGATGTTGCATGTAGGGCTTGGTATTGGGATGGGTGGGTTGAGATGGTGGGGTATATGTGAGGTGGTGGAGTGATGGGGTGAGAGTAGGGGTAGAAGTTTGTGATGGCATGCAGGTGGGGGGGAAGTAGTAAAGATTTGACTTACCAGAGTCCAGTCCTCCTGCTACTTCTACGATGCCCTCAGGATGCAGTATTGCCAAGACTTGCTCCTCCCATGTTGTTAGTTGTAGGGGAGGAGATGGGGGTCCACCGCCAGTCCTCTGTACACCTACCTGGTCTTGCAACCACAAAACGTACCTGCCCCATAGGTCGTTCCACCTCTTCCTGATGTGATCCCTTGTTCTGGGGTGCTGTCCCACAGCGTTGACCCTGTCCACAACTCTCCACCATAGCTCCATCTTCCTAGCAATGGACGTCTGCTGCACCTGTGATCCGAAGATCTGTGGCTCTACCCAGATGATTTCCTCCACCATGACCCTTAGCTCCTCCTCTGAGAACCTGGGGTTTCTTTGTGGTGCCATGGGTGTAGTGTGAGTGGTATGTGTGAGGGTGTGTGGCGTGATGTGTTGGGGTGTGTGATGTGAGGTGTATGGATGGTGTATGGGTGATGGTGTTATGTGGCTCAGATTCAGTGGGTGCTCCTGGCTTGTCTCTCTCTCAGTTGGCAATATTTTGTTTTATTGTATGGAGTTGTGGGTATTGTGGGTGTGTGTTTTATATTGGATTGGATGTGTGGGTGTGGTGTGTGTATGTGTGTCAGGTGTGTAGTGTGAATTGTCCAATGTGGTGCTGTTTTGTTAGTGTGTGTGTTTTTTGAGTGCGGCGGTGTGTACCGCCAGTGGTTTACCGTGGTTGAATGTCCGCCGCAGTGATTCATGAGTCATGATGCTGTGGGCGTATTTCTGTTGGCGTAACGGTGTGCGTTTTGGTACCGCAAGTTTATCACTGACCTTTGGGCTGGCGGACTTGTGTGGGTGTCTGTATAGCGGTGGATTTCTCTGTGTGGGTCATAATACCCGTAAGGGTATACTGCCGCGGTCATGGTATATTGGCGGCCATCAGCACGGCGGTAGGTGGCATTTAACGCCAATGTTGTAATGAGGGCCTATGTTTATTACAGTTTGGATTATGCTTGGCTGAATGTAGGCAAAGTAGACTTTTTTATTTCACAGAGATTGCAGTCCTATGCAAATGTTATACATCTTGTTATTCATCTTTGTGCCCAGACTTAAAGATCTTACCATCTGTCTGCATTCCAGATATAGGAAGTGTTATGGATGCAATGCACACTCAGGGAATGACATACACTCGCTGTGTCAACACCAGAGCAGTACGCTCTCTATTGGCGACAAAAATGCAAAAACCCAGCACTCTCAAAACATCATAATTTATGCATTGTGCTGATATGTTGTGGTTTAACCTTTTGCAGAGTTCAATCCTGAAAACTTATTTTTAATGTGCTTACTAATACTGTTCCTTTGCAATGTATTGCTGCAGGTTTTCAGAGTGTGGTAGGGTGTGGTCCATTTCCAGGGCCTTCCAGAGATTTTCCCTGCAACTTGCCTGGGCGTGGTTCTGGGCTGGGCCAAGACTCTATAAAAGAGAGCCAGCCCAACTCCCAGTGCTCACTATTCAGAGGTCCCGGTGCAGAGCAGCAGCTTCTTCCTGAGCTCCTGTCCCGCCGGCCTATTTGGATCTTCCAGTCTTCTGCCCTTCATCCTTCATTGGTGATCATTTTTCCAGGTGGTAAGATGGTGGTTGGACTATCCTGACACCGTTATTTAGAATTTTCATATTCTTGGTTTAATTCTTAAATGAGTAACAGATTACTTGCACGCTACCATTTCTTGACATTTATATGGTAGCTTACAAATAGGCAAGACGGGCAATTTGTTTCATAAAGGTCTGACTTTGTTATTCATTGCCTGCTACCATTTCTTGACATTGACATGGTGGCTTAAGAATCGTCAAGACGCGCGATTCGTTTTATGGTGTTTAAACATTGTTGTCCATTGCGCGCTACTATTTCTTGACATTTACATGATGTTTTATGAATTGGCAGAATGCGCAACTCGTTTCATGAGGATTTAACTTTGTTGTTTATTGCGCGCTACCATTTATTGACATTTACATGGTGGCTTAAGAATCGGCAAAAGAAGCGCGATTCGTTTCATTGTACTTTGATCTTGTTATTTATTGTGAGCTGTTATTTCTTGACATTTACATCGTGTTTTACGAATCGACAAGACGCGCGATTCGATTAATGATGATTCGACTTAGATATTCATTGCGTGCTACCATTTCTTGGCATTTTACATGGTAACACTCAAATCGGCAAGACGCAGAATTCTCTCCTCGAGTTTAATTCATGTTGCTTACTGTATGCCACTATTCTAAGATATTTATTATATATTATTCGAGTTGACAAGTTATGTGATTTGTTTCCTGAATCCATATTGTGTTATTCATGGTGAACAATCCTTTTATGGTGTTTAATATATATATATATATATATATATATATCTGCAATATGCGCAATTTGTGGTGAAACATTTTAAGAGTACACAGAAGGCCAGAGTTTCTACTGTAGATACAATATTGTATGGTCCTATTGTACGTTCTCAAAACAGGATTTATATGACTGGTTTAAAATTTAGTCAGAATGTTTTTCTGATTCTCATGTAAAGGAAAGTACTTGAATAAGAAAGTTTTCATTTAATTCATCTTGATTCCCCTACAGGTATCCGGCCATCTTGAAACTTAGTTTCCATAAATTGCCTCACTCTGGGAACCTATGTATGCTGTAAATGCTATATATTTCCCATTTGATGTTTAACATTTCATGCCTCTTCTAGCTTCCTAAACACAGGACTTTGGAAAGAAAGTAAATTGGTGGTGATCCAGAGAAGTATATCCTGTTTTGTTTATGCTGTCTTTGGGGACACACAGATCATACACTCAGGGGTAGTTTAGAATACATTTCTAATTAAGCTAATTAATGGCCCTCTGGAGATGAAAATGGCACTGTTAGAACACGCTTCATAGGGCCACTGGACATGCAGAAGCTACTGTGCCCAAACGAGGTGGCTGAGGCCTTTTAATCCTGATGTCCTGGGGCGCACTCTACTATTGATTCTGTTCAATTGGGTCAAGCACCCCCTTCTGCACCTCGCTTTCAGTTTGGTAGTGTAGCTCGAGCATTCAAGGCTTCTTCAGGGAAGCTCAGATACAGATCAGTGAAGATGACTCATAACACAATGTGCAAGAGCACATGCAATAAATCAATGTTAAGTCAAATGCTTATTTTAGATTTTTTTTAAAGGATTTGAATTCCAATGTACAGGTAACCAAAAACAACATTCAATAAACAATACCACCCCCTTGAGGTAAGGACTCTAGTAGTTGTCCCTGTATTCCCAACTCTCGTTTAACAGGTGCACTGTTATTCCCCTTTCACTTATGACTGCACTCAGGGAATTTAAACTATTATGCCATACTCAAGAGCTCTCCTCTTTTGGGCTCTGTTCATAAAATAAAGTCACTTAGAGTCAATGGGGGTTGCAGAAACAAAGGTGATATGTCTGTGGCCCCAAAGTCCCGGTTCTCAGCTTACCCATTCCAGAAGTACAAAAGTGGTACAGCGTGGTCCTAGTCTGGATTGGCAAAGCCGGGCTGCACACAGTCACAAGTGCAACTTCTGGCTGGTGCCGTCTCTCTGGCTCTCCTGAGCTGTGCTTACAAGCTGCCCTGATGATTGGAGTTGCTCCGGCTCCAGCGAACACACTGTAAATCTTTATCTCCTTCCTCTGGACTGGGGGTAGCCTCTTTGCTCTGGCGGGATTCCAGTGGTGCCCTCTTTATCTCCTCATGTGCAATCTCTTGCATACTGGCAAATCCTGTCTCAGTTGAAGCAGAATTTTGCCAGGTCACAGGCAACAACTCAGGCTTTCGGTCTCAGCGTAATGAGGGCCCCTCTTGGCTGCTCCAATAGACTCCAGCAAGCCCGGTCATGCTGGCCTCAAGTTGGCTTCCTCACTGGCAACAAAAGTCATGGGAACCATACAGTGCAGTGGGCAAAACCCATTCAGTGTGGCAACAGGATTTTGCCACCGCTCTGTACCTTATTTCAAGGTAGCCCCTCCTGGCATGTGGGGTCAGCAATTTAATCCTCTGCACACGGGTAAAGGCCAGATCGGTGGGAAAGCGAGTTTCTCTCTCTCTGCTCCTTGTCACAGTTCAAAGTGGCCCATCCTGGCATATGGGGTCGCTGGTATTGCTATGTTGCACACGGGCACTTACCAGATCGGTGGAGCACCATTTCTCACACCTGGCTCAGGAGGCACTCACATCTGGTCTCCTCCCTGGATCCCCCTTCCTTCAACATGGTCCTCTCCCTCACTGGCAAACCAGTTTTGGTGAGCAGGCTGGCACTGGTGCACCAGTTTTCAGGACAGGTGATTTTGGTTTCCCTGGGAGATGTCCCCTCACCCAGCAGGGAGACTAGCAGGCTGGGCCCCTAGTCCTGATCACAGGCAGAAGTTTTGCACAGCTTCCCCTTATCATGCAGCACAGCTTGCTGCTGGGCAGGTGACAAAGTTTGAGGCCTCAAACACCCCTGCTTATTGTGCTTTTCCAAACACAAAATGTAATTTAGTCCCTGAGTCTTTGAAGTTGTATGTTGGGGTTCTGCTTCTTTGAAATTCATCTGTCACAGCAGGCAGGACCCAAAAGCTGATTAATTAACCCATAACAAGGTTCTCAGGAGTGACCAGAGTCTACACATGGACTTCAGCAACAGTGATATGTGCATCAAAAGGATAATCCTGGGCCCTCAGACCTACTCTTGATTCCCACATCAGCCCCATCTCCCTCTTCTTGAAATGCGTTCCAGACCCTTCCTTGTGTTCTGTCACTGACTCAAAGAGGCCTGTGAAATGCACAAGGAGAGCAAGGCTCTCCCCTTATTCAGTGCTTGTTCGACCCAGCTTACAGAAATGGTGCAATATACAAATCTGTCAGGGGGTACTCCTGTGCTCCTCATGTTTTCACCAGGCAGGCCCGGGCTTCCCAAATTGGAACCCAAAGTCCTCCATGTTATGTACCAGTGCAGGCACATCTGCACACAGTGTACATTCACAGCACACTTCACTTTCCAGTACTGTTAACCTCATGTACAAAGTTACTGACAGCTTACTCACATGCAGCACACACACTCAGTCTGCTCAAACTGTTCAGTACTGCAATCGCTCTGTACTGTATAAGGGTGTATTATTTTAAAAGCACACCCTGCCAGCACACACACATTTATCAGAACGCATTGTATCAGTCTTCATCTTCTATGTAGTGTGTCTCCTACAAGCACACTTGCATTCATCACATGCTTTCATTATATGCTCACTTCCACAGCAACCTGATGCACACCAGGGGGCAGTTAAACACACATAAGCTGGACTTTTAAAAAGGTGAGAGGGCCTGTAGGGCTCACTTCAGTGACATGGGGTAAAAGGGACATGTTCCCTACTCCTGATCACTACAAGGTATGTTGCCACCACCTCACTAGTGCTGTTTAGCTCCGGCTGAAGAAAGTAGCATTCCACCACTATGAGGGAAGTGCATTGGTCACCCGTCCCAGTCTAAAAAGAATTCAGTCCGTGAGACAGGCCTATGTCATGGCACACACACAGGACTATGACAAAAAAATCAACATTAGGTATCCAGACAACAACACAGTGGGGCACTCAGGGCAGGAGTATATGTCTTTCACCATATAGATGACTTTTCCGTCCCAACAGGCACACTATATCGCTACTCTGCAGAATAATAAAGAACATGATTACAGCTGAGTCTACCCTGCCAGATGCTCATACTGTATGCATTCTTGGTTTATTATGTTTGAAACTATTAATTTGCTGGCCTGTTCCCAACCCAAATTTCCTTGCATAATATATTCGGTTTGCCCCAATGAAATTACTACACTTCTGTCTCTAATGGTAAGTGACTGTTATTCTTGGTTGCTGCATGCTGGCGGACAACATGCTTTGAGATTCTAGCTTTCATTTGCTAAATGAATAACTTCTAGGTTTTGCAATTTTTCTGCACAATGCTGTGTCCAAGAAAATTGTAAAATCTGCTAATAAGGACTTGTAGAAAACAAATCCTCAGGAACTCACACATATTAGGTTGCTGTCACGAAACACTCTAATAATCCTAATGATACTGTATCCATCAGCAATGGGTAAGGTTGCCCTTTGACTCTTTGTACAGCAACCACAAGAGAACTAACCTAGCCTTTAGTGCATGTGCTACTATGGCTCTACAAGCTAAAGTTTGCCCTTTATGCAAACAGCCTGTCTCAAGCTAAGTCCTACCAAATAATAACACAATCAACAATCAACAGATCATCTAATGGCTAAGCAACTTTTAGCTTGATATCTTGACACACTCCACTCCTGTTAGTACCATTTTCTGGACAAATCAACCTGTGCTTCCCCATTCCTGGATCTCAAATAAGTTCCACAAATTGTGGCTTTAAATTATCATCCTGCACAGGAACAACCTCTTTATCCTACTTTACACCTTCTTCTCTGCTGTACAAACGTTTGTAATATTGTCATCCACCTACATTACCAATTACATGGCTAAAACAATTTTTTTAAAATATATTTTATTAACATTTTGTTGTCTTACATTTGTATATTCTCTCCTTGTAACAGTTCGTACTCATTATACATGTCTATCAAACACTCTGCATTTATGATATATATTACTCGTGGTTCGTTGCTCAACTCCTTGGTATTGTAAGCTTCCTTTATGCTTTCATTGGTCCCTGACTCTAGTAAGCTGATCACATTTACATTCTGTGCTATGTTTCTCGCTGTTCTACACTATCATTTTGAATCACGTGAGTAAGCAACCAACTTAATTCCGTTCTAATCTATAGCTTGAGGAAGAAACTAAAAAAATGGAAAGAAAAGGAGTAAGAAAAAGAAAGTTAATGGACCAGGAAACAAGTGGTCAACATAACGGCTTTGTGTGGGTGGGACTTGTATCTGATGATATAAAAAGGCACGGAAGCATAGGAACATGGGAAGGAGGGTCATGCCCAGAGCGCACCAGCTCTCTCAGTGGAGAGAGGGTCAACCACTCTCTCCACCCCCCACCTCTATTGGTGGTGTAGCAAATCGCTAGTCGTACATCTCCATACTACGTCAATCGGTGTGATCTATTTATAGGTTTGGTCACATTCGGGCCCCTATTTGGGAACCTTCCCCTCTGGGTCAACCTCATAGAGTGTGCTACTCATCTCCTATTACAACTTTGGGGCCTGCTGAACTCTTGAATAGACCATCCCAGCTCGACACTAGGTCTTCCCATTCTGGGGTTATAGGAACCTGCCGAATTCCCCTGGCCTCCTCAGCCTTCAGGACCTGCAGCTCAGCGCTAGACCATCTCAAAACATCACCTCTCCAGTCAGTCAGTGAGGGGCGGCCTGAGGCCTTCCAGCCCTTTAAGACTAGTCTTTTATAAAGGGCCAGGGCCAGGTCCAGGAATCTCCCTCTCACCCTCCCTCGTAACGCAGCCACCCTGAGACCCAGTAAGCACAGATCAGGGGTGGACAGCAGTTCTATCCCTAATAACTGAGATAGGATAGACGTCATCTCCCTCCAACCAAATTGAAGCTCCGGGCACCCACACACCATATGGTCAAAGTCCGCATCTCCCCCCCCGACATCTCGGGCATGTCACAGGGGTCCCCCTGTATATACGGAATAGTCGGTGAGGTGTCAGGTACGTCCTATGTAGGTAATTGTATTGAATGTACCTTAACCGCGTGTTACGCGAAATCACCCGGGGGTAGGCCAATGTTTTGTTCCATTCTGAGTCAGACAAGTCCTGCCCGATCGTGTTCCCCCATCTTTCTCTCAAGGAATGTAATGGATCTAGCATGGTCTCTCCCTGGGCCCGATATATCTTGGCGACCAGATGAGGCTCCGCCCTTAATGTCAGCAGTAGGTGCAGCATCCCGTGGGTAGCGGGTTCCGCGTTTATCATGTCCCAGTGGTCTTTCAGGGTGTGCATTAGCCTACCAAAAAGCAAAAACTGACCCCGGGGAACCCCCCCCATTGATAAGTCAGCGAATCCCTTCAGCACACCCTCCTCAAAGCGCCCTCCCACTGTCTCAATCCCCGCACTAGTCCAAGGACCCAGCCCCAGATCTCCCAAGCCCTTGCCCCCGGGCCCCAATGCCAGTGGCGCCAGCGGTAAAGCCGGGGAATGTGGCGGCCCACTCCTACCCTTTTCGTACACCTTTTCCAGCATGTCAACGCAACATTTATCATTATGTTGTTCTCAGGTAGGGCTATTTTCCTGCCTGCCATACGTGCCGCAATCAATGCCGTATCTAATACTCCCTGGGCAGTACACAGGTCTATGTGTCCTCTGCCCACCAGCCAGCCGGATACCCACTGTAGTTGGGCTGCCAGATAACATGCCTCGAAGTCAGGGGCGCCCAGACCACCCATACGGGGCGGTCTACAGATGGTTGTGAATGCAGTGCGCCTGCGTCCGTCGTCCCATATTAGCTCTCTGACCAACGCGTTCAAGACGCGAAACCATGCCGGGGGGATCAGTAATGGCAAGTGGGCAAAGTAATAGAGGAGTAGGGGAAGTATAATCATTTTGGATAGCGCCACTCTGGCCATCACTGATAGTTTTAGTGAGCGCCAAAACCCAACCGAGGACCGCAAGGATCTAAGCACTTTGCCAAGATTACCGTCTCTGAGATCGCCCAACTCGTGAAATATTTGAATGCCCAGGTACTTGAAGGTCCGAGGGGCCCAGTTCACGTCTATCGGAAATTCTCCTGGGCGCGCGCAACCCTGCGTCATGGGAAACACATATGTCTTGCCGCGGTTAATGTATAGTTCCGACACCTCCCCGAAGTCCTCCAAAACCCCTAGGGCCCAGAGGAGACCACTAGCTCCGTCTCTAAGGTAGATTAGTATATCGTCCGCATACAGGGAGACAATGTGCTCGGTTGGCCCCCATTCGATCCCCCTACCCACACCCTCCCCCGTAGCTGGGCCGCCAAAGGCTCAATTGCCAGGGCAAATAGCAGTGGGGACAGAGGGCACCCCTGTCTGGTTCCACGAAACACCGGGTACGCACCAGAGATTGCTCTGCCCGTCCTCACTCTGGCCAATGGAGACGAATACAACAGGTCCACCCATCTAACTCAGTTCTCCCTAAGGCCCATTCTGAACATAACTGCCCTCAAATAATCCCACCTAATCGAGTCGAAAGCCTTCTCGAAATCCACCGCCAGCAAGATCCCCGCTGGTGGTTTCAATTCGTCGAGCATGTGCAAGATAGAGAAAAGATGCCTAAGATTAAGATTAAGGGAGGTGCTTCGTCCAGGGATAAAACCATTCTGGTCAGCGTGTATCAATGTGGTCATGAGGGAGAGCAGTAGGCCGGCCATGATCTTGCCAAGGATCTTAAAGTCACTGTTTAGCATCGATAACGGACGGATGTCGGCCACCAATGCTTCCCTATTGTTGGTCTTGGGGAGTGGCACTACCAGCGCCTCACGCAGCGTGCCAGGCAGTTCTCCACGATGCATCGCCTCCGCATACATATCCGCCAACCTGGGAACCAGTAAGGATTTATGTTTTTTGTAAAAATCCATAGGAAGACCGTCCGTACAAGGGGTCTTCCCAGGGGACAGCTGTGCTATGTCGTCATTTATCTCTTCTGTGGTCACCGGCCCCCAAGGCTGTCCCTATCTTCCGCACTCAGCATCGGCAGGGGGATCTGCATTACGAAATTGTCAAGAGTCCCTGTCTCCAGATTGCTAGGTCTCCTATACAGGTGCATATAATAATCCCCAAATGCGTCATTAATGGGGCCTGGGCTAAGTCTACGATTTCCCCCTCTGCCTAATACATTTGTGATGGGCTCGCTATCTCCACTCGGGCGCACCAGCCATGCCAGTAGCTTACCCGATCTGCCCTCCTCTGACTGTAGGGATGCTAGGTATCTTTGCACATCATGGAATCTGAGCCGTTCCTCACCTTGGGAGTGTTATCTGCCGGCGTGGTCACATTTTTCATCACCTTGTGTTACTGGACCCTGTCTCAGTTCCCCCTCGTGCATGACCTTCTCCAGGGCAGTTAGTTCCCTCTCTAGCGTATGCCTCACCCCCGCCGACTGCCCAAGACAGAAACCCCTCATCACCACCTTGAGCGTCTCCCATTCCACAGCCCTGGAAGAGGTGGATCCGTTGTTAGTCTCAATGCGATACCCTCAGCGTTAACAGTAGTGGATTATGATCCGATATTGTGCGGGCCAGGTATTCAGAGTGGGTCACACCTCGAGCCAGCCCCACAGTGCAGACCACCCTATCAATTCTGGTATGCACCCAGTGGAGGCCTGAATAAAACGAGTAGTCCCTAACCACCGGGTGCCGCACCCGCCAGACATCTACTAAACCCCAAGTGCCCATCCATTCAACCAGTCTTTGAGCTATCTTAATTGACGTCGCCCCTTGTAGTGGTGGGGTGGACCTGTCCATGTTTATATCTAATACTGTGTTGAAGTCCCCTCCGATTCGTACTTTGCCCGTGCGTTGGCGGGTGAGGTGTCTTGATAGGCCTGTCATGAATGAGACCTGGTCTTGATTAGGGGCATAGATGCAACTTAACACCAATGGAGTCCCATGTAGCTTCCCCTCCAATATCACAAACCTGCCCTCTTTGTCTATGTTGGAAGAATCAATCGTTAGGGGGACACCCGCTCTAATCCAAATCAGTACGCTTCTTGCATAAGTTGAATATTCTGTGGCAAACACCTGCCCCCTCCACCTGCGTCTTAATTTCTCTCCCTCTCCCGGTGCCAGATGGGTCACCTGTAGCATTGCCATCTGCACCCCACTTCTCTTTAGGTAGGAAAGAATTCTATGTCTTTTGGCCGGAGTGCCCATCCCGCTGACATTCCAGGTTATGAAATTGTTGTCTGCCATCTTGATCTTACAGCCTGGTAAAAGTGGGCCTGGCGCACCCGGGGCACTGACTGAACCCCCCACATGCCCATACCTTTACAGTGGTCGGTCATCTCCACCCACACTGCCGGTTGAACTCGTAACTGCAAACCCCAACTCCCCATCCCCAGGGCGTACATGGCTAAAACAAACTTTTTGGTTGCCTCTATCATTTGCAGCCCAAAACTACTAATGGTGAAGATTACAACACACTTGGTCTTCATGGAAGAAATTTAAGTTGCTTTTTTCTCCAGCTAATTCCAGGCTCTGAGATGTTCCAATCCAGACACATCTGCTAATTAACAAATACATGTATGAGCTGGTCACATAAATCTCAGGCACCAAAACCTTCACGCTCTGATGCATTTCTTTATGAGTCCTATGAGTGTGTGGGAGCTGATACCCAATAATCATCTGAACCCCAGTTCTCACCCAATTAATTCTGCTCCAGAATCTTTAATGGATCTAGTGGTTGTAAACTACTCTTCTCATGGAAAAACATTCAGTTCAGCAGATTAAAAAGAATAAATAACTAAACAATATTAGTTGAGTTCTAGATCAAACATGAGGCAGAAATGTATTTCTGAATTTTTTAATAATTGCAGTATGGAGACAAATACATGAAAATTCCATGAAGTCTCAATTACAGAAATAGAGAATCATAAAACTCACCGTAATAAATATATGGAGGAACAAATCCAGAGAGTCCAACTCATAAAAAGTACTGACAAAATGCGTACAAGAAAAATCCAAGATAAATGGCCAAAATCTAAGGCAAAAAGAAAAAAATCCTCCACCAGCAAAATGGACCATGGAATTGCACCACCAACATGCTCATAAGAAAAGCAAACAAGATAAAGTTCAAAAGTTTGTATACACAAATCACATCTTCTATTAATAGATTCTGCAAATTGAGCATGGTATGACAACAGTTAAGGTCGCATTGGCAAATCAGAGACAGCAACATAATCTTCTAAATCTTTAACACTAACCTATTTATTAAAGTAAAAGAACTCAGCACAAATTGAAACATTTCTCAAAAAGTTGCTCATAGAATCAACATCCCTTGAGCAGAACTTCCAGTGGAATCCTTGAACATGATGCCTTGGGATCACAATGGAAGCTTCATTCACAATACACACAGCCCAATACAATAGTTCATTTTTTAATCATTGATGTCATTCACTTGATACTCCACGGAAAAGAGAGGAAAGATGATTTGCAACTGGACACTGATTGGGAGGGGGAATGAGCAGGAAGAATATGAACAGACCCCCTAGGACTACATCCATATTAAAATAAATGGTGTCTCGTGAAAATGTGGCATATCTTCTTTACGGTATTAATTACATTTCAAAGTGACTCCATAAGCTTGTTTGAAGTGCAACATAACTTATTCATCAATTATGACTCTATGAATAATTAAAAACCATAAATATGCAAAATAGTTTTCACCCGACATTACACATTTGCTATTTTTTTTTAAAGATACTACAAGTGTGTAACCTTGGTTCTCCTGATCAAACACTGATAATTTTTATACTATTTCAATGAACATCTGCCATGTCTCCTTCACATTGTTAGCAGCATAGGGTTAATATGTCACCCAAAAACGACTGTGGGAAAAGACAACTAGGCAACTGACAAATATTGACCTACCTGGAGAGCCCCTGTTAAATGTATCTGCAACCAGAATGAGATGGCATGGAGCCCGAAATTCTGACTAAAGTGCTCCTCTGATATCTGGGGCAAGGTCCACTCTGAATAAGTACCACAATAAATACAAACTAAACGATGGCCTTAATCAGTGATTATACGTACAGTTACAAAACTTGCAAGAACGTTGGGCCATTCCTTAGAATAGAAAAAAATGTGTTGTATAATGCATACAGTGGTCACTTGACAATAGTACAATGATCATAATCTCACATCTTGGGTTTGGCACAGGGGACCTAGAAAGATAAAAGCAGTGATCTAATGTGATGGCATGCACTGTGTTATTTTAGTCTGTCAAACCGTGGAACACTATTGATATGCCTCTGATTATTTAATTAATGTTGAAGTTAATCTCTCGATTGAAGGGAACAAACATTAAAAGGAAGGCATGGTTTTGAACCTATGAATCATGTTGAAACCGAAAATTCACAACCTCCTATGTATTCATGTTGGATAGGAATGCAAACTATATTGTGAATGTTAACCGACTTTATGCCTGCCCGTTTAGAGTGTGAATGCTTTTCAAACGTGTGTTCACAAAAATGGTTCATTCATACTGTAAATTGTAGCAAGCAGGGCACTGCCATGGATCTGAGTACCTATTCAACAAAACCATAGAATCTAGATGCAGGTTTAAGAATTGCTCGTTGTAATTGGAAATGCATATAGTTGCTTCAATTTTCACAATGGTGTAACTTTCGTTACAGGTGTTTTTATTAGTATCCTCATTTTCAATGTCATGTCTTTATTTTCCGTGTAATTTCGGGAAAAAAATGTCTGTAATTTTCTCTCTTTTCTGCAAAAACTTATTTGGGTCACTTGAGACCATGAACGTCAATTCACCTAAATGCCAGGGGCGCGGAGGTGACATCACACGCCATTTAAACTTTACTTTCACTCACTCACACGTGCAAGTTTACGGATACACACGCATTTACACCTAGACACACTCGTTCACACATAGCATACTCTCACCCACAAGAGCGCACACAACACACATTTAAAAACATTTTCACGAACAGCACCTGGCAGGGAGGGTCATATTCGAGCAAATTGTAATTCATTCTTATAACACTAATTGTGAATTGAACATATTATTCACTCAGTTTAATAAAGAATTGACAAAAAACCCAGAAAAGTGTGTCTGCCCTTGTGTGCCTCGGACTGATGTTTCCCCCTCTGAGGCCAGGGGTCGCAGAAGCGGTGCCAGGGGCAGCTAGCAGCAAGCCAGGGGTCGCGTCCTCGACCTCTGGCGATCCCTACTCCGTGCTTGAGACTCCAAGTATTAATTATCCAGTGTGATTTGAACACATGCATCCGGTCAGGTTTAACGTCCCTCTCTGCAGAGACTGAGTTGAGTACAGCCATCAGCATGTTATTTTGCGGAATAGAAGGAACACTAGCTGTACAGTGTACGTTGGAACAAAAAAAAAAAAATGATACCCATACTCTCACTAAACAAAGGCAGACATGTATAATTAGTAAGCATGTGAAATACAATTTTGTAGATCAGTATTCATCAGGATATGTGTGTAAGTGGCTGTTTTCTTTAGGAATTTGATATAAGTGGGGTTAACATTATGGATCTGTTTTATTTTTCAACTGTATTTTAAATGTCTTTCTAATTAGGTCTTTGAGTGTTTAAACTCATTTGTATTCCAAAATTCCTGTAAGGTGATTGTGTGGAGGCTTAATTATGTGCGGGTGCACCAATCCACCTCTGATTCTGGACATACAAGAGTTGCTAAACCCCAATCCACATACCTACATGTCACTGGAAGTACTGATTAATGAGCTCTGTCCTAGAGTCTGCCATTTCAGCATTTCCAGCCACTGGTCCAGTTGCCTCACGCTCTTTACCTAGCAATGGTATCTGATGTCTCAGGGCTAGATTATGAAGTATGCAGCAGTCAACTATGATTTACCATACCTTTTGGGGCGAGTAGTGGAGGGCACCTCCAGATAGGTCCAGAACCTGAGTCTTGCTTTCAGGAGACTGAAAGTGTGCTCGATTATATGCCTTGTCCTCTAGTGAGCCTCATTCAAACTGAGTTCCATTTCCGTGGCAGGGTACCTCACTAGTGTCAACAGCCAAGGAAGGTTTGGATAGCCAGAGTCACCTGTGTGCACAAATGTAGGACTTGTAAAATAATAGGTACAGTGACTGGGCAGATTTTAATGACAGGTGCCACAACAGTTAAACATATACATATGCATACATACAAAGGAGCCATGCCCTTTCTGTGCATAGTCGTTGTATCATGTGTGGAACATTGCTGTTCCGCAAAATGTAGGAATCATGCACTGATCCTGGAAACTTGGCTGTCACTTAAGAGATGTACTGGTCTGCTAGACACACCACCTTAACATTTATGGAGTGGTAGTCCTGTTCCTATACACCTGTTCATTGGCACTGGGAGGAACCAGCGCTGCATGGGTGTCATCAGTGGCCCCTACCACATGAGGAATGTGTCCCTAATCATAAAAGTCTGCCTTTACATTGGCCCAGTCTGCATTTTGGGGCGAACCTGATGTAGCTGTCCAGGTGCTTTAACAGAGCACACTGTACATCCTTCAAGACAAGACTGAACATGGGCAATAGGGATTGCGTATTGCTAGCAAGAGATCTGGCTCTAACTGTGGACATAGATCCATGATGGTCTCACGATCCAGACAATATACCTGGATTACATGCCTGTTTTCCATGATTCCAAGGTCAACTTGTGGATGGTACACTGGTGGTTGTCTCAATCTCTTCATGGTTGGATATCTATGTTGAGATGAGACAATGTAAAATAAGTAAAGCAGTTGGCACAAGTTAGCACCACAAGGTATATTAGCTCACACTTAACACTATAGAGGATGCGCAGCACTGCTGCCACATACAATACCGACCATGGTAATGTGCATGTTACACCCTCATTGCAGCACATTGGTTGACATGTAAGTCATATAGTACACATGTCACATGTGTAATAGTACATCTGTGGCTGACTGAGCTGTGCTGCACTGATCACACATATTATTGGAATCGAACCATATATAGCCCTCGCCTATGTGCCTCCAAGTATCTAAGCATAGCCATCAACATTCATACAGCCTCAACACATCAATAATTTCACAATTTGATTACAGGGTTACACTACCAAATGGGCGAGTATGTGTATGGCACACTTAAATAGGGTCATCCATGGATTACATGTGCACAAAATGGCAGTCACTTGTCCTGCCGTAGTGGACATTTGGAAGTGACTTAAGTCCACCGGCGGAAGTTGTCATGGCGGTAGGTTGTCGAACTGCTGTGTAAATTGTCATTGGTTAATATCGCTGCCTGTGGATGATTTGGGCCAATGGCGATGACCGCTGGCGGTGATGGTCATGTATGTGGTGGCCGTGACCACAATTTTCTGCGGCCTTGCTCACTTGACTCCTAACATTGTTCCTAGCAAGACCTCCATGATGTGATTTGCTGTGTAGTGCCTCTGGGAGCCATCATGCCACGTGCCACGTCCTGCAGGTGATAGAGCCCCTGCCTTCACCCCAGAAGAACTTGAGAAGTTGGTGGAGGAGGTCCTCCCACTGTATGGACAGCTATATGGGGCACCAGAGGAGTAGGTGAGTCCAATGGACCAGCCATGCGTGTACTGGTGAGGGAGTATATACGTGCAGAGGCTATGTAGTGAAGCGGGGTGAGCAGAGTGGACAGGTACGTGTGGGCACTTGATGTGACAGATGTCCACTCCTGATGGTATGATGCATGTGTACATGACTTTCTCCTTTTGTCTGTGTCATCCATGCAGGTGAACGCCCATCAGAAGAAAGGGATCTGGTGTGCCATCACCAAGCAAGTGCAGACCCTGGGGGTCCACAGCCGGCATAGCACCCATTGTTGCAAGCAGTGGGAAGACCTGAGACGATGGGCCCAGAAGAATTGGAAGGCCCAGCTGGGGATGCCCACCCAATGAGGGAGGGGAGCCCGTCAGAGCCTGACCCCCCTAACGGCCCACATTTTGGAGGTGGCCTATCCTTAGGTGGATGCGTGCTTGAGGGCAGCACAGCAGGTAGAAAGGTGTGAGTACTGACTGTATCTAGATACTTGGCTCTGGTTGTATGATGTTTGCTGCCCCACTGTAGCTTCTGTGACAATGTAGTAAGTAAATCATGTATGTAGACTGGTAGACATGTGGAGTTCCCACGTTGCATGAGTAATAGATGTGACTTCATGGTTTTCTATCAGTCAATAATATTACCTGTACAAGTCATCTCCATGTCTGCACATGGAGATGGTCAAATGACAATGCTACATGTAAAACTCCATCCTTTTCTATGGATGTGAGCTTGTGTAGTACCCTACCCATTGAGTATGACCTGGTCCAGCATATGAGCATTAGTGGCTCTAAGGTGTCAGGCCACTCCCATATGTATTGATCACATGTATTTGCAACTGGCTGACTCTCATCTTTTGGTACAGGGACTATCGACATATGTTACTGGTACAGGCGTAGACTCCATATGAGACAGCCATCTCATTTACATCACAGTTATGTCCTGTATAGTACTGTACTTACGGCTTTGTAGTGGTATCCCCATCGTAGGTTCATCTTCAATCTATGGGGTATGTGAAGATAGCAACAGTAGGCTAATATCATTAGGGTGTCTGATTAGGTATATTGGGATTCATCATGCATTTCCATGTGCTTGACTGGTGTGCATATATCCTTCCTAGCAGAGGGTTTGTTATAGAGGAGGTAAGTGGCTAGGCAGATTTTGATTTTGACAATATGCTATGGCAATGGCATGTGTGTCAATGCTCTACTAATTGCAGTGCAACATAGTTCTTTTTCAGCCTAAATCATGTCTCAATGGTTACTTGGGAGCACATCTGAGGAAGTGGGACAGTGACCACTTGCACCTTGGCTTAGCTGATGTGGGTAATTATGACAGAAGAAGTTTTTTCAGACTTATGATATAGTAATATGTTCTTTACATTGTAACATCATTCCTGTAGCTATCCCATGTGGTGGTAGGATATGTTGTGAGTGCAATGGCAATCATGTAGGGCCATGTGTGTATGATGCATGTCATTTCTGTCTGACATGTGGGTTGTCTGGACTTAGGTACAGGTAATCACAAGTCAGGAATGGTGTGAGTGATATAGGTCTACTCATGCTGTGAAGTAGTACTACTGTAACTGCATGTCTGGTGGAATGGTAGATGCCCTATGATGTAATATGTGGCTTCCAGAATTGATTTTGTTGTGACACAGCACTCAGTGATTGTCTGTGGATGTGTCATGCGTGCCATGTAGGCCATTGTAGATGCATAATGATGTATGATTTGTTGTGTTGTATATGTGTTAGGTGTCTGCAGATCCTCCTCTGTGAGTAGGTCAACATCTTCATTTGGCTCTACCCCAGACTTGTATTCTACACATCAGATCTGGCCTGTATGGGAGTTCAACTTGTTGTGGCTACATCAGTTAATGGATCAATTTTGGCATTTATGTACAGTGTTCTAGGTCAGACATGTAATGTGACTGGCATGTGTTATGTGGTCTGTGAGTGGAGTAGTCATAACTAGCAAGGAATTTTACAGGTGGACATGGGCTGATCAGGTGTAGTTCTAGTACAGCTTTGATGTATATTGCTCAGTCATCTGCTCTTCCAATAGGTGGTAGGAATATGGAGAGGTCTGTTCAGGAATCAGGAAGTCATTTGTACTTCATCCAGGGCACTATGTGCATGTAGAAATGAATTAGCTGGTGATCATGTGGATTACTCCAGTCATACCAACTACTCAGAACATTGATGTGGGTGTGAGGTTTGACATACATGGGTTGCTAGTCATGACATGTTGTGACATGATGTAGGATGTGTGCAATGCCAACACAGATATCCTACCGAGGAGATGTTTACCTACAGATGTGCATTTTTAAATGTGTTTATGTAAGGATTTTTTTAACCCTCTCTCCCTCCCTCTCACTCTCTCTCCTTCCCTCTCTCTCTCTCTCTCTCTCTCTATTTGTGTGCATCAGCATTGGCAGGCAAAGGAGACAGGGCACAGGCAGGTGGGGATGCTGCAGGCCACAAGACTCGGAGTGCTGTGACCAGTGACAGCGAGGCACCCAGTGGGTGAGGGGAGTGCCATGGGGGAGACCGGATCTTCCACTTCATCTTTAGAATCCTCCCCCAGTGGACACTCCCTGGTAGTGGCAGACCCTTCTGGGACCACCCCAGCACCACCTTTGTACACCACCCCCCTAACTACCACTGCTCTCCCTGTAGCTCCCCACCCAGTTGTCTGTGTCCACTCATCCAGGAGGGTGGGAATCTCCTTTGCCGCAAGCACCTCTGCCCTTCCCCCAGTCAGTCCTGCTGCCCCCCGTGATAGGCTATTGACCTCCTGAGGTAGATCTCAGTGGGTCAGTCTACCATTGTTGAAGCCATCTAGGGACTAGCAACTCAAGCGCAACAGAGTAATGCATTCTGGAGGACATTCATGGTGCACTGGCTGGCCTACAGAAATCCTTTTAGGTTCTGGCCGCCACACTGATGACAACCAGTCACATTGTGTCTTCCTTCCCTCCTCCACCTACCTCTTCCCAATCCCATACCACTCTTCCCCTTACCGGCCAAAGCACACATATGTACAAGAATGTACTCACTTCAAGTCCAAGGCTACTGCTGACAGGCACGAGCACCACAAAACCCACCACCGGCATGCACACAGACAACACCCACCTGTAGACACACCAACACCCACTACCTGCACAGACTCACTCACCACCCCCACCTTCACAGACACTACAGTGGACACACCTGCAGACACTCCAATTCAACACAATAGCAGACCCGCAGACATCCACTCCAGTCACCACATCCACAGCCACTGACATACCTGCATGTAGCACATCATCCATACCTGCAGACACCACCCCCAACAGACAGTCTGTCATCCATACACCATGGCATCTCCCAGCATCTCCTCCCACCTCCTCTCAATACACATAAAGACACATAAACACCCACACTCACCCACCCAACAGACACCCAGCACCCACAAGCATTCCTTGCACACACATGCACCTAAGACATCCACCAAGTCACCTCCTACAACCACTCCCTCTCCTTCTACTCCCAAACCCTTTTGCCATGACCGTCCCAATATGTCCAAAAGGTGTTCTTCTTGGAGTCTTTTTTCTTCCCTACTCCTCTTGCACCCCGTGATACCCCCAAACACACTATGTCCAGCCCTTCCACCTCCAAGTCCTCCCCTGCACCTCCTGCTAGTACCCATGCTCCTTTCCCTGCCAAGAAGTCGACCCCTCCCAAGTGTTCTCAGCCCTCAACTAAACCTTGCCTAAGCCCCCCTTCCCAAGCCCAAGTCCAAAGAGCCCTCTCCCAAACCAAAGCCCAACTCTCCCACTTCCCCCATCCCCTGAGGTGCCTGCCTGCCCCCTTGATACCCCTACCCTGTGGAGGTCATGCAGCAGTCAGGAGTCATGTAGGGGCACTCTGAAATGCCACATGTGCATTGTGCACATTCTTCTATGGCCTTTTAATTTGTACATAGTTAAATCTTGATTTGCTTTTTTATTGATATAATATATCTGGACTGAACAGTTGTTGGTCCCACAGTCACATATTTGTCCTCTCTCTCTCTTTCAACATGGCTATTTTGGTCTTGCGTGCTTTGGTGTGTGTGAGTAACATTTGCGTGTGTGTTGGTTGTGCTATCAGTTGTGTCTGGACAGCATGTCTGGGTGTGGGCTTGGCATTTGTCCCACAGTAATGTCTGTGTATTATTTGTAGGACATGTTTGTGTTTGGGACATGCATTTATGCTGATGTGGTGTGGATTGTTTGTGTTGACATGTGTTATTCGTGGTTACTGTGTACGCATGTGTGTGTGGTGATTTGTATATCAGTAACGTTGCGTGGTGTGTTTGTGTGGTATGACGTATGCTTCGTTGTAAGCTTGTGTGATCTTGTGTGTTGGTTGTCAGATGTTGTTAGGTATTGTTGCATGTATGTAATGTCAGCTGGAGGTGTGTATTGTGGTTTTTGATGTTGCTGGTGCTGTGTACCTGCAGGTTTGGGTGTGTTTTGGTAGTGTGTGTGGGCTGTTGTGTGTGTAGTATATGTGTGCATGTTTGTATGTGCATATCAGTGTAAGGGGTACATGTGTGTGTTGGCCTCGCCACCAGTCCCGGATATATATGTTGTGTGCTCCTAGATATATCCACAAATTACAACAGTGACAGGTGAGTGCGTGTACTTATGGTTGTTGTGGTTGTCGCTGGTTTTGGAGTCGTTGTACGAGCAGGAGCATCGGGAAGACGTATAGTTCAGGTTTCCATGGTGGGTCCATACAGGTATGGCTTCCTCAAGGTGAGTGTCTCCTTTTATAGAGTTGCTTTCTGTCAGGGTTTCTGTGGTGGTGTGACTGCAGTTTAAAGCTTGGCGATGTGCAGCCTCGTAATCTGTCCTGCGGAAACATGGTGGGTTGACCGCACTGTCGGTGCCAGTGGTTTGGCTGTATTCAGTTGGGAAAACCACCATGCTCATAATTTGGCGGTCTTCTCCACCTGCCTATTGGTGATATGACTGCCACCTCCAATAAGGCAGTCCTGTGACTGCCAAAGTCATAATGACCCCCTGAGTCATCAGTCAAAGTAGGTCAGACAATCTGCCCTGTTTAGGGCACGCATTCAAATGCATTTCCTTCCTGTTTGGAACCACCAGGCAAAGTCCGGCAGTCCTAAACAGGACAATTAATAATTGACCCTCAAATGCTGGGTGAAGTCTTCCAGCAAGTCAGAAACATTTATTTATTAATTTTCAAAAACACACTATTGGCTAGGGAGTTTTTGCTAGAAAAAAAAAAACTCCTTGTTCGAGTAGACTAAAAATCGCACCTACGCAACAAATCGTCAGTGCCTTTAGAGGAACAACTGTGGTGTTTGTTCCTCTGATTGCACCAATATCTTGGCCAAGTATGTAAAGGTCTCAAAATATGATGGGCTGAAGTCTGACAGGGCAGGAAACTACTTCCCTGTTCTGCCCAGAATACAGCCCACCAGAAGCTACATAAGTACCTTTGGGGGTCATTACAAGCTTGGCGGGCGGCGGCGGTAACCGACGTGCTGCCGCCAATGCGGCCGCACTCCCGTGGACCCCATGACAACATCCCCGCTGGGCCGTCGGGCGCAAACCTAGTTTACGCCCGCCGGCCCAGCGGGGATGCGGCCGCAACATAGAAGCCGGCTCCTTATGGAGCCGGCGGTGTTGCGGCCGTGCGACGGGTGCAGTAGCACTCGTTGCGCTTTTCACTGTCTGCTATGCAGACAGTGAAAAGCTGCACGGGGCCGTGTTAGGGGGCCCCTGCACTGCCCATGCCAGTGGCATGGGCAGTGCAGGGGCCCCCAGGGGCCCCAGGACTCCCCTTACCGCCAGCCTCTTCCTGGCGGTGCAAACCGTCAGAAGCAGGCTGGCCCCTGGCGGTGCGACCGCGGCGCTACCGCCGCGGTCGTAATACGGGTCTCTGTACCGCCAGCCTGTTGGCGGTACGGATGCCACATTACCCCTGGAGGTCTCCGACCGCCAGGGTCGTAATGACCCCCTTTATGTCTACATCTCGTGTATCCAGAGTGTGATGGAAGCATTTGTGTTTAGTCTAGAAACACATTCAGTTCACTCACATTCACATTAAGAACACACACACAAATATCAGTATAGGTGTTGTATGTATCTATTTATTATGAATCAATGACATGGGCATATCTGTGAACGTGAAAGAGTTGATCTGTAAATGTGTTAATTTAGACACCCATACAAATAAGCCACATGTACAAACACACATGTCAAGTGTGTTTGTGTGTGCATGTGAGTGTTTCAATTACCACTGGGCAGGTTTAAAATGTTGAGCCCCTTAAAATCACAAACAGATACATCCTAGTCAGATCTGGTGGCTCAGTGGATTAATTAATCCACTTATTGGATTTGTGAGTGAATTTGTCACCATGGTCACAATTTCAAATCACCGAATATTTAATCATGCTGACATCAATAAAATGAACACTATCAAAGTGGTAAAAATATAGATCAGCTTTCTGTCAATAGCAACAAGGAGTATCTTGTGGTGGCTGGGTACTCTATAAACTCACCTATAATGTATCCCTCATGTTGTTTGTCTATAGGTTTTTCTGGACCTTTATATATGTCATTGTGTGTGTATCCATGGGAGAAACATACAGATTCTCCCTTGGCCTAACCCTTTCAATAACACATATACATAGAGGAGGCTATTGATTAGCAGCTTGAGCTACTGGAGCATCACTTTTTGTGAAGGTCTGGTGCGCAAACTTCTCAACCATATTTATGAGGCCACGGAAAGCCACTTTGCATGACTTAAAATGGCCTCATATATATGGAGTAAGGAAAGTCACTGCAAGTCATCGTTTTGCCTTACTCTGTGCCAGGGAGGCGATCCATGGGTATTTCAGTGGGTTTTCCCAAGCAACACCCATGGATTCTGATGGTGCCCCAGATTTATAAAATCACATATACCTGGGGAAGTACCAACACTGTAAGCCTCCCGAGGTGAGGGGTAACAAAGAGAAATATTTAAATTTCTCCTCATTTTTTCCTCTTTCCATATGTGTTACGTTCTGTAGCACACATGGAAGGATGAAAACGCCTCTTAGGGATTGCTTTTGTGCAGGAAGATGCCCCTTTCTGCACAAACACAATCCTGCATGCAACGGAGGCACCTTTGCATCATGGTGCAAAGGGGCCTGCTTTGGCACTAGGCTGCTGAAACGGCATAAGCGAAGGGAGAAAGGACAGGAATGCACCATATTGAATAAATACAGTGCATTCCAGCCCTTTCACTTTGGTATAGGGCCGCACAGCAATATGACTTCCTGTGCTGCCATACAACAAATCCCCATAGCTTTGGCCGTGGATATAATAACCTCTGTGTCAAGTCTCTCTCAAGGCATTCTAGAGCAGCAATGATCACTGTTGTTGTCTCATTGTGCAAATAAGAATACAGCTTATGATCAGTGATAGGGGTTTTTGGGTTAGCACCGAGAATCATTTTCAGTGAATACATCTTGCTGTCAACCAGTGACAGAAGGGCTCCACGAGTGAAGTCTTGTGGGTGCCTGCTTTACTATTTGGAAGTGCGACCATATACATTAGAGGCTCAGTAAAAGGAGCAATTGTGATTGTGTGCCCCCTTCTGATGTGCATTTTATAAGATGCTATGGCCAAAATATTTGAAACATATACAAATGCTAATTTTGCACACCCACAATAACATTATCGTTATGTTAATATTAATATGAATGCTGAAGTAGTGTACCATTTTTAAGCATGCCTAGTCAGTGGCTGAAGGACGACAAAGGACGACATATTTTGAAGCTGTAAAACTGATTAATTCTAGACATACCTACTGGTCAGTGATGATATAAGTGGAACTTCTAGCACCAGTTCTGTACCTTACAATATGGAACTGCTAGGCAGGTTTGAATCTTTTCTTCTGACAGTGGTTTTTCTGATGATTCTTTGTTGAATTTGTGTTGCAGATTTTGGGCTGGACTTATATATTTGCAGGTGGCCCATTTCCCTGCCATAGTGACGGAGGTGCTTAGAAATGTACTCTGGCCTAGCAGACATTTGTAGCACTGACAGGAACCGCCGTCATGGCATTTCATGGCAATTCTTGCCAATGCTTTGTAAGATTGAGCACAGGATGTTTTACTTTTCTAATTAGTTGCTATTCCGCAAAGTGTTGTTAATACTTTCATTGTACAACATTTCACTGTGTACCTCTGCCCAAGGCTGCTTAAGGCTGTACATGGTAATTTATCTAGTATTGCTGCCACAAGAGCGGATAGCCAACTTTGACATTTAGACACCTCAAGCCTGTTTCTCAGAACATAACACATTTTGTTATCAAAACATCACACAGACCAAAGTAGGTTAGAGAGGTCATTCCAGCCAGAGGATCCATCCATTACTGTATGCCACTTCATTGTAACATTGCTGACCTCAGCCCAGTATCTGCAACCAACTGAGGAGATGGTGGGCAGACCCCTGTTTTTCAGGTTTGGGAGTGGGTGTTCCTTCCATGGACTTAGTATGGGCAGAGAAGGGCTATCACTGCCATACTCTCATGTTGATGCGAGAAAGTGTAGATAGGAATTCTTAGGCAGAGGTGTATTCCAATATGCTTAGATTGTTTAGTTGCTTTTCACTCATTGTAACAATTCTAACTGTGCTATGTTTCATCTTCCTAGTAATTGCAGCACATACATTTTATGTTAGATTGAAGTCTTTTCAACAAATGCATTGAAAACTGTCCTGCATCTTTGTCTGCCTCTGTGTGTGTGTGTGTGTGAGAGATCAGTGCTAACTAGAGAAAGAGGCATGATCTGCCAACCAGACTTCCCCGAGGAATCAGAGAGTATAATGCATCAGGCTGCCACAAATCACCTTTATTTTAGATTTGGGTGGGGTGCTGCTAGCTAGCTGAAAATGTTAGGCTGACAGCCTCCAGATTTTGTGAGACTGTTTTACTTTACTCTCGACAGAGCCAAGATATACACACTGAAAGGAGTCGAAAAGATTCTCTGGAATACACTTCATAATCTGAAGAAGACATTTATTATAGCTTTTTGCAAGGTTCGTGAAGGAAGGTTTGAATAGTAAAATGTGTACTTCCAAAATGTGCAACAACAATGTGAGACTATGTATAAAAAGTCTTCAATCTATAAACAGCAAATATATACATACAAAGATACAAACACTTATATATTGATATATAGATATATATTCATATGCAATGCAAAGCAAATAATCAATAAAAATTCATCACCGTAGGGACTGCAAGACGCTTCATCTTTCTCATGCCAGCAAGAAGACGACCCCTGTTCAACTGCGAGAAAGAGATCCTCACAGGAAAATGTCAGGCATTTGACGTCCAATCCTGACGAGGTCTCGGAATTCATCGCCACTGAGCAGGTCCTTCTTTTTATATCTTAAACAACAATGAGAGAACCTTCAAGAAAGCCCTCCCTCTCAGATGGAAATATTCAAAAATGCTGGCTTGTTTAGGTAAACCTAGAAAGGAATGTGTTGAGAGCTGGCCATCGTCCCGAGACATGCCCTTCAAAGTCAAACTGTTCTCTTGCCTATGATAAACACTAGCTTGTTACGGCCTTATCATACTAACTGCTCACCTCCTACATGTCGTGTACCAGCCCTGGCTCTTCGGTGAGAAGAAAAACAGGTAGAAGTAGAAAAACACATTGCATAACATGTTTGCACGGAAAAATACTTTAACATGGAAGCAAAGCTAAGCTGAACACAAAATGGAGTCTGTAACCAGTGACCACTAAAGTGCCAATAGGCAGCTAAGCCAGGTGCAAAGCAGTGTGACACGACATCATGGTCAATACTCAAATAACATTACAGGGACTGACTCAGTCACCCACACGTGGTGGTGCTGCCACCCAAAATTAGTAGTCTTATCTGATAAGACTCCTACAACATTGCGACACCAATGTTGGTAAGTCACTAACTTCACAGATCTCCTGAGTATCTCTTTCTCACACATGCTAAAAGTACCCTAATTACCTTATAAGTAGATGTCTGTGTTGTTAGGGATAAATCTTCCTCAGTTGAATAGGGAGTACCTATCTTAAGCTGTAGGTTATTCAATCATGAACCTTAAATCTTAGGCTGTAGGTTGTTCAAGCTTAAATCTTAAAAGGATTCTTGGTTGGTGTTCCCAACTCTGATCCTTATCTTTGGATATGGCTAATGAACAACCAGTAAATATCCCAGAAAACTGTAGACAACCTGTCACACATTTACTCTTAACCACTGGACTAACTAATGAAGGTGGTGAAGTTACATTTGTGGTTGAGGCACACAACGCTTACAGAACAGAAATATTCTACTCATGGGTCACCTTTCCTGAAGTTAATGCAGACTCACATACATTTCACACATACAGAATAGAGAATGTACCACAACAAATCAGAGCATACCAATACTTATAGATACCTCTAACTGATCAAGAATACCATGATTGGCTTAATGATGCCCACCCACATGTACTACAACCTGATAAGATTAGGTCCCTTATGTAATGATGGACCTACATGGCCACCATTAGCCACATACACACCAAATCCCAAAATACAAGCTATGCAAGCAGCCAAAGTGTGGACATTAAACAAAGGGCTCCCTGTTTTAAGGTATTTATTTTTTGACGTGTCTGTCTGTATTTATCCATACTAATTTTTGGGTCATCTTTTTGGTATTTACCCATGTTTATTTTGTATTTTGAGAATAAATAGAGTAGCAAAATGATAGGTTTCCACATTTAGTAAATTTTGATAAATATGCTCTGATACTTTGTTGCCTGTCGTGTTTTAGCAAGTTAAGCAGTCAAATATAACAAAACACTACACCCTTAGATTAATATTAGCAGTATACCAAATAAATGTTAACATATGCCTGTACTTAATAAAATCTCATCCTATTGTTTTTACCCCCATTTTGTCTAGCTGCTCAGCGGTAAGCTTGGAATACATGAAGGACAACATGGAGAGTCACTCACAAGAAGCTCAATTTTCTGTATTTTTCCACTTTTAAAAATAAATACAGACAGGAAACACACTATTTTCTGTCTAAATTTATCAGTAAAAATTGTAAAGTTGGAGCTTTAATTATACAATCACCTAGTAGTTATATATAGATACTTAATTCAATTAGTAATTTGGACTTTAAACACTGCCATAGTGAGGGCTGCTCCAACTATAAATCAGTAGGCTGTTACAGGGATAAATCTGTAAACTGTCCATTCAATAATGGGAAAAGCTATAAATCAATTGACTGTTACAGGGACAAACACGCAAACTGTCCATTAAATAATGGGAAAAACACACACTACAAGAAAAAGATCTGTTCTAAGTTGCACAAAAAGAAAATCAGCTGGATGCAGTGTTTCCCTATACGGGACCCCAAGATAAACATACAATTCTCACAATATGCTTGCCTATTGTAATGATTTCCTCTACAGAGGACTGTCCCAATTGGGGTGTGGTCTTTGCTACAATGTATACCACCATACATGGTACACCAACATTTGCAAGCCTTCTAGAAGTGTTAAAACAAATTCAAAATGAACCCGGGCTGGTCCCTGCCCTTGACTTGGAGATGAAACTGATGCTCAGTTTTGACACAGTGTCCTCCATTATTTGGGTAATATTAAAGGGGAAGCAGCAGCATTGGCTATTCACCAGCAGCTCTTGGAGATTCCTCAACAGGATCAGGAGCGTGAGGTGCCAAAAATTATTTCTGAAACCTATATTAATATAGATCAGGATAGTCTGGGATCCAGACCAACTAAACCACAACTACAGAGCACTTCCAGAAAGGAAGGTACTAAGCAGGCACAACAGAGCTCTAAATTGCATGGATAAACAAAAACTTAATTAAGAAAGATGAAGCCCAAGAAGAGAATCTCTGCAACTGGATACCTAAAAAAAAATTATACAAGCTTAGAAATAGGGAAACTTCAAAAACTCTTTACAGATACCAACATACTGACAGTCACCCATCTCGTCCCTTTCAGGACACATTGCATAAACAGAGTGAGAGAGGGGGCGGTCGGAACTCAGCATTCACTATGTGAAGCCAAAAAAATTCACAATGTTCTTCAGAAACATTTACAAAAAAGGAAGAGAAACTTCCACAGCAAACGCCCCAATTCAAAAAGAAAAAGGTTGCAGTTATTTTGGTCAAACATGCAAAAATATTGAGAACACTTCTTAAGAACAGGATGTGGGCAGTGACTCAGCTAGACAGTGCAGAAGAGGTCACAGTATGTCACCAGAATCTTATAGATCTTCTGGATTTGACACCGACTAATTACTTCCTTGAAGTCAAAACAGAGGACAGGCGCATCTCCCCACGAGAAAGGGTTTACAAACTAAACATACAGATTGAGGAAGATAAAGAGTGCACTATAATAGTTATCCTCTCGAGAAGATTATCACTAAATTATGACATTTTATTGGCAGAAAAGTATGGCCCACCTGAATTTGTCCCCGTGCTTCCAAAGGGGGAAGATGTCATTTTGCGTTTTTTCTCAGTCCTAGTTCCAGGCACAGTAAAAGAAGCTTATGCCGCAAATTAGGCATCGGCACAAGCGTCAGTGCTGTATCACAACCACATAGGGTGTGATAGAGATTCCCCCTACTGTTTTATTTCAATAAGATCCACTCCACCGATCCAACCTAAGTACCCAATTAAACATAAGGCTAAAGTACCAGTGAAAGAAATTAGCACACAACTTGAGTACTAGGGAGTAATGGAACCCTGTGTCTCTGCAATGAATAACCACTTTTTTGCCATAGCAACACCTGACCATTCATATAGAATAGTGTAACATTAGACACTTAAACAGTCACACACACACATTTGCAGTACAAAATGCACAAAGCACAGCACTTATTGAGTAGTGTGTAAAAAATTCAAAACAGCCTTGGATATTTCCAATAGTTTTCCCGCCAAAATCTAGAGCCTGAAAGTCAGGACTTGAGTACCTTTACAGCATTTGTATCCCAAAGGAAATTTTCCCATTTACCTCAAGGGTATCAGAACAGTCTAGGATTGTTTTCTACCCGTGTGACATTAATGTTAAATGATTTTAATTCTGAGGCATTGTCCTATGTGAATGATATCTCTCTCACAGATGACAACCTCAATGCACATTTACCACAGGTGAATTCCATTAATTGGGGATTCCTTACCCAAACCTATAAATTCAGTTTTAAGAAAACAAAAATTGCGTTTCTAAGTATCTAATTTGTTAGGATACAAATTATTATCATGTAAGGGCAAGAGCCCAGCCCTATACTTTCTAGAAAAATGTGCACAAACTACAACTTCCATATACCATCAGAAAGCTACAGGCATTACTGTGCTTTTTTAACTTTGCCAGAACATACATTCCTGAATGTGTGCAAAAGCATTACAGCAAAGTTGGATTCAATGAGTGACGTCTCTGCCAGCCACTGATGTCAATTATGTTTTTGACCCAAAACTTTAGACCCAATAATTCCTTCAATATGATCTTGAGTACCCCATGTTCACTAATATTGTGCCTATTGACCAGTACAGAAGGATCATCTATATGATGGTTCAGCACAGCCAGCTATAGGTATCAAACACTATTACTCAACCACTTGAGCAGCCATTAGCAGAGTAATGATGGATGGTAAATTTGTTCCCTCAACATACCTACACACAGACCCTAGGGGGCAGCAAAGCACACCTTGCAGAGCTTACGGCTCTAATTATGGCACTTAAACACATAGATCCTGAACTTTCTACTTTGATTGTGTGTGATTTGTACTATTGTGTCCAGTCCTTCAATGAATACTTATATTACTGGTACCTAAACAGGTTCAGAGATTTAAAAGAGAACACCGTCAACCATAGATTCTTGAGGAGGAGGGTAGCAGATCTTAAAGAAAGGCTATCAAAAGCTTAGTAGTTCATACATTGGGCCATCAACGTGTTGGAATGCATAATGTAGGAAGCACTTTGGCTGATGAATCTGCCTAATCTGCAGGTGCTATGGCTTCTGTGGCTGTGATTACTCAATGTCATATGACACTGAATGATGTAACACTGGCTGCTGGGAAAGCCTCTGCTGACAGCAAGCCCTTACCAAAAGCACAGCCTGTAAAATAATCCTACCACTTAAGTGCCAAAAACATTTCATTTGCAACAATTCAGGGGTGGGTGATCGGGTGATCTCTAACCAAGACCAGAGATTAGATTTCATTAAAGCAGCGCAAGAGGCCCATCCCTATTGCAAAAAAGCTGTTGATGGCCAGGTATATACAAACAGACCAAAAAGTTGTCCTTTGCTGTGACATCTGCCAACAAATGAAAGAGTCTACCATCAAATGCCTACTCTGAACAGCCCTCTTAGTTTCCAACAAGCCACTACACTGTGTGAACCTGGACCATTGTGGTCCCTTACAACCTGATGGTGCATACAAATACATCCTTTTCTCTATATATTCATGCTCCAGATTTCTATGGGTATACTCACAATGACTAGTTGATGTTCAAACAGTTATAAAAAACGTGCAAGTCTTCATTGGGACTGTTGCAGCATTTCACTTGGGCAAGGGCCCTGTTTTTGTCTTCAGGTCATTCAGGGACACCATGGAAGTGATGGGTGCTTAACTCAATTTCTTGCCTCCCTACCATCCTGATGGAAATTCGGTTGTGGACCAGAAAAAAACAAGACTTAACACTATCAAGATCTTAGCTAGCTTTATCACCTATATGGGGTCCGGAGAGCACTAAATAATCTGCCTAGAATGTCCTTGGCAGGACATACACCTTATGAGGCTCTATTTGGGATATATATGTATGTCTCAGACTTTGATGGCCCTGGAGCGGTGGTGGCAGAAACACCTTTTGGCATAATAGAATGTGTTGCTGTTGTACAGGAAATACAACAATTCTGTGATGAAAATTCATCTACATATGCTGCCATTTTGGGAATGAGGGATTTGCCAACATCATCTATCAGCTGGATTCCTAAAGTTGGGGATCTAGTGAGTGAAACAATTGCTGCAAAGAAGGAGTTTGGATTGTTTTTGTCATTGTTTTCTTCTGCTGATACATGGTCACTGTCTTCCTGAATGCTCTGCTGTTGAACTGGTGGATGAGGTTTTTAGTCCATACCTATCATCCCATATGGTCCGAAGAGACTTTCCCCTTGTGAACATTTCCCAATTCCAGATTGGATTATTTGGGATAAAGTACTGTATATCATCTTTGGCTTTACAGATGTCATTCAAATTGAATATTATATTGTATTTGATAGTGAAGATGTTTATATGACAACTGCAAAATAATGGGAAATGTTCTGTTATCATGATTATGGACATTTTTGTTCTGCACAAAGCTGGTACTCCAAGATTAGTTTATAACTGCACACAATGGGAACATTGTCCAACTCCACCATTAGGAAGTTCTAAAACATATGTAGACAAGTTTGCATGTTTTACTGGGCATGATGCTAAGAATGCTAAGTCATATTATAATGAATTACCTCTCTCTAAAGTGAGAAAAATAGTGCTAACTGACACCAAATTGATTTATTCAGATCCCTTTGTCTCCCAGCTAGCCATTAAAGGCTCTGAGTTTTGGATGACAACAATTGATTTGAAGAGTGTGTGAGGGACACAACATTGTCAGATACAGGATAGGGAAACTTTATTTAGAGCATTCCCTATTCCTTTGAAAATTATTGACACAGTTCAGCAAACAACTTTCCTTGGTAAGCAAAGATAAAAGAACTGAATGCCCCCAGTGTTCTCACCTTTGCAAAATTTGAAAATTATGAAAAGCTTTTAAATGTCACTAAAGAACAGCTAAAAAGTTGGGTTCATAATGGTACATTTAATTAATCACTTTCACATTCTGACAGATGGTTACTGTAGCCAGTGGAGAGAGAGCCGACCTGACCCTTGTTATATCACAGTACAACACTCAGGTATTGTCACAACATATAGGCCCTCATTACGACCCTGGCGGACGGCGGAATTATGGAGAAAAGTACTGCCAACAGGCTGGTGGTACTTTTCCCCATAATATGACATTGGCAGTTTGTCTCAAGCCAAACCGCCAATGTACCAGTCCGTCCACCACGGCGGTAACAGCTGACAGGCTGGAGACTTCAGTCTCCAGCCAGGCAGCTGTCACTAGCCCGCCTGCGGGATTATGACCCCGCCTACCACCATGGTTTTTCTGGCATGCTTACCGCCACAAAAACCAGGGTGGTAGGCACTATCAGTGACAGGGGAATTGCTTCCCTGTCACTGATAGGGGTCTTTCCCTGACACCCTCCCCGGGTTCCTCCCCCACCCCTATCACTCTCCAGACCCACCCCCAACATACATGCACCTTCACACACCATCTCACACACTCATACACACTTATACCCACATTCTCCCATGCATGCATTCATCTATTAAAACACACATCCAAACACACATACATACACACACACATTCACACAACACAACACAACATACACGCACTCGCACATCTACACATGCACACACATACTACATGCAATGCACACCCGCATTCACGCACACACAAACATACACACACCCACACACACACAACACCCCCCCCCTGTCGGACATACCACCCTGAATGCACCCTATCTCATCTGATCTCAGCAGCTAAGCAGGGTCAGGCCTGGTTAGTACTTGGATGGGAGACCGCCTGCGAATACCAGGTGCTGTAGGCACCAAGTAAATCTTTTGGAGAGCAACAATACTGTTAGTCATGCAGACGGATGTCATTTCAATCTATGTGTTGGGGAATATATTGACATATGTGTTTTAGCTGTTGAAGGAAATAGTTTGTTTGTTTTCAATGTTTTCGCACATTATTATTTTCTATGATTAATCTGAATAAATTCTGAAATTAAGTTTCACTTCTAACGGGTAGTTTGATTACCCCCTTTTAGGATGAATTCTTATGTTATTCGTTCCTACTAATTTACCACATGTCCATGTGAGGTCTTCTGTTTACCCAGGTCTGGTAGGGTTATGTGGGTAGATCTCTGTCAGTATGTATTCAGGGGGGTCCTCCGGCAGGAGACTGGATGGGGCGCTGCTGCCAGTAGCAGCATCCACTAGCAGGACACCGCTAGGCCGTATCATGTATCATGATACGGTCTATAGGTGGACTAATGGTGTGGTGCAGCTGCTAGCAGCAGCGCCACATTACCGCCATCCGCCACCATGACCGCAGCTGGAATTCCGCCATCCTTCTGGCGTAATTCAGGCTACATTCATAATATGGCAGACGGACAAAAGACTGTCGCCGCAGCGGTAGGCGGTTTTTACCGCCACTGTCATAATGAGGGCCATAGTGTGGGCAAGCTATGCCAACTGTGGTTATGCTCTTCCACATTAATATCTGTAAACAAACCGCTCAGTCTTCTTTCCAAAGCTATAGACTTACAGAATTTCTTGGTAGATCCTAGAAAGCCATGCTCAAAATGTTTTTTATATGCCACATGTAATGAGATATGAAAGCTTTTGCAAATAGAAGCAGCCACATGTTTGAGGCAGATTGATAAGGAAAATATGGAGAAGGTTCTAACTATTGTCGATAATGGTATGAACACATTGTCCAAACACATTTACAAACTAAAGGCCTCATTATGACATTGACCGCAAATGCCGCCTACCGCCGCTGCGACGGCCTCCAACATACCGTTGCCGTGGCTACAGACTGAACATCGAATTATGGCTGGCGAAATTCCGGCTTCCGGCTATGGTCATGGTGCCAGCAGCAGCGCCACACCAGCAAAACACCACCTATGGTATCATATTCCATGATAAAGCCTGCCGATGTTTTGCTGGCGGATGCTGCTGTTGGCAGCAGCCTGCGTCCTGTCTCCTGCCAGAGGATCCCCTCCACGGAGGTAAGTCGTGTTCTCTGACAGGAGAGGTGGGTGGAGGGTGTTGTGTGTGTGTGTGTATGGGGTGTGTGTGATTTTAATTGAATGTGTGCATGTGTGTGTAAAACGTGTGTGCATGAGTGGGTGTGTGTGTACGTGCATGATGTGTCGTGTGATTGCGTGTTTGCCTGGATGTATGTTTGTGCGCGTTGCTGTGAGTATGTATGAATGTATGCAAGCATGGGTGAATGTGTGTATGTGTGTGTGTTTGTATGTATGTGCATGTATGTGTGTATATGTGGTCGTTGGGAGGGGGAAGGAGCGGAAGGGGAGGACTCAGGGGAGGGGGGCGGGGGAGACCCCTATCAGTGCCAGGGAAGCGGTGGTGGTCAGTGTGTTAACTTGACAGTTTGGCTTTGGCCAAACCGCCAATGTCATAATAGTGGAGGTATGTACCGCCAGCCTGTTGGCGATACTACCTCCACTATTGCACCGACCACCGGAGTCATAGTGACCCCCTAAATAACATAACAGCAATTGACACAAATCAAAATGACATGTCACTTTTACATTATGGACAGAGTCAGCTCAGGTAAATTATGAAGTTAGGTTGGATGTTACAAGTTCTCAAAAGTGGTGCATGGTCTTGTAGCACGTTAATCCCAAGGAGCTAATTGCCACATTTAATATAACACAACAGCAACAGATAATGGCTAAGAAAGAGACGAGTTACATCATGCTTAACATCGAAAAGTTAGAAATGCTGTGTTTTACTGTAGCGGAAATTCCATCATCAGTATGGTTAATACAAGGAGTGATTAATCTGCCCATTTCAATGATTCAATTCATTTTGTGTTTAAATATTATTTTTCCTTTAGGCAGATTCGAGCATTTAAGGAACAATTACATTCCCTAGGTGCAGGAGTTGCCTTTTTATTACAAATGTCTGAAAGATGAGACAGAGGTCTTTCTTCGCAGAATGGAAAGCAAGACTTCTATCAGAAATTCTATGATTTGTAAATAAGTGTCCTTGCACAGCACATTCAATGCTGCAGTGGCAAACTTGGCTTGCTGTCTGAAAGGTACTTCTCTTTCTTTGACTTGCCCATTATTTCAAGTAATTTCAAAAGAAAGTTATTTAAAGTTGAATTCTAACTTGCTTGGGCAATGTATTACTCCCCCCACGCAAGAGCTAAAAGTAGTAGCTTTGTGACTAACTTTGCTACTTCAAATGTAAATTTTGAAAAGCTCAGCAGACTGAAAACAAAAACAAAAAGCCAAAAACATGTGACCAGAGAGACCTGTGACCTTCAAGTAGCAAGGTCATCTGCAGACATACCGTCCATATTAAATACGTACTTCCCCAAGCATTTTGGAGAGTTGGTGAGCAGGATTTTTATTGTGTCTAATACTGCGGGGATTGTGCACTTTTTAAGCCTGTTGATTCTGGATTCATTAGCACTTTACAAACTGTATTTGGAATTATACCTTCAGTCATCCTCTCACTTTTTTCAGATGTCTTTGGTGGATTCCCAATAACTTTGTCACTGATTGGTGGCATCCTGCTGTTGGTAATTTTGATTTGCAATGGATGTCCTATCTCAACAAAGTGGAGTGATGGAGATCCCACCAGTCACCTGTGTTGTGATCACATGATGCAGTATTCAGGAGGTTCACTGCTGGAGGAACTGTAATTTCAATGATCACTGTCATTCCGACCAATTCTCACTTGTATGCAGCCAATTTTCAATTTCTTGTGGTGCCTTTTTGAATGCGCACCAAAGGTGTGTCTTGCTGTGCAGCCTGTACCTTCTTTAGACATGGATCTGTTAATGTTCTAAATTATTATTCAGTCACTGACTTGCCCTTTGAGATTGCAGTTGTTATGTGAAGCATCCTATGAACAGCACCTTGTGGATATCATGGCTCCTTCTGCACCTGGCACAGCACGGATTGCTGCCCCCTCAGCCTGAAGATTGGCTGAGGCATCTGCACATGTGTGCTCCCTGTATCTTTCATCTAACGAGCTGGTCATCCCATCACCCGTTGAAGTGGGGTCCTTCCAAGCTTCAATCTCCATTGATGGCATCAGAGATTTCCTGAAGGACCATGACTATTGCTAGACCTTTTTTTGATTTCATATTCTAAATTGTCTTTTTTGATTTGGCATGCCTATCAACCTGACTAGCTTGTCTATTTCAATGTTGTTATCTCTTTTGATATGTATTTTAGCATGCTTTTAGTCTCATAGTTTTAGAGTGTAGTTATTTTAGGTCTTGGGCCCTGCACTCTAGTCCCAACAATGAGGAGGGTGGAGTGGGTTAATTTTAAGAGCCTTGCTTGGGCACACTTATTTTAGCTTAGGCCTGCTGCCTGTGCCCTTTTACCTAGTTACATGCTTCATTTCATGTGTTCATTTTAATTCATTTTAGCATAACTGGCTTTTAGTGGGGATGTTTTATTTTTCGAATCATTGGTGAAAGTGTTGTTATTAATTTCATTGCATGACATTTCACTATTTACCTCTGCCCAAGGCTGCTCAAGCATGTACATGATAACCTATTTAGTATTGCTTCCCAGCCTCAACAATTAGACATATGATCACGCCAGGCCTGTTACTCAGAACATAAAGGGGGTCATTCTGACCCTGGCGGTCATGGACCGCCAGGGCCAACGACCGCGGAAGCACCGCCAACAGGCTGGCGGTGCTTCCGGGGGCATTCTGACCGTGGCGGTAAAGCCACGGTCAGAAAAGGGAAGCCGGCGGTTTCCCGCCGGCTTCCCGCTGCCCCAGGGAATCCTCCACGGCGGCGCTGCAAGCAGCGCCGCCATGGGGATTCCGACCCCCTTCCCGCCAGCCTGGTTCTGGCGGTTTTCATCGCCAGAACCTGGCTGGCGGGAACGGGTTTCGTGGGGCCCCTGGGGGCCCCTGCAGTGCCCATGTCACTGGCATGGACACTGCAGGGGCCCCCTAACAGGGCCCCACATAGATTTTCAGTGTCTGCGTGGCAGACACTGAAAATTGCGACGGGTGCAACTGCACCCATCGCACCCCTTCCACTCCGCCGGCTCCATTCGGAGCCGCCATCCTCGTGGAAGGGGGTTTCCCGCTGGGCGGGCGGGCGGCCTTCTGGCGGTCGCCCGCCAGCCCAGCGGGAAACTCAGAATGACCGCCGCGGTCTTTTGACCGCGGTACGGTCTTCTGGCGGTTCAGAATGACCCCCAAAATGTTTCATTATAAAAGCATCACACAGCCCAAAGAAGGTTAGAGAGATCATTTCAGCCAGAGGATCAATCCTATGCTGTAGGCCACTTTGTTGATGACCTCAGCCTTCTCTCTGCAACCAACCGAGGAGACGGTGGGCTGACCTCTGTTTTTCAGGTGTGGGGGTGGGTGTTCCTTCCATGAACAAATTATGGGCAGAGAAGGGCTATCACTGCTATGCCCTTGTGTAGACACTAGAAAGTGTAGGTAGGAATTATTGGACATAGGTTTATTCCAATAAGCTAAGATTGTTTATTTGGTTTTCACTCAGAGTAACAATTCTAACTGTGCTATTTTTCATCTTCCTAATAGTCGCTGCCCATACCTTTTATTGTAGATTTCAGTCTTTTCAAATAATGCATTGAAAACTGTCCTGCATCTTTTATCTGCCTATGTGTGTGAGACCAGTGTTAATGAGGGAAAGAGACCGGATCTGCCAACTAGGACTTCCCTGAGGAATCAGAGAGAATCCAGCATCAGGCTGCCACAAATCATCTTTGCTTTAGGTTTGGGTGAGGTGCTGTACGCTAGCCGAAAGGAATAGACTGACAGCTACCAGATGGTGTGAAACTGACTCAGTCACCTCCATTCGGAGGTGCTGCCGCCTGAAACCAGCAGTTTTATCTCCATGATAAGAGTCTTACAACAGCTTCAGAGCAAGAAAGCATGGGTGTAAGCATGGGTGGCCACAGATATGTCATCCCAGACTTAGCCCCAATATTATGTCACACTTAAAAGTTAGTCCTGGGTGTTACAACAAGAGAAGAGGGCAGCCATACCAAAGCTTTTCAAATTCAATATAAGTCTCAATAATAGAGAAAAGTTTGTGTGTTGAGTTAATATCCTTAAATTGTCAAGTGAAAAATAGTTAGTTGAAACACACCTTAAAACAAAGAGAGAAAAATGTTCATTGTCTTCCTTTTGTTGTTTCTTTCAGTCTAGCTTATAATTTCTAACCTTATGATGATAATATCCCATGTAAAGCCAACTGATTGTAGCTTTTTATATGCTTATCAAGTAAAATAATTCATTATTTTAAGTTTACGTTACCTTTTTAGGGTCTTTCATGACATTTCATCTTATAGATATAATCGATGGGTGAAATGGAAGACTTCGACTAGTTATAGCATGAGAAAGATCTCTTTGCTTCATAATTACTTTATTTAAATTATTTTTCATCTAAAATCTAACTGGAAGACCACGCAGAGAATACAATGCACATTGTTCTCTGACTAATTTTCAATTATTAATAAAAATAAATATTCCCTTTACACTTTAAGCACACTAATTGCTTGCCATGCTTGACTTGCTCCAAATACTAGGACTCACCATCTTGATCTGTTATTCATTTCAACTGGGTTTGTGAATTGTATGGAGATAATTTATTCAGAAGATGATACCATTTGTATTAGTTTCAACCTTATTAACTTTTCATTATAGTGAATGCATGTTTGCACAATAGTTCTTCAGGGATGACTACTGATGAACTATTAGATTCAATTAACACTGTCATTGTAGTACCAGGGTCATCTTTCTGAAGAGATTTTGATACTAGGTTTGGACGTTAAGGGCACTGGGACCTTCATTGTATCGCCTTCTTAAGCTGGCACTTTATTATGTTACGAAAGCTCAGTCAAATTTACTTAGTTCTAGAGTTATAAAATATTGCTACATATTCTTCTAGCCCAGAGGAAGTAAAGGTAAGATACATCTGATGAAACAAATGTTGACAAAGAAGGCTGGAATGTCTTTGAATGTTAGACAGAAAACAATATGATCACTCGCTTAGTTACAAGAACTTATTATTGTAACATGGCTTTAACCCCCTCGGAGATGCATTTTGGGGTAAAAATATAGGAACTGATTTAGCAAACATTTTCTAAGTCACCAAAAGTGGCACAACTTGGTGCAAAGTTTTGATTTGTTATTTACTTTCCAATGCAAAACTTGTTTTTAACTACTAAGGTGCTTATATGAGCACAGAGTAGAGCTTTGCACTGCATTGTACTACTCTGCCTCATGGGGCGGTCCCATCTGGGATACATGAGTGTTCCCACTATACCATCTATGGTTTTTGACACAAAGCCCTAACTACTAACAATGGTATATGGGCTTTGCACCAAATAATTACGCATCCTCATGGCAAGGGCAAAGCAAGAGAGATGCTTTTATTTCTCCAAACATTTCAAATGTTGCATGGGGCTGCACAGATGCAAAGTAAGAAAAGTAGTAAAGTTAGTTTAAGCACAGTGTTTTGTGCTGAAAGGCTACCTTTCAAATGCAAATCCTATGCTGGATTCATGCACACACCTTTGCAGAATGGTGCATATTTGTGCATGGTACTAGTCAATCTGATTAGGCACCCATGCTTGAGGAAAGAGTAGCACCATGTTTTTGAAAGTGTAGTATTGTCCTGCTGTCTCCTGTTCATGCAACCAAAGTTGCTGTGCTGTGTTGTGTGAAATAATAACAAATTTGACTCCTATTTTAAAGCTTCCACCAAAAGTGATGGTCAGTCCACCAGCCACTATGTGCTCATTCTTTAACAATGGAAATCTTTGTCTTGGGACTCATATATTTGTAATATGCCAGATTAAAGTTAGAGGTTACCCTCTCCTCTTACACATATTACATCAGAGACAAACCTAGAAACAGATGATACGTGAGCCCGTGTCAAGGGTGGTTTGTTTGTTAGTGAAACAAATTAATCTGTCTCCAGGTGCACTAACAGACAGACTTACTCATAACCACTGGTACGTTTGATGTCTGGGACTGTATGTCAGGGGCTAGTATTTGAGATGAACACAGATGTTGTTTTCCATTGAGCAATACAACAAACACACACACACACATAATTTTCTCTTGACATTGTTAGACCTGGCATCCTCAGCGTGGATTTTGCCCTAACTTTTTGCCTTTAGACCTCCTGTTTGCTGATATTGTGTTTGCCTGTTTTAGGACTCTGAGCGCTTTCCCACTGCTAACTTGTGCTCAACTGTGTGTGCTCTTTCCTTAGAACATGGTAGAATTTGCTTATACCTAATTTTCTGCAGGACCATGACTATTGCTGAGTTAGACCTTTGGCATTCTTTTGACATATTCTAAATTGTCTTTTTCATTTGGATTGTCTATTGGCCTGACTAGCTTGTCAATTTCAATGTTTTTATCTCTTTTTATATATATTTTAGTATGCTTTTAGTCTCACAGTTTTAGAGTGTAGTTATTTTAGGTCTTGGGTCCTGCACTTCAAAGGAATGCCTCTAGAAACTTCTCTGCACTTTAAAGGCACAACTGTGTATAAATAATGGACCTCAGACACCAACTGTTCTGTACACTTCTAGACCTGTGAATTCTCTTTCAGGAAGAAGAACTGCTGTGCTGCTGAAATGACTACCACTCTCCTGGACTGCTGCTCTGAAGGACTACTACCCTGCTGTGATGACCTGCTGCTCTCTTGCCTAGTTGAGAAGGACTGGACCTCCACCTGTTAAACCCCGGACCCCAAAGTGACTCCAAGGGCTAGTTGACTGGTATCCTGATAAGAGCCTCAGTGACAGCAGGCTCCAACAACCCTGAACCCACCACCTGGCCATCTGTGAGTCTTCCCTACCATTTGGTGCTACTTTGTCCCCAACCCATGGAAGATGGCTGAAGGTGATCTGTCTGCCTCTGTGGATCCATGGAACTGATGCATCTCCTGTCTTGTGCAGCACAACCCTGAGAAGAACTGAAGCAGCTCTGTTGCAGCATGTATTGGAACTGTTGCAAAGACCAGCATCACCTGTGCATCCTCTGCGGAACTGCCACTGTGCAACTCACATCCCTTATTGATGGATGTGTCAACAATGATGTGGGACTCTCCATTGCAGCTTTGCCACTCCTTGGAACCGATGCACTGCCCCGACTGCAGAACGCATCCTAGATATAGGAGTTCGAACTTCAAGCTCTTGTTGACGGGATCCTTGATGATGATGTAGATCTGTGGGACTGGGCAGAATTTGTGGAATTTCACTTCATGTAATTCCACGGAGTGACATTAAAACTCTTCGACATTCCACAGAGTTCTGACAATGCCTGAAAAAAATGCTCATTGCGCTGCTTGTGATGCGGTTTAATACCTGAAGCTCGTCCCACACAAAAAAATCATGATGAATTGCATCATGCAGTGCGCAAGAGAACACAGCATTCAAGTTGATTTTGCTGTAGGTCAAGTGGAAAATCTACTTGAGAAGTAACCCTTTGACCCCAACTGCTGCCGCGACCGCTTGCATTAGAAAAGTGCATTGAAAGGCTTCCTAGAGACTGGATGTCATGCTAGGGGATGCTGAATCCGACTCACACTCGCAGGCTCACTTGCTAAAGTCTTGTGTTGTTCTCCTCATCATCATGTTGCTAGAATGGATAAGAATGTCCACCACACAGTGATTAGCGGAACTTTGCCAGACCTCCAAGTTAAAAGAGTAACACAGAGTGATCATCTACCTCCAGTTCCGAGAACAGCATTAAAAATTACGTTGGACCTGATTCTTATTTGAGCAGACACAAAAGAGGTGATCTGTGCTTTAGGATGTCCGGAAAGATCCGTAACATAGAGTGCATTATAGTTTATACATATCTGCAAACAGGGAGCAACCACAATCCTTGTCAGGATGGGGCACAAACCAATACTAAATTAACTTGTGCTCAATGCCCTCATTGCTTGGCACAGAGTGTTCAAGCTTAACTTCGAGGCAAGGTGTATAGTACTTGTGCAACACTTCAAACAATATTAAAGTGAAAACATCACACAGAAAGGATTCAATAAATTAAATAAGACCAAAATGACAAAACCTAATCAGTAAAACTAGAGATTAAAGATTTTAGTGAAAATAGCACCAAACAGCTCAAAGCGATCACTGTGGAGATATGGTTGCACCGGAACGGGAAAAAGTCACGAGTTTAGGCTGACCATGATGAAGCGTGGGAGGGATACTGGGATCCATTAGGCCAGTTGAACAAAGTACCTTAACCCCTTTGCTGCCAGGCCTTTTCCCCCCTCAGGTGCTAGGCCTTTTTTTGGCTTATTTGGAGCAGTTCACGCTTAGGCCCTCATAACGTTTTGTCCACATTAGCTACACAAGCCAAATTTGTGTCCTTTTTTTCCAACATTCTAGGGATGCTAGAGGTACCCAGAGATTCTTGGTTCCCCTGAAGGAGACCAAGAAATTAGCCAATATACAGCTCAAATTGTGTGTTTTTTTTTTTAAATGGGATAAAAGGGCTGCAGAAGGCTTGAGTTTTTTTTCCTGGAAATGGCATGAACAAAGGGTTTGCGGAGCTAAAATCACCAGCTTCCCAGCTTTCTGGAACAGGCAGACTTGAATCAGAAAACCACATTTTTCAAAACAATTTTGGCATTTTACTGGGACCCCATTTTTACTATTTTTTGTGCTTTCAGCCTCCTTACAGTTAGTGACAGAAATGGGTGTGAAACCAATGCTGGATCCCAGAAAGCTAAACATTTCTGAAAAGTAGACAAAATTCTCAATTCAGCCAGGGGTAATTTGTGTAGATCCTACAAGGTTTTCCAACCAAAAATAACAGCTGAAATAAAAAAATATTGAAATTGAGGTGAAAAAAACCAGCCATTTTTTCTCAACGTTTTACTCTCTATCTTTTTCCTGTGATGTCAGATTTTTTAAAGCAATATACTGTTATGTCTTTATGGTTGCGGGGATATATAGGACTTGTAGGTTCATCAAGAACCATAGGTACCCAGAGCCAATAAATGAGCTGCACCTTGCAGTTGGTTTTCATTCTACACGGGTATACAGCAATTCATTTGCTGAAATATAAAGAGTGAAAAATAGGTATAAGAAAACCTTTGTATTTCAAAAATGGGCACAAGATAAGGTGTTGAGAAGCATTGGTTATTTACACATCCCTGAATGCGGAGGTGTCCATACTAGCATGAGAATTACAGGGCATTTCTCAAATAGACGTCTTTTTTACACACTGAATACATTTGGAGGGAAAAAATGTAGAGAAAGACAAGGGGCTGTTAATGCTTTATTTTATGTTAATTTATTACACATTAGGACTCGTTTTAGGCCAATTAATCTTTTGACCCAGTTAAGAGACACCGTAGGACGATATAGCTAATCAATATGTCAATCAATATATCAATAATGTCATCAATATTTATCACAACAATACATTTCACTCTGGTCAAAGACATTAATCAAATTGACGATGCAACCATGACCTTTCAGCCATGAATAACCACAACTTTTTAATAGAATTTTATGAAGTTTATTCCCTATTAGTTACAATCTAAGATTAGGTGAGTCAATCTCAAAGCCAAGAAACACAACAGCATAGTTACGATATGGCAACTTTGGTAAGATTTCAACACGGCAAGAATTATAAACATCAGAATATAACACGGCGCAAACATAGATCAGAATACAGCAAAGTGTCAAATACGCGTCAGTTCAACATAGCATAGTGTCAGTTGTTTATCTATTTGCGTCAGATTTGATGAACCCCTGTCCTAACCACTGATTAGCATCCGCATGTTGGGCTTCATGCAAAAGATTTAGAACACCAATTTGGAAAAACACCTAGCTATGGTCTCTGTCAAAATGAGCAGTTGGTACCTAGAAAGGAAAAGCAAACAGACAAATCACAAATGCATTGACATAATTACCCTCCAGAGATTTGGTCAGCACACAGGATCAGTCTTCGTCTTCAGGACATCAGTCAAAACACCATCAGTCAGGACTCTACTAAAGGACATAGGGTCGCACTTCCCTCATAAGGAGGAGAAGTGTAAATGGGCAGTCTATGGGTGAGGATGGTTTTAATAAGTCTCAAAGTCACCACACAGAGTGACAGAGTTTCTGGATAAAATCAATAGCATTGCCTACCAACTATTCGAGACCCCTCTGTTACATGGGTTTTTATCCCTTTTTCGTAGTACATTCCCCCAAAATTCTATTGGACATTTACTGTACCCCACTATCTTTAACCTATCAAATTTAGCATTTTGTAATCCCAATTGTCACCCTACATTTATTCACGTTTCTTTGATTGGTCTTCGTAATTGACGTCTTCAGAGGTGGCACATCCGGTGTTACTTTACTCTTTGGCACATCTTTTGGGTCAGAAGATCCATTGTCCATCGGTCTAAGTGACCTTGTTCATTACATTAATCTACATTTGTTTCAATTTGCACATAACTTTAAACCAAGGCACCGAATATGCGCTTGGGAACGGAATTAACATAGATACATTCGTCTTCCAAGTTGAAGAAAAAGAACATTTGCAGGGTCATGGCCCTTTGCGAGTCAGCACACTGGAAAAACAGAAAAATGCATTTAATATGAAAGCTGGGCAGCTAAAACCCACAGCTCATGCTAACTTAAGGCCTATAAAGATTTTTGATATAAATGCAGTAACATAAATGTTAATATAAACTTAATTAATCATAACATGAACATTTTATTCATCATTATTAGTTTGCGTATACATTGGTGGCCATTTACCGTGGTCACAATTCAGGTGCACGTTTAAGCAAATTGCTATCATTATTATTTTCTATGCAGCATCATCACACATTGATATAAGCTTTTCATTTTAGTATATATATTATTTAGAGTACGCTCTCTCAGTCCCTCCTCTGATGACGCTCGTCATCACACAAACCTTTTTGTTTTTTAGCCCTTCATTTTAATTTTTCACTTTACGCATAATGCGCATTTCAACATCTTGTCCCTTATGTGAACTCTCCCAAATTTCATAATTTCATTGAACATTTTCTCTCTTTCACTTTCTTCATTTCTTCTGGTTCTTTTGGTCCAATTTCTCTTAATTTTATCATTAATTTTACATGCTCCCCATAATCCTAATAGACAAGCCAGAACAATTAATAGACCCATTAGTATTTTTGCAAGTACCCCATTCCAAATGTTGGTAAACCAGCTCCCTACTCTGGCAATTCCTTTTCCAAATTTCTCCCAAACTCCAGGTTCTTTCAAATCCTTCAAATCTGCAATCTCTAGTTAGGTTAGTAAGCATACCTCTAATCTTTTTACTATTGTCCGGAATGAACGAGCAACAATGGCGCTCGTTAAGCATCTTGCAGACCCCTCCACTCTTTGCTAAAAGAATGTCTAAAGCAAGCCGATTTTGAAGAGTCATAGCTCTTTCTGCAGCAAGTTCAGTATCCATCAGGAGTATAGCCCCTGTAAAATTTGTCAGCATGTTATCCACAATAGTAGACAACTTGTGAATCTTCATAGAATTCAAGATAACCCTTACTGAAGGGATTATAGCTCCAAATATATCACCAATGACAGCAGCCACTGATTCTCGTTTTTGTCTAGGATGTTGTAATTCAGACGTTTTAGGTATTTGCTTTAAGTCATCAATCTGGTAAATCTTTGGGAAAACTATTCCCAAATAACATGTCCCATACCATCCCCTAGGGAGATGGTAATAAGCATTAAGTCCACAGATATAATAGATCCCAGGGATCGCTGGATCCTGTCCATTCAACATAAATGTCCACTTACTCTGAAACAAAAACACATGTCTACATTCACTCGTTCCCACAAACAAATTGTCCTACTCAGATTTTGGCCTATATATACAAAGCCTACCTACATGTAATGCATCTATAGCTAGTTTGCCTTGTGTTTTGATTGCAGTGTAAGTATAATCATTTGCATATGTGCGTTTCTCTAACACTTTTTCTAAACTTTCTTTCAGTGCTTTGCATCTGTCATCAGTGTGATCTAAAAAGCTTTTCTCTACAGGTGACAGCAAACAGGTCAGATTGTTGCGATGTGCATAAGCAGTTCCAAATGTAAGTGTCGGCTCAAAGAATCCTCTAACTATTTTTATATCATGTTCCTTAGCTAGCTTGTTCAAGAATTCAATCATAGGCACAAAAGAAAACACAACATCCAGATTTGAATAAAAGTATTGCACATGCTCTTGATTATAGAATCTTGTTAGTAGCAAACTACAGCTAATCCCATACATTAGGGGAAGGCTATGATAGGTGACCCCTTCTTGCACAGACGAAGGAATCTTGGTACTCACATAACAGTCTTTTGCATCCATGGTCTCTACATACTCATTCAGTAAGCAATATAAGACATTAGTAGAAAGTTCCCCCTTTGAATTAGTTCCCTCATGCAAGTGTCTTTCATCCTGCTCAAACCTTTCCCACGGTGTTAGTGATGTAGTTTCAGGTTTTGGAGTAGCGTTAATAGCCTTTTTCTCCAACCACGGCATTCCCACAATCACTCCCACAATTATTATTGCACACACAATACCTATTATAAGGCTTAACCAACCACACACCTTACTTCCCTTGTTACTACCTCTATTATAAGCCATGTCTGTATAGAATCAGATAGCAGAATAAAATTCAACTTGAGGATGATATAGAACTTCTTTTCTCTTGCTCTCTGCGTGTATTTACAGCGTTTTTCACTCGCTTCAGGACCCCTTTTGTCAAATCAGGTTAGCAGCTTGTCGTAATTGGGTTTCTCAAAGTCGAATCCGGTTCTAATGTCACATCCGGTAATTTATAAGTCTCTTTCCTCAGTTTTTTAATTTCGATTTTAAACAAAGTCTTTCCTTTGAATTAGTTCAGTTACCGTAGTATTGGCCTGGTACTTCTCGATCAAAACAGAATGCTAGGAATTCTTGTTGCCATTCAGATGTTGTAGTATATGCCCATTCAGGACCTGTATACCTTCTATTTGCGACTCTCTTTCTCTTCAACCTGCGTTCACCTTGCATTTCTCCTTCACTCAAATCTTCCACTCGAGATGTATCAGTTTCCTCTATTATTGTTTCATCTGTTATGCTTCTTATCCTTAAGAGTGGTTTCTCTGGCCAGATATCACCCTTATGCGTCTTCTTTCGATATGTCTTTTCAGGACGTTGGACAGCACCCTCCTCCTGTGATATGATGTTTTCACTTGATGGATCCCTCAGGGGATGCTGGCACACTCTGATCTGTTTCTATTATTTCTCCTTCTTCTTCTTCTTGATCTGTAACGGGTTCAAGTTCTAACCCGTATCCGTCTACTTCTGGGAGAACCTCTTCTTGACTTAGTTCTCCTGCCGCCTCTACTAAGATAGGCACTCTGTCACCTCTCTCGAACTCATTCACTGTTTGAGGGACGAGGGTGTTCTCAGTGGGCTCTCCTGCAGTCTCAGTTCCTTCTTGGCTGTTTTCTGGCCCTGAGATTTCTCTTCCTGGAACTGTTGTGCTGGAAACTCCAAGTTCCTCGTCAGTTGGACACGTTACCTTCTTTGTGTGACTGGCATGTATCCAATTTGGAACGCATGCACATTTCACGGCAGTGGTTGTTGTCAAGATTACTTGATATGGCCCTTTCCAACGAGGCTCCAAACACGACTTTCTCACATGCTTCTGGACAACCACCCAGTCACTGGCTTGTAGGGTGTGACCTGGATCCCCAATTGGTGGCAATGTGTTAGCCTCTACCTGGTGAGAGAAAGAGCGAATCGCATCAGCCAAACCTTTGCAGTAGTCCAACACCATATCATCTGTGATATTCACTAGAGCATTCGCAGGTACTGCTGGCAACCTCATAGCTCTGCCCATGAGGATCTCATTGGGGGACAGTCCTGTTTCCTTATCAGGGGTGTTCCTCATCGACATCAGCACTAAGGGCAATGCATCTGGCCATTTCATATTTGTGGCTGCACACATCTTTGCCATTCTTGATTTCAGAGTACCATTCATTTGCTCTACTAGTCCTGATGCTTCAGGGCGGTAGCTACAATGCAGCTTTTGTTCAATGTGTAGTGTGGCACACAGGAGTTTAATTACCTCATTGTCAAAGTGTCTGCCCCTATCTGATTCTATAGAGACCGGAAACCCAAACCTTGGTATTAGTTCCCTAAGCAGCAGCTTTGCAACTGTGAGACTGTCATTTCTACGTGTGGGGTAGGCTTCAATCCAGTGACTGAAAACACACACAATTACCAACACGTATTTCAATCCTCCACAAACAGGCACCTCAACGAAGTCCATTTGCATTTTGCTGAAAGGACCACCAGATCTCCCAAAGTGGCTCAAAGTTACCACAGTCCCTTTTCCAGCATTCATCTGTTTACAGATGATGCACCTGTGACAAGTAAGCTCTGCGGCATGTCTGAATTTCGGGTTGAACCAATCGATTTTAAATGACCTGATCATTGCATCTCTCCCAAGGTGAGCCTGTCCATGGTATAGACTGCCAAACTGGGACAGAAGGCCGTTTGGCAAGACTAATTTCCCCTCTTCTGAGACCCACAAATCATCATGCATCTGTACACATTGCATTCTTTGCCAGGAACATTTTTCCTCTTTACTAGCACGACCCTGTGATGTTTTAAACTCATCTAGGGTATCAACCACCCTTAATGCAAGGTTCAAGCATGTGTCATTTTCAGTTTGCTGTAACAATTCCCACTGTTCCTTGAACGATATACAGTTCAATGAGCAAAACCTTGCGACTTGACCTGCCGTTTCCCATGGACACAAAATCTTGTGACTTAACGTGAGCATTGCATTTCACCACAGCAATCTCAAGAGGTAACTGAATTGCATGTAACAAATCCTTTATTTGTTCACCATTTTTCACAGGAGAACCAAAAGAGGTCACGAATCCTCTCTGCGACCACAGTTGGCCGAAATCATGTACAATTCCGAATCCATATCTGCTATCAGTATAGATAGTGACTCTCAGATTCACAGCTGCGTGGCATGCCTTAGTAAGGGCAATTCATTCTGCCACTTGTGCGGAAAACACCTTCTCGAGCCAGGAAGCTTCAATGATACCAGCTATGGTACATACAGCGTAACCAGCCCTCAGTGTTCCGACGGAATCTCTTAAACAGGACCCATCGACAAAAATGATACAATCATTTTCTTTCAGCTGTGTGTCTTGAATATCTGGTTGTGGTTTGGTACATAATTCCGTTACCTCAAGACAATCATGTTCAAATTCTTCCTCATTGTTAATTTCAGTATTCTCAGCAGGAAGTAATGTTGCCGGGTTCAATACAGTACATCGTTTCAGTGAAACATTTGGTGACCCCAGTATGATTGTCTCATATTTAGTAAGACGGGCATTTGACATGTGCTGAGTTTTGGTTCGAGTCAACAAAATTTCAACTGAATGCGGAACCATTACTGTTAAGGGGTATCCCATGACTATGCCTTCACACTGCGTAAGGCTCTGACCAACTGCTGCACTGCACGCAAACAACCCGGTAAGGATGCTGCGACGGGGTCCAAGGTAGCTGAAAAATACGCTACAGGGCGATTTGCACCTCCATGGACCTGTGTCAAGACAGACAAAGAACAAGCATCACGTTCATGACAAAACATTAGAAAAGGCTTCGTATAATTAGGCATACCTAATGCTGGTGCCCTGCACATGCACTCTCTCAATTCCATAAATGACTCAAGCTCTTCTTTGGACAAAGCTATGGTATATGGCTCATCCTTGATCTCTTTGCCTGTCAGTTTTATCAAGGGTTTTGAGATGATCGAGAAGTTGGGTATCCATTGGCGACAGTAACCCACCATGCCCAGAAACATTCTGACATCCCTTTTTGTCGTTGGAGGGTTCATTTGCAGAATGGCTGTTATTCTTTCTTTCGATATTCTCCTGGACCCTCTCTGAATCAGATGCCCTAAGTATTTCACTTCTTTCTGACAGTACTGAAGCTTCTTGGGTGACACTTTATGTCAGTTTTTTCCCAAATGATTCAGTAAGGCAATTGTGTCATATTTACAGTTATCCCTTGTTTTGGATGCAATCAGCAAATCATTGATGTACTGCACTAGGGTTGAGTTAAAAGGCAGTACTAAGGATTCCAAATCCTTTTTCAATATCTGATTGAAGATGGATGGTGATTCAGAAAACCCTTGAGGAATTCTGCACCAACTGTACACCTTATCCAGGAATTTGAAACTGAACAAAAATTGGCTGTCCTCGTGAAGAGGTATTGAAAAGAAGGCTTGTGACAGGTCTATAACGGTGAACCACTCAGCATCACATGGAACCTGAAACATGATCACTGCTAGATTGGGCACTATGGGGCAACATTTTACCACAATTTCATTTATTTTTCTCAAATCCTGCACAATTCGGACTTTCCCACAGGGATTTTTCAAACCCATTATTGGAGAATTACATGGACTGCTCAAAACTTCCTTCAGGACTCCCTGTCTCAGAAAATCTGCAATTATTTGTGACACTTCAATAAGAACATCTTGTGCCATATGATATTGTGGCACCTGGGGAAACACTGCATTTGGCTTCACTTGTACTTTAACTGGTTCCACGCCTTTTATTAGTCCCACTTCCTTTCCTGTCAGATCCCACACTCTCTCTGTCACTGTTCCTTGTAACTCGACAGGTAGATCAATCATTGTAAGCATCGGAAACAAGGTAATTAAAGGATAATCCTCATTTGCCGTCCCTGTCTCTTCCTCTGAAAACTGACCTTCGTCTCCTTCATCGTCACTATTTGTCTGTACTTCGATTCCATCATTGGAACAGGTAATCAAACATTTTGTCTTGCACAGTAAGTCCCTTCCCAGTAGGGATACCAGACTTGAATCACAGACTACAAACCTATGTAGCCCCTTGAAGTTGCCGATCTCAACCTGTACTGGATCTGTAATCGGGTTTGTCAGGTACTGACTTGCTACTCCGACTACCCTTATGGTACGCCCCGAAAGTGGTAATTTCAGAACCTCTGCACTCCTGACTGTCGAGTGTGTAGCTCCAGTGTCGACTAAAAAAGAGACCTTGTAACCCATAACCTTCCTTCCACATAGGGACCCCTCTGATCCACCTCTAGGGATGCTGCAAGCCTGCACTCTTCGCTATCTGAGTTGTCATCTGACCACTCTCCATTCATGCCATTTTCACCTCGTAATGGGAATTGCTGCACTGTATTATTTTGACTCATTACCTGACCTGTGACCTGTTGAGGAAGCATGACCTGTTGCTGTCCCATCGGAGCCATTGGTAATTGCATTTGCTGTCTAGGTACCATGGGAACCCGCTGTTGTACTTGTTGCATTTGTACTGGCTGAGTACGCGGCATTTGCATCTGCTGCATGTGCTGTACCCCTTGCATCTGTACCAGGTTATTTTGAAAATTCGGGTTTTGATGTCTCATTTTTGGACCTCTGACATTTTGCAATGTACCGACATTAGTGCTTTGCTGAACAACACCATCCTTCACCACATTCGGGCACTCCAGTTTCCAGTGCCCACACCCCCGCACGCCTGACATGGTGACATCTTTTTCACCCCTTGTACGTCATTTTGAACCACAACAGTATTCAAATCTGGACCACGATTTACAAACCCTCGGCCACGACCTCTCGGCTGCGCCTGAAACACACCATTCATTTGCGGTTGCTGCTTTATCATCTGTTTAACTCCATTTCCCTGTATTCCTGCCTGTGCAGCCCTTATCTGCATCACCATCTCTTTCTCTGCTTCGGCTCAATCTCATCACTACAGTATTTTGCATACTGCAATACCTCATCAATCGGCTTCGCTTGCCAACAAATCAATTGATTCTTAATCATCTGACTAACCTCTGGTCTCAACCCTTCAACAAATCTGAACACTAGATGGTTCATGTCTTTCGGCTCAATAGTCTCAGTACCACTGTAGTGTTTGAATGCATTTAACAACCTCTCATAGTAAGCATGTATTGATTCCTCAACCTCTTGTGAGATCCGGTCAATCTTCTGCCAATCAGTCACCTTCGGCGACACCTTTTGTTTAAAAAACTCAATCACCTTGTGATAATATTTTGTCACCTTATCCCTTGCCGGTTCCTTCGTCGGCCAATCTACCCCTCTCTTACACTCGAGCCACAAATCAGGCGGAACAATGATCTCGAACAGCGTATTCAAGTCTTCACAGAGACATTTCGCAAGCTTCACAAACCTATCTGTTTGCTGATACCACTCGATCGGTTTCTCCCTCAATCTGGGATAATCATTAGTAAAGGATAGGTTGTCTCCTCTGGACCATGGCACATGAACTAAAATACCACCAGCTGTTTCTCTCATGGGTAGTATTTTTACTGATTCTGTATCGGGTGAGGCTTTGGCTTGACTTGACCCTGGACTGTCACCTTTTTCCTTATCTCTTTTCTTTGCCCATCGGCCTTCCCATTTTTCTAATGCACCCCAAATTTGCGCACTTTGCAATAATTCTTTTAAATGCGCCTTTATTCCAGCAGACCTCATGTGCTCAAAATCTTTAGAATCAAAGTCTAATCTGTAGCTTCTTTTCAAATGTTTAGTGTTTTCAATGTCAATATTGTATTTGTCTGCCAGGTTTGCTAATCTCTGATGCACCTTGCCCACTTCTTTGGTAATCTTGGGGCATAGGAATCTTAATTCTGCTTCAGTGTATGACTCCAATCTGTTTACCCCCATCGTACCTTCCACTAACTCAGCAGCTTCCACTCCCAGTCTTACAAAATTTAGGTAGTCATCTTGCCCTGCCTTTTCCGATTCCACTGCAGTCACTGTAGTCTTTTGTGAGACATAAGTTTTTTCTAGCCATTCGTTCAGCTGTTGCACTGTAAAACCCTGCAGTGAAATGTTCCCTCCATGTATCATTGGTGACTGTGAGGTGTTCGTACTCATCGTCTGTGGAGTTAAAACCCTTAATCCTGCCTGACTCATTGCTTCCAAGGGTGCTTCTACTGGGCTAAGGTCTATTGAGGACCTCGGCTTTTCAACTGCTTGTTCTCCTGGGGCCATTATCTGGGGAGTTCCTATAGACCCTCCTCTTATCGCATCTTGGGTCATTACTCCCTGATCACATACGCCAGATTTGCCTTGTGCATACAGTGGCACTGGTGGATCGACAGTAATTGGTAATGATATAGCAGCAGGTGTCTGACCTGGTCCCAAACTCCGTGGAGCAGTAACTCCATAGGTCTGTTCCAAAGTACCCGGGACAGGCACTAATGGAGGATCAGCCACTGGGTTATACCCTGGTATCAATTGTGGTTGCGGCTGGGACAGCAATGTCGGAGTTGACTCAATCTGCACTAACCTTGATTTTGTATATATTGGGTCTGGCGGCACTATTAGATTCGTAGTAGTCTCAAGTACTGGAACGTCTGGGTAGATTCTCTGTATCTGCGGTGGAGGTTCCAACTGTATCTGCATGTCTGGTGCAGTGGGTATACTGACACCATTCTGTATCGAAGTCGTATCGCTAGTCTGTACCGTATCAGCAACTCCCTTCTCCTGCGTCTGGTTCCCAGGACCCATCCTAGTGCTCGGAACACTATCGCTCACCGCATAAGGGGGCGGGCGATCATGCAATAATCGGTCCATGAATTCTTCATCGTCTGAATCATCTTCTTCTTCCCAAGGTCTTTTATTCTCTTTAGATTTATTAGAGTCTTTATCTGTTTTACAGGAGGCTTTCTTTTCCTGTGTCTTTTCTCCCTGTGCTATCGCTGGGAACAATTGTAATCAGTCGACAATTCCCCGTCTCCACATTTTGTTCTCGTTATCCCACCTAGCCTCTGCATAAGATTTTTCTGCCTTTTTCAGTCTTCTCTGAAACCTTTCTTGTCTATGTTTAAGAGCCATCAAGTCCCAAATCGCTAAAGCTTCGTATTCAGCTGGTCTCGGAGGTGGGTTTTGTGTACTTAACATCCACCTTAAATTCTCTAATACCTTCGGATTAAACGTCCCATGTTCTGGGAATGCTAAACATCCCTCTTTCTCTGTTAATTTGCGCCACTGTTTCATCCATAAACAAGGCGCAATACCTTTCTCCTCCATAACCATGTAGGCTGGAGTACCTTCAAGCGGTGTAGGCTCCCCATCAGTTGCCATAATATATGCGTCTCCTTTCAGAGCGCTTTTAAATGCTTTGACAAAATTCATTTTACGTTTTTTCTCTTATTTGTATTTTAATCAGAAAGTGACTTAGTTCCTAGGACACTCTTCACCCACCTTTCTCAACCTATTGCCTCTCACGGACGGCATTCAATACATCGCGTGACCCCTCTTGACAACTGACCTATCTCAGTGCAGCACCACTGACGTCACACTCACACACTGCAGCAGACAAAGTCTTGCGGCTCGTCCGCCCCTCACTGAATTCACACAAACTAATGCAAAATTATTGCGAGCACCTTAATGACAACACAAATCTGCTGGTTTACTACAGGAAGGGTAACACATTCGCTTCAGAACTTTACAGAGCTTTCACTTAAAGCCTTGCCCGCTACTCTCTCCTTCTCAGCTCCCGCATACGCAAGCAGAATTCGACCCGCAAAATCTACTCTCGACTTGTCAATGGTTCATCCTAGTGCACTTTAGAACTTGCCAAATCTCCATCGAAGGTTTCATACATACATTTTGACTCAAACTTGACTTGTCAACCACGCCCGATTGACCTACTAAACCGCACAGATTACAATATAAACCCAAGTGTCTCCTACACTTGTCAATATACTCCGGAGTCTTAGACCACGACGGGTCCATACATAAATAACCAACCACGTGGATAATTGTTAGCACAAAGCGCCACACTCATGTGAAGTACGCCGACTTCCCTACTCTCATACTGCGGAGTACGCCCACTCCTACTAAGACAACATTTGCCTGACCTACATACACGCATATTTCACAATCACCTGCAAAAGGGATAAGCTGAGCAAGCGCAAAAACCCTATACCACACACTTTATGACGCCGAGAACATCCCCAACTCACTTAGGCAGGCTCCAAGATCCCGGGAAAGTCACGGTGAATTTAGAAACCCATCATACCTCCAATTTGCATTATCACAGAAAAACTATTTAAACAATGATTCTTCGTCCTAGGGCCCCAAAGGGCCAAAACCGTCGCTCTGCTACCAGAACTGTTAACACGTCCTTTTATGTTAATTTATTACACATTAGGACTCGTTTTAGGCCAATGAATCTTTTGACCCAGTTGAGAGACACCGCAGGGCGAGATAGCTAATCAATATGTCAATCAATATATCAATAACGTCATCAATATTTATCACAACAATACATTTCACTCTGGTCAAAGACATTAATCAAATTGACGACGCAACCATGACCTTTCAGCCATGAATAACCACAACTTTTAATAACATTTTATGAAGTTTATTCCCTATTAGTTACAATCTAAGATTAGGTGCATCAATCTCAAAGCCAAGAAACGCAACAGCATAGTTACGATATGGCAACTTTGGTAAGATTTCAACAAAGCAAGAAATATAAACATCAGAATATAACACGGCGCAAACATAGATCAGAATACAGCAAAGTGTCAAATACGCGTCTGTTCAGCATAGCATAATGTCAGTCGTTTATCTATTTGCGTCAGATTTGATGAACCCCTGTCTTAACCACTGATTAGCATCCGCATGTTGGGCTTCATGCAAAAGATTTAGAACACCAATTTGGAAAAACATCTAGCAATGGGCTCTGTCAAAATGAGCAGTTGGTACCTAGAAAGGAAAAGCAAACAGACAAATCACAAATGCATTGTCATAATTACCCTCCAGAGATTTGGTCAGCACACAGGATCAGTCTTCGTCTTCAGGACATCAGTCAAAGCGCAATCAGTCAGGACTCAACTAAAGGACATAGGGTGGCACTTCGCTCATAAGGAGGAGAAGTGTAAATGGGCAGTCTATGGGTGAGGATGGTTTTAATAAGTCTCAAAGTCACCACACAGAGTGACAGAGTTTCTGGATAAAATCAATAGCATTCCCTACCTAATATTCGAGACCCCTCTGTTACATGGATTTTTATCCCTTTTTCGTAGTACATTCCCCCAAAATTCTATTGAACATTTACTCTACCCCACTATCTTTAACCTATCAAATTTAGCATTTTGTAATCCCAATTGTCACCCCACATTTATTCACATTTCTTTGATTGGTCTTCGTAATTGACGTCTTCGGAGGTGGCACATCTGGTGTTACTTCACTCTTTGGCACGTCTTTTGGGTCAGCAGATCCATTGTCCATCGGTCTAAGTGACCTTGTACATTACATTAATCTACATTTGTTTCAATTTGCACATAACTTTAAACCAAGGCACCGAATATGTGCTTGGGAATGGAATTAACATAGATACATTCGTCTTCCAAGTTGAAGAAAAATAACATTTGCAGGGTCATGGCCCTTTGCGAGTCAGCACACTGGAAAAACAGAAAAATGCATTTAATATGAGAGCTAGGCAGCTAAAACCCACAGCTCACGCTAAATTAAGGCCTATAAAGATTTTCGATATAAATGCAGTAACATAATTTTTAATATAAACTTAATTAATCATAACATGAACATTTTATTCATCATTATTAGTTTACGTATACATTGGTGGCCATTTACCGTGGTCACAATTCAGGTGCACGTTTAAGCAAATTGCTATCATTATTATTTTCTATGCAGCATCATCACACATTGATATAAGCATTTAATTTTAGTATATATATTATTTAGACTACGCTCTTTCAGGGCAATAACACTTGTTTTGCTATACCACCAACCCCTGCCTTGCGTCTTGCCTCGCGTCTTGCCGTCTGCTCACCCCAGGTATCCGAGCCCTCAGATCCTGAGCACCTGACCTCCCTGATCCTCCTGAGTCCTCCCTGTCAGGCACCTGGTGGTGCAGACAAGCAGGCAGTATCAGGCAAAGGGGAGAGGCAGAGTGGAGAGAGCAGCAAGTGGGGGTCAGTCACGGTTGGACTGCCCCCTCGTCCGTTGTGCCCCCCAGGGGCTCTTGCAGCTAAACAGGATAAACAGGCCACCTGGTCCCCTGCATTTGGACACTCTCACCCGAGGCAAGACACCGCAGTCCTGAAGCACACCCAAACCAACTAGCCTGGAGGCAATACCTGGGCCAACTAGACCTATTCTTCAGTGTTCAGGCAACAGGCAAGTGTGGTGACTGTACTTAGCCACTGCTAATGGTATGCCCCAGTGGCTCGCCTAGGGTGGGTGTGACTTGCGGAAAGCCAGTGAGCCCCACTTGCTAAGCCAGCAGCATCAGCGACACCAGCATTGGTACCTCCATATATTCTTCAACTTGCATCTGACTCTACCTCAGCAGAGCCCAGTGTTCTCACGAGTGACAGTTCAACAGCTGACCGTCAACTCCTCCATGCTATCACTTCCACTTCCACCACCACAATCACCACCACAATCAGCCCATCAGCAGAAACCCACGGGAAACGTAGGAGGCAAAAAAGGGAAGGAAGAGCTGGAAAGACCATGTGGTCAGGCAAAACAAGAAAGACACCCGCTAACAAAACGTCAATGGTAAAAAGGAAGAGGAGACCTTAACCTCCAGATTCCCAACATGAGGCACAGAATGCCCCACTCCACTCCTCACTGAGACTGAGTCAGAGCCAGATAAGGAAGGAGTAGAAGAGCAACCCATCTCCAGACCTTATGCTGGGCACAGTATGGAACCCAGAAACAGCCTGGAACAATCCCAAAAATGCTGCATTACCAACTCCCAACTGAAAATCTGCACCAGGTTCTCCTTTATAAAAAATGGCAGACCTGTCCTCCTCTCCAATAGCAATGACACACAGGGATTACAACGACCATTAATCCTGTTGATCCCTACAAACACAGCAGAAAGCTCTCCATCATGTAACAACTCTGTCACAACGGGGGCTTCATCAAGCCCAACCCCTGCTCAGCCTACTGCAGCTAGTACAACCTTGATGCCTCTTGACACTGCTTGCAAGGGAAGCACAACAAATGATGGATCTCAGCCCCCCTCCCCTTCATCTCTTCCAGCAAATATGAAAACAGAGGCCCTCATCAGAGGGGTGGACGAAGAAACTCTATCCTAACTAAACACTCAAGAGTAGGAAGATATGCTTGTTGCATGCTCCCAAGACTCCCCTTCTGCCACTTCACTTACTTCAGAACCCAGCCAGCAGTCTCCAGATGATGAAGCAAGGAACAACGTGGCCATTCCACCTCTTAGTCAACCGTCTCCCAGTGACGGTGCAATGACTAGAGTAAGCACAGACACAAGCGCCACATCAACAACTGGACAAGACCCTGCTACAAACTATCTCAATCCACATGTGGATGGCGCCTGGGCCTCCCTGCTTAACACCATGCAGCTTTTAGTTGAAGCACTCCACTATCAATCAGACAAAATGGACATACAGCTTACTCTGCTCAACACCTTGGCAGTATTGGTAGCAAGCATTGATGAGAAATTAGGTGACCTCAAATCCCTCTTCTGCATTCACAAGATAACTCCATGAGCCTTTCCACGAGCTGCTCATGTGGCCAATAACAGACAAACTAGCCACATTACCTGTGCTGCTAACCTACCTCTGTGCATCTCTAAAGATGGGAGTCTCCAGTCAGCACCTACACTTGCATCCTTCATCTGACTTTCCCACACAAGTCCTGAGAAAGATTTACTTGGATCCACTTGAGACCACAACCATTGGCCTGGGAACAAAAGACCATGACAGGGCAAACGGCCCCATACAGGAGACTCCTGCAATAGCAAACGTTTGAAATCTGACCACAACAGTAACCATACCCAAATCTTACAGCGATATATTCTCAACTGGTAGTCCTGTGGATGGCAATGCCATGGTGAAACTCAACGCCAAGTAGAGATGAACTCAGCGGAGGAACGGCTGCAAGAAGCGAATCACACGGAATGGACTGATCCCGGAAGCTGCCCCAAACTAACAATACCTGAGATCTTGGCCTCCAACGAAGCTATGTCTTCCGGGCCAATTGCTCTAACAACAATCTCTGTAGTCCCATCCTTAAATTTGTCCACCGAGCATAAGAATGCTGCCAAGAATGCTGGCCTGCAGAAGGGGTGGACATCACTGGGTAACTCCAACCCCAGCTGCCCCAGCATTCCGCAGTGGCCTCATCTTCTGGAAGTCACAGACAACTTACACAAGCAACTTCCCCCATTCCCTCCCTGGTCCAGCTAGTGGCCCCTCCTCCACAGGTCCTGGGAGCAACTATTACACCTTCTAGCCCCACACATCACGTACAAGTGGGGAACTCTATAAACAACAGGCCAAACAATTGCTGGAATCGAGGAGGAGACTCCCCCAAAGGAAACCATCTGCATCTGCCGCAGAAACTCAAAACTCAAACAGATCCCTCAATCACCAACTTATTAATATTTCATCCTCACTACATATCTAAGGGATCTGGTGATATTTTGAACAGGGGGAATTTTCTTTGGCTGCTTTCACATATTCCCTCCACAAGTGGCCTCAATTCAACTGATCTCCTAGCAGTAGAATTTTTCCAATCAACTAACACTACTGCTCTTGGCTGCTCTTGAATTCACTAAGGTCACATGGAAGACAAGCCTAATCTCCCAAACAATCCTAGGAGAAAGCACAACCTTCGAACACTGGGGTATCAGTATTACCACGCACAGTGAGGTTGGCTACCCAAATATTTTACTATCACTAGATCCTGCCCTTGAATCAGGCCTCCAGCGCAGGGAAACACGCTCCATACTCAGGAGCGCTCAGGCTGCTCTCCTGTATCCTCAAGTTCCTCCACTACTGCTAGAGGTGACTCTCAGCCCCAAAAACTCTTCACCTCAGCCATTTTTTTTTCAAAAAATAATGATCTAACGTGGTTTTCAAAATCAATCAAAAACTGCAATAGGCAAGGGTGACAAACCTCAGACAAAAAGCTGGGCTCTATATCATCAAAGGAGATTCTCCACATATGCTCCTAGAACGTAAACAGCCTCCTTTCTAAAGCTCTGGACCCCGACTTCATGCAATGCATCAGCACTTTTGACATTGTACTAATGAAGGAAACTTGGCTGGATGAACCACTCCACTTGCAGGGCTATATGTGCTTCAACACCCCAGCAACCAGGAAGGCAAAGTATGGACACCCGCAAGGTGGCCTGGCCACTTACGTCTCTTTAACACTATCGGTTAGAGTCACCCTTTTGCACTCCACCTGCTCCTCTATCAATAATGTGTCAGTTGCTGCCATGACGAGTGCACCCAAAGCAGAAATAGTTCCCATAAACACCTATCTTCACCCCAAACTTAAAATCAGTGATGCTGATAACGTAGTGGCTCTACTCGAGAACTATATAAGCAGCGGTGTCATATGCCACATGGCCAACATCATCTTCTCAGGTGATTTCAGTTTACATCTATTAGGATCCTCAATAGATGAAACCATAATTGCCCTTTCAAGCACTTGGGACCTTCCCATACAAGGGCCAATAAATACTGCTGGCCCACAAAGACCAGCAGGACCTTGCTCAATGGCTTAGAATTGTTACAGCTAAAAGCCCTGAATGACTCGCCTCCAGCAGCATCATATTTTTCAACCACAGCCTCTGCCACAATTGACTACACGTTTATTTCCCTTCCTCTATTCAAACAAGTAGTCTCTGAACATCTAGGCAACAGGAGCAAGAGCAACCACTGCCCACAGGAATTATCCATCATCCTGGGGATAACCACAATGGAGAAAAGGAATATTGCACACATTACCACTTTCACCACAAACTGCAAACGTGTCAAATGTGGGCAATCAAACATTGATCATGTTGAACTAGAAACAAATAACGTCAGCGAAGTGCTGACATGGGAACGACTCACAACGAGGCTTAGTGGAATTTTTGCGGAACCAATTACTAATAGGCGACTGCTACCTCCTGCAGTTGCAACTCACTTGGCACAAGCCCACAGGACAGCACTGCGAGATGCAAAGAGAAAAATCAACTCCAGTACAAGGTGTCTCCATGGCAGCCCGGGCAATCTAGACCATCTGACAATCCTAAGGCACCACAAACAGTCACTGAATAAGCTAAAATGGGCAATCAATAGGAGCCGCAGTGAAGACTTGTGGGGCAGGCTACACTCAGATGCAATGAGTAACAACAGTGCACGCTTCTGGCGTACAATATGCAAATTCACACGTCCATATCATGGTGTCATTACATTGCATGTACCAGAAGCTGTCTGGGCTAAACATCTTGGAGTCCATTTCAACGGCCCGACATTACTTAGCACGGCCGCACAAAGCACGACCTCACCAGGAACACTTCTTCCACACAGGCCCTTATTAAAGACTCCGCTCACATTACTCACTGACTTGGTTACTATAAAAAATCAGATAGCCAAGGGCCTGAGAGAAGGCACCCCGGGACCGAATGGACTCCCACCTGCAGTCTTCAAATACAATAGTCCCTTCTGGGAAAAGATTTTCGAACCTCTCTACCTGGAAATAGGTTTGACAGGAACGATTCCGCAGTCCTGCAAGGCGTCCATAATCTCCCCCATCTTTAAAACTGGGGACAGGTTGCTCCCCGATAGCTATCATCTGATTGCCTTAATTGACAATGACGTAAAGTACTTTGCAGCCATGTTATTTGATCATCTTCTTGCATGATCTACTGAAAAGGGAATAATCCCCATGACTCAAACAGGATTCTTCAAACACACTGGCACCATCACGAACATCATGGCCATTGCCCTTTTAACCGACAAAGCTATAACCCTGAAATGTCAGCTCCATCGATGCTTTGTTGACTTCAAGGCCGTATTTGACCATGTGGACAGGAATCTGTGGGGAAGAAGCTTGAAATCTGGGGGCGCTCACATCCATTCCTACGCCTGATAATAAACCCTTCATACGGACACATGGGTCCAGATAAAATTGGGCACAGGCACTCATCTTTCAAGGCAGATCCCTACTAGCAAAAGTCTAAAACAGGGTTGCGTTTTGGGCCCCACACTGTTCAATCTATATTTAGCAGACTTAGCAGGCTCACTCACCGTCACAAACTCGCACCCTCCAAAAATTGGGGACCTTGAACTACCATGCCTCATGTACTCTGACAACCTCGTACTGATCAGCCACACAGAAATAGACCTTCAGAGACTGCTAAACACCACTCAGCACTACTCAGCCACTAATGCCTTGACAGTGATCGCATGCTGATGTCATCAGACATGACTGATGGGTATCAGGGTTGGGGTGGAAGGGGAAGCAATTCCCCTTCCATCCCGGACGGGGTGTGGGTGGGAGGCCCACAGAGGGAGAGCTAGCGCTCCCCCATGGGCCTGGTGCAGGACAAGCTGGTCTCATCTTTGGCACTAGAGCGCTGTGGACGAGGACGAGACAAACTCATCCAAGGTACCCAAGGGGTTGAATCCTGGTTTGAGGAACGTTGCGAGATCCCATGTCTCGGATGTGTACTGCAGCACCAGCTCCGAAGGGCTGCGAGGAAGCAAAGCACAGTCCTGCATTGTCATTGAGAATGCTGCTGAGGAGTTGCTTGCAATTCAAGTTTTTGCATCGTATGTGTGTTGCACACCAGCAAAATGTAGAGCCCTGTAGAAATGCAGAGCCCTGCTTTGCCATTGAAGATGCTGTTGATGAGGGGCTTGATGTATAAAGGGGATGCATCGCACAGCAGCAGTTCCGAGGAGACTGTTGGCTTCAATATGAGGTTCGTATTGGTAATGAATCATGCTGCATCTGTCCTGAATTGGCTGCCAAGAGATGCATTGCAGTGCAACAGTACTGCTCTCAGAACTACAGCTGGGCTGGCAGGGCACTTTCAGACCCAATTCCAAGGTTTCCGGGACTGGTATGGCACTACTTAGGGGGGTGGAACTCACAGCAGAGAGAGTCCAGTTGCTTGGTTCAAGGTAGGTCAAGCCTTTTCTGCCCCTGAGTTTCTGATCACAAATGTAGCCAACTAGGCCTTGGAGTCACTCTTCTGGTTCTAGGTTAAAGATGCAGGTCCAGTCCTTTCACTCAGGCAGCAAACAGCATGGCAGCAATGTAGCAGTCCATCTTGTAGAGTAGCACAGCAGTCTTTCTGAGTCTTCCATGGGTCCAGAGGTGTACTGAAGAGTTGGGTCTGAGGCTTCAAAATGTATACCTGGTGCCAATGAGAAGGTTCTTAAGGTGTCCACCCCCAGAGGTGTTTGGAAATTCCCGTCTGTAAACCACTGAAAGTGTGGGGTAGTAAAGGTTGAGGGTGAGACTGGATCAGTGTACCCTCAGTTATTGATACCGGCTAGGTGTGGGTTCGTGCTATGGGAAAAGTGTATTGAGTGTCTCTATAAGGGTGGCTTTTTTAAACAAGGGGGAGTTCCTTTTACGGACTAGGTGGTCTCACTTACATAATAGTGTCATGCACCATCATTTGACCACCTAGCCCCACCCAGGTAAGATTGTACTAACTGGGCGGACTCAACCTCTTTGTTAAAGGAACAAGAGGGAGTGCTGAAATAAATCTTACTGGATAAATATCAGGGATCCAGATAGGGTTAGAATAAAATTACCATACGTGTCACCTATTTCAGTTGATTACATTTTATAGAGGTGCAAGCAGGTAAGGTTAAAAAATGGGGGAGAGACTCAATAGAGTATTATGGCCCTCATTACAACATTGGTGGTAAAAGCCGCTTACCGCTGTGCTGAAGACCACCAACACACTGCGGCGGCCGCGGTAATCCGCCACAGCTATTATGACCCACAGCACGGAATCCGCCAAAATTCAGACACACACATAAGTCTGCCACACCAAAGGTCAGTGATAAACTGGCTAAAACAAAACCTCCACCGTCACACCAACAGAAATACGCCCACACTATCAAGACACAAGAATCCACGCGGCGGTCTTTCAACCGCTGTATTCCATTGGCGGTACACACCGCTGAGCTCAAAATACACACACACATACAAAACACAGCTACATTGGACAATTCAAACTACACACACCTGATACACAAACACACACCACTCCCACACACCCAACACAATATAAAACACACACCCACAACACCCACAAACCCCTACGACAACAATTGAGAAAGAAGCACAGAGAGAGACACCACCATCAACAATACTAGCATCCACAGGCACACCAGACCATCACCCACATAACTTCCACGTACCTCACACAACACCCCACCACATATAAGCACACTTATCACCACACACACCACCCCCCACATCACCCACCCCACCCCATGGCACGGCAAAGACTCCCCAGGTTCTCGGAGGAGGAGCTCAGGGTCATGGTGGAGGAAATCGTCTGGGTAGAGCCACAGCTATTCGTATCACAGGTGCAGAACACCTCCATTGCAAGGAAGATGGAGCTATGGCGAAGAATAGTGGACAGGGTCAGCGCAGTGGGACAGCACCCAAGAAATCGGGATGACATCAGGAAGAGGTGGAACGACCTATTGGGGAAGGTGCGTTCTGTGGTCTCAAGACACCACCTAGCGGTTCAGCGGACTGGCAGCGGCCCCCCATCTCCTCCCCCACAACTAACAACATGGGAGGAGCAGGTCCTGGCGATTCTGCATCCTGAGGGCCTTGCAGGAGTAGTTGGCGGAATGGACTCCGGTAAGTCAAATCTTAACTATTACATCCCCCACCCTACCTGCATGCCATCACATACCCCCACCCTCACCCTCACCCCCATCACTCCAACTCCTCACAAATGTCCCAACATCACAAACCACACATCCCAACACCAAGCCCTGCATGCAACACCAAAGCATGGACACCCATCACCAAAGCATGCCCACTGCACAAACTCATACACCCCCCTAAACCATCATCACACAAGGTCCCACACAGGATTGCAAGCACTGGGGTACACGGTCACCCACCCATTGCACACCATGGCACACACAGATGTAATAAACAACCTTTTATACCCCTGCAGGAACCCTACCCAACGTCACCAGACAGGAGGGTCCACACATGTCTACACCACCAACAGAAGAGGCCCACAGTGATGACAGCAGCTCTGTCCAACTGGATCTAGATGACCATCCCGGCCCATCGGGGACCTCAGGACATTCGTTCCCATCACACAGTCACAGGCCACTACAGAGCTTACCCCCCTGTGGAAACACCAGCACAGCACCCACCCAGCGGGCCCATACCTCTGTCCCCAGGACACGTCAATCAGCAGTGGGTCCACCACTACAGGGAACCCAGGCTAACCCACCACTCCAACAACAACAGGGACCTGGGGGCAGTGGCGGTGGGCACACGGTCCAGGGGACGGAGGCCCAGTAACACAGGGGAACTGGGAGGGCTGCTGGGCGACAGGGGGAGGACAGGCGAAGTGAAGTCACTCTCCACTATGCCCTCTCCTCCATCATGGGAGCCTACCACCACTCCCAAGTTTCAGGAGACCCAGCGCCTGCAGGAGGAACAGTATTCGGGCTTCAGGGAGGAACTTAGATCCATCGATTCCACCCTGTGCACCATCGAAGGGGTGCTGAAGGAAGTACTCAACACCAGGAGGGACACTGTGGCGCAACAAGGGGCCCCTGACACTAGCATGGACGATGAACTGCCCACCACCTCCGCTGGCGCTAGTGGACAGGAGGCACCTCCACAGGACCACCACACCATCACCCCAACCCCTGCAGAGGGAGAACCACCCCATAAACGGTCACTGAGATCCAGGACAAAGACAGAGAATGATGCCAAGACCCCCGCGAAGAAATGAGACCACCCTGAATCCCCACTTTATCACCTTCTGTCCCACTTTGTCACCTTGTCCATCCTTAAACTGCCCCAGCTCCACTTCCTATGCCCATTTGGGCAATGCACCTGTGAGACTAATAGACTGGACTCTGCCATGGACATTCCTCCACCATCACCCCTCACCATTTTGCAACCCCCTCCAATATTTTGCACTTAAATAAACACCCTTGAAGCACAAAACAATCTGGAGTCAGTCTGTGATTTCGGAATAGTGTATTAGCAATTACTGTGGCAAAAAGCTCTTTCAATTGTAATTTCAACATACCTATGTCACACAACTCTAGTCCATGAGGAATCAAAGCAGATGTCACACAGTGGGACCCACATCTGTGAAAGCGTATGGGAAAGTGACAACTCAGTGACCATACACTGGGTGAAAACGACAGACAGTAGAGAGGTAGTAGTGTTAAAGTACATGTAGTGGGCAGGTTTGTATTCTTATCTGTGTCTCACTGGAAATATTGCAGGATCACTGAGTCCCTGTTGTCCATGTCCTCTTCTTCTGCTTCCTCGTCTTCACTGTCCACAGGCTCCACAGCTGCAACAACACCGCCATCTGGACCATCCTCCTGCAGAAAAGGCACCTGTTGTCGCAAAGCTAAGTTGTGAAGCATACAGCAGGCCACGATGATCTGGCACACCTTCTTTGGTGAGTAGAATAGGGATCCACCTGTCATATGAAGGCACCTGAACCTGGCCTTCAGGAGGCCAAAGGTACGTTCGATTATCCGCCGTGTTCGCCCATGGGCCTCATTGAAACGATGTAGCTCCGCATGTGTTTCAGCAGGGCAGACAACACTCTGGAAAACACGTTGGAAAACATAGGTTGGGACATCCCTGATGCTATGGCCACTGTTGTTTGAAATGACCCACTTGCAACGAAATGGAGCACTGACAGCACCTGCACTTGAGGGGGGATTCCTGTGGGATGGCGGATAGCTGACATCAGGTCTGGCTCCAACTGGGTACACAGTTCCTGGATTGTGGCACGGTAAAGCCTGTATGTGATGATCACATGTCTTTCCTCCATTGTTGACAGGTCCACCAGCGGTCTGTACACCGGAGGATGCCGCCATCTCCTCACATGTCCCAGAGGACGGTGCCTATGAAGGACAACAGCGAGCACAGAGTCAAACAATTCAGAGGTACGTACCCACAGCTTACACAGAACACGAATCCTAATCCGAAAAGTGGCCTGTATATGTGTTGGGTCTATGCCTAGGTATGTGTGACGCAGTTAAAAATTAAGCCATGTGGGCCCCTGAAATGGCGGCTGCCTGACCTCTAAAGTGGGACATTGGGATGTGAGGTAACTGCGATGGCGTTGTACACCTTCGCGGTAGGCGGTCGAAGACCGCGCCGCAATGCTGCATTGGTTAACATTAGACCCTATGGGTCCCAGGAGCCAATGACGATGTACGCCGGCGGTGACGGTACGCACCGTCGTGGACGTGACCGCCATTTTCTATCTGTTCAATCACTCGATACCTGATCTTCGACAGGAGAGGACCTACACTGCAAGTGCTGCTGTGACCTCGGTCTGGAAGAGACAATGGCTTGAGTGTCTGGGGAAAGGGCCCCTGCCTTCACATCGGAGGAGTTGGAGAAACTCGTGGATGGGGTCCTCCCCCAATAAACGCTACTCTACGGTCCTCCAGACAAACAGGTAAGTACACTGGGAGCATGCTGTGTGGAGTGGGGTGGATGTAAGAAGGGGAGGGGAGATTGTGGCATGCATGAAACGACGGTGAGTGCATGTGCCACATGGCAAGGGTAGGGATGGGGGCCAATGACTGTGACAGTGCAGTTGGTAATAAGTTTCTCTTCCCCCTGTACAATTCATGTAGGTCGGAGCCCACCAGAAAAAATATATTTGGCATGCCATCGCCAAGGACGTCTGGACCCTGGGGGTCTACCACAGACGGAGCACCCACTGCCGGAAAAGATGGGTGGACAATCGCTGCTGGAGCAAGAAGACGGTGTAGGCTCAGCTGGGGATGGCCTCCCAACGTGGGAGGGGTGCCCGTCACACCATGACCCCCCTGATGTTCTGGATCCTGGCGGTGGCGTACCCAGAGTTGGATGGGTGCTTGAGGGCCTCACAGCAGCCACAAGGGGGTGACTACACTCTCATCCTGCTGATTTTGCGCCCAGTGGAGGTGTCTAGGTGGGGGAGGTGGGCTGTGGGTTTCCCTAGGCCAGGGCGAGTTTAGGAGGCAAGGTCCCTCCGTAAGGCAGGCCATGTGGCATCCCACCCCTCCTCTGTAGAGTGCCAAGTACAGCTATTCATGCCCCTGTGTCATCCATGTGTGCAGATGTCATCCATAGCCTAGTAGGCCATTTCCCGGGGATGGAACAGTGGAGCCCAAGAGCGCGGCGTAGTGCAGGGGGCTTCTGTGTCTGTCGTGTCCGCCAACGGCAGCGGTAATGCATGCACTGAACATGTCTTTCTTCTGACGTCCCCCCCCTTTTTGTGGTCTCCCTGTTCTTGTGTGGATTAGCATCATCAGGCGGAGGAGCAGTGGCACCGGAGCAAGAGGGAGCTGCATCCCACATGGCCCTGGAGGGCGAGACAATGGACTCGGAATTCACCAGTGGGACGGAGGGAGTGGGGAGCTCCACGGCAGGGATAGGAGCTGACACCAGTGACACGGACTCGTCCTCTGATGGGAGCTCCCTTGTGGTGGCGGCAACATCTGTGCCCCCCGCATCTACAGGTACAGCCAGCACCCCCCCCTACCAGCACCGCCCTCCCAGCAGCCCCTCTGCCTTTGCCCCGTGCCCGCTCACCCAGGAGGGTGGGCATTACCTTCGTCCCAGGCACCTCAGCCCCTGTCCCAGTCACCCCTGCTGCCCTCAGTGAGGAGGCCATTGACCTCCTCAGGTCCCTCACTGTGGGGCAGTCTACCATTTTGAATGCCATCCAGGGTGTCGAAAGGCAGTTGCAACAAACCAATGCATTCCTGGAGGGCATTCATTCTGGTCAGGCGGCCCTTCAGCGAGCTTTTCAGACTCTGGCCTCAGCACTGATGGCAGCCACTGTCCCTGTCTCTAGCTTCCCCCCTCCAACTTCCTCCACCCAGACCCAATCCCCTGTACCCCAGCCGATCCCAAGCACACCTTCAGACCAGCATGCACACACGTCAACACACAAGGAAAGCTCAGGAAAACATAAGCCCCACACATCCCACAGGCACTCACGCAAGCATCACACATATACAGACACACCAACATCCACTGCCTCCACTGTGTCCCCATCCTCCTCATCTCCCTCCTCCCTCCCAGTCTCATCTACACTCAAACCTGCATGCACTACATCTACAGCCACTACTACCATCACCAGCACACCCACCACCACACCCCGCTCACTTGCAGTCACCACCCCCACTACCATTCACACGTCCCCTGTGTCCTCTCCCAGTGTGTCTGTGACGCCACCTCCCAAGATACACAAACACAGGCACACACCCACCCAACTGCCATCCACCTCACAACAGCCTCCAGCGCATGCACCTTCACCCAAAGTCACCAAACGAACACCTCATACAACCACAACCTCTTCCTCCACTCCCAAACCCCTTCCAGGTACCCATCCCAGTGTCTCCAAAAAACTTTTCCTGTCCAACCTTGACCTCTTTCCCACACCTCCCCCACCCCGTCCGTCTCCTAGGACCCGACTCTCCAGGTCCCAACCTAGCACCTCAGCCACAACATCTCCAGGACCAGTGGTGCCTGTAGTCAACGGAATCTGGAGAGCACCGGCCACCAGGACAGCCAGTGAGGCACAGAGCCACAGCACGGACAGTCCCCTACCTGTCAAGCATCAAAAGTTGCCCAGTGCCCGGCGGGAGAGGGGGAAGACTCCAGTCACCAAAGCCGCTGACCGCGGTCCCGGTGGGAGTGTGGAGTCAGCTGCGACACCTTCCAAGGTGGGGAAGGGCCACAAGAAACCCGGAGAGTCTGGGAAGAACAGCTCGGCGCAGGAGACCGCCATGATCCCCACTGCCAGGAGGCCACCACCGCTGCCCAGGAGGCAACCACCATCATCTCCGCTGCCCAGGAGGCCACCGCCAGCATCTGCCCTGCTGCCCAGGAGGCCACCGCCAGCACAAGCCCCGCTGGGACAGAGAGGACCGCCAGCACAAGCCCCGCTGGGCTAGAGAGGACCGCCAGCACAAGCCCCGCTGGGACAGAGAGGACTGCCTGCAGCTGAGTCACTGCAAAGGAGCCCGCCGCCTCAAGCACTGCTGAACAGGGCACCGCTGCTACAAGCACCGCTGAACAGGGAACCGCCGCCTCAAGCACCTCTGATCAGGGCACCACCGCCCCAAACACTGCTGAACAGGGCATCGTCGCCTCAAGCACTGCTGAACAGGGCCCTGCTGCCTCAAGCACCGCTGAACAGGGCACTGCTGCTACAAGCACCGCTGAACAGGGCACCGCCACCACAAGCACCACTGACCCATGAGTGCCAGGGCACTGACGCTACTGAGTCCGTCACGAGCAGGATGAAGCACACTAGGCACAGAGCCCCCTCCAGAACCAGTGGATATTGCCATCCAGTACCTCTGTCCTTAGCAGGATGAAGCACTCTGGGCACTTAGCCCCCTCCAGAACCAGTGGAGAAAGGCATCCACTACCTCAGTCCTTGGCAGGATGAAGCATTCTGGGTACAAAGCCCCCTCCAGAACCAGTGGAGAAAGGCATCCACTACCTCTGTCCTTGGCAGGATGAAGTACTCTGGGCACCATGCCCCCTCCAGAACCAGTGGAGAAAGGCATCCACTACCTCTGTCCTCAGCAGGATGAAGCACTCTAGGCACCATGCCCCCTCCAGGACCAGTGGAAACTATCATCCACTACCTCTGTCCTTAGCAGGTTGAGGCACTGTAGGCACCATGCTCCCTCCAGAACCAGTGGAGATACACATCCACTACCTCTGTCCTTAGCAGGATGAAGCACTCTGGGCATCATGCCCCCTCCAGAACCAGTGGAGAAAGGCATCCACTACCTCTGTCCTTAGCAGGATGAGGCACTCTGGGCACCATGCCCCCTCCAGACCCAGTGGAGAGATACATCCACTACCTCTGTCTTTAGCAGGATGAAGCACTCTGGGCACCATGCCCCCTCCAGAACTAGTGGAGATAGGCATCCACTACCTCTGTCCCTAGCAGGATGAAGCACTCTAGGCACCATGCCTCCTCCAGAACCAGTGGAGAGATACATCCACTACCTATGTCCTTAGCAGGATCAAGCACTCTGGACACCATGCCCCCTCCAGAACCAGTGGAGAGATATGTCCACTACCTCTGTCCTTAGCAGGATGAAGCACTCTGGGCACCATGCCCCCTCCAGAACCAGTGGAGAAAGGCATCCACTACCTATGTCCTTAGCAGGATGAAGCACTCTAGGCACCATGCCCCCTCCAGAACCAGTGGAGAGATACCTCCACTACCTCTGTCCTTAGCAGGATGAAGCACTCTAGGCACCATGCCCCCTCCAGAACCACTCTGGGCAACATGCCCCCTCCAGAACCAGTGGGGAAATACATCCAGTACCTCTGTCCTTAGCAGGATGAAGCACTCTAAGCACCATGCCCCCTCCAGAACCAGTGGAGAAAGGCATCCACTACCTCTGTCCTTAGCAGGATGAAGCACTCTAGGCACCATGCCCCCTCCAGAACCAGTGGAGAGATACATCCACTACTTCTGTCCTTAGCAGGATGAAGCACTCTGGGCACCATCACCCCTCCAGAACCAGTGGAGAGATACATCCACTACCTCTGTCCTTAGCAGGATGAAGCACTCTGGGCACCATGCCCCCTCCAGAACCAGTGGAGAAAGGCATCCACTACCTCTGTCCTTAGCAGGATGAAGCACTCTAGGCACCATGCCCCCTCCAGAACCAGTGGAGAGATAAATCCACTACCTCTGTCCTTAGTAGGATGAAGCACTCTAGGCACCATGCCTCCTCCAGAACCAGTGGAGAGATACATCCACTACCTCTGTCCTTAGCAGGCTGAAGCACTCTGGGCACCATGCCCCCTCAAGAACCAGTGGAGAAAGGCATCCACTACCTCTGTCCTTAGCAGGATGAAGCACTCTAGGCACCATGCCCCCTCCAGAACCAGTGGAGACTGTCATCCCCTACCTCTGTCCTTGGCAGGATGAAGCACTCTAGGCACCATGCCCCCTCCAGAACCAGTGGAGACTGTCATCCACTTGGGAGACTGTGGCTTTGCACTCCCCAGGATGGAACAGTGGGCAACCCACCCACTGTAGAGACTTGAGAGACTGTGGCTTTGCACTCCCCAGGATTGAACAGTGGGCAAACCACCCACTGTATAGACTTGAGAGACTGTGGCTTTGCACTCCCCAGGATGGAACAGTGGGCAACCCACCCACTGTATAGACTTGAGAGACTGTGGCTTTGCACTCCCCAGGATGGAACAGTGGGCATCCCACCCACTGTATAGTCTTGAGAGACTGTGGCTTTGCACTCCCCAGGATTGAACAGTGGGCATGTGGCCCCCTCGTGGATTTGGCGTCATGCACTCAACTGTCTGAGGTGCCCCCCCTTTCCCTCCCCCTGAGGTGCCTGTTTTCTTGCTCTCTGATGCCCCTGCAGTGTTCTCTCCGTCATGGTCGGGGATCTTGTGTGGGCCTCGCCTATACCATGTGCGCCCAGTGTTCCACGGACTTCATTGGAGCACTACCTCGACTACTAGGCTTGGTGTATATTTTGTTTATGGTGTACATATACATATATATATTTGCGTACTTGATTTTAATATATTACAATGGTTACACTCATTTCCTTTTGTCTTTGCATTCTTCCAGGGGAGCTGGGGGGTGTAACTATAATGTATAAATATGTATTAGTGTGTGTGTGTTGTAGTGGGTGAAGGTGGGGGTGGGGGTGGGGTGTTGCGTGTGTGTGTCCCTGTTTTTTCCCTCCCCCCTCCCCTGTGTCATAGGTGCAGTACTCAACGTTGTCTTCGCCGCTGGCGTTCGTGCTCCTGGTAGAGGAGCAAGAAGATGAGGGCTGGCAGGGTGTGCAGCTCGGGTTGCATGGCATCCTGATTCCTCGTGGGGAGTGTCGAGGTGAGCGTTTTCCCTTCGAAGTCCTGTTTCCGCTGTGTTTTTGTCCGCGGTGAATCCGCCCCGGAAAAGGTGGCGGATTGGTAGGTTGTGATACTGTGGGTGATACTTTGTCTTCCGCCTGTCTGTTGGCGGTGACCGCCAAGCTGTTTGTCTATACTGCCGTGGCGGTCGGAGTGTTAAAGTGGCTGTCTTTGTTGGCGGTTTCCGCCACGGTCGTAATTACAATTTTTTTACCGCTGGCCTGTTGGCAGTCTTACCGCCGCTTTAACACCGTCCGCCAGGGTTGAAATGACCATCTATGTCTCTTAGAGTCTAAAAGATTATCAGGACCAACATGTTTCTGCCCTCTCTATGTGCTGGAAGGTCAGGGGCATTCATCGGGGTCTAGGATCCCCAGAGCACAGCTGCTAATGGGTGTGCTCGCTAAGTGAAATAGAGGAGGTCTGAGGGCCTACCTGAACAGTTGGTTCATTATTTGGGTAGGTCCTAGGAATAAAGGCGATTAGCCTCTGGTCTGGGTCATGCCGGGGGGGGGGGGGGTTTCCCTTGTAGTCACAATCACTCCAACGGGAATAACCAGTGGGAGTACCTACATGCCAGTGCCAGTTGGACAGACTGCAGGCACCAAATGATTAGGACAAGACAATGCCAACTTTCTAAAAGTGCTGTTTTCTGACTTGTGACTTAAATTCCAACTTTTCCATCAAAGGGGATTTTTAATTAGAACTCTTTAGATACCAAAATTGATATTCCTATTTGCTTCCATGTGAAAGTTATCACTAATGAAATGTAATAATGTAGGCCAATGTTATCCTATGGGAGAGGTTAGCCTTGCAATAGTAAAAAAAAAAATTGTTTTTCACTACCAGGCATGTAAAACTTAAAAGTACGTGTCACTTTTTAAATACATTACACCCATAGAGTTTTACAACTAAATTAAATGTGGCAACTGGGTGTAAGTCAGAATCACCATGTTTTAGGGAGAGAGCACAAGCACTTGTTCATGTGTTAGCAGTGGTTAGGTGTGCAGCTTCCTACAGTTAAGAAAAATGAATTCAACAATGACATGATGAGTAAGGCAAAAAGTTTGAGGTAAGACCACCCCAAGGCTGTCATATATAACACGATTCAAAACTGCTTGAAAATGTGTGGTTTTGACCACCTTGTTATAAATTATAGTGGCTCCAAATTCTTCAATGTAGGGAGAGGCATGCTAATTTCCCGTGCTTGCTTATGGTCATTTAAGGCACTTCATAATGATCCATTTTTAAACAAAGATTCTGGCTACTGACTTGGTTGTTACCTTCAGTGCTTAAAAAGGGGGAGGGCGTAGATGAATTTGAAGTACTTTATGATTGCCTGTAAGAAAACATTTATTTATCTTTTAGAATTAAGCCTGTGGTCTGTCTGTTATCCGCAAGCTAACATGTGCTGCATGAGTCATTTCATGGCATTCGATACTAGACATTTGAGTATTACAGGTCAAACAACCCTCCTCCCACCTACATCCATCCAAAGAGTCTCAGGTAAGAATTAGGCAGATTTTTCTTTTGCGAAGTGACTCTGATTCTCGGACATTAATCGCCTGCAATTTGTTATACTAAAATCCAGAATTTTTTTCGAGAAGGGGGAAGGTGCCTCTTTCTCCACTTTATTACCGTCGATTATATTACTTACTTTTTGCAGATTAGACTATTTATATGTGGAAACCCTCTGGTATGAGCGAGTGAATCAAAGACAATTTCAGGGGCTCAGGTGACCATTCTGATGAACCAGCAGTGAACGTCTACCAGTCTTGCAAAGGCAGCAATAGCTAGCAATAAATTATTACAAATGACTAGTAGTTATTTTCCTATTAGAAGAGAGTTTTACTTTTTTATATTTATTAAGAAATTTACAACTTCACATTAACAAATACAATAACAATTTATTGTGTTACAGTAGTCAAATATTGGGGTACAAATTATAAATATGGATTACAAATGAAAAGTGTGGTCTATATGTATACATTGTACAAGTTTTTTGTGAAAGGCTATTTTCATAATAAAGGAAAACATATAAAACAAAGACATCACATTCTGCCATTTATTATATTTATATATATTAAAAAGTGCTTCGATTTAATTTTCAGGTACTAATCACCACCCTGAAGTTATTAGGTGTGACAACTATTTCCAGTCCGGTGGAACGCTGATAAAAAAATGGCTCTTATTTGAGAATGTGTAAGCTCTTCCACGTACTTTAGCAGACATTCGGTGGTGTGCAAGCCTCTGTTGAGTTGAATACGTCTAAGCATTTAAACATTGAAATTAAACCTGCCAACATTTTCCAAATGCATTTTCATCTCTGTCTGCATTACGTGCCAGCATTAGACGGGAGAGCAACTGTTTCCATCTTCTTGCCCATAAACGCTGCGCACACAGGCTGTCGCCACACCCTTGTAAAAGAGCAAATACCAGATGTCGCGGTTGTTGTTATGTACAAACGTTCAATGGTGCAATGTATAGTGTTTCACCAAAAGAGTGACTAACCAAGTTCAAATCACTTTAACTGAGTGATACTTGATCACTTCTCTTTCTTTACATCTTAAAATCGTGTGAAACACTACATGGAGGACTTCTATAGGGAGAATACAGCATAGGTGAGAACACTTTAGTTGCAAAGTTTGCCCATCCAATGGAAAGAATATGTTATATTTTTGAGCTAGGGGTACACACATAGGGGGTCATTCTGACCCTGGCGGTAAAATCCGCCAGGGCCAACGACCGCGGGAGCACCGCCAACAGGCTGGCGGTGCTCCCTTGGGCATTCTGACCGCGGCAGTACCGCCGCGGTCAGAAACGGAAAACAGGCGGTGTACCGCCGGTTTTCCGCTGCCCTGGGGAATCCTAGCTGCGCCGCCATGGGGATTCTGACCCGCATACCGCCATCCTGTTCCTGGCGGTTTTGGCCGCCAGGCACAAGATGGCGGTATGGGGTGTCGTGGGGCCCCTGGGGGCCCCTGCAGTGCCCATGCCAATGGCATGGGCACTGCAGGGGCCCCCGTAACAGGGCCCCACCAAGATTTTCAGTGTCTGCCATGCAGACACTGAAAATCGCGACAGGTGCAACTGTACCCGTCGCACCCCTTCCACTCCGCCGGCTCCATTCGGAGCCGGCATCCTCATGGAAGGGTGTTTCCCACTGGGCTGGCGGGCGGCTTCTGGCGGTCGCCCGCCATCCCAGCGGGAAACCCAGAATACCCGCTGCGGTCTTTTGACCGCGCAGCGGTATTCTGGCGGTTCCAGCCAAGCCGGCGGCTTCCGCCGCCGGCCGGGGTCAGAATGACCCCCATAATGCGTCCGTTTTGCAAGCTGAAAACATTTTATGATAGTTGGTCACTGGTTATACTCAAAATACCTCACAGTTCAAGTGCACGATAAAGTAATAAACCTGCAGCTCTGGTTGAAGTCATTGACAGATGGAAGGTGCTTTGAGCAGTGGCGTAATGAGACTTGAGGTGGTTCTCTGCGAAGTATCTGGAGGGGGCCCCCTCTTCCCCGGATCCAGTCAGGTGCATGCCGCCCCTGTACTGTACTCTGCTGAGGCCGTCCTAACTCCCCCTCCCTACCACCACCCACCCCGAAGCTCGACCGGCCCGCACCGCAAGGGTAGTGGGGGCCTTTGTTACGTGATGAATTTTATATTGTTCTGATCAAAAACGCATGATATTGATCAAAATCAGGTCTTGAATTCACAGCGGGCTCTTCTCTTGTTTTGGAGTGAAACCAATAAACCACAAACATAGCTAGGGACAAATTATCTTTCGCTAACGTTTGTGATGGCGTAATAAAATGCACTACATCCCAAGTACATACACTTCTTCAACCAAGCATATTACGAATAATTGTGTTGATCTGTAACTGAATTCATCCTTCTAATCACATTATGAGGGATGTCTTTAAGCCTCATCTCTCTAATGTTTTTGGATTCATCCTCCGCCCTCCCCGATCCTCCAGTCTACCTGGTTAGACCCAAGCTGTGCGCTGTTGAGCACACTGACTGCCTGAATGGCTCACTAACTCATCACAGAGCAATGCAGAACATCGCCAACACAGACATGCTTTATCCAGGAGCTTTTAAAATATTACGGGTCGTACATCTATATTGTTCAAAAATTAGGTGCGTCTGTATTACATTTTACAATTAAACTTTAATATTCAAGTAAAGGAAAATATATATATTTTGTGGCAAAGCAGCAGAGAGTTGCATATCCTCTACATACAGTAGTTTAAATAGTTGACTGCGACATATTTAATTTTGCAGCTCTAACATGGATTAATAAGGACATGCTGGTGCCCTCACACACTCATTTTCAGTAACGAAACTAAACTGAATGCGAGGACCAATATTCCATATCTCAGAAGCAGTGATCAGATGAAGATTAACAAATGTTATGCTTCATGTGCTACGCCTCAAGTGTTGGCATTGTACTTCACGAAATAAGCAAAGGTTGATTAGAAGGCTGATACTTAAATGTACATGTTCTATCAAATAACATTATAACCAGTCAGATAATTTTACAATAGGAAAACCTTAGCTCACTTTATTATGTCTTGGGTGGATATGGTTTTATAGTCTAATTGGAACTTTTGTGGTAAACAAAAAAAACTCAACAACGAAATACAGAAAGAAAAATCAGAGAGGGATTTCAGGTCATCCATCTACACCCATTACTTATTTTGTAGTGATATCCACATTTTGGGACATCCCACAGTTCATTTATTCAGCATTTAGGTCCAGATGTACGAAGCACTAATTTGTGATTATCAAATTGTGAATTTTTACGGTTCAGTATTTGGTAATCGCAAACTTATTCCACAAAGGTGTGTTTACACTTTCTGTGATCCCATGGGTCACAAATAGATCTACATCATGAACATGAATGAGGTGGGTCTCAGTTTGTGACCCATTGAGAATCGCATAAATCACAGGGATAGTTGCCTGCCAGAGTCAGCAGACCACCATGCTTGTGACTGCTTTTAAATAAAGCAGTCTTTTTTTTTTTAAAGAAGCCCATTTAAAAAAAAAAAAATGATACATTTTCTGTTTCATTTTTTAACAGTGGGCAGTGTTCCATGGACTCTTAAAAATATTATTTTTTATCATTCTCAAACGGGAAGGGGTGACGCATGTTTCAAATGGCTTACCACCAACTTTGAGCTGTACATGCCAGTGCGATTCACAATTTAAAAGAGGAGCGCTGAACACGCCCCTTCTAAATTGCAAGTTGCAATGGCCAACAAAACCAAAATTACAGTTTTGACTTGGTACATACGAAAAAGTATTTTTAAGTTTGCAAATGGCCCAATTTTGCATATCGGCCCATTAGCGAATGTAATTGAGCTTTTTGCATCTGGCCCTTAGTGTGTTATTTAATAACCTACGTAGTTCAGACACTGAACCATGGCATTTATGGGTGAAAATGTGGATGGGGTTGTAGAGTGCTCATATTGCAAGATGGGTCCAGCTTCTTTGTGAGCAATGGGCGCAGAGGACATACATCACAGTGGCTTCCTTTAATGGAGGTCAGTCATTGGAGCAGAAGCCCTGAAACTAAAGCAATTACAGCACTTGGTGCAGCTTTTGTGGTGCTCTCAGTATTAGGCACCAGGCCTATTCATACTCTCGTCACAGCTTCCCATCGCCCAAGGAAATTAAAACCAGCAAACATTAACTGCAGCATGGGTAATGCAGAGAAAGGTGGGTCACAGTGTCTGACGTACAATTTCCTTTACCTAAATACTGGCAAGCGGTGTTTTAACGTCACGAAGGAATTCATGGTCATAAAAGCGTTTGTTTGAGTGTGCGTTTTCCACTCCATGCAGCAGCCATCTGTACTCAATTCAAGATTTGCGAATGAGGCAAAGCTAGTCCTTCTTAGGTGGCACCCTTGTTGACCTTACATGACTCTCTAGCAGGATATGGTCCCAGGCACATGCAGCAGTAACCCGGTCATAGGTTCTATTTAACTTCGGTGAGATCATAGCACAGCTTGCGCTTGTGAGCACATTGTATCAGATGGCGAGTGCATTCTGAGCTGTTCTTTTAGTAGTAATAGAACAATGAGGGGGCAAGGATAAGAGTGCGTATTGGTTGACTGAGCAGCACCCATGAAAGCTTTGCTTGTGTACTCTGCAAACGTGTCTCTTCCATAGTGCAGAGTGTACGTTTCCTTTTGTTTTTAGGTCTCGGTATAAGTTTGAGTCTGTTTCTCCTCCAGTTTGCTTCCACATCTCTTGTGGGTTAGTTAGAGTTTTTTTTCTATTAAACTCAGTCCCATTCCCTGTGTCCCAGCCATGCTGAATCGATCTGTATTCCCTGCATTAGCTTCACTGGCAGAAACATTCAGAAATCTCTGTGCTTTCAACTTGTTCAAGTTACTGGGGAGCACAGCACCCTAAATCCCCAACTAACGGCCACACTAGAGATTACAGCAGACCACATTTTATATATGCGCAGCATCTGGAAAATAGTGTAATACATGTAATAAACTCTACTTCCTGCTTACACTACAACCCACCTCTATGGTGCCATCATATTTCTTTCTCCCAAATGTTGGTGTGCTCTAGAGATAATGATTCATACCCACATGATCTCTTAAAAGATAGCTCCCTCTTTGTGGAAATCATTCAACCTTTCAGAGGAAGTCTTTGACTTGCTTACTCTGCCAAGTCATCACCCTACTTTTCACAGGTATGAAACCCAAATACCAAGCAGTGACCCACAATTTTTCTCAGACGATGGAGTTCAATTCAGTGAAACTGCTCCAATCTTCCACAAATAAAGATACAGCTTTACTAACGTTTGATGGAACACACCACAGTTGCTGTGTTGCATACAAGGGAGAAAAAAGACCAGTGCAATATCCACACAACACAGTAAAAATATTGCTGTGTTGCATCCAAGGGACAAAGCAGAACAGTGCCATATCCACTAAGATATCACACTGTTTTCCTTTCCTCCCTTGTCGCCATATATTTGGCTGCCTTGAGCAATGTAAAATGTAAAAATGATGTCGCCGTCTCTTGCATGGTCCATGGTGAACAGAAGGGAAGTGCTGACCTGCGGGGGTGAGAGAGGCCTGTGGCACTCAACAAAAATGACAGATGTGGGTGCCTTGGTTGGGCAGCAGGACACCCACTGAATAACAGAAAAGGAAAAATAAAAGTTTAATAGAGCACCCCGTAATGCAATGCAAAGGTTTTTAAGTTATCCAGTTAGTAAATTAGTTAGTAAATCCAGGACTGCAGGGGAACTGACCATATTTCTTAAAGCACTCTGAGCTGGAGCTCTATGCTCTTCAGCTGAGATGCTGAGCCCCCTAATGTGCGTTTTTTTTGGTTGCATTTTAGGGGCTTAAATATGTTATAAGAAAGACTCAAAACATATTCATATTTTTTTCAGTTAAAACTATATTCTTTTTTTTCATTGCAATCCTTTTAAATAAACATTTCCATGTTTAACTTCTGATGATCACTTCATTGAAGATGGTGGTAGAAAGTCCTCCTGGACCGCAGAACCTCCTGTGCAAACTGTCAATCAAGATAGAAGGTCACTAATGAAAGGGCTTGAAACACACAAAAGGACAATAATGTAAAGGACACTCTTGGGAAAGACCATCTAACGTAAATAGGGATCCTAACTTTTGTGTCGCTATAAGGTGTTCAACAACATCAGTGGGTCCTTTTGAATTAAGGAGTTCACTTAGTCAACCAGTCACTTCAACCCAAGGAAGATATGACATGGCGATATGTGGTGGATGGTACACTTTTCTTTAATAAAGAAGAAACTGTTAGCAGCAGATTCAGCTGTGGAAGCAGAAAGCACAGGAAGGGAACCTCTGCCAAGGGTCTGTGTCACAATTTTGGAAAATTGAGAAATATGACCTTGTGGATTTAATTTGTTATACGTCATATAATATGTGATAACATTCACTGAATTAGTTATTCATTCTCTGACAAAGTCTCATCGATCTCGTTTAAAAATCCTTTTATTATTGAAAACAAGCCAGATGACTTTTAAATCTATGGTTCTATTGTAGGCTTGCTGTAGCTCTCAATGATTCTTGAACACAGAAAAACAGCTCTACAGCTCCGACAGCTTTTGGAACATCACAACTTACTGGGTAATCAACAGTCCAGATTTCAGCCTCTACATGTGATGCAAACTGTGTTAATATCACTTCTTGTTGACATCTTGCCAGTTGTAGAGACAGCTGAACTTTTCTTAGTAATTATTCTGGATCATTTCACCACATATGGGTAAGTGGACATTACAGTAATCCTTGACCAACTCCAAAATATGGCCAAGTAGTGCCAGTTACATCGATTATAAAGAAGAGATTGGGTGAAACTTCCACCAAGAAGACAAAAAGATGAAGAACTCTTTTTTTCTTAGTAAATGGTAAGTATTGATCCTGCTGAGTGTAAATGAAATTCTGAGGACCACTGAAGTTGGTCTCTTGGTGAGTGTACAATTATAAAAGAGATGCAAGCCTGATACACGAGTTACTACTTTTTGAACTACTTTTATTTTCAGCTGAAAGGATGAGACAATCCAGCAGAGTTAGCTATATTTCCCTAGAAAAAAAAGATAATTTTGAACCAGGTTTTACCTGTAGACCCGACTGGAAGAAGACAAAATAATTTGTCCCATTTGAGCTTACGGTGTGATATACCATGACCAGGCTCTGGAGAATTGGGGACATTTGAAGTACTAGATCAATATATCAAGAATGTTTGCTGAAAGTCTAGACATTAATATCATCAGCTGTTTCTCTAAATATAGGGACATATTTACAAGAAAGTGGCACATCAATCCAGATGTTACACTTTTCTTGTGCTGCGCCGGCCCCACGTCACAACACCATGGTTGTGCTGTATTCACAATACGGTGCACCATGGTGGTCGTTAGGACAATAGCGTCAACATTTTTTATGCTATTATGGCGCTTTGCAGGACTAGAGTCAATAATTTTGATGCTAGTGCAGCAAAGCACAAGGAGGCCCACTGTCTAATATAGGTGCCTCATTTTAATGCCTGCTCTGAGTATATATTAAAAATGATGGAAAACATAGTGTAGTGAAATCTAGTAAGTTTCACTGCGGCAAATGTTTTGGGCCTCCCTCTTGGGAACGCCTCCCATTGCATACATTATGCATGGGCAGGCATTATGTGGCACAAAGGTTTACAAAGTGGCGCAATGCAAGCATTGCACCACTTTGTAAATATGGCACCAGAGAAAAGCCTTCTCAAAGTAAAAAAATAATAATGCTAAGGCGGCATAAGGTGGCGCTAGGGGCTTATAAATATGCCCTATAGAATGTTGCTGCATGTGAGTGGAAGTGTATTTTAAAAGGACAAACTTCCACCTTTTCTCTGTTAAACTGCAGGGCTTGCTTTGTTTCAGTGCCTTGCGCTTCGTTGAGCATAGATGAGTGGCTTGTGTTGTTATTGCATCATATGTTTGATGCACTGGTGGTGTAGTCGATAAGCCAAATTTACAAGGTGAACCAATTGGGCCAATGCTTCAGTTTTTCTATACCTGCATCAGAAAATACCTGCGCCAGAACTGGCTGCACCATGCAGATCTTAAAAAATGAAAGGTAGGTGTTCCTTCGTGAATTCTAACATAAAACGAATGCAGTCATATTTATGGGTTTCTGTAAAAAGGGGTGTATCATCCGCAAGCGGGGTGCAGAGACTGAAATGCATTAAAACTCCTGCACATCGGCAACCCAGGCATAAGAAATGACAAAATGTCTCTGGTACATAAAGACAACACACACAAAACAGTTTGGCAAGCTCAGCTATGTCATGGAGGTGCTCTTACTTTAGCTGGAAATAGCAAGAATACCATGACCACCACCACATAGGCAATGCAGTAGAAGGAAGCCTGTCTACCTCCAGAGGATTTCCCTCATTGAACTCAGGGAGGATGCAGTTATTATTATTAGTTATTTATTTTATTTATTTATTTATGTATTTATGGTATATGTACAGTGCTACTATCACCAAACCTAGGCCCAGATTTAAGAAGATCTAGTGGCTCCTTGTGCCACATTAGTGTCATTTTTTTATACAAATGTGGGCCAACGAGACTAAAGCTGCCACGCCAGATTTATAAAGTGGCTCACTGCATGCATTGCACCACTTTGTAATACCTTGTGCCATGTTATGCTTGTGCCAGGCATAATGTATGTAAGGGGGGCATTCCCCAAATAGGTCGGAGAAAAAATGGTGCCATTTTTGCCCTTTTTAATGCCCGCTCAGAGCCGGCATTAAAAGGGGGCACACCATTATTTATAATGGGCCCCATGTACTGTTGAGGGTTAGTGCCAAAATTTTGGCTCTAACCCTGAACAGTACATCAATAGCGTCATAAATTCTGATGCTATTGCCCCCTCCCCTGCACCATGGTGCGCTGTATTTTAAATACGGCGCACACATGGTGGCAGCAGGGGGGCACTAAAGGGTGCAAGAAAAGTGGCACTTTTCTTAAACCTGCCCCCTGGTATCTTGCCACTAGGAGAGAAAAGGTACCAGCACTGCAGCATGTATGCACACAGAGTATAGCAGAACCAACTTTGTAAAAGAGCCATCTCTTCAAGGCTTTCCTAAACTGTAGTAAATCTGATCTGAGGGTCAGAGATGATTTATTCCAAATGTGAGCTGCTCTGATTGAGAAATCCTGTCCAGCTACAACAAGCTTTTTGGAACTTATTTGTAGAGGTTAGCTGTGCAAAATTTAAGCTAGGAGATCTACCGGAAATAACAATTCTCAGTCTTTCTCACAGCTGTACCGGACCCTTGCCCTGGAGTGCTTTAAACATGATACACATTGCTTTAAAATGAACCTCTGCCTAATTGGAAGCCAATGCAAATCCTTCAAGGCTTCAGAAGCATATGGTCTCCAACGTATGTTCAGTGCCATTTTGGCATCTGCTGCCTAGACTCTAAGTAATCGGTTCACCTAATAGTCAGGAACTCCAAGCAGAATGGCATCCCAATTGACCCATTTATTTCATATCACACTCCATACTTCAAGTGACTTTGCTTGGGTGGGAATTAGAGGCAGTAGCTTCCTCAAACCACACAGCAGTGTGAAGCAAGTGCCTGCAACTTTCATAACAAGCTTTCCCAGGGATAACTTGTCACCAAATAGTACCTCAATGTTCTGGACAGTGTTCATCTGTTGAATTTCTTCACCAGGAGAGAAGCCAAAAATTGTCACATATTATAGACTCAGAAGGTAGTCCACCCAATTCCTACTGAACCAGATTGTGCTAAGGTTGCAGTCATCATCTGACAGGCCCACCAACATTTCTCCGCAGGTCAAGCTGATGGCAGTCCTCCTCATGCTCTCATCTGGTTCATTCTGGACCACGACAACCAGAGTGGCAGGAATATCCCAGGCATCTTTCTCTGCAAACCTCCCCTCTGTCCTGAATGTAATCATCAGTCTCAAACCCCAGTACCTATTTTTCCCCAAGACACAACAACAGCTGGACAACAAGCAAGGCTTCTATGCCATTGCTGGGTTTGCACATCTTGGGGGCTATGGCCAGCACACATGTGCAAATGGCTCCCCCTGCAGCAAAATCACATCTATACAGAAGTCAGAAGCACACACTCTATCAACATGCAGGCCATCGTGGCTCATGGAGGGATCTTCACAAATGTGTTTCCAAGATACCCAGGGAGTGTGCATGAAACATACATCTTCAGGCACTCCATCATAACTGACCAGTTCCAGAATGGGCACTATGAGAATGGCCTACTTGTTGGTAGGCAAAGCTGAATTACATTACAGATCTACTAACAGTAACAAATATATGACATAATAGCCATCTCTGTGTATGTTGATGAAGATAGGGCCATATGTCTGACTGGTGTGCCTTCCATACGCACCATACATAATATTATGCAAACTCCCAAGTCACACATGTCAAGACACACAAAGCCACTTTCTGTGCCTTTGAATAGTGTTAAGGTACAGAGCAATGCAACACTGTGTGCAAAGGAAGGGTTCCATGGGCATTTTGCAGGTGTCTCCATGCAACTCTAATGGTTCATAAGGCATATCATGTATCCCACACCACGTAAACTTTGGAATATGACAAATCGATTGGGCCCCTCAGGTTCTGTGTAACGAGCAAACTGAACTGAAGTCTGCCAAGTCACTCTCACTTCCTATGTGTTCTGAACCCAGTGAGAAACATACTTAGTCCATCATGGCTCTGAGGGTACATCACACGCAGGAAGGTGTCCCCCTGTGCAAAGACAATCCTCTAGAAATGCAAGCATCCAAGTACTGTGGTGCATGTGTGGTGTGTCTGTGCTAGGCAGCATCGGACCATTTGTATGGGGAATTGATGTGGGGCTGTGCCGCAAGTCTTCATGCTGCACTGCCCTACACCAATGTGAATGAACAGGAATGCACTACATTTATGAAATACAGTGCAATACTGTCCTTTCCCCCTGCACTGGTACATAACTGGCTGCCTAGTACCAATGGAAGCATCCTTGCACCATGGTGCTAGGGTGCCTGAGTTGCATGCAGAATTATTTTTGTGCATGAAGGGGCATCTTCCTGCACAAAAATAATCCGGGGAGGTGTTTTCTTCTTTCTATGTGGGCTTCAGAACGATTCACACATGGAAAGAGGAAAAAACAAGGAGTAATGAAAATACTTCTGGCATTTCTTCGGCTCTGGGGAGACGTAAGGTTTTGGTGCTGCCCCAGGTTTATGTAATTAAGTAAGTCTGGAGCAACAACAAAATCCATGGGTATTGCATGGGAAAATCCACCGCAAAATCCATGGAATTCCTCCCTGGTGCTAAGTAAGGCACCACAGCTACCTGAGCTGCTTTGTCTTACTTCATATCTTTGAGGCCATGCAATGCCATGCAAATAGGCTTTGAGTGGCCTTATAGATATGTTTGAGAGGTCTGCTCTAGTGGAGCACAAACATCTCATAAATATGCCCCCCTGGGATGCTAGTGTAGGAGGTGGGGTCAGGGATATGCTGTATGGCCTAAATACTGTGCATTACTGTTCATTTTCTGAGATGCAGTGCAGACAGATGATTTACAGCATCACACAGTGCTACTTTCCCCAAAATCTGGGCCATTGTGTGATCTGTACATAGTGGCAATAATTCAATGAAACATGGAGACAATGATGTGCCACATTGACATGCATTTGCTAATTTGTCAATAGCACTAGCAACAGAAAGTTAGTGAATAGCAATGTGTTATTTCACCCGGTGTTGATGGATCGAGCCACATCAAATGTACAGGGTAAAGAATCCTCAATGAAATCATGTGGCAGCACAGACATGGCAATTGCGAGTACAAAGACTATACAAGATCAGAAACTGAGGTGAGTGTTTCCTCAGTGGCATTCAACCACCTGCTAACAGTCAAATTTCCACAAGGTCAGTGTTGTGAGAACAAGCACTGTCGAAAAGTATGTCACACTTGGCTGCAAACATATATGTTGCCCAAAGTGTCAGGTCCAACACAGGAAGAAGTATGTTCAAAGGCATTATGTGGCCTGCCATGCCAGTATAGGCCCCAGAGATGTGTAAGTGTCAATTTTGTCAATCTTGGATGACATTGTAACACCAACAGTACAAACACACACATATGTCACAGCAGGACTGACAGTATACATACACATGAACATAGCTTAACAGCAGAATTGACTGATATAACTAATGTGATGGCTCACCTGTTACATAAATACAGCAATGTGAAACTCATTAAGTTAAAAACAATGCTGGCTAACATGTCAAGCATCAGTCACCACTTTAGATTACATTTCAACCTGGGCAAGGCACTACAGTATACTCAGGATACCAATCTCACATATATTTGCCACAGCATTGGTTCCAAAAGCAAGGCATAGAAGTGCACAATCCCTTACAAGTCAGAGTCATACACATACATGTGCCTAAATGCAGAGTACACATTTCCTTATAACAACATCAGTGTGTCACACATAAAGATGGCCCACATTTCACTACATATGTGTGAAATCAAACTGCATCATGAGAACTTCCCTGGCAAAAATCAATAGTTGAATGCTGACAATAAATAGTATTACAATCGATGTGACATGTTTTACCTGCACCTAACTGATGCATCAAAATCACATGGAAAAGTTAGTGAACAAGGAAACTGTGGTGCCAATGGCATGCAGGTCACCAACTAAATCTGTGGTTGAACATGGATATATGTATGTGTCAGTGTTATATATGTTGCCAATGACACAATCTACCTAGGGAGGAACAACTAGCCACATTTCTGACCAACAATCTGTCACTTCTCATATGTTGTGAGTGTGCAGAACATAGAGTGATCAGGAACATTTCAAAATACTCATCACAGTACTGTCTACAATGTCACGTATACCTCATCATGGTACAGTTGATAATATACCCTTTTGCAATGCATTGCTCAGCAATGCAATGAGGACCAAAGGACTGTAAAAATACAACATGATTAGAAGACTGTACAGTGTGTAAATGGCCAGAGCACTATGAGATTAGATCAAGTAATATGCAAACTGTGTTTTTATTTGGATCAAAAGTCAGTCAAAAATGCATGTGCATACATACAACTAATTGCACATGGTCCCATGGAGTGATTTAGATGTGAATTAGCATGGCAAGAGTTGTGCACCTTGTGTACAAGTACACAGTTACATAGTTAAGGGGATCACAAATATACTATCCACTCAAAGGTGAAATGTAAGTTGAGTGTGCCATTAAAAAAGGCTGTTTCAGGGAATGCAGTCTCCTTGAACCAGGAGGCATGCACAAAGCCATGCACTCAGAATCTATGTAGTGCTACTAACGTTGACAGGAGTAAGATACACATCATGTGGGAATGGCAGCACCTTGCTACGTGAACATCACAGTATTACGGACTATTTAACCATGTTTCACTGCAGTGGTGAATGATGGCTCCCTCACCTATTCAAAAGGTCTATTCCTTGGTGATGTACTCACCCCAGATCTACATCATGTTTTATGATGTGGCATTGATAACACCATGTGCTGCACACTTGAGACTGGGCAAGGAATTTGCAACCACAGTTTGCACTTACAGAGATTGTGTGTGATGATACACTCTGTTCAGCTATAAATCCTCCACCACAGACCAAAGTGAGCATAGTTCCAAATAGTGTGCAATGACTGTGTGTCCTCCACTTCATGATGAATGTTGCAGGCTTAAATATGTCAATCACAGTATAGATGTTGTCCTATGAGTGTAAACAGAGGGGCATATAATGTTCATGGTCACACAGTGCTACACAGATCGTTTCCCCATGCTACATCAATGTTTGCAAGCACAAAGCAGGATAAGAATGGTATCTAACGGAATACCTAAAAGTGTTGACTCTTGACCTGTGTCAGTGCTGCATTGGCCACCTAGGCCCAATGCAGGCACACTTGCCCCATGAGGCAAGGATGCAACTGTTACATGCAGGAATGGATGTGACTGTGATGGTTCATCTTAATTTAAACCCAAAAATGCTGTGAGTCCTAGTGCTCCATCTATGTGTGCTGCCGTACATAGGACACTAAGATGATCAAAGTAAAGATGAGCTGTCAAGGTCTAACTAAATGCAATGTCACTCCTGTCACGGTAGTACTCATTGGTGCTTTTGAAGGTTTGTGCGGTGTCATCTGTCAGTAAATACACCTATGACCATCTTGTGTGGATGACTAGCCACTTGCAAAGCACAAAGAACCCCTCTCTGGTGTAGAACAATGTGATGCTGTGACTGCGATACATAATGGCACTTGGGATTAATCATGCATGTCCGGCCTACTCAAGCTGGACTTGTGATGATCAAACTAGCGGCATACAGATTTAGCTAACACTTTTTCACACAAGTGTTGTGCTTGTTCTAGACACAAAGTCCAGACAGCAGATGTGTATGTACCACAACATTCCCTGATGGTCATTGGATATTTTAGTCTGCTAAATGATGTCTGCTCGACCGTCACAGATGTCATATTGGCCTTACACCATGCTTATCAACTCTAACCAGTTAATGGATGAGCTGGATGCCACATACACTGTAGTCTGGCTGCAGCAGCCAGTGTCTGTTCCTTCCTTAGTGTGTTTTACATCAGTAACACATCCCATGGCAGGAATACACGCAGATGGTATTACTTTAGACTTTGTACATATTCATGAATAGAATGGTGAATTTCATTAGCATAGCTCTACAATATATATGAACAAATAGAAGCCTACTACTCAGCTCCTTATATTCACCTAAGCCTACTACAAACCATAAGACCAACAAAAGTTATGTAATGTCTCTACACATTACAATATGTATGTGTATTACTCATTAATATATTGTCATTCATAATGTCAGCACGATTAACGCAATGACTCACACATAGGCACACTTGGGTAAAGCGCCCGCTCCGCAGTGGGGGGGGCGCGGCCCATTAGGGGACGGGGCCTCCAAGGCCCTGGGGCACTCCACCCCCCTTTTCCCCTCTGCCGGGGGTGCGGGAGTCGGCCGGATTTCCGCCCTGACGCCTCCCGAGGCGTTGGGGCGGAAGTCGTGCCACAGGGGGCATGTCGTGGGGCCGACGTTGGCCACCCGCCGGTTCCAGCCGCCGCGCACTGGTGGGGGGCTATTTAAAGGCCCCCCAAGAAGGGAAACCCCTTCTTTACCTGTGCGCGGCGGCGGTGCCTGGCGTGCGGCCCGCGTTCCTGTTCCCCGGCTTCTCGACGTTCCTGTTCCCCGGCTTCCCGCCTGGATTTCCTTTGCGCCTGGACTGCCCTCGTTGTGACCTGCTCAGCAGAGGTGGTGAGACGGTTCCTGTTCCCGCCGGGATTTCCATCGGCATAGCGGTGGTGAGTTTGTTCGGGCGGCGGAGGCGGGGGGAGGGGAGGTGATAACGAACTCACACTCGGGTTAGCCATTTCGGAACAGCGACAAGCGGCCGGTGCGGGCGGAAGCTTAGGCAGATGGCGAAGTGTCTTTAAAAGTTATATTCTGACTACGTGGGTGGGGGTGCTTGGGCACTGCGCACCTGTCGTGAATATGCGCATTTCTAGGCAATCTACAGAAAAGTAGTGGCGCGGCTGCTGGTAAGCGTTTGTGTTGCCTTGTTTTGGGGGTTCCGAGGACGCGATTCTCGCAAAACGGGACTCCGTGCAGCAAAGTAAGGATTTTGCCAATTGCACCGCGTTACAGGGTGCAGAATAAAAAAAAAAAAAAGCACATGCAGTTGGACGATGCGCGGTGCGGTGGGGTTTTGTCCAGATTTTAAAAAGCGCACGCAGTTTGTTGACACGCGGTGTGAAATAAATAAAATATAAAAGCATTGGTGACCCGCGGCGGTCTTTGCAAGAAAGGATCTGTTAAAATTTTAAGTGCTGGGTTGTCCTTGGCCTTGCTCAGGGTTGTGGTAAATTAAAAAAAAAAAAAAAGTCTAATTTCGTGTTGGTGGCACATTTGTTTTGGTAGATTATCAAGTCCTTCCATTTGATGTTGTTGTGTTTTACATTCTTTGCAGGAAAATAAAATAAATAAAAAAATAAAAAAAAGGGAGGCAGGGATTATACTAGCGTTTGCATACCTCTAGCAGTTTCCCTCAGGGTAGTACAGGATGCCACCGAAGAGGGCTAGCACGCAGAATGTGAATGGGCGTGACCCAGAATTATCCCAGCTACTAAGGTTAGACTTGGAAAAATTGGGGAGCGAGGACACTGGTGAGGGCGGCGGGGGTCCCGTGTTGTCAGGGGGCAAGGGTAGGGGTTCCCGTCCGAAGCGGACCCATGTGGCCCCCAGTGCGGCTTTCCCCCCAGTTAAGCGCAGAAGGAATGGAAAAGCGCAGGTACCGGCCACTATAGTACTAACGCCCCCCGCAGCAGCCCCGGCCACCATCGTCCTGTCACCCCCGGCAGCAGCTAGCCTCCCAGGACAGCCCCCGTTCACTGTGCCACCCCCCACGCCACAGGTTTCTAACTCGGGCCCCACGACTCCCTCAGGCGTTGGTATAGAAGGGGTCCTGGCGGATATTCGCAATTCCTTGGCGGCCTTAGCACCTACAGTTCAGCCCGGGCCATCACCCACACCGCACCAAGGGGTAACTGTTCCCACGCCATCGGTTTCGCCGCCTGTGGGCTCGGTCGATTCCTAGGCGCAAGATCAAGAGCCATCTAGGCTGGCGTTAATGGAAGTGTCTAAGCTTTTGACAGGTATTAACGCCCCGGCCACCACCGCCCCACCACCCACTACACCATGGGGGGGCGGACGGGTCGTGGAAAAACACAGTAGCTGATTTAAAGCGTCAGGTGGATTCCCTAGTGGCAGCGCGCTCCTCAAACCCGCTGCAGTCCTCGAACAATAGCCCGTGTGTCGCCCCGGCACCGAGCATTTGTCTCCCATCTCCCCCACCGATTCAGGACGTCCAGTCCAACCCAAGCAAGCTCCTGAGTACGGATATCCCTGCCAAGGAAGGGACGACAGATTTGTTATTATCCAGACCAGGTAAGCTGGCGGCAAACGTTAGCACAGAAAGGAGGGAAAAAATTTGGAAGGGAGACTTCGTGGACATTTTCTCATTAATAAGGGCAAAAAGAAGGGAGATTGAAGTGAGGGAGAAGGAACATAAATCATCTTCCTATAGTGAAAGAAAGCCAAAAATTGAAGAAAACATCACAAATTGGCTATTTGTTTTTAATGTTTTTATGTCAATCCTGATGGAGAAAAAACCAGAGTTGGGCACCTCTTTGATTTATTATGCCAATAAGATATTGAAAGCTCAACACACCTACGGGGGTCCGCTTGGTTGGAGTATGATAGGGATTTTCGTTGGGCGAAATAGAGGATCCTTCCATCGGGTGGGATCAGACAGAAGTGAATGTGTGGCTCGAATGTGTTAACAACAAGGTCCCAGGGAGGCAGCCCTTTCGGCCCCAGTTGTCCGGTGAGAAGAAAGGATCTTGCTGGGCATTTAACAGAAGGACTTGTTCGTGTCCCGCTGGAACATGAAAATTCAAGCATAACTGTCCCTTTTGTGGACACCCTTCCCATCCTGAATCCAAGTGTATTAAGAAATCTAAAGAGCAGGGTCGGGAACCCAGTAAACCATCAAATTGATTCTCCTCTCCCCTCCCCGGTCAGGGTAGAAGCAGTGCGTCCTTGGTTACAGGCTTACCCTTCTTTGGACGCGGCTTCGGTACTTCTTAACGGTTTTTCATTTGGCTTCAGGATTCCTGCCCCTAATGTTTCACCGGTAAACCACTGTAAGAACCTGATATCTGCCTTACAGAATACTTCAGTAGTTGCTAAGAAAATAGAGAAAGAGAGGTCCCTGGGCAGGCTTGCCGGTCCTTTTAGGTATCCCCCACTAGCTGGTTTTGTTTGTTCCCCGTTGGGGGTGGTTCCTAAGAAGGAAGCAGGTCAGTTCAGATTGATCCACAATCTTTCAGCCCCAAGGGGGTCATCAGTTAACGATGCCATCGATCTGCAGCTATGTTCAGTTTGTTACGCATCAGTGGATAATGCTGTAGAGAAAGTTAGAGCACTGGGTCGGGGGTCTATGTTAGCAAAGACCGACATTGAGTCGGCCTTCCGTCTGCTCCCCGTGCACCCCGATGACTACCACCTGCTGGGTTTTCAATTCAGGGGGGAGTACTACTTCGATCAATGCATGCCCATGGGTTGCAGCATATCTTGCAGTTATTTCGAGCAATTCAGCTCCTTTCTTCAGTGGGTATTCTCACAACGTACAGGACACCGGGGGGTCATTCATTACCTAGACGACTTCCTGATTCTGGGACCCCTAGTTCTGATAGATGTAGGTGGGCCCTTCAAGCTTTAATCCCATTGTTCAAAGAATTTGGGGTTCCGTTGGCCCCCTAAAAAACTGTTGGCCCTTCTACTTGCATCACTTTCCTGGGGATTGAAATCGTCTCCATGGCCGGGGAGTGCCGCTTGCCTTTAGATAAACTGTTGGCTTTCAAGGAGTCCATTAAGGCTATGTTGTCTCAAGAAAAGGTGACCCTGCACCAGCTTCAGGTACTGGTGGGTCAGCTGAACTTTGCATTAAGAATCATCCCCATGGGTCGCCCCTTTTCTAGGTCAATGGCAGGGCTGAAAGAAAAACACCACCACACTCGGCTGTCTAGAGAGGTTAAGGATGATCTGAGGTTGTGGGATCTGTTCCTCAGGACATTCAATGGGTCGGTCATTTGGCCGCACAAAGCAATATCCAGCCCTACTCTGGGCTTTTTCACTGACTCCGCGGGTAGCATAGGCTTTGGCGCTATTTTGGGCCCTTTATGGTGTAGGGCGGACTGGCCTAGAGATTGGGTAAGGTGGGGCTGGACCAAGAATATAGCATTCTTAGAATTATTCCCGATTGTGGTCGCTGTGAACATCTGGGCAAAGGAGTTCAGGAACGGGGTGGTAATTTTCTGGTCAGATAACATGGCGGTGGTAGAAGTTATCAACCGCCAAGGGGCTTCCTGCCCCTTGGTCTTGCGCCTGTTGAAACACCTGATTCTGGCTTGTCTTCAGCACAACATCACATTCAAGGCAAAGCACGTACCTGGAGTGCATAACAACGCAGCTGACGCATTGTCTCGTTCATTAATGCAGGATTTTTTGCGGTATCACCCCCAGGCGAAGGAGACGATGACGGAGTTCCCAGAATCTCTGTGGAAGATTGGTGCCCCTCCCTCTCAGACTTAGTAGCATCATCCTTGGCCCCACGCTCAAAAACAGCTTACGAGAACAGTTTTTACTTTACAGACGGTTCTTGCATGCCCGGCATATTGAGGACACATTTTCTGAACCAGCAATGGGGGCGTTCCTTCAACATCTGCGTAGCCTAGGTCGACCTGTGTCATGCGCGAAGGCCCACTTGGCAGCGATACGTTTCTTCGCGAAGGTAGTCAATTTGGAGAGGCCTCTGATTACTTTCATCGTAAGACAGGCTTTACGGGGTTGGGCCAAGGGATCCCCGGGTTGCTCTGATGCCAGACGTCCCGTCACCCCTCTTTTGCTAGAAGTATTTTAGGGATGCTCCACACCATCTGCTCTTCACCCGCCGAGGCAGCGCTTTTCGCCGCAGCCTTCACTTTGGCCTTTTATGGGGCGTTCCACATCAGCGAGTTAGTAGGCTCTTCCAAGGGTGACCACTTGGGGGGCCTACAGCAGAAAGACGTAACGGTTGGCAATGGGGCTCTATACATTATATTGCGTAAATCAAAGACCGAACAGCTGAAGAAGGGAACACGCATCACACTCGGTGAGGCGCTTGGTTCCCCCTTATGTCCTGTGTTAATCACCAACAATTATATGGCAGTGCGCCCTATGGCTGAGTCGACGGCCTTCTTTATTCACCCCTGCGGAGACTGCCTGTCGCGCTACTTATTCGCGGAAGTCTTTAAATGGTCCCTAAAATCAATCGGAGTGGATCAGCAAGGATACTCATCCCATTCCTTTAGAATTGGCGCAGCCACGGTAGCGGCGGCAGCAGGCCTTCCAGCGTCCGCTGTAAAAAATATAGGTCGTTGGTCTTCGGAATGTTACAAACGTTACATCAGGCCAGAGTTGGTGTAACAGGGACTGGGTTGCTCAGTGGTGATGTCTCACGCGCATGTTTCTTTTCTTTCAGTCAGATGCCTCAGCGAGTAGTCTGGGTATTGGGGCATTCATTTGTCCGTCGGGCGGCATACCGGTTGCAACAGCGCCATGGGTCGAAACCGGCAGACTTGCACAACGTGGCTTTTCGTTGCTGCGTCGTTGGCGGAGGAGACATCACCCAGCTGCAACATTTGGTCAAATTGGCGAGTAGTCGAGGGGGACTGCAGTCTCCGGACCTAATCATCATTCACTTGGGGGGCAATGATTTAGTGCGCTTGGGCCGGAAGACCCTTAGGGAGACGGTATTCCTTGAAATCACAAAAGTGGCAAAGCAATTCCCGGGGGCAGCATTCGCCTGGTCACACATGGTTCCACGTCGTAAGTGGGGGACAGGGATAAGATCTCGAACCATCAAGGTGTCAGTTCGCCGGCTGAATGCTGAGATGGCAAAACTGTGCCCAGGCCCTGGGCACCTATGGAATATCCCCCACAAACTGCTGAAAGGCGTGCACATGTTTCACAACGACCAGGTGCATTTGTCTGACGAGGGAACCGATCAATTTATCCGTGACATGTGGGGTTTTGCCCGCAGCTTTTTTTTGGGTGGGGAGGGCGAAGGACCTTTGGGGCCCTGGTCGCCCTTGTGGCAGAAATTGAGATAAAAATGTGACTAGAAACAATAGGAGGGGGTCCCCAAGGTGGGGCCCCCAGGAGGACATCTGGGATAGGATCCTGAAGTTCTGAGCCAACCAGCGGATGTACACACCAGTTCAGGGGGTAAGAGACCTCAGATCGCTGGGGGAGAACATGGGGCTCCAGCTCTTGGCTCCCCCCATTACACCCCAGGGCTGATTGGTGTTTGGAGGGGGGGCGGAACCCTAAACTGGAGGACAAGGCACCGGGTAGTCAGGGTAACCGTCCCTCCTACGGATACATGTGAGACACGGGTCACCTGTGTGGTCCAAATGGTGGTTCAGGACAGGAAGGGATCCTGTCAGATTGGTTATGGTCACAAGTAATTTCTCAGTAACATGTAAATAAAAATGTTTTCTTTATTGACTAACCTTGCTATACTTGCTATTTTATGTTTGGCTTGTTGAAGTTATGAGTTATTTCATATAATGTCTTTTAAAAAAAATAAAAGATACTTCTTCCAACAAATAAAGCTTGTCGTCTTGTGCATTCCTGGTGGGGGGAGTGTGGGCCGTCTGGAGGCCTCCGGATCCTAGGGTAAAGCGCCCGCTCTGCAGTGGGGGGACACGGCCCGTTAGGGGACGGGGCCTCCGAGGCCCTGGGGCACTCCACCCCCCTTTTCCTCTCTGCCGGGGGTGCGGGAGTCGGCCGGATTTCCGCCCTGACGCCTCGCGAGGCGTTGGGGCGGAAGTCGTGCCACAGGGGGCATGTCGTGGGGTCGACGTTGGCCGCCCGCCGGTTCCGGCCGCCGCGCACTGGTGGGGGGCTATTTAAAGGCCCCCCCAAGAAGGGAAACCCCTTCTTTACCTGTGCGCGGCGGCGGTGCCTGGCGTGCGGCCCGCGTTTGTCCCACCCACCCTCTCCTTTATGTTAGTAGTTTGGAAGGAAGTTGGGAAATTGAGATAAAAATGTGACTAGAAACAATAGGAGGGGGTCCCCAAGGTGGGGCCCCCAGGAGGACATCTGGGATAGGATCCTGAAGTCCTGAGCCAACCAGCGGATGTACACACCAGATCAGGGGGTAAGAGAACTCAGATCGCTGGGGGAGAACATGGGGCTCCAGCTCTTGGCTCCCCCCATTACACCCCAGGGCTGATTGGTGTTTTGAGGGGGGGGGGCGGAACCCTAAACTGGAGGACAAGGCACCGGGTAGTCAGGGTAACCGTCCCTCCTACGGATACAGGTGAGACACGGGTCACCTGTGTGGTCCAAATGGTGGTTCAGGACAGGAAGGGATCCTGTCAGATTGGTTATGGTCACAAGTAATTTCTCACTAACATGTAAATAAAAATGTTTTCTTTATTGACTAACCTTGCTATACTTGCTATTTTATCTTTGGCTTGTTGAAGTTACGAGTTATTTCATATGATGTCTTTTAAAAAAAATAAAAGATACTTCTTCCAACGAATAAAGCTTGTTGTCTCGTGCATTCCTGGTGGGGGGAGTGGGGGCCGTCTGGAGGCCCCCGGATCCTAATACCAGTGACATGCAATACATCCCAAGTCTTCAAGCCTGTTGGGGAAAACAAGAGGAGCAAGGAAAGTGAGCCCATGGTGTGTTTACAAGCATTACACAATTCACTACACTGTATCACATAAATAAGCCAGTTGTGTGGGTCAGAACCCATGTATTGCCCATTTCCACAATGCATTGCACCCAGAGCATCGGACAGAAGCCACACATCAATGCCAATGTGTCAAAAACAATTCATTGGGAATTGGCACGCATTTCACGTTAATCACGCATTGTCTGTTTCTCCACAGATGTGTCATAAAAAATGAAACATTTGTCGAAAATGAGCGAGATACATCCAGGAAATTATGAAATGGCTCTGGCAGGCTGCAAACCAGGAAGTGTGAAGTTACTTTCACTTACAGTGCTGTGTCTGTGCTGGATGTGGGAGGTGTTTTGTAGTTTGTGAATTTGTAGTATTATGGTCTAGTTGGTGTCTGTGGTGTCCCTGTCGTGTGCCATTTGTGTTAATTGTGTGTTGTATTTTTTAATTGTTTTATTATTGTCACTGTATTGTTGGGTGTTAGTCTTTTTAGTCTTTTTAGGGGGTTTGTAGTTTTAGGGGTAGGGATACGTTAAGTTTTAGTTTACATAGGTTTAAAGGAATACAGTGCAGGTAGGACCACGTTAGGGATGCAGAGAGCTAAAAACGTGTGGGAGGGAGAGTTCAGGGGCCTGATTTGGCTGCTGGCACATTATACTCCTAACATGATAGCTACAGTAGGTAGAGTCAGCCAAGACTACCCCACCAAGGAGCACAAGGGACAGTGGGAGAAAGTGTATGGCATATGTGCAGGGTCTTTGGTGTAGACTACACTGTACACCAGCTAAAACACCAATGGGCTGATGTGGTGAACCACAAAGCCAATCTACTCAATCACTTCGGCATGGATGTTGGTGACCCTGTTGGTAAGTACATATTTACCATCCGCTTGTAGTTGTGTGAGTATTGAAAAATATGTAATCTATTTCTCAACAGAAAGGGGCTGATATTTTGAGTGATAGTATGCCATGATACAGGCTACATTGGTCAAATATTAATACCATTCACCAGGGGCCTGCTCACAGTGACCTAACTAAGGGGCCTGCAGATTCATTGAGGTGGAGGGCCAGATGTCCCAGGGCCCCCCTCTGGCACTGTGCAGGGAATGTGGTCCTCTGGCCTGAGAGCTCATGACTGGGTCCAGATCATGGGGTCCACCCACCAGGTACGTTGCAGGGGGCACCTCTCATTTTGTCATGTCACTGGCTGGACATGGTTTTTGGTTCACAACAAATAACTTCACATGCATGTATTTATATACATGGCCTCAATTCACATACAAGCCTGTGCGGCGCAGGAATGTTTCACATTGAAATACCCGGCACATGTGACATGTAAGGAGCAAAGTAATTAAAAATCACCAGTCAAGTTGACCGTCTGATATGTTTTCATTGTTTAGCACACATATAGATTTGGGCATGCCTCTGCCAATTTAAGAACTTCCATAGTGTGGCCTTCCAAACTTGGATGCTGATATAGACATCAAAGGCATGCACCCTTGCATCATGTTGCAAGGATGTTTTGAGCCTACTTTGCACTCTGTGCACCAGAGACATTATTAGTCTGATATTGTCCTTACAAACTTCCATATGGCATACATCTGTCCATTATTAATCCATACAACTTTTCCACATGCTACATTTCCAATGTGCAGATATTTGTGATGTCATTGTACTATCCTTTATATGTACACAGTGTGGATGTTCAATATTCACACAGCAATGTACTATGTATTTTTCTTGTAGGTGGTCCTGCACCATACATCTGGTCCGAGGTCAAGTCCTTCAGGGATCATAATGCTACTAGTAAGTGGCATTAATATGTGTTTTTAGCTCTGTAAGGATTGTTTTTGATTTATGATATGTGTAACATTGTTAAGTGTATAGGGTAGCATCATTCACTTGTAAACAATTGACAGTACATGTTCATTCACCAATTAAGTAGCACACAGTAACATGTGCAATGGATAAGGATGGATGTCAATGTGCATGTAGTGGCAATGTTGTTATGCCGCGGCACTCGCCGCGGCGCTCGCCGCGGCCGCGGGCTCAGGTTGCCGTGGTGCGGCACGTTAATTCTGCCGCGGCCGGCGCCCGGGTCGCGGAGAGCGCCGCGGCCGGCACTCAGGTCGCGGGCGTTGCGGTGGCTCGAGCAAGACCCATGGAGGCTCCAAGGAGCGGGTCTAGGGGTCGCGGCACTCGCCGCTTCCCTTATTTCACGTACTGCCATAAAGGCAGACGCGGCAGAGCCTGAGACCCCGAGGGGGTTTCAGGCATGGCCGCATACAGTGCATTATGCACTTAACATTTAGTTTTCTTGCATGTCCATTAACTGCCCACCACTTACCGATGTTCCTAGAAACAAACCGAACCCTTGCACTTGGGATCCTTTATACTTGCCTTTTTCTCTTCCCAGCATGCTGACTGCTTCCTCTCTGCCCAGCATGCATTGTTTAACGCACATACCTAATTCACTATTGTTTTCTTTTCCCCAATCCAAGATGGTGGTGTTCTACTTCCTGTTTCCTATTTCCTGTCCAGGGGTATATAAGGGGATTCCAACTGCTTGTCCATTGCGTTGCAACACTCCTTGGTGGTAGTCACACTCTGATTGATTTCCTTCTGCGAATCTTGTGTATTCCTGACCTGTCCTGTTTTCCAGCCTTCCTGATCTTCGGTCCTAACGCCCTGGTGTTCTCCTTTCGTTTCAGGGAGTTCCTGTGGAGGTTTTTTACCCTACTGGGGTTTTTCCTCTGGGACTCCTTCTGGAGGGCACGGACTGTAGTGGTTCGCTCATACCAAACAGCACCGTGGCTACCGGAAGGGGTCGCCCCTACCTCGGCCAGAGCAGAACCCACCGGAACAAGGGCCGTTCCCCTACGCCTCTCAGCTGCGACGGTAAGACCATTGAAAACCGTGACAGATTGCAACGCCCAAAATTCCAGTTGCAGTCCGGTACTATGGATAACCCAGTGGCAAACACGGAACCTACTAACCAGGACCTGCTGGCGACGATACAACAACAGGCTCAAGAACTCCAGCAGTTACGTACTGAGAATACTGTTTATCGACAAGCCTTTGCCTCCAGGACCACCGATGTCCCCGCAGTAGCCGCCACTACACCTCGTTTTTCCAGAGATCCTACCAAATTAAAAGAATTCCTGGATGCCTTGACGGTGTACTTTGCCTTTCGTCCCTCGCAATTCGTATAAGAGAAGACCAAGGTGGGGTATTTGATTAGTGCCTTATCAGGGCCAGCCTTGGCTTGGGCCACACCTCTAGTAACCAGAAACGATCCCTGTCTATCTAATTATTCCACCTTTATCACTACTTTTAAACAGATGTTTGAACGCCCTGGACTCGACGCGTCAGCAGAAGAGGCTCTTTGCGAAATCCAACAAGGGAGTCAAGATGTATTACAATACATCACCCGTTTCAGACAATTAGCAGCAGAAACAACCTGGGTGGAACGTACCTTGGTGACACTCTTCCGTAGAGGTCTCAGAGAGGACATTAAAGATGAATTAGTGCACTCTGCTAGAATAGAAAACCTCAAAGGATTGATGGACCAGGCACTAACGATAGAATATCGGTTGAATGAACGAAGAATGGAGAAAAAGAAGAGTCGTTTGCCATCTCACTCAGTACCATCTCGCTCCTTCGCCCATCGTACCGAGGAAATCCGTCCTGAACCCAAAGGGAATACCGAGGAAGAGCCCATGCAGATTGACACGGCTCGAGGACCTTTATCCGCCAGTGAAAGGGAACATAGACGAAGGAAGGGGCTTTGTCTATATTGTGGTGCAGCTGGTCACCTAATTCGCGCTTGCCCCATTCGTCCAACCAAGCCCTTGGGAAACGCCAACTCCCGTCCTCAGTAAGAAGTGTGAGGACGGGATATCGTGATATACCTTCTATTTGCTCTTCCAGGGAGGAAGGAACTGCCCTTTTTCTCTTACCAGTTACCCTCCATTTAACTGATGGTCGGGAAGAAAGAACTTTGGCCTTATTAGACTGCGGAGCTAGTGGCCTCTATTTAGATGAAACCTGGGCCAAAGAACAACAGATAACACAAATACCCAAGGAAGTACCAGAACAGGTACATACCGTTGATGGGTCGCTCTTGGCCTCTGGACCTGTACAATATACCACCCCTACCTTCTGTTTACAGTTTGGAAAACACCAGGAAATTCTTTCATTTGACTTAATTTCATCACCACACCACGTCATGATCCTGGGAATTCCATGGCTTACACAGCACAATCCTTACATCAACTGGGAAACAAAAACCATTTCGTTGTCCTCCCATTTTTGTCAACACCACTGCTATCCCGCCGGGGATTATTGGTCCCCAAAAAGCCTCTCAACAGCACCTTCTCAGGTGGGAGGATCCATTAATGTCCTACAGGGAGTTCCCAGACATTACCAGGACTATGTCGATGTATTCCAGAAGCCAGAAAAGCCTGAACTGCCACCCCACAGAGAATACGACTGTGCCATCCCTTTAGAACCAGACACAGTGGTTCCTTTTGGGCGGATGTACTCTCTCACAGAACCAGAGAAACAAATTTTGAAGGAGTACCTAGATGAGAACCTACAAAGTGGGTTGATTACTCCCTCCTCTTCACCCGCCGGGGCTCCTCTTTTCTTTGTACCAAAGAAAACCAAAGATTTGCGTCCCTGTATCGATTTCAGAGGGTTAAACAGGATCACTATTAAAGACCGGTATCCGTTACCCCTCATAAAGGACATCTTAGAAGCAGTCAAAGGAGCCAAAAGATTCACCAAGCTGGATCTCCGAGGAGCCTATCATCTACTAAGAATAAGAGAAGGTGATGAGTGGAAGACCGCCTTTAGAACACCTTTTGGTCACTACGAATATAGAGTAATGCCATTCGGACTCACTAATGCCCCGTCCATCTTTCAAAGATTCATGGACTCTATCTTCTCTGATCTTTTGCAACAGACAGTGGTGGTGTATCTTGACGATATCCTAATCTATTCGGTTCATCCAGAGGAACATTCCAAGCACGTTCACCAAGTCTTAGAGAGACTCCGACAACATCATTTATTCTGCAAGCCTGAAAAATGCGAGTTTGATCCGACAGAAGTAAAATACTTGGGATACTGTATAAACCAAACCGGAGTTGCCATGGACTCAGACAAAGTACAGGCTATATTGAATTGGCCATCTCCTTCTTCCATCAAGGAGACTCAATGGCCCTCATTCCGAGCCTGGCGGGCGGCGGAGGCCGCCCGCCAGGCTTCCCCCCTCCGAAATACCGCTCCGCGGTCGTAAGACCGCGGAGGGTATTCCGAGTTTTCCCCTGGGCTGGCGGGCGGTCTTCACAAGACCGCCCGCCAGCCCAGGGGAAAACTCCCTTCCCACGATGACGCCGGCTCGTAATAGAGCCGGCGGAGTGGGAAGGTGCGACGGGTGCAGTTGCACCCGTCGCGTATTTCAGTGTCTGCTTTGCAGACACTGAAATACTTTTAGGGGCCCTCTTACGGGGGCCCCTGCCGTGCCCATGCCATAGGCATGGGCACGTCAGGGGCCCCCAGGGGCCCCGCGACTCCCCCTCCCGCCATCCGGTTCCCGGCGAGAGAACCGCCAGGAACTGGATGGCGGGAGGGGGAGTCGGAATCCCCATGCCGGCGCAGCATGCTGCGCCGGCTTGGAGGATTCCTTTGGGGCAGCGGGAAACCGGCGGGAGACCGCCGGTTTCCCTTCTCTGACCGCGGCTGAGCCGCCGCGGTCAGAATGCCCCGCGGGGCACCGCCGGCCTGTCGGCGGTGCCACCGCGTCCCACGGCCCTGGCGGACTTGTTCCGCCAGGGTCGTAATGACCCCCAATGTTTTCTGGGACTAGCCAACTTCTACCGACAGTTCATAGCAGACTTTGCCCAGAGAACCAGCTTCATTACTCAAACCCTCAAAAAGGAACATCTAAAGAAAGGTTTTTGTTGGGCACCAGGCGCAGAGTCAGCCTTTCAGGATTTAAAGAAAGCCTTTATTCAAGCCCCTATTCTTCGACACCCAGACACCAGCAAACAATTCATTGTTGTCACAGACGCCTCAGAAAGAGCCATTGGGGCTGCCTTGTTACAAAAACAAGACGATGATGACCTAGAACACCCTGTATTTTATCTATCACACATTCTATCTGATTCTGAGCGAAACTATTCCGTGCTAGAATGCGAATTACTCGCCTTAAAAGTCGCGTGCACCGAATGGAGACACTTTTTGATGGGATCAAAGGAACCCTTTGAAGCCCGGACCGATCACAGAAACCTACAGTGCTTAAGAAACTTTCAGTGCCAAAATAGCCGGCAGGCTCGATGGGCCTTCTTCTTCAGCCAATATGACTTCTATATCACCTACATCCCTGGTTCTCAGAACATCTTGGCGGATGCCCTGTCCCGACGTTATCCTGGGTGCGGTGATTCCGCTGTTCAAAACTTATTTGACAACAATAAAATTATAGGGGTAGCACAGACTTTTTTAGATCAAGTCAAATCCGAATATGCCCGTCTACACGAAACAGAACTAAAAAAGTTACGCCCGCAGCTGCACACAGATCATGACTATTATTATCATGATAAGGCCCTGTTTTTACCCACTAAAGCAGTGCAAATCGAAGCTTTACGCATGTGCCATGATTCCCCCATCGCAGGTCATCGAGGAATGAAAGCTACTCAAGATCTTTTGCTTCGCTCTTTCTGGTGGCCAACTCTCAAGGCTGACACTGAGGCATATGTGTTATCCTGTCCTACATGTGCTCAAGCCAAGACACCCCGAACCAGACCTGTGGGGTTACTTCGCCCATTACCTGTTCCCCCAGGCCCATGGCATACCATATCCACCGATTTTATGTGCGCATTACCTTCCTCAATGGGAAACCACGTCATAATGGTAACTGTGGACTCCTTCACCAAGATGGCCTACTTCACGGCCTTAAGAAAGTTACCAACGGCAAAGGAGTTAAGTCAGATCTTTACTCAAGAAATCTTCAGGCTACATGGGTTACCCCAAGTCATCATATCGGACAGGGGTCCTCAATATATCTCCCGATTCTGGAATCAATTCTGTAAGACCTTGGGAAACAAGGTGGCCTTATCATCCGGGTTCCACCCTCAAACCAATGGACAAACTGAACGACTCAATCAGGGTCTCGAACAGTACTTACGTAGCTTCTGTAATGCTACACAAAGTAATTTGGCTCCCTACTTACCGCTTGCTGAATTCTCATATAACAATTCCCTACACAGTGCCTCTAAGGTCTCTCCTTTCTATGGATCCTACGGTTTCCATCCCAGGGCTTTCCCAACTCCCCTGAGAGATAACTCCAATCTTCCTGCCATCTCCTCCTACGTTCGACAGCTACGGGGTATACAACGAATTATTCATTCCAACCTTGTATCCACCAAGTCCCGCATGAAGAAAATAGCAGATAGGAGACGCTGTGCGGCTCCTCCATATCAGGTCCATGATAAAGTCTGGCTCTCCTCTAGATTCCTACCTCTCCGACTCACCCAAAACAAATTTAAACCCCGCTTTTATGGTCCCTTTTTAATTCTCAAGAAAATCAACCCAGTGTCTGTGCGTCTTCGCCTACCTCGGACATGGAAGATCCACCCGGTATTCCATGTCTCGCAACTTAAACCATACCGTCCTGATCTTTTTCATAGGCAGTTGCCCTGTCCCCCTCCTCTGTTGGTTGACAAGACAATGTGCCTGAGTACGAAGTTCAGGAGGTCTGTGACTCTCGGATTTTCCATGGGCACCTCCAATACCTTATTCATTGGAAGGGATACCCTTTGAGTGAGTGTTCCTGGGAGGATGCCTCTTCGGTCCATGCTCCTCTTTTTATCCGCCGCTTTTTTCGGCTCTTCCCTCACAAACCCGGGGCCTCGGGGGGGGGCATACTGTTATGCCGCGGCCGCGGGCTCAGGTTGCCGCGGCGCGGCACATTAATTCTGCCGCGGCCGGCGCCCGGGTCGCGGAGAGCGCCGTGGCCGGCACTAGGATCGCGGTAAGCGCCGCGGCCGACGCTCAGGTCGCGGGGTTGCCGCGGCTCGAGCGAGAGCCATGGAGGCTCCAAGGAGCCGGTCTAGGGGTCGCGGCACTCGCCGCTTCCCTTATTTCACGTACTGCCATAAAGGCAGACGTGGCAGAGCCTGAGACCCCAAGGGGGTTTCAGGCATGGCCCCATACAGCGCATTATGCGCTTAACATTTAGTTTTCTTGCATGTCCATTAACTGCCCACCACTTACCGATGTTCCTAGAAACAAACCGAACGCTTGCACTTGGGATCCTTTATACTTGCCTTTTTCTCTTCCCAGCATGCTGACTGCTTCCTCTCTGCCCAGCATGCATTGTTTAACGCACATACCTAATTCACTATTGTTTTCTTTTCCCCAATCCAAGATGGTGGTGTTCTACTTCCTGCTTCCTATTTCCTGTCCAGGGGTATATAAGGGGATTCCAACTGCTTGTCCATTGCGTTGCAACACTCCTTGGTGGTAGTCATGCTCTGATTGATTTCCTTCTGCGAATCTTGTGTATTCCTGACCTGTCCTGTTTTCCAGCCTTCCTGATCTTCGTTCCTAACGCCCTGGTGTTCTCCTTTCGTTTCAGGGAGTTCCTGTGGAGGTTTTTTACCCTACTGGGGTTTTTCCTCTGGGACTCCTTCTGGAGGGCACGGACTGTAGTGGTTCGCTCATACCAAACAGCACCGTGGCTACCGGAAGGGGTCGCCCCTACCTCGGCCAGAGCAGAACACGCTGGAACAAGGGCCGTTCACCTACGCCTCTCAGTTGCGACGGTAAGACCATTGAAAACCGTGACAAATGTATTCAGGCCCGCTTAAATGATGGCTCATTAACTGCTGTGGTAATGTTTGGCCAGCTTTGATTTGGAGGATTATGGCACATGTACCATCACCAGCCCCAATATCTACAGATGTTCAGAAGTTTAATTGTCTAACACCCATACCATGGAATAAATGCAAACAAATACTGTTTGAAAATATGCTAAGTGGCTAGACTGAGATTATCTGGACACTGTATGCTTGCCTATGTCCATAGATGAGCATGATACCGGTGGGGGTGCGGTGTAACATATATCCCAGACAGCAATAATCATTGTCAACATTATTGTGCCATGGAATACTATAAACAGTGAACATCTTTTCCAAAATAGTACTTCTTCTATTATTGTTTAGCATCATATAGACACTATGTTTATACTTGCTACCAAAATGAATACTGTGTAAAAGACTATAGACATGAGTAGACATTCATGCTGTATAAAATACTAAAATATTTTGTGATCCATACATGTAACAGTAGCTATGTACTTTACCAAACTTAACAATCAGATAAACTGTACGACCATGTGAGCAGGCTTGGAGTACACAACAACATTCCTCCCTATGATAGATGCGGCACATGTAGTTTTGAGGGGCAAAGTTAATCATTATCATTGATTATTGTAATCACAGTGGTAAGATGGCATATCAACGTGTGTTGCTGTGAGGGTGTATGTACATTGTCAGTAGGAATCATTTACTTCATTTCTCCACCTAGGCCACAATTATCCTGAGGTATGACAACTGTAAGCTAGCCACAGGGGTACCAGATCATCCTTGAGAGTACTCCATATCATTAACATGTGAGATGTGATGACAGAGAAACATTTACCAAGATGCCATTGGGGTGTAAAGATGTAGTAGAAGTCAAACTCTATTTGATCATGGGGTTGAACGGTTCATCTTCGGACTGTCTGTCTGATGCACATTGCTAGCGTATCTGTCCACATGGCAAGGTATGGACATAGGGCCTGGCAGGTCCTACCAAAATGTGAGGAACCTTACCTCAGTGCAGACAGAAGAGATATGGGTACACGTGTCACATGTAACCAGTCTACACATGGAAATGCAGTTAAATTACTAACTCATGGCCTCATATACCTAGTGTTCTATTCTGAAGAAATAAACATACCATTGCAGTGATTTTTAAAATTGAGATGTAATGTGGAAGGGACCACACGCAGGTCTGCACTATTTCAACAGAATAGACCCCATTACATTGCTCACCTACTGGTGGTGATACTGCTAATGGCGAGCACCAAACAAGTCACCCTTTACTCATAGTGGTAGATTGCCTGCAAGATAAAGCACAAAGTACTTGTAAAAATGAGATCTGCAGCATGCATGCACACACTCATTACATGGATATGCTTTTTGTTAATGTGCATCAAGGAAAGCAGCCTTCCTGACATGTGTGCACTGACATTAGGATATGTAAACATCCCCATGGTATTGCAGAAACTGGGGGCCAGATGTAGCAAAGGTTTTTACCCATTCTGTGTCTATGGGAAAAAGTGTTCGCACATATGGCCCTGAATTACATGAGCTATGTGTTAGGATTCCTATTAATCCCCTGAGTCAATATTGGATAAGTGGCCAACAAATCGGTTTTATGGGAGTTAGCTACCCAGCCTCCATTTATGTGTTAACTATCTGGCACAGAGTCAGTCAATGAAGCAAGTATGTGGCCTTGTGTATTTATCATATGATTTACCAAATGCTGAGGCACACTACCTGTACTTACTTGACATAACTCATTTCACATAGGTTATTGTGCACAAAATATACCCTGTTGCATGCTGCATAACCAACATCAGTGAGTCACTGTGTGGACCAAGTGATCAGTTCCATGTAGACACCACATTGTACTTCCAACTCAGTCTCTGGATTGATATGGTTATAGGTTTATTTATTAGGGCACTGTATTTCATATACCTACACTGTCAGCACTTGAGTATGTTTGTCTTGTTACATTAGGAAAAGTATAATTAAGGAGGAATATTGTTCATTTCTCTTTCCCAAAATGTGGCTTCGGTTGGTCATGCCACACGTGATGTTTAGAAAATGTGAGCCTCTTATTGCTGACATCACACACAAGTTCAGCTTTTGTCAATATATATTTCCTTCATCTCCACCAGACAACATGACAACAGATGAAGAAAAAGCAAATATCATCAGGCTAGAGAGCTACCGCCACCTCAGACAAGTGGCAAAGGCCTACAAGAGGATTGGATCACTATATGAGGAAGGAAAAGCACCAGAGTGGATCCCTAGTGGCCATTCAAGGACGTCTGCACAGACAGAACAATCACTACATGCCCTGCCCACTGTTTCTGCATGCCCTAAAGGACCTCCGAGAACTTAAACAGAGAATGGCTGCCATTGAGGAGGAACTTTCTAGTCTGTGGGCCATGATGCAGACCTTGTAGCAGACAAAGGACAGGATCAGTGCTCTAATATGAATTTCCCTTTGGCGTTTTTCCCTTTCCCCTGTGGTTTTACAGTTGTTTTTATAGTGTAATCGTATTTAGCATAGATTAGAATGGGTTTTAGCATTGGTTTAGGTTAGGATAGTGTAGGTTAGTGTAGTATTTTTATAATGAGTAATGTTTGGGCGTGTATATGGATGGGTAATGATTTTAGTGGTTGGGGGCTCCATGTATAGTGTGTGTCTAATGAAACAATATATATATTTCTTTAAATGTATATGTTTAGGTACTGCATGTTTGGGATGCATTTGTCTTTTGTTTTGGGTTGAGAAATGTCTAGCAAGGGGGTGGCGATGGATGTTTATCATGTCTGTTGTGGTACATGTGTAGCATAGATTAGGCTAATTTTAAATAGGTTAAGGTAGTATTAAGAAAAGTTAGTGTAGGATAGGTAGGTTAGGTGAGTTTAAGCTTAGGTTAGATAGTGTTAGTGTAGAGTTAACTATTTTGTATGTTAAAATGTTTTCTACTTTCGCACACATAAATTTATTGTGTAAGAGTTCTCATGATTGCTAATGTTGGTTTGAATACATGATGTTGGAATTGTCAGCAATGTTTGTAGATATGTATAATTTAGTGAGATGCCTATGGGCCTAAGTGTCAATCAATGTTTCAATGGAGTCACTTATGGATTTGTCAACATTCTTTGGGCACTGTAAGTGGCCCTCTTTGTGTGACTGGATGCACAGCCCAACGTAGATAGCAGTGTATGTAAGTTAAGATACATGTACTTGAGAGATGGATCTGTCACCACATGTTACACATTCATGGCTGTGTTGGGACACCAACTAGTGCCTGTCACTTACACACTCACCTTTGCAGCATTGTACTAGTAAGTCATTGTGGTTTGCCGGTTTGTATCCATGAAAGCAACCCACACCTGACTAGAAATATCAATCATCCTTGCCATTGAGAACTTGCTAAGTATGGCACTTGCTAAGTTAGAATTGTCTGGTATTTCCTCTTAGCTGAGGGCTGTGTAGCTTCATTCTAGGAATGTGATCTGGCTCCTCTATTTTGTTATGTATGGATATAGTACAATTGATGTCATGTGTGGGCTCAAAGGGCCAAAGGGACACAATGGGCCTGATTACAACTTTGGAGGATGGTGTTAATCCGTCCCAAATGTGACGGATATCCTGCCCACCGTCTTACGAGTTCCTTAGGATATAACTCCAAAGTTGTAATCAGGCCCAATGTCTCCACGTATCCCAGTGTATCTTACTAAACAATATGTCATTTGACACAGGCCCCCAAATAATCTCTACGTATCCCAGTGTATCTTACTAAACAATATGTCATTTGACACAGGCCCCCAAATATTTAGTAGTTGCAGTTTCTGCTTAATGACATTCAAGACGTAGCACTGAACTTCTAAATCCTTGAGGGGCATAGATATGATGGTATACAGAAGAAGTCTGGCCATGAATATGCTTAGTGTCAGCGCATGCGTTATGAAAGTACTAACAGAGATATCTTCAGTTGAAGCATTTCGGCTGACAAATGCGCAGAATGACATTGTCATGATAAGTGAGCACCATTCCTGTGAATGTGTGAGCATGTGTTAGTCGCTCATCTGCATCACAGGACTCATTTTATAAAGTTCTTCAATTTTGTGATTGATTGGCCTATTTCACTGTGTGGCACTGAAGGTACTAATGCTTATTGTCATACCATGATGTTCAATAGTTCAACGAGATTTGCAACCTTATGCCAGGGCTGGGGTGGTCCAACAGAAAGATATAGGGACTGTAGCCCAATTTCCAAGAGATGATAGGAAATGATTTTCTGTGTCTGCACTTCCACCACTGTCTAGCAACAGACATGCAACGCACAGCTTCAAGGTAGTACATTTATTTACAGGGGTGTTAATGTGCTGCTTCACAGTAGCAGTTCCTGTGGTAAAAACACCAACATTGTTTGTGAGCCAAAGGATGTCCAGACAGAGGACCTGATTTAGACCTTGATGGGAGTTCGGTCATCCCTCATTTTATGAAGTTCTTCAATTTTGTGATTGATTGGCCTATTTCACTGTGTGGCACTGAAGGTACTAATGCTTATTGTCATACCATGATGTTCAATAGTTCAAAGAGATTTGCAACCTTATGCCATGACTGGGGTGGTCCAACAGAAAGATATGGGGACTGTAGCCGAATTTCCAGGAGATGATAGGAAATTATTTTCTGTGTCTGCATTTCCACCACTGTCTAGCAACAGACATACAATGCACAGCTTCAAGGTAGTACATTTATTTACAGGGGTGTTAATGTGCTGCTTCACAGTAGCAGTTCCTGTGGCAAAAACACCAACATTGTTTGTGAGCCAAAGGATGTTCAGACAGAGGACCTGATTTAGACCTTGATGGGAGTTCGGCCATCCCTCCTTGGCGGCGGTTTAAAGTAATCTGTTACTGCCATATTTAGATGTATGGGAGCTGAACCTCCATCCGTGTCAAAAGAGTGTAGTCTGTCACGTGAGTAGTTTACCACTGTTGATGCAGCGGACTCTAATGCTGGCTAACATTACTCTATCGCCGTCAGGATAGTGGGATTGTGCCTAGCAGATTTAGATTTCATTGTTGTGCCTTCATTGTTCTAGTGGCAGATTCCTGATGGCGGGAGTCAGTCATGGGACCTGCTCAACACTGTAGAATGTCTGTGGCTATTGGATGGATGTTAGCAGCACAGAATTGATGACTTTTGGCTAATTGATTACATCTACGTTCCACAATATAAAACACACTCTGTTAGACCTGACAGCCTTACGGTGATCACCCCTAACTTTATGCCTGCCTCCCACCACTTTTTGGACACTGTTTTTGCTGGTTTTAAGACGCTGTACACTTTACCAATGCTAACCAGTGCTAAAATGCATATGTTCTCTCCCTTAAAACATGGTGACATTGGATCATACCCATTTGGCTTATTTAATTTACTTATAAGTCCCTAGTAAAGTGCACCATATGTGCCCAGGGCCTGTAGATTCATTTCTACTGGTGGGTGTCCAGTACTGATAGTGCCATCCACATATGTAGCCCCTTAGCCATGTCTTAGGCCTGCCATTGCAACGTCTGTATGCAGTTTCACTGCCAAATCAACTTAGCATTTAAAAGTACTTGCCAAGCCTAACTCTCCCCTTTTTCTACATATAAGTCACCCCTAAGGTAGGTCATAGGTTACCCATAGGGCAGGGTGCTGTGTAGACAAAAGGCAGGACATGTACCTGTGTACTTTACATGTCCTGGTAGTGTAAAACTCCGAAATTCGTTTTGCTCTGCAGTGAGGCCTGCTCCTTTCATAGACTAACATTAGGCTTTCCCTGATATACTGTTTGAGTGGTAGCTTCTGATCTGCAATGAGTAACAACGCCATATCTAGTATGGCCAGAATGGTAATACAAAATCCTGCTGACTGGTGAAGTTGGATTTAATATTACTATTTTAGAAATGCCACTTTTAGAAAGTGAGCATTTCTCTGCACTTAATCCTTCTGTGCCTTACAATCCACGTCTGGCTAGGTTTAATTGACAGCTCCCTTGTGCATTCACTCAGACAAACCCCAAACACAGGATTCTCAGTCACACTTGCATATATCTTCATATTTAATAGGTCTTCCTGGGCTGGGAGGGTGGGGGGGCTGACACTTACATGTCAAAGGACAGTAGCCTGTCATCACACAAAGGACTGCCACACCCCCTACTGGGACCCTGGCCGACAGTATGGAACTGAAAGGGGGCCTGGTGTACTTCTAAGCCACTCTATGAAGTCTCCCCTTCTTCAAAGGCACATTTGGGTATTTAAACAGTGCCTCTGCTCCTACCAACTCAGACACTTCCTGGAGAAGAGAACCTGAATCAAAACTAGCAACCTGCCAAAAAGAACTACCTGGCTTCCCAAAGGGCTCACCTGACTGCTTTTCTGAGAAGGACTGCTGCCTTGCTGTTGTCCTGCTGCTTTGCTGCTCTCTAGCTGTGCTGAGAAGTGCTCATCAAGGGCTTAGATAGAGCTTGCTTCCTGTTCCCTGAAGTCTCAGGATCAAAAAGTCTTCATTCCTGCAAGAGAACTCCCTGTGCACGAAAATCGACGCACAGCCTGCAAGAAACGACACACAGCCTGCATCGCAGTGAGAAAATCACTGCACGCTGAACCTGAACAATGCAGCGTGACTTCGCATGGAGAAGATCGATGCTGTGCCAGTGTAGCGATCGGAAATTTGACACATGGCCCACTGGATTGATGCAAAGCCGAGCCAGAACGACGCAGCCCGACTTCCTGAGAGGAATCGACGCAGCACCCACCGGATCAACACAGGCGCTGGAATTAAATGCATTGTCCCCGGGGTGTCTGAAAACCCCGCAACCCAAAGAGGATCCCAGTCTATGTGCCGAAATTGACACAAAGCCTGCCCTGCGTGAAAACTCAATGACCCATTGTCTGTGTGCACTAGAAAAATTGATGCACACCTCCCCATTTTCCACACATCTCCTCCTCTGCGGTCCTCTGCGGTCCCTTTAAGAGACTAAAGACACTTTATATCATTTTTACAGTGATATTTCAACATATACTTATTGCTTCTTAATCGTTTTGACCTGCATCTTTTCAGATAAATATTATATATTTTTTCTAAACACTGTGTGGTGCATTTGTGTGCTGTTCTACTGTGTTATTGCATGATCTATTGCACAGATACTTTACACATTGCCTTCTAAGTTAAGCCTAACTGCTCAGTGCCAAACTACCAGAGGGTGGGCACAGGAAAATTTGGATTGTGTGTGACTTACCCTGACTAGAGTGAGGGTCCTTGCTTGGACAGGGGATAACCAGACTGCCAACCATAGACCCTATTTCTAACACACTCCATTTCAAACCATGATCCTTAGCCATTCCACTGCACAACACAATATTGCTGCTGAATTTGCCACAAAGAAGTAGTTATTTCCTTTTTTCTCCCTCTGTTAATTCAGTTGATTATCTTTTTTTTCTTAACTTGTGGGTCCTGCATTATATTCAATTTTAGTTACTCATATTGGCAGAGAGGAAAAATCTCCATTTTACAGAGGTAGAATTGTAAGTCATGGTGGATTAAATCAATTGTTTGGAGCACAAGTACGAAATACCACCATATCTCAGAAAAGGCAAATGTGGCACAGAATAGTTGACAGTGTGAACTCTGTAGCCAACAACCTTCACACGGAGGAGGAAATTAGGAAGGGATGGAATGACCTGCAGGGGAGAGTGCATTTCTGGCCTCCAAGCATCACCTGGAAGCACAGAGGACTGGTGGTGGTACTCCCAGCCCCTCATTAACTATTTCCCTGGGAGGAGAAGATATGGCAGATCCTACATCCGAAGACGTGACAGGAGTCCCTGGTGAAGTGGAAATTAGTAAGTTAGACTTATGAATAGCTCACTAAACATAAACCTAGTTTTTACTCTTAAGGTAGCTGTTGATAATATGTTTTCCACCTTTGTAAAACATATAAACCCAATTTTGAAATTCACAAATCCATTGTTATCATCATATTAGTAGCATTATGGCACCATCTCTCCTTTTATTACTGGGTATTACTTGTTTGTTTGTTTGAATGCATTTTGTTGTAGTTAAGATATTAGGTTCAATAGGGGCGTGGCTTTGATGCCGCACAAGATGGCCGCCTGGTGCACATGCTCCCGCCGCTATACGGATGATTTTAAGTGCCTCATCGCAAAAAAAATATGAAATGAGGTGAATTTTACCTCCATCATTTCTTTTTCAACAGGACATTCTTTTGTGACGTGGGAGAGGGGGAGCGGCCTTCTTTTTTATGCTATTCTTGCCTGCTCGACTGCTGTGGGTGTTTTACACAGTGCGGCTGCCATTTTGAAGCTTCAGAGATGCCTGCTCTTATCCTGGGAGATCCCTTCAAAAGGTCTGCATTATATAAAGACACGTTTGCAAACTACTAGAGTTACTTTCTTCAATGACTTCCTGGTATTTTGATGTATATGAGAAGTTTTTAATATGCTTCTGCCTAAAGGATATTGTTTATTCAGAAATCCTTTAGATATTTGCGTAGAGGCTTATTTTTCTTTTTGGAAGACTATTTATTGGTGAAAACTGCTTTGTTGGTGATAGTGCCTCCTTGTGTGCTCATATGTCTTACTGACAGAAATACATTTTCTGAAAAGGAAATATTTCTGTTGAGTAACATTTAAACTGCTTCTCCTATAGTTTGTGAGCAGTCAATTTCACATCAAACTCACATACCTATTTAAATATTTTGCTTAAAGCTAAATTACAATTCAATACTCTTTCTACTGAAGAAGCTTCTTCCATTTCTTTAAAAAGCAGTGCTCAATATTATGGAGGTAGGAATAAGGTTGGCAAATTATTGGCTAACTATCTTATAGTTAGAAAACAACGATTTCAAATTGACTTGATAACTAAGTCAGATGGTACTACATTGAAGAGACATGACTATATTTTGACAGAATTTGTTAACTTTTTTAAGACATTATGGGGGTCATTCTGACCTCGGCGGTAAAAGGCGCTTACCGCCGGTCAGAAGACCGCCATAACACCGCCGCGGCCGCGGAAAGCCGCCACGGTCATTCTGACCCACAACGGCCAAACCTCCAAAAATCCGACCTCCACTGCAGTCCGCCACATCAGCGGGCAGCGATAAACTGGAGATGACCAAACCTCCACCGTCACGCCAACAGAAATACGCCCATGCCATTTCGACCCACGAATCAACGCGGCGGGCTTTCCAACGCGGTATTCCATTGGCGGTACACACCGCCGCGGTCAAAATACACACACAGCACCAAAACACAGGCACATTGGACAATTACAAATACACACACCTGATACACATCCACAACCCACTCCCACACAATCAATCAACTATAAAACACACCCCCACATCACCCACAAACCCCTACGACTACAATTACTGAGAGAAGGAGAGAGAGACACAGCAGACACTCCATAGCAATACACACTGAGGCACACTACACCATCACACACACCACATAGTAGCACAAAGCACCACACACCAACATACTCATCATCACATACACCACCCCACACCTCACCCACACCACCCCATGGCACCCCAAAGGCACCCACGCTTTTCGGACCAAGAACTCCGGGTCATGGTGGAGGAAATCCTAAGAGTGGAACCCCAGCTCTTCGGCTCACAGGTGCAGCACACCAGTATAGCTAGGAAGGCGGAGCTATGGCAGCGGATCGTGGACAGGGTCAACGCGGTGGGACAGCATCCCAGGAATAGGGAGGACATCCGCAAACGATGGAACGACCTACGGGGGAAGGTCCGATCGATGGTCTCCAGGCACAACATCGCGGTCCAGAAGACTGGCTGCGGACCCCCAATCACCCCTCCCGAATTAACATCATGGGAGCAAGAGGTCTTCAACATCCTGCATCCTCAGGGCCTCGCAGGAGTAGCCGGAGGAATGGACTCTGGTAAGTCCAATCTCAACTACTATATCCCCCCCACCCCACCAGCATGCCAACCCACACCCCCACCCTCACCCCCAACCCCCCAGCACACATCCTCCCTGACAATGTCTCACCAGCACAACCCACCCATCCCAACACCAACTCCTGCATGCCAACACAATCCATGGACACCCATCACCCAAGCATGACCACTGCACTTACCCACCCCCCCCACTAACTACCCTCACAACACCTCCCTCAAGGGAATGCCTGCACTGGGGGACGAGGGCACCCATAACACGCACGCCATTGCACACACAGAAACAATAACCAAACTCTCTTACCCCATGCAGGACCCGAACGCCAACACACCAGCCAGGAGGGTCCAGAAATGTCCATCCCACCCCCGCAACAGGCCCACGGTGAGGACAGCAGCTCTGTCGACACTGAACCTGATGACCAGCCCGGACCATCGGGGACCTCTGGGCAGTCGGTTCCCCTCAGGCAGCCACAGCCGCACCAGACCCGACCCCCTCTGCCAACACCAGCACAGCTCCCACCCAGCGGGCCCATGCCTCTGTCTCTAGGACACGTCAATCAGCGGTGTGTCTGCCACTACAGGGCACCCAGGCTAACCCAACACCCCAACAACAACAGGGACCTGGGGGCAGTGGGAGCGGGCACACCGTCCAGGAGACAGAGGCCGGGGGAAACCGGGCAGCTCAGAGGGCTGCTGTGCGACAGGGGGGGGAGGAGAGGCCCAGGGAACCCACTCTCCAAGAGGCCCTCACCACCATCATGGGGGCCTACCACCACTCCCAAGAGACGATGGCGACAGTACTGGCCAGGTTCACGGAGATCCAGGCACAGCAGGAGGAACGCAACATGGGGTTCAGGGAGGAGCTGAGAATCATCGGGACCGCAATGGGGACCATCGTCCTGGCCCTCAACAGGATAGAAGACGCGTTGCGGGACCATGTGGCACCACACAGGGCCCCTGTCACTAGCCTGGACCAGGAACAGCCTACCACCTCCGCCGGCGCTAGTGGACAGGAGGCCCCAACACCACGACAGGCCACCAGAACCCCACCTCCTGCTGAAGAACAACCACCCCGTAAGAGGAGCCTGAGATCCAAAAAAAAAGACAGAGTAGGATGTCAAGACCCCCGCCAGCAGGACATACCCCCTGAACTCTTCCCACTGTCCCACATTGCCACCCTGTCCAACCATGAACTGCCTCTGCTCCATCCTTCCACAGGCAAAAGGACAATGCACCTGTGAGACTGAGAACTGGACTCTGCCATGGACATTACTCCACCCCCACCCATCACCCTTATAATCACATGTACCAATATCTAGCACTGTAAATAAATCACATATTGCACACAAATCAGTTTGGAGTCATGCTGTATTATTAGCAAATGTATTACATATTACTGTTCAATATCTGTTCTGTCAATTAGTGATGACAACATACCAATGTCAATACGCTGTAGTTCATGGGCAAACCAAGCAGAAGTCAGGCACTGAGTCATACAGCACTGAGAAGGGAAGGGAAAAACAAAAATTACCCAAAAAGATCTTGTGGGAACTACAGAAAGTACAGATGCAGGAGGCTATAAGCAATTGTGAAATGGCGTGGGTGATTCTTACCTGGGTGTTACTGGAAATACTGTTGTATCACTCTGTCCCTATTGTCTGTGTCGTCCTCTGAGTCTTCCTCCTCTTCACTCTCCACAGGCTCCACGGCTTCTACAACACCACCATCTGGACCATCCTCCTGCAGGAAAGGCACCTGGCATCGCAAAGCCAGGTTGTGAAGCATACAGCACGCCACGATGATATGGCACACCTTCTTTGGTGAGTACATTAGGGATCCACCGGTCATATGCAGGCACCTAAACCTGGCCTTCAGGAGGCCAAAGGTTCGCTCAATCACCCTCCTAGTACGCCCATGGGCCTCATTGTAGCGTTCCTCTGCCCTTGTCCGGGGATTCCTCACTGGGGTCAGTAGCCACGGCAGGTTGGGGTAACCAGAGTCACCTATTAGCCACACACGTTGTCTCTGTAGCTGCTCCATCACATAGGGGATGCTGCTATTTCGCATCACATAAGCGTCATGCACTGACCCTGTGAACTTGCCATTTACATGGGAGATGTACTGGTCAGCCAAACAGACCACCTGGACATTCATCGAATGATAACTTTTTCTGTTTCGGTACACCTGCTCATCGTCTTTTGGGGGTACCAAAGCCACATGGGTCCTATCAATGGCACCAATGATGTTGGGGATATGTCCAAGGGCATAGAAATCACCCTTCACTGTAGGCAAGTCACCCTCCTCTGGGAAAATGATGTAGCTCCGCATGAGTTTCATCAGGGCAGACAACACTCTGCTCAAAATCTAAGAAAACATAGGCTGAGACATTCCAGATGACATGGCCACTGTGGTCTGGAATGACCCACTTGCCAAAAAATGGAGGACTGACAAAACCTGCACCAGAGGGGGAATCCCTGTGGGTTGGCGGATGGGGGACATCAGGTCTGGCTCCAGCTGGGCACACAGTTCATGGATAGTGGCACGGTCAAGTCTGTATCGAAGTATTATATGGCGTTCTTCCATTGTCGACAGGTCCACCAGCGGTCGGTACACGCGAGGATTCCTCCTTCTCATCGCAAGTCCCAGCGGACGGTGCCTAGGAAGGACAACATGGAGCACAGAGTCAGCCAAACCACAGGTACGTACAGACAGCTTGCACAGTTAAAGAATGGCAATGGGTTGAAAGGCGTGTATGTGTGGCAATGCAAGGCCTAGGCCTGTGTGTCGCAGTCAAAATTAAGCCATGTAGGCCCTTGAAATGGCGGCTGCCTGACCTGTGAAGTGGGACAATGGGATGTGAGGTCAATGCGCTGGCGGGGCACACCGTGGCGGTAGGCGGTCGAAGACCGCGGCGCAAAGCCGCATTGGTTAACATTGAAGCCTATGGGTTTCAGGAGCCAATGACGAAGTGCGCCGGCGGTCACGGTACGCACCGCCGCGGTACGCACGGCCGCGGGCGTGACCGCCATTTTCTATCTGCTTAATCACTCGAGACCTGATCATCCACAGGAGAGGACCTATACTGCAAGTGCTGCTGTGACCTCGGTCTGGAAGATACAATGGCTGCTGCGACTGGGGAAAGGGCCCCTGCCTTCACGTCTGAAGAGTTGGAGAAGCTCGTGGATGGGGTCCTCCCCCAGTATGCGCTACTCTACGGTCCTCCAGACCAACAAGTGAGTACACCGGGTGCACATGGAATGGGCTATGCCTGTGTGGATTGGGGTGGATGTAAGTTGGTGGGGTGGGGGGCGAATGAGGAGTGCAACGCCCGACAGATGAGAGCATGTGCCATATGGCAAAGTTGGTGGGGGGGGCCAATTACATCTAACATGCAGGTTATTGATGATTTCCTCCTTTCCACCCTGTACATGTCAAATAGGTCAGCGCCCATCAGAAGATCGAGATTTGGCGTGCCATCGCCAAGGAAGTCCGGAACTTGGGGGTCCACAACAGACGGGGCACCCACTGCCGCAAGAGGTGGGAGGACATCCGCCGCGGAACAAGGAAGACCGCAGAAACACTGCTGGGGATGGCCTCCCAACCTAGGAGGGGTGCCAGTCGCACCATGACCCCCCTGATGTCCCGGATCCTGGCGGTGGCCTACCCTGAATTGGATGGGCGCTTTAAGACATCACAGCAGACACAAGGGGGTGAGTATCAGCACATTCTCCTATCTTTCTGCGCAGTGGAGGCGTATGGGTGGGGGAGGAGGGCTGTGGGTGACATTAGGCCAGGGCGCTTTCTGTAGTGTAGTCCTCTCCCTTAGGCATGGCCCTGTGCCCCCGGCCCCCACCTCGGTAGGGTGACAAGTACAGCCATTGAAGGTCCAGCATCTCCCATGTGCGCGTTTGACGTCTCTTGGCCTGTTGTCTTAGTCAGTAGTACTGAGTAGTGTACCCCGAATGCGCGGCTTAGTGCATTAGGCACCTGTGTCTGTCCTCTCCGCCAACGGTGTTGACATTGCATGCACTCAACCTGGTCTTCTTTTTTCTCCCCCCACCCTTTCTCTTCATCTTCTTGTGCATGTGTGCATTAGCATCATCAGGCGGAGGAGATTTGGCATCGGAGCACGAGGGAGCTGCAGGACACAAGGCCCCGGTGGGCCCAGGAACAGACACCGAGGGCACCAGTGATCCGGAGGGCGAGGGGAGCACCACGACGGGGACCGCTGGTGAGAGCAGCGAAAGCGACACGTCCTCGGATGGGAGCTCCCTAGGGGTGGCGGCAACATCCGTGCCCCCCGCCTCTACAGGTACAGCCGCCACCCAGCGCACCAGCCCCGCCCTCCCAGCAGCCCCTCAGTCTTCGCTCCGTGCCCATTCGCCAAGGAAGGCGCGTGTCTCCTTCGCCCCAGGCACCTCAGCCCCTGCCCCTGTTGCCCCTGCTGCCCTCAGTGCGGAGCTCATTGACCTGGTAAGGACGCTCATTGTTGGGCAGACGACCCTTTTGAATGCCATCCAGGGTGTGCAAAGGGAGGTGCAACAGAGCAATGCGTACCTGGAGGGCATTCATTCGGGTCAGGCTGCCCATCAACGAGCGTTCACTGCTCTGGCCTCAGCACTGACGGCAGCCATTGTCCCTGTTTCCAGCCTCCCTCTTCTTACTGCCTCCAGCCTTTCTCTGTCTCCTGTTCCTCAGCCTATCCCATCCACACCATCAGACCAGCCTGCACACACCTCAACACCCAAGAGCAGCTCATCCAAACACAAGCACCACAGATCCCACAAACACTCACCCAAGCAACACCCAGATGCAGACATGCCAAGAGCCACTGCCACCCCTGTGTCCCCCTCCTCCTCTTCTCCCTCCTCCCTCCCTGTGACGTCTACACTCACACCTGCATGCACCCCAACATCAGCCAGTGCTTCCATCACCACCTCACCCTCCAGTACAGTCCACACTCGTGCAGTCACCACCCCCACTGCCATTTACACGTCCCCTGTGTCCTCTCCCACTGTGTCTGTCACCCCCTCTTCCAAGACACACAAACGCAGGCAGCCACCCACCCAACAGCCATCCACCTCACGACAGCCTACAGCACCAGCACCTTCACCCAATGACAGCACACCTGACTCTCCTACAACCACCTCCTCTACCTCCACTTCCATCTCCACTTCTCCTACCCTTTACCTTGGCCCTAAAAAACTTTTCATGGCTAACCTTGACCTCTTTCCCCCCGATGAGCTCCCCCATCCATCTTCAAAGAGTCCCAAGAGCACCGCAGCCACCACCAGCCCAGCTTCGGGTGTCACTGTTGTGCATGGGTTCTGGAGCCCACCCTTTGCCAGCAGTGACACATCGATCAGCAGCAAGGACACGTCCAGCCCCCCCCCCCCGGCAAGAGGACCCGCAAAAACAAGGGCCACCGTGCGAGGACCGACAGGGCTGCCCCCAAGGAGCAATGTGCGGCCACTTCACCACCCACACCATCTAGGGGAGGCAAGGGCCCGAGAGCCCCATCAAAGGAGCGGAAGGGCAGCAGGAGCGCGGAGAAGGTGGACCCCACATGCCACATCCCAGCTGGGAAGGAGGACACTAAGGAGGCCAGGAGTCCGTCCCCGAAGGGTCCAGAAACGTCACGGTCCGAGGGCGACTGAGCAGGGAGTCCAGGCCAGGTCTGGCTCCCTTGACCTGCTGGATGAGCACCGCTGAACAGGGCCCGCCGTGGAGAAGAGCACCGCTGAACAGGGCCCGCCGTGGAGAAGAGCACCGCTGAACAGGGCCCGCGGTGAAGAAGAGCACCGCTGAACAGGGCCCGCCGTGGAGAAGAGCACCGCTGAACAGGGCCCGCGGTGAAGAAGAGCACCGCTGAACAGGGCCCGCCGTGGAGAAGAGCACCGCTGAACAGGGCCCGCGGTGAAGAAGAGCACCGCTGAACAGGGCCCGCCGTGGAGAAGAGCACCGCTGAACAGGGCCCGCGGTGAAGAAGAGCACCGCTGAACAGGGCCCGCCGTGGAGAAGAGCACCGCTGAACAGGGCCCGCCGTGGAGAAGAGCACCGCTGAACAGGGCCCGCGGTGAAGAAGAGCACTGCTGAACAGGGCCCGCCGTGAAGAAGAGCACCGCTGAACAGGGCCCGCGGTGAAGAAGAGCACCCCTGAACAGGGCCCGCCGTGGAGAAGAGCACCGCTGAACAGGGCCCGCGGTGAAGAAGAGCACCGCTGAACAGGGCCCGCTGTGAAGAAGAGCACCGCTGAACAGGGCCCGCCGTGGAGAAGAGCACCGCTGAACAGGGCCCGCCGTGAAGAAGAGCACCGCTGAACAGGGCCCGCCGTGAAGAAGAGCACCGCTGAACAGGGCCCTTCTTCTCAAGCACCGCTCCGCTGGCCCCTTCATCTCAAGCACCGCTCCGCTGGGCACCGCCGTCTCAAGCACCGCTCCGCTGGGCCCTTTAACTCAAGCACCGCTCCGCTGGGCCCTTCATCTCAAGCACCGCTCCGCTGGGCCCTTCTTCTCAAGCACCGCTCCGCTGGGCACCGCTGTCTCAAGCACCGCTCAGCTGGGCCCTTCCTCTCAAGCACCGCTCCGCTGGGCCCTTCCTCTCAAGCACCGCTCCGCTGGGCCCTTCCTCTCAAGCACCGCCGTCTCAATCACTGTTTATGGTTCACTGTGCCCACCATGCCTCCTCCTTGACCAGTGGAGACTGTCATCCACCTGATGGACTGTGGCTTTGCACTCCCCAGGATGGTCCAGTGGGCAGCCCACCCACTGTAGAGACATTGAGAGACTGTGGCTTTGCACTCCCCAGGATGGTCCAGTGGGCAGCCCACCCACTGTAGAGACATTGAGAGACTGTGGCTTTGCACTCCCCAGGATGGTACAGTGGGCATGGTGGCTCATCGTGGATCTGGCGTCGTGGACTCATGTGGCTGTGGTGCCCCCCCCTTCCCTTCCCCCTGAGGTGCCTGTAGTTTTTACATCTGATGCCCCTGCAGTGTTCTCTCCAAAGGACTCAGGTCTCCTGTGTGGGCTTTGCCCTTGTTTCTCAAAACTTTGGCCCACGGACATGATGAATTTGTAGGATGTGCAGGACTTGTTACTTCAGTTATACACTGATGTGTATGTCATTTGTTTTCTTGTGAATATCTTTCATGGTTGTACGATATTTTTCAGGAGCTTTTTGGTACATAAATATTTATTCCAAATTTGATTATGTCCTAGCATTTTTCTGGGGTGTTTGGGTGGTGTCACTGTGACTTGTTGCTCTGCATTGGTGTGTACATAGTTGGGGGGGGGGGGTTGCATATGTGTGTGCCCGTAACCTTTCGTCCTCCCCCCTCCCGTGTGTCGTAGGTGCAGTACTCACCGTTGTCGTCTGCGCCGGACTTCGTACTCGTGGTAGATGAGAAGGTAGACGAGAGCAGGTAGGATGTTTAATTCGGGTTCCATGCTGTCCTCCTTCCTCCTGGAGTGCGTAGTGGTGAGCGTTTTCCCGTTCGTAGTCTGCTTCCGCCGTGTTTTTATCGGCGGTGCTCCCGCCCCGGAAATGGTGGCGGATTGGTGAGTTGCGATAGTGTGGGCGGTACATTGTCTGCCGCCTGGCTGTTGGCGGTGACCGCCGCGCTGTTTGTTTGTACCGCCGTGGCGGGCGGAGTGTTAAAGTGGCTGTCTGTGTTGGCGGTTCCCGCCAGGGTCAGAATTCCATATTTTTTACCGCCAGCCTGTTGGCGGGTTGGCCGCCGCTTTAACACCGACCGCCAGGGTTAGAATCACCCCCTATATACCCCAGCAGTACAGTTACATCATACCCAGATTGATGAATACTTATTGCAACCTTCTGCTGCTAATTCTTCTGATCTAGATTTTGCCTTCTGAGAAACAAATATTTCTGATTCTGAAATTTTACAAATCTTAAATAGATTTAAAAAAAAGGTAAACACCTGGCCTTGATGGTTTCACTGTAGAATTTTATTTACATTATTCACATATCCTTATTCCTCATTTGTTCTCTTTATATAATCACTTTATCACATCTGGGAATACTTCAGGTACTTTTCAGGAAGCTACAATATGTCTAGTACCTAAAGATGAAAAAGATTCTACACTATGTAAGAACTACTGACCTACTTCCTTGATTATTGTTGATTATAAAATGTTAGTAAAGTTATTAGCATTAAGAATAAGAACTTTCCTTCTATGACTTGTTGGTAAAGAACAATCAGGTTTTATAAAGTGGAAGTTAGCATCTGATAATACCCAATTATTCCTCAATGTTCTCAGTAAGGCCCCTTTTCTTCAGACATCACTAGCTGCCATAACTATTGATGCTGAAAAAGCATTTCTTAGAAATAATTGGGGTTTCATGATTAAAATGTTATCCTGGCACGGTTTTGGTCGTAAAAGTATTTCTCTTATAACTTTATTATATAATTCCCCATCAGCTTCATTTCTGATCAATGGTACAGTTTCTTCCTCTTTCTCTCTTAAACGTGGTGTTTTATCAGGGTTGTCCTCTTTCACTCCTATTATTTATTTTGGCTTTTGAACCTTTCTTCACAAGTATTCGTCTAAATTCAGATATTTCTGGTAATGGAGAAAAACAGTTAAAACTAGCTGCATATGCAGGTGATATTATTTTTTTGGTTTCTTCCCCTGATGCATCTCTCCCCGCCTTATTAAATTAAATAGATCTCTTTTCTCAGATCTCTGGCTATAAAATTAATGCAGAAAAAACTGAAGCCTTTCCACTAAGTAAGTTTACCTTCAAACATTCTTTTGCTGATTCTGGTTTTCAATAGGCCCCGTCATCTAAGATCAAATATTTAGGAATTTGGTTTACTTCTTCCATTGAAGACACAATTGATATTAACTTTAAAGAGCTTTGTCATAAAGTTGATCAATTACTTTCCTCTTTGAACCCCTTATATTTATCTCGGTGGGGTCACTTGAATTCAATAAAAATGATGACCTCACCCTTATTACTATATACTATTTCTATGTTACCGGTATCTATTCCAAATATTATTTTAAAACAAAAAATCTCTGTATTGTCTAAATTCTTATGGAAAAATAAAAAAGTAACAATATCTCTTGCTTGTCACAAAAACCGAGAACTGATGGTGGGTATTTTCCAAATTATGCTAAATATCATACTGCTTTTGGTTTACGTCAAGCTTCTCTTTGGCTTTCTGAATCTTGTCATCCCTTTTCTTCCATTATGGCTCCAAATTGAATCAACCTTTTTGAACCCCTTCATGATGAAAGAGACTCTGGTGGTCATTACAACCCTGGCGGTCGGTGTTAATGCGGCGGTAAAACCGCCAACAGGCCAGCGGTCAAAAAAATTGAATCACGACCGCAGCGGAAACCTCCAAACATAGACAGCCACTTTAACACTCCGACCGCCAAGACGGTAGAAACAAACACCACGGCGGTAACCGCCAACAAACAGGCGGAAGGCAATGTACCGCCCACATTATTACAAGGCACCAATCCGCCACCTTTTCCGGGGTGGATGCAGTGCGAACAAAAACACAGTGGAAACAGGACTTTGAAGGGAAAACTCTCACCTCTGCACACCCCACGAGGAATAAGGACGCCATGGAACCCGAGCTCCAGATTCTACCAGCCTTTATCTTCCTGCTCCTCTACCAGGAACAACAAAGATGGCGGCTAAGACCACAGTGAGTACTGCACCTATGACACAGGGGAGGGGGGAGGGAAAAAAGAGTGACACACACACACAACACGCAACACTCCCACCCTCACCCACTACAACACACTCACAAGTACATGATGATACATTACATTAACAACCCCAACCCCCCTGGAAGAAAGCAAGGACAAAAGGAAATGAGTTGAACGATTGAAATATATTCAAATACATAAATCAAAAATATATACATATATAAAGATATTCACACTCTAAACAAATATATACACCAAGAATACAAGTCCAAGGTATTCCACCATCATAGTCCGTGGACCATTGGGCCCAAAATGCATGGGCGAGGCCCACACTCAATACCCGAACAAGACGGGGAGAACACTGCTGGGGCATCAGATAGAAATAAAACAGGCACCTCAGGGGGAAGGGAAGGGGTGGCACCTCATCCGGATGAGTGCACGACGCCAGATCCACGAGGGGGCTCCATGCCCATTGATGTATCCTGGGGAGTGCAAAGCCACAGTCTCTCAAGTCTCTCCAGCGGGTGGGTTCCCCACTGCTGCATCCTGGGGAGTGCAAAGCCACAGTCTCTCAAGTCTCTACAGTCGGTGGTTTGCCCACTGCTTTATCCTGGGGAGTGCAAAGCCACAGTCTCTCAAGTCTCTCTAGTGGGTGGGTTGCCCACTGCTGTATCCTGGGGAGTACAAAGCCACAGTCTCTCAAGTAGATAACAGTTTCCACTGGCTCTGGAGGGGGCTTGGTGCCCAGAGTGCTTCATCCTGCCAACGGCAGAGGTAGTGGATGTATCTCTCCACTGGTTCTGGAGGGGGCTTGGTGCCCAGAGTGCTTCATCCTGCTCGTGGCGGCCTCAGCCTCGGAATCTTTGGCGCTCACTGGCCTGCCGTGCTTGTTGCGGAGGTGTCCTGTTCAGCAGTGCTGGTGGCGGCGGTGTCCTGTTCAGCGGTGCTGGTGGTGGCGGTGTCCTTGGCAGCGGTGCTTGTGGCGGCGGTGTCCTTGGCAGCGGTGCTGGTGGCGGCGGTGTCCTTGGCAGCGGTGCTTGTTGGGGTCTTGTCCGCCGTGCAGGTTTTCCCAGACTTGCCTGTTTTACTGTGCCCCTTCCCCACCTTGGATGGTGGCGCAGCTGGCTCCACACGCCTAACTGTATCCCTGGGAGCGGCTTTGGTGGAAGATTTTTTTCCTCTCCCACTGGGCACTCCCCAACTTTTTGTACTTTTGAGGTGGGGGACTGTCCGTGCTCTGGCTCCTTGGCACACTGGCTGCCCTGCTGCCTAGCGCACTCCAAAAGCCGGTTACTACTGGCACCACTGTTCCTGCCGATGTTGTGGCTGAGGCGCTGGGTTGGGACCTGGAGAGGCGGGCCCTAGGAGACTGAGGGGGTGGGGGAGGTGAAGGGAAGAGGTCAAGGTTGGAAAGGAAAAGTTTTTGGGACACACTGGGACGGGTAGATGGAGGGGGTTTGGGAGTGGAGGAAGAGGTAGTGGTTGTAGGAGGTGTACGTTTGGTGACTTTGGGTGAAGGCGCATGGGTTGGAGGCTGTTGTGAGGTGGATGGCTGTTGGGTGGGTGTGTGGCTGTGTTTCTGTACCGTGGGAGGTGGGCTCACAGACACACTGGTAGAGGACACAGGGGATGTGTGAATGTTAGTGGGGGTGGTGACTGCACATGAGTGGGGTGTGGTTGTGGGTGTGCTGGTGATGGACGTAGTGGCTGCAGATGTAGTGAATGCAGGTGGGAGTGGACATGAGACTGAGAGGGAGGAGGGAGACGAGGAGGAGGGGGACACAGTGAAGGCATTGGCTGTTGGTATGTCTGCATGTGTATGATGCTTGAGTGAGTGCCTGTGGGATGTGTGGTGCTTATGTTTGCCTGAGCTTCCCTTGTGTGTTGACGTGTGTACATGCTGGTCTGATGGTGTGCTTGGGATAGGCTGAGGTACAGGGGTTTGGGTCTGGGTGGAGGAAGTTGGAGGGGGGAGGCTAGAGACAGGGACAATGGCTGCCATCAGTGCTGAGGCCAGAGTCTGAAAAGCTTGCTGATGGGCTGCCTGACAAGAATGAATGCCCTCCAGGTATGCTTTGTCTGTTGCAACTGCCTCTCTACACCCTGGATGGCATTCAAAATGGTAGACTGCCCAACACAGAGGGTCCTGAGGAGGTCAATGGCCTCCTCACTAAGGACAGCAGAGGTGACAGGGGCAGGGGCTGAGGTGCCTGGGGCGAAGGAGATGCCCACCCTCCTGGGTGAGCGGCCACGGGGCAAATGCTGAGGGGCTGCTGGGAGGGCAGTGCTGGTAGTGGGGGTGGCGGCTGTACCTGTAGATGCGGGGGGCACAGAGGGGCCCGCCACCGCAAGGGAGCTCCCATCAGAGGAGGAGTCTGTGTCGCTGGTGTCTGCTCCTAGCCCTGCCGTGGAGCTCCCCTCACCCTCAGTCCCAATGGTGGCTTCTGAGTACATTGTGTCGCCCTCCAAGGCCATGTGGGATGCAGCTCCCTCCTGCTCCAGTGCCTCTGCTCCTCCGCCTGATGATGCTAATGCACACAAGCACAGGGAGACCACAAAAAGGGGGGAGGAGACAGAAGAAAGACATGTTGAGTGCATGCAATACCACTACCGTTGGCAGACACTACAGACACAGAAGCCCCCTGCACTACGCCATGCACTTGGAGTTCCCTAATCAATCACAGGAACATGGGTTACAAGGCTATGCCCGATTGCTGCACACATGGATGTCACAGGAGCCTGACTAGGTGTAGTTGGCTCTGTACACAGGTGTGGTGGGGTGCCACAGGGCCTGCCTTAAGAAGGGTCCTTGCCTACTAAACTCACCCTGGGCCTAGGGGAACTCACAGCCCTCCTCCCCCACCCAGACACCTACAATGCGCGCTGAATAAGCTGAATGAGAGTGTACTCACCCCCTTGTGGCTGCTGTGATGCCCTCAAGCGCCCATCCAACTCCAGGTACGCCACCGCCAGGATAAAGAACATCGGGGGGTCTTGGTGCGACAGGCACCCCTCCCACGTTGGGAGGCCATCCCCAGCTGGGCCTCCGCCGTCTTCTTGCTCCAGCGGCGAATGTCCTCCCATCTTTTCCGGCAGTGGGTGCTCCGTCTGTGGTAGACCCCCAGGGTCCGGACTTCCTTGACGATGGCACGTCAAATATCCTTCTTCTGGTGGGCGCTGACCTACAGGAACAGTACAGGGGAAAAGGAGAAGATATAACCGTCCGCACCATCACAGTCATTGGCCCTCATCCCTACCCTTGCCATGACGCACATGCACTCACCGTCGTTTCATGCACGCCTTATGCTCCCCCCATCTGTCATCCACACCACTCCAAGCAGCCATTGTCCATACAGCATGCTCACAGTGTACTCACCTGTTTGTCTGGAGGACCGTAGAGTAGCGTGTACTGGGGAAGGATCCCATCCACTAGTTTCTCCAACTCCTCCGTGCTGAAGGCAGGGGCCCTTTCCCCAGACACACGAGCCATTGTCTCTTCCAGACTGAGGTCACAGCAGCACTTGCAGTGTAGGTCCTCTCCTGTCGAAGATCAGGTATCAAGTGAGTGAACAGAGAGAAAATGGTGGTGACGTCCGCTGCGGTGCGTACCATCACCGAAGGCGTACATTGTCATTGGCTCTTCGGACCCATAGCGCCCAATGTTAACTAATGCAGGATTGCGCCATGGTCTTCGACCGCCTACCGCAACAGTTTACTACGCCAGCGCAGTTACCTCATATCCCCTTTTCCCACATTACAGGTCAGGCAGACGCCATTTCAGGGGGCCACATGGCATTAATTTTGACTGCGTCACACATATCTAGGCCTTGCTTAAACACTAATACAGCCATATGTCGATTTGAAAACATTTTACGATTAAGTTGTGTTTACGTACCTCATAGTTGGTTGACTCTCTGATCGTTGTTCTCCTCCATAGAGCACGTCCGCTGGGGCAGGTGAGGAGATGGCGGCATCCACTGGTGTACAGACCGCTGGTGGACATGTCGACAATGGAGGAGTGACATGTAATCATCACCTACAGACTTGATCGTACCACAATCCTGGAATTGTGTGCCCAGTTGGAGCCAGACCTGATGTCAGCTATCTGCCATCCCACAGGAATCCCCCCTCAAGTGCAGGTGCTGTCAGTACTCCATTTCCTTGCAAGTGGGTCTTTTCAAACAACAGTGGCCATAGCATCAGGGATGTCCCAGCCTATGTTTTCCAACGTGTTGTCCAGAGTGTTGTCTGCCCTGCTGAAACACATGCAGAGCTACATCGTTTTCCCTCAGGTGGAGGATTTCACTACAGTGAAAGGTGACTTCTATGCCCTGGGACATATCCCCTACATCATAGGTGCCATTGATGGGACACATGTGGCCTTGGTACCCCCCGCAGGAGTGAACAGGTGTACGGAAACCGGAAGAGTTACCATTCGATGAATGTGCAGATGGTGTGTTTGGTAGACCAGTACATCTCCCATGCGAATGCCAAATTTCCTGGCTCAGTACATGACGCTTACATTCTGAGGAATAGCAGCATCCCTTATGTGATGGGGCAACTCCAGAGGCACTGTGTGTGGCTATTAGGTGAGGACATGGACTCAATACAGTGTGACTAGGTGTCTGGGTCTGGGGATGTCCCTAAGAGTTAGTGTGTGTCTAACAGTTGTCCCTCGCCATTTGCAGGTGACTCTGATTACCCCAACCTGTCATGGCTACTGACCCCAGTGAGGAATCCCAGGGCAAGGGCAGAGGAACGCTAAAATGAGGCATATGGGCGATGTAGGAGGATTATAGAGAGGACCTTCGGCCTCCTGAAGGCCAAGTTCCGGTGCCTCCATATGACAGGTGGTTCCCTATTCTACTCACCAAAGAAGGTGTGCCAGATCATCGTGGCCTGCTGTATGCTTCACAACTTGGCTTTGCGACAACAGGTGCCATTTCTGCAGGAGGATGGTCCAGATGGAGGTGTTGTGGAAGCTGTGGAGCCTGTGGACAGAGAAGATGAGGAAGCAGAAGAAGAGGACATAGACAACAGGAACACAGTGATCCAGCAATACTTCCAGTGAGACACAGGTAAGAAGACAACACTGCCTGCTACATCTGATTTAATTCTTCTACCTATCATCTGTCGGTCACTTTCACCCAGTGTATGGACCCTGAATTGTCACTTTGCCTTTCCATTTCACAGATGTGGGTCCCACTGTGTGAACTCTGCTATGTTACCTCATCGACTAGAGCTGTGTGACATAGGTATGTTGACAATAGAAAGGACAGTGCTATTTTCCTCAGTTATTGCAAATACACATTTGTGAAAGCACAGACGGACTCCAGATTGTTTTGTGATTCAAGGGTGTTTATTTAAGTGCTAAATATTGGAGGGGGTTGTAAAATGGTCAGAGGTGATGGTGGAGGAATGTCCATGGCAGAGTCCAGTCTATTAGTCTCATAGGTGCATTGTCCAAAGGGGCATAGGAAGTGGAGCTGGGGCAGTTTATGTATGGACAGGGTGACAAGGTGGGACAGAAGGATGACAATCAGGGGGTCTCATTTCTTGGCTGGGGTCTTGGCATTGTTCTCTGTCTTTGTCCTGGATCTCAGGGACTGTTTGCAGGATGGTTCTCCATCTGCAGGGGGTGGGGTGCTGGTGTGGTGGTCCTGTGGCGGTGCCTCCTATCCACTAGTGCCGGCGGAGGTGGTGGGCAGTTCATCGTCCAGGCTAGTGTCAGGGGCCCCTTGTTGTGCCACAGTGTCCCTCCTAGTGTTGACAAGTTCCTTCAGCACCCCTACAATGGTGCCCAGGGTGGAATTGATGGATTTGAGTTCCTCCCTGAACCCCAAATACTGTTCCTCCTGCAGCCGCTGGGTCTCCTGAAACTTGGCCAGTACCGTTGCCATCGTCTCCTGGGAATGGTGGTATGCTCCCATGATGTTGGAGAGGGCCTCGTGGAGAGTGAGTTCCCTGGGCCTGTCCTCCCCCTGTCGCACAGCAGCCCTCCCAGTTCCCGTGTTTCCCTGGGCCTCTGTCCCCTAAACCGTGTGCCCACTACCACTGCCCCCAGGGCCCTGGTGTTGCTGGGTTAGGCTGGGTTCCCTGTAGTGGTGGAGACACTGCAGCTTAACGTGTCCTGGGGACAGAGGTATTGTCGCGCCGCACCGCGCGAGCCGAGCGTTCGGCACAAGCCGCGCGTTCGGCTCGGGCCGCGCTTCGCGTCTCTAAGACGCGGCGTGCCCCGAGCCTTTCTTGCACCCTGCGAGGCCCCAGGACTTACTAGGGGCCTCGCGCTGCGCTCTCCCTCCGTCTTGTTGGGGTCTCCTGACCCCTCTTACCTGTTTGGGGCTCCTTTTTCTTCTTTTCTGTCTTTCTTCCTTTTTGGGTCTGTTTTCTCCTCTGTCCTTTATGTCTTTTCCCCTTCCCAGGTTACCTCTGTCTTCCCAGCATTCCTCCTTCCCTATTCTCTATGGTTTCTGCTCCAGTCTATTCTATCTACTTTTCCCTATTCAAGATGGTGTCCTTTTTCTTCCTGTGGGTCACTTCCTGTTTTATGGTATTTAAGGGTGGTTTTTCTTTTCCTCTTTGCGCTGCAACACTCTCTGTTTCAGTTAGTGTCCTCGCTCCTGATTTCCTAGCCCTTGGCTCTGGATTTTGCCATTTCTGTGTTACGTCAGTTCCTTTGATTCCTGTTCCTCTGTTCTTGTTCCAGGAATCCCTTGCGAATCTTCTGGGAGGTTTTTCCTCTTCTTCTGAAGGGTTTTTTTTCCCTCTGGCGCTACTTTCTCACGGTCACGGTCTGTCCTTGGCGTTTCCTCGCCTACAGCACCGTGGCTACCAGAAAGAGTCGCCCCTTTTTGGGCCAAAGTCTAACCCTCAAGATCCACGCCTCAAGATCTGCAAACTCCAGGCGCAAGCAGCACGTGAGTCGTGACAGATTGCAGCGCCAAACCATCCCGACGTCTTCTAACACCATGGAAGACACTGTGGTAGCTGCTGCGGATCCGGATCAAGCTCTGCTAACTACAATTCAGCAACAAGCTCAAGAATTACAGCAACTACGCAGTGAGAATGCTGCGCTGCGACAGGCCTTGGCTTTCCGCAGTGGTGATGTCCCGACGCTCTCCGCCTCTACCCATCGTTTTTCGGGTGAACCAACCAAGCTGCGAGAGTTCCTTGACTCCTTGACAGTGTACTTTGCCTTCCGACCCACTCAATTCTCCCATGACAGAACAAAGGTGGGTTATCTCATCAGTGCCTTATCTGGTCCTGCTTTGGCCTGGGCAACCCCGATGGTATCATCTAACGATCCGGTATTGTCGGATTATTCCGCCTTTGTGAACCGCTTCAAGCTGATGTTTAGTCGTCCGGGATTGGAGGCTTCAGCAAAAGAGGCCTTATGCGATATTCATCAAGGTTCACAAGATGTCCTTCAATACATTACACGCTTTCGTCAACTAGCGGCAGAGACCACCTGGGTGGAACGTACTTTGGTGACTTTGTTTCGTAGAGGACTCAAAGAAGAAATCAAAGACGAACTAGTACATTCCACCAGAGTGGAAGATCTCCGTGGCCTGATGGATCAAGCCCTCTCCATCGAGTATCGCCTTCAGGAACGGAGAGCAGAGAAGAGAAAGAGCAGAGGGTCTTTTCAACCAAGCACCTCACGAGTTTTTCCGCATCGTTCTGAGGAACCTCGCCCTCCTGTCAGAGACACCGAAGGAGAACCCATGCAGGTGGATACAACTCGAGGCCCTCTCTCCCCTAGCGAACGAGAAGATAGACGAAAGAAGGGTTTGTGTTTATACTGCGGATCTGCTGGCCACATACTGCGTACCTGTCCAGTACGTCCATCAAGGCCATCGGGAAACGCCGCTTCCCGTCCTCTGTAAGAAGGGAGGGGACGGGATTAGCAGCTATACCTTCCATCAGTTCTTTCAACGACAATACCACATCCTTGTTCATTTTACCAGTAATGTTACAATTACCTGATGGCCGTCAAGAGAAGACGATGGCACTACTAGATTGTGGAGCTAGTGGCATTTATATGGATAAGAAGTGGGCCGCCACTCAACAAGTTCCTATACAACCTAAGGAGGTTCCAGAACAAGTTCACACGGTGGATGGATCTTTGATATCATCGGGTCCAGTAGATACAACTACCCTGACTTTGATCTTATAACTTCCCCCAACCATACCATCATTCTTGGAATCCCGTGGTTCATCAGACATAATCCATATGTGAACTGGGCTACCCGGACGGTTTCCTTGTCTTCACAGTTCTGTCACGAGCACTGTTTTGCTTCAGACAAGTATTGGTCGCCTAAGAGGTCAATAATCACGGAGGGTACCACCGGTTCGACCATAAATACAGTCCAAGGAGTTCCTGAACACTATTTGGATTTTCAAGATGTCTTCCAAAAACCTTCCAAACCTGTGTTACCTCCACATCGAGATTACGATTGTGCTATTCCCTTGGAACCTGGCACTATCGTTCCTTTTGGCAGGATGTAATCCCTCACGGAAACTGAAAAGGAAGTACTAAAGGAGTATTTGGATGAAAATATTCAAAGTGGTCTTATTGTTCCATCGTCTTCTCCGGCCGGGGCTCCTCTCTTTTTCGTACCCAAGAAGACAAAGGACCTTCGCCCTTGCCTGGATTTTCGAGGCCTGAATAAAATAACTATTAAAGATCGTTATCCTTTGCCTCTCATAAGGGACATTTTAGAGGCAGTCAGAGGGGCCCAACGGTTTACCAAACTAGATCTACGGGGAGCCTATCACCTCTTACGCATTAAAGAAGGAGATGAGTGGAAAACGGCCTTTAGGACTCCATTTGGTCACTTTGAATACAGGGTAATGCCTTTCGGTCTTACTAATGCCCCGGCAATTTTTCAGAGATTTATGGACTCAGTATTCTCGGATCTCCTGAATCAGACAGTTGTAATCTACCTTGATGATATTCTTATTTATTCCAGAAATCCCGAACTCCATTCTTCCCATGTTAAACAAGTCCTTCAACGACTCCGGGCACATCAACTATTTTGCAAACCCGAAAAGTGTGAGTTTGACCAGACGGAAGTCAAATATCTAGGATATCATTTAAGTACCACCGGAGTAGCCATGGATCAAGAAAAGGTACAAGCTATCCTAGATTGGCCTTCTCCATCTTCCATTAAAGAAACACAATGCTTTCTAGGATTGGCGAACTTCTATCGACAATTCATCGCAGACTTTGCTAAACAAACGAGCCATATAACTCACACTTTAAAGAAGGAAAATCTTATTAAAGGGTTTGTCTGGACTAAAACTGCTGAAACAGCTTTTCAGGAATTAAAGAAGGCATTTACACAAGCTCCCATCTTAAGACATCCAGATACCAACAAACGATTTATTGTCGTCACCGATGCTTCTGAACAAGCCATTGGTGCCGTTCTACTCCAACAACAAGAGGACGATGGTCTTGAACATCCTGTTTTCTATTTGTCTCATATACTCTCTATTGCAGAACAACATTACTCAGTATTGGAAAGAGAATTGTTGGCTCTGAAAACAGCTTGTATTGAATGGAGGCAGTTTCTGATGGGTTCCAAGGAACCTTTTGAAGTGAGAACAGACCATCGAAACTTACAATGTTTACGAAATTTCGTATGCCAAAATAGTCGTCAAGCTCGTTGGGCCTTCTTCTTCAGCCAGTATGATTTCTACATTACATATATTCCTGGCTCCCAAAACATTCTGGCTGATGCTCTATCGCGTCGTTATCCAGATTGTACTCCTGTCCCAGCTCAACCCCTACTGAAACCTAGTAAGATCATTGGGGTAGCCCAGTCTTTTCTGGAGGAGGTACAACTGGAGTACCCCAATCTATCTGATGATGAAATAGAGAACTTAAGGCCTCTTTTACATAAGAGACAAGGATACTATTATTATCACGATCTGTTATTCATCCCCACTAACAGAGTGAGAGAAAAGGCATTACAAATGTGTCATGATTCACCGGTAGCTGGTCATAGAGGCATCAAGGCCACACAAGAACTGTTATCACGATTTTTCTGGTGGCCTACTTGGAAGAAGGATATTGAAACATACGTTCAGGCTTGTCCCACATGCGCTCAAGTCAAGATTCCCCGAACCAGACCTGCGGGTTTACTCCAGCCCTTGCCGGTTCCGCCAACTCCATGGCACACCATCTCCACTGATTTCATGTGTTCGTTACCACTCTCAGCAGGAAACCGGGTAATCATGGTCACTGTGGACTCTTTTACTAAGATGGCTCACTTCACTGCCTTGAAAAAGCTACCTACATCCCAAGAATTAAGCCAGATATTCATTGAACATATCTTCCGTCTTCATGGACTTCCTCATACTCTTATATCTGATAGAGGACCTCAGTACATTTCCCGGTTTTGGAGGTATTTTTGTAAGACACTAAACATCGATAGAGCTCTGTCATCGGGCTTCCATCCTCAGACCAATGGACAGACCGAGTGTCTGAACCAAGGCTTAGAACAATACCTTCGTTGTTTTTGCAACTCAACTCAAAGCAACTGGAACACTTATCTCCCTATCGCTGAATTCTCTTATAATAACTCAGTCCATAGTGCCTCCAAGACCACTCCTTTTTTCTGTTCTTATGGTTTTCATCCTACCTCTTTTCCTACTTCTTCTCTGTCTCCCACTCCCTTACCCGTTATTACTCATTTTTCCAAACGTCTTTTACAAATCCATAGACTGATTCGTTCTAATCTCTTACACACCAAGAGATATATGAAGAAAGTAGCAGACAAGAAACGTAGGGCCACTCCGGACTACCATCCACAGGATAAAGTTTGGCTTTCTTCTAAATTCTTACCCTCACGTCTTTCTCAGAACAAATTCACACCTCGCTATTACGGGCCTTTCCGTATTCTCCAGTTGCTTAATCCTGTCACTGTCCGTCTTCACTTGCCTCACACATGGAAGATTCATCCAGTCTTCCATGTCTCCCAACTCAAACCTTATGTACCAGATCCGTATTCCCGTCAGTTTTCCTGTCCTCCTCCTGTCTTAGTGGATGATGTTCCTGAATATGAGGTTCAGGAGATTTGTGACTCTCGTCTTTTTCACACCCGTCTGCAGTATCTGATTCATTGGAAGGGTTATCCTCTCAGTGAGTGTTCTTGGGAAGATGCATCTTCTGTTCATGCTCCTCTTCTGACTCAGCGCTTTCACCGTTTATTTCCTTTCAAACCAGGGCCTTCGGGAGGGGGGCCTACTGTCGCGCCGCACCGCGCGGTGCGAGCCGAGCGTTCGGCACAAGCCGCGCGTTCGGCTCGGGCCGCGCTTCGCGTCTCCAAGACGCGGCGCGCCCCGAGCCTTTCTTGCACCCTGCGAGGCCCCAGGACTTACTAGGGGCCTCGCGCTGCGCTCTCCCTCCGTCTTGTTGGGGTCTCCTGACCCCTCTTACCTGTTTGGGGCTCCTTTTTCTTCTTTTCTGTCTTTCTTCCTTTTTGGGTCTGTTTTCTCCTCTGTCCTTTATGTCTTTTCCCCTTCCCAGGTTACCTCTGTCTTCCCAGCATTCCTCCTTCCCTATTCTCTATGGTTTCTGCTCCAGTCTATTCTATCTACTTTTCCCTATTCAAGATGGTGTCCTTTTTCTTCCTGTGGGTCACTTCCTGTTTTATGGTATTTAAGGGTGGTTTTTCTTTTCCTCTTTGCGCTGCAACACTCTCTGTTTCAGTTAGTGTCCTCGCTCCTGATTTCCTAGCCCTTGGCTCTGGATTTCGCCATTTCTGTGTTACGTCAGTTCCTTTGATTCCTGTTCCTCTGTTCTTGTTCCAGGAATCCCTTGCAAATCTTCTGGGAGGTTTTTCCTCTTCTTCTGAAGGGTTTTTTTTCCCTCTGGCGCTACTTTCTCACGGTCACGGTCTGTCCTTGGCGTTTCCTCGCCTACAGCACCGTGGCTACCAGAAAGAGTCGCCCCTTTTTGGGCCAAAGTCGAACCCTCAAGATCCACGCCTCAAGATCTGCAAACTCCAGGCGCAAGCAGCACGTGAGTCGTGACAGGTATGGGCCCGCTGGGTGGGTGCTGTGCTGTTGTTTCCAGAGGGGGGAAGCTCTGTAGTGGGCTGTGCCAGTGTGAGGGGAACCGACTGTCCCGAGGTCCCAGATGGGCTGGGCTGGTCATCTTGATCCAGTTGGACAGAGCTGCTGTCATCACTGTGGGCCTCTTCTGTGGGTGGACTGGACATGTCTGGACCCTCCTGTCCGGTGACGTTGGGTAGGGGTCCTGCAGGGGGGTAAAAGCATGATTATTGCATCTGTGTGTGCCATGGTGTGCAATGGGTGGGTGACCCTGTACCCCAATGCATTCTTGAGTGGGACCTTGTGTGATAATGGTTTAGGTGGGTGTATGGGTATGTGCAGTGGACATGCTTTGGTGATGGGTGTCCATGCTTTGGTGTTACATGCAGGGCTTGGGTTTGGGATGTGTGGTTTGTGATATTGGGACATATGTGAGGAGTTGGAGTGATGGGGGTGAGGGCGAGGGTGGGGGTATGTGATAGCATGCAGGTGGGTGGGGGATGAAGTAGTGAAAGATTTGACTTACCAAAGTCCATTCCTCCAGCTACTCCTGTGAGGCCCTCAGGATGCAGTATAGCCAAGACCTGCTCCTCCCATGTTGTGAGTTCTGGGGGAGGAGGTGGGGATCCACCTCCAGTCCTCTGAACTGCAATCTGGTGCCTTGAGACCACGGAATGCACCTTCCCCCGTAGGTCATTCCACCTCTTCCTGATATCATCCCTAGTTCTTGGGTGCTGTCCCACTACGTTGACCCTGTCCACCATTCTTCGCCATAGCTCCATCTTCTTAGCTATGGTGGTGTGCTGCACCTGTGATCCGAATAGCTGTGGCTCTACCCGGATGATTCCTCCACCATGACCCTGAGCTCCTCCTCAGAAAACCTGGGGTGTCTTTGCGGTGCCATGGGGTGGTGTGGGTGATGTGTGGGGTGGTGTGTGTTGTGATGTGTGGGGTGATATTTAGAGGTGTGTTGTGTGAGGTGTGTGGATGTTGAGTGAGTGATGGTGTTGAGTGCCTGTGGATGCTATTGTTCTTTCTGGTGGTGTCTCTCTCTGGCCTTCTGTCGCAATTGTTGTCGCAAGGGTTTGTGGGTGAGTGTTTTATATTGTATTGGATGTGTGGGAGTGGTGTGTGTATGTGTATCAGGAGTGTGTATTTGGAATTGACCAATTTGGATGTGTTTTGTAAGAGTGTGTGTATTTTATGCGCGGCGGTGTGTACCGCCAATGGAATACCGCGGTTGAAAGACCGCTGCGTGGATTCGTGGGTCGTGATAGTGGGCATATTCCTGTTGGCGTGACGGTGAAGGTTTTGTTATCGCCAATTTATCACTGACCTTTGGTGTGGCGTACTTGTGTAGGTGTCTGGATTTTGGCGGATTCCGAGCTGTGGGCCATAATGGCTGTGGAGGTATTCCGCGGCGGTGTGTTGGCGGTCTTCTGCACAGTGGTAAGCGGCTTTTACCACCAATGTTGTAATGACCCCCTCTACCTTTTACTTCAAACTGTTCTCTTCTTTCTAATGCAGTTCATAGAAACAGGTACTCTTTATTGTTATCCACAATTACTAAATAACCATTAACTCCCTTTAGTTTCCTTTCTAAATCTTTATGGTTCAATACTCAAGTTAAAATTAACAATAGACCTATTTTTGGTGTGCTTGGGCATCTAAAAGTATTATATGGATCAAGCAACTTTTTGAGGGAAATATTCCTATCGCTTTTCCTCAATTTCAATGGAGAATTAAATGCCCCTCCCCATTCCAAAATCACTTTATCCTCCTAATTAATCTGGTTCTAGATACTTTGTTTTCCACACAAACTGAACCTATTAACATTTCCCATTCTTCTCCATTAGCTACTTTATTTGTCTCAACCCTTAAAGCTTCCACTATCTACAAGGTTTTATTATTTCCTAATATCTATCGAGCCAAGTCTAGATCTGAGCTTCTATGGGAAAAGGATCTGGGAGTTAATTGGGATGTTATCTTTTGGAATAAGAGTTGGTCACATGTTTATACAATGTCTATAACTGCTAATATCACGCAAACTTTATTTTTTATTGACCACAGACTTCAATTTGCACCCCTTCAATGTTCGAAATTCTCATCCTCTAATTCACCTAAGTGCTGGCCCTGTGACTTTCCCAAAATGGATTTAATGCATTTAATATTTTGGTGTTCTAGCATGTTTGCTTTCTGGCACAAAATATGGTCACAGCTGACTCATATATTTCCATTAAAACATACCTTTAATGTTCTACCTATTTTTTTAGGCACTTTGTCTAATGAATTATTTTATAATGCATCAGAGAATAAATTATTTTATATTTTCTTTCCTATTGCCTTTCAACAAATTCTGTATCATTGGGAATGTTCTTCTAAGCTCTCATACATGGTATGGTGGTAAAGTGTTTTATATTATCATAAACTTTATTTTTATATCAATGTTCTAAGGACAGAGGTGCTTCTATGTTATGGTTCCCCGTTTCATGGAATAGATATTGTTGCAGCTGAGACTGAATGCATATTCTCAGAGAATGTTCGCCCCATGAGCTTTTTTCTTTCTCATTTAAGTTTTAGCTAGACTCACTAAACTGTTTATGTTATCTTTTATTATATTGTTCAATTTTGAAATCTCTTTTAATCCGTTTCTAACATGAGGATATTGCTTTGCTCTTATTGATATTGATATGTTTAATGTTTCCTTTACCTCTCCTTCCCTGATTTGCCGTAGAACATTTTTTAAAGACTTCAAATGTATTCTTCAATATTTTTGTTCATACTGTTTAATAATATGATATTTATGTTATAACTTTCAATGTTTTTCAATATATCTTAATAAAGTCTTTTAAACATAAAAAGATTAGGTTCAAAATACCATCTATTATACTATCAAGGTATGATGTTTCTAAGTCGTTTTTCACCTTTTAACATTTTCCACATATGTCATAATTTATTAAATGTGTGTACATCGTCATTGCACATATTCTACTAGGAATAATCAAATTACAATTTTGCAAGTGTTGGGAATGTCAAATTGAAAGGACTGCAACTACCATGATTGGTGGTTTTTGTATCTGGAAATTAGGTTTTCAATGTGAGGATGGTCATTCTCTCTTTTTATCCATAAATGCGAATATGTCAAAATGCTAGGCATTTCTCAAACCCCATTTCAAGCAATGAATAAAAGTTGGATTATTGTATTTAATTTTGTATGTTGTCACTTTCCTGTTATTTCATTGAAGCTACCTAATTTGTTTCACAAATCAACGTATGTTGACTGAAATAATTTATTTCATGTTGTGTGGTATGCAGAATGTAAGTTTTAATGATAGTAAGTGTACTTAGCAAAATGTATATGATGACCAATGACATTGATCCTAAAAAGTGTATATTAGTGTGAATTTTAGCCTGCTAGGCCTTGGAATTGTTTATTTCTAATTTTTTCTCTCTACATGAATTGAATGTGTTGTATATTTGTTGTACACTTTCTAAGTAATCTTTTTCTTTTCTGGACATCTCTTCACATGTTTTTCATTTCAAGTTTTCATGTGTGTAATTTATAATTAAAAAAACACTGAAAGGTCTAATCATACTGTTAACGCATCCGTCTATGTTAATTTATACACATCAGGACTCGTTTTAGGCCAATGAATCTTTGGGCCCAGTGGTGAGACACTGTAGGACGAGATAACTAATCAAAATATCAATCAATAGGTCAATAACATTGTCAACGTTTAACATCAAATTAGACATTAATAAACGTTCGGCGCAACCATGACCTTTCAGTCATGAATAACCACACCTTAATGGAGTTAATGAGTTTATTCCCTATTGATTACAATCTAGTAGCAAAGGCATTAATCTCAATGTCAATAAACAGGTAAGCACAATTATAAGATGGCAACCACAATAAGCTTTCGATAATGCAAAGATCAGTAACATGAATAATCAGATAGATATAAGTGGATTATAACATTTCGAATTTCTAAGATACTAGTTCAGCATAGCACCACGTCAGTCACGTCAGTTTGTCAGTCGGAGTGAATACCTCGTCTAACCTCTAATTAGCATTGGCGCATGGGTTGGAGGCTGTTGTGAGGTGGATGGCTGTTGGGTGGGTGTGTGGCTGTGTTTCTGTACCGTGGGAGGTGGGCTCACAGACACACTGGTAGAGGACACAGGGGATGTGTGAATGTTAGTGGGGGTGGTGACTGCACATGAGTGGGGTGTGGTTGTGGGTGTGCTGGTGATGGACGTAGTGGCTGCAGATGTAGTGAATGCAGGTGGGAGTGGACATGAGACTGGGAGGGAGGAGGGAGACGAGGAGGAGGGGGACACAGTGAAGGCATTGGCTGTTGGAATGTCTGCATGTGTATGATGCTTGAGTGAGTGCCTGTGGGATGTGTGGTGCTTATGTTTGCCTGAGCTTCCCTTGTGTGTTGACGTGTGTACATGCTGGTCTGATGGTGTGCTTGGGATAGGCTGAGGTACAGGGGTTTGGGTCTGGGTGGAGGAAGTTGGAGGGGGGAGGCTAGAGACAGGGACAATGGCTGCCATCAGTGCTGAGGCCAGAGTCTGAAAAGCTTGCTGATGGGCTGCCTGACAAGAATGAATGCCCTCCAGGTATGCTTTGTCTGTTGCAACTGCCTCTCTACACCCTGGATGGCATTCAAAATGGTAGATTGCCCAACAGTGAGGGTCCTGAGGAGGTCAATGGCCTCCTCACTAAGGACAGCAGGGGTGACAGGGGCAGGGGCTGAGGTGCCTGGGGCGAAGGAGATGCCCACCCTCCTGGGTGAGCGGCCACGGGGCAAATGCTGAGGGGCTGCTGGGAGGGCAGTGCTGGTAGTGGGGGTGGCGGCTGTACCTGTAGATGCGGGGGGCACAGAGGGGCCCGCCACCGCAAGGGAGCTCCCATCAGAGGAGGAGTCCGTGTCGCTGGTGTCTGCTCCTAGCCCTGCCGTGGAGCTCCCCTCACCCTCAGTCCCAATGGTGGCTTCTGAGTACATTGTGTCGCCCTCCAAGGCCATGTGGGATGCAGCTCCCTCCTGCTTCAGTGCCTCTGCTCCTCCGCCTGATGATGCTAATGCACACAAGCACAGGGAGACCACAAAAAGGGGGGGGGAGACAGAAGAAAGACATGTTGAGTGCATGCAATACCACTACCGTTGGCAGACACTACAGACACAGAAGCCCCCTGCACTACGCCATGCACTTGGAGTTCCCTAATCAATCACAGGAACATGGGTTACAAGGCTATGACCGATTGCTGCACACATGGATGTCACAGGAGCCTGACTAGGTGTAGTTGGCTCTGTACACAGGTGTGGTGGGGTGCCACAGGGCCTGCCTTAAGAAGGGTCCTTGCCTACTAAACTCGCCCTGGCCTAGGGGAACCCACAGCCCTCCTCCCCCACCCAGACACCTACAATGCGCGCTGAATCAGCTGAATGAGAGTGTACTCACCCCCTTGTGGCTGCTGTGATGCCCTCAAGCGCCCATCCAACTCCAGGTACGCCACCGCCAGGATAAAGAACATCGGGGGGTCTTGGTGCGACAGGCACCCCTCCCACGTTGGGAGGCCATCCCCAGCTGGGCCTCCGCCGTCTTCTTGCTCCAGCGGCGAATGTCCTCCCATCTTTTCCGGCAGTGGGTGCTCCGTCTGTGGTAGACCCCCAGGGTCCGGACTTCCTTGACGATGTCACGTCAAATATCCTTCTTCTGGTGGGCGCTGACCTACAGGAACAGTACAGGGGAAAAGGAGAAGATATAACCGTCCGCACCATCACAGTCATTGGCCCGCATCCCTACCCTTGCCATGACGCACATGCACTCACCGTCGTTTCATGCACGCCTCATGCTCCCCCCATCTGTCATCCACACCACTCCAAGCAGCCATTGCCCATACAGCATGCTCACAGTGTACTCACCTGTTTGTCTGGAGGACCGTAGAGTAGCGTGTACTGGGGAAGGATCCCATCCACTAGTTTCTCCAACTCCTCCGTTCTGAAGGCAGGGGCCCTTTCCCCAGACACACGAGCCATTGTCTCTTCCAGACTGAGGTCACAGCAGCACTTGCAGTGTAGGTCCTCTCCTGTCGAAGATCAGGTATCAAGTGAGTGAACAGAGAGAAAATGGTGGTGACGTCCGCTGCGGTGCGTACCATCACCGCCGGCGTACATTGTCATTGGCTCCTCGGACCCATAGCGCCCAATGTTAACTAATGCAGGATTGCGCCATGGTCTTCGACCGCCTACCGCAACAGTTTACTACGCCAGCGCAGTTACCTCATATCCCCTTTTCCCACATTACAGGTCAGGCAGACGCCATTTCAGGGGGCCACATGGCATTAATTTTGACTGCGTCACACATATCTAGGCCTTGCTTAAACACTAATACAGCCATATGTCGATTTGAAAACATTTTACGATTAAGTTGTGTTTACGTACCTCATAGTTGGTTGACTCTCTGATCGTTGTTCTCCTCCATAGAGCACGTCCGCTGGGGCAGGTGAGGAGATGGCGGCATCCACTGGTGTACAGACCGCTGGTGGACATGTCGACAATGGAGGAGTGACATGTAATCATCACCTACAGACTTGATCGTACCACAATCCTGGAATTGTGTGCCCAGTTGGAGCCAGACCTGATGTCAGCTATCTGCCATCCCACAGGAATCCCCCCTCAAGTGCAGATGCTGTCAGTACTCCATTTCCTTGCAAGTGGGTCTTTTCAAACAACAGTGGCCATAGCATCAGGGATGTCCCAGCCTATGTTTTCCAACGTGTTGTCCAGAGTGTTGTCTGCTCTGCTGAAACACATGCGGAGCTACATCGTTTTCCCTCAGGTGGAGGATTTCACTACAGTGAAAGGTGACTTCTATGCCCTGGGACATATCCCCAACATCATAGGTGCCATTGATGGGACACATGTGGCCTTGGTACCCCCCGCAGGAGTGAACAGGTGTACAGAAACCGGAAGAGTTACCATTCGATGAATGTGCAGATGGTGTGTTTGGTAGACCAGTACATCTCCCATGCGAATGCCAAATTTCCTGGCTCAGTACATGACGCTTACATTCTGAGGAATAGCAGCATCCCTTATGTGATGGGGCAACTCCAGAGGCACCGTGTGTGGCTATTAGGTGAGGACATGGATCCAATACAGTGTGACTAGGTGACTGGGTCTGGGGATGTCCCTAAGAGTTAGTGTGTGTCTAACAGTTGTCCCTCGCCATTTGCAGGTGACTCTGATTACCCCAACCTGTCATGGCTACTGACCCCAGTGAGGAATCCCAGGGCAAGGGCAGAGGAACGCTAAAATGAGGCATATGGGCGATGTAGGAGGATTATAGAGAGGACCTTCGGCCTCCTGAAGGCCAAGTTCCGGTGCCTCCATATGACAGGTGGTTCCCTATTCTACTCACCAAAGAAGGTGTGCCAGATCATCGTGGCCTGCTGTATGCTTCACAACTTGGCTTTGCGACAACAGGTGCCATTTCTGCAGGAGGATGGTCCAGATGGAGGTGTTGTGGAAGCTGTGGAGCCTGTGGACAGTGAAGACGAGGAAGCAGAAGAAGAGGACATAGACAACAGGAACACGGTGATCCAGCAATACTTCCAGTGAGACACAGGTAAGAAGACAACACTGCCTGCTACATCTGATTTAATTCTTCTACCTATCATCTGTCGGTCACTTTCACCCAGTGTATGGACCCTGAATTGTCACTTTGCCTTTCCATTTCACAGATGTGGGTCCCACTGTGTGAACTCTGCTATGTTACCTCATCGACTAGAGCTGTGTGACATAGGTATGTTGACAATAGAAAGGACAGTGCTATTTTCCTCAGTTATTGCAAATACACATTTGAGAAAGCACAGACGGACTCCAGATTGTTTTGTGATTCAAGGGTGTTTATTTAAGTGCTAAATATTGGAGGGGGTTGTAAAATGGTCAGAGGTGATGGTGGAGGAATGTCCATGGCAGAGTCCAGTCTATTAGTCTCATAGGTGCATTGTCCAAAGGGGCATAGGAGGTGGAGCTGGGGCAGTTTATGTATGGACAGGGTGATAAGGTGGGACAGAAGGATGACAATCAGGGGGTCTCATTTCTTGGCTGGGGTCTTGGCATTGTTCTCTGTCTTTGTCCTGGATCTCAGGGACTGTTTGCAGGATGGTTCTCCATCTGCAGGGGGTGGGGTGCTGGTGTGGTGGTCCTGTGGCGGTGCCTCCTATCCACTAGTGCCGGCGGAGGTGGTGGGCAGTTCATCGTCCAGGCTGGTGTCAGGGGCCCCTTGTTGTGCCACAGTGTCCCTCCTGGTGTTGACAAGTTCCTTCAGCACCCCTACAATGGTGCCCAGGGTGGAATTGATGGAATTGAGTTCCTCCCTGAACCCCAAATACTGTTCCTCCTGCAGCTGCTGGGTCTCCTGAAACTTGGCCAGTACCGTTGCCATCGTCTCCTGGGAATGGTGGTATGCTCCCATGATGTTGGAGAGGGCCTCGTGGAGAGTGATTTCCCTGGGCCTGTCCTCCCCCTGTCGCACAGCAGCCCTCCCAGTTCCCGTGTTTCCCTGGGCCTCTGTCCCCTGAACCGTGTGCCCACTACCACTGCCCCCATGGCCCTGGTGTTGCTGGGTTAGCCTGGATTCCCTGTAGTGGTGGACACACTGCTGCTTAACGTGCCCTGGGGACAGAGGTATGGGCCCGCTGGGTGGGTGCTGTGCTGGTGTTTCCAGAGGGGGGAAGCTCTGTAGTGGCCTGTGCCAGTGTGAGGGGAACCGACTGTCCCGAGGTCCCAGATGGGCTGGGCTGGTCATCTTGATCCAGTTGGACAGAGCTGCTGTCATCACTGTGGGCCTCTTCTGTGGGTGGACTGGACATGTCTGGACCCTCCTGTCTGGTGACGTTGGGTAGGGGTCCTGCAGGGGGGTAAAGGCATGATTATTGCATCTGTGTGTGCCATGGTGTGCAATGGGTGGGTGACCCTGTACCCCAATGCATTCTTGAGAGGGACCTTGTGTGATAATGGTTTAGGGGGGTGTATGGGTATGTGCAGTGGACATGCTTTGGTGATGGGTGTCCATGCTTTGGTGTTACATGCAGGGCTTGGGTTTGGGATGTGTGGTTTGTGATATTGGGACATATGTGAGGAGTTGGAGTGATGGGGGTGAGGGCGAGGGTGGGGGTATGTGATAGCATGCAGGTGGGTGGGGGATGAAGTAGTGAAAGATTTGACTTACCAAAGTCCATTCCTCCAGCTACTCCTGTGAGGCCCTCAGGCTGCAGTATAGCCAAGACCTGCTCCTCCCATGTTGTGAGTTCTGGGGGAGGAGGTGGGGATCCACCTCCAGTCCTCTGAACTGCAATCTGGTGCCTTGAGACCACGGGATGCACCTTCCCCCGTAGGTCATTCCACCTCCTCCTGATGTCATCCCTAGTTCTTGGGTGCTGTCCCACTACGTTGACCCTGTCCACCATTCTTCGCCATAGCTCGATCTTCCTAGCTATGGTGGTGTGCTGCACCTGTGATCCAAATAGCTGTGGCTCTACCCGGATGATTCCTCCACCATGACCCTGAGCTCCTCCTCAGAAAACCTGGGGTGTCTTTGCGGTGCCATGGGGTGGTGTGGGTGATGTGTGGGGTGGTGTGTGTTGTGATGTGTGGGGTGATATTTATAGGTGTGTTGTGTGAGGTGTGTGGATGTTGAGTGAGTGATGGTGTTGAGTGCCTGTGGATGCTATTGTTCTTTCTGGTGGTGTCTCTCTCTGGCCTTCTGTCGCAATTGTTGTCGCAAGGGTTTGTGGGTGATGTGGGTGTGTGTTTTATATTGTATTGGATGTGTGGGAGTGGTGTGTGTATATGTATCAGGTGTGTGTATTTGGAATTGACCAATTTGGATGTGTTTTGTAAGAGTGTGTGTATTTTGTGCGCGGCGGTGTGTACCGCCAATGGAATACCGCGGTTGAAAGACCGCTGCGTGGATTCGTGGGTCGTGATAGTGGCCATATTCCTGTTGGCGTGACGGTGAAGGTTTTGTTATCGCCAGTTTATCACTGACCTTTGGTGTGGCGTACTTGTGTAGGTCTCTGGATTTTGGCGGATTCCGAGCTGTGGGCCATAATGGCTGTGGAGGTATTCCGCTGCGGTGTGTTGGCGGTCTTCTGCACAGTGGTAAGCGGCTTTTACCGCCAATGTTGTAATGACCCCCTCTACCTTTTACTTCAAACTGTTCTCTTCTTTCTAATGCAGTTCATAGAAACAGGTACTCTTTATTGTTATCTACAATTACTAAATAACCATTAACTCCCTTTAGTTTCCTTTCTAAATCTTTATGGTACAATACTCAAGTTAAAATTAACAATAGACCTATTTTTGGTGTGCTTGGGCATCTAAAAGTATTATATGGATCAAGCAACTTTTTGAGGGAAATATTCCTATCGCTTTTCCTCAATTTCAATGGAGAATTAAATGCCCCTCCCCATTCCAAAATCACTTTATCCTCCTAATTAATCTGGTTCTAGATACTTTGTTTTCCACACAAACTGAACCTATTAACATTTCCCATTCTTCTCCATTAGCTACTTTATTTGTCTCAACCCTTAAAGCTTCCACTATCTACAAGGTTTTATTATTTCCTAATATCTATCGAGCCAAGTCTAGATCTGAGCTTCTATGGGAAAAGGATCTGGGAGTTAATTGGGATGTTATCTTTTGGAATAAGAGTTGGTCACATGTTTATACAATGTCTATAACTGCTAATATCACACAAACTTTATTTTTTATTGACCACAGACTTCAATTTGCACCCCTTCAATGTTCGAAATTCTCATCCTCTAATTCACCTAAGTGCTGGCCCTGTGACTTTCCCAAAATGGATTTAATGCATTTGATATTTTGGTGTTCTAGCATGTTTGCTTTCTGGCACAAAATATGGTCACAGCTGACTCATATATTTGCATTAAAACATACCTTTAATGTTCTACCTATTTTTTTAGGCACTTTGTCTAATGAATTATTTTATAATGCATCAGAGAATAAATTATTTTATATTTTCTTTCCTATTGCCTTTCAACAAATTCTGTATCATTGGGAATGTTCTTCTAAGCTCTCATACATGGTATGGTGGGAAAGTGTTTTATATTATCATAAACTTTATTTTTATATCAATGTTCTAAGGACAGAGGTGCTTCTATGTTTTGGTTCCCCGTTTCATGGAATAGATATTGTTGCAGCTGAGACTGAATGCATATTGTCAGAGAATGTTCGCCCCATGAGCTTTTTTCTTTCTCATTTAAGTTTTAGCTAGACTCACTAAACTGTTTATGTTATCTTTTATTATATTGTTCAATTTTGAAATCTCTTTTAATCCGTTTCTAATATGAGGATATTGCTTTGCTCTTATTGATATTGATATGTTTAATGTTTCCTTTACCTCTCCTTCCCTGATTTGCCGTAGAACATTTTTTAAAGACTTCAAATGTATTCTTCAATATTTTTGTTCATACTGTTTAATAATATGATATTTATGTTATAACTTTCAATGTTTTTCAATATATCTTAATAAAGTCTTTTAAACATAAAAAGATTAGGTTCAAAATACCATCTATTATACTATCAAGGTATGATGTTTCTAAGTCGTTTTTCACCTTTTAACATTTTCCACATATGTCATAATTTATTAAATGTGTGTACATCGTCATTGCACATATTCTACTAGGAATAATCAAATTACAATTTTGCAAGTGTTGGGAATGTCAAATTGAAAGGACTGCAACTACCATGATTGGTGGTTTTTGTATCTGGAAATTAGGTTTTCAATGTGAGGATGGTCATTCTCTCTTTTTATCCATAAATGCGAATATGTCAAAATGCTAGGCATTTCTCAAATCCCATTTCAAGCAATGAATAAAAGTTGGATTATTGTATTTAATTTTGTATGTTGTCACTTTCCTGTTATTTCATTGAAGCTACCTAATTTGTTTCACAAATCAACGTATGTTGACTGAAATAATTTATTTCATGTTGTGTGGTATGCAGAATGTAAGTTTTAATGATAGTAAGTGTACTTAGCAAAATGTATATGATGACCAATGACATTTATCCTAAAAAGTGTATATTAGTGTGAGTTTTAGCCTGCTAGGCCTTGGAATTGTTTATTTCTCATTTTTTCTCTCTACATGAATTGAATGTGTTGTATATTTTTTGTACACTTTCTAAGTAATCTTTTTCTTTTCTGGACATCTCTTCACATGTTTTTCATTTCAAGTTTTCATGTGTGTAATTTATAATTCAAAAAACACTGAAAGGTCTAATCATACTGTTAACGCGTCTGTCTATGTTAATTTATACACATCAGGACTCGTTTTAGGCCAATGAATCTTTGGGCCCAGTGGTGAGACACCGTAGGACGAGATAACTAATCAAAATATCAATCAATAGGTCAATAACATTGTCAACGTTTAACATCAAATTAGACATTAATAAACGTTTGGCGCAACCATGACCTTTCAGTCATGAATAACCACACCTTAATGGAGTTAATGAGTTTATTCCCTATTGATTACAATCTAGTAGCAAAGGCATTAATCTCAATGTCAATAAACAGGTAAGCACAATTATAAGATGGCAACCACAATAAGCTTTCGATAATGCAAAGATCAGTAACATGAATAATCAGATAGATATAAGTGGATTATAACATTTCGAATTTCTAAGATACTAGTTCAGCATAGCACCACGTCAGTCACGTCAGTTTGTCAGTCGGAGTGATTACCTCGTCTAACCTCTAATTAGCATTGGCATGTTGGGCGTCATGCAAAACAATTTTGAACACCAATTTGGAAAACATCTAACTAAGGTCTCTATCAAAACATACACAGCAGTTGGTACCTAGAAAGAAAAGGCAAAATGAATTTCCATTAGCAATTATATCATTACCCTCCTCTGATTAGGTCAGCATTCAGGATCAGTCTTCGTCTTCAGGACATCGGTCAGATCGCCGTCAGTCTATCTAAGTTAGAGGCAAGAGACACTCTCCTCATAAGGAGAAAAGTGTAAGGGGCAGTAATATGGGCAAGGGTGGTTTGTCTAAGTCTCAAATCACAGAATAGTGTGACAGAGTTTCGGGATGTAATCAATATCATTCCCTACCTAAAGACTAATGTCCCTTTATTTCCTGTGTCATGGGTTTTTATCCCTTTCTAGTAATTCATTCCCCCAAAATTCTATTGGTCAGTCAATACACCCCATCATTGTTAACCTATCAAATTATACATTAAGTAATGCATTTGTCATCTCTCGATAATTTTTAGTCTTCTGATTGGTCTTCATAATCAGTCTTCCGTAGGTGGCATATCCGGGGTTACTTCATCAGCTTGGCACACGTCTCAGGTTAAAAGTTCTCGTTCCCTCGCCTCATTGTCCTTGGAAGTATCTACAAATGTTTCGAAGCACAATCATTTTATACTAAAAGATGTTAGCATGCGAATGGGAAAATATCCCGATGTTACAAACTAATACAGAAAGAACAATAGCTGGGTCATGGTCGTTTGCAAGTCAGCACACTGAAGAAACAGGAAAAATACGCTTTCAATATGAGAACTACACAGCTTCTGCTCATGCTAACTTAAGATATACGAGTTCTAATGAATGCAGTTTATATGTTTTAATGTGCTCAGTTAGGCAAACTATAAACGATTATTCCTTACAGTTGACATTAGTTTATACATGTGAACGATTCTCCATTTTATGAATACGCTATTAATAAATGTTTTATTAATACAGCATTGTTAGACATAAGCATTTCACGTCTATAGTATGTAATATCAAATACGCTCTCTCAGTCCCTCCTCTGATGACGCTCGTCATCACAAATCTTTCAGGTTTTAACTTTTTACCTTGCGCATAATGCGCATTTCAACATCCTTTCCTTTATGTGAGCTTTCCCATATTTCATTAAACATTTTCTCTCTTTCACTTTCTTCATTACTTTTGGTTCTGTTAGCCAAATTTCTTTTCACCTTTTCATTAATTTTGCATATTCCCCAAAATCCCAATAGACAAATCAGAACAATTAATAATCCCATCATGATTTTTGCAAGTACCCCATTCCAAATGTTGGTAAACCAGCTTCCCACTCAGGCAATTCCCTTTCCAAATTTCTCCCAAACACCAAGTTCTTTTAGATCTTTCAAATCTGTACTATCTTTAGTCAGGTTAGTAAGCATGCTTCTAATTTTCTTACTATTATCAGGGATATACGAGCAACAATGTCGCTCATTAAGCATTTTGCACACACCTCCACTCTTTGCTAAAAGAATGTCTAAAGCAAGCCGGTTTTGAAGAGTCATAGCTCTTTCTGCAGCAAGTTCTGTATCCATCAGGAGTATAGCTCCTGTGAAATTTGTCAGCATGTTATCCACAATAGTAGACAACTTTTGAATTTTTCATAGAATTTAGGACAACCCCTATTGAAGGGATTATAGCTCCAAATATATCACCAATGACAGCCGCCACTGATTCTCGTTTTTGTCTAGTATGTTGAAATTCAGACGTTTTAGGTAGTTGTTTTAAGTCATCAATCTGGTAAATCTTTGGGAATATTATTCCCAAATAACATGTCCCATACCATCCCTTAGGGAGACGGTAATACGCATTTAACCCACAGATGTAATAGATTCCAGGAATCGCTGGGTCTTGTCCATTTAACATAAAGGTCCATTTGCTCTGAAACAAAAACACATGCCTACATTCACTTGTTCCTACAAAAAAATTATCTTGATCAGATTTTGGTCTATATATACAGAGTCTACCTATGTGTAGTGCATCTATAGCTAACTTGCCTTGTGTTTTAATTTCAGTATAAGCATAGTCGTTTGCATAAGTGCGTTTTTCTAAACCTTTTTCTAATCTTTCTTTTAATGCTTTGCGTCTATCATCGGTGTGATCTAAAAAGCTTTTCTCTACAGGAGACAGTAAGAATGTCAGGTTATTGCGGTGTGCATAAGCAGTTCCAAATGTTAGTGTTGGCTCAAAGAATCCTCTAACTAATTTTATATCATGCTCTTTAGCTAACTTATTTAAAAATTCAATAACAGGCACAAAAGAAAACACAACATCCAAATTTGAATAAAAATATTGCACATGCTCTTGATTATAAAATCTTGTTAGTAGCAAGCTACAACTAATCCCATACGTAAGAGGGAGGCTATGATAAGTAACTCCCTCCTGCACAGATGAAGGAATTTTAGTACACACATAACAATTTTTCGCATTCATAGTTTCCACATACTCATTCAGTAGGCGATAGAAAACATTAGTAGAAAGCTCCCCATTTGGATTAGTTCTCTCATGCAGATGTTTTGTGTCTTGCTCGAATTTCTCCCATGGTGATAGTTTATTAGTTTTAGTAGTAGTCTCAGGTCTTGAAGTTGCATTAGTAGTTTCACTCTCTCTCCATGGCATTCCTACAATCACTCCCACGATCATTATTGCACATACAGCACCTATCATAAGTCCTAACCAGCCACATACTTTACTTCCCTTGTTACTATAAGCCATGTTTGTATAGAATCAAACAGTAGATCAACAATCAACTCTGAGTAGCAAACTCTTTTTGCGTAATTTACAGCGTCTTCACTCAATCCAGGACCCTTTTTGTCAATTCAGGTTAGCAGCTTGTCGTAATCAGGTTTCTATAAGTCAAATCCAGGTTTAATGTCACTTTCCGGTAGTTTTTTTTCTAAGATTCTTATTTTTAGCTTTCACAATTTTCAATGTCTTTCTTTTCAATCTTCCTGTTGTATTTTCTTCAGGTACCGTAGTACTGGCCTGGTACTTCTCTATCAAAACAGAACGCTAAGAATTCTTGTTGCCATTCAGCGGTTGTAGCGTATGCCCATTCAGGACCGGTATATCTTCTGTTTGCTATTCTTTTTCTTTTTATTCTTAGTTCACCTTGCTGTTCTCCATCACTCAGATCGTCTGCTCGTGAGGTATCGCTTTCCTCTATTATTGTTTCATTTGCTATTTCTCTTATTCTAAAGTGTGAATTTTCTGGCCAATTTTCACCTCTGTTTGGTTTACTTCGGTGTTTTCCTTCAGTACCTTGGACAGCACCCTCCTCTGGTAATATGGTGTTTTCTCCCGATAGGCTTGGAACTCGTTCGGCAGATCTTGATTCGTTCTGATTTGAATTTGACACTTCTTCGTCTCTTTCTCCTTGTTCGAAACTGTATTCAGTTTCTGAATTGTACTCGTCTGCTTCTGGGAGAACCTCTCCTTGACTATGTTCTCCTGCTGCCTCCACTGAGATTGGCACTTCGTCACCTCTCTCGAACTCACTGATAGTTTGAGGGACGCGGCTGTTCTCAGCGGGCTCTCCTGTAGTCTCAGATCCTTCTTGACTGATCTCTGACTCTGAGACTTCTCCTCTTGAGGTTTCTGCACCGGAATTTTCAAGTTCCTCTTCAACAGGACACGCTACCCTTTTTGTATGACTGGCATGTATCCAGTTGGGAACCCCGGCACACTTCACAGCAGTAGTGGTCGTCAATATCACTTGATATGGCCCTTTCCAACGCGGCTCAAGACACGATTTTCTTACGTGCTTCTTGACAACCACCCAGTCTCCAGCTTGCAGAGATTGTCCTGGTTCGCCGATTGGTGGTAACGTGTTAGCTTCCACCTGGTGAGAGAAAGAGCGAATCACGTCAGCCAAACTTTTGCAGTAATCCAACACCATATCATCTGTAATATTCACTAGTGCATTTGCAGGTACCGCCGGTAACCTCATTGCTCTGCCCATGAGGATTTCATGTGGGGACAATCCTATTTTCTTATCTGGCGTGTTTCTCATAGACATCAGCACTAGAGGTAATGCATCTGGCCACTTCATGTTTGTTGCTGCACACATTTTTGCTATTCTTGATTTCAAAGTACCATTCATCTGTTCGACTAGTCCTGAAGCTTCAGGGCGATAGCTACAATGCAGCTTTTGTTCAATGTTGAGTGCGGCACACAGAAGTTTAATCACCTCATTGTCGAAGTGTCTTCCCCTATCTGATTCTATAGAAACCGGAAACCCAAACCTGGGTATTAATTCTCTGAGTAGTAGTTTTGCAACTGTGAGACTGTCATTCCTACGTGTGGGATATGCCTCAATCCAATGGCTAAAAACACACACAATCACCAACACGTATCTCAGACCTCCACAAACAGGCATTTCAATGAAATCCATTTGGATCTTATTAAATGGACCACCAGCTCTCCCAATGTGGCTCAAAGTTACCACAGTTCCTTTTTCAGCGTTCATTTGTTGACAAATGACGCATCTGTGACAAGTAATTTCTGCGGCATGTCTGAATCTTGGATTGAACCAATCGATTTTAAATGATCTGATCATGGCATCTCTTCCCAAGTGAGCCTGCCCATGATACAATCGGGCAAATTGTGACAGAAGACTGTTTGGCAACACCAGCTTTCCCTCTCTCGATACCCAAATATCGTCTTCTCTCTGTATACACTGCATTTTCTGCCAAGAACGTTTTTCTTCCTTGCCAACGTGGCTTTGTAGTGTCTTTAATTCGTCTAAGGTATCAACCACTCGTAATGCTAAACTTAACGTTGTGTCATTCTCAGGTTGTGGTAACAGCTCCCATTGTTCTTTAAAGGATATACAGTTTAATGCACAAAATCTGGCAACCTGGTCTGCATAACCATTCCCCATTGACACAAAATCTTGTGATCTGGTGTGAGCACTGCATTTCACCACAGCAATTTCAAGAGGCAACTGAATCGCATGTAACAAATCTCTTATCTGTTCTCCATTTTTCACTGGTGAACCAGAGGATGTCATAAACCCTCTTTGTGACCAGAGTTGGCCAAAATCATGCACAATTCCAAATCCGTATCTGCTGTCTGTATAGATTGTGACCTTTAAATTTACAGCAGCATGGCAGGCTTTTGTGAGAGCTATCAATTCTGCCACTTGTGCAGAAAACACTTTCTCGAGCCAGGAGGCTTCGACTATACCGGACATGGTACATACTGCATAACCAGCTCTCAAAGTTCCTGATGAATCTCTTAGACAGGACCCATCAACGAACATAATGTAATTGTTTTCCTTTAACTGGGTATCTTTTATATCTGAGCGAGGTTTGGTACTGAGCTCAGTTACCTCCAGACAATCATGCTCAAATTCTTCCCCATCTTTTATTTCTGTATTCTCAATGGGAAGTAGAGTTGCCGGGTTCAGTACAGTGCACCTTTTCAATGTGACATTTGGTGACCCCAGAATAATTGTCTCGTATTTGGTAAGTCGGGCATTTGTCATGTGTTGTGTCTTAGTTCGTGTCAGCAAAATTTCAACAGAATGTGGAACCAATACTGTTAGGGGATAACCCATAACTATGCCCTCGCATTGTGAAAGGCTTTGACCAACTGCTGCGACTGCTCGCAAACAACCCGGTAAGGCTGCTGCGACAGGGTCCAAAGTAGCCGAAAAATATGCTACAGGGCGATTTGCATCTCCATGGACCTGTGTTAAAACAGACAAAGAACAAGCATCACGTTCATGACAGAACAACAAAAATGGCTTCTCATAATCAGGCATTCCTAATGCTGTAGCTCTGCACATGCATTCTTTCAACTCTAGAAATGACTCAAGCTCTTCTTTTGTCAATGTGATTGTGTACGGTTCATCCTTAACTTCGTTTCCTGTCAGTTTTGTCAATGGTTTTGAAATGATCGAGAAGTTGGGTATCCACTGGCGACAGTAGCCCACCATTCCCAAGAACATTCTGACATCTCTCTTTGTTGTTGGGGGATTCATTTGTAAAACAACTGTTATTCTCTCTTTGGATATTCTTCGAGACCCTTTCTCAATCAGATGCCCCAAATATTTTACTTCTTTTTGACAGCACTGCAGCTTTTTAGGTGACACCTTATGTCCGTTTTTCCCTAAATGATTCAATAAGGCAATGGTATCATATTTGCAGCTGTCTTTTGTTTTGGATGCAATCAACAAATCATCAATGTACTGCACAAGAGTTGAATTGTAAGGTAGCACAAGAGGTTCCAAATCCTTCTTCAATATCTGATTGAAGATGGATGGTGACTCAGAAAACCCCTGAGGAATTCTGCACCAACTGTATACCTTATCCAGGAATTTGAAACTGAACAAAAACTGGCTGTCCTCGTGAAGTGGAATCGAGAAAAACGCTTGTGATAGGTCTACTACGGTAAACCATTCAGCATCACAAGGAACCTGGTACATTATTACTGCTGGGTTGGGAACCACAGGGCAGCATTTTACCACGATTTCGTTTATTTTTCTCAAATCCTGCACAATTCGAACTTTCCCACAGGGCTTTCTCAAACCCATAATCGGAGAGTTACACGGACTACTCAGGACTTCTTTCAAAACTCCCTGTCTGAGAAAATCTGCAATTATCTGGGTCACTTCAATAAGGACATCCTGAGTCATGTGATATTGTGACAATTGTGGAAACACTGCATTCGGCTTTATCTGCACCTTGGTTGGTTTTACTCCCTTTATTAATCCAACCTCCTTTCCAGTCAAATCCCACACTTTCTCTATCACCGATCCTTGCAGATCAGCAGGTAGATCGATCAAGGTAAATACTGGAAAAAGGGTAATTAGAGGGTAATCTTCATTTATCTCTCCTCCTTCTTCCAAAAGCTGACCCTCATCTGCCTCGTCATCACTGTTTGTCTGAACCTCTATTCCACCATCGGAACAGGTAATTGAACATTTGGTTTTGCACAATAAGTCTCTTCCTAGCAAGGACACTGGACTTGAATCGCACACAACAAATCTATGCAGGCCCTGGAAATTTCCAATTTCAACCTGCACTGGGTCAGTGATTGGATTAGTCAGATACTGATTAGCCACACCAACCACTCGTATGGTGCGCCCTGAGAGAGGTAATCTTGGTACCTCTGCACTGCGAACAGTAGAGCGTGTAGCTCCTGTATCAACTAAAAATGAGACTTTGTAGCCCATTACTTTTCCCTCCACATATAGACCTCTCTGGTCTACTTCTAAGGATGCGGCGAGTCTGCACTCTTCACTGTCTGAGCTATCATCTGACCAGTCCCCATTCATCTCATTTTCACCTCTTAGTGGGAATTGTTGTACAGTGTTGTTTTGACTTGTTACTTGACCTGTGACCTGTTGAGGAAGCATCACCTGTTGCTGTCCCATCGGAGCTAGAGGTAACTGCATTTGCTGTCTAAGCACCATAGGGATCTGCTGTTGCATTGGTTGTACTGACACTGTTCGGAAACGCGGCATTTGCATTTGCTGCATAGGTTGCACCCCTGACATTTGTACCAAATTATTTTGATAGTTCTGATTCGGGTGTCTCATTCTTGAACCTCGTGAATTTTGCAATGTACCGGCATTGTTACTCTGCTGAACTGTACCATCCTGCATTATATTTGGACAATCCCGTTTCCAATGTCCCATGCCCCCGCACGCATGGCATGGTGACATCTTTTTCACTCCTTGACCATCACCTTGAACAACAACATTATTCATGTCCGCACCACGGTTCACAAACCCTCGACCTCTACCTCTCGGTTGTGCCTGAAACACACCATTCAATTGCGGTTGTTGCTGTATCATTTGCTGAACACCATTTCCCTGTATTCCAGCCTGTGCAGCTCTTATCTGCATCACCATCACCTTCTCCTTCAACTTTTTCTGCTTTAACTCAATTTCGTCACTACAGTATTTTGCGTACTGCAATACTTCATCAATCGGTTTAGCTTGCCAACAAATCAAATGATTTTTAATCATTTGGCTGACCTCCGGTCTCAGCCCTTCAACAAATCTGAACACAAGATGATTCATGTCCTTCGGCTCAATTGTTTCGGTACCACTGTAATGTTTGAATGCCTTTAACAATCTTTCATAATATGCATGTATTGACTCTTTAACCTCTTGAGAGGTCCGGTCAATCTTCTGCCAATCAGTCACCTTCGGCGATACCTTTTGTTTCAAAAACTCAATTACTTTATGATAATATTTCATCACCTCTTCAGAAGGTGCTCCAGTCACTTTATCCCTTGCCGGTTCTCTTGTGGGCCAATCTACCCCTCTCTTGCACTCAAGCCACAAGTCTGGCGGAACAATAATCTCAAACAAGGTATTTAAGTCTTCCCAGAGACACTTCGCAAGCTTCACAAATCTATCTGTCTGTTGATACCACTCGATCGGTTTTTCTCTTAACCTGGGATAATCATTCGTAAAGGACAAAATGTCTCCCCTGGACCAAGGCACATGCACCAAAACACCACCAGCTGTTTCTCTCATAGGTAGGATTTTCACTGTCTCTAAGTTTGGTGTGACTGTTGTTTCACTAGACACTGGACTATCTCTTTTTCCCTTATCTTTTTTCTTCATCCATCGACCTTCCCATTTCTCTAATGCTCCCCAAATTTGTGCGCTTTGCAGCAGCTCTTTCAAATGTGTCTTCATGCCTGCGGATCTCATGTGCTCAAAATCTTTTGAGTCAAAATCTAATCTGTAACTCAGTTTCAAATGTTTTGTGTTCCCAATGTCGATATTGTATTTGTCTGCCAAATTCGTTAATTTCTAGTGTACTTTGCCTACCTCTTTGGTGATTTTTGGACATAGGTACCTTAATTCTGCCTCAGTGTAAGACTCCAACCTATTTACTCCCATTGTTTCATCCACCAATTCAGCAGCTTCTGCTCCTAGTCGTACTAGATTTAGGTATTCATCGTGTTTCTCTTTCTCAGGTTCGATTGCAGTTGCAGTGGCCCTTTGTGATGTGCAGGTTTTCTCTAACCATTCATTTAGCTGTTGTACTGTAAAACCCTGCAATGAAATGTTCCCTGCATGTATCATTGGAGTGGATAAGGTATTTGTACTCATGGTTTGGGGAGTCAAGACTCCCAATCCTGCTTGTCGCATTGCTTCAAGAGGTGCCCCTATTGGACTAAGCTCCATTAAGGGTCTTGATTGTTCACAAGCCTGTCCTCCCTGTGTCATTATTTGTGGAGTTATAAGAGTCCCTCCTCTTATCGTTTCATGAGTAAGGACTCCCTGCTTACACATCCTTGTTTTCTCCTGTGCGTATAACGGCACCGGGGGACCAACCGTAATGGGTAGTGATATAGCCGCAGGTGTCTGGCCTGCTCCCAAGCTTCTTGGAGCTTCAACACCATAGGTCTGATTCAATAATCCTGGTGCAGGTTCTTTTAAAGGACCCGCTACTGGGTTATACCCAGGTATCAGTTTCGGCGGTTGTGACACTAACTGCGGAGTTGATTCAATCTGCACTAACCTTGGCTTTGTATATATCAGGCCTGGCTGCACCACCAAGTTCGTAGTAGTCTCAAGCACTGGAACATCAGGATAAATTCTTTTTATCTGTGGTGGAGGCTGTAACTGTATCGGCGGGTCTGGAGCAGTGGGTACACTGACACCATTCTGTATCAAAGCTGTATCGCTATTCTGCACTGTATCAGTAACACCCTTCTCTTTCGTCTGGTTCCCAGGATCCAAGCTAGTACTTGGAGCATTGTCGTTCACCGCGTAAGGTGGCGGACGATCATGTAACAGCCTATCCATAAACACCTCATCATCTGAATCGTCCTCTTCTTCCCAAGATCTTTTATTCTCTTTGTGTTTGACTGGCTCTTTATCAGTTTTGCAAGAAGCTTTCTTTCCCTGTGTTTCCTCTCCCTGGGTTATTGCCGGAAACAGCTTCAACCCATCCATTATTCCTCGTCTCCACATTTTGTTCTCATTATCCCACCTAGCCTCTGCATAGGATTTTTCAGCTCTTGTCAGTCTCCTTTGAAATCTTTCTTGTCTATGTTTAAGAGCCATCAGGTCCCAAATTGCCAAAGCCTCATACTGTGCTGGTCGAGGAGGTGGTTGCTGCGTACTTAACATCCACCTCAGATTTTCTAACACCTTTTGATTAAACGTTCCATGTTCAGGAAACGCTAGACACCCTTCTTTCTCTGTCAGTTTACGCCATTGTTTTATCCATAAACACGGTGCAACACCCTTTTCTTCCATAACCGTGTAAGCTGGCGTACCCTCAGGTGGTGTAGGTTCCCCATCAGTCGCAACGATATACACATCTCCTTTTAATGCGCTTTTAAATGCCTTAACAAAATTCATTTTATTTTATATTTACTCAGAAAACGGCTTAGTTCCCAGGACACTCTTCACCTACCCTTTGCTCAACCTATTGTTTCTCACGGACGGCAGCCAATCCGTGCGCGACCCCTCTCGACATCTGACCTATCCCAGCGCGGCACCACTGACGTCACACTCACACACTGCAGCTGACAAAGTGTTGCGGCTTGTCCACACTTCACTAACTCCTTACAACTCATACAAACTAATGAAAATGATTGCTAGCACTTGAATGACAACACAAATCTGCCGGTTTACTACAGGAAGGGTAACACATTCGCTTCAGAACTTTACAGAGATTTCACTTGAAGCCTCGGCCGCTACTCTCTCCTTCTCAGTTCCCTCATACGCAAGCAGAATTCGTCCTGCAAATCCTACTCTCGACTTGTCAATGACTCCTTCTAGTGCACTTTAGAACTTGTCAAATCTCCATCGAAGGTTACACACATGCATCATAACTCGAAACTCGATCTGTCAACCACGCCCGATTGACCTACTAAACCGCACAGATTACAACATAAACCTTTTTATCATCATACTCCGGAGTCTTAGACCTCAATAGGCCCGTATACAACAGCCAACCACGTGGATAATTTTGAGCAACAAGCGCTACATTCACATGAAGTTCGCCAACTTCCCTACTCTCATGCTGTGGAGTACGCCCACTCCTTCTAAACAACACTTAATTTGGCCTAATCACACTCAAATATTCACAATCACCTGCAAAATGCATAAGATTTAATAAGCGCAAAACCCTAACCACACATACTATGGCGCCGAGAACATTCCCAACTCATTTAGGCAGGCTCCGAGATCCCAGGAAAGCCCATGGCAGATCTAGCAACTCATCATCTTTCCAAATTGCATTATCACAAGAAAACAATTGAACAGTGAAAACTCCGTCCTAGGGCCCCCAAGGGCCAAACCGTACTCTGCTACCAGAACTGTTAACGCGTCCGTCTATGTTAATTTATACACATCAGGACTCGTTTTAGGCCAATGAATCTTTGGGCCCAGTGGTGAGACACCGTAGGACGAGATAACTAATTAAAATATCAATCAATAGGTCAATAACATTGTCAACGTTTAACATCAAATTAGACATTAATAAACGTTCGGCGCAACCATGACCTTTCAGTCATGAATAACCACACCTTAATGGAGTTAATGAGTTTATTCCCTATTGATTACAATCTAGTAGCAAAGGCATTAATCTCAATGTCAATAAACAGGTAAGCACAATTATAAGATGGCAACCACAATAAGCTTTCGATAATGCAAAGATCAGTAACATGAATAATCAGATAGATATAAGTGGATTATAACATTTTGAATTTCTAAGATACTAGTTCAGCATAGCACCACGTCAGTCACGTCAGTTTGTCAGTCGGAGTGAATACCTCGTCTAACCTCTAATTAGCATTGGCATGTTGGGCGTCATGCAAAACAATTTTGAACACCAATTTGGAAAACATCTAACTAAGGTCTCTATCAAAACATACACAGCAGTTGGTACCTAGAAAGAAAAGGCAAAATGAATTTCCATTAGCAATTATATAATTACCCTCCTCTGATTAGGTCAGCATTCAGGATCAGTCTTCGTCTTCAGGACATCGGTCAGATCGCCGTCAGTCTATCTAAGTTAGAGGCAAGAGACACTCTCCTCATAAGGAGAAAAGTGTAAGGGGCAGTAATATGGGCAAGGGTGGTTTGTCTAAGTCTCAAATCACAGAATAGTGTGACAGAGTTTCGGGATGTAATCAATATCATTCCCTACCTAAAGCCTAATGTCGCTTTATTTCCTGTGTCATGGGTTTTTATCCCTTTCTAGTAATTCATTCCCCCAAAATTCTATTGGTCAGTCAATACACCCCATCATTGTTAACCTATCAAATTATACATTAAGTAATGCATTTGTCATCTCTCGATAATTTTTAGTCTTCTGATTGGTCTTCATAATCAGTCTTCCGTAGTTGGCATATCCGGGGTTACTTCATCAGCTTGGCACACGTCTCAGGTTAAAAGTTCTCGTTCCCTCGCCTCATTGTCCTTGGAAGTATCTACAAATGTTTCAAAGCACAATCATTTTATACTAAAAGATGTTAGCATGCGAATGGGAAAATATCCCGATGTTACAAACTAATACAGAAAGAACAATAGCTGGGTCATGGTCGTTTGCAAGTCAGCACACTGAAGAAACAGGAAAAATACGCTTTCAATATGAGAACTACACAGCTTCTGCTCATGCTAACTTAAGATATACGAGTTCTAATGAATGCAGTTTATATGTTTTAATGTGCTCAGTTGGGCAAACTATAAACGATTATTCCTTACAGTTGACATTAGTTTATACATGTGAACGATTCTCCATTTTATGAATACGCTATTAATACATTTTTTATTAATACAGCATTGTTAGACATAAGCATTTCACGTCTCTAGTATGTAATATCAAAAACGCTCTCTCAATACTATTATTTGTTTTACTTTAGGTTGCTTCATTTGTAGCTCAAAAAATATTTGATGCACAATCCAGACTTTTACAATTTGTTTTCCCATAATTCATATTAGGTCCTACACCAAGAACATGTGGACAACCATCTGCCACTGAGGATACCTCCACTCCAGACCAGGATCAAGCCTTCAGTAAGGACTCCAGTGGCTGGCTGGTTCCATCTGATCTGTCTGAACAGACAGCATCAGTGAGTCTCACTCGTCCCACACCTACACCTCAATCCCCAGCAGTTGCAACACCTCAGTCAATTGATACCTCCATTTCCTGTGTCCAGAGGAAAATCACCCCAACCTTCTGCCCCTCAGTTCTGGCTGCTGTTGAGCTAACAGATACTGCTACAGTGTATTGGAAGGATCGGTGGCCACAAAATGGAGTGCTGCCAAGATTAGTGTTATTGATATAGGACTACTATTATGAGGCAGAAGATCTGGCTCCAGTTCATGACATAAATCAAGAATAGTTTGCCTATCTGAATTTTTTGATAATATACCATTCGTCCATGGAGGCAATGTCTGGAAATAGGGTAAAAATGTGAGGCTGTTATCATCTACCTTTCCCTGAGTTCACGTGTCTGCATGTAAGAAAAATGAGAAATATCTCTTTAAATGTGCAAACATTTGCTTGATAATTAATATACACGTATTTGTAAATTTCCATATGTTTTTGTGACATATCTGTATACAACATTGTTTAAGTGATGATGGAAATAAATGTAACATTTTTTAACATGTCTGATTTTTTTATAATAATTTGTAAATAATAAATGTTAAATGTATTGTCTACACATTTTTTTCTTGAAACTATTTTGACTGAAGTATAAAATAAACTGTGCCACTATCACATTTAACCACAATAATGCATTATCTTATACTGTTAACAAACAGTAATGCTTGAACTTTGTACATTTAAACAAACTAGCCACCATTTTGAGTGGTAGTGATGCACTTAACATTGAAAATTACACTGGTTCACAATCTAAAATGGCCAGAGGCGGAAGATGGCCGCATAGTCGGTGTAAAACTCCATGATGGACACAGCCATCGGCTAACGTGTGACAACAACATTCAAAAGCCTATGGATTTGTCTTTCTCTATTGACGAGCATGTACATCGTATACATATATGCAGCATATTGAAAAAAAATCACTTGTCTCCTAACACTTCAGCCAACAACACCTCTTCCTCTTTTGCTGCTGCTTCTGGCCTCTGTGACCTACAAAACCCGGCAAAGTAGGCAACAGGCTCCTTATTTATCATCAGAGGAGTTGGAATTGCTGACCATTTAGGTCTTATCCCTGTAACACCAGCTGTATGGGTCACCAGAGGAAAAGGTACATGTTTGTAAGGAAAAAGTATTTCTAACTAGCTTGTCTTTTTTAAAACACAGGCTAAATTGTCCCTAATTGTCTGTAAATTGAAATGAACATTTATCTCGATGATTAAGGTAACTATTCTTTTCAATTTACTCACATTTCAAAGTTTTCCATTTCCAAACTGCAAGCCACTTACTTCCAGTGGCAAGTAGTCACTGGGGCATATCTATAAGTGAAAAATACAGCCATATGTCGAAATGAGAGAAATGTAAAGTGCTGTAAACTAATTCAAGTCATGAATCTGTCTGCATAATAATGTTTTGGCCTTTACATTTATACCATTATCAGAACAATGAGTGTCTGTTTGTATTATACATGTAATGGTGCCACATATGGTGAAAGGTATGTCCTGTTCTGAAAGTAAATATGTCACAAACTCTCAGTTACCCATACAAATATATCCTATTCCTAAAAATATATGTTCATACATCACCAAAGACTGCACTCTCACTGACACACATGGCAGCCCTTTCATAGGGTCTTTAGTCATAGTATATGGTTCTAACCATAATGTCTGGCTCTTTGGACATTAGGGACTCCCAGCCAATGCAGTTGGGCATGGGTTGTGTGGTAATAATGAACAAGTTGTTTAGCCTTCAGTATCTTACAATAATTTGCAGTGATCAGAAGTAGCTCTCTCAACAGGAAATGTTTCAGTACAGACACCTGGCCTAGATGATGTAAGTGGCCTGTATTTGTACAATAAGGCCATGAAAAGTGACTTCAAGAGGTCACTTCAAATTTGTAGTCTCAAATAAAAAAAACAGTTTAAAAAATGTGCTGTGCTAACCTTTTAGGAATGCTTGTGACAGATTTATCAAAACATATGTCTAAAGATAACAACAATACCAGCCCTAACGTTGGTGTAAAACTACAACAATAGGATGAACAGTGTTGGAATGGAAGTATGTTTGCTCTCTTCCCCTTGGTTAAAAAAGGCTCCTTTGAGCAAACGAGCTGACAAGCTCACCTTGGGTGCACCTGTTTGCATTTGGAGTGGCACTGTGGCTGGGGAAGACTTCGGCAGCATACCAGCAATCCCAGATGGTGTTTCTCTTCTCTCTACTACTTCTGCTGTCTACTGATGAAGGGCTAATCCCAGAAACATGTGCCTAGAGAAAACAGCAATACCTGCACCAACGTTTGTGAAAAACTGCAGCAACTTTGAAGTAAGCATACTGCATTTACCAGAATGCAATGGGGTAAACAGTGCTGGGATGAGATTCAGTGTGCCTCCTCCCTCTTCTGTTATCAAAATTGTGTCACATCAGTACAAAGAAAAACTCACAAAGCATGTTTTTTTCCGTATCCATACAGGTCAAGGGCCATCAGAAAAAGACCATAGGAAAGGCCATTGCCAAGAAGGTCTGGGCACTGGGGGTCTACAAGTGATGTGGCATTCATTGTTGAAAAAGGTTGGAGGACCTACAACGTTGGACCAGGAAGTCATCAGAAGTCCAGGTTGGCCAGACCTCCCAAAGCGGGAAGCTTGTGTGCCGCACCCGACCGCGCTAATAGGCCGCATACTTACTATGCCTATCACGAGCTTGATGGGTAGTTGAGAGCCTAGCATTAGCATCAAAGGGATAAGTTTGGTTTTGAATTCCTATTGTTAGATAACATTATTGGTTCCACAAACAAATTACGGCACAAAAATAAAGTTTGACACACATCCAATGCACAACCGATCAATCAATCAAAAAAATGTGTAGAGTGCGCTACTCACCCGTGAGGGTCTCAGGGTGCTGGGGGGGGATCAGGGGTGGGGCAGGGAGGTTCACTGATCGAACAACCATGTCTTGAGGTTCTTTCTGAAGACCAGGAGGTCTTTGGTTTAGCGAAGGTCGGTGGGGAGGGAGTTCCAGGTTTTGGTGGCGAAGTAGGAGAAGGACCTGCCTCTTGTGGTGATGCGTTGGATGCGGGGGACTGTGGCTAGGGCGAGGTCGGCTGATCGGAGGTTGCGTGTGGGAGTGTGGAAGTTCACTCTTTCGTTGAGGTAGGTTGGCCCGGTGTTGTGGAGGGATTTGTGTGCGTGGATGAGGATCTTGAATGTGATTCTCTTGTCTATCGGGAGCCAGTGAATGGATTTGAGGTGTGGTGAGATTCGTTCGTGGCAGGGTAGGCCAAGGACGAGGCGTGCAGCTGTGTTCTGGATTCTTTGGAGTTTGTGTTTGAGTGTGGTGCCGGCGTAGAGGGCGTTACCGTAGTTCAGTCTGCTGCTGATGAGTGCGTGGGTAACTGTCTTCCTGGTTTCTGGGGGAATCCATTTGAAGGATTTTTTTTAGAGTGCATAGTGTGTGGAAGCAGTAGGAGGTTAGAGCATTGATTTGCTGTGTCACGGAGAGGGAGGGGTCTAGGATGATGCCGAGGTTGCGTGCATGGTTTGCGGGGATGGATGCGGGGCCTAGGGTGGTGGGCCACCAGGAGTCGTCCCATGTGGTTTCGTTGGGGCCGAAGATGATGATCTTGGTTTTGTTTGAGTTGAGCTTGAGGTGGTTAGTAGTCATCCAGTTGGTGGTGTCGAGGAGAGCAGCGTGTAGGTTGGTTTTGGCGGGGTGGGGTTGCGGGTGTGGGAGAGGATGAGTTTGGTGTCATCTACATAGGAGAGGATAGTGATTCCGTGTGCTCGGAGGATGTTGGCTAGGGGAATCATGTAGATGTTGAAGAGTGTGGGGCTGAGGGAGGACCCTTGGGGGACTCCGCAGGTGATCTTGGTAGTGTTGGAGTGGAAGAGTGGAAGGCGGACTCTCTGGGTCCGGTCGGTGAGGAAGGAGGTGAGCCAGTCTAAGGCTTTGTGGCAAATTCCTATGTTGTGGAGGCGTGTGCGGAGTGTGTGGTGGCAGATGGTGTCAAAGGCTGCGGAGAGGTCTAGAAGGATGAGTGCGACAGTCTCGCCTTTGTCGACTTTGGTTCTGATGTCGTCAGTGCACGCGATGAGGGCGGTTTCCGTGCTGTGGTTTTTGCGGAACCCGGATTGTGAGAGGTCAAGAGTGTTGTTTGCTTCGAGGAAGTGGGATAGGCGGGCGTTGACTAATTTCTCTGCAACCTTGGTGGGGAAAGGGAGGAGGGAGATGGGGCGGTATTTGGAGAGGATCTCCGGGTCATCTTGTTTTTTTTTTAGGAGAGCAGTGATTTCCGCATGCTTCCAGGGGTCTGGGTAGGTGGCGGAGTCGAAAGAGGAGTTGATTATGTTGTAGAGTATGGGGGCGATGGTTGGGCTAGCTTTGTTGTAGATGCGATGTGGGCAGGGGTCGGAGGGGGAACCGGAGTGGATGAAGTTCATGTTTTTTTCGGTTTCTTCGTGTGTGGTGGGGGTCCAGGTGGAGAGTGTGGTGGGTGGTCATGAGTGGGGGTTGGGTTGGGTGAGTGAGGGGTGTGTGTGGTGGGTGTGTGTGGTATGAAGCTATTGTGGATGTCCAGGATTTTGTGGAGGAAGTGGTTGGAAAGGGTGTCTCATAGGGGCTGTGTGTGTGTGGGGTCTATGTTGCTGGCTTTGCGTTTGGCAGGTTCATTGATGATGGTGAAGAGTTCTTTGCTGTTTTGAGAGTTGTTATCAAGGTGTGTCTTGTAGTGATCTCTTTTGGCGGTGTGTATGAGTTGGTGATGTGTGCGAATGGTGGTTTCGAGGGTGGAGAAGTTGGTTTTGGAAGGTTCTAGTCGCCATATTTTCTCAGCTTGGTGGCATTTGCGCTTGGAGTCTTGGAGTTCAGGGGTTAACCATGGGGCGTTCTTGATGTTGCGGGTGGCAATGTGTTTTCTGAGGGGGGCTAGTGTGTCTACGCAGGTAGTGATCCATTTGGAGAGGTTGTGTGCTCCTGTGTTGGGGTCGTTGGCGTGGGGGGTTATGGGCCAGTTGGGAGTTTAGTCGTTCTGTGGGAATCTTGTCCCACATGCGGTAGGGTGTGGTGTGCTGATGGTAGTGTGTGGGGGGTTTGGTGAAGGAGAAGTGGACGCAGTGGTGGTCAGTCCAGAGGAGTTCGGTGGTGTGGGTGTAGGCTATGTGTTGGCTTGCGGTGAAAATTGCATCGAGCGTGTGTCCTGCTGAGTGGGTGGGTGCGGTGACCAGTTGTTTGAGTCCGAGGTTGGTGAGGTTGTCTATGAGGGAGGTAGTGTTGTGGTCTTGTAGGTTTTCTAAGTGAAAGTTGAAATCACTGATGATGATGTAGTCTGCGGAGGTGAGGGTGTGTGAGCTGATGCTGTCGGCGATGGTGTCGCAGAAGGCGGGTGTGGTCCTGGTGGTCTGTAGATTAGTGTACCTCTGAGAGTGGATTTGTTGTTAATGTGGATTAGGAAGTGCATGTGTTCAGTGTTGTCGATAGTGTCTTGGGAGCTGGTGGTGACTTTGATGGTGTCTCTGTATAGGATGGCGATGCCACCGCCTGGCCTGTTGAGGCGGTCTTTGCGTTGGGGTTTGTATCCCTTGGGGGTGGCGATGGCTATGTCGGGTTCTGAGGAGGGGTTGGTCCAGGTTTCTGTGAGGAAGGCGATGTCCGGTGAGTGTGATGTGATGAGGTCCCAGAGTTCTATGGCATGTTTGCGAAGGGAGCGGATGTTGAGGAGCAGGCAGTTGAGGTAGTTGTGGTGGATGGCGTTGGTGTGGTGCGTGAGGGTGTTGTTGCGGGGTGTGTTCTGGTTGTGGGGTGGTGTGCGGCGGGGTTGGTTGGTGAGGGCAGGGCGGGTGAGTCTGGCATTGGGGGTGTTGTGTTTGTTGAAGGTGGGGTTGCTATGGTTGGTGTGTAGTGTGAGGGATGAGGAGCAGGAGAAGTGACAGGTGTGGCAGGTGAAGGGGCCATGAGTTTCTGTGGGGCTAGATGGGGTGCATGTGGGGCGGGGTCCTGTGTTGAGAGAGTGGAGCGTGAGGGGGAGTAGGTGTGTCTGAGAGGGCCAGGGGGAATGGCGCTGGGCACGGTCTTGGCACAGACGGGCGCAGACGGGCTTGCCGGGGCGGCTGCGCCGCGGCTGCCATAAGGGGAGGGGAGGGTGGGAGTGGCAGCTGGGAGGAGGAGGGCTTGACGAATGAGAGGGCTGTGGGGGTGGGTTCGCAGGGGACCCAGCAGCCGGGAAAACAAGGAAAAAGAGACGGTGAGGAGTCGGGGGGAGGCGGGATGGGGCGCAGGGGACGCAGCCACGGGGAAAACAAGGAAAAAGAGATGGGGAGGCAGGAGGGGCCGCAGGGGACGCAGCTGAGGGGAAAAAAGATACGGAGTGGAGGTGGCGTGTAAAGCGGAGCGGGGAGCGACCTGTCTGTAGAAGCAGGGTCAAAGGTTGCTCCCTGTTACCGTGCCGCGGCTGCCATAAGAGGAGGGGAGGGTGGGAGTGGCAGCTGGGAGGAGGGAGGGCTTGACGAGTGAGAGGGCTGGGGGAGTGGGGCCACAGGGGACGCAGCGGCGGGGAAAACAATGAAAAAGTGGAAAAATAGACAGTGAGGAGGAGAGGGGAGGCAGGAGGGTCCGCAGGTGATGCAGCGGCGGGGAAAACAAGGAAAAAGAGACGGTGAGGAGGAGGGGGGCGGGGCGCCCGCAGGGGACGCAGCGGCGGGGAAAACGATGAAAAAGAGGAATAAGAGACGGTGAGGAGGAACGGGGGGCGCAGGGGACGCAGCGGCGGGGAAAACAAGGAAAAAGAGAAGGTGAGGAAGAGGGGGGAGGCGGGAGGGTCCGCAGGGGACGCAGCGACGGGGAAAACAAGGAAAAAGAGGAAAGAGAGACGGTGAGGAGGAGGGGATGCGGGGGCACAGGGGACGCAGCGGCGGGTAAAACAAGGAAAAAGAGGAAAAAGAGACGGTGAGGAGGAGGGGGGAGGCGGGAGGGGCTGCAGGGGACGCAGTGGCGGGGAAAACAAGGAAAAAGAGGAAAAAGAGACGGTGAGGAGGAGGGGGAGGCGGAAGGGGCCACAGGGGATGCAGCGGTGTGGAAAACAAGGAAAAAGAGACGGTGAGGAGGAGGGGGGAAGCGGGAGGGGCCACAGAGAAAGCAGCAGCGGGGAAAACAAGGAAAAAGAGACGGTGAGGAGGAGGGGGGAGGCGGGAGGGGCCGCAGAGGATGCAGCGGCGGGGAATACAAGGAAAAAGAGACGGTGAGGAGGAGGGGGAGGGGCCGCAGGGGATGCAGCGGTGGGGAAAACAAGGAAAAAGAGACGGTGAGGAGGAGGGGGGAGGCGGGGGAGGCGGGAGGAGCCGCAGGGGATGCAGCAGCGGAGAAAAAGGAGGAAAAAAAGATACGGAGTGGAGGTGGCACGGTGTGCACAGGAAAATTTGGATTGTGTGTGACTTACCCTGACTAGAGTGAGGATCCTTGCTTGGACAGGGGATAACCAGACTGCCAACCAAAGACCCCATTTCTAACACACTCCATTTCAAACCATGATCCTTAGCCATTCCACTGCACAACACAATATTGCTGCTAAATTTGCCACAAAGAAGTAGTTATTTCCTTTTTTCTCCCTCTGTTAATTCAGTTTTTTTTTTTTTTTCTTAACTTGTGGGTCCTCCATTATATTCAATTTTAGTTACTCATATTGCCAGAGAGGAAAAATCCCCATTTTACAGAGGTAAAATTGTAAGTCATGGTGGATTAAATCAATTGTTTGGAGCCCAAGTACGAAATACCACCATATCTCAGAAAAGGCAAATGTGGCACAGAATAGTTGACAGTGTGAACTCTGTAGCCAACAACCTTCACACGGAGGAGGAAATTAGGAAGGGATGGAATGACCTGCAGGGGAGAGTGCGTTTTCTGGCCTCCAAGCATCACCTGGAAGCACAGAGGACTGGTGGTGGTACTCCCAGCCCCTCAATAACTATTTCCCTGGGAGGAGAAGGTCTGGCAGATCCTACATTCAGAAGACGTGACAGGAGTCCCTGGTGAAGTGGAAATTAGTAAGTTAGACTTATGAATAGCTCACTAAACATAAACCTAGTTTTTAATCTTAAGGTAGCTGTTGATAATATGTTTTCCACCTTTGTAAAACATATAAACCCAATTTTGAAAATCACAAATCCATTGTTATCATCATATTAGTAGCATTATGGCACCATCTCTCCTTTTATCACTGAGTATTGCTTGTTTGTTTGTTTGAATGCATTTTGTTGTAGTTAAGATATTAGGTTCAATAGGGGCGTGGCTTTGACGCCACACAAGATGGCCGCCTGGTGCAGATGCTCCCGCCGCTATACGGATGATTTTAAGTGCCTCATCGCAAAAAAAATATGAAATGAGGTGAATTTTACCTCCATCATTTCTTTTTCAACAGGACATTCTTTTGTGACGTGGGAGAGGGGGAGCGGCCTCCTTTTTTATGCTATTCTTGCCTGCTCGATTGCTGTGGGTGTTTTACACAGTGCGGCTACCATTTTGAAGCTTCAGAGATGTCTGCTCTTATCCTTGGAGATCCCTTCAAAAGGTCTGCATTATATAAAGACACGTTTTGCTAACTACTAGAGTTACTTTCTTCAATGACTTCCTGGTATTTTGATGTATATGAGAAGTTTTTAATATGCTTCTGCCTAAAGGATATTGTTTATTCAGAAATCCTTTAGATATTTGCGTAGAGGCTTATTTTTCTTTTTGGAAGACTATTTATTGGTGAAAACTGCTTTGTTGGTGATAGTGCCTCCTTGTGTGCTCATATGTCTTACTGACAGAAATACATTTTCTGAAAAGGAAATATTTCTGTTGAGTAACATTTAAACTGCTTCTCCTATAGTTTGTGAGCAGTCAATTTCACATCAAACTCACATACTGATTTAAATATTTTGCTTAAAGCTAAATTACAATTCAATACTCTTTCTACTGAAGAAGCTTCTTCCATTTTGTTTAAAAGCAGTGCTCAATAATATGGAGGTAGGAATAAGGTTGCCAAATTATTGGCTAACTATCTTATAGTTAGGAAACAATGATTTCAAATTGACTCGATAACTAAGTCAGATGGTACTACATTGAAGAGACATGCCTATATTTTGACAGAATTTGTTAACTTTTATAAGACATTATGGGGGTCATTACAGCATTGGCGGGCGGCGGCGTGAGGCCGCCAATGCGGCCGCACTCCCGCGGCTCCCATCATGACATCCCCGCTGGGCCGGCGGGCGCAAACCAAGTTTGCGCCCGCCGGCCCAGCGGGGATGAGGCCGCAACATAGGAGCCGGCTCCTAATGGAGCCGGCGGTGTTGCGGCCGTGCGACGGGTGCAGTTGCACCCGTCGCGCTTTTCACTGTCTGCTTTGCAGACAGTGAAAAGCTGGCCGGGGCCCTGTTAGGGGGCCCCTGCACTGCCCATGCCAGTGGCATGGGCAGTGGAGGAGCCCCCAGGGGCCCCAGGACACCCCTTACCGCAAGCCTCTTCCTGGCGGTGCAAACCGCCAGAAACAGGCTGGCGGTAGGGATGTCATAATTCCCAGGGCAGCGCTGCTTGCAGCACTGCCCTGGCGGATTATCACCGCAGGGGCTAAAACGGCAGGAAACCGCCGGCCCCGGCGGTGCGACAGCGGCGCTACCGCCGCGGTCGTAATAAGGGCCTCCGTACCGCCACGCTACATTATCGTAATGACCACCTATATACCCCAGCAGTACAGTTACATCATACTCAGATTGATGAATACTTATTGCAACCTTCTGCTGCTAATTCTTCTGATCTAGATTTTGCCTTCTGAGAAATAAATATTTCTGATTCTGAAATTTTACAAATCTTAAATAGATTAAAAAAAGGTAAACACCTGGCCCTGATGGTTTCACTGTAGACTTTTATTTACATTTTTCACATATCCTTATTCCTCATTTGTTCTCTTTATATAATCACTTTATCACATCTGGGAATACTTCAGGTACTTTTCAGAAAGCTACAATATGTCTAATACCTAAAGATGGAAAAGATTCTACACTATGTAAGAACTACTGACCTACTTCCTTGATTATTGTGGATTATAAAATGTTAGTAAAGTTATTAGCATTAAGAATAGAATCTTTCCTTCTATGACTTGTTGGTAAAGAACAATCGGGTTTTATTAAGTGGAAGTTAGCATCTGATAATACCCAATTATTCCTCAATGTTCTCAGTAAGGCCCCTTTTCTTCAGAGATCACTAGCTGCCATAATTATTGATGCTGAAAAAGCATTTGTTAGAAATAATTGGGGTTTCATCATTAAAAGTTTATCCTGGCACAGTTTTGGTCGTAAACGTATTTCTCTTATAACTTTATTATATAATTCCCCATCAGCTTCAGTTCTGATCAATGGTACAGTTTCTTCCTCTTTCTCTCTTAAACGTGGTGTTTTATCAGGGTTGTCCTCTTTCACCCTTATTATTTATTTTGGCTTTTGAACCTTTCTTCACATGTATTCATCTAAATTCAGATATTTCTGGTTATGGAGAAAAACAGTTAAATCTAGCTGCATATGCAGGTGATATTATTTTTTTGGTTTCTTCCCCTGATGCATCTCTCCCCGCCTTATTAAATTAAACAGATCTCTTTTTGAAGATCTCTGGCTATAAAATTAATGCAGAAAAAACTGAAGCCTTTCCACTAAGTAAGTTTACCTTCAAACATTCTTTTGCTGATTCTGGTTTTCAATAGGCCCCCTCATCTAAGATCAAATATTTAGGAATTTGGTTTACTTCTTCCATTAAAGACACAATTGATATTAACTTTAAAGAGCTTCATCATAAAGTTGATCAATTACTTTCCTCTTTGAACCCTTTATATTTATCTTGGTGGGGTCACTTGAATTCGATAAAAATGATGACCTCAACTTTATTACTATATACTATTTCTATGTTACTGGTATCTATTCCAAATATTATTTTTAAACAAAAAATCTCTGTATTGTCTAAATTCTTATGGAAAAATAAAAAAGTAACAATATCTCTTGCTTGTCATGAAAATTGAGAACTGATGGTGGGTTGTATTTTCCAAATTATGCTAAATATCATACTGCTTTTGGTTTACGTCAAGCTTCTTTTTGGCTTTCTGAATCTTGCCATCCCTTTTCTTTGAACCCCTTCATGATGAAAGAGACTCTGGTGGTCATTACAACCCTGGCGGTCGGTGTTAATGCGGCGGTAAAACTGCCAACAGGCCAGCGGTAAAAAAAATTGAATCACGACCGCGGAGGAAACCGCCAACACAGACAGCCACTTTAACACTCCGACCACCAAGGCGGTAGAAACAAAGACTGCGGCGGTAACCTTTAACAAACAGGCGGAAGACAATGTACCGCCCACACTATTACAAGGCACCAATTCGCCACCTTTTCCGGGGCGGATTCAGTGCAATCAAAAACACGGTGGAAACAAGACTTTGAAGGGAAAACACTCACCTCTGCACACCCCACGAGGAATCAGGACGCCATGGAACCCGAGCTCCAGATTCTACCAGCCTTTATCTTCCTGCTCCTCTACCAGGAACAACAAAGACGGCGGCAAAGACCACAGTGAGTACTGCACCTATGACACAGGGAAGGGGGGAGGGAAAAAAGAGTGACACACACACGCAACACGCTACATTCCCACTCTCACCCACTACAATACACACACAAGTACATGTTGATACATTACATTAACAAACTCCAACCCCTCCTGGAAGAATGCAAGGACAACAGGAAATGAGTTGAACGATTGTAATATATTCAAATACATTAATCAAAAATATATACATATATAAAGATATTCACACTCTAAACAAATATATACACCAAGAATATAAGTCCAAGGTATTCCACCATCATAGTCCGTGGACCACTGGGCCCAAAATGCAAGGGCGAGGCCCACACTCAATACCCGAACAAGATGGGGAGAACACTGCTGGGGCATCAGATAGAAATAAAACAGGCACCTCAAGGGGAAGGGAAGGGGGGGCACCTCATCCAGATGAGTGCACGACGCTAGATCCACGAGGGGGCTCCATGCCCATTGATGTATCCTGGGGAGTGCAAAGCCACAGTCTCTCAAGTCTCTCCAGTGGGTGGGTTCCCTACTGCTGCATCCTGGGGAGTGCAAAGCCACAGTCTCTCAAGTCTCTCCAGTCTGTGGTTTGCCTACTGCTTTATCCTGGGAGTGCAAAGCCACAGTCTCTCAAGTCTCTCTAGTGGGTGGGTTGCCCACTGCTGTATCCTGGGGAGTGCAAAGCCACAGTCTCTCAAGTGGATAACAGTTTCCAATGGCTCTGGAGGGGGCTTGGTGCCTAGAGTGCTTCATCCTGCCAACCGCAGAGGTAGTGGATGTATCTCTCCACTGGTTCTGGAGGGGGCTTGGTGCCCAAAGTGCTTCATCCTGCTCGTGGCAGCCTCAGCCTCGGAATCTTTGGCGCTCATTGGCCTGCGGTGCTTGTTGCAGCGGTGTCCTGTTCAGCGGTGCTGGTGGCGGCTGTGTCCTGTTCAGCGGTGCTGGTGGTCGCGGTGTCCTTGGCAGCGTGCTGGTGGCGGCGGTGACCTTGGCAGCGGTGCTTGTGGCGGCGGTGTCCTTGGCAGCGGTGCTTGTTGGGGTCTTGTCCGCCGTGCAGGTTTTCCCAGACTTGCCTGTTTTACTGTGCCCCTTTCCCACCTTGGATGGTGGCGCAGCTGGCTCCACACTCCTAACTGTACCCCTGGGAGCGGCTTTGGTGGAAGATTTGTTTCCTCTCTCCCACTGGGCACTGGCCAACTTTTTGTACTTTTGAGGTGGGAGACTGTCCGTGCTCTGGCTCCTTGGCACACTGGCTGCCCTGCTGCCTAGCGCACTCCAAAAGCCGGTTACTGCTGGCACCACTGTTCCTGCAGATGTTGTGGTTGAGGCGCTGGGTTGGGACGTGGAGAGGCGGGCCCTAGGAGACTGAAGGGGTGGGGGAGGTGAAGGGAAGAGGTCAAGGTTGGACAGGAAAAGTTTTTTGGACACACTAGGATGGGTAGATGGAGGGGGTATGGGAGTGGAGGAAAAGGTAGTGGTTGTAGGAGGTGTACGTTTGGTGACTTTGGGTGAAGGCGCATGGGTTGGAGGCTGTTGTGAGGTGGATGGCTGTTGAGTGGGTGTGTGGCTGCGTTTCTGTACTGTGGGAGGTGGGCTCACAGACACACTGGTAGAGGACACAGGGGATGTGTGAATGGTAGTGGGGGTGGTGACTGCACGTGAGCGGGGTGTGGTGGTGGATGTGCTGGTGATGGAGGTAGTGGCTGATGATGTAGTGAATGCAGGTGTGAGTGGAGATGAGACTGGGAGGGAGGAGGGAGACGAGGAGGAGGGGGACACAGTGGAGGCATTGGCTGTTGGTATGTCTGCATGTGTATGATGCTTGAGTGAGTGCCTGTGGGATGTGTGGTGCTTATGTTTGCCTGAGCTTCCCTTGTGTGTTGACGTGTGTACATGCTGGTCTGATGGTGTGCTTGGGATAGGCTGAGGTACAGGGGTTTGGGTCTGGGTGGAGGAAGTTGGAGGGGGGAGGCTAGAGACAGGGACAATGGCTGCCATCAGTGCTGAGGCCAGAGTCTGAAAAGCTTGCTGATGGCCTGCCTGACAAGAATGAATGCCTTCCAGGTATGCATTTGTCTGTTGCAACTGCCTCTCTACACCCTGGATGGCATTCAAAATGGTAGACTGCCCAACAGTGAGGGACCTGAGGAGGTCAATGGCCTCCTCACTGAGGGCAGCAGGGGTGACAGGGGCAGGTGCTAAGGTGCCCGGGGTGAAGGAGATGACCACCCTCCTGGGTGAGCGGCCACGGGGCAAATGCTGAGGGGCTGCTGGGAGGGCAGTGCTGGTAGTGAGGGTGGTGGCTGTACCTGTAGATGCGGGGGCTCAGAGGGGCCCGCCACCGCAAGGGAGCTCCCATCAGAGGAGGAGTCTGTGTCGCTGGTGTCTGCTCCTATCCCCGCCGTGGAGCTCCCCTCGCCCTCTGTCCCACTGGTGGCTTCTGACTCCGTTGTGTCGCCCTCCAGGGCCATGTGGGATGCAGCTCCCTCCTGCTCCAGTGCCACTGCTCCTCCGCCTGATGATGCTAATGCACACAAGCACAGGGAGACCACAAAAGGGGGGGGATGACAGAAGAAAGACGTGTTGAGTGCATGCAATACCACTACCATTGGCGGACACTACAGACACCGAAGCCCCCTGCACTACGCCGTGCACTTGGAGTTCCCTAATCAATCACAGGGACATGGGTTACAAGGCTATGCCCGATTGCTGCACACATGGATGTCACAGGAGCCTGACTAGGTGTAGTTGGCTCTGTACACAGGTGTGCTGGGGTGCCACAGGGCCTGCCTTAAGAAGGGACCTTGCCTACTAAACTCGCCCTGGCCTAGGGGAACCCACAGCCCTCCTCCCCCACCCAGACACCTACAATGCGCGCTGAATCAGCTGAATGAGAGTGTACTCACCCCCTTGTGGCTGCTGTGATGCCCTCAAGCACCCATCCAACTCCGGGTACGCCACCGCCAGGATCCAGAACATCGGGGGGTCATGGTGCGACGGGCACACCTCCCACGTTGGGAGGCCATCCCCAGCTGGGCCTCTGCCATCTTTTTGCTCCAGCAGCGAAAGTCCTCCCATCTTTTCCGGCAGTGGGTGCTCCGTCTGTGGTAGACCCCCAGGGTCTGGACTTCCTAGACGATGGTACGTCAAATATCGTTCTTCTGGTGGGCGCTGACCTACAGGAATAGTACAGGGGAAAAGGAGAAGATATAACCGTCCGCACCATCACAGTCATTGGCCCGCATCCCTACCCTTGCCATGACGCACATGCACTCACCGTCGTTTCATGCACGCCTCATGCTCCCCCCATCTGTCATCCACACCACTCCAAGCAGCCATTGCCAATACAGCATGCTCACAGTGTACTCACCTGTTTGTCTGGAGGACCGTAGAGTAGCGTGTACTGGGGAAGGACCCCATCCACTAGTTTCTCCAACTCCTCCGTGCTGAAGGCAGGGACCCTTTCCCCAGACACACGAGCCATTGTCTCTTCCAGACTGAGGTCACAGCAGCACTTGCAGTGTAGGTCCTCTCCTGTCGAAGATCAGGTATCAAGTGAGTGAACAGAGAGAAAATGGTGGTGACATCCGCTGCGGTGCGTACCATCACCGCCGGCGTACATTGTCATTGGCTCCTCGGACCCATAGCGCCCAATGTTAACTAATGCAGGATTGCGCTGCGGTCTTCGACCGCCTACCGCAATGGTGTACTACGCCAGCGCAGTTACCTCATATCCCCTTTTCCCACATTACAGGTCAGGCAGACGCCATTTCAGGGGGCCACATGGCATTAATTTTGACTGCGTCACACATATCTAGGCCTTGCTTAAACAATAATACAGCCATATGTCGATTTGAAAACATTTTACGATTAAGTTGTGTTTACGTACCTCATAGTTGGTTGACTCTCTGATCGTTGTTCTCCTCCATAGAGCACGTCCGCTGGGGCAGGTGAGGAGATGGCGGCATCCAATAGTGTACAGACCGCTGGTGGACATGTCGACAATGGAGGAGTGACATGTAATCATCACCTACAGACTTGATCGTACCACAATCCTGGAATTGTGTGCCCAGTTGGAGCCAGACCTGATGTCAGCTATCTGCCATCCCACAGGAATCCCCCTTCAAGTGCAGGTGCTGTCAGTACTCCATTTCCTTGCAAGTGGGTCTTTTCAAACAACAGTGGCCATAGCATCAGGGATGTCCCAGCCTATCTTTTCCAACGTGTTGTCCAGAGTGTTGTCTGCCCTGCTGAAACATATGCAGAGCTACATCGTTTTCCCTCAGGTGGAGGATTTGACTACAGTGAAAGGTGACTTCTATGCCCTGGGACATATCCCCAACATCATAGGTGCCATTGATGGGACACATGTGGCCTTGGTACCCCCCGCAGGAGTGAACAGGTGTACAGAAACCGGAAGAGTTACCATTCAATGAATGTGCAGATGGTGTGTTTGGCAGACCAGTACATCTCCCATGCGAATGTCAAATTTCCTGGCTCAGTACATGACGCTTACATTCTGAGGAATAGCAGCATCCCTTATGTGATGGGGCAACTCCAGAGGCACGAGTGTGGCTATTAGGTGAGGACATGGACCCAATACAGTGTGACTAGGTGTCTGGGTCTGGGGATGTCCCTAAGAGTTAGTGTGTGTCTAACAGTTGTCCCTCGCCATTTGCAGGTGACTCTGATTACCCCAACCTGTCATGGCTTCTGACCCCAGTGAGGAATCCCAGGGCAAGGGCAGAGGAATGCTAAAATGAGGCATATGGGCGAACTAGGAGGATTATAGAGAGGACCTTCGGCCTCCTGAAGGCCAAGTTCCGATGCCTCCATATGACAGGTGGTTCCCTATTCTACTCACCAAAGAAGGTGTGCCAGATCATCGTGGCCTGCTGTATGCTTCACAACTTGGCTTTGCAACAACAGGTGCCTTTTCTGCATGAGAATGGTCCAGATGGAGGTGTTGTGGCAGCTGCGGAGCCTGTGGACAGTGAAGACGAGGAAGCAGAAGAAGAGGACATAGACAACAGGAACACGGTGATCCAGCAATACTTCTAGTGAGACACAGGTAAGAAGACAACACTGCCTGCAACATCTGATTTAATTCTTCTACCTATCATCTGTCGGTCACTTTCACCCAGTGTATGGACCCTGAATTGTCACTTTGCCTTTCCATTTCACAGATGTGGGTCCCACTGTGTGAACTCTGCTATGTTACCTCATCGACTAGAGCTGTGTGACATAGGTATGTTGACAATAGAATGGACAGTGCTATTTTCCTCAGTTATTGCAAATACACATTTGTGAAAGCACAGACGGACTCCAGATTGTTTTGTGATTCAAGGGTGTTTATTTAAGTGCTAAATATTGGAGGGGGTTGTAAAATGGTCAGGGGTGATGGTGGAGGAATGTCCATGGTAGAGTCCAGTCTATTAGTCTCATAGGTGTATTGTCCAAAGGGGCATAGGAAGTGGAGCTGGGGCAGTTTATGTATGGACAGGGTGACAAGGTGGGACGGAAGGATGACAATCAGGGGGGTCTCATTTCTTGGCTGGGGTCTTGGCATTGTTCTCTGTCTTTGTCCTGGATCTCAGTGACTGTTTGCGGGATGGTTCTCCTTCTGCAGGAGGTGGGGTGCTGGTGTGGTGGTCGGTCCTGTGGCGGTGCCTCCTGTCCACTAGTGCCGGCGGAGGTGGTGGGCAGTTCATCGTCCAGGCTAGTGTCAGGGGCCCCTTGTTGTGCCACAGTGTCCCTCCTGGTGTTGACAAGTTCCTTCAGCACCCCTACAATGGTGCCCAGGGTGGAATTGATGGAATTGAGTTCCTCCCTGAACCCCAAATACTGTTCCTCCTGCAGCTGCTGGGTCTCCTGAAACTTGGCCAGTACCGTTGCCATCGTCTCCTGGGAATGATGGTATGCTCCCATGATGTTGGAGAGGGCCTCATGGAGAGTGATTTCCCTGGGCCTGTCCTCCCCCTGTCGCACAGCAGCCCTCCCAGTTCCCGTGTTTCCCTGGGCCTCTGTCCCCTGAATCGTGTGCCCACTACCACTGCCCCCAGGGCGCAGGTGTTGCTGTGTTAGCCTGGATTCCCTGTAGTGGTGGACACACTGCTGCTTAACGTGTCCTGGGGACAGAGGTATGGGCCCGCTGGGTGGGTGCTGTGCTGGTGTTTCCAGAGGGGGGAAGCTCTGTAGTGGCCTGTGCCAGTGTGAGGGGAACCGACTGTCCCGAGGTCCCAGATGGGCTGGGCTGGTCATCTTGATCCAGTTGGACAGAGCTGCTGTCATCACTGTGGGCCTCTTCTGTGGGTGGACTGGACATGTCTGGACCCTCCTGTCTGGTGACGTTGGGTAGGGGTCCTGCAGGGGGGTAAAAGCATGATTATTGCATCTGTGTGTGCCATGGTGTGAAATGGGTGGGTGACCCTGTACCCCAATGCATTCTTGAGTGGGACCTTGTGTGATAATGGTTTAGGGGGGTGTATGGGTATGTGCAGTGGACATGCTTTGGTGATGGGTGTCCATGCTTTGGTGTTACATGCAGGGCTTGGTTTGGGATGTGTGGTTTGTGATATTGGGACATATGTGAGGAGTTGGAGTGATGGGGGTGAGGGCGAGGGTGGGGGTATGTGATAGCATGCAGGTGGGTGGGGGATGAAGTAGTGAAAGATTTGACTTACCAAAGTCCATTCCTCCAGCTACTCCTGTGAGGCCCTCAGGGTGCAGTATAGCCACCAAGACCTGCTCCTCCCATGTTGTGAGTTCTGGGGGAGGAGGTGGGGATCTACCTCCAGTCCTCTGAACTGCAATCTGGTGTCTTGAGACCACGGAATGCACCTTCCCCCGTAGGTCGTTCCACCTCTTCCTGATGTCATCCCTAGTTCTTGGGTGCTGTCCCACTATGTTGACCCTGTCCACCATTCTTCGCCATAGCTTCATCTTCCTAGCTATGGTGGTGTGCTGCACCTGTGATCCGAATAGCTGTGGCTCTACCCGGATGATTCCTCCACCATGACCCTGAGCTCCTCCTCAGAAAACCGGGGGTGTCTTTGCGGTGCCACGGGGTGGTGTGGGTGATGTGTGGGGTGGTGTGTGTTGTGATGTGTGGGGTGATATTTAGAGGTGTGTTGTGTGAGGTGTGTGGATGTTGAGTGAGTGATGGTGTTGAGTGTCTGTGGATGCTATTGTTCTTTCTGGTGGTGTCTCTCTCTGGCCTTCTGTCGCAATTGTTGTCGCAAGGGTTTGTGGGTGATGTGGGTGTGTGTTTTATATTGTACTGGATGTGTGGGAGTGGTGTGTGTATGTGTATCAGGTGTGTGTATTTGGAATTGTCCAATTTGGATGTGTTTTGTAAGAGTGTGTGTATTTTGAGCGCGGCGGTGTGTACCGCCAATGGAATACCGCGGTTGAAAGACCGCTGCGTGGATTCGTGGGTCGTGATAGTGAGAGTATTCCTGTTGGCGTGACGGTGGAGGTTTTGTTATCGCCAGTTTATCACTGAACTTTGGTGTGGCGGACTTGTGTGGGTGTCTGGATTTTGGCGGATTCCGAGCTGTGGGTCATAATGGCTGTGGAGGAATTCAGCGGCGGTGTGTTGCCGGTCTTCTGCACGGTGGTAAGCGGCTTTTACCGCCAATGTTGTAATGACCCCCTCTATCTTTTACTTAAAACTGTTCTCTTCTTTCTAATGCAGTTCATAGAAACAGGTACTCTTTATTGTTATCCACAATTACTAAACAACCATTAACTCCCTTTAGTTTCCTTTCTAAATCTTTATGGTACAATACTCAAGTTAAAATTAACAATAGACCTATTTTTGGTGTGCTTGGGCATCTAAAAGTATTATATGGATCAAGCAACTTTTTGAGGGAAATATTCCTATCGCTTTTCCTCAATTTCAATGGAGAATTAAATACCCCTCCCCATTCCAAAATCACTTTACCCTCCTAATTAATCTGGTTCTAGATACTTTGTTTTCCACACAAACTGAACCTATTAACATTTCCCATTCTTCTCCATTAACTACTTTATTTGTCTCAACCCTTAAAGCTTCCACTATCTACAAGGTTTTATTATTTCCTAATATCTATCGAGCCAAGTCTAGATCTGAGCTTTTATGGGAAAAGGATCTGGGAGTTAATTGGGATGTTATCTTTTGGAATAAGAGTTGGGCACATGTTTATACAATGTCTATAACTGCTAATATCACACAAACTTTATTTTTTATTGACCACAGACTTCAATTTGCACCCCTTCAATGTTCGAAATTCTCATCCTCGAATTCACCTAAGTGCTGGGACTGTGACTTTCCCAAAATGGATTTAATGCATTTGATATTTTGGTGTTCTAGCATGTTTGCTTTCTGGCACAAAATATGGTCACAGCTGACTCATATATTTGCATTAAAACATACCTTTAATGTTCTACCTATTTTTTTAGGCACTTTGTCTAATGAATTATTTTATAATGCATCAGAGAATAAATTATTTTATATTTTCTTTCCTATTGCCTTTCAACAAATTCTGTATCATTGGGAATGTTCTTCTAAGCTCTCATACATGGTATGGTGGGAAAGTGTTTTATATTATCATAAACTTTATTTTTATATCAATGTTCTAAGGACAGAGGTGCTTCTATGTTATGGTTCCCCGTTTCATGGAATAGATATTGTTGCAGCTGAGACTGAATGCATATTGTCAGAGAATGTTCGCCCCATGAGCTTTTCTCTTTCTCATTTAAGTTTTAGCTTGACTCACTAAACTGTTTATGTTATCTTTTATTATATTGTTCAATTTTGAAATCTCTTTTAATCTGTTTCTAATATGAGGATATCGCTTTGCTCTTATTGATATTGATATGTTTAATGTTTCCTTTACCTCTCCTTCCCTGATTTGCCGTAGAATTTTTTTTAAAGACTTCAAATGTATTCTTCAATATTTTTGTTCATACTGTTTAATAATATGATATTTATGTTATAACTTTCTATGTGTTTCAATATATCTTAATAAAGTCATTTAAACATAAAAAGATTAGGTTCAAAATACCATCTATTATACTATCAAGGTATGATGTTTCTAAGTCGTTTTTCACCTTTTAACATTTTCCACATATGTCATAATTTATTAATTGTGTGTACATCATCAATGCACATATTCTACTAGGAATAATCAACTTACAATTTTGCAAGTGTTGGGAATGTCAAATTGAAAGGACTGCATCTACCATGATTGGTTGTTTTTGTATCTGGAAATTAGGTTTTCAATGTGATGATGGTCATTCTGTCTTTTTATCCATAAATGCGCATATGTCAAAATGCTAGGCATTTCTCAAACCCCATTTCATGCAATGAATAAACATTGGATTATTGTATTTAATTTTGTATGTTGTCACTTTCCTGTTATTTCATTGAAGCTACCTAATTTGTTTCACAAATCAACGTATGTTGACTGAAATAATTTATTTCATGTTGTGTGGTATGCAGAATGTAAGTTTTAATGATAGTAAGTGTACTTAGCAAAATGTATATGATGACCAATGACATTGATCCTAAAAAGTGTATATTAGTGTGAGTTTTAGCCTGCTAGACCTTGGAATTGTTTATTTCTCATTTCTTCTCTCTACTTGAATTGAATGTGTTGTATATTTTTGTACACTTTCTAAGTAATCTTTTTCTTTTCCGGACATCTCTTCAGATGTTTTTCATTTCAAGTTTTCATGTGTGTAATTTATAATTCAAAAAACACTGAAAGGTTTAATCATACTATTATTTGTTTTACTTTAGGTTGCTTCATTTGTAGCTCAAAAAATATTTGATGCACAATCCAGACTTTTACAATTTGTTTTTCCATAATTCATATTAGGTCCTACACCCAGAACATGTGACAACCATCTGCCACTGAGGATACCTCCACTCCAGACCAGGATCAAGCCTTCAGTATGGACTCCAGTGGCTGGCTGGTTCCATCTGATCTGTCTGAACAGACAGCATTAGTGAGTCTCACTCGTCCCACACCTACACCTCAAACCCCAGCAGTTGCAACACCTCAGTCAATTGATACCTCCATTTCCTGTGTCCAGAGGAAAATCACCCCAACCTTCTGCCCCTCAGTTATGGCTGCTGTTGAGCTAACAGATACTGCTACAGTGTATTGGAAGGATCGGCGGCCAAAAAATGGAGTGCTGCCATGATCAGTGTTATTGATATAGGACTACTATTATGAGGCAGAAGATCTGGCTCCAGTTCATGACATAAATCAAGAATAGTTTGCCTATCTGAATTCTTTGATAATATACCATTCGTCCATGGTGGCAAGGTCTGGAAATAGGGTAAAAATGTGAGGCTGTTATCATCTACCTTTCCCTGAGTTCACGTGTCTGCATGTAAGAAAAATGAGAAATATCTCTTTAAATGTGCAAACATTTCCTTGATAATTAATATACACGTATTTGTAAATTTCCATATGTTTTTGTGACATATCTGTATACAACATTTTTTAAGTGATGATGGAAATAAATGTAACATTTTTTAACATGTCTGATTTTTTTATAATAATTTGTAAATAATAAATGTTAAATGTATTATCTACACATTTTTTCTTTAAACTATTTTGACTGAAGTATAAAATAAACTGTGCCACTATCACATTTAACCACAATAATGCATTACCTTATACTGTTAACAAACAGTAATGCTTGAACTTTGAACATTTAAACAAACTAGCCACCATTTTGAGTGGTAGTGATGCACTTAACATTGAAAATTACACTGGTTCACAATCTAAAATGGCCAGAGGTGGAAGATGGCCGCATAGTCGGTGTAAAACTCCATGATGGACACAGCCATCGGCTAACGTGTGACAACAACATTCTAAAGCCTATGGATTTGTCTTTCTCTATTGACGAGCATGTACATCGTATACATATATGCAGCATATTGAAAAAAAATCACTTGTCTCCTAACACTTCAGCCAACAACACCTCTTCCTCTTTTGCTGCTGCTTCTGGCCTCTGTGACCTACAAAACCCGGCAAAGTAGGCAACAGGCTCCTTATTTATCATCAGAGGAGTTGGAATTGCTGACCATGTAGGTCTTATCCCTGTAACACCAGCTGTATGGGTCACCAGAGGAAAAGGTACATGTTTGTAAGCAAAAAAGTATTTCTAACTAGCTTGTCTTTTTTAAAACACAGGCTAAATTGTCCCTAATTGTCTGTAAATTGAAATGAACATTTATCTCGATGATTAAGGTAGCTATTCTTTTCAATTTACTCACATTTCAAAGTTTTCCATTTCCAAACTGCAAGCCACTTACTTCCAGTGGCAAGTAGTCACTGGGCCATATCTATAAGTGAAAAATACAGCCATATGTCGAAATGAGAGAAATGTAAAGTGCTGTAAACTAATTCAAGTCATGAATCTGTCTGCATAATAATGTTTTGGCCTTTACATTTATACCATTATCAGAACAATGAGTGTCTGTTTGTATTATATATGTAATGGTGCCACATATGGTGAAAGGTATGTCCTGTTCTGAAAGTAAATATGTCACAAACTCTCCGTTACCCATACAAATATATCCTATTCCTAAAAATATATGTTCATACATCACCAAAGACTGCACTCTCACTGACACACATGGCAGCCCTTTCATAGGGTCTTTAGTCATAGTATATGGTTCTAACCATAATGTCTGGCTCTTTGGACATTAGGGACTCCCAGCCAATGCAGTTGGGCATGGGTTTTGTGGTAATAATGAACAAGTTGTTTAGCCTTCAGTATCTTACAATAATTTGCAGTGATCAGAAGACAAGACAAGAGGTCACTTCAAATTTGTAGTCTCAAATAAAAAAAACGGTTTAAAAAAAGTGCTGTACTAACCTTTTAGGAATGCTTGTGACAGATTTATCAAAACATATGTCTAAAGATAACAACAATACCAGCCCTGACGTTGGTGTAAAACTACAGCAATAGCATGAACAGTGTTGGAATGGAAGTATGTTTGCTCTCTTCCCCTTGGTTCAAAAAGGCTCCTTTGAGCAAACGAGCTGACAAACTCACCTTGGGTGCACCTGTTTGCATTTGGAGTGGCACTGTGGCTGGGGAAGACTTCGGCAGCATACCAGCAATCCCAGATGGTGTTTCTCTTCTCTCTACTACTTCTGCTGTCTACTGATGAAGGGCTAATCCCAGAAACATGTGCCTAGAGAAAACAGCAATACCTGCACCAACTTTGGTGAAAAACTGCAGCAACTTTGAAGTAAGCATACTGCATTTACCAGAATGCAATGTGGTAAACAGTGCTGGGATGAGATTCAGTGTGCCTCCTCCCCCTTCTGTTATCAAAATTGTGTTACATCAGTACAAGGAAAAACTCACAAAGCATGTTTTTTTTGTATCCATACAGGTCAACGGTCATCAGAAAAAGACCATAGGAAAGGCCATTTCCAAGAAAGTGTGGGCACTGGGGGTCTACAAGTGATGCAGCATTCATTGTTGAAAGAGGTTGGAGGACCTACAACGTTGGACCAGGAAGTCATCAGAAGTCCAGGTTGGCCAGACCTCCCAAAGCGGGAAGCTTGTGTGCCGTACCCGACCCCGCTAATAGGCCGCATACTTACTATGCCTATCCCGAGCTTGATGGGTATTTGAGAGCCTAGCATTAGCATCAAAGGGATAAGTTTGGTTTTGAATTCCTATTGTTAGATAACATTATTGGTTACACAAACAAATTACGGCACAAACATAAAGTTTGACACACATCCAATGCACAGCCGATCAATCAATCAAAAAAAATTGTAGAGCGCGCTACTCACCCGTGAGTGTCTCAAGGCGCTGGGGGGAGGTAAATGAGGGGGGGGCAGGGAGGGTCACTGATCGAACAACCATGTCTTGAGGTTCTTTCTGAAGACCAGGAGGTCTTTGGTTTTGCGAAGGTCAGTGGCGAGGGAGTTCCAGGTTTTGGTGGCGAGGTAGGAGAAGGACCTGCCTCCTGTGGTGGTGCGTTGGATGCTGGGGACTGTGGCTAGGGCAAGGTCGGCTGATCTGAGGTTGCGTGTGGGAGTGTGGAAGTTCAGTCTTTTGTTGAGGTAGGTTGGGCCGGTGTTGTGGAGGGATTTGTGTGCGTGGATGAGGATCTTGAATGTGATTCTCTTGTCTATGGGGAGCCAGTGAAGGGATTTGAGGTGTGGTGAGATTCGTTCGTGGCTGGGTAGGCCAAGGACGAGGCGTGCGGCTGTGTTCTGGATTCTCTGGAGTTTGTGTTTGAGTTTGAGTGTGGTGCCGGCGTAGAGGGCGTTACCGTAGTCCAGTCTGCTGCTGATGAGTGCGTGGGTAACTGTCTTCCTGGTTTCTGGGGAATCCATTTGAAGGATTTTTTTAGAGTGCGGAGTGTGTGGAAGCAGGAGGAGGTTAGAGCATTGATTTGCTGTGTCATGGAGAGGGAGGGGTCTAGGATGATGCCGAGGTTGCGTGCGTGGTTTGCGGGGGTGGGTGCGGAGCCTAGGGCAGTGGGCCACCAGGAGTCGTACCATGTGGTTTTGTTGGGGCCGAAGATGATGATCTCGGTTTTGTTTGAGTTGAGCTTGAGGTGGTTAGTGGTCATCCAGTTGGCGGAGTCGAGGAGAGCAGTATGTAGGTTGGTTTTGGCGGTGGTGGGGTTGCGGGTGTGGGAGATGATGAGTTGGGAGTCATCTACATAGGAGAGGATAGTGATTCCGTGTGCTCGGAGGATGTTGGCTAGGGGGATTATGTAGATGTTGAATAGTGTGGTGGCTGTGGGAGGACTCTTGGGGGGACTCCGCAGGAGATCATGGTAGTATTGGAGTGGAAGGGTCTCTGGGTCCGGTCGGTGAGGAAGGAGGTGAGCCAGTCTAAGGCTTTGTGGCAAATTCCTATGTTGTGGAGGAGTGTGCGGAGTGTGTGGTGGCAGACGGTGTCAAAGGCTGCGGGGAGGTCTAGGAGAATGAGTGCAACGGTCTCGCCTTTGTCGACTTTGGTCCTGATGTTGTCAGTGCATGCGATGAGGGCGGGTTCCGTGCTGTGGCTTTTGCGGAACCCGGATTGTTAGAGGTCAAGAGTGTTGTTTGCTTCAAGGAAGTGGGATAGGCGGGCGTTGACTTATTTCTCTGCAACCTTGGTAGGGAAAGGGAGGAGGGAGATGGGGCGGTATTTGGAGAGGATCTCTGGGTCGTCTTGTTTTTTTTTTAGGAGAGCAGTCATTTGCGCATGCTTCCAGGGGTCTGGGTAGGTGGCGGAGTCGAAAGAGGAGTTGATTATGTTGTAGAGTATGGGGGCGATGGTTGGGCTAGCTTTGTTGTAGATGCGATGTGGGCAGGGGTCGGAGGGGGAACCGGAGTGAATGGAGTTCATGTTTTTTTCGGTTTCTTCATGTGTGGTGGGGGTCCAGGTGGAGAGTGTGGTAGGGGGTCATGAGTGGGGGTTGGGTTGGGTGAGTGAGGGGTGTGTGTAGTGGGTGTTTGTGGTATGAAGCTGTTGTGGATGTCCAGGATTTTGTGGAGGAAGTGGTGGAAAGGACGTCACATAGGGGCTGTGTGTGTGTGGGGTCTATGTTGCTGGCTTTGCGTTTGGCAAGTTCATTGATGATGGTGAAGAGTTCTTTGCTGTTTTGAGAGTTGTTGTCAAGGTGTCTCTTGTAGTGATCTCTTTTGGCGGTGCGTATGAGTTGGTGATGGGTGCGAATGGTGGTTTCGAGGGTGGAGAAGTTGGTTGTGGAAGGTTCTAGTCGCCATATTTTCTCAGCTTGGCAGCATTTGCGCTTGGAGTCTTGGAGTTCAGGGGTGAACCAATGGGGCGTTCTTGATGTTGCGGGTAGCAATGTGTTTTCTGAGGGGGGCTAGTGTGTCTGCGCAGGTAGTGATCCATTTGGAGAGGTTGTGTGCTCCTGTGTTGGGGTCGTTGGCGTGGGGGGGTTATGGGCCAGTTGGGAGTTTAGTCATTCTATGGGGATCTTGTCCCACATGCGGTAGGGTGTGGTGTGTTGATGGTAGTGTGTGGGGGGTTTGGTGAAGGAGAAGTGGACGCAGTGGTGGTCAGTCCAGAGGAGTTCGGTGGTGTGGGTGTAGGCTATGTGTTGGCTTGCGGTGAAAATTGCATCGAGCGTGTGTCCTGCTGAGTGGGTGGGTGCGGTGACCAGTTGTTTGAGTCCGAGGTTGGTGAGGTTGTCTATGAGGGAGGTAGTGTTGTGGTCTTGTAGGTTTTCTAAGTGAAAGTTGAAATCACCGATGATGATGTAGTCTGCGGAGGTGAGGGTATGTGAGCTGATGCTGTCGGCGATTGTGTCGCAGAAGGCGGGTGTGGTCCTGGTGGTCTGTAGATTAGTGTACCTCTGAGGGTGGAGTTGTTGTTAATGCGGATTAGGAAGTGCATGTGTTCAGTGTTGTTGATAGTGTCTTGGGAGCTGGTGGTGACTTTGATGGTGTCTCTGTGTAGGATGGCGATGCGTTGTGTGCGCGATGCTGTGTAGGCGGTCTTTGCGTTGGGGTTTGTATCCCTTGGGGGTGGCGATGGCTATGTCGGGTTCTGAGGAGAGGTTGGTCCAGGTTTCCGTGAGGAAGTCTATGTCCGGTGAGTGTGATGAGGTCCCAGAGTTCTATGGCATGTTTGTGAAGGGAGCGGATGTTGAAGAGCAGGCAGTTGAGGTAGTTGTGGTGGGTGGCGTTGGTGTGGTGAATGAGGGTGTTGTTGCAGGGTGTGTTCTGGTTGTGGGCTGGTGTGAGACGGGGTTGGTTGGTGGGGCAGGGCGGGTGAGTCTTGTGTTGGGGGTGTTGTGTTTGTTGAAGGTGGGGTCGCTATGGTTGGTGTGTGGTGTGAGGGATGAGGAGCAGGAGAAGTGACAGGTGTGGCAGGTGAAGGGGGGAGTGTGTGTGGGGCTAGATGGGGTGCATGTGGGGCGGGGTCCTGGGTTGAGAGAGTGGAGGGTGAGGGGGAGTAGGTGTGTCTGAGAGGGCCAGGGGGAATGGCGTTGGGCACGGTCTTGGCGCGGACGCGCGCATACGGGCTTGCCGGCGCAGCCGCGGCTGCCATAAGAGGAGGGGAGGGTGGGAGTGGCAGCTGGGAGGAGGGAGGGCTTGACGAATGAGAGGGCTGTGGGGGTGGGTCCGCAGGGGACGCAGCAGCCGGGAAAACAAGGAAAAAGAGGAAAAAGAGACGGTGAGGAGTCGGGGGAGGCGGGAGAGGACGCAGCTGCTGGGAAAACAAGGAAAAAGAGATGGTGAGGAGGAGGGAGAGGCGGGAGGGGCCGCAGGGGACGCAGCGGCGGGGAAAAAAGATACGGAGTGGAGGTGGCGCGTAAAGCGGAGCGGGGAGCGACCTGCGTGCTGAAGCAGGGTCAAAGGTTGCTCCCTGTTACCGCGCCACGGCTGCCTTAAGAGGAGGGGAGGGTGGGAGTGGCAGCTGGGAGGAGAAAGGGCTTGACGAATGAGAGGGCTGGGGGCTTGGGGCCACAGGGGACGCAGCGGCGGAGAAAACAAGGAAAAAGAGGAAAAAGAGATGGTGTGGAGGAGGGGGGAGGCGGGAGAGGCCGCAGGGGACGCAGCGGCGGGGAAAACAAGGAAAAAGAGACGGTGAGGAGGAGGGGGGAGGCGGGAGGGGCCGCAGGAGACACAGCGGCAGGGAAAACAAGGAAAAAGAGACAGTAAGGAGGAGGGGGCAGGTGGGAGGGGTCGCAGGGGACACAGTGGCAGGAAAAAAGGAGGAAAAAAGATACAGAGTGGAGGTGGCGCGGATGGCGGAGCGGGGAGCGACCTGCGTGCAGAAGCAAGGTCCAAGGTTGCTACCTGTTACCGTGCCGCGGCTGCCATAAGAGAAGGGGAAGGTGGGAGTGGCAGCTGGGAGGAGGGAGGGCTTGACGAGTGACAGGGCTGGGGGAGTGGGGTCGCAGGGGACACAGCGGCAGGGAAAACAATGAAAAAGTGGAAAAAGAGACAGTGAGGAGGAGGGGGGAGGCAGGAGGGGGCCACAGGGGATGCAGCGGCGTGGAAAACAAGGAAAAAGAGGAAAAAGAGACAGTGAGGAGGAGAGGGGAGGCAGGAGGGGCTGCAGGGGAGGCAGCGGCAGGGAAAACAAGGAAAAAGCGAAGGTGAGGAGGAGGGGCGAGGCGGGAGGGTTCGCAGGGGACGCAGCAGCGGGGAAAACAATGAAAAAGCGGAAAAAGAGACGGTGAGGAGGAGGGGGAGGTGGGAGGGGCTGCAGGGGATGCAGCGGCGAGGAAAACAAGGAAAAAGAGACAGTGAGGACGAGGTGGGAGGGGACGCAGGGGACGCAGCTGCGGGGAAAATAAGGAAAAAGAGGAAAAAGAGATGGTGAGGAGGAGGGGGGAGGTGGGATGGGCCGCAGTGGACACAGCGGCGGGGAAATCAAGGAAAAAGAGACGGTGAGGAGGAGGGGGGAGGCGGGAGGGGCTGCAGGGGACGCAGTGGCGGGGAAAACAAGGAAAAAGAGGAAAAAGAGACGGTGAGGAGGTGGGGGAGGCGGGAGGGGCCACAGGGGACGCAGCGGGTGGGAAAACAGGGAAAAAGAGACGGTGAGGAGGAGGGGGGAGGCGGGAGGGGCCGCAGAGAAAGCAGCCGCGGGGGAAAACAAGGAAAAAGAGACGGTGAGGAGGAGGTGGGAGGTGGGAGGGGCCGCAGGGGACGCAGCGGCGGGGAATAGAAGGAAAAAGAGATGGTGAGGAGGATGGGGGAGGCGGGAGGGGCTGCAGGGGATGCAGCAGCGGTGGAAACAAGGAAAAAGAGATGGTGAGGCGGAGGGGGGAAGCGGGAGGAGCCGCAGGGGACGCAGCGGCGGGGTAAAAGGAGGAAAAAAGATACAGAGTGGAGGTGGCGCGGATGGCGGAGCAGGGAGCGACCTGCCTGCAGAAGCAAAAAGAGTTCTGGAAGGTATACGTTTTGCACAAGGTGAATGGTGATGGGTTTTGTGTATTGATTTATAAAACATTTTACCACTAGACTTCTGATCACTACCAAAGGACTGTTTTGAGCAGACACATGCCTGGCTAAGAAAAAATATATACTTGGATTTTGTCCATGATATAGTTGACAGTTGAACTAAACAGACCACAGTTCATGATTGTGTCTGGTGTGGTGCTCCATCAGAGTTGTGAGGAGGTTATATTGGTCCCATTACATGGCATACAATGCACTTTTTAAACAGTGGATGTTCCACACCTCACACTTGTGAGTTGGTAGAATAAACAGTATTGAGCATGTGTTCCAAAATAATTAGGAACATGAGAATAATGGCAGCATTTTTTCGCAAAAACATTTAAAAATATGTTTTCAATTCATAATTCAAGACAATTAGGGCCGTATTTATACTTTTTGGCGCACAACTGCGCCAACGCAGTTGTGCGTCAAAAAATCTAACGCCGGCTAACGCCATTCCAAAGCGCCATGCGGGCGCCTTATTTATGGAATGACGTTAGCCGGCGGAGCTACCTGGTGTGCATCAAAAAAAATGACTTACACCAGGCAGCGCCGGCGTAGGGGAAAATGGAGCTTGGGCGCCAAAAAATGGGGCCAGTCAGGCTGAGGCAAAATTTTCGCCTCAACCCGATTAGCGCCATTTTTTTTTACTCCCAACCCCCATTTAAATGACTCCTGTCTTAGCAAAGACAGGAGTCATGCCCCCTTGCCCAATGGCCATGCCCAGGGGACTTATGTCCCCTGGGCATGGTCACTGGGCATAGTGGCATGTAGGGGGGCACAAATCAGGCCCCCCTATGCCACCCAAAAATAAAAATAAAATACTTACCTGAACTTACCTTAAGTTCCCTGGGATGGGTCCCTCCATCCTTGGGCGTCCTCCTGGGGTGGGCAAGGGTGGCAGGGGGTGTCCCTGGGGCATGGGATGGCACCTCTGGGCTCCTTCCGAGCCCACAGGTCCCTTAACGCCTGCCCACTCCCGGGCGTCCTTTTTGCCCGGGAGTGTAAATACAGCGCACATGCCTCGGAGTCATTTTTTAGATGGGAACGCCTACCTTGCATATCATTAAAGCAAGGAAGGTGTCCACGCTAAAAAATTACGCAAACTCCTAGATCTTTGGCGCTAGACGGGTCTAACGCCAAAGTATAAATATGGAGTTAGTTTTGCGTCGGATTTGCGTAAAAAAAAACGACGCAAATCCGGTGCAAACAGAGTATAAATATGCCCCTTAGTGTTCACAGTTGCAAACTAGCATGAAGCCTTACTTCTTCACAAATGTGCATTTAAGTCAGTCTTTTTTTACAAACATGAATTTGGTAGGCAAATATTATTAAATAAAACAGACAAGAATGTGTAAACAGTGGTGCCAGAGTAACACATACCCCAAAACAACATTTGTGTATCCTTTGTTATATCCATATGCTAAATTAATATTGATGGAAAAGAGATATTTAAGGGGCCTTTTGCAGTTGGAAAATGTACATAGTATAAAAGTTTCTTGCTACATCTTATTTTTTGTGACATGAGTTCACTGTTCAAACCAACCAATCTCTACCACTAAGAGGTGTTAAACAAATCCAGGAGAAATGTGAAACGTTTAAGAGAAATTATCAATTGGGATAATGACAAAATTACAAAATTGTGAGGAAATGCATCCTTAAGATGTTCCCTTCATGCATGGGGTAATGGTAACGTATGCCTAAGTTTGAAAACCTTGAAGCAGGTGAAATATGAAAATTTGGAAATATTTTTAAAAAACTTTTTTTTTAAAACCTCATGATCATTTTTCTTTGCACAGATCCAACAACAATGATGTATCTGTCTTTTCAGCATCTTCCAGAACAGGCAAAAGAGACATTGTCCATGAAGGCAGGGAAGCAGCTGGCCACAGCATTTTGGGTGGTGAGATCTTAGACACCGAGGGACACTGTGGCATGGAGGGTGAGGGGACTGGAACAGAGGCCACCTACTCATCATCTTCTTCGGATGCTTCCACAAACGACCATTCCCTAGTGGTGGTGGACCCTACAGGTCATTTACTATCCTTTTCCACCACCCATATTCCCACCTCTACCCTCCCTCTAGTTGCCCCACCAGTTGACCAAACCCCCCCACCCTTTTCCCCCAAACTTCGCTCAGTGAAGAAGCTATTGACCTGTTACACAGCATCTCTGTCGGCCACACAGTGACCGTGAATGGCATCCAGGGCCTTAGTTGTCAAATTCAACAAAGAGTTGCATTTCTAGATGCCTTTCATAGTTCTATGTCTGGCATGCAGAGATCAATTGAAAAAATAGCCTCTGCCCTAACTGCAGCCCCCCAACTGGTCAATTCTTGTGCCCCTACTCTAGTCCTTTTCTCAGCCCAAATCCCAACTCATACCCCAATCCCAAGCACCCTCACTTCTTTGCATCCACCCACTCCAACAGGTGCAAACAGTACACCCACACATAAACACCAACCCACAAAGTAACATAAACATACACCGATCCAAAATACACACACTACTGATACTACACCCACAGGCACCACACCCATCACCACAACTACCACACCAATCACCACGTTCACAAGCACCACAACAACCACCGTGCCCACCACCACACCCACACCCACAACCACACCATACACCACAACAGACTCAAGCACCAGCACCACAACCACACAAACAACAACCAGCACACCCACAATAGGAACAATAACCAACAGACCAACCACCCCCCCACATGCACCACAATATCCACCTCACCTACACACTCTTCCACACAACAGACTGACTCAAACACACACTTACATGCAAAACAACATCCACCAAAGCCAAATGCACACACTCAACCGAACAACAGACACCTTCCAAGAAACACACACCCAAACATACACCAGACACACATGCATCTGCAAAACATATAGACACATGCCCACCAGCCTCAACAGCACACTCATCCAAATGACACACTCACACAAAAACACACACAACAACACACACCAGATACAAATGCACACACTCACCGAACACCAAATACCTTCCGAGAGACACACACCCAAACATATACAACATGCCCCAGACCCAAAGGCAGATTAGACAGACACACACACATACAAATCACCCAATTTAGCTCCTCTAGATCACAAACCAATCCTCTCCTACCCCTTAAATCCCTTCTCCTACATCCGGTTTCACTTCTTACCTGTCCACGGCTCCTAGAAAACTGATACCCACCTCTCCCAAAAGGATCCTGGAGGTGCCTGCTCTGTGCCCTCCAGATGACACTTCTTGAGGAGGTTGTCCTTTGGCAGTGTAATTAGGAGGCACGTTTTGGACAAAAACCCAAACATTGATGCATAACAACATATAAAGGTGAATTTTCACAAAGTTTGTCCTGACACTATTTTGTAATGAAAAGTAATTGATTGATGCCAATGGTACTTATGAAAATGCCAGTAACATGAACTTATTCTAATTTATGAAATGAACAAAACAGGTTTTATTTTTGCAATATTTGTACAGTGCATATATTAGAGATGAACATTTGAAATGGACAGGGTCATCTTGATAACGGATACTTGCATCAAAATTAAACATGTTTATATTTTTTTAACTTGGTGTTTTTATTTAAAGCTGATGTGTTAATAATAAACGTATATGCATTACACATAAAAATACTTTAGAGGTAAAAGAAATTTAATAATATGCAGAAAATGTTCTAGGCAATGGGAACATGTGACAATAGACATATGAAATGTTTTAAGTTTAGAAGTGACACTGAATGTACATTTCTTGTAAACCCACTTGTTGCATTGTGTATTGCAAATACTGTTTGTATCTGATTTACGAGCTTAGGGAAAATGATTAAACACACCTGTATGGGCACATTTTGAATTTGGAATTTATGTGTCCTTTTTTGTAGATATCCATTAGCATGAAGACACGTTGGACCAAATTGGTAAATGTAAATAAAATATACAGGTGTGTTACTTTAAATTTCCAAAACTACCACATTCCACACATTTGCATTAGACATTATTATACTACTGCTTGCAAATATTTATAAAACATGCACAAGTATAGAAGTAATGTACAAAGACAATTCCAATGGTAACAGTTAAAAAAAAAAAAATTACTTTTGGTTCTGGTGACGAAGAGGTTGATTTTCATTGTAGTGCAGTAGTAGCAGCAAACGTAGGACTTGTTCTGGTTCATGGCAGCAAGGAAAGTGAATAGTAGAGAAAAGGTAAGTTTTCACCTTATGGGCCTTCAAATCCACCAGCTCAGGTGTGAATGTTTAGACACCACAGTTACATAGTCTGTGATGCACATCATGATTGGCCTGGCAGTAAATTTGCAGCCAGTCACTTTTGTCTATTACGCCATCAATGCAGATGTGAAATTCTGGTGGTTACGGTGGTTCGCTGACAGACCTTTGTCTATAGGCTCACCAGCGTCTAAATAAAGCAGACGGACCACCTAGTCAGTGGATGGATTATCTGACATAAAAACTATGGCAGGATGAGATCCACCAAGATCTAAATCAGGCCAGGAGTCCATGGGGTATATATGTTATGTTACATGTAGAGGAGAAGAGTATCCCAGAGAGGAGGAGGTCCAAATTGCCCGTTAGGGAAGGTAGGCCTTATCAACAGTTCACAACTGGGTCAGATCAACAGGTGTGCATACAAAAAGGAGACAGTACAAGATGACATGGTCAACAGGATTATAACTAATACAGGTCCAATGGGAAACTGTCCAAGAGCCACAGACAAATGTTACTGACTAGTTCTCCCCTGGAAATTGGTAAAGTCCACATCTTCTTCCTCTGATGTGTGTTGTGCCTCCCCTAGGGGTGGTGGTGTTTGTGCAGAAGGCATCCGAGGCACACACACATCAGGGGTTGAAGATGTGGCTCCCTTGTCCGCAGCAGCATTTGCCTGTCTCAAAAAGGAAGGCCGCACAGTGCTGAGAAGGGCCTGCTGGTTTGTTCACGTAGCAACAATGACATGGTGGAAGGCACCCATTGTTGTAATATAAGAGTGCTGCTTCTGCTCCATGGATTCAATGATGGAGTGTATAGCCCTCAGTGTGGTGATAACATCAGAAGGGCTGTTTTTCTTGCCTCTGCCTCATGACACCAGTGATGTCAGCCAGGTACTGTTCCAATCTATGGAGCAGTGGGTAGGTGCCTCTTATTGCCTCTGAGGTGTCCTTATTGGGACTGAGGCACCTACTGACTCCTTCTATGGTGCCTGCAATAGTCTCTATCCCCACATGCACTGCATTTTCCAGCTCATGCTGGACTCCTACCACCTGCTGTTGGAGGACAACTTGGGGGCCCTCACAGTACAGAGCTGGCCTTGGGCTAACAGATGGGGTATGTTCTGTGGTATGCAGTTCCTTAGGACACCCAGCATCGCTGTCAGTCCCTCCCACAAGTGGAGAAGGTGTTCCAATGTCCAGAAGTTGATGAAAGGTGTAATTATTAATGGGGGCAGAATGTCATTGCCAGCAGGTTGATCTTCCTAGACAGGCAGCAGGTCAGTGGGTGGTGTTTCTTCCTCTGAAATGAAATAGGGATATGTCAACGGTGACCTATGCTAGATGTTGAAATGAGTAATCTGGCTGACATACAGAATTTATTCTCATTCACTTTCAGTTCAACATTGATGTATAGGATATATGTGGCTTGATAGGAAGTGATGCAAAGTTGAAATGCAGTTGCCTTTTAGATGCATTGTTCCACAAACAGTGATTATTTTGTTAAAACCAAAATTGCAACACAATTACACTGCTTGCTGGCTTACCCGTAAGTTTAGATAAGGTCCACATATGCCTTGGTGATTATCTTTCTTTTTCATGATGTCTATACTGAATGTTTCATGTATTGACATCACTACTGTGCACATTGCACCAAGTCACCAGGGTGTCTGAATTCCATCTGGCCATTACTCAGCCCACAGCTCCTGGTAAAGTGATGTGGGTTTGGTCATGTATTTGAGTTAATTATGCAGTCTGCCTTTCACACAGTACGCCCTGGCAGTATGCCTTATTGTGCTGCCTTGCATGCACATTGAGCATTGATGTGGCCAAGGGCTCATAGTTGACATGCATCCACACAATTCTACATAGCTAGCAAACTTTCTACACTGCAGACATGTGTAAGGGCATGTACTTACAACTGTTGTGCTATTTGTGTATACTCATGGGATTTAATGAGACACACCCTTTGCTACATAGCTCAAAAGAGTAAGCACTGTGTACCAAGTCTTGTGGGATAGGCCCAGTCAAACTTGAGAGATTGCTATCACTGAAGCTCACCCCATTTCACCATTGCCAGAGTTGGTTATATGCAGAGTATCACACATTGTTTGACTCTGCTCTAATCACATGTACAACTACATGACTCCTCTGGCAATCCTCATTTTGGGCCAGGAGCTCCACATACTGTCACACACTGATGGAAGCCAGATCATACATTTGACTCTCAAGTGATGCCAACACAAACAATATGAGTTACCACATCCAAATGACCAACATGGTTGCCTCTAATTGAGAGCTATGAGTCATGCAGGAGGCTGGCTCTCTATATAGTGTTCAAAAAAGACATGCACTGTTCAACAAGTCCATGTAATTTGGACACACACACTGAAGAATAGCTCAAGGCCAACTTACAAAAATACTTCAGATTGTTATCATTTTCTTAAGACCAAGATCATCAATATACGGTAAGTACTTCTTTTGTCAAAGTTCAGAACATAAATGCTTATTGTGCGTAACTACAAACCACAGGAATTAATGGAAAAAGCTTTAAAAATGCAAAAAAAATGTGGCTGTGCTCTCACAAGTGTCACCTTCTATTTTCAGTTCAAAGCTGTTAAGATGTCCTGTGGGACAGCTGGAGAAGTTTGGGCGGTTCCTGGTTGAAGAGGGAGCAGCAGCTGAAAGTCTTGGAGCTGGTGCACAATGGAGAAGGGGACCACATAGAAACACACTGCACAGGTGGAATTGAAGGTTAGACTGGTGGGTCTCCTTGAAATGTAGAAGTTGCAAGGGGTTAAGGACCACTAGAGCACAGCTGGTTTGGCTTTGCGGGGACCAGGGAGGCTGGGTGCAGTGCAGATGGGTCAGCTAAGAGTTCTGCATCAGGGTGTCCTTGGAGCAAAGTACACTTGGAGGGTAGATTGAAGATCAGCAGGGCCACTATGGAAGGTGGTTCTTGGGTGCCCTGAAGTCCCTCAATTGGCGCTTGCTTCTGCTCCTTGGAGAGTCTTGAATGGACTTTGCTTTTGGGTGTCTGATGTTGGGGGGTCCAGTATCCAGTATCACGGGCAATAGGATGTTTCAGGCCCTGAGAGTCACAGTGCTACCAAACGTGGCACACTGGTAGGTTTTGTCCTTCGGGTCTGTCATGTGGACTTTGATCAGGCGGCTGGGTGCACTTCATTGGTCAGTGGCCGGTCAGTGAACTGTACTTCACTGGTTCCTTTCTTGCAGGTTGCAAGAGAGTGATACCTTCACTCTGAGGGAGGTTCTTGGAGAATTCAGAAGGCTGAAGGTGCTCTAGGGGTTTTTAGAGTCCTTCAGGTTTCCAGGCAACACCTCAGTGGTGATTGTCAAGTCCTAGGAGTAGCAGGCAGGGATTGGTGTCTTTTTATTCTTGCAGCAAGACTTCTGTTCTTGTGCCTCTGGTCTTCTTTGTTCCTGGTCTTCCTGTGTCCTTCTGATCTTCAGGTCTAGGCATGTCCATTAAATTCTGCATTTATTGGGCATTAGGGGGAGTACCTGGTAGTGGCCAAGGGGCCACCTACCTTAGGGTTGCTACACCCACTATGTGACCACTTCCTGTGGGTAGGGGTCATATCCCTAACCCCAATTGGCTATTTTTCTGCCATCCTTGATGGAAGAAAATGAAATGGATTGGTCACCTCACCTGCCACACCTGAGGATTGATGCAGTCTGAGGGCAGCCACTCCTCCCACTCTGGCCAAGCATTCCAGTGGGTTTCCCCACTCAAAAGTGGGGGTCATTGGGCAGCCAACTGCGTCTAGCAGCAGAAATGTGGGTCAGAAATTTAAAGGTGGTAAGGCTTTTGAAGCTGACTATTGGTACAGGATGCCTGCCTGGGGGAGTAGGTACAAAAACCTCCACCCAGGGAAGGCTTTGTGATCTGGCTCCTCAGAGCAGAGGTTTTCACCCCAGGAGTCCAGACTTCTGTCTGATGATGGCAGGCTGGATAAGACCAGACAGCAACCATGCCAGGGCTGTTAGGTTTTGCAGGGAGCACCTATAACATACCCTCTGGGTACACTTTATAATAAATCCCACACTGGCATCAGTGTGGGTTTGTTATTCTTAGTTGGTTGATACCAAACAACTCAATATTCAGATAGGCCATCATGTAGCTAGGGGACTGTTATTGACCAGTGTCCAGTACATGTATTTCCTATTACTTCACAGTACACTTACTATGTCTTAAGGTTTTGCAAAGACACAGTAGGGGCATATTTGCTCATGCACATGTATGCCCTCACATGCATTATATTGCAGCCTGCCTTAGGGCTGAAAGTCCTGCCAGAGGGGTGACTTACCTATATTGCAAGTATTATTTTTAGGCATGGCACTCTTGGTGAGTGCCATGTTGAGTTTTCAACTTTTAAATATACCTTGTCATGCACTTGAAATGCCAGTCTGCATGAGGCTGGTGTGGGGTCTCTCAGAGTGGCACAATTGCTGCAGCGGCTCCGTGTGTGCCTCTTCAGTACCCCTGCCCTAGGTTCCACGTGTACCATTTACTAGGGACTTACAAGGATGGCTGAAGTGTCAAACATAGTACAGTTTTGGGGAAAAGTATTTGACCCTAGGAACATGTTTAGCAGGGGCCCATGGCACTTACTATTCAAAACCACATCAGATTCCAGGCAAAAAGCAGAGGGTACTGCAACCAAAACCCAGCCTCCCAGGTCAAGCTGTAGCCCCCATTCCTGTAGTGATGATATTCAGTGACATGTACCTTCCCTGTTTTTCTTTCACAACTAGGCCCATACATCTCACCATCCATAAATCCTGCTCATGGTTGTGACAACCAGGCTCATCCTGTCACGTCACAATTCCCTGACGTCCTCCTGCTTTGACCTATATGACACAGTAAGAGAATTCTTCTTTCAGCTCCAACCTGACACGTGACACATCTTCACCCAGTTCCACATCATACGTAAGATGTAGCACACCTATGCCCTCTTCTATACTATCCTTTCCCAGCTGCAACACAAGTGTGAAACTATCGGACACAGCAGTGTGTATGTGTGTTGCTCAGGCTACCTTGCAGTAAATATGTCACTTCTCACCTCCTTGCTATTCAATGTCTCCTCATTCAGACACAGTTCCAGTTCAATATGCTCAGCCCCACCTACATTGCACTGCGGTACTAGGGGCCCACCGGACTCACACAAAATCGATTGTTAGAACAAACACACATGGTCCTCTGGTGTGCATCACTTGCATTCACCCCCACACCCAGTGTGAACATGTACATGACAAGACTTAGGTTGGTATCTACCATGACAAGCAACACCTATGTACTCTCACCATGCACATCAGGACAGATGCATGCAATGTAAATCATGCTAGTGACTATATATATGGGTCTGCACATGTTCCTATGTGGTGATACTTCACATGCCTTACACCTGACTCCCTGCTCAGGTGAGGAGTTTATCCTCTGACAATACCAAACCATTCCATTGTTTTGCAGTCCACATTTGGCTGCATGGTCCCAAGACAGACACAGTAGCCTCATGGAACAAGGGTGTCTGTGCTGGTGCCAGGCTGAGGAAATGGCCCCAGCACAGGGGAAAAGGATAAATATGGTAAATTCTTGCCCTTTCACTTTGGCATAAGGCAACGCAGCAACGCGACCTGCTGCGTTGCTATATGCCAAATTCCCAATAATTAGGTCATTAGCATGGTGCACTGCAGATCTTGACATACTTAGTCCCATATAGCCACTTAGCCTGTAGGTCTTGTTGTCCTCATAGGCTGCACTGTCAAGTCCTTCCACTCCTGCCACCAACTCTGCTGGGATGACTAATGTCACCTGCTCCTTCAAGGAGATCAGATCTGCTCCTCCAGGTCCTCAGGTCCTCCTCCTCCAGTCCGCATGGCTGCCTTCAGGTTGTTGGTGAGTTTCTCATTGATCCTCTGCTTATAATTGCGCTAGCGCTTCTTCAACTCTGACACTGTCTTTTTAGCTTGCTCAACACTGTTAATGTTATCCACTATGGACTGCAAAATGGCCTCATTCTTCCCTATTGGCAGTTTCGAAGTGACAAAGGGTTGATGTTCATATATTTTCACCTCTGAAACGAGTATTTTATTCCTCTCTCACTAAAATTACTCTTCTCCTGTGGGTCTGTCTGTACATCCTGGCTGGGGTTGTTGTGGTTGCTGCCCTGACTGCTGCTGCCACCTGTCACCTGCTCCATATTTCTCTTTTGAGGTACAGGGAAATCTTGTTTCAAATGTGCCACTTTTTGAAGTTTTTTTGACATATGACACACTCCAATGTGATGCAAAGCTGGTTTGCATCACTTTGTGTGCTGCAGAGCAGCCTTGCATCACTTTTGCTGCAGATGCATCAGTTTTCTCTACGAAGCCGTCCCACGGATACGTCATTTCTTTTGATGCACCATGGGATCTCACGCCCTGGTGTGTTGTACTGTAAATACAGCGCATCCATGGCATTGAAAACTGTTGTATCGCAGTGCAACGTTTTCTGTCCCATCACTGCCTTACCGCAGCGATGCGTCTGTTTTCATAAATATGCCTCTTAAAATAACAGCCTGATCATCAATGTATTTAACATTCAACTTCCACAAACTGGTAAAAGTAGAAAAAGCATCCAAAGGAATGCTTTGAATATCACCTGAACTTTACCTGAGATTTGCTTAATTTTTGCGACATTTTAATCATGAAATTCATTTATTTTTACTTTATTCTTATGTATTTTGTTGTGTTTCTTAACTGTGATTGTTTGATGTTCTAGTTTGTAGATCATGCACACTTTTTTGCGGAAGGCTTTGCTGCAAAAAAAACACCCTAGGCACGCCTGTGGAAAAGATTATTGTCTCTTGCAGTGCTCATTCCGTGCAATGTAGGGCTTGTATGAATAGAAATGTATCGGGCTGTCTTTGATTCTCGGTTCATCTTTGATTCTTTTTTAGTGGTTGATAAAATGATTCCAGCTCGGAATAACAATCCATGTGTTTTCCAACGATGCAAGAATGATATGATATAACGCCCATCTGCAGTTAATTTCAGATCAATACAAACGTGTTGCTATAAGTAAAATATATCTGGCATTCAGAAGCATAGACATGCTGAATGCATAATATGATCTCTCTGGGACTGCACTGAAATGTTTCCGAGTAGCTAAGCGCCCAGATGCAAGCAGTGACCTATAGAGTGCTTACAAAGTGGTTGTGTCATGAACATATTTACTTTATGATGAAGTACGATAACATGTGATGTTAACATGCTGCAATTTAGGGTCCCGTGGAGAGCAGATGCATGGGAGCACTGGAGACGGGGGAAGTGACATGACAGGAGAGGGATTGGTTGGGGTCTAGGTTGGGGAGGGTCTAAGGGTGGGGTAGATAGAGGGATTAGTAACAGGGGAACGACCTCTTCCGTGACAGCCTGCCGCGCTGCTGAGAATTTGGCCGTGGAGGTTAGTGTAGGAAAGATATGTTGGGCTGGTTTTTTGATCGGGCAAACACATGGGTGATTTTACCCAGGGAGGATCAAATACACTCGCTTCCCGAGCACCCAAATGAAAAGAGAATTGGTTGGCGGTGGTGCTCATGTTTTTGGTGCCACTCCGGATTAGTGCAATGGTGGCAGATCTGCCCCGTGCTGCCGTTTTCTATTACCATGAAGCTTTGTGGCTCTGCGAACGGGGAGTGTGCAGCACTCCTACACCAGGATCCTTTACTCTGCACCCTTGTGTGATCACTACCTCGGGTCTCGAATCTCGATGCCGAGATGAAACTATTCCGATCACTTCACTAATTTATATCCTCTCAACCACCAGCCTCTTTGTATGTAAAGGAACACTAGCCTGAAAGGGCCTGCAGGGCCAGGGATAAGTGAATCGCATGTCTGATTTCTCCTTCGGCAGAGTTAATCTTAGTAACAGTGGAATATAGCGCTAATTCAAACAATTGTAATTGATAGCCAGCAGGGCAGATCTGCTCAGGCCCGAATAAGTGCGGCGAATAGATGGCTGGGGAGGCGGAGATGCAGCGTCTGCCCCCACTTACTGCAGTTGTGGCTCCGCATAGGGCCGCGGGCTGCAGGTGGAGCAGGGGGTGGAAGGGCCCGGGGTTTTCTTGGCCAGGCATGCTGGCCAGGGCAGTGTCAGCAGCGTGGGACATGACACCACCTTCTGAGCAGGGCCCAGACGCAGGGAGTGGTGGGAGGGGAGCATGGAAGGGGCGGCAAAGCCCAGCCCCAGACTTCTCAGGGCGTGTAGGGGTGCTGGCGGGCTCATGGCAGGCAAGGAATAGAGGTAAGTCGGTGGCTCAGGGCCAGGTTTACCACAAGAGTCCTCAGCGGGCAATTAAGGGGGCGTGGAGAAGCATACTAGTGTGGGGTGACTCCTGGGTGAGCAAGCCAATGGCTGGGGGAAGGGCCATGGGGGAGACAGCAGCACCAGTGGTAGTCGGGTCTTGGTCTATAGTGGATAGAGGCCATGATTCAGGAGCCAGTAGGGGGGTTTCGGATACTGAAAGGAGGTGGGCTCAGCTATGCGGGTGGAGGTGACAGAGAGGCAACTGCAAAGGAGGGTGGGGGGGGCGTGGCACTGGACAGGGAGGAGCCTGGGACTAGCTAGAGCAGTGTAGTCAGGGGGCCACAAGGGGATCACAGTAAAAGGCAGCAGGCTAGAGCAGCCAAAAGGGCAGGCAGCGTATGGGGCGCACGTGGCACACATGGCCATGCAAAACGCAGAGAGTCAAAGTCAGTGGTGAAGGCTGGAAAAAAGGTGGTGAAGCCAACGGGGCACAACACGGCCCCTGGACTTTGGTCTGAAGAACTAGAGGGGTCTCCGGTGGCCTTCTCTACAATGTGTGAAAGTGGTTACCACACATATGGCACACACCATGAGGGGTAAGGAGCTTGGGAGTTGCGTGATGTGACATATGCTGAGGGTGCGGAGGACACATGTGTGCTGACAGACGAGTATGTGTGGCACTTGATTATGAGGTGGTTTTGGAGATTGGGAGGAATGGGAGATCCACGAGCGTGTGGTGACTTTAGAAGAAGGAAGGGGAAGGAGCGCAAGAGTGGCGCAGCATCTCTTTTCAGTAAATACTTTGTAGATTTTCAGGTTGGGCATATGGAGTTTTACACGAGAAGGGAACCACGGTCGCAAGTCAGTGGCAGACGCAGGAGTACGGGCACAGGTGGTGCAAGATAAGGATAAATAGTGGTCCGTTGGAGTATTTTGCTGAGTAGTCACGGTGCCCTGCATGGCAAATCCTTGGAATGGGTGATGACTCCATACACGGAGTGCCTGGTACAGGTGAGGCATGGAGTCGAAGGGCCTGGGTGGGGAGGGAGAGATGAAATAAGAAGGGGAGACTGAGGGTGAGGATAAGGAGACGGGGACACAGGATGAGGCTCCCTTGTATTGCTTAGCAAGGCCTCTTGGTTTCTCACGTTGCGGAGCAAACTAAGGCCAGGAATTGGGGAAGCAGGAAGGAGTCGACAGTTTCAGGCTGCTTCACAAGGACTCAAGTTTTTTCAGCCACGTCCGACCCAAAAAGGGGGGCAGTGTATTCTCATAAACGACCTCAGATGCCTGGTACAGCAGCCTGCTGGAAATGTAGCAAGGGTTTTTTGTCCCACACATCAGTGCACTTTCGATATTGAGTGTTCAAACTGTGGGGGAAAACACCTGGTCGCGGGTAAGATGGGTATGCTCAATGCTTCTCCCTGCCCAGCACTGCTGAACAGCAGAGGGCAAGAAGGGATAGAGGGGGATGGGGAGAAGCTGGGCTACGAGGCTCCTACGCCAATTTGGTGGAGGAGGAAAAAAGAATACGAAAATAAATTGCTACCATGGCTGCGCATGTATCCAGGTACGGTCATGGCGTGCAAGCTTAGGTGGGGGCTACAAAGTCGGTTTCATTGTGGGACACCAAGGCCGTGTATGTGGCGTTGGGCTGACAGTTTGCGGTCTGCACCAGAAATGGCAGGTGTGTTGGCGACTGAGTGCACAAAGAAGTGGCAAGGGGCAAACATGGTGGGGACATGTTATGAGTGACAGTGGCGTTTTTGATGATTCCACCTATGAGGGGGGAGTGCCTTAAAAAAAAATACACATTTCACCCTTATACATCACTTGTCATGGATGGCGGGACGTCAGTGAATGACTTCATCACGCTGGCAGGTATGCAAGTGGTGTATGCGTTGGTGGATGATGCTATTCAGCTCATTCGAAAGTGTGAGAGAGGTGCTGAATTGGCCAAAGGTGACAGTTGAAGAAGCAATTTGATTTGACTATATTGAGGAACTTTTACATTGGGGGCAATAAATGTGGACGGGGTGCTGCCCATGGGGTTGCGATCCCTTGTGATTTGTTCCAAGCTTGCGGTACATTTCCATGAAGGGAGTGGGCACCGGACGGTGCCGCACTAGCTAGACAACTTCTTTTTTTAGGGAAATAAATGGTTTCAGGGTAGTGGGGTACGGCTTTGCCATTTTTTGAGCGGCTCGCAGGGAGGTTTGGTGTTTCCGTTGGCTCCTGTACAGACAGAGGATACCAGAGGTATATTGACAATTTAAGAATCGAGCTGGACACAGTGGCCTTCAAGGCAAGACTGCCACAAGGCAAGGTAAAAGAGATTTCTGACCTTTATGTGGTGGAGCGAGTTGCTGCGATCAATTCAATGGCCCATGGCATACAGGCTATTGGGTTTCCTCAAACATTTGCATGCCGGGTGGTGCAAGGGTGCAGGAAATTTTTTAAGCAAGGAGGGAGTTGCGATAGCAGGTGCATACTTTTCACTTCACAGGGGGCATGAGGGAGGACATACGGATGTGGGACATGTTTCTTTTATGGTTTTAAACAGGGTCAATGGCTTTTTGGGATAGAGGATACTGTAGGGCAGGTGCTGATATCGTCGGATGTGACAGGGGTCACTGGATTCAGCCTTTTTGGGGATGGACAGTAGAGCACAGCAGCATGGATGGAGCCATGATTGACACAAGGCAGGAGTATTGTGTTCCGGGAATGTTTCCACTGCTTGTGGCTTGGAAATTGTAGGGAGATGGGTTGGTGACACAAACCATTCATTTTTGCATGTGGACAAGCTGACAGTAGTGGAATTAGTGAACAGACAGAAGGCAGAGTACCTTAGGGTACTGCGGCTGCTGCGGAATGTCATGCTTTGGTGTTTAACCTCACATTGGGGCAAACTATTCAGTTGCAGAGTCCCTGTATCATTTGCAGTGGCAACATTTTTTGGGAGCTTGGCATGGTTTTTTGTGGTTGCAAATGGCCTAATTCTGTGAATTAGGCCATTTGTGACCAGGAAAAACATTGTACATCTGTCCATATGTTCCTTAAGACAGATAATAGGGGTCCAATTAACATAAAACACCTCTGAAATCACTTTGCCCCAGATTATGACACCAAATACTGCCCGAGATTTACCTGACAGAACTTGCCGGATTGACATATTGCTGCAACCTCCAGTCCCAGGCTGAATGCTGATAACAATCTGAGAGGAGAAGAGTTGAGCCCAATTTTGTTTTTGGAAGAGTTCATCAATCCTCCGAATACAGATTTACAATCAACCAAGACATCTAATAACAGGATATTTAATTATTATCAGATGCATTTTGAACCAGAGAATAGATCGTTTTCCATTGCACATTTCCCACTTCCTCCACCTTCTGTTTTAACATACTCAATTTCTATTGCACATTTTACAAGAGCCTGAAGTTCTTCATACATTATAGAATTCAAAAACATTCTGTCTCTTACAGACAAAGGATAGATAATCTCCTAATCCAAAAGCCTCCCATAATCGCTGAAATGTAGTCTAGGATCCAGATCTAAATGCATATCATTGTTCTAGTTCCTTAACACTGAACATTTTGCCTCACCATTGTTGGTATGTTGGGGTTCATTTAGATCGCCAGTTTTCCAGAACTATTGACCAGGCTACTATGGCTATATTAAACATTTTAGTTTTTTTGCAAGAAGGTAGTCTGGGCATAAGGAGAATACCACAGTACTGCTGTATAGGTATCAACTGGTTGGGTCAACAGCAAAATGTGAAAAACAGTTTTTAGAAATGGGGTCTTTGGTTGGCAGTCAGGTTACTCCCTGTCCAAGCAAGGACCCTCACTCTAGTCAGGGTAAAGGAAAATCACCCTCAGTTAACCCCCACTCAACCCCTTGGTAACTTGGCACAAGCAGGCAGGCTTAACTTCAGAGTCTAGGTGTAAAGTTTTTGTACCAACACACACAGTAACTTAGTGAAAACACTACAAAATGACACAACACAGGTTTAGAAAAATAGGTAATATTTATCTAAACAAAACAAGACCAAAACAACAAAAATCCACCATACACAAGTCAAGTTCTGAATTAAAAAAAGCAAAAAGAGACTTAAATCCTTAGAAAACAGTGCTAACTCTGTTAGCGTGAAAAAGTACCTGGGTTGCATCAAAATAACACCGCACGGGCATGTGTGCATCAGAAAAGGGCAGAGAAACATGGATTTCTCACTCGCAAGTGAGACCATGCGTCTTTCCTCCTCCGGTCAGATCAACATCTATAATTTTTCCTCTCCGCAGGACAGCGATGCTTCGATCGGGACAGGCACCTCAAGTCCGGACAGGCTTTGCGTTGTTTTTCCGTACCCAGCGAGGTTTGCGTCGAAAATCCTGCCGCATGGTATCCGAAAAGTCACACTTTGTGGGTTGCGATGTTATCAGCCTCCGTCAGCGGGTGTTGTGCATTATTTCTCCAGCCGAGTGTCGATCTTCCTACTGATACAGGTGGAGTGTTGATTTCCACCACGAAGCCGGCGGCGTGTCATTTCTCAGCCGTGTCTTGGATGATGCAGCAAAATTTGCCCTGCACGTCGGTCTGTGCAATAATTTCAGTCTTGGTCTGCCAGCATCATCCTTCAAGGCCCCAGGAACTGGATAAGGCACCACTTGGCCGGGAAGGAGTCTCAGCATAGAGTCCAGATGCTGGCAGGGGAAGTATTTGATGGCCCTGAGACTTCAACAACAGGAGGCAAGCTCAGGAAAGGCCCTTGGAGATTTCTTCTCAAGCAGGAATGCATAACAAACTCCAGTCGTTGTCCCCTTGCACAGGCAGAAGCAGCAACTGCAGGATAGCTCCACAAAGCACAGTCACAGGCAGGGCAGCACTTTTCCTCAGTTCTTCTCCAGGCAGAGGTTCCTCTTGATTTCCAGAAGTGATCTAATTTTCAGGGGTTTGGGTGCTCTTCTTCTACCCATTTTGCCCATTGAAGTAGGCCTACTTAAAAAGAAAGTCTCCCTAGTTTGCGAGATGCTGCCTTGCCCAGGCCAGGCCCCAGACACACACCAGGGGGTTGGAGACTTCATTGTGTGAGTTCAGGCACAGCCCTTTCAAGTGTAAGTGACCACTCCTCATCTCCCTCCTAGCACAGATGGCTCATCAGGATATGCAGGCTACACCCCAGCTCCCTTTGTGTCACTGTCTAGAGAGAGGTGCAAACAGCCCAACTGTCAAACTGACCCGGACAGGGAATCCACAAACAGGCAGAGTCACAGAATGGTTTAAACAAGAAAATGCCTAATTTCTGAAAGTGGCATTTTCAAACACACAATCTCAAAACTAACTTTACTAAAAGATATAGGGGGTCATTATAACCCTGGCGGACGGTATTAAAGGTGCGGTAATACCGCAAACAGGCCGGCGGCCAAAAAAAGGGAATCATGACCCTGGCGAAAACCGCCAACAAAGACAGCCACTTTAACACACCGCCCACCACGGCGGTACAGACAAGCAGCACGGCAGTCACTGCCAACAGACAGGCGGAAGACAATGTACCACCCATAGTATCACAACCCGCCAATCCGCCACCTTTTCTGGGGCGGAATCACCGTGGATAAAAACACGACGGAAACAGTTTCTGCAATGGGAAAACACTCACCTGAACACATCCCACGAGTAAGGAGGACTCCATGGATCCGGAATTACAAATCCTACCGGCGCTTGTATTCCTACTCATCTACGAAGAGCAACGCCGGCGCCGGCGAAGACAACGGTGAGTACTGCACCTACGACATAGGGGAGGGGGGAGGCAAAAGTCAGGGACACACACACGCAACACCCCCACCCCCACCCTCGCATATTACAACACACACACCAGTGCATTCACAAACATCACAGTAACAACCCACAACCCCCCCGGAAGAATGCAAAGACAAAACGAAATCAGTTCAAACATTGTAATGTTTCAATATACATGTCTCAAATATATACAGATATATTATAAAATCATTCAAAAGTATATACATTACGAGAATTAGTGCAGATATGCACATATCAATGTCCGTGCACCACTAGTCCAAAAATGCATGGGCGAGGCCCACACAAGATACCTGTCCACAAACAGAGAGAACACTGCCGGGGCATCAGAGAGAAATACAACAGGCACCTCAGAGGGAAGGGAAGGGGGGCACCTCAGCCGGATGAGTGCAAAGCCAGATCCACGACGGGGCTCCATGCCCATTGATGTATCCTGGGGAGGGCAAAGCCACAGTCTCTCAAGTCTCTACAGTGGGTGGTTTGCCCACTGTACCATCCTGGGGAGTGCAAAGCCACAGTCTCTCAAGTCTCTACAGTGGGTGGTTTGCCCACTGTACCATCCTGGGGAGTACAAAGCCACAGTCTCTCAAGTCTCTACAGTGGGTGGTTTGCCCACTGTACCATCCTGGGGAGTGCAAAGCCACAGTCTCTCAAGTCTCTACAGTGGGTGGTTTGTCAACTGTACCATCCTGGGGAGTGCAAAGCCACAGTCTCTCAAGTAGATAACAGCCACCACTGGTTCTGGAGGGGGACTGGTGCCCAGACTGGATTAGTCTCCCCGTGACAGTTCCTGTCCCGTCACTGTCCCAGCTGCACATGGGATAACGATGCTTGATGTGGCGGTCTTTTCCTTCTTCAGCGGTGCATGCCCTGTTCAGCGGTGCTTTGCCATGGAGGTCTCTGGACTATTCAGCAGTGCTTTGCCATGGCAGTGTCTGGACTGTTTAGCGGTGCTTTGCCATGGCGGTTCTGGATTGTTCAGCGGTGCTTTGCCATGGCGGTCTCTGGACTGTTCAGCGGTGCTTTGCCATGGCGGTTCAGGACTGTTCAGCGGTGCTTAGCCATGGCGGTGTCTGGACTGTTCAGCAGTGCTTTGCCATGGCGGTTCTGGACTGTTCAGCGGTGCTTTGCCATGGCGATGTCTGGACTGTTCAGCTGTGCTTTGCCATGGCGGTTCTGGACTGTTCAGCGGTGCTTTGCCATGGCGGTGTCTGGACTGTTCAGCAGTGCTTAGCCATGGCGGTTCTGGACTGGGCATTGGTGTGTGGCATGATGTTTTCTGGACTGGGCATTGGTGTGTGGCATGACGTTCTCTGGACTGGGCATTGGTGTGTGGCATGACGTTCTCTGGACCGGGCATTGGTGTGTGGCATGACGTTCTCTGGACTGGGCATTGGTGTGTGGCATGATGGTCCCTCATTGCCCAGCGCGGCTGTGGCTGCCTGGGCCCTCCTGGGCAATGACTCTGGCGGTGGTCTCCGGACCAGTGACGATACTTGGGTCCTCCTGGGCACTGACTCCGGCGGTGGCGGTGGTCTCCTGACCAGTGACGATACTTGGGCCCTCCTGGGCACTGATTCCGGCGGTGGTCTCCTGACCAGTGACGATACTTGGGCCCTCCTGGGCAATGACTCTGGTGGTGGCGGTGGTCTCCTGACCAGTGACGATACTTGGGCCCTCCTGGGCAATGACTCCGGCGGTGGTCTCCTGACCAGTGACGATACGTGGGCCCTCCTGGGCAATGACTCTGTCGGTGGTCTCCGGACCAGTGACGACGGTGCTGGCGGTGGCATCCTGGCCGCCGGGAAGGATGTCGCCCTTCTCCGCCGTGATGCTCACACCAGGCTGTGCAGACTTCTTCTGGCCCTTCCCCACCTTTAGAGGAGTCACAGCTGACTCTGCAATCCCCCTGGGACCCCTGTGAGTTGTTTTGCCTCCAGGAGTCTTCACACGGTCCCGTCGGCCACTTTCCAACTTCAGAGCCTTTACAGGGGGTGGACTGGCAGTGCCTTGGCTCTGGGTCACACTGCCTGCCCTGGTGGCCGGTGCACTCCACACACCTTGAACACGCACCACTGGTACTGGAGGCTTTTTGGCTGAGGTGTTACAACGGGACTGATGAATTGGAGGTGGGTGGGGGCAAAAAGGTCAACTTTGCAGAGGGACAGTTTCTGACGAACACTGGGATGGGTAGTTGGAGGGGGTCTGGGAGTGGAGGAAGAGGAGGTGGTTGTAGGAGGTGTCACTTTAGGTGTTTTGGGTGCAGGTGCAGGTACTGGAGGCTGTCGTGAGGTGGATGGATGTTGGGTGTGTGGGTTCCCGCGTTTGTGTACTTTGGGAGGGGGCGTCACAGACACACTGGGAGAGGACACAGGGGACGTGTAAATGGGAGTGGAGGTGGAGAGTGCAGGTGAGCGGGGTGTGGTGCTGGGTGTTCTGGTGCGAGTCCTGGTGCCTGTAGATGTAGTGCATGCAGGGGAGAGTGTAGACGAGACTGGGAGGGAGGAGGGAGACGACGAGGAGGGGAACACAGTGGAGGCAGTGGATGTTGCTGTGCCTGCATGTGGGTGATGCTTGTGTGTGTGCCTGTGGGTTGTATGGTGCCTATGTTTGCCTGAGCTACTTTTGTGTGTTGATGTGTGTGCATGCTGGTCTTATGGTGTGTTTGGGATAGGCTGGGGTACAGGGGATTGGGTCTGGGTGGAGGAGGTTGGAGGGGGGAGGCTAGACACAGGGACAATGGCTGCCATCAGTGCTGAGGCCAGAGATTGCATGGTTCGCTGAAGGACAGCCTGAATGAATGCCCTCCAGGAATGCATTACCGTGTTGCAACTCCCTTTCTACACCCTGGATGGCATTCACATTGGTAGACTGCCCAACAGTGAGTGACCTGAGGAGGGCAATGGCCTCCTCACTGAGGGCAGCAGGGGTGACAGGGGCAGGGCCTGAGGGGCCTGGGGCGAAGGTGATGCCCACCCTCCTGGGTGAGCGGACACGGGGCGAACGCTGAGGGGCTGCTGGGAGGGCAGTGCTGGTAGGGGAGGTGGCGGCTGTACCTGTAGAAGAGGGGCGCACAGATGGTGCCGCCAGCACAAGGGAGCTCCCATCGGTGGCCGAGTCCGTGTCGCTGGTTGGTGATCTGGTGGCTGACGTGAAGCTTCCCTCGCCCTCCGTCCCACTGGTGCATTCTGAGTCCGTGGTGTGGCCCTCTGTGGCCATGTGGGATGCAGCTCCCTCGTGCTCCGGTGCCACTGTACCTCCGCCTGATGATGCTGATGCACAAAAGAACAGGGAGAGGAGAAAAAGGGGGGGGGGGAGACAGAAGAAAGACAGGTTGAGTGCATGGCATACCGCTACCGTTGGCGGACAATACAGACACAGCAGCCCCCTGCACTACGCCGTGCTCCTGGCCTCTACAGATGCAATTTCTGGGATCTGGCCTACATGGCTATGGTGGACTTCTGCACACATGGATGCCACAGGGGCATGTATACCTGTACTTGGCACTCTACTGCGGTGGGGTAGAGTGCCACATGGCCTGCATTACGGAGGGGCCTAGCCTACGTATTTCTGCCTGGCCTAGGTACACCCACAGGCCTCCTCCCCCACCCAGACCCCTCCACTGCGCGCAAAGCCCACAGAATGAGAGTGTACTCACTCCCTTGTGTCTGCCTCAAGCGCCCATCCAACTCAGGGTATGCCACCGCCAGGATCCGGAACATCAGGGGGGTCATGGTGCGACGGGCACCCCTCCCACGTTGGGAGGCCATCCCCAGCTGAGCCTCCGCCGTCTTCTTGCTCCAGCGGCGAATGTCGTCCCATCTTTTTCGGCAGTGGGTGCCCCGTCTCTGGTGGACCCCGAGGGTCCGGATGTCCTTGGCGATGGCACGCCAAAAATCCTTCTCCTGGTGGGCGCTGACCTACATGACATGCACAAGGGAAGAAAAGAAGTCATTACCAACTGCACCGTCGATGTGAGTGTCCCCCCTCCCTACCCTAGCCATGTGGCACATTCATTCACATGCATTAATGTTCCCTGAACTCTGCCCCCTTCCCTCTTACAACCAGCCCTCTCCACCCAGGCCTAGCCCATACAACGTGCTACCTGTGTACTAACCTGTTGGTCTGGAGGACCATAGAGTAGCGTGTACTGAGGGAGGACCCCGTCTACTAGTTTCTCCAACTCCTGAGCAGTGAAGGCAGGGGCCCTTTCCCCAGACGCAGCAGCCATCGTTGCTTCCAGACCGAGGTCACAGCAGCACTTTCAGTGTAGGTCCTCTCCTGTCGAAGATCAGGTATCTAGTGATTGAAAGGATAGAAAATGGCGGTGACGTCCGTGGCGGTGACGTCCGCGGCGGTGCGTATCATCACCGGCGGCGCACTTGTTCATTGGCTCCTGGGACCCATAGGGTCCAATGTTAACCAATGCAGCATTGCGCTGCGGTCTACGACCGCCTACCGCGACGGTGTACAGCGCCAGCGCAGTTACCCCACAATCCCATTGTCCCAGTTTGGAGGTCAGGCAGCCGCCATTTCAGGGGCCCACATGGCTTCATTTACTTCTGCATCACACATAGCTAGGCCTACACTCAACACACATACAGGAAGGGTTTTGTGTTTGGTGTCGTGTTCTCTGTAACTGTGGGTACATACCTGGAAAAAAGTTGACTCTGTGGTCGCTGTTGTCCTTCCTAGGCACCGTCATTTGGGACAATTGAGAAGATGGCGGAATCCTCCGGTGTACCAACCGCTGGCAGACCTGTTGACAATGGAGGAGCGACATTTAATCGTCACCTACAGGTTTGACCGTGCCACTATCCAGGAACTATGTACCCAGTTGGAGCCAGACCTGATGTCACCAATCCGCCATCCCACTGAAATCCCCCCTGACGTGCAGGTGCTGTCAGTGCTCCATTTCCTTGCAAGTGGCTCTTTTCAGACAACAGTAGCCATGGCATCCATATGACAGGTGGTTCCCTATTCTACTCACCGAAGAAGGTGTGCCAGATCATCATTGCCTGCTCGATGCTTCACAATCTTGCTTTGCGACGCCAGGTGCCTTTTCTGCAGGAGGATGGTCCAGATGACGGTGTTATGGCAGCTGTTGAGCCTGTGGACAGTAATGAGGAGGAAGCTGAGGAAGAAGACAACAACAACAGGGAGTAAGTCATACAGCAATATTTCCAGTGACACACAGGTGAGAACATTTTAATTTTTACCATTACATTCACTGTCACACGTCTTCCTCTATCCTGTGTGTAATTACCAGGATTATTTGGTAACTGAGTTGTTCCTTTACATTACGGTTTCACAGGTGTGCTTACCAACGTGTGTCATCTGCATGCATCCTTCAAGGACTTGTGATGTGTGACATAGGTGTGTTGCCTTTACAACTAGAAACGCATTTTGACACTGTCATTGATAATACATTTTACCAAATCATAGACTGACTCAACATTGTTTTGTGGTTCAACGGTGTTTATTTAAGTGCTCAAAAATGGAGGGGGGTTGTAAAATGGTGATGGGTGATGGTGGAGGAATGTCCATGGCAGAGTCCAGTCTATTAGTCTCACAGGTGCACTGCCCATATGGGCATAGGAAGTGGAGCTGGGGCTGTTTAAGTATGGACAGGGTAACAAAGTGGGACAGTGGGGTGACAATCAGGGTGGTCTCATTTCCTGGCGGGGGTCTTGCCATCTTGCTCTGTCCTGTTCCTGGATCTCAGGGACCGCTTGGGTGGTGGTTGTCCGTCTGCAGGGGGTGGGGTGCTGGTGTGGTGGTCCGGTGGCGGGGCGTCCTGTCCACTAGCGCCGGCGGAGGTGGTGGGCAGTTCATCGTCCATGCTAGTGTCAGGGGCCCCTTGGAGTGCCACGGTGTCCCTCATGGTCTGCTGTATGTCCTTCAGCACCCCTACGATGGTGCCCAAGGCGGAGCTGATGGTCCTGAGCTCCTCCCTGAACCCCAAATATTGGTCCTCCTGCAGGCGCTGGGTCTCCTTAAACTTGTCCAGGACCGAGGCCATCGTCTCCTGGGACTGGTGGTATGCTCCCATGATGGAGGAGAGGGCCTCGTGGAGAGTGGGTTCCCTTGGCCTGTCCGCCCCCTGTCGCACGGCAGCCCTCACAGTTCCCCTGTGTTCCTGTGCCTCCGTCCCCTGGACCGTGTGCCCACTACCACTGCCCCCAGGTCCCTGTTGTTGTTGGGGTGGTGTGTTATCCTGGGTTCCCTGTAGTGGTGGACACACAGCTGATTGACCTGTCCTGGGTACGGAGGTTTGGGCCCGGTGGGTGGGTGCTGTGCTGGTGTTACCAGAGGGTGGAAGGTCAGTGTTGGGATGTGCCTGTGCAAGGGGAACCGACTGTCCTGAGGCCCACGATGGTCCGGGCTCGTCATCAGGATCCAGTAGGGCCGAGCTGCTATCGTCACTGTGGGCCTCTTCTGTGGGTGGAGTAGAGTTGTCTGGACCCTCCGGTGTGGTGACGGTCCTTCGTGATCCTGCAGGGGCATAAGAGCATGATTATTGCATGTGTGTGTGTCATGGTGTGCAATGGGTGGGTGTGCGTGTACCCCAGTGCAAGCATTCCTGTGTGGGGGCTTGTGTGATGATGGTTAGGGGTTGTTATGGGTATGTGCAGTGAGCATGCTTTAGTGATGGGTGTCCATGCTTAGTTGTGTCCTGCAGGGCTTGTTGTTGGGATGTGTGGTTTGTGTTCTTAGTACATTAGTGAGGAGTTTGGGTGATAGGGGAGGGGGTGAGGGTGGGGGTGTGTGATAGCATGCAGGTAGGGTGGGGGATATGATAGTTAAGATTTGACTTACCAGTGTCCATTCCTCCACCAACTCCTCCGAGGCCCTCAGGATGCATGATGGTCAAGACTTGCTCCTCCCATGTTGTTAGTTGTGGGGGAGGAGGTGGGGGTCCGCCGCCAGTCCGCTGAACCGCGATGTTGTGCCTGGAGACCGTTGAACGCACCTTCCCCCGTAGGTCGTTCCACCTCTTCCTGATGTCCTCCCGATTTCTTGGATGCTGTCCCACAGCATTGACCCTGTCGACTATTCTGCGCCATAGCTCCATCTTCCTGGCTATGGATGTGTGCTGCACCTGTGAGCCAAATAGCTGTGGCTCTACCCATAGGATTTCCTCCACAATGATCCGGAGCTCCTCCTCGGAAAAGCGGGGGTGTCTTTGGCGTGACATGGGGTGGTGTGTGTGATGTGTGGGGCGGTGTGAGTGTTGATGTGTGTGGTGATGTGTAGTGGTGTGTGGTGTTTTGTCCGTGGATGTTGTGTGGGTGATGGTGTTGTGTGCCTCTGTGAGGTGGGATTGTCTATTCTGTGCTATCTCTCTGTCGCCTTCGTGACTAATTTTTGGTCGTAGGCGTTTGTGGGTGATGTGGGTGTGTGTTTTTTATTGTGTTGGGTGTGTGGGAGTGTTGTTTGTATGTGTATCAGGTGTGTGTATTTGGAATTGTCCAATGTGGCGGTGTTTTGGAGATGTGTGTGTATTTTGAGCACGGCGGTGTGTACCGCCAATGGAATACCGCGGTTGAAAGACCGCCGCGTGGATTCGTGGGTCGTAATAGCATGGGCGTGTTTCTGTTGGCGTGGAGGTGGAGGTTTTGTTTTCGCCAGTTTAACACTGACCTTTGGTGTGGCGGACTTGTGTGGGTGACTGAATTTCGGCAGATTCCGAGATGTGGGTCATAATAGCTGTGGCGGAATTCCGCGGCCACGGCGGTGTATTGGCGATCTTCTGCACGGCGGTAAGCGGCTTTTACTGCCAATGTTGTAATGACCCTCATAGTTTTACATTGTGAGTTCAGAGACCCCAAACGCCACATGTCCATCTGCTCCCAAAGGGAATCTACACTTTAATTATATCTAAAGGTAGCCCCCATGTTAACCTATGAGAGAGATAGGCCTTGCCACAGTGATAAGTGAATTTGGCAGTATTTCACTGTCAGGAGATATAAAACACATCAGTATATGTCCTACCTTAAACATACACTGCACCCTGTCCATGGGGCTACCTAGGGCCTACCTTAGGGGTGTCTTACATGTAAGAAAAGGGAAGGTTTAGGCCTGGCAAATGAGTACACTTGCCAGGTCGAATTGGCAGTTTAAAACTGTACAGACAGACACTGCAGTGTCAGGTCTGAGACATGATTACAGGGCCACTAATGTGGGTGGCACAACCAGTGCTGCAGGCCCACTAGTAGCATTTAATTTGCAGGCCCTGGGAACCTTTAGTGCACTTTACTAGGGACGTACTAGTAAATTAAATATGCCAATCATGGACAAACCAATCAACAACACTATTTACACAGAGAGGATATGCACTTTAGCACTGGTTAGCAGTGAAGTGCTCAGAGTTCAAAAGCCAACAAAAACAGGTCTGAAAAAATAGGAGACAGGAGGTAAAAAGATGGGAGATGACCCTGCAAAGGAAAAAAGTCCAACAATAATATTCCTGGATTCTTGCGCCGAAGAATTATTTTGCGACAACTCCAAATATTATAAGTGCAGTCCAGTCGAAAAAGCTCCCAAAGCACCTATCAAGTACCTGAGGATTTATTTTATGCAAAAAAGCCAGTGTCCAAAAAAGAAGCCATTTTGCGTAAAACTGCAGTCTGTGAAAATTTGCTCTCCCCAGTAAAGAAAAATTAAACAAATTGATCTTATTGTACGTATCCTCCATTATCTGAAGACCTTCTTTGAGCTACCACTTATCCTGAACCTTCAGATACAACTCTGTGGTCTTCCTTTGTCGAATGATGCAGAGCCAGCTACTAATGGACCTTTAAGTTCTGGTTTATAATAGGTCTTCCACCATGTCCAAACTAGCCCTGATTCGGTTAAAATCCTAGTTGTTATTAAAAAACTGTTTTCCACTGATATATGGCCAGTGAATCATTGTTTTAAAGTACCTAATAGAGGGTTCTATTTCATCCCAAACCTTCTAAGTGTCAGAAATAAAAAAATCAGAAACCTTGATATACCCAATACTCTCCCACCTGGAAACAGCCCATTTATCTAATAGAGGTAACTTTGCAACATAAATATCTCCAGACGAATGGCTCCATTAACAACTGGTATATCATAATAATTAAATAACTGTTCTTTGCACTTTAGAGACCTGGCTAAAACCTTGTATTTAATCTTTTTAGGTGATCTAGTGATCACCTAAAAATGATCACTGGTTTCTATAATGAATCTATTGCCAATTTAGATGTCTTATGGGCCCATATAAAAGTGGAGAACATTCCCTCCAGTTCTTTAAAAAACTTCATCTAAAGAGCACACGGTATAGCAACAAACAAAAAGATACACAGAGGTAAAACTGACATATGAATCAGGCAACATGACCCATTATAGCGAGAGGTATATGATCACATTTTTAAACAAGCATTTGTGCAATGCAACGGGTCTCTCATTTGCTAGAGTTCGAGCTACTAGCGTTGTAAACTCCTAAATGGACTTTTCTTGCCACACAAATTGAAAGAAAAAAATTTGCGTGATCGCGCAATGTAAAACACAGCGCGATCGCACTGAAATTGAACACCAAAAAAATGTGTGCGATCACGCTGCATGGAAAATAAAATGATAAAGTATTATGGAGACCATGCAGAAAACATGGAGCCTAGTATGTTTTCAGTAGTTGCCCAGTGCGCTCGAGGAGGGCTAAACACCAGAAAATTAATGACTAATGAAATCAAGTGGATTTTAAAAGGCAAGCCCACAAACCAATGAAAGTGACAGGCGTGACATGGGCGTGGTTAAAAGCCCAAAGAGAGATTACAACAGGGATGGAGCGCAAGTGAGCTTGACCCTAAAAAGTGCCTTCAGCTTATGAATCAGTGGAGAATAGTTCAGCCCAAAAACCTAATTAATGTTTTCTGTAACATTTACCCCTGAGTATCCCTGATTATCCTCTGGCCATTCAGTTGACTAAGGGGTGAAGTTTTGCAGGTAAAGTATCAACCATATAGCTGCACAATAGAATCTCCAATTTTAATTTCTTTATCTTACACCTACCTATTCCTTGAAGTTCTTGGAAAACTTCAAAAACTGTCTTATGGTTCATTGTATCAGGTTTTTAAAAACAAAGCTATTTCATCTGCATGTAATTTAATTTTAGTCATACCACTAATAGGTGGCTCTATGCATGTATCGGTCCTCACTGCTATTGCTTAGGTCTCTATAAATAATGTGAAAAGAATAGGCAACATGGGACATCCTTGCTGAGCTCCCTGAGTAACCTTGCAGGCCCTAACATTCTGAGACTTATTAATGATTGTGGCTGTTGCCCCTGTATAAATGTGTTTGTTTGACTAAGTCTGGAATCCCAACTTTCTTAAGGATGACAAAAAGGCCCCCCCATGAAACCAGGTGAAATGCCTTCGCCGCATCTAATAAAGGAACCTGGGCAGGAACTCTTTTTTTGTGAGATATGCTTCTATCAAATAATTTGGATTTGAAAATAGCTGCCTAACAGCAATGAAGCTACTCTGATCTGGATGAATAACAGAATCTAAAATCCTACTCACTCAATTGGCTAGCAATCTTGTAATTATTTTATAATCTACATTCAAAAGGCTAATGGGCCTTTATGAATTAATATTTTCTTTATTCTTATCTTTTTCAGAAAGTTAACTTCTATGGCAGTTCAGAAAAATATAGTAGGCTAACTTTAATAGCTCTGGATTCAAAACCGATGCAAATGTCTTAAAAAACCCAGCCCGCAGGTCATCCTCACCACAAGCCTTCTCATTGGCCAGAGATTTAACAACCTCCTTAAGTTCCTTGAGGGTAATTTTGGCAAAAAGAGCTTGAATTTGACTAGATCAGAATTTACGAATGGGAAGCTGTGCAAAAACACACCTACTTCGAGTAATGTCATCCTGCTGCTGCACACTATATAGCACTGCATAATGCTTGAGAAAATTTTCTTGTATAAGGGTGGGGTCCTTCATGTAGACTTTGGATTCCTCATCATAGAGAGATATAACCATATTCTGTGCTTGACATTTGCGAACCTACCAGGCTAAACATTTACCTGCGTATTTGCTCTCCTCATAGATCTTTTGGTGGTAAGGGGCATTAACAGTATACCCTTGCCCATAATATTATTGTTGGCTACATGCTCTTGCCTGCTTATGCAGCATTTGATTTCTATTGTGAGAATACGCCAGGCTTGCTTGATAGAGTGACAATTCTAACCCAGACTTGTGGGTTGATAACTACAACCTCTGTATAATGTCTTTGGAAGTTATGGGGCACCGAATCCTTGATGCATCCCAAATACTTTCTACCCTGGCCTGTGCTAATTTGTCACAAAATAACTTGTTATCTCCCTGTGTATCTACTTACACCATTATTCATTTTCAAAGCTTACTTTATTAAAATACCATCTCCTGCCTGGTCTCTGCACATTAATCCCTGAGGCTCCCATCTCTATCAATGAATGATCCAAAAAACTATTCAAAATATGTGCATAGCTACTGAAGTTCAACTCCCGTGAGGATAAGAAAAAATCCAATCTAGCGGCTGAGTTATTTTTCCTTTAAAAGCAGGAATATTCCAGTCTTTTATTCCAGGGATCAACCAGATGCAAATTTTGCATATCATCAAGCATAAACTTAGGTGCATGTAGTTTATTCTGCCAATGCACCAGAGAGGAAGAGTCTAGTATTGAATTTAGAAGAAACTTAAAATCATTACCCAATGTCATTAACCAGGGAATGGTTGCTAAGGCTTGAAAAAGTTCAGCTATCAGAATTGAATCATCAGGATTTGGACCATAAATTGTGGTGAAGTGTTGTATGAAATGTCCTTACCACTGGCGGGGACAATCGAGAAAGGGGAAGTGCCTGTCCATCACTCTCCATGGCAGGAAGTAAGGTTGAGGCTTCAATCTGTATAATCACCTTCAATTTTGTGAAAAATAAATGTACTGCTTAGGCCCTGATGCTGAGGTGGAAGGCTTCTCTACTGTGATTTTAGCAGACCCGCATCCCACCACATCAATATCTGTATTGTCAGACCCTAAAGGGAAATCCATTAATAGGAGGTGTGATGCATTGGCCCCAATCTCAGTCTCGGGCCTCCTTTCAGTCCCTGCCTGGACACTGGAGCCTCTGATTTTCCCTACCCCAAGAATCTCCTTAACTCCGCATTCCATCTTGTGCTGTGTGTTGCGGCTCACCCAATCTGCAGCCAACTTTCCTTGACACCCTTTACTATTTAGTTTCTAGGACAGGGTGGATTGACTCAGTGCTGTGCTTGCTGGTTTCCATTGGAGTGTTCTCAATATCAGGGGAGCAGTTCTCCTGACTGAAACAGCGCTGTAAATATATACATTTACTTACTCATGTCACTCTTTAAGATTTGCCTATTGTCTTTCACCTGGCACCAGGGGGCAGTCTTACACTGAAGGGGAGTCTTACATACTCAGTGAGGGGGGAGGGGCGATTATCTCCACCTCGTTGCGACTGTGCTCGTGAAGCTTGCTTCTAGATTGCCCAGTGGTGGGAATGTCAGTGAATTTCATCCACATTCATTACCTTCACTGCTCCAACAGTTATCCTTTCATCAAGTCTTGTTATGCCTTTAAGTACAGTATGGTTTAGTGATTTAGTATAAATTGGTACTACAATGAGGTGCCACGGCAATATGTCGCTTTACAAAAATCAAAAGCTTCTTGGCTGCCTGCAGGCAATCTGTCCAGAATGAGTCAACAGTCAACAACGATTCCCGGCCCCCTTGCGATGGCCCACCTCACCTCAGTGATATAGCATTGAGAGAAACGTTATCCTTGTCTGGGGCCTTTCACATTAGGTCCGTCAAATTACTGCTCCTGGAATCCCCAAATGCTGAATGCCAAGTGCTGGTTGCTCACAGAGAAAACATCGACCGATCAGCCAGTCTCCCATCTTGCAGGAGCCTCCTCATTACATCCTCATTATTGTTGGCCCTAACCCAGCAAAGTCTCTGCAGCATCCAACAACGCTGCATCGCATAGCACAGCCTGATGGCCTGTGCTGTATTTAAAGGGGGAGAGGTCGGATGAGTGCAGTAGTGACAAGATGTGTGAGTTACCCTGCCGTCAATCTGTGTCTGAGCCCAGCTTTTTTGTGGCTCTGATGCGTCGGATTTTTTGCACTGTCCTGCGACCCCCTAACAACACCATGGATGCACAGTATTAACAACACAGAGCTCTGTGGCTCAGGCTTTCACTGATGCCTCAGAATGTCTGACGCATCTGTGGAGCTAAAGTCACACACTGCTGGATTAGCATAAAAAAATGACACTAGTCCAGCAATGTGAGGAGGCCCCTATAGACAAAAGCCCTGCGTCACTTTTACCTCCTGCTCTGAGCAGGTGGTAAAAGTCTGACGCAGTGAAGGCACAGAATGGCACAGTGAAAAGTTGTAAATTTTACTGCATCAGTTCTGCATGGCTTTTTGTCTGTGAATGCCTACCTTGCATATCATGGCCAGTAGCTGGTGCCCAGGAGTGAAAAGTGATGCTAAAGGGCTTTAGCATCACTTTGTAGATTTGGAGTTCTTTTAGCACCGCCACTCCATATAAAAATGATGCATGTGGTGGTGCAAGGGCCTTGTAAATGAAGCCCTTAGTTTACCCACGTTGAACACAACATGGGGCAATCACATTTGTTTGAACCCTTGATTAGTCGTTTTAATAAGCACACTCAAGAAAAAAGACATACCTACATCTGTAAGTTTGCCAAGCATGACTTTTAAAACATTAGTCCCAATCTGTTGGGTTTTGTCTTCTGAATAAAAAAGGTTTATAAATCAATTTTCATTAAAATGGTGACTCCTGTCATAATAGAGTAAAATTTGGGGGGCAGTGACATAACATCTTTTGAATCGAGGTGGCCCTGATACAGGAGGCCCAGTTATATTCGTAGTAGGTGCACATGTAGCCTATGTATTTGAAACAGCATTTTTCCCATTGGTGGAGTTTGAGGCTAAAGATGAAACCTCAGGACAATTTCAAGCTTAGAAAGCTGCAGCACTGCCTATACATTATAGGACATACCCATATTTGGAAATCCCTTTGACTTGTCAAGAGCACCAGCAATGATTTGCTGATGAGTTATCCCACACACACAGGAACATCAGATTGGGCCCCTGACAATTGAAGGGGCTACATGGCTGGATACATAAAAGGAGCTACATGACTGCATGAACACCATTTCCATGCCCTGAGACCCTGACCTTGAGGAAGTTGTGGTGATTCTGAATTATGCAGTTTTCCTATATAGGAAGCTGATTAAACATGCATAGTGAACTATAAATACAAGAACAGCTCTAGCAGCGCCAATAGTACAGGGTCCAGTTGGAATACTGGCAATCAATCCACAACCAATCAATGCTATTAGGAGAAAATGCCCCTTAAATATGATGACATTGCCTTCTGGATTGTTACCAAGACCAACAAGTTGGAAGTGGTATATCATCATAGAACACCTCCTGTGGTATTCACAAACTTTCTTTCTAAGCTCATTTTCCCATTCAACACCAATTCCCACAGCTTGTTGCAAGCACTCCTTTAATATTTTTATAAAGCGTTCTACAACACCATTACTCTCAGGATGGTAGAGGACTGCTTTCTTGTGGTTTATCCTCCTTTCATTTAGAACCTATTCCGTCACACTAGGTGTGAACTGCACACCACTGTCATAAAGAAGTGGAAAGGGGAATGATTCTCCTCCAAACAACTCTAGAAAGTTGATTATCACTCCAGATTCAACCAAGATCACAGCTTTTATCTAAGAAAACCAACACCTATTTAACTGTTGTTTTACTTTTCACAGGACCCAAAATGTGTAATGCAATATCCATTCATGGACCGGATGATTGTTCTCTCAACATCATGGGCTGTGTCCTACACTTTAACACTATGCACACATTCTATGCAATTTCTTACCTCTCTTTCTATCATATCTTCCATTCCAGGCCATCAATAACTTTCTCAGACTCTTTCCTTAGATTTGGCTATACCCATGTGACTGGCAAGTAAGTTCAATACTATCCTCTTTCTCAAACTACTTGGAGGTATCAGCTTACTTCCTCTCATTAATAAATCATCCACTATGTCTATCTCATCTTTGACTTGCCAATATCCTCTTACATCTTCTTAACATTCATTCTTGTCACACCAACCCTCTGCAATCATCTTCATAATTTTCTGTAGTATAGTATTCTCTAACAATTGCTTTCTCCACCCTTTCTCCTGAATGATCCTCTCAGTAATCAGACAAACATTCACTTCTTCCTTACATTCTTCACCATCTAAAAAATCATTCTGGTTCTGCTCAAACATCTCCTCAATGTCACTCAACCTTGTAAAGCAATCCGCAAACAAATTACTAGCCCCAGGCAGATATAACATAACAAATTCTAATTTTTGAAGGGCAACCACCCACTTGTAAATGCTGTGAGACACAAAATCCACTCCTTTCTTGGAAAAAGACCTTCATAAGTGGTTTTTGATCTTTCTTGATTCCAAACCTATGTCCCCACAGGAACTTTCTTGATTTCCTCACTGCCACAAAATCTTCCTGTGCCTCTTTCCCAATTACAGAATAACTCAATTTGGCTTCTCTAAATCCTCTTGATAGAAATAATATATCTGATCTGACTTTTAGACTTTTGCTTAAGATTAAGAACAGCCTCCAGACATTTAGAACTTGAATTAGGCATTACATATGTCTCACCACTGGGTTTAAATCTACCCAGATTTGGTGCATTTTAAAGATGCGGTTTATATTTTCAAACTCTTTATCACACCCTTGCACCAAAGAAAGTCTTTTCCTTTCTTAAGTTGATTATGCATCCGCGCTGTTTGCAAATTGACACAAACTTGCTATAACATTTAGCCATTCCAAGAAATTTTAGTATTTCTTCCTTGTTTAGAGGTGCTCATAAGTTTTTGATATTTTTGATAGTCTCAAACAAACCATTTTTTGCTTAATGCCATCAGCTGACTACATCTAATAGATATTCAACCTCTCCGATATTGAATTTGTATTTTTCTGCCTTTAATGTTAGACTGCTTTCAGCACTCGTTGCACTCTGTTATTATATTCTTCCAAATTAGACACAAAAAAATTAATAGATCTTATCTTCTTAAACTCCCTGCAGTATCTTCTCCATTGCCCTTTGAAAAAATGAGGCTGCCAAAATTAATTCAAAAGGCATTCTCAAATGTTTGAATGTACCAAAAGGTGCAATTAAGGCTGTCAGCTATTGAGATGTCACATGTAATTTTACCTCATGGTATGCACAGGTAAAACTGAGTGAGGAAATATGCTCGGCACCATTGAGAGAACACAACATTTCACTAATGTTTGGCAAGGGATAATGATCAATCACCACCTCATTGGTGAGTTCCCTCAGGTTGACACAGAGTCTGGCTTCACCATTCACTTTTCTGCCCATAACTACTGGCGCCAACCACTCCATGGCATCAACCTCCTCTATTATGCCATTTTTTATTAATTTGTCTAATTCAATTTTCATGCTGTGTTTTATTGGGAAGGGAATTTCAAAATTTTGCAACTTTGGGTTGTGTATTTGTCTTTAGTTTTATTAAGTGTTGATAATCTTTAAGGCATCCAAACTTTTGTGCGAGCACCTCAGAGAATTCCTTCATTGGTTCATATTCGTTCTTCAAAACTAAACTCACAGTAGGTATCTCCATAACTCTCACAGATGGATTATCATTAGGATCCAAGTAAATATTCAACTCATTTGATGAAACCACCTGATTAGCTAATCACCCTTTAAAGAGATATACTTCTTCCCTTGTATTATCCTGTCCTTACATTCAATGGGTCTCCGAAAGTTTCCAAGTAGCTCTATTGGTTCTCTACCGTAACCCTCAGGTTTGATGTCTGCTCTTAATAATGTCACTTTTTCCTTAGGTTTTGTACATAGAAAATTTTTGGTGTAAGAGTTATATTGGCACCTGAGTCAAACTGAATTTAAACTGGTTAATCATTAACACAAACTCTCTCTGTTGGACCATTTGAACAACATCCTTTCACTTGTTAAATGTCGATTTCCTCATCATTACATTCTATTTATCTTACTTTCTTCAAGCCTTTCGTAATTTTACAACATTCTGTAACATGACCTTGCAACCACATTTCTTACAACTTACTTTCCATCCAGGAAAATATTTGTTGTTGGCCATATGACTGGAGTTACCACAGTGAAAACAGTTACCTTTGAAAGATTTCAAATTATTTTAGTTTTTTGTATTCACAGCCGATTTTTCAGATGTTGATTTTTTTTGCACCAATTTATCTGCATTGTTTTCTGCTTTACCCATCAGGTTTGTTTCTTGATGAATAATATCTACACAAGTCTTGGAATGTTCTAATGTCTTAGCCATAGTCAGTACTTCCTGTAATTTGAGGTTGTCCTTTTGCCAAATACTCTCCCTTGCTTTCTCTATGGTTCATCCTAACATAAACTTATGTTTTTGACATTGTTCACATGGTGCACCAAAACCACATGTGGCAACTAGTCTGCACAATTCAGGATTATGTTGTTCCATGGATTCAGCTTGACATTGCATCCTCCCAAAGTGATAGTGTTCTAGTACCGTACTAACTTTAGGAAGATAGTCAAGTTTCTTCAAACAAATCTCAAACTCATTCCAATTTGCTGCATCATTGTCAGATTAATTAGGGAGTTGTTTGAAAACCTCTTAAGCTTCAGAACAGAGACATTGCATTAACAACAACATTTTTCTCTCTGCGCTGAGAGAGGTACCACAAAGTTGCACATAATGACTAAGGGCCTGATTACAACTTTGGAGGAGGTGTTAATCCATCCCAAAAGTGACGGTAAAGTGACGGAAATACCACCAGCCGTATTACGAGTCCATTATATCCTATGGAACTCGTAATACGGCTGGTGGTATATCTGTCACTTTACCGTCACTTTTGGGACAGATTAAAACCTCCTCCAAAGTTGTAATCAGGCCCTAAATACTGTCCTCCATTTGTAAAATCGTATGGGACGATTTATAGAGGAAGTTAGAAAAAACAGGGGAACTGTAACATTTTGCATGATCAAACTATTGGTTATGCATTAATATATGTAACACCAGATTCAAATCAAAATATGAAAGTCATTTACGTATATCATGAACACTTCCCCTAATATTCAATTGTCATTTACATGTGAGGGTCTGAATTCAGAAATATAAGGTGTTTAATGCTCAAGATGAGCTATTCCAGAATCGACAGGCAACAAGTATACACTATAATAGGATGCGTCTATCGCCATGAGTGTTGCTCTCTTTTCGACCCAGAGTGGCAAGTAGTAGGCATTTAGTTATACAAGTATACACAACAATAACAATAAGATGAAAGTGTGCCTATCACTGTGTGGAAGGCCATAAGTATACACAATAATAAGATGTTCCAATCACCGTGAGTGTACCGCTCTTTTCGACCCAGGGTGGCAGGTAGCAGGCACTTAGTTATGGTGCACTTACTAATAGGTTTGCCTATCACCATTCTTTGAAATATAAATATACCATTTCAGTTTGAATTTATTTTCTACAGAATCAGTTGTGGCAGACATCTGGCACTTATTATTGAGGTGTGCCTATCATCATTAGTTACAGGAAGCAGGCACTTTGCCTATCACTGCTTGTTGAGGTACAAATCTGGGGTTTCTTTTTGTATTTACTTTCCAAATAAACATTGTGAAAAGAAACAGGCACTGCACTTGCTATTATCGTGTGCCTATCTCCGTTGGTTGAAATTTAAGCTTAGCTTCCGGTTTGACTTAACTTGGTAATAAGCGAGTAGCAGTGCCTGTAGTTTCTATGGAAGTCATCCCAACAATCAAAGATAGCCACCACTGCGTGGATGAGCATCCGGTTAATTGGAAATTAGGCCTTATATTACTACTTACTACTTGTGCAGAGGGCGTGCCTTGAAGGATTGATTCCTTAGGCAGTAGGCACTCAAACCCTCTAACGCTGGGGAGACTGCCAGACTCAAGCCAGCATGGGCTGCAATTGACCGGCTAGAATGATTAAACTCGAGACAGAGTGTGCAGCACTCTCATGCTCATCGTGTGGGGCAACGGATGCCAGGCAAGTGTAATAAGAAATCACATAATAAATGGTTGCTTATAGTTGTGCACTGTCTCATTGTTATAACACCTCATGCCCAACATGAAATGGTCTTACCCACCCAGTAATAACGTTGAGTGGTGTTGTTCATAGTTGGCTATTGTTTATGTTTGCTGTAGTGTTGTTTTTTTTTTTTGTAGGTTGAAGTCAGTCAGCCACTATTGAAAAAAAGCAAGTTATATGTACATCCTTTGTGGTATTCTTAAATTAAGAACATATCACCCCCCAAAACAAACAGAATTCTGACATTTTATCTTCTACTAGGAATGGTGCCACACTGAGGGGCTCATTATGAACCTGGCGATTCAGACCACCATGCCGGACCAGCATGGCGGTCTGAACCACCATATTATGAACACAGGGAGGGCCACCTGTGGCGGCCCTCCGCCACTGACAGGCTCCTGCCGATAGGCAGCCTGACGATGGAGGATATCATTATCTGACAGGGCAGAGCTGCAAGCAGCGCCGCCCTCCGGATAATGAACCCTGTTTCCTCCAGCCTTTCCCTGGTGGGAGAAGGCTGGTGGAAAGGGTGCTCCGGGGCCGCTGTGCAGTGCTCCTTCGCACAGGTCACTGTCTGATTTACGGGTAGTGATCTGCGCGATGGGTGCTGCTGCACCCACTGCACTGAGGCATTGACGACGGCTCCATTTGGAGCCGTCGGCAATGTCCCGGTCTTGCATTCTGCTTGGCTGGCTGGAGGAAACACTGTTTCTGCCTGCCGGCCCGGCAGAATGTTTATAATTTGGCCGGCGGGGTCTGAAGGAGGCTAGCGGTCTATGAAAAGACCGTCAGCATGAACACGGCGGGGTTTCCCGCCGTGTTCATAATGAGCCCCTAAGTGGGTAAAAATGTTTGCATGCATCTATGCAAATACGCATTACACATCTTCATCAGCAGTTCTCCATGAAATATTGAAACAAGCACAAAATGAACACAAAGCTGCACCAACTTTGGGTTTGGGGATGAAATTAATGGGGAATTCTATTACTTTTTTCACAATCATCTTAAGCAACATTAACGTAGAAACTTTCGGTTTAGGTATGGATCTATTGGAGAATTTTTCTACCTTTTCTTCAATCATTCTAAGCAACATTAAGGGAGAAGTGTCAGCCTGGGCCATGCTCCAGAGTCTTGCCACAGCTTCAGTTCATGATTGTACATGGAAACTACCAATATAATATCAGAACTCTCCAATTCAGTAGGTCATGACCCATTGAATTCATGACCCCTTAAACTCCATAAAAAGTTAAGAGTGGTGCTGAGGGTTCATTTAAGGGTTCATTTAAGGAGAAATCTGTAATGAAACATAATGAGAAGCACAGGGGTAAAGAGAACAGTTGGACTGGATCTTCTGTATCTCCGGACTTTAGTAGGGGTGGCTACAATTCGTGGGAGTGTGACAAGAGTTAAAAACTGGAACAGTATCAGTATTCTGATAGCCACTCTCCCTGTTCTTTTCAGGACTCTGACTATAAATGACAGATGAAAGGGGTAGAACTGAGTACTGAAGAAAAGAAGAGTGAAGCAGGATGAGAGACTGAAATTTGAGTAAAGAAGGAAGAGAAAGGTTCGGACTCCAAAACATAATTTAAAAAGATGAAACAAGCAGGACTTTGTAAACATGATGTGTCAGCTCTAGATGCTTCTTCACAATGGGACTTGGGTGAGAGCTCTCCTATATAGTGCAGCAGAGGTATTAATAGTGCATTAATCTCACCAGAGGTTTGTGCTGGCGAATCCAACTGATTTATACTTACAATTTGAAACTCCAGTGCCACATTTAAATTGTTCAGAAATGATTTATAGATTAAACATACAAATTAAACCCTTCAGAAATGATTTATAGATTGGGGACGCACTAGCAACTGTGACAAGGGACTACATATCTGAGACTGCTTTGTGGCCCCAGGAGGCAGGGATTTTCTCCAGCACCTGCACCCACTTGACCAGATCAACGAGTGCTATAAAGCGTGTGGGGGCACTTTACAGCGTGGGATGCGCTAACAACTTGGACAAGGGACTATACATCCCAGACTGCTTTGTGGCCCCAGGAGACAGTCATTTTCTCCAGCACCTGCATCCACTTGACCAGACCAAGAAGCGCTATAAAGCGCATGGGGCACTTCGCAGCATGGGATGCCCGGGCCAGGGTGGGTACATCCACGCTCGTAGGAGCCTGAAGGAGTCTGGGCTGGGCCATCCCTCTAAAAACTACTTTTAAGTAGGCTTTGTAGGAGTTTCTGTATTTTTATAGACTCTGGGGACAGTTACATTGTCTAATGTTATCCCTAAGGATTCACCCTCTGGTGAAAGCAATTGTGATGGGTGAAAGGAAAGCGAATGAGGGTGGGGCACACAGGACAAAACACAAACGGCAGAAGCATGCAGTAAGTAACTGCGTAATGGATAGGATAGATAATCTCCTGATTGATTGTGAGGACATTTTGACCTCTCCGGATAGAGCCTTAAAGGTATTCAGAGTGAGTGTTACGGGAGGGCCACAGGAAAATCCCAGGGATGTTAAAAAAATGTGGGGTACAGGATTTAACTCCTAGAGGGAAGGGCCTTCAGAAATGTGCAACTGTGTAACCTCTTGTTATATTAACCCCTTTGGTGCGGGCGTCGGCCACTGGCCGACGCCCACACAACCTCCCTGGTGCGGGTCACGACCAGTGGCCGACACCAGGGAGGGGGTTAAAAATCCTCTGGTGCGATGCACTTCCGCGTCTCCATCCCACCCCCCTCCCGCCCCCTTATGACGTCCGGCGCGCTGACGTCACAGTTTTTCCCCACCGGAGAAGGAGAGAAGCAGGTAAGCGTTCTCTCCTTTTCCGGTGGGGAAAAAAAGGCCAAAACGGCCTCCCCAGATGCCAGGGAGGCATCGATGGAAAGGGGAGGCTCTCCCCTTTCCATCGATGCCTCCCTGGCACCATTTCCTGGCCGTGGATCGCAGCGCGGCTGCGATCCACGGCCAGGAAACGCCCCTAGGCACCAGGGATCTTCTTTGGGGGGGTCGGCCCCCTCGTAAACGGGCCGCCCCCCCCCGGGGGCAATATATAATATATTACACAGTTTTGGGGGGCGATCGCGCCCCCCACAATAAAAAAAAAAAACGGGAAAAAATAAAAAAATGGCGGGGTCGGCCCTTGGAACACGGGCCGACCCCAGGGGGCAAAAACAAACGTGTAGTTTTGCCTGGTGGGGCCGATCGCCCCCCCAGGTTTGAAAAAAGAAAGAAAAAAAAAAAAGTTGGTGGTCAGCCCTTAGGGTGACCATCAATGGGGCCATTTTTTTTTTTATACATGTGTGCTTTTCCAAGGGCAAGCACACATGTATAAAAAAAAAAAAAGATTTGTGACTTCAGTGTCTTGTTTTCTTTCTCTCTCTCTCATATATATGTGTATATATGTATACACATATATATATATAAATATATATAGATATATATATATAGACATATATATATATATATATATATATATATATATATATATATATATATTATTTTTTTTCTTTCAGGACAAGCATTGCAGCGTCCATGTGCAGTTTTTCCCCACGGAGAAGGAGAGAAGCAGGTAAGCGTTCTCTCTTTCTCCGGTGGGGGAAAAAAGGCCAAAACGGCCTCCCCAGATGCCAGGGAGGCATCGATGGAAAGGGGAGGCTCTCCCCTTTCCATCGATGCCTCCCTGGCACCGTTTCCTGGCCGTGGATCGCAGCGCGGCTGCGATCCACGGCCAGGAAACGCCCCTAGGCACCAGGGATCTTCTTTGGGGGGGTCGGCCCCCTCGTAAACGGGCCGCCCCCCCCCCGGGGGCAGTAATTAATAATTTACACAGTTTTGGGGGGCGATCGCGCCCCCCACAATTAACAAAAAAAACTAAATTAAAAAAAAATGGCGGGGTCGGCCCTTGGAACACGGGCCGACCCAAGGGGGGGAAAAAAAAACATGTAGTTTTGCCTGGGGGGGCCAATCGCCCCCCCAGGGTAAAAAAGAAAAAAAAAAATTTTGTTGGTCAGCCCTTAGGGTGACCATCAATGGGGCCAATTTTTTTTTATACATGTGTGCTTTGGCAAGGGCAAGCACACATGTATAAAAAAAAGGTTTGTGACATGAGTGTCGTGTTTTCTTTCTCTCTCTCTCTCTCATATATATGTGTATATATGTATACACATACATATATAGATATATATATATATATATATAAATATATATATATATATATATTTTTTTTTTTTTTCAGGACAAGCATTGCAGCATCCATGTGCTGCTTTTCTGACTTGTTGGTGTGTATCTGGGCTTCTAACAACGCCCACCTCACGCCCATCACTACCACTCGTTCGTGGGCTTGCCCTTCAAAAATCCTTTGATGACATTGGAAAATGATTTACCTTTGTCCCTCCTTGGGGAGGTTTTGTTACCGCCTTGGCCATCGCCCCTGGTACAAGGCTAAGTGCACTTTTGCAGTTATGTTTAACTGCGAGCGAACTTCTTTTCCTTTTGTGTAACTCTTCACATGATGCTCATGGTGGCCGTGGCGCTGTGAATCGGCTCTCTTATGTGAAAGAGTTTAACTTTCAATTATCAATTTATGTGGCAAGAAAAGTTGGGTTAGGAGTTTATAACGCTAATAGCTCTAACTCGAGCAGATGCGAGACCCATTACATTGTAAATGCTTGTTATTCTTGTGTGTGTTGTTTTATAATGGTGAACAATTTCACCGCACTCCACGAGGACCGTGATCAAGACTCCTTGGTGAGTTGAAACACGTTGGTGGTTATTGACTGCAATAAAATACACTTTTATTTGTACTTCGTGGAGTGCGGTGACATTTTTCGGCATTAGATAATTTCTAGATTGGTCTTTTCTGTCACTGGGCACCCGCAGTGGAGTGTGCCGCCCAGCAACCCTTCAACCACTTTGTTTCTAAACATATATATATATATATATATATATATATGCAACACAAATTGGTTAAAAAGACTGTTGCGCAGTGCACTCCACTGCCGGTGCTCAGTGATGGAGGAGAGCAACCTCGAAAATATTTTGTGAACAAGAATCTCACCGCACTCCATGAGGTTCAAATTGACATGTTTTATCGCAAGTATAAACAATGAAAAGAAAAGAGGGACTCATTTACTGTGATCAAGAATCCTTGAGAGTCGAAACGCGTACGTGGCTGTTGCCTGCAATAAAAGATGTCAATTTGAACCTCGTGTAGTGGGGTGAGAATCTTGTTCACACAATATGTATATATATATATATATATATATATATATATATATATATATATATGCATGCATGCATGTCTTTTCTGTAGTGGCAGTTGCCATAAAGTAGCTGAGTGGATTAGTAAAGGCAAGCGTTACCTGCGCTTTAAAAGAAATGTAATGCCAGGGGGACTATGGAGATATGAGTGGCACTTTTGCTGGGTAGTACTGAGGGAATTAGAAGAGGAGGTAATGGGAGGCAGAGCACCAAAAATGACTGTTGCACAGGGTGTGTGGTAAGGTGAAGTAATACATTCTTTTTTTGTTTTTTTCAGTGTTTTCAGAAAATCTGCAGAATTGGAGAAGAAGTGAAGGTAAGGTGACGACATTTCCTGTTGTACACAACAAACATACGCACACGCAATTTTGTGACTATCTGCCTTCTATGTAGGCTAGTAATTTAGAGGGACAGTTTAGCCAGTTGCAGAGATGGCGTCTCGTTGGATGACTGCTGATCAAGCCCTAGCTCGGGTTATGGAGGACAGTTCTGATGTAGGCTCAGAGACTGAGACAGCAGACACTGAGACAGCATCTGAGGGAGAGGACAATGGGGCAGATTCTGGGAGTGATTTTTCAGTCGGCGGAGTCCCATCTGACGACACCTCTTCCAGTGAGTCTGAAGGAGACAATGACGACATCCGTGCTGTCCCTTCGCAAGCACATTCGGGGCAGCGGGACCACATTGGGTTAGCCGAACCCAGAGAGCACGTGCTTGCTACCGCAAGCACAGAGAGAGTGCTCTCTTGGCAGCCCCCCTGTTTGGTTCAGCCCCAAATTCCACCTTTTACTGGTGACGCTGGATGTAAAGTCGATACAGCTAACTTTTTGCCAGTCGACTACATCTATCTGTTTTTGGATGTTGACTTTCTTCAGAAAGTTGTGCAGCAAACAAATTTGCGTGCAGACCAATTTCTGAGGGAGCGCGGAGGCACTCTAGGGCCCCGTTCTAGGGCACGCCAGTGGACTCCCACTTCGCTGGCGGAGTTGATGATATTTTTGGGCCTTACGCTCAAAATGGGGTTAGTACAGAAACCCACCTTGCAGTCCTACTGGACGACTCGCACGGTTTGGGTAACTCCCATCTTCGCACCATACATGAGCAGAGATCGTTTTTTGCTACTGCAGCGCATGCTGCATTTCAATGACAATTCTGCTGCATTGCCCCGGGACCATCCAGATCATGACAGGTTGTTCAAAATTCGGCCTGTCGTGGAACATTTGTCTGCCAGGTTTCCAGAGATATATACTCCTGGAAAGAATATAGCAGTCGATGAGTCCTTGATCCTGTACAAAGGACGGCTGCTTTTCAGACAGTACATTGCGAGCAAAAGAGCTCGCTATGGCATAAAGCTGTACATGCTGTGTGAGAGCTCTACTGGCTATGTGTACAGCCTGAGAGTGTATACAGGGAAGGATTCTACCCTAAACCCTGTAGGTTGCCCTCCTGTGTTAGGGGTCACAGGTAAGATTGTATGGGAACTTGTCCAGCCACTTCTTCACAAAGGTTATAACCTTTATGTGGACAATTTCTATACAGGAGTAGAGCTGTTCAGTGAGCTCTACAAAGCTGGCACTGTGGCCTGCGGTACAGTTCGTTGTAACCGCAAAGGATTCCCGCGGGAGCTTGTTTGCAAGAAGCTCCAGAAATCACAGAGTACTGCATTGCGTTCTAACGAACTGCTCGCAGTCAAGTTCCTAGATAGACGTGATGTATACGTGCTCACTACAATTCATGATGAGAGCACTTCTCCCATCACGGTTTGGGGTCAGATGGCCGAAGTCCACAAGCCCATCTGTATACTCGATTACAATAAGTACATGGGTGAAGTGGACAAGAACGACCAGGTTCTTCAACCATACAATGCGTGTCGTAAAACTCGCACTTGGTACAAGAAACTGTTTACCCACCTGATTCAGATGCCAACATATAATGCGTATGTTGTTTACCGTCAGACAACAACAGAAAGACTCATGACTTTCCTTGACTTCCAGTTGTCTGTAATTGAAAGCCTCACTGCTGTTACAGAAGAAGCAGCAGCCTCCACCTCATATGTTCTGGAGGATGTGGCAAGGCTGCAGGAGCGACACTTTGCTGATCGCATACCTAAAACATCCAAAAAGGATCGTCCATGTCGTCGCTGTAAAGTGTGCTCAAAGCATGGAAAGCGGCAGGAGAGTCGGTATTACTGTCCCCAGTGTGCATCACAACCAGGCCTCTGTATCCCTACTTGCTTTACGTTGTATCATACTAAAGCAAAGTTCTGGGAAATCGACTGAGGTTGAGCTGCTGTTGGGTAATCCTTTCAGTGGCAGTGCATGGATACCGAACGTCCATGGGCCACTGCTTCGTTAGGCAAGGAGCCACAGAATTTTACTTCATCATGGACTTCCTTTTGGCGTGGTCGGTGTTCTGTTCAATTAACATGCATTTTCTTCTCCCTTCTGCATATACTAGTGGACAGAACATATGCCACATTGCCATGGAGTACCCTTTCTTCACCTGCATGTCTACCTTACTTTCAACAGTAGATATGCTCTCTCAGTTCGAGGAATCACTTTGTAGGGCATACTTGGAAGCCCCCAACTTGCTTCCACAAACTAGTATAGGTTCACTTGGCTATTATACAGGATTAGCCAGGACTCTGATGAGAACAGAGACATGGATGGGTAAGGAAAGCTTATGGTAGGAGTGCCTTCACAGGGTTATTGCACAGGTAGAAGGCAGATAGTAAAGGTAGTACAGATGTACATCATCTACACCTATGGATTCAAACCCATTGGTGCCATCCCAGCACTGAAGGAGAATGACTTGTATAGGTCAGTGTTTGACCTGCTTTTCATGTTCATCCTCCATCAGAACTTAGTAGATGTTCAGTTTGCTGTATAAGTGCATTATAGTCACATCACTGCACATAATGTTGGCTGGGACATATGCTACGTTCTCATGGACTCCCCTATGTACCAAACACTACCCTTTTCCATAGCCTATGACCTTCTCTTTAGGTAACATCATGAGAAATCCCCAGCATGTCTCCCTTAGTTTCAAAGGTAGATATGCTCACTCAGTTCGAGGAATCGCTTTGTTCGGCATACTCGGACACCCCCAACTTGCATCCACAAACTGGAAGGAGTTGGATTTAGCACAGAGAGTGCGTTAAAGGCGCATGAAAAACATGTCTTCCTGAGCCTCCGGTGGCTGTCACAGGAGTCATTAGTAAAGGTTTGTTACGCATGCATTTGGTAATGTTAAGGAAGAAGGAGGCAGGTAACCTATGACCTTCTCTTTAGGTAACAGCATGAGAAATCCCCAGCATGTCTCCCTTAGTTTCAAAGGTAGATATGCACACTCAGTTCGAGGAATCGCTTTGTACGGCATACTCGGACACCCCCAACTTGCATCCACAAACTGGAAGGAGTTGGATTTAGCGCAGAGAGTGCGTTAAAGGCGCATCAAAAACATGTCTTCCTGAGCCTCAGGTGGCTGTCACAGGAGTCATTAGTAAAGGTTTGTTACGCATGCATTTTTTTTAATGTTAAGGAAGAAGGAGGCAGTTGCTTGACAGGTGGTAAAATGTAGTCAAACTTATTCCGTTCTGTGGCGTGTGAATGTGATGGGCCCTTGTCTGGCAGCGGTAAGTTAATGTGAGTGGAGTGATTGATTGGATTGGGCCCGTGGCTGGCGATATGAAAGGGTTGTTTGTTGTGCGTGAATGGCGTGTGAATGGACCATAAAGAGGTTGGTGCCTGGACGCGGCTTTATGGCCCACCTTCAGAAGGCTTGGTTTCAATATTCAGATACTTTGATAAGTAATCATGCTTTGAAACCATAATTTCTGGTGGTGCTAAAACCAACCAGTGTGAGTGGTGGGTTAACTTTAACAAACTAGTACCAGGGGAGTCCAAGGGTGCAGGACTTGCATGGCTCTCACCAGTTTTCCTTCACCCAGAATCCCCTTGAAATTACATTATGTGCTTAAAAAACACATTTCCTTGCATTTCAATGAGCAGAAGTCCAGGGATCTGCAGGGATCCTCAAAATTCCTACCACCCAGTGTTTCCCCACTTGTCCTGATAAAAACACAACCCCGCTTGTGTGCCTGCGCCTAGTGCATGCTTCAGGAATGAATCACTCCAGGGTTAACAGTAGACCTCAAGCAATGACTACCATTGACCCTTGTGTGATCCATTCCTGTTGCGGGCGCTAGGCCTACCCACACAAGTGAGGTATCATTTTTATCGGGAGACTTGGGGGAACGCTGGGTGGAAGGAAGTTTGTGGCTCCTCTCAGATTCCAGAACTTTCTGTCACCGAAATGTGAGGAAAACTTGTTTTTTTAGCCTCTTTTTGAGGTTTGCAAAGGATTCTGGGTAACAGAACCTGGTCCGAGCCCCGCAAGTCACCCCTCCTTGGAATCCCCTAGGTCTCTAGTTTTCAGAAATGCACAGGTTTGGTAGGTTTCCCTAGGTGCCGGCTGAGCTAGAGGCCAAAATCTACAGGTAGGCAGTTCGCAAAAAACACCTCTGTTTTCTTCCACAAATTTGTGTGTGTCCACGTTGCGCTTTGGGGCGTTTCCTGTCGCGGGCGCTAGGCCTACCCACACAAGTGATGTATCATTTTTATCGGGAGACTTGGGGGAACGCTGGGTGGAAGGAAATTTGTGGCTCCTCTCAGATTCCAGAACTTTCTGTCACCGAAATGTGAGGAAAACTTGTTTTTTTAGCCTCTTTTTGAGGTTTGCAAAGGATTCTGGGTAACAGAACCTGGTCCGAGCCCCGCAAGTCACCCCTCCTTGGAATCCCCTAGGTCTCTAGTTTTCAGAAATGCACAGGTTTGGTAGGTTTCCCTAGGTGCCGGCTGAGCTAGAGGACAAAATCTACAGGTAGGCACTTCGCAAAAAACACCTCTGTTTTCTTCCAAGAATTTGTATGTGTCCACGTTGCGCTTTGGGGCGTTTCCTGTCGCGGGCGCTAGGCCTACCCACACAAGTGAGGTATCATTTTTATCGGGAGACTTGGGGGAACGCTGGGTGGAAGGAAATTTGTGGCTCCTCTCAGATTCTAGAACTTTCTGTCACCGAAATGTGAGGAAAACTTGTTTTTTTAGCCACGTTTTGAGGTTTGCAAAGGATTCTGGGTAACAGAACCTGGTCCGAGCCCCGCAAGTCACCCCTCCTTGGAATCCCTAGGTCTCTAGTTTTCAGAAATGCACAGGTTTGGTAGGTTTCCCTAGGTGCCGGCTGAGCTAGAGGACAAAATCTACAGGTAGGCACTTCGCAAAAAACACCTCTGTTTTCTTCCAAAAATTTGTATGTGTCCACGTTGCGCTTTGGGGCGTTTCCTGTCGCGGGCGCTAGGCCTACCCACACAAGTGAGGTATCATTTTTATCGGGAGACTTGGGGGAACGCTGGGTGGAAGGAAATTTGTGGCTCCTCTCAGATTCTAGAACTTTCTGTCACCGAAATGTGAGGAAAACTTGTTTTTTTAGCCACGTTTTGAGGTTTGCAAAGGATTCTGGGTAACAGAACCTGGTCCGAGCCCCGCAAGTCACCCCTCCTTGGAATCCCCTAGGTCTCTAGTTTTCAGAAATGCACAGGTTTGGTAGGTTTCCCTAGGTGCCGGCTGAGCTAGAGGCCAAAATCTACAGGTAGGCACTTCGCAAAAAACACCTCTGTTTTCTTCCAAAAATTTGTATGTGTCCACGTTGCGCTTTGGGGCGTTTCCTGTCGCGGGCGCTAGGCCTACCCACACAAGTGTGGTATCATTTTTATCGGGAGACTTGGGGGAACGCTGGGTGGAAGGAAATTTGTGGCTCCTCTCAGATTCCAGAACTTTCTGTCACCGAAATGTGAGGAAAACTTGTTTTTTTAGCCACTTTTTGAGGTTTGCAAAGGATTCTGGGTAACAGAACCTGGTCCTATCCCCGCAAGTCACCCCTCCTTGGATTCCCCTAGGTCTCTAGTTTTCAGAAATGCACAGGTTTGGTAGGTTTCCCTAGGTGCCGGCTGAGCTAGAGGCCAAAATCTACAGGTAGGCACTTCGCAAAAAACACCTCTGTTTTCTTCCAAAAATGTGTATGTGTCCACGTTGCGCTTTGGGGCGTTTCCTGTCGCGGGCGCTAGGCCTTCCCACACAAGTGAGGTATCATTTTTATCGGGAGACTTGGGGGAACGCTGGGTGGAAGGAAGTTTGTGGCTCCTCTCAGATTCCAGAACTTTCTGTCACCGAAATGTGAGGAAAACTTGTTTTTTTAGCCACTTTTTGAGGTTTGCAAAGGATTCTGGGTAACAGAACCTGGTCCGAGCCCCGCAAGTCACCCCTCCTTGGATTCCCCAAGGTCTCTAGTTTTCAGAAATGCACAGGTTTGGTAGGTTTCCCTAGGTGCCGGCTGAGCTAGAGGCCAAAATCTACAGGTAGGCACTTCGCAAAAAACACCTCTGTTTTCTTCCAAAAATGTGAATGTGTCCACGTTGCGCTTTGGGGCGTTTCCTGACGCGGGCGCTAGGCCTACCCACACAAGTGAGGTATCATTTTTATCGGGAGACTTGGGGGAACGCTGCGTGGAAGGAAATTTGAGGCTCCTCTCAGATTCCAGAACTTTCTGTCACCAAAATGTGAGGAGAACCTGTTTTTTTAGCCACTTTTTGAGGTTTGCAAAGGATTCTGGGTAACAGAACCTGGTCCGAACCCCGCAAGTCACCCCACCTTGGAATCCCCTAGGTCTCTAGTTTTCAGAAATGCACAGGTTTGGTAGGTTTCCCTAGGTGCCGGCTGAGCTAGAGGCCAAAATCTACAGGTAGGCACTTCGCAAAAAACACCTCTGTTTTCTTCCACAAATTTGTGTGTGTCCACGTTGCGCTTTGGGGCATTTCCTGTCGCGGGCACTAGGCCTACCCACACAAGTGAGGTATCATTTTTATCGGGAGACTTGGGGGAACATAGAATACTAAAACAAGTGTTATTGCCCCTTATCTTTCTCTACATTTTTTCCTTCCAAATATAAGAGAGTGTGTAAAAAAGACGTCTATTTGAGAAATGCCCTGCAATTCACATGCTAGTATGGGCACCTCGGAATTCAGCGATGTGCAAATAACCACTGCTCCTCAAAACCTTATCTTGATCCCATTTTGGAAATGCAAAGGTTTTCTTGATACCTCTTTTTCACTCTTCATATTTCAGCAAATGAATTGCTGTATACCCAGTATAGAATGAAAACCAACTGCAGGGTGCAGCTCATTTATTGGCTCTGGGTACCTAGGGTTCTTGATGAACCTACAAGCCCTTTATATCCCCGCAACCAGAAGAGTCCAGCAGACAAAACGGTATATTGCTTTCAGAAATCTGACATCGCAGGAAAAAGTTACAGAGTAAAATATAAAGAAAAATGGCTGTTGTTTTCAGCTCAATTTCAATATTTTTTTATTTCAGCTGTTATTTTCTGTAGGAAAACCTTGTAGGATCTACACAAATTACCCCTTGCTGAATTCAGAATTTTGTCTAGTTTTCAGAAATGTTTAGCATTCCGGGATCCAGCATTGGTTTCACACCCATTCCTGTCACTAACTGGAAGGAGGCTGAAAGCACCAAATATAGTAAAAATGGGGTATGTCCCAGTAAAATGCCAAATTTGTGTTGAAAAATGTGGTTTTCTCATTCAAGTCTGCCCGTTCCTGAAAGGTGGGAAGCTAGTGATTTCAGCACCAGAAACCCTTTGTTGATGGCATTTTCAGGGAAAAAACCACAAGCCTTCTTCGGCAGCCCTTTTTTCCAATTTTTTTGGAAAAAACAAAATTTTCACTGTATTTTGGCTATTTTCTTGGTCTCCTCCAGGGGAAACCACAAACTCTGGGTACCATTAGAATCCCTAGGATGTTGGAAAAAAAGGACGCAAATTTGGCGTGGTTAGCTTATGTGGACAAAAAGTTATGAAGCCCTAAGCACGAACTACCCCAAATAGCCAAAAAAGGGCTCAGCACTGGGGGGGAAAAGGCCCAGCAGCTAAGGGGTTAAAGAAATTGTAATCCCAAACAGGATTTTTTAACTTGGGACAAACTTACTTGCCTGACTATGCTAAGTGAGTGAAGCCTTTGTACGACCTGATTTCTACCATGCTTTCCGCCAAACAGTGAACCAGTAAACACATTTATATCTTGATTTCCCTACAAGCTGACATGCTAATAAAATGTTTACATATGAGGGACAACAAAACCACCCTAGTGCCAAGAGTCATAACAATTTGCTCTGTTTACACATAAACTCTCTACAGAGAAGGACAAATTGTTCCTATAGCCTATAAATCATATTTAGATTCACCAGCAGAAACACGGTATGCTTCCATAGGAAACAAACAACTTACAACCCTACAAACAGCGATTTTGAAAGAGAATCTCTTGCTTAAGGAAAACTCATAATTGTAGTTTTTTCCATAGCAGCACTAGAGGCAGCCACCAAAGCAAACATTCCTAATGCCCGTGCCTTACACCAGAGATGTGTGCAGTAGCCCTCTTCATTAAGTGCAGGGGATGTATAATTTCAATATGATCTGACTCTTCCGATACAAGTTTTTGTCCAGTGTGAACAAAACATTGTTCTACTCCAAAGATTTCACTGATTAAGTTATATCAGAGTGTGTTTTACACCGATGGTTCTGCACAGCAGTGCAGGGTGTAGTAATAAACAGGGGGGTTCATCCACAGTACCCCCGTACCAAAACCTTAGGTGACAGCGTAGCTCAATATGCAGAAATACATACCCTGATACTTGCATTATAGAAAGCTGACTCATCAGTTCCTATTCGAATAGTGTCCAACTCAGCCTTCTGGATGCAAGCTTACAATGCAGATTTGAAACAATGACCCCATAAACGGATTCAAAGGTTCTGCCTGCAGGACAGGTAGCTACATTACAGGATAGGCTTCCAATGGTTCATATGGAACACACTTTGGACCATCAGCGGGAGGGAATTTATACCAATGGGAACTGTGCGCTGATTTAGCTGCTACAGCCACCTTTCAGACTTTCAGAGAAGCAATTTCATCTAGATCTCAAATATGGATTTACACCAATATACTAATAGCAAGAAAGACAGCTGTAAGGAGGAAAACAACACCATCTGGCTTTCCTCTCAAGAATTCCAAGACCCTCAGTTCAGATCACACTCTTGTGGTTCCCATACCCACTATTGATGGCCGTGTTTATATACACCAAACAGAGATTGATAGACAGTGTGATGTTTGTCAACAAATTAAAGCTTCTACTATCAGAAGACACCCACAGACAACACTTATAGGGGGTCATTCTGACCCTGGCGGTAAAAGGCACTTACCGCCGGTCAGAAGACCGCCATAATCCCGCCGCGGCCGCGGTAAACCGCCACGGTCATTCTGACCCACAACTGCCAAACCGCCAAAAACCCGACATCCAATGAAGCCCGCCTCATCAGCGGTCAGCGATAAACTGGAGATGACCAAACCTCCACCGTCACGCCAACACAAACACGCCCTTGCCATTACGACCCACCAATCCACGCAGCGGTCTTTCAACCGCGGTATTCCATTGGCGGTACACACCACCGCGCTCAAAATACCCACACCTTGACAAAACACAGCCACATTGGACAATTCGAAATACACACACCTGATACACATCCACTCCCACAAACACCACTCCCACACACACCACTCCCACACACCCATCAACATATAAAACACCCACCCACATCACCCACAAAGCGAAATTCAGAGACAAGGCGCAATACACAGAGAGAGAGCACAGGGAACGCAAACAACAACACACACAGGAACCCAACATCATCACCCACACCACATCTACGCACAAAACACCACACACCACTACACTCATCACCACAAACACCACCCCACACCTCATCCACACCACCCCATGGCACACCAAAGACACCCCAGGTTCACGGACCAAGAACTCAGGGTCATGGTGGAGGAAATAATCAGGGTAGAGCCCCAGCTCTTCGGCACACAGGTGCAGCACACCACAATAGCCAGGAAGGCGGAGCTATGGCAAAGGATCGTCGACAGGGTCAACGCCGTGGGACAGCATCCCAGAAATCGGGACGACATCTGAAAGCGCTGGAACGACCTACGGGGGAAGGTGCGGACGATGGTGTCAAGATACAACATCGCTGTGCAGAAGACTGGCGGCGGACCCCCACCCACTCCACCCGAATTCACCGCATGGGAGCAAGAGGTCTTGAACATCCTGCATCCTGAGGGCCTCGCTGGAGTAGGCGGAGGAATGGACTCTGGTAAGTCTAATCTCAACTACTTCACCCCCCCAACCACCAGCATGCCAACCCACACCCCCACCCTCACCCCTAACCCCCCAGCACACATACTCCCTGTTAATGTCTCACCAGCACATCCCACCCAACCCAACCCAAACCCCTGAATGCCAGCACAAACCATGGACACCCAGCACCTAAGCATGACCACTGCACATACCCATCCCCCCCCACAAACCACCCTCACAACTCCTCCCACATGGGACTGCCAGCACTGGGGGACAAGGGCACCCACAAATCGCACGCCACGGCACAAACAAAATCAATAACCATATTCTTCTACCCCTGCAGGGCCCGAACGCCAACACACCGGCTAGGAGGGTCCAGATTTGTCCATCCCTTCCCCAGAACAGGCCCCCAGTGATGACAACAGCTCTGTCGACCTAGAACCTGATGACTAGCCCGGACCATCGGGGACCTCTGGACAGTCGGTTACCCTCAGGCAGCCCCAGGCCACAGCAGACCTACCCCCCTCAGGAAACACCAGCACAGCACCCACCCAGCGGGCCCATGCTTCTGTCTCCAGGACAGGTCAAGCAGCGGTGTGTCTACCAGTACAGGGCACCCAGGGTAACCCACAACCCCAACAACAACAGGGACCTGGGGGCACTGGTAGTGGGCACACCGTCCAGGGGACAGAGGCCCAGGAACAAAGAGGAACTGGGAGGGCTGCTGTGCGACAGAGGGAGGACGGGCCTAGGGAACCCACTGTCCAAGAGGCCCTCACCACCATCATGGGAGCGTACCACCACTCCCAAGAGACGATGGCGACGGTCCTGGCCAGGTTCCTGGAGATCCAGGCCATGCAGGAGGGCCAGTACATGGGGTTCCGGGAAGAACTGCGCACCATCAGTTCCGCAATGGGTACAATCGTGGTGGCACTCAACCAGATTGTCACCACATTGCGGGACCATGTGGCCCCCCAAAGGGCCCCTGCCACTAGCATGGAGGAAGAACAGCCCACCACCTCCGCCGGCGCTAGTGGTCAGGAGGCCCCGACACAACAGCAACGGCCCTCCCGAACCCCACCCCCTGCAGAACAAGAACCACCCCGCAAGAAAGGCCTGAGATCGAGGAAGAAGACAGAGTAGGATGTCAAGACCCCCGCCATGCACGGATCCCCCCGGATGTCATCCCACTGTCCCACTTGTTTACCCTGTCCAACCTTGAACTGCCCCTGCTCCACCTTCCACAGGCATATGGACAATGGACCTGTAGGAACGACAGTCTGGACACTGCCATGGACATGCCTCCACCATCACCCTGTTTGAACTATGCACCTATCTAAACACTTCAATAAACACAATTATTGCACATTAACCAACTGGATTCTGCTATCTATTTATTTTAACCAAATTTATTCGATATAACCAACAAAACATTTCTAGTTACATTGTGATGACATCATACCAGTGTCACACAGCGGTAGTCCATGGGGAAGAAAACCAGAGGGCACTCCGTGGGGATCAGATCACTGAAATAGGAAGTGATATACACAACTAAGTTACCATACATTGGGGTGAAAGGTCAGACAGTAGAGAGCCACTACAGTTACAGATATCATACAATGCTGGAGTAGATTATTACCTGTGTGTCACTGGAAATACTGCAGTATCACTCTGTCCCTGTTGTCTGTGTCGTCCTCTTCGTCTTCCTCCTCTTCACTCTCCGCAGGCTCCACAGCGGCCACAACACCACCATCTGGACCATCCTCCTGCAGGAAAGGCACCTGGCGTCGCAAAGCCAGGTTGTGAAGCATGCAGCAGGCCACGATGATATGACACACCTTCCTTGGTGAGTACATTAGGGATCCACCAGTCACATGCAGGCACCTAAACCTGGCCTTCAGGAGGCCGAAGGTCCGCTCAATCACCCTCCTAGTCCGCCCATGGGCCTCATTGTACCGTTCCTCTGCCCTGGTCCTGGGATTCCTCACTGGGGTCAATAGCCAAGGCAGGTTTGGGTAACCAGAGTCACCAATTAGCCACACACGGTGTCTCTGTAGCTGTTCCATCACATAAGGGATGCTGCTATTTCGCATGATGTACGCGTCATGCACTGACCCTGGGAACTTGGCATTTAAATGGGAGATGTACTGGTCAGCCAAACAGACCACCTGGACATTCATCGAATGATAATTTTTACGGTTCCTGTACACCTGCTCATCGTCTTTTGGGGGAACCAAAGCCACATGGGTACCATCAATGGCACCAATGATATTGGGAATGTGTCCAAGGGCATAGAAATCACCCTTCACTGTAGGCAAGTCACCCACCTCAGGGAAAATGATGTAGCTCCGCATGTATTTCATCAGGGCAGACAACACTCTGGACAACACCTTTGAAAACATAGGCTGCGACATCCCAGATGAAATGGCCACGGTAGTTTGAAATGATCCACTTGCCAAAAAATGCAGTACTGACAGCACCTGCACTAGAGGCGGAATCCCTGTGGGTTGGCGGATGGGTGACATCAGGTCTGGCTCCAGCTGGGCACACAGTTCCTGTATAGTGGCACGGTTGAGTCTTTAGGTGAGTATGACGTGTCTTTCTTCCATTGTCGACAGGTCCACCAGCGGTCTGTACACGGGAAGATTCCTCCGTCTCCTCGCAAGTCCCAGCGGACGATGCCTAGGAAGGACAACATGGAGCACAGAGTCAAGCAACCCACAGGTAAGTGCCCACAGCATGCCCAGTACACGTATCTCTCGGGATTGAATGGCTAGTATGATTGTCGGTGCAAGGCCTAGCCATGTGTGACGCAGTAGGAATTAAGCCATGTGTGCCCTTGAAATGGCGGCTGCCTGACCTGTGAAGTGTGACAATGTGAAGTGAGGTAATAGCACAAGCGTGGCATACCGTGGCGGTAGGCGGTCGCAGTCCGCGGTGCAAAGCCGCATTGGACAACATTGAACCCTATGGGTTTCAGGAGCCAATGGCGGTGAGCTCTGGCGGTCGCGGTACGCGCCGCCGCGGTACGCACCGCCGCGGCCGTAACCGCCATTTTCTCTCTGCTTGATCACACGAGACCTGAGCATCCACAGGAGAGGACCTATACTGCAAGTGCTGCTGTGACCTCGGTCTGTAAGTGACAATGGCTGCTGCGACTGGGGAAAGGGCCCCCGCCTTCAGTTCCGAGGAGTTGGAGAAGCTCGTGGACGGGGTCCTCCCCCAGTATGCGCTACTCTACGGGCCTCCAGACCAACAGGTGAGTACACGGGGGCAATGCATAGTGCCCAATGCCTGGGCTGAGTGGGGAGGATGTACGATGGAGGGGAGGGCAGCGAATGACGAATGCATGGCACGACAGATGAGAGCATGTGCCACATGGCAAGGTTGGGGAGAGGGGGCCACTCACATCGAGCATGCAGAAAAGTGATGATGTTTCTCTTCCCCCCCTGTACATGTCACGTAGGTCAGCACCCATCAGAAGATTAACATTTGGCGTGCCATCGCCAAGGACGTCCAGGCCCCGGGGGTCCACACCAGAAGGGGCACCCACTGCCGCAAGAGGTGGGAGGACATCCGCCGTGGGAGCAGGAAGACCGCGGAGGCTCTGCTGGGGATGGCCTCCCAACCTAGGAGGGGTGCCAGTCGTACCTTGACCCCCCTGATGTCCCGGATCCTGGCGGTGGCCTACCCCGATTTAGATGGGCGCTTGAGGACATCACAGCAGACACAAGGGGGCGAGTACCAGCACCCGACCCCCACCTCTGTAGGGTGCCTAGTAACGCGATTCATGGACCAGTGTATACTGTGTGGGCAGTTGTCGCCCATAGGCTTGTAGGGCATGTCCCATTGAATGAGTAGTGTACCCCAAGTGCGCAGTGTAGTGCAGGGGGCTTCTGTGTCTGTCCTCTCCGCCAACAGTGTCCCCAATGCATGCACTCAACTTGTCTTTATGTTTTCCACCCCCCCCCATTTTCTTTGTATTTCTGTGAATGTGTGCATTAGCATCATCAGGCGGAGGAGAAGTGGCATCGGCGCAACAGGGAGCTGCATCTCACATGGCCCCGGAGGGCCATGCAACGGACTCCGACATGACCAGTGAGACGGAGGGCGAGGGGGGCTCCACCACGGGGACCCGTGGAGACGGCAGCGACACTGACACGTCCTCGGAAGGGAGCTCCCTTGCGGTGGAGGAAACATCCGTGCCCACCGCAGAAACAGGTACAGCCGCCACCCAGCGCACCAGCCCCGCCCTCCCAGCAGCCCCTCGGCCTTCGGCCCGTGCCCGCAAGGCCAGGAAGCCGGCCATCTCCTTTGCCCCAGGCACCTCAGGCCCTGCCCCAGTCACCCCTGCTGCCCTCAGTGAGGAGGTCATTGACCTCCTGAGGACCATCATTGTTGGGCAGTCTACCCTTCTGAATGCCATCCAGGGTGTGGAGAGGGAGGTGCATCAAAGCAATGCATACCTGGAGGGCCTTCATTCGGGTCAGGCTGCCCATCAACGATCGTTCAACGCTCTGGCCTCAGCACTGACGGCAGCGATTGTCCCTGTCTCCAGCCTCCCTCTTCTGACTCCCTCCACCCAGTCCCACTCCCCTGTTCCTCTTCCTATCCCATCCACACCTACAGACCAGCCTGCACACACCTCAACACCCAAGGGCAGGTCATCCAGACATAAGCACCACAGGACACACAAGCATTCACCCAAGCAACATCCAGATGCAGACATGCCAACAGCCACTACCTCCTCTGTGTCCCCCACCTCCTTGTCTCCCTCCTCCCTCCCTGTGACGTCTCCACACACACCTGCAAGCACACCACCATCAGCCATTGCACCCATCACCAGCACACCCTCCACACCAGTCCGCACACGTGCAGTCACCACCCCCACTGCCATGTACACGTCCCCTGTGTCCTCTCCCAGTGTGTCTGTCACCCCCGCTTCCCAACCACACAAACGCAGACAGGCCCCCAAACAACAGCCATCCACCTCACGTCAGCCTCCTGCCCAAGCACCTGCACCCAAAGACAGCACACTTGACTCTCCTACAACCACATCCTCTTCCTCCACTCCCATACCCACTCCAGCCACCCTTCCCATGGCTCCAAAGAAAATGTTCCTCTCTAAAGTGGACCTCTTTTCCTCACCTGACCCACCCCCTCCATCCCGTAAGAGTTCCACAAACGCCTCAGCCACCACCAGCCCAGCAACTCCAAAGAACGTCGTGCCTGGTTTTTGGAGTCCGCCCTTTCCTTGGGCTGGGACATCGTCCAGCAGCAAAGGCACAGCCAGCCCCCCCCCCTGGGAAGAGGACCAAAAAACTGAAGGGCAGGCGCGACAGGCCTGATTCGCCTGCCCCCAAGGAGGGTAGCCTTGCACCGTCACCTGCCACATCGGCTAAGGGAGCCAAGGGCCACGGACAGTCTGCCAAGGAGGGCAAGGGCAGCAAGGAAAATAAGGCAGGGAGCAGCCGACCTGGCCATGAGGGCCCCACCAGCCCCATTCCAGGGGTATCGAAGGAGAGCCAGGGCCCCAGGACTCCATCACAGGAGGGCCCCGCAACGGAAAGGTCCGATGCAGAGTGAGCGGCAAGTATTGGCCAGGTGTGGTTCACTGGAAACACAAGACAGGCACCGCTGAACAGGGCCCCGCCGTGAGGAACACCGCTGAACAGGGCCTGCCGTGAGGAGCACTGCTGAACAGGGCCCCGCTGTGAGAAGCACCGCTGAACAGGGCCCCGCCGTGAGAAGCACCGCTGAACGGGGCCCCGCCGTGACCAGAACCGCTGAACAGGGCCCCGCCGTGAGGAGCACTGCTGAACAGGGCCCCGCCGTGAGAAGCACCGCTGAACGGGGCCCCGCCGTGAGAAGCACCGCTGAACGGGGCCCCGCCGTTACCAGAACCGCTGAACAGGGCCCCGCCGTGAGGAGCACCGCTGAACAGGGCCCCGCCGTGAGAAGCACCGCTGAACGGGGCCCCGCCGTGACCAGAACCGCTGAACAGGGCCCTGCCGTGAGGAGCACCGCTGAACAGGGCCCCGCCGTGAGAAGCACCGCTGAACGTGGCCCCGCCGTGAGACGCACCGCTCCGCTGGGCCCTTCCTGTCAAGCACCGCTCCGCTGGGCCCTTCATCTCAAGCACCGCTCCGCTGGGCCCTTCCTGTCAAGCACCGCTCCTCTGGGCCCTTCATCTCAAGCACCGCTCCGCTGGGCCCTTCCTGTCAAGCACCGCTCGGCTGGGCCCTTCCTGTCAAGCACCGCTCCGCTGGGCCCTTCCTGTCAAGCACCGCTCCGCTGGGCCCTTCATCTCAAGCAATGCTCCGCTGGGCCCTTAATCTCAAGCACCGCTCCGCTGGGCCCTTCCTGACAAGCACCGCTCCGCTGGGCCCTTCCTGTCAAGCACCGCTCCGCTGGGCCCTTCCTGTCAAGCACCGCTCCGCTGGGCCCTTCATCTCAAGCACCGCTCCGCTGGGCCCTTCATCTCAAGCACCGCTCCGCTGGGCCCTTCATCTCAAGCACCGCTCCGCTGGGCCCTTCCTGTCAAGCACCGCTCCGCTGGGCCCTTCATCTCAAGCACCGCTGGCCCATTGGCAGTCCCGGTTCTGTGTCGGGCAGGCCTTCATGACGCACTCTGCCCACCATGCCTCCTCCATGACCAGTGGTCTCTGTAATTCACCTGATGGACTGTGGCTTTGCACTCCCCAGGATGGCACAGTGGGCAATCCACCCACTGTAGAGACTTGTGAGACTGTGGCTTTGCACTCCCCAGGATGGCACAGTGGGCAATCCACCCACTGTAGAGACTTGTGAGACTGTGGCTTTGCACTCCCCAGGATGGCACAGTGGGCATGGAGGCCCTTCGTGGATCTGGCGTCAAGGACTCATGTGGCTGAGGTGCCCCCCCTTCCCTTCCCCCTGAGGTGCCTGTCATTTTAATTTAGTGATGCCCCAGCAGTGTTCTCTCCAATGGACTGGATCTCGTGTGTGGGCTTTGCCCATGTGTTGCTGCACATTGGCCCACGGACCTTTGGACTTTGATTGACTGGGCCGGACTTTTGCTGCTTGCATGGATAGAGTTCTAGATGTGTATTCATTCTTCATATATTGCTAAGGTCGCTATACTTTATTGTTGCAATAATATGGTTCTACTTTTACATTCATTGGCTTTTGTCTTTGTTTGGGGGGGGTGTTGGGGGTGTCACTCTGACTTTTTTATCTGCATAGGTGTGTTGGTATTTCGGTGGGGGTGAGGGTGGGTTTGTGGCGTATGTGTGTGCCCGTAACCTTTCCTCCTCCCTCCTCCCCTGTGTCGTAGGTGCAGTACTCACCATTGTCGTCGGCGGCGAGGTTCGTGATCCTGGAAGAAGAGCAGGAAGGCAATGGCTGGGAGGATGTGGAGTTCGGGTTCCATGCTGTTCCGATTTTGCGTGGAGTGTGTTGAGGTAAGCGTTTTCCATTGGAGATGTCTGTTTCCGCCGTGTTTTTATCGGCGGGGCTCCCGCCCCGGAAAAGGTGGCGGATTGGTGGGTCGTGATAGGGTGGGCGGTACATTGTCTGCCGCCTGCCTGTTGGCGGTGACCACCGCGCTGTTTGTTTGTACCGCCGTGGCGGTCGGAGTGTTAAAGCGGCGGCCTGTGTTGGCGGTTCCCGCCAGGGTCAGAATTCATATTTTTCGGCCGCCAGCCTGTTGGCGGGTTGGCCGCCGCTTTAACACTGACCGCCAGGGTCAGAATGAGGGCCATAGTCTCTAATATTCCATTCACAGTAAATTATTTGGGTTGTATTGTCCCACTAAATTCTGTCAGTCAGTATAAATACATGTTGGTAGCACCTGATTCATGTTCTCGATTCCTATGGGTGTGGCATCAGAGAAATACAGGTTCTCAAGCAGTTGTAAAGGATTTGGAGTGTCTCCTGTGATGGGAGAAAACTATACATTTCATTCAGGCCATGGTCCGGCATTTGCCTTCAAGGCTTACAAGGATGCTATGCCCATGATGGGAGAATATCTGCAATTCACCAAACCTTACAGAGCAGAAAGCAACGTTTCAGTTGAATGTGCTAACAGCACAACTAAACAAGATTTGACTGCTAGGGTACTATGTTTATATCTTAGTTAGTACCATCATCTACATGGAGTCTAGAGGGCATAAAATGCTCTTTAGAGTGGCATGCATACGCCTAGTTTAGATAATCCTGGGAAGGTAGTGGTAAAAAATGAATTCAACATGGACCAATGTTTGAATGTTTTATGGGAAGTCCAAGAGATCAAAGAAAATCTGTTCAGATTAGAGACTTCAGAAGCTGCCACCAGTGAAGAAAAGGTTTCTAACTGACAGGTGGGTCCCTAAGGTCAGGAATCTAGTCTGAGAAAAAATTCATGATAAACAAGCTCTTTGTCATGTTAGAGACCATGAATTACAGTGGTCGAGGTAAAAGATGATAAAATTGTGATTCTACCACTTTTGGTTGGTTCCAAGAAAAACCGTCAGGTTCCATTGACCATATTCAAAATCACTATGGCCCTCAATTCAACATTGGTGGTAAAAGCCTCCTACTGCTGCGTCAACAGCTGCCAAGTGACCTTCGCCGCTGCTACCATCCGTTCGTCAAATTATGACCACAGCCGGATTTCTGCCACAAGAAGGGCAGAAATCTGGCTGTGACCATATTGGCAGATAGTAGTACGGTGGTACTGCTTCCACCAGCAGAGCCACGCCAGTAGACCGCTGCCAGCCGTATCATGACACATGATACAGCCCGGAGGTAACAGCACCCCGTTCCCTGCCGGAAGACCCCCTGGATGCAGGTAAGTTGGGCTTCCGACAGAGGAGGGGGGTGGAGGGTGTTGTGTGTGGGGGGGTGTTGTGTGCATGAATATGCGTGTGTGTGCATGAATGCGACTGTGTATGTAGTGTTGTGTGAATGGGTGTATGCATGTGTGAGAATGCATGTACAAATGGAAATGTGAATGTGTGTCTGCATGTCAGTGTGAATGTGTGTAAGGATGTGTGCGAGAATGAATGGATGCATGCATGAATGAATGCATGTATGCCAGTGTGAGTGAGTGTGTGTATGCATGGTGCGTGTCTGTGAGTGAGCATGTATGGGGGGTGGAGGATTGGAAGGGGGAGCATGGATGGTGGTGGGGGGCATCTGGGGAGTGCTTGGGGGGGTGGGTGAGCCTCTTATCAGTGACAGGGAAGGAATTCCCTTTCACTGGTAGGGCCCACCACCATGGTTTTCGTGGCTTTTCAAATGCCACGAAAACCATGGCAGTAGGCAGGCTCAAACTGCCGCCAGCGGTACAATAGCGCTCGCCTAGCTGGCGATTGTTATCTCCGGCCCGGCGGCCGCTACCGCCATGCCGGTAGGAATGGTAAATTGGCAGCTTGGCTGCAGCCATCCCACCAATGCCATAATGTGGCGGTATATACCGCCAGCCTGTTGGCGGTACTAACACCAAATTATCACCTATCGCCGGGGTCATAATGACTCCTCATATGGCCAATTCTGTACAGCAAATCCCTCCTCCCGGATACTGAAAAGAGTTCAGACTAGAACTACTACTCTACTCTGAACGAAATGCCCCTTGAATACAATTGTAACTTAGCCAGCCCGAGTTCCCAGATGAGGACATGTGAACTTCCAATTCCAACTGAATCTCATGTAGTTGTCATTTCTGTTGCCAGTGTCTCAAGCAATTCCATGATTTACTATGAACCTCCAACAATACCATTGTCTACCAAGATAGTCCCTTTCCGAGAAGCAACGATCTATGAAAATGGCTGTGAATTCTGCAAAGATCACTTACCAATACACTCCTATGCCACTATACATCAGTGATTTCTTTCTAAAGAACAATATTACTGGCTTCATAACAACTACTTAACACCGCTGTGGTCCGGTATTTGGATTGCTATAGGAGTGTTACTGTTCATCTAATGACTGACAACACTAATTGTTGTCTTGTTGCGACGAAGTAGTCATTTGTCCCTGCAAGATATATTCCACAATCTGTAGTTCAACAACTACAACCCCACCTCTCATCGTACAGAGTTCACTACAATATCAACATCACAGCCTACCCTGTGCCCAGGGGCATAGTTTGGTAAAAGGTCCCTTTTAAAATTATGGAACCTACTGAGACATTGTAATTGTCATACATGTTGAAAGTTTTGCTAAATAATGTAATCATTCCTGGTTTTATTTCAGATAACTGAGATACTGAAACTGTAGAACATATGGGGCCAGATGTATCAATTTTCCCAATAGCGATTACCTAATTGCAAGTTTTTGTAAATCCCAGTTAGTTAATCACTATTTGAATGTGTAAAACTACAGGAGTTTCAGTTAGCGATTCCCAACGGATCACAAATTGACCTACCTCATAATATTCATGAGGTAGGTCACAATTTGCGACCCATTGTGAATGGCTACAATCACAGGGATGGCGGTATTCTAGGCTCAGCAGGCCACCATGTCTGTGATTGCTTTTAAATAAAGCAATCTTTTTTTTTTTAAATGCAGCCCGTTTTCCTTAAAGGAAAAGGGATGCGTTAAAAAAAGAAACATGAAAAAGTTTTTTTTCATTTTTTAAGAGTAGGCAGTGGTCAAAAATGTTTTTGCATGCATTCCCATTAGCGAATGGGTTACCACCTACTTGAAGTAGGCGGTAAAATGCGATTGTTTTGCAACCGCATTTCGGTCATAAAACATTCCTACATACCGCTGCGATTCGGTATTAGGAAGGGACGCCCTTGACATGCCCCTTCCTAATACCGAATCGGTATGTAGTCACAATTCCAATTTGCAATTCAGTAACATGTTACCAAATCGCAAATTGGAATTAATACATACCAGAATGCATGATACATCTGGCCCATGATGTCCAATTTACACGTATATACTACTTTAAACAATAAAGATCAGCACTTAAATGCAGTAAATTATAAAGAGATGTATTGTTATCATCAATACCCCCAGTATTATACACTAAGCACTACACACAATGGGAACATTGAGAGGGTCCGCCTCTTAACAGTAGCCAAACTTTTTGAAAAGGTTTCTCAATTTCAAAGTGAGAATGGATCACAACCCTTGGCTTAACATTTAAAAAAAAATCCACAGCAGCTCCTGAAAAAAAACGTAACTAGCATGAATAAGCTAACTTAATGAGTAGTGGGAAGAAAACGTTGATGAGAAAAGTATTTGGAGATCTAAATATTGTCAAATCCAAGACAAAGAATCCCTATTCAGAGCACATATTATCCAATAAGAAATCTTTTTCTGAATAAATCAGTCCTGCAAGCTACTTGTCTGTGGTTTAGTACCATGAGAGATTTTAAGAAACATTCTATACCAAAGGTTAGTTCCACCTCATTTATCAATTAGCAAGCACAAATTACTGTCTCCGGTTTTGATATAAATAAACTGATTCAGAATGGACCATATACTTCCACTCAGTTCTGTTTTGAATGTTTGGCCTTGTTGTCTTAAGATTCTAAAACCTGCATACATTGTTTCCTTTCCGATACCCCTGGCTCAAAAGCTCATTGTCCCAATCTATTTTATGACAGTCATATATCTGAACTAGTTACTACATGTAGTGTGGGTAAATTGTGTTAACAATGGCTGGTACATTCTAGTGTTCCAGCTGTAAAAGAGCATATGTCCCTAATTAAGGAAAATTTGGATTTCTTGGACTTCCTCCTTAGACTGCATCCCACTAGAAACAATTTGTAGCAACAGGTATATCTCCCATATATAATGAATTACTAAATATTCTGAAAAAGAAGCTGCAGAAAGGATTAGATATACATACATTAAAAGAGTTTACAGACAAATGTTATCGACAATGCTATGCACACACTTTTCCAGTGAGTGGATTTGTTAGGTAATTGGAGGGAACATCTGCTTCTGAAAGCTAAAATCCACCTCTCACCTGGTTAATACAAGGAGTCACATGTTTGCTTTTTGCATCTTTATATTTTCACAACTGACAAAAATATACATCATTAGGTTTGTATGAAATAATGCACATTTCCTAATTGTTGCATTCATGGACATTGCCTTTCTCTCACATGTGTTTAAATGAAGATGACCCTGTGTGTGGCACAGTTCTTGTTGTGGTTGAACAGTTGCTTCTCCAACCTGGTGGAACAAAGAGCAAAATACATCAGCTAGTCCTTTGTATAAGTCATCTGTAATGCTTTTGTAAGGGAACAACCCTGTCTTTCTGTTGGGTGTGCTCTGCATCCAATATGCCATGCATCCAGTCATTTCAATGTTGTAGATGCACACACTTTTACCAGTCGAGATTTCAGCATTCCATTCCCTTCTCAAACTAATCCTGAGGCTTCTGCTCTGTAACTGCGATGCAATCTTTTTTGGTTTGCCTCATTGGTGCTGCTTCTTTTGCCACATTCCTCATTAACCCCTTCTGTGCCCAGGACGTAATGGTTACGTCCTGAGGCACAGTGCTCGTGTGCCCAGGACGTAACCATTACGTCCTGGGCACAGAGCACAGAGGGAGCGCTAGCGCTCCCTCTGTGGGGTTCCCCACCACCCCCCCAAGGCAGGGATGGAAGGGGAAGACCTTCCCCTTCCAACCGACCCACCCACCCCCGTGAAGTCAGCGCGCGATCGCGCGCTGATTGTCACAGAGGGCCTCCTCATTTCTCTTCCGATCACGTGGAGGAGGCAAGAGAGGCTTCAAAGGGAAGAAAAGGAATTTCCTTCCCTTTGAAGTCTCTCTCTGCGTTTCAAAAGCCGGATTGTAAAGCAATCCGGCTTTTGAAACGCCCACCAGACACCAGGGATTTATTTTTGGAAATGTAATTGGCATGAGGGAGCGACCCCTTAATTATAATTAGGTCGATCTGCCCCCGGGGGGGGGGGGCGGCAGAAACCTCTAGGCATCAGGGAGCACTTTTTTTTTTTTTAATACTTTTGAGGTGGGGAGCGACCCTTGGGGGCAAATTATATTTAGGCCATTTCAGCCCCCCTTGGGGGCAGATTTGCATATTTTTATGAGGCCAAAAACCACTAGACACCAGGGAGTTTTTTTTTTCCGTGAATTTCACGCAAGGGGAGCGACCCCCTTGGGCAAGGGTTGCTCCCAGGGGGGGTACTTTTTTTTAAAGGCCTTTTCTGCCCCCCCTGGGAGGCCGATCTGCCACCAGGGGGGGAAGAAACCTCTAGGCACCAGGGATCATTTTTTTTGAGGTGGGAAGCGACCCCTTAGGCAAGGGTCGCTCCACTAGGGGACAAATAATATTTAGGCCATTTCTGCCCCCCTTGGGGGCAGATTGGCCTATTTTTATGAAGCCAATCTGCCCCCAAGGGGGACAGAAACCACTAGACACCAGGGAGTTTTTTTTTTTCCCAAATTTTACGCAAGGGGAGCGAGTGTGTAAAAAAGACATCTATTTGAGAAATGCCCTGTAATTCACATGCTAGTATGGGCACCCCGGAATTCAGAGATGTGCAAATAACCACTGCTTCTCAACACCTTATCTTGTGGCATTTCGGAAATACAAAGGTTTCTTGATACCTATTTTTCACTTTTTATATTTCAGCAAATGAATTGTTGTATACCCGGTACAGAATAAAAACCCATTGCAAGGTGCAGCTCATTTATTGGCTCTGGGTACCTAGAGTTCTTGATGAACCTACAAGCCCTATATATCCCCGCAACCAGAAGAGTCCAGCTGACGTAACAGTATATTGCTTTCGAAAATCTGACATCGCAAGATAAAGTTACACAGTAAAACGTGGAGAAAAATGGCTGTTTTTTTACCTCAATTTCAATATTTCTTTATTTCAGCTGTTATTTTCTGTAGGAAACACTTGTAGGATCTACAGAAATGACTCCTTGCTGAATTCAGAATTTTGTCTACTTTTCAGAAATGTTTAGCTTTCTGGGATCCAGCATTGGTTTCTCACTTATTTTGGTCACTAACTGGAAGGAGGCTGAAAGCACAAAAAATAGTAAAAATGGGGTATGTCCCAGTAAAATGTCAAAATTGTATTGAAAAATGGGGTTTTCCAATTCAAGTCTGCCTGTTCCTGAAAGCTGGAAAAATGGTGATCTTGCCACCATAAACCCTTTGTTGGTTCCATTTTCAGTGAAAAAATCACGAGCTGCCTTCTGGGGCCCTTTTCCCCCATTTTTTTGTATTTTGGCTAATTTCTTGGTCTCCTTCAGGGGAACCCACAAAGTCTGGGTACCTCTAGAATCCCTAGGATGTTGGGAAAAAAGGACACAGATTTGGCGTGGGTAGCTTATGTGAACAAAAAGTTTCGAGGGCCTAAGCGCGAACTGCCCCAAATAACCAAAAAAAGTCTCGGCACAGGAGGGGGAAAAGGCCTGGCAGCGAAGGGGGTAAAAGATGTGCCATGAAGAGCACAATAACGTGGCACTTGGTCAGCATAGTCATTGCCTAATGAAATGTAATCCTTTGACTTTTGATGTGCTGCACATTTGACAACTGCAATTTTTACAAGTAACTGTAATGCTTTCAACAGTTGGTAAACCCTATCACAGTTTCGGATACGTGAAAAAGAAGAGGTCATAAAGCCTCTCTGGGACCACAAGTGTCTGAAATCATAAGCACCACCAAAACCATACTGGCTGTCAGTGAAAATGGTCACTTTAAGCTGTTCAGAAGGACAGCATGCTCTAGTAAAAGCAACCAATTCACCTAGGACTCCTTGAAGCCATGAAGCTGTTGTCACTCCTGAGACTGTGCAAACTGCATCACCAGATCTCAGAGTTCTATCAGTATCTCTTAAACAGGAGCCATCAATGAACATGACAGTCATTTTCATCCAGTGGGGTATCTTGAATATCAGGTCTTGGTTTGATGCACAGTTCAGACACATCAAGATAATCACGCTCTACCTCATCTGCACGGTCATTTACATTTTCAACAGAATTTGGTAAGAGTGTTGCCACATTCAGAATATTACATTTTTAAATGTTGACATTGTGGGATCTGGAAATGACTTTTTCATACAAAACTAAACAAGCGTTGGTCAGGTACTGAGTCTTTATGCGGTCTAAAAGATCTTCAATGGAATGAGGCACAAAAACATTCAGGGGATGATCCATGACAATGCCTCTGCACTGGTCAATGGAGACATTCCCAGCAACCATGGCTTTTAAACAGCCAGGCAATGCAGCACGTACAGGATCAGGTGTGGCTGAAAAATATACCATGTGTCTGTTGGTACGTCTGTTTAACTGTCTCAAAACAGAAAAGGCACAACCCTTAGTTTCTCAACAAAACAAAGAAAAACATTTGTTGTAATCAGGCATTCCCATAGATGGGGCTCTGCACAAGCTTCCTGTCAGGTAGGAGAAGGCTTTCATGCATGTGTCATCAAATGGTAATGGATCAGACACATTGTTGTGTGTCAATTTCTGTAGCGGCTTGAACAAAAGGGAAAAATGTGGAATTCACTGGTGGCAATTGCCAACCATTCCCAAAAACATTCTGACATCTCTCTCCATTTCTGGTGGGTTCATCTGCATGATTACTTCTCTCTCAGGACACCTTCTTGAACCTTTCTCTTTGTGGTGACCTAAGTATTTTGCTTCTTTTTGACAGTATTGCAACTTTGCTATGGCCACTTTATATCCATTTTTCCCTTAAGTGATTTGACATGGCAATTATATCTCTCCTACAGGCCTCATGTGCCAAATCATCAATGTATTGCACCAAAGCTGAATGAAAAGGCATATTAAGGGACTCCAAATTCTTTTTCAAAATCTGATTTAAAATTAATGGTGATTCCATATACTTTTGAGGGGCACAACACCATAAAAAACACAGCATCTGAATTTAAAAGCAGATAAGAATTGGCTATCCTCATGGGGAGGAATAGAGAAAAATTTTGTGGCACAAATCAATGACTATAAAACATCCGCTTCACAAGGAATGTGGAATAAAATCACTGCAGTATTCGGTACCACAGGACAACATAGAACGACAATCTTGTTCACTTTTGTCAAGTCCTGAACTATGCTGTATTTTTCTCTAGGCTTCCACAATTCTAAAATAGGGTAATTACATCGGTTTTGCATGATTTATTTAAGAACTCCTTGTTCAATTAAATTTTTAATTACAGGAGTTATTCCTCCAATTATTTCTGGGGTGATGTTATAAGGCGGTATCCTCAGATACACTGCTTCTGGCTTCACTGTTATTTTTACTGGATCGACTCCTCTTACGAGTCCTATGTCCCTTGCTACTCCTCGGGTAAATCCTCAACAGTCATCATTGGGAACAATGTGATAAGAGAGTACAGTTCTTCAATTTTACAGGACATTTCTTTATCACTTTGCTTGAATTGCTATTCCATTGTGTGTGCAGCTAAAGGAACAATTTAGCTTACAGAATAGATCACGACCTAATAGTCTCACAGAACTTGATTCGCAAACTACAAATTGGTGCCAGTCCTCAAATGCTCCTATTTTTTCTGGGATATGTTCCGTAACAGGATTTGTCAATTGCTTATTTGCTACTCCTACCATCTGAATTATTTTTCCTGACAAGGGCACTCTTGGTATTTCTGTGGTTCTAACAGTGAAACATGTAGCTCCAGTATCAACCAGGAATGAAACATTGTGTTCTATAATACTGGCATTTACATAGGGACCACAATGATCCATCCCTAAGGATGCTGCTAGCATAAAGTTCTCATCATCAGAACTATCACTGTTAAATGTTTCTGAAAACTCTCCTTCACTCAGGTTGATTATAGGAAACTGTGTGACTAACTGATTTACATTAGCATTTGCTCTCTGATTCATGTTTTGCTAAGGAACAATAATTTGGTGGTGTGTCATTGGGGCTTGTGGAATCTGCATTTGTTGAGGGACCTGGATCTGTTGTGGAACCCGCATTTTCTGGGCAGCTGTGGAAGCAGCCACATTTTGGACAAGGGGTCTTTTCAATTCTCTGAATTGGAACTTGATCATTGCCAATAGTCTGAGCAACACCACCATTCTGCACCAAATTATTCAAATTCTTAAAAGAATGTTTCTGTCTCCAATGTCTGAAAAGTCTGCATGCTTGACATGGCTGCTCTTTCTTCATTGACTGCACATCAGTCACATTACCACTCTGATCTAGCCGAACATCATGTCCTCTACCTCTAAGCTGAGGCACTTTTTAACCTATTGTTGCATACTTTGCATTCCACTAGTGTCCACTATCATCTGCGGCTTGGATTTCCTGTCTGAGCAGATTTCACTTTCATCACCATTAAGTTCTCCTTCAGCTTTTTATGCTTCAATTCAATTTCATCACTGCAGTACCTCGAGCATTGTAGTACCTCATCAATGGACCTTTTTCTGCCAATAAATTAAATGCTGTTGAGTCATGGTGCAAATCACCTGTTTTAATCCTTGCACAAATCTAAATGCAAAATAACTTGTATCTTTTGGCTCAATAGTTTCAGAACCAACGTGCTGTTTGAATACCTGGAACAATATTTCATAATAAACATGAATCAACTCTTTTGTTTCCTGAGCTGTCCTGTCAATTTTCTGGCAATCAACATCTTTCAGGGAAAATGTTTTTCAGGAATTCAATCACTTTATAATCCTCATTGCTCACCTCTTCACAAGGCGCACCCATTACTGGATGTCTCAGCCGTTTACAATTTGGCCAATCAACACTTTGCTTGCACTCAACCCACAAATCAACTGGAACCACAATGTCAAACAATGTGTTCAAGTCTTCCCACAGTCATTTTGAAAGCTTCACAAAACTCTCTGTCTGCTTGTACCACTCCACGGGCTTCTCATTCAATCTCGGGAAGTCATTTGTGAATGACAATATATCACTTCTGGTCCAAGGTACATGTACATAACCTCCACCTGGAATTTGCCTCATAGGAATCATGTTTACATTGTCATCAGCTTGATTTGCTCCAGCTGGAGACAAATTCTGTTTTGCTTTCTTCTGATCTCTTTTCTTAGCCCATCTGCCTTCCCATTTATCTAATGCACACCCCTGATTGTATGTATGTAGTTATTTCCTTAACCCCTTCGCTGCCAGGCCTTTTTTTGGCTATTTGGGGCAGTTTGCACTTAGGCCCTCATAACTTTTTGTCCACATAAGCTAGCCATTTAAGTTTGCGTCCTTTTTTTCCAACATCCTAGGGATTCTAGAGGTACCCAGACTTTGTGGGTTCCCCTGAAGGAGGCCAAGAAATTAGCCAAAATACAGCGAAAAGTTCGTTTTTTTTAAAAAAAAAGGGAAAAAGTGGCTGCAGAAGAAGGCTTGTGGTTTTTTCCCTGAAAATGGCATCAACAAAGGGTTTGCGGTGCTAAAATCACCAGCTTCCCAGCTTTCAGGAACAGGCAGACTTGAATCAGAAAACCCATTTTTTCAACACAAATTCGGCATTTTACTGGGACATACCCCATTTTTACAATTTTTTGTGCTTTCAGCCTCCTTCCAGTCAGTGACAGAAATGGGCATGGAACCAATGCTGGATCCCAGAAACCTAAACATTTCTGAAAAGTAGACAAAATTCCGAATTCAGCAAGGGGTCATTTGTGTAGATCCTACAAGGGTTTCCTACAGAAAATAACAACTGAAAAAGAAAAATATTGAAATTGAGGTGAAAAAAACAGCAATTTTTCTCGACAATTTACTCTGTAACTTTTTCCTGCTATGTCAGATTTTCCAAAGCAATATACCGTTACGTCTGCTGGACTCCTCTGGTTGCGGGGATATATAGGGCTTGTAGGTTCATCAAGAACCCAAGGTACCCAGAGCCAATAAATGAGCTGCACCCTGCAGTGCGTTTTCATTCTATACCGGGTATACAGCAATTCATTTGCTGAAATATAAAGAGTCAAAAATAGCTATCAAGAAAACCTTAGTATTTCCAAAATGGGCACAAGATAAGGTGTTGAGGAGCAGTGGTTATTTGCACATCTCTGAATTCCGGGGTGACCATACTAGCATGTGAATTACAGGGCATTTCTCAAATAGATGTCTTTTTTACACACTCTCCTATATTTGGAAGGAAAAAATGTAGAGAAAGACAAGAGGCAATAACACTTGTTTTGCTAATCTAGGTTCCCCCATGTCTCCCGATAAAAATGATACCTCGCTTGTGTGGGTAGGCCTAGCGCCCGCGACAGGAAATGCCCCAAAACGCAACGTGGACACATCACATTTTTTTAAAGAAAACAGAGGTGTTTTTTGCAAAGTGCCTACCTGTAGATTTTGGCCTCTAGCTCAGCCGGCACCTAGGGAAACCCACCAAACCTGTGCATTTTTGAAAACTAGAGACCTAGGGGAATCAAAGATGGGGTGACTTGTGGGGCTCTGCCAGGTTCTGTTACCCAGAATCCTTTGCAAACCTCAAAATGTGGCTAAAAAAACACTTTTTCCTCACATTTTGGTAACAGAGAGGTCTGGAATCAGAGAGGAGCCAAAAATGTCCTACCACCCAGTGTTCCCCCAAATCTCCCGATAAAAATGATACCTCACTTGTGTGGGTAGGCCTAGCGCCCGCGACAGGAAATGCCCCAAACCGCAACGTGCACACATCACATTTTTTGAAAGAAAACAGAGGTGTTTTTTGCAAAGTGCCTACCTGTAGATTTTGGCCTCTACCTCAGCCGGCACCTAGGGAAACCTACCAAACCTATGCATTTTTTAAAACTAGAGACCTAGGGGAATCCAAGATGGGGTGACTTGTGGGGCTCTGAAAAGGTTCTGTTACCCAGAATCCTTTCCAAACCTCAAAATGTGGGTAAAAAAACAAATTTTCCTCATATTTTGGTGACAGAAAGTTCTGGAATCAGAGAGGAGCCACAAATTTCCTTCCACCCAGCGTTCCCCCAAGTCTCCCGATAAAAATGATACCTCACTTGTGTGGGTAGGCCTAGCGCCCGCGACAGGAAATGCCCCAAACCGCAATGTGCACACATCACATTTTTTAAAGAAAACAGAGGTGTTTTTTGCAAAGTGCCTACGTGTAGATTTTGGCCTCTAGCTCAGCCGGCACTTACGGAAACCTACCAAACCTATGCATTTTTGAAAACTAGAGACCTAGGGGAATCCAAGATGGGGTGACTTGCGGGGCTCTGACCAGGTTCTGTTACCAAGAATCCTTTGCAAACCTCAAAATTTGGCTAAAAAAACACATTTTCCTCACATTTTGGTGACAGAAAGTTCTGGAATCAGAGAGGAGCCACAAGTTTCCTTCCACCCAGCGTCCCCCCAAGTCTCCCTATAAAAATGATACCTCACTTGTGTGGGTAGGCCTAGCGCCCGCGACAGGAAATGCCCCAAACCGCAACGTGCACACATCACATTTTTTGAAAGAAAACAGAGGTGTTTTTGCAAAGTGCCTACCTGTAGATTTTGGCCTCTAGCACAGCCGCCACCTAGGGAAACCCACCAAACCTGTGCATTTTTGAAAACTAGAGACCTAGGAGAATCAAAGATGGGGTGACTTGTGGGGCTCTGACCAGGTTCTGTTACCCAGAATCCTTTGCAAACCTCAAAATGTGGCTAAAAAAACACTTTGTCCTCACATTTTGGTAACAGAGAGGTCTGGAATCAGAGAGGAGCCAAAAATTTCCTACCACCCAGTGTTCCCCCAAATCTCCTGATAAAAATGATACCTCACTTGTGTGGGTAGGCCTAGCGCCCGCGACAGGAGATGCCCCAAACCGCAACGTGCACACATCACATTTTTTTAAAGAAAACAGAGGTGTTTTTTGCAAAGTGCCTACCTGTAGATTTTGGCCTCTAGCTCAGCCGGCACCTAGGGAAACCTACCAAACCTATGCATTTTTTAAAACTAGAGACCTAGGGGAATCCAAGATGGGGTGACTTGTGGGGCTCTGAAAAGGTTCTGTTACCCAGAATCCTTTCCAAACCTCAAAATGTGGGTAAAAAAACAAATTTTCCTCATATTTTGGTGACAGAAAGTTCTGGAATCAGAGAGGAGCCACAAATTTCCTTCCACCCAGCGTTCCCCCAAGTCTCCCGATAAAAATGATACCTCACTTGTGTGGGTAGGCCTAGCGCCCGCGACAGGAAATGCCCCAAACCGCAATGTGCACACATCACATTTTTTTAAAGAAAACAGAGGTGTTTTTTGCAAAGTGCCTACGTGTAGGTTTTGGCCTCTAGCTCAGCCGGCACCTACGGAAACCTACCAAACCTATGCATTTTTGAAAACTAGAGACCTAGGGGAATCCAAGATGGGGTGACTTGCGGGGCTCTGACCAGGTTCTGTTACCAAGAATCCTTTGCAAACCTCAATATTTGGCTAAAAAAACACATTTTCCTCACATTTTGGTGACAGAAAGTTCTGGAATCAGAGAGGAGCCACAAATTTCCTTCCACCCAGCGTTCCCCCAAGTCTCCCGATAAAAATGATACCTCACTTGTGTGGGTAGGCCTAGCGCCCGCAACAGGAAATGCCCCAAACCGCAACGTGCACACATCACATTTTTTGAAAGAAAACAGAGGTGTTTTTTGCAAAGTGCCTACCTATAGATTTTGGCCTCTAGCTCAGCCGGCACCTAGGGAAACCTACCAAACCTGTGCATTTCTGAAAACTAGACACCCAGGGGAATCCAAGATAGGGTGACTTATGGGGCGCTGACCAGGTTTTGTTACCTAGAATCCTTTGCAAACCTTAAAATTTGGCTAAAAAAACACATTTTCCTCACATTTTGGTGACAGAAAGTTCTGGAATCAGAGAGGAGCCACAAATTTCCTTCCACCCAGCGTTCCCCCAAGTCTCCTGATAAAAATGATACCTCACTTGTGTGGGTAGGCCTAGCGCCCGCGACAGGAAATGCCCCAAAACGCAACGTGCACACATCACATTTTTTGAAAGAAAACAGAGGTGTTTTTTGCAAAGTGCCTACCTGTAGATTGTGGCCTCTAGCTCAGCCGGCACCTAGGGAAACCTACCAAACCTATGCATTTTTTAAAACTAGAGACCTAGGGGAATCCAAGATGGGGTGACTTGTGGGGCTCTGACCAGGTTTTGTTACCCAGAATCCTTTGCAAACCTCAAAATTTGGCAAAAAAAACACATTTTCCCCACATTTTGGTGACAGAAAGTTCTGGAATCAATGAGGAGCCACAAATTTCCTTCCACCCAGCGTTCCCCCCCGTCTCCGATAAAAATGATACCTCACTTGTGTGGGTAGGACTAGCACCCACGAAAGGAAATGGCCCAATACAAAACGTGGACACATCACATTTTTTCATAGAAAGCAGTGCCTACCTGTGGATTTTGGCCTGTAGCTCAGCCGGCACCTGGGGAAACCTAGCAAACCAGCACATTTTTGAAAACTAGAAACCCAGGGGAATTCAAGATGGGGTGACTTGCGGGGCTCTGACCAGGTTCTGTTACCCTGAATCCTTTGCAAACATCAAAATTTGGCCAAAAAAAACACTTTTTCCTCTCATTTCGGTGACAGAAAGTTCTGGAATCTGAGAGGAGCCACAAATTTCCCTCCACCAAGCGTTCCCCTAGGTCTCTCGATAAAAATGGAACCTCACTTCTGTGGGTAGGCCTAGTGCCCACGAAAGGAAATGGCCCAAAACACAACGTGGACACAACACATTTTTTCACAGAAAACAGAGGTGTTTTTTGCAAAGTGCCTACCTGTGGATTTTGGCCTCTAGCTCAGCCGGCCCCACGGGGGGGCAGAAATGGCCTAAAATAAATTTGCCCCCCAACCCCCAGCCCCCGGGAGCGACCCTTGCCTACGGGGTCGCTCCCTCTGAGTGACATTGGTGCCAAAAAACAAATCCCCGGTGCCTAGTGGTTTCTGCCCCCTTGGGGGCAGATTGACCTAAAATCGGCCAATCTGCCCCCAAGGGGTGCAGAAATGGTCTAAATACAATTTGCCCCCCAGGGGAGCGACCCTTGCCTAATGGGTCGCTCCCCATCTCTAAAAAAACAAACAAACAAAAAAAAAACACACACAAAAAATTTGCCCTGGCGCCTAGAGGTTTGTGCCCCCCCCGGGGGCAGATCGGCCTAATAATAGGCCGATCTGCCCCCGGGGGGGGCAGAAATGGCCTAAAATAAATTTGCACCCCCAACTCCCACCCCCCCCCGGGAGCGACCCTTGCCTACGGGGTCGCTCCCCCTGCGTGACATTGGCGCCAAAAAACAAATCCCCGGTGCCTAGTGGTTTCTGCCCCCTTCGGGGCAGATTGACCTAAAATCGGCTAATCTGCCCCCAAGGGAGGCAGAAATGTTCTAAATACAATTTGCCCCCCAGGGGAGCAACCCTTGCCTAATGGGTCGTTCCCCATCTCTAAAAAAAAAAACAAAGAAAAAAAAAACACACAATTTTTTTTTACCCTGGCGCCTAGAGGTTTCTGCCCCCCCTGGGGGCAGATTGAGCTAAAATCGGCCAATCTTAAATGGTCTAAATACAATTTGCCCCCCAGGGGAGCTACCCTTGCCTAATGGGTCCCTCCCCATCTCTAAAAAAAGAAACAAACAAAAAAATAACACACAAAAAAAAATTTGCCCTGGTGCCTAGAGGTTTCTGCCCCGCCTGGGGGCAGATCGGCCTAATAATAGGCCGATCTGCCCCCAGGGGGGGCAGAAATGGCCTAAAATAAATTCCCCCCCCCCGGGAGCGACACTTGCCTACGGGGTCACTCCCCCTGCGTGACATTGGCGCCAAAAATAAAATCCCCGGCGCCTAGTGGTTTCTGCCCCCCTTGGGGGCAGATTGGTGTAGGGGCAGAAATGGCCTAAATACAATTTTCCCCTCCAGGGGAGCGACCCTTGTCCAAGGGGTCGCTCCCCAACTGTAAAAAAAATAAAAAAATAAAAAAATTCCCTTGTGCCTAGTGGTTTCTGCCCCCCTTGGGGGCAGATCGGCCTAATCAAAATAGGCTGATCTACCCCCCAGGGGGGCAGAAATGGCCTAAAATAATCCCCACCCAGGGGAGCGACCCTTGCCTAAGGGGTCGCTCCCCTTGCGTGAAATTCACGAAAACAAAAAAAACTCCCTGGTGTCTAGTGGTTTCTGCCCCCCTTGGGGGCAGATTGGCCTCATCAAAATAGGCCAATCTGCCCCCATGAGGGGCAGAACTGGCCTAAATATAATTTGCCCCCTAGGGAAGCGACCCTTGCCTAAGGGGTCGCTCCCCACCTAAAAAAAAACAAAAAACAAAACAAATAGAAAAAAAAAAAAAAATGATCCCTGGTGCCCTAGAGGTTTCTGCCCCCCCTGGTGGCAGATCGGCCTAATAACAGGCCGATCTGCCCCCGGGGGGGGCAGAAAAGGCCTTCCCAAAAAAATGCCCCCCCTGGGAGCGACCCTTGCCCAAGGGGTCGCTCCCTTTTATCCATAACCAACACAAAAAAAAATCCCTGGTGTCTAGTGGGGTTTCAAAAGCCGGATTGCAAGCAATCCGGCTTTTGAAACCCTGGGAGGGACTTAAAAGGGAAGGAAATACATTTCCTTCCCTTTGAAGCCTCTCCGGGCCTCCCCCACGTGATTAGAGAAATGCTGAGCAGAGCTTCCATCGCGATGGGGGAGACCCTGTGAGCGCGCGCGCTGACGTCACAAGGGGGAGTGGGGGGAATCGGGGGTGGAAGGGGAAGGGCTTCCCCTTCCATCCCCACATTGTGGGGGTGGGTGGGGTGCACAGGGGGGGCGCGCTAGTGCTGCCCCCAGTTCCTGTGCCTTGGACGAGGTGACCTCGTCCAAGGCACACTGGAACTGTAGCCTTGGACGAGGTCACCTCGTCCAAGGCACAGAACAGGTTAATGCGCATTCTTATTCTGGGTAATCTCATGTTTGCTATGTCATTGGTAATGAACTCCAACCTGTAACTTCTTCCTTTCCTAAATCTACTTTATATTTCTCAGCCAATTCTGCTAAGCCAGTCCTGCACATTGCGTAACATCTTTGCACATGAAGCACAATTCGTCCTCTGTGTATGTTTCTAATCATTCTGTCTCAAGCTTTCCCACAATTAATTCATTACATTGTAATCTCAGCCTGGGCCCATTCACTGTGTAGTCCTTTTCTGGTGTCTCTTCAGTTAGTTCTTCAGTTATTTCTTGCACCTGTTGGTCCTTTTGGCTCAAATTGTCTAACCACTCAGTTAATTGCTGGGCTGAAAAACCTTGCAAACTAGTATTACCTCTCTGCGGCAGATTTTGGAGGGTACTGCAATGCGCACTTGTAATCTGATCTGGTGTGGTAATGTAATGAAGTGGACTTCCCTGAGGACACCTCACATCTAATACTGGTCCTGCTTAATTTAATATCTGGTTTAGTTCTGCAAATTGTGTAGTGGGTCAAAATTGGGATAGAATACACTGTTCTCTCCATCTCTGAATTGTTTAAATGCATTGATTGCTGTATACCAATTGGTGACATCCCTGCAGATACTGGGATTTATAAACTGCTTAAACCTTCATGGGCTGGGCGTTACTTCCAGAATTAATTGAAGCATACAATGGAACTAGACCTATAGGCACGGGAACTGCCAATGCATTAGGTCCTGTCAAATTTCTTGGATTTTGCAGAATTTGCATTCCAGCACTTTGACCTATTAAAAAATTACTGTAAGTTTGTTCCATTTTACTTGTGGTAACATTTGACACTGTCTGCACTGGGGTACACATTGGCAGAACATCATTCTAATTAACATTTTGCACAGGTGTAGTAATTTTATTGTACTGTGCTGTATTGACAGATGGAGCTGGTGGATGAACCACAGGCACTTTTATCACTGAATTTTCAGGTGTACTTGGAATTATCTGAATCGAACTTTCTGTAACTGGAGCAGTTGGCACATTCAGGGCTGTATTCTGTATGGCTTCCTCAACAGAATGAGACGATTCATCAGTAGCTGATTTATAAACTCATCTTCTAAATAACTTTCCTATGTGGTTAACTTTTTACCCCATCTGTTGTCTGTTCTGCCTTAGCTGTCTGTTTCTGTCTTGTATTAGGTTTTGTACTCCCATCATCTTCCTCAGTGATAATGCAAAGCATTCTCATTTCATCTAGTATCTCTGCTCTCCATCTTTTCTGTTCTGCATCCCGTCTAGCTTCCACTAATATCTTAAAAGCTTTCTTAATTCTACTCCCAAACATTGCAGTTTTTTTCTAACATCAGTCTCACTTCACTCAGCAACTGCAGTCACTTCACAATTGCCTCTCACAGAATAGCTCACATATACACTAAATGCAAAAGATTGCGAACAAGATCAAAAACCAAAAACCTGTCTGCACACTACGGGTAGAGCTATGACGTTTCGATAGCTGTATGGTTCATTTTCGAATGTGGCTTTCGCAATTACACAATGAGTAAAACTTGACCAGCAATTCTTACCCTGGTTGATTTGGGACCTCCACGTGTACTCAGGACTTACCTAATACCAATCAACAACAACTCACACACTCAAGGAAATCTATTGGCACTGTCAATGGTACCACATGACACATACCGCAGTGTAGACAATAAATTAACCAAGTCGGCGTTATCCTGGGATCTTAGGGTCCCATCAACAACAACAACAACCACAGACAATTTTTTAACACAAAGCTCCAGAATCACTTCAAATATGATGACTCTGTAAAACTCTTCACAACATCACACTTCACCGCAATCTACAAGCAAAAGCATCACAAGCAGAAATCCCTATTTATACTCACACAACGCAGCAGTTTTAGTCACGATGTTGGAACTTCATCAATCTCTGTAACGGATCATGGGACGAATTACAGGGAGGGACAAATTTAGACTGGGAAATGACATGTGAACTAGGGAGTCCAATCCTCTTCTCAAAAATATGGTTCCCTCTATTATGGGGCGAACCCATAACTCTATTACCAAAACTGTGAATCTTGGCACTAAACAAAATGTGGTACCCACTCTTATGGGACAGAACCATAATACTACTATCAAGACTGTGAATCCTAATTCCCTAACATTAACTTAAAAACCTGTTCCCCCTCTTATGGGACAGAACCGTCATTCTGCTACTGAGAGAGATTACATTTTGTTAATATATTAATGGCACAGAAGTTAGCATATGGTGATTAATCAACCCACATTTAACGGCCTAACAGAGAAATTAATGTAGAAAAGTAAAATGTGCACATTTGAATTTTTGTAGACCATGTGGTTGTAATATGTATTGGAAATTACCTTTTAATATGAAAAGATATTTTGCATTTATATGAAATTAAGTACTAATGCGAATTATTGTTAAGAGTGTTCTTATTAAGATGAATATTAGAATTTAAGTAGTAAATGAATATGAATTAATCAAACTTATATTGATTTAAATGGATTTTATTAATGAGTTACATGTGTGCAGAAAGATAAATGCATTTTTAAATCAGTTCTAACATGACATAAATAATGTTAAATAATTTTGCATATTTAATTTAAATTGTAAAGTGTGCAATAGGTTTATTAATGTATTAATTGTAATAATGTGTATTAAGGCTTTCCTAGCTTGACTATGCCTGAAAGATTAATTTTGCAGCAGTAGAGGAAAAGTACTTGTTTATACTGTTCTCTCTGACCTGAATTCTTTCTCTAGGTTGTTGATTGATATTGAATGTTGTATTGTATTGAAGGTGAAGAACATGTTTCAGTACCAACTAACTAACAAAATTTGTTCTAGCTGTCGAACAAAACAGGAAACTCAGGATTCTCATGTGAACTGTGTTAGTTATGCAAGAAAGGACTTAAAGGAGCAAACAATTAGGTAACGTAATATTTTCTCTGAACTATGTGAAACCAGTGAAATGACAATGCACTTTTACTGAGACAATCCGGAATAGTTGGAAGCTTGATGGTGCCACTGGCAGCCATTGGATGCTGAATCTTGTATGTAGAAATTAGCCCACCTGAAGGACCAATCACTGGATCATGATTATGTTTAATTAGTGAGGAACCTTGGAAAATCTGAAATTAGTATGGATTGGAGTTAGTTTGAGGTAGTCTACTCCTGCCCAAGTCTGTACAGGACTCTACCAGAATCCATCTACACCCGTCTTAAGCCTACTGCTATTACCCTCTGTTTCCTCCAAGTCTTATGATGAGTTTCTTCTATGTGCAACCTGTATTCTGCACTGTCCTGAAGCTGCTGTCAACTGACGTCGGAAGAAAGTGACTTTAGCTGATTAAATGCTTCTGTCTGCTGTCCCATGAGGAGAGGTATAACTAAATGTGGTTTCCTTGTTTTCCTTTTCAGCTTAGATAATTACACCAGCATGTTTTATAGAGAGAGTACCTAGTAAGATGATTTTTCTAAATTATTTTTGTCTCTTCTTTATTTTGCCCACATGTGTTAGCCCGTTCCCACAGATGCAAATCTAAATTCATGTTAGTGACAGGAATGGCCCAGCCCTGAAATCTGAATGTTAAAACTGTATTTTGATCATTTACTTTTGTCACCATCATCTACTTTGAAATCTGATAGTAATGTGCATATTGTGTTCTTGCTATTCTAAATTATTCTTTTGGAGTGTTTAATAGTATTGATGTTTAGTAGGTTGAATCTCTTTAGGCGTTTCCGACAGCCCATGGTTTTCTTGTATGTTTATAATTTAGTTTTGCGCATCAAATATGTGACATTGATTTTGGGATTGCAGTAAAGCTTTGAAACTTTATTCCGTTTGGAGTTTGGTTTAGTTTTGAGTTGTTCATAGTATCCAGAATAATTGATGGTTTTATGTACGGATTTGTGATTGTATGAATCTGACTACTACACTCTTCGCCAAGTCCAAAGTCCTAGTCGACCTCTATTGGTGAGAATAAGGATGCTGTCTCACTAGAGTGTTTGTGGTTTCTGAACCTGAGGCGGATAAAAGATCTCTGTGAGCGCATCCACTCTACCAAACTTGTAGCGTGATTTACACCCATCATCAGGAATAAAATGCTTCACTGAGGATGACGGATGTTTTGACCTAGAAAGAGTGTGGTGAACAATATACAAATTTACATTAACTCCATCCAAACATTTTAGACACCATGACCAATGTAGCCACAGGAGACTCCAATCAATGAAAAGTTTCAAAGCTTTATTTATTAACCACAAAGCTAGTGTGACGAAGACTGTGTGAAAAATCAGATTATATAGATATACATAAATATATCAACATCATTGGCTGCCAAAATTGGCAAAACAAATGTAATTGACTTAGCATTAAAACAATTTAGCATTCAAGAAGAGCAATGCATATCATTAAAGAGATAACCTGAAACAGAGAAAAACATCTCAGGCCAGACTGTATCAATATTAGTCAAGTTTAGTAAAGCAGAGTAGGCACATTTTGCTGCACTAGGCACCAGGCATTTTATTGTTTTACTGCTTACTTTGCAAATGTACTTGCTGCGAATTGTCTGAGCGCACTTTAGAAACACTGTTTACTGTTATAATCTCAAAGGGCCAGATGTATCAAAGTACTGTTTTGCTTTTCTTTAATATCCAATTGTAAGAAACACCTATTTAAGAAATGTAAAGTGGAGTGTAAGAAAATCGTGATTCCTTAATAACGATTCCACAGAATCACAATCCCTATTAGGGAATCGCTAGTAAGAAATTCAGGCCCATAGGTACAAATGTTTTTGCATTTCTTAATTAGTGATTCCTTATTAGGGAATTGCAAATTAGGAAGTGCAAAACCAAGGCAAAGTATGTGCTACATACTTAAAAAAATGCATGTTAATGCATTTTTTAAAATTGCACGTTTTTCACCAACTTGGACTCGGTGGTAATTGCATTTCCTAAATGCCCAGTTCACATTTAGGAAATGCTTGATACATGTGCATAGTGAATCGCAAATAGGAATTTCCTATTTGCAATTTCCTATTCAGGGAATCGCAATTTGAAATTCACAAAATTGAGTCACAATTTTAGGGAATCGCTATTTTAGCGATTCCTTAAACTTGCAATGCAAATGCCTTTCATACATTCTGTATGGCTATTTTGCATTCGCGAAACGTGGAATTTTGCAATTCTCACCGTTTGCGAATGCAAAACAGTTTGATACATCTAGCCCTAAAACTTGGTGCATTTTTGCTGACAAAACTGTTTTTACTTGGGATATTTTAAAATCAGTATTGGGCATTTTACTGTATACAGATAATTCGCATTCCAGCATCTAGCACTGAGTCGGCCGTGATGCGCTTAAACCATGCCCATTAGGGAGTGTTTTCCGGCTGCCATTTTTAGGTTAGTATTCTAGTTGTTATGCAGTTCAGGAGTGTAAGTGAGGCGCTGCAAATTGATAGAAGGATAAAAAATGTTCTAGCATTCATGTCAAGAATTTTTCAATTCTATTAAAGACACGGAGGCGAGGATTATGCTTCTCTTTCTGTGCTTTAAGATTCACAACAGCCAGCCAATCAGTACAAAGTTAGAAAAACACAACATGTTCCATGAACATGCTAATATCTCATGACCGACCATAGAACTCAGCCATAGATAACCTGTGAGTAACACAATACCATCTCTTTCTTTGCATAAGTCTGATGACAGTTAAACAGCCTCTAAATCTCAAAATGGCAGGACCAAACCAGAAGGAGGAACTCCAACTCCAACCGAAACGCAGCACATGGGGAGAAAGACCAACAAAGGCCGAACCAACTCCGAAAGCTAATGAAGAGGAGAAGGATGAGGTTCCTCATATCACACCAGAAGGGAAGGAGAAGGGTCACTTGTCATTGTTTCCTAAAGAAAAAATAATAGCAAAGCAGTAAACACTATTCTGCCAAACGTGTCACCACATCCACATATACAAAAGGGAGGGAAGAAGAGGAAACACTCAAATAACATCAATAAAATTATTATACATCACACATTTCATAATACTCAAACCATGAAATAAAACATCAGAACAAATCATTATTAATGAATGAAAGAAAACAACAGAGAATTGAATGGGTAATCCTCGTTTCTGCGTCCTGAATAGATATGAAAAGTTCTTGACGCGAATGCTAGAAATTCTTTTATTCTATGTTGGGACCGGAGGCTCACATTATGCTAGTTTAAAGCTGAACCACCACTACAGATGTAATAGCCACAATAGGTTTATGATAGAAAGATTTTAAAGTGGACTCAGAGGACCAATTAGCCACCTTTAGAATGTCTACAAGACGAGAACCCAATGAAAATTATTTGAATGCCATGGCACCCCTGACAGTGTGAGCACCAAATATCGGGTTATCAAAACCTGCTTCATTTAGAAGCCAACAGATTCATCTAGCCAGAGTAGCTGATGATTCTGGAGACAAAGGTTTTTTCAAATCAACAACTGACCACCATGTCAGAACAAAATTCAGTAGTACTTACCTCATACGTTTTCAAACACTGAACCACACAGAGTTTAGCCTTATCCGGATAACTAGGCTACAACACCATCCTAGAATGACATTTGGTGAGAAGAGAGATAGAAAAAAGTCCCTCCTTCAGAAGAAAATACGCTCTCTGCCAAGTCTAGAGTAGGTTCCTCAGAAACCTGCTTACAAGAGATTAGGCACAAAAGCATGGTAAGCTTAGCAGAAAGCTGTTTCCTAGAAACATACTTATCAGCAGACCAAGATTCCAAAAAACGTAAAACTATATTGATGTCCCATAGGGAACAATACTTTGGCAGAGGAAGACTGCTTAAGCAAACCCCTCATAAGAGTTTGCACATAATAGGGAGCTCGCCAACAAGCTTGCTGTCAATATGGGAATGACCAGCCGATATGGCTGATCTGAAATTATTTATTGATCTATAGGCCATGCCAGAAGAAAGTGTAGCGCTTGTGGGTACCCGCTGACCAGACCTTGGAGATAAATTCAGTAGACTCTCTCAAAAGACCTAGGACACTCCATCTCTGCCTGAAAGTCTCCAAGCTAGTAGAGTGAGGTGTTACGACTGAACCCGAGGATGAGGAAGGCCAAAGGGATCCAAAAGTAGGTTCCAAGGCAATGGAAGAAGTACTGGAGAGGCACAAGTAATTTCCAGGATTATCAGAAACCAAGCCTGTGCTTTCCAGAGGGGTGTCACAAGAATCTGCTCAGCCATCTGACGACAAACTACAGCCAAGACCCTGGGGATCATCATGAACGGAGGGAAGGTGTAACATAGGAATGGGGAGCAATCCGGAAGAAAAGCATTGATCGCTAATACCTCCAGATCTGGACAGCAGCTGAAAAACTCACGTTGCTGCTGGTTGAGACAGGAGGCAAAAGATCTTTTGAGAAAGGACCTCAATGACGTTGAAGAGAATGGAAGACCCTTGAGTGCAGTCTCCAATCGCTTAAGTTCCTCAGGTGGCAAGACTGCCAGTCCGCTACAGAATTGTTCCAAACCGGGATATATTCCTCTACCACGAATATCCAATGTTAAAGGCAAAAGTGCGAAAAACCTTTGGCAATCACCACCAGCATGCGGGATCTTGTCCCGCCAAGTCTGTTGAAATATCTCACCATGGACACATTGTCCATCTGAAGGAGGATGCAACAATCTGTCTTTTCTGGAGAGAGGCTCCGGATCAAGGAAGAACCCGCCAAAAGGTCCAAGCAATTCATATGAAGGTCCAGTTCCACCCTGGACCATCGGCCTCCCATAGATATCTGTCCACATCGGGGTCCCCAGCCCCAACGGCTGGCATCGGACTAGATCACGATCTCCGGAGATGATCCACAGATTGCTCTGCCATTCCAGGCATCCATGTGCTCTAGCCGCCGTTGGATCTCTGTCCTTGCTTCCATAGATAGGGGAATCAGGTCCGAATAACTGAGGCCCTTCTGGAGATGAAAGCTCTTTAGATAATTAAGAGCCCGATAATGGAGGGGCCCGAGAAGATTGACTGTATAGAGGAAGAATGTAGGCCCACCATGCAGGCTATGCATCTCAAAGATACCATCTGTTTGCACAACATTGATTTCAGTTACTTCTTGATGTTGTGGATCTTGAGAGAGGGAAGAATTAATTGGGTCAGGACAGAATCCACCTGAAAACCCAGAAACTCCATCTGCTGGGAAGGAGCTAGAATGGCTTTCTAACTGTTCACAATGAATCCCAAGTCCTGAAGGAGAGAGATCGCCCATTCCAAGTCAGTAAAGAGAAGTACGAGGCACTGTGCCATGACGATGATGTCATCGAGATAAATAATCAGATGAACACCTCTGGCCCGAAGAGACTCTGCTATCTCCTGCATTGTGAAGCACCAGGGGCTGATGAAAGGCTGAAAGCCAGGACCTTTTACTCGAATTACTGACCCTGTCAAAGAAATTGCGGAAAATGACAATGAGCTGGAAAAAGAGAAATGTTCAAATAGGCATCTTTTAGATCTATTCAGTCCAGTCCAGTTCTTTTCTCATAATACATTCCTAACAAATGGATGCCCTTCATCTTGAAATGGCGGTAGACAATCCATCTGTTGAAGTCCTTGAGATTGGGGACTCAATGGGATCCGCTGCCTTCTTCTTCACAAGGAAAATAGGGCTCAGGAAGCCACACGCGTGAAGAAGAGGTTCCTCAATGGCACCTTTGACCAGAAGATTGGACGCCTCTGAGGATATGAATTCCTGACCTCATAGGGAAAAATACTTCTTGGGGGGAGGAACCCCCTGAAAAGGAGAATCATACAACTCCAACTTGTAACCCTGAATGGATTCCAGAACCCAGGGGTCCTGAGTAATTGTTTGCCAGTTGGGAAGAAACAACCCGGTTCTGCCCCCCAAAATCACATTTGATATTGGAATTAGGCTCACCTGTAGTACTGGAGTCATGACAGGAGGTTTAGGAGCCTCTAGGCTTTACTTTCCAGAAAGTGTTGCAACCCCACCCTTGCTTCGGAAGGATAGAAGGTGGAGGAGGAGTAGGAATCCTAGTAACCTCCCCTAAACTGGTGGACAGTCGCCTCTTTGAGGACCCTGGTGAAAGCTACGGCCAAAGACTTGCCCTCAAAAGCGTCTGGCCCTGCCAAAAAGTGGGGAAGTATCTTCTTGATGGAGCCTTGACCCTTATCAAGATTCACTGATGTTGCAGCTTATTTGGACAGTTCCTCAAGGAAAGGAGAACCAAACAGTAGACTTTGAGCCAAGTGGCCTGACTCTGAAGTGGCAAGATTGGTCAGCTTGGGGTCCATCTTAATGAGGATAGCATTTCCCAGGAAACACAAAGCTCATTGGGTCCAGCCCAATAGAATGTCGGGATCGATGTGGGCTCTAGACTCCTTGGTGTGGAAGTTCAGCTCCACAATTTTAGTGAGAGAACCAGAGACGTCGAATTACTTATCCTGGCAATTTTGCCATGCACGATCGATGTCCTCTTAGGATCTTTTGAAATGTTTTTAAGGTAGGTGACCAGTGTAGGGTCAATCTCGGGTCTCCATGACCTTAGTAGGGAAATCCAGTATGGGACATTTGCAGTCAAGATCTAGCAACCTTTTAGAAGCTGTGTTGCATATAATCGCTTGAACATATTTTACCACCTCAGTCTGACGGGCCCTTACGGATGACCTAGGAAGAATAATATCCTCAGGAACGAAGTAAGAACTTTAGGAGTGTGGGGGGCCACCTCAGTATGATGAGATTTCTTCTGATGCTTGCAAGGAACAGAATACTCATCATGAGCTGGTTCCTGAAAGGAGGATGAAGAATCAGAATCTCCTTGAGTACTGGTTTTGAGATTAGTAGGTGCGGTATAGTTGTGTTCTTTAGCAAGGGATCACATACATTTTTTCAAAATCAATCACATGAGGATTAGTATCAGTCATAGAATCTGAAGTTTCCTGAAGGACGGAAGATTCCTCACTGTGAGGCGTTGAGGCAGGAATCCAGCCCTGCTGTTCGGCAAAACCAACCAAGTGTTGTTTAATTAGCTGAATCGCCTTGGCCAAGGCAACATTTACAGTGTGGCGAACCCCGGCATCTGGTGCATAGATCAAGTCTTGTCCAAATCACCCCATATAGTCATCGTAGTAGTATCTTTCCCCTGACTCTTCCTCATATTAAGCCATTATTGATGAGACTTGATCTAAAGTTATGCGATCAAATCAGAATCACAAAGCAAGCATATATATATATATATATATATATATATTATCAGCATTATAATAATCAGGAATAGAGACAGAAGAGGCATTATGTTGCTCACAGGTTATAGAGGGCTGGGCTCTATGGTTTGTTCATGTGATATTAGGATGCTCATGGGATATGTAGTATTTTTCTAACTTTGTACTGATTGGCTGCTGTGAATTTTAAAGCACTGAAAGAGAAGCATAATCTGAGCCTCCAGTCTTGACATAGAATTGCTGCCACCTGATTGATCTTGCTGTCCTAGGAATCAGGCATGTTATTGTTTTACTGCTAACTTTGCACATATACATACTGCTGACTGTCTCAGAGCATTTTAGAAAGACTATTTTAGGTTGCTACAAATCAGGTCACTCCAGGAAAAGCCGTTTTAATATTTTTGTGTCCTCTGGGCATACATGAGGTCAGCCAACTGACCCTTGAAGTACACTTCTCTGTCCTGGGTACAAGTGTGAGCAGGGGCTGCCATTCAGGTCTAATTAGCCTACTGGAGCTTCAGGCAGGAAAAGTCTAACTTTGGAAAAGTTGTCTTTCCTATACATTTATAAAAACTCCAACTTCACCCTTGGATGTATTTTTTAATAACTATTAAAAACAGTCATTCTATCATTTCTGTAGCTTATTTTAAGTCAGAGTTAGCATTTTATTAGCATTTTAGTTTTCCTCAGGTGATCAGATACAGCCTTATGAATGACAAAAAATATCTGTTAAAGCCTTGTCGCTGAAAGAACATGCTAGCACTAAATTCTTGCATGAAATATGAGCACCCTGCTGTGTGAGTTACAACTACTAGCTAAGCGTATCTTACTGCAGGTTTAAAAGCTGCAGTAGTCAGGCTACTCATATAAGCCTGAAGCCATATAGTGCCTGATTCAGACCCTGGCGGCCGGTGACCGCCAGGGTCACCGGCCACGGGAGCACCGCCGACAGACCGGCGGTGCTCCAAAGGGCATTCTGACCGCGGCGGTTCTGCCGCGGCCAGAAAGGGTAAACCGGCGGTCTCCCGCCGGTTTACCGCTGCCCTTGGAATCCCCCATGGCGGCGCAGCTTGCTGCGCCGCCATGGGGGATTCTGACACCCCCTACCGCCATCCTGTTCCTGGCGGTTCGGCCGCCAGGAACAGGATGGCGGTAGGGGGTGCCGCGGGGCCCCTGGGGGCCCCTGCCGTGCCCATGCCAATGGCATGGGCACGGCAGGGGCCCCCATAAGAGGGCCCTACTGTGTATTTCAGTGTCTGCCTAGCAGACACTGAAATACGCGACGGGTGCAAACTGCACCCGTCGCACATGCCCACTCCGCCGGCTCCATTCGGAGCCGGCTTCCTCGTGGGGAGGGGTTTCCCGCTGGGCTGGCGGGCGGCTTTCTGGCGGTCGCCCGCCAGCCCAGCGGGAAAGCCAGAATGGCCTCCGCGGTCTTTCGACCGCGGAGCGGCCATATGGCGGTTCCCTCCAGGCGGGCGGCGACTGCCGCCCGCCGGGGTCAAAATGACCCCCTTAGTCTTTTTCAGTCTAGTGGGTGGCACAACATTCTGCAGTTCACAGGTGACTTTTAACTTTCCCTGCCCTCAATGTATTTTCCAGTATGATATGCTATAACCCTACAGGATGTCTGAATATGCCAATTTGACAATTCTGTCATGTTTATATAGGCCAGAGTACATACAGTGGAGACAGAACAGCAGTTTGTGAGTGCACAGATTTTTTAAAACCAGCAGAATCATTTCTCAAAAAATGGGACACTGTTGAATGGTGAAAATCGCTGTTCCATTTAGGCTCTACATATCCTTCTAGTTTGCCCTTACATTTGACACATCCAAACACAGAGTTAGTGGATCACTGTAGAACTTTGGAGCAAAATGTGGTCTAGAACATGGGAACTAAGAAAATATGAACAGTTGTCTTCTGGGCTTTACTACACATTGTGCCACTTCAGCATAAACCTTTTAAAGCAGGCACATGCATTCCCACAAGTGGGTAATATGAAAGAGCCTATTGACTATTGCAAGAAATTGAGTCTCTAGTTGTCAGAGATATGAACCCCAGACAAGTAGGGATCAAAATCGTAGTCACAATCCAAATCTAATCTTTAAAATTTGACACATTTTTCTATTGATAATACTGTTTTTACTGTGGGCATTTTAAAATCAATATTGGGGGTAGTTTAGTGTTTACACATAATTTGCATTCTGGCATTTAGCATTGATTCGGCAGTGATCTGTTTAAACTATGTTGACTGTGGAGTGTTTTCCAGGCTGCCATTTTTAAGTCAGTGGTTTAGTTGTCATGAAATTCAGGAATATGAATGAGGGTGTTGTGCAGCCTTGCTGCTGGTGCATCAAAAGCAAGCCTGTCTGTGCCTGTCCATACCCGACTGTCACAGCCACCAGGAACTCTGCTTGTTTCACTCCAGAGAGACGGGTAAGATTATCCTTCTCTCAAGAAGCTCTTTTATCACTAAGTAGAATCACCAAACATGACCCTGACTCCTGTTTGATAGGGACACTATAGCATCTAGAGGCACTAACTGCAAATGGTAGGCTGGCCCAACAAGGAACCCTCCATGAACCAATCTAATAATTCTGAAGGATTAACTCTAAAATGTATGGAGTTTAATGCCAGATCTCTACCTAAACATTATATGGAGATTTGTGATTTAATCAATGACTCCAACCCAGATTTTATATATTTATTACGGAAGCCTGGACCAATAGCTACACCTTACAAGTGATCACTGCTGCAGTTCCCATAGGCTATGAGATCTTGAAGTCTGACAGAGTAGGCCATCATGGAGGTGGAATTGCCATCATTTTTAAAGATAGATATATCTGCTCACTGAACACAATTCTTTGACAGTAGACTATGAAATGTAAACCTTCAAGCTGTTATTCTAAGCACAAGTGCTGCTCGGAAGTGCTGGCCTCCTGTCTACAACTTCCAATTGGCTTCAAATCTCCTCATCTGACTATCCCCACTAAGCCTAAAACACAATCAATTTTTAATGATCGGAGATTTAAATCTTCATTGTAAAACACTGACATAGCAGGTCACACTTTAGACTTATTCTCAAGCATTAAAATGACAAAAATACATGACATTAATAAACTTCTCTCTAAATGAACCAATAGTTAAAAAGAAAACCTGACCCGCCACCTCCACTAAAAGACCTTAGAGCAAAACTAACACTGAATCTTTTTTAAGTCATTATTCCACCCAGCGCTTGGAAAAGAGACGTCTCTTGACGAGTAATTAAACAACTTCAGTTCCGCCATTTCTAATTCCCTGGATAATGTAAAGTGCACAAGTCACCTAGAAATGCACCACTGGGAAAATGGATCCCCATGGATTGGTATAGAATTGTACTTCTGGCACATCATCTCATACGCCAATGACACCCAGCTGATCCTCTCCCTCACCAAGGACACTGCCAAGACCAACCTCCATGAAGGAATGAAGTCCATCGCCGAATGGATGAAGAACAGATGCCTGAAACTGAATTCTGACAAGACTGAGGTCTTCATCTTTGGCTCAACACCCTCCTCATGGGACGACTCCTGATGGCCTGCCACACTGGGAACCGCACCGACACTCATTAATCCCGCACGCAACCTGGGATTCATCCTGGCCTCTTCACTATCTATGACCCAGCAAGTCAACTCCATCTCCTCCTCCTTCTTCAACACTCTCTGTATGCTTTGGAAGATCTACAATGGATCCTCACTGAAACCAGAAGAACAGTCACCCAAGCCCTCGTAAGCAGCAAACTGGACTACGGCAATGCCCTCTATGCAGGAACCATCGCCAAACTCCAGAAAAGACTGCAACACATCCAGAACACCTCCGCACACCTCATCCTGGACATCCCCTGCCACTGCCACATCACAGCCCACCGGACCAGAATACCTCAACAGACAGCTCTCCTTCTACACCCCGACCCGACAGCTTTGCACGCCGACCTCGCCCTCGCCACTGACCCATGTATCCGCAGAACAACCACGGGCAGCATATCATTCTTGCACCTCGTCGCCAAGACATGAACACTCTTCCCATCCACCTACATCGGACCAAGCACCTCCTTAACTTCAGGCGACATCTCAAGACATGGCTGTTAAGGCAGTAGCAGCCACCCCCTCAGCGCCTTGAGACCCTCACGGGTGAGTAGTTTACAAATTCCCTGATTGACTGATCGACTGAAGCACAAGTTACAAGTAGATTAGATTTAGAAAATGACCTTTTTTTGGGCATGGCAAACTTTCTTTTCATGTGGCTTAAGTTGATACGAAATGTAGCTGCCAAACTCACTTGTAACAAAAACAGGTATAGCTTAGCTGCATCATAAAAATGCTCCATTGCTGCCAATACATAAAAGAGTCAGGTTTAAACTTCTATGCCATGCTCACAAGGTACTCTATGACCCCGGACCTACAATTCTACTTTCAAAGGTGGAATTCTATAAAACTTGTGCGAAACGTGCAATCATCAAGCTTAGCACTAGCCAAAGCCAAATGCATTAAAAAAGTCAGAATGGTCACTCATTCTCCCATTGGGCAACTGCCCACTGGAACCTAATGCCCATGGATCTTTGTCTCACCGCCGACCACATCAGGTTAGAAAGAACCTAAAAACCCGGCTCCCCCAAGATAAGACTAGTGCATTAGCTTTTAGGGCCTGCAGCAATCTAGCACAGTGACATCCTTCTGGGGATGAGTGTGCGCACCCTACAAATACCTCAAATAAATAAATAAATAGATATTCTAATTTAGGGGCATCTAGAAGTCCAAAGCATTTCTAAAGTTATAGCCTTTGTGCTAGGTATATATGCAGTGGTTCACAATTGTCTCTAAGCCTGAACATTCTTGACAGCAATGCTGCACATAGTTTTGAACTTCTATTATATTATATTGTGTTAATTCACATGGGCAGTCTTTGAACTTCGGTGAGCAATCCATTCTCCAGGTCATGGCCACCCTACGTTTCCCAATAATGAGTGCCAGTGCAATTAATCTCCATTGTGCCTGAGGAATGTCCTTCACATAGGCTTCAAACAGTCTAATGACATGATCAGTGAGGTTGGTGCTGCGTTATAGTCCATCAATTTTTTAATGCAGAATCTACCTTCTACATAAGTGCACCCTGCATTATTCTGTTATACATACTGCCAACTTATTTTGTCAGGAACGGATTTTGATCAACGTAGATAACATTTTCCATTCTGCAAGGTCCAGTGGCAATGTCGGAAACATGTAAAATATTGTACAATGTACCCAGTGATATATATTAAGTAATCCACTGGAGAACACAGTCCTTTATGTGTGTATTCTTTTAATACTATATAGGCTTTATTTTCATATGTATCCCCCAGGAAGTTCAGACACCTTTGACCTACTTTCTTTTTTACTATTGGCTCTGCAGTTAATACGAGGATTGTCGAGTAGAGGGATTAGTGACGAATATTGTATTATAATTTTACATATATCTGCTAGTCTACCCCAAACCCATAATGTGCGGTCAGCTGTGTGATTTTCTTTATTTGGTCTTGCACCCTTTTTCATAACACTGGAATAAATGGATTTAGGTAAGCGAGTTCATTTTCAAATTAGTAATAAGGGATATGTCTATACTTGTGATGTGCATATTGTGCTTGAGCTATCAAATAATACGTTATAAATCAGGGCCTTTATTATGATTGTTGGAATGTCCTCCAGTTGATTCTGCTCTGCTTGCCCGCCTAGAGTCGTTTAATTGTAATTGATCTTAGTTGATCAAAGTCCATACAGTTTAGAGGAATTGGTATTTTTTGAAAGTTACAATTTTGTAAACATTTTCAGAATTGCCACTCAGGCATTGGATAATTGAAAGCCTAAGTGTATGCAGTTGTGACTTGCAGGGGTTCCTGTGGGCGGGGTGATGTGCAGGGTGGTGGGAGGGGGGTTTGAGGTCAAATAATAATTAAAAATAAAATAAAATGTAAAAAAACATACCTCGGCTCCCCGGCTGCGCTGCTCCTCGCTCCTCTGAAGGCTGAAGGCACAGCCTCCCAGTCTGCCCTGCGGCTGTTGCTGGGCTAGAGACAGCCTACTGTGCATCTATGTTTGGCCGGCCGCCAAACACACATGTGCAGTGAGGGGAGTGCACAGTGCACTCCCCTCTGCTCATCACCCCTGTGGCCCTGCCCCTTTCACAAATAAGGGATAACAAACACAGTTTATTATCCCTTCCTTGTGAAAGGATTTGCAGCGGTTGCTGCTGGAGGAGGGGGCGACTCTCCTCCGCCCATATGGAGGAGCCTCCCCTGTGGGTATGTAGATGATATTTCTCTTTCTTGAACAGAGCTAAAAAGCACCACAGCAGTGTACTGGTCCAGTGCAGATTTAAAGTGGGCAAGAAATAGGAGAGGCAGCTGAGTTGTAAATGGTTAATGCATTGTGATGTAGAGTTCCTTCAAAAGATGTGTCTTCAACTCTTTCCTAAATTAGTGTATGTTAGACTCAACATCCTTGTTGTGGTTTCCTCTAACTTTTTGCATTTACTGGTTTCTGACTTCATTTTTGCCAGCTTTTTAGGATTCTGGACACTGTACAACTGCTGGCAATTGCATGTGCTCTGTACTTTAATCATGATAAAACTGGCTTCTCCACAAGTGGCATATTTAATTTACTTGTAAGTCCCTAGTAAAGTGCACTATATGTGCCCAGGACCTGTAAATTAAATGCTATTAGTGGGCCTGCAGCACTGATTGTGCCACCCATGTAACCATGTCTCATGCCTGTCACTGCAGAGTCTATCTGCAGTTTCAAACTGCCATTTCGACCTGCCAAGTGTACACACTTGCCAGGCCCACACCTTTATTTTTATTACATATAAGTCACCCCTAAGCTAGGCCCTAGTTAGCCCCAAGGGCAGAGTGAAGTGTATTTAAGTTGGACATGTAATTTTAAGCTTAACTTGTCCAGATAGTGAAAAACGGTTACATTTGTTTTTTACTATTGCAAGGCTTATCTCTCCCATTTGATAACATTGGGATTATCTTAAAACATCTTTTAAGTGTAAATTCCAAATAGGAAAAGGTGGAAATATAGAGTTCGGTGTCTCTGGACTCACAGATTAAAATCACAATTTATGGTGAAGTCGGAGTTTAAATTCTAAGTCTGAAAATGGCACTTTCAGAAAGTTGCCATTTTCTCACTTTAACCATCCTATGCCTCTGCCTGTCTCTGAATACATGTCTGGGGTTTTTGACAGTTGGACTTTGTGCATTCCCTTTAGACAGTCACACACAAAGGGTCCCTGGCTGATGGATTTTCCTGGGCTAGTGGGGTGGGAGGAATTAACACTTAACCCTAAATAGGACTGTGTCTCTCTTCACACAAAGGTTTGCATAACCCCATGTAGAGTGTCTGGAGCCAGGGAAGGAAGGACAGGAGCGTTGTGATCTTCCAAGGCCTATTTGAAGTCTCCCCCACTAAAAAGGCACATTTGGGTACTGGACCCCAAACTCTAGCAGATCATTTCTTTACTGGAATCAGGAAGAAGGACTGTTGTGCTGCCAGAAAGAGCTACCACTCTGCAACTGTCATTGCTGTGTTGGCCTACTGCCTGCTGCTTCTTGCTTGCAGTGAGAAGTTCTGGATTTGTTCTTACTACCTTTGAACCCAAGAAATTCCAAGGGCTTGGTGGCTTGCCCCCTGTCCTTCTGTAGTCTCAGGGACAACAAAGACTGCTTTCAACTCTCCTGGTGCTGCTGGACTCTGCCATTTGTGAGTTCTACCCTTGCCTGAGGTGCCCCCTCCAGTTCTGGACCTTAGAAGTGTGTTCTGCATATAAAATCTGCAAAAAGAGACACATCGCCCTAAGTGCAGGTAAAAAATCAACTGAGACAAAACGAAAGGTCTATGACAGTGGATTCACAGACTGCATGGCTTGACAATGACACTCTGTGCTGCCCAACTGCAGTGCAGCACGTTGACTTCCATGGATCATGACGACGATGCATTGCCCCCGAGTGTGGTAAAAATATTGATGCATCAGGTCATTGATGTCAACCCATTGAGACGCACCCAAGGAGATTCCAGTGGAGGAAGTACACTGAATTTGACCAGCCTTTGATTAAAGGCAGAAGACCTAATTAAGGGAACGGTGGGGTTGGACAGGATTGAATCATTCCTAGAAGATGAGTTACGTTATCTGTGCAAACTGATTACCAACAAAGTAGGAATAGTACATTAGAAATTAGTAGACTTGGCAGACAAACATGACATAGAAATTGAGAAAACAAAACATTCAAAGAGGAGTTACGGGTTAGAATTTGACTCAAAGGATTTTGAGAACATGAGAGTCCCAGGAATGAAAATTCACATTAGAGAACTAATTCAGAGCATCCCCACACATGCAAAGCATTGGATAAATGGAAAGGCAGGTTGGCAAAGAAAAGATACAAGAGGAAAAAGGATTCTGCAAATCTTACTGCGAACGTGCAGCAGGTTGAAAATGCCTGTGGGAGAATTTGAACACCCTGTTAGAAATAGTGGTTCCAGCAGACTTGTGGGTCGAGTGCAAAAGAAGTGTAGATTGGCCACAAAGAGAACCTCAAAGAGATCCAGCAACTGGTGCACCATCTCCTGACGTAATTAAATATCAATAGAAGGTGATCACATTTTTGAAAATGAGAATTTTACCCAAGAACATTGACTGGCAGTGAATAGACAGGATAGCTCAGGAGGGAAAAGAGTCAATACATGCATACTATGAGATATTGTTGCAGGTGTTTAAACATTACAGTGGCACAGAAACAATTGAACCGAAAGACATGATTCACTTTGTGTTCAGATTTGTTGAAGGACTGTGATCCGAAATTAGCTAGATGATTTAGAGTCATTTGATTTGTTGGCAAGTGAAGCTGATTGATGAAGTATTGCAGTATGCCAAGTACAGTTGTGATGAGATTGAGTTGAAGCAGAGAAAGTTGAAGGAGAAGGCAATAGTGAGGAAGATTAAAGAGGCACAATCAGGAATGCAGGAAAGATTTCCACAGCAACAGCAGTAGTAGGGAAAAATGTAGTTGCAGAACCAGGCAAAAGGTAGAGGTCATGGTGGAATTGGAAATGAGAACCGTAGGCCTGATTTGAACACTGTGGTTGTTTAGAACAATGTGCAAGGAATGAAGAGATTGTTACCATGTCACACTTGCTGAGGCCTCAGATATTGGAAACTGGAGTGTCCAATGTTAGGCCAGGAAGGTGTTGTTCAGCAACTGAACAAGATCACTTATTTTCCAAATATGAGAGGACCGAGAATGATAGGTCAAAATCCAAATTTCCAAAGTAATGTGAATCAGGTGCAAGGTTTTCAACCCATGCAACAGATGCAGATGGCACGTCTGCAGATGCCCCAGTCACAGCAAATGCAACCACAAGTTCAAGTGGTACCTAGACAGCAAATTCAAATACCTCAAGCCCCAATGGAGCGGCAGCAGGTGATGTTTCCTCAACAGGTCACCGGTCAAAGGTTTAATCAGAGTAACACAATACACTTATTCCTACTACACAGTGAGGATGAAGTGAATGATGATTGGGTAAGTGAGAGTTCAGATGAAGAAGAATGCATGTTAGCAGCTTCATTAGAGGAAGATCAGAAAGGTCCTTATGTGAAAGGAAAAGTGATGGGTCACAAAGTCTCATTTTTGGTTGACACAGGAACTACACGCTCTACAGTGAGTACTGAAGAAGTTCCAAACCTGCCCCTTTCAGGGAAGACAGTGCAGATTGTAGGAGTTGCAAAGCAATATTGACAAACTCAATTACAGAACCAGTTCAGGCTAAAATTGGCAATTTAAAAGGAATACACAAATTCATAGTTTGTGTTTCAAGTCCGGTATCCTTAACAGTAAGGGACTTGCTATGTAAAACAAGGTGTTTGATTACTTGCTCAAATGATGGAATTGCCATTCAGACAAACAGTGATGATGAAGATAACTTGTCCACAGAAACAGACTCTGACACCGTAAATGAGGAGTACCCTTTGATCGGTTTCTTTCCAGTTTTCACAGTGAGAGATCTTCCTTCTGACTTACAGGCAGCAGTCAAAATGAAAGTGTGGGATTTTACAGGAAAAGAGATTACTCTAATCAAAGAAGTTGATCCAGTTAAGGTCCCAGTCAAGCCAAATGCGATTTTCCCCCAGATTCCTTAATACCACATGACACAGAACATGATCGAAGGGATTGCACCTATAATTGTGGCATTTGAAACAAAGGTGTTTTAAAAGAAGTGCTGAGCACTCCATGTAGTTCACCGATAATGGGGTTGCGAAAGCCATGTTGGAAATTTCGGATTGTTCAAGATTTGAGGAAAATAAATGATATTGTGATTAAGTGTTGTCCTGTGGTGCCACATCCAGCAGTGATATTATTTCAGATCCCATGTAATGCTTAATGGTTCACCGTAGTAGACTAGTCACAAGCATTTTTTTCTATACCTCTTCATGATGAGAGTCACTTTATTTTCTGTTTTACATTTTTAGACCGACTCTATTGTTGGCGCAGAATTCCTCAAGGGTTTTCAGAATCACCATCCATTTTCAATCAGATCCTGAAAAAGAAGCTGGAGTCATTGGAAATGCCTTTCCAATCAACGTTAGTCCAATGCATTAATGATTTGCTAATTGTATCAAAGACGAGTAGCATGCAAGTATGATACTATTGCCTTACTGAATCACTTATGCAAGAATGGACATAAAATGTCCCCAGCAAAATTACAGTATTGTCAGAAAAAGGTGAAATAATTGGAACACCTAATTGAAAAAGGAAGCAGGAAAATCTCCAGAGAAAGTGTCACAGCCATTTTGCAGATGAATCCCCTCACAACTCAGAGAGATGTCAGGATGTTTCTGGGAAGAGTGAGCTGTTGTCACCAGTGGATTCCCAACTTTTCAATTATTTCTAAGTCATTGCAGAAGCTGATGCACAAGGAAGTTACTGATCCTTTAGTTTCAGATCAAGCCCATAGGAAAGCCTTTACTGAGTTAAGAGACAGTCTGTGCAAAGTCCTGGCTTTGGGCATGCCTGACTATACAAAACCCTTCATGTTGTTTTGTCATGGGTGTTATGCGTGTTCTTTGTCTGTTTTGACACAAGTCCATGGTAGTGTAAACTGCCCACTAGAATATTTTTTAGCTACTTTGGACCCAGTTGCAGCAGCTTTACCTGGCTGTTTACTCACAGTTGCAGCGGTCGGACTGAGCCTCACTCAGAGTGAGAGCATTGTGATGGGACATCCTTTAAATGTTATGGTCCCTCACTCCATTGAAGTTTTACTTACCAGAACTAAAACACAACATTTGACTATTGCTAGGATGACTCGTTCTGAAACTGTAATCCTGGGGTCACCCAATGTATCATTGGAAAAGTTTACAGTGCTTAACCCAGCAACTTTGCTTCTGAAAGAAAATATTGAGGTTGATAAATTGAAAGAATCTGAACATGACTGAGGTTACTGATCTGTGCACAAAACTGAGACCTGATATCCGAGATACCCGATTGGAAGAAAATGACCAAATTATCTTTGTTGATGGTTCCTGTTTAAGAAATAACATAGGAATATTGAGAGCAGTACATGCTGTGTGCACAATTTCCGGTATGCTCAAAGCGTCCTAGCTGCAAGGAGTGTGGAGTTGGTAGCCCTTAAGAGACAATGCCATGTCTAAAGTTACTATTTATACAGACAGCCAGTATGGATATGGAAAAGTCCATGACCTTGTCCAGTTATGGTCGCAGAGAGGTTCCTGACCTCTTCTGGTTCACCAGTTAGAAATGGTAAAAGAATCCATGACTTGTTACAAGCTATTCATATGCATGAAAAGATTGCTGTGGTGAAATGCAATGCACACCTGAAGACAAAAGATTTTGTGTTGATGGGAAATGGATATGTGGATCAAGTTGCAAGGTTTTGCGCATTGAACGTTATATAGTTCAAAGACAAATGGAAATTGTTACCTGAAGGGGAAATGTGCCCAAATTATGCACTACATCTCATCGATACTTGGGAAGAACTGAAAGCGCTTCAGGATAATGTTGACAGAGATGAAAAGAAAAATTGGTTAAAGTTAAAATGTGTTCAGCATGAGGACGATGTATGGGTGTCCGTGGAGGGACAAGTGGTTTTGCCAAACAGTTTGTTGACTCAAATGGCTATATATTATCATGGTCACATGTTGAAAGGGATGCGATGATTCAAACGTTCAAACAGTTTTGGATCAATCCAATGTTTAGACAGGTTTCCAAAGAAATTTGCCATTGATGCATCATCTGTCAGCAGATGAACGTGGGTAAAGGAACTGTGGTCAATATGAGCAACATTGGAAGAGCTGGAGGTCCATTTAGTAGAATGCAGATGGATTTTATTGAGATGCCTGTGTGTGGAGTATTCAGATATGTGTTGGTGATTGTTTGTATCTTTAGACATTGGATTGAAGCTTACCCTACATGGAGAAATGACAGCCATACAGTAGCAGAATTACTGCTTAGGGAACTGATACATCAATTTGGGTTTCTGTTCTTTTTACAATCAGAGAGAGGAAATCATTCCAACAATGAAGTAATTAAATTGCTATGTTCAGCTTTAAACATTGAGCAGAAGTTGCATTATAGCTACCGCCCTGAAGCCTCAGGACTTGCTGAGCAGATGAATGGTACCTTGAAGTCAAGAATATCAAACATGTGTGCGTCCATGAATCTAAAGTGGCCCAACACATTGCTGTTAGTTCTGATGAGTATGAGGAACGCCCCAGACAGGAAATATAGACTGTGGCCATATGAAATCCTCATGGGCAAAGCAATGAGGTTGCCAATAGTTCCTGCCAATGCTCGTGTGAACATGACAGATGATATGGTGTTGGATAACTACAAAGGTTTGGCTGATGTGGTCCGCTGTTTCTCTCATTAGGTGGAAGCCACTACACTGCAACCATCTCAAGATCAAAGCCACAACCTGAGAGCGAGAGATTGGGTTGTGATCAGAAAACACATGAGGAAGACTTGTTAGAAGCCTCAGTGGAAAGGTCCTTAACAAGTAGTGCTGGTTACTACTACAGTTGTGAAGTGCACTGGAGTCCCAAACTGGCTTCATGCCAGTCATACTCAGAATGTACCCTGTCTGTGGGACAATGAAGAAGAGTTGTTGAGCGTACCAACAACTTCCGGACAAAACCCAGGCTCAGAGAAAGAAACAAGAGGATCAAAAACTGAATCTGAGCAGACTGAATCCAGTGCAAACATTCCAGTGAGAGACGAACTGGAAGACCTACAAGAGAGCGACAGTGAACCAACTTCAACTGAGGTAGCAGGAGTGTCTAGTCAGAAGAGGGCTCACCCAGAAGCAGACGGTCTTGGAAGACAAGGAGAGACAAGCAGAGCAAACTGCAGACCCTGAGGTGGAAGGAGTTGAGGTGGATCAAAGCCAAAACAATCTGGCTCCTCCTGAACCAGTTGCAGATACATCAAAAGAAAATCCTGCAGAACAAATACAGCACTGAAAAGAGAATTGACAAAAGGTTCACCAAAAGGAGATAAGTGGCTGAAATCACAAGTAAAGAGAAAAGAAGCAATTACAGTGACAACAGTCGAAGAAGAAATAGACACTATGAGAAGAGACGATTTGAGTGATGGAGAGTTAAATGGAGATCGAAGATTGAAAAGAAAGAGAATTGCAAATCAAAGGTACACAGGTCTTGAATGGGTGCATGCAATGACAAGTGAATGGCACAGTGAATTTTTGTCTTTTTGTTTTGATCGAGAAATCCCAGGTCAATATATTGGCACATGAAGAAGATCAATGAACTGAACTTTATAAAATTGTGAATCTAAGGGAGGTGCAAAAAGAGACAATTGAAAGTAGCCAGAAGAGACCTTTTAAATAGTTTGCTAAACTGATTTTGACAAGCTAACTTTTTTTGACAAAAAGTCCTGGAAGTAAGACTGAACGCTGTAAATAACTGCTACAGAAGATTGAAGATTTTGGTTTTATTTTGCTGCATAGTTATAATTTCTTCCTCTTCTACTTTCTGATTCTTTACAGATCATGAGTAACAGCAGCCAACAAGTTAGGAAGAAAAGGTGCTGTAAATACATAGGTATTGGTTTGGCGATTGTATGTAAGATATTGTGTCTGGTGTTGATTGTCAGTATGTCTCTTCTTGACAAGATTGTGGTCAACCATACCTCTAGTTTAGAGACAACTACTGCGCTCACAGAATTAGATAGGTTTAGGATCGTTGAGAAAGATTTACACATAGACAGTACCCAAGGAGAACTTTCTTCTAATGTTTTCTATTGCCTATTGCATAAGTATGTTGCAACAATAGATGTTCGCGATTGTTATGTTTGTATGCAGATTCCTTCATCAGTGAAGGAAGGAGTTACTTACCAGAGTTTTCCCCCTACTTATGGAATAAGTTGTAGTCTTTTAGTAACAAGATTTTACAACCAAGAGTAAATTCAGTACTTCTACTCAAACCACAATGTGGTATTTTCATGTATTCCTATGATTAAGTACCTGAGTAGAGTAGCTAAGGAAAATACCATAGAATTAGTGAGAAGATTCTTTGAACCTACGTTGACATTTGGCGCAGATTACAGGCACCAAAATAATCTCACATGCTTGCTTACACGAATAGAAAAGAGTTTCCTAGATCAGACAGATGACAGGAGAAAGGCACTACAGGATAAATTAGAAAAGGACTTAGAGAAAAAGACATTTGGAAATGATTATGCATTTAGTGACATAAAGACACAAGGGAAATTAGCATTAGATGCATAACATGTAGCAACACTTTGTGTATTTAGGCCTAAATCTAGAACTGATATGTTGTTTGTGGGAACGAGTAAATGTAAACATGTGTTTTTGTTTGAGAGTAAATGGACGTTCATGTTAAATGGGAAAGATCCAGAAATTCCAGGAGTTTATTACATCTGTGGACCAAATGCATATTACCACCTTCCTAGAGGATGGTATGGCACATATTACTTGGTGATAGCTTTCCCAAAGATTTGTCAGCTTGAGAACTTGAATAAAATAACTACAATGACTGAATTACATCATGGTAGACAAAAGTGAGAATCTTATTCTGGCATAGTTGGAGACATATTTGGAGAAATAATTCTTTCAATAGGAGTTATTCTAAATTCTTTGAAAATTCAAAAGTTGTCTACTATTGTGGATAACATGCTAGCAATTTTTTCAGGAGCCATGAACTTCATGGATACAGAGATGGCTGCGGTTAGATCTATGACTCTTCAGAACCGCCTTGAGTTAGACATGCTTTTAGCAAAGGAGGGCAGATTTTGTAAAATGCTGAACTCACAACATTGTTGCTCATATACATACCTAACATTAGTAAAGAAATTAAAGGCCTTATTAACAATCTGACTAATGATAGCAATGATTTTAAAGAGCTGAAGGAACCAGGAGCTTGGGAAAATGTTGGCAAAGGTTTTGATTCCATGGGAAATTGGCTTGGCAACTGAGGGAAAGGTATAAGTTTGAAGATAATACAGATAATATTGATTATTGTGACTTGTATAATTGGAGCATGGGGAATTTATAAATTGTATCATGTGATTAAAATGAAGAAATTGGAAAATGATCAGAGGAAGGAAGAAATTAAAATGGAAAAGTACTTTTGAGAAAATGTGAAAAGGGAAAGAAGAAATAAGTTGCAGGTAAAGCAAATTTTAGGTGAACAAAAATGTTGCATGGAATGATGTAAAGTGTGATAACATATTTAGGGGGTCATTCCGAGTTTGGCGGGTGGCGGTTGCCTTCCGCCAAACTTCCCCCGTCGAAAGACCGCTCCGCGGTCAAAAGACCGCGGGGGCCATTTCGACTTTCCCGCTGGGCCGGCGGGCGACCGCCAAAAGAGCGCCTGCCGGCCCAGCGGGAAAGGCCCTGCAACATTGAAGCCGGCTCCGAATGGAGCCGCCGGTGTTGCAGGGGTGCGACGTGTGCAGTTGCACCCGTGAAAGCAGACAGTGAAAATCCTGCTGGGGCCCTGTTAGGGGGCCCCTGCACTGCCCATGCCCCCAGGGGCCCCACGACACCCGTTCCCGCCATCCTGTTTCTGGCGGTGAAAACCGCCAGAAACAGGCTGGCGGGAAAGGGGTCGGAATCCCCATGGCGGCGCTGCAAGCAGCGCCACCATGGAGGATTCTCCCAGCCGGGGGAAATCCGGCGGGAAACCGCCGGACCTGGCTGGGCGACCGCGCGCCAGGGTCAGAATGACCCCCTTAGTCATCAGAGGAGGGACTGTGAGAGCCGAATTTATAACAAATGAATTTTATGTATTTTGAGTTAAAGGTCTGCATAGAATTCGACTAGTATAGAAAATAATGTGAGACTTGGAAAATGTGCCCACTTGAGTGGCTGTCATGAAATACGTAATGCTTTTATCAAATGAATAATATTAATTGAAGTGCCTGCATTAAGAAAAATTGTAGTAGTGTGTCATATTAGTGATTTTACGTTATGTATTTTAGCTTTATTAGCTATAGGCCTTAAGTTAGCAAGGTGTGGGCCTAGTCTGCACAGCCTCATATTAAGCTGCACTGTTTAATACGATCAAGGGAATGTATGTCAAGAGAAATAAATACAGCTATTGTTCACACTGTGTTGACCAAATGTTTGCAGATGTCTTTAACTTTCTCATGAGAACTGCCTGCTAGAATGTCTTGTAGTAGAAGTCATTATTTTGTGTAGTTTGTTGCGTGAGACAGCGATGTTCCCAGAAGCTAACAATGGATGCATTGACTGGACTACGGATTACTACAAAAAGTTTACCTGACGAGCCTGAAGATGGGAACCAGGAGAAGAGGAGCCAATCATCGACGTGTAAAAGATAGTTTAGTTGTATCTTAGATTTGGGTTTTAATTTATATTAGACTAATTGTAACCGCATGATTTTCTGACCAATGGCAACATGGGAAGTTCTTTAGGACATTCTAACTTAGGATGACTGCACAGAGGAGAGGTGTTCCCATTCTATTCTGTTTTTGACAATAGATGTTCTGTTTTGAGGAGCTGAACAGTCCCATATGATTTATTTCTATCTTTAACTTTATTGCTTACAGTGCTGACAATTTAGAGTCCCCTGTGTCTGAACCATCCCCTTTCACTGCCTGTTGCTGAAGCTGACCGAACTGATGTCCAACCTGCAAGGATAATCACAGCTTGCTGATCCATATGAGGAGAGGTATAACAAAATGCTAATGTTCTTGTTGTAGGATTGTTCTTTGTTTCTAGGTACCAACTGCTATTTTGATAGACATAGCTAGATGTTTTTTCAAATTAACGTTGACTAAAATTGTTTTGCATTAAGCCCAAACATGCTATTCTAATCAGAAGGCTAGTTTGGGAGACACCAAAATGTTAACAAATTTTCACTAAAAGAGTTGATGTTGTTCATTTGTTGAATCTAGATGTCTGCTATTTCTATTTTGCAGTTATTCTTGTACTGTGACTCTTGTATGTCTAATTGTTAATGCATTAGCTAAATTCAGATTGTTCAGAAGATTTGGTCAACCGGTATTGTTTGTGTATGTTTACCATCTGGTTTTGAGACTAATTTATGTGACATTAGCATTGTTAATATAGGGAAATAAACTTTCAAATTTTACACAAAGGTGTGGTTATTCATGGCCAAACAGGTCATTGTGTGTAAAGATCACTGACTCCAAAAAGTATTTGATGATGTTTACTGATTATGATGAAGTAATTGCATTGTATTTGGGACTTATGGTGGAATCACTCTAAGCGTAGTAAGACAGTCTATTGAACCTCTAATGTTTTCCCTTATAAAATAAAAGACAAACTAAGGACAGATGCGCTGACACTGGCACCTCTCTTGACTCTGGCATTTGACTTCTCATCCCATACCGGATCATCAAAATGTTTCATATGATAAATCTTTGGAAAAACTACTCCTAGGTAATATGTACCATATCATCCTTTTGGCAATCTAACATAAGCAAGCGTTCCACAAATAGAATATTATTGGAATTGCGGGGTCTTGTCCATTCAACATAAAGGTCTAAAGACTCTGAAATTTGAATACATGCCTACGCTGACTTGTCGCTATCAATTTAGTGCCAGTTTTCAACATGGGTCTCTATTCACATATTTTACCTACATGTTCCCAGTCTAGTTCCAAGGAAGCTTGACTTCCTGTTGCTGAAAGGCTTCTTCCTCATTTCCCAAACTACGTACTCCCACTCCTATTTCGGCCTTTTTTTCATTTCTCTTTTTCTATCTTCAACTTGTTCTAAAAAAATATTTTTCTACTCGGGTAAGAACACTGGTCAAATTATTTCTATGGGCATAAACTGTACCAAATGTCAAGGTAAATTCAAATAATCCTCCTACTATCTCTATCCCTTTTTCCCTTGGAAACTTTATTCAGGTGTCTCATGATGGGAACCTGCAAAAAGACAAGGTCATAATTTGAGTAATAATACTGGAAATATTCTTATTCATATCAGAAGTTCATCAACAAACTACATGAAATACCATAAATCAAGGGAAGACTATGATATGTAATTCCCTCACTAACTGATGCAGGCAATTGTATACATATGTGACAGTTCTTAGCATCCATTGCATCAAAGTCCTCATAAAACAACATGTAATAAGCATTTGAAGAAAGATCTCCTCTTGAACTATCTACATGTAATTCCTTATTATTTAGTGTATGCATTCTATTGTCACTAGAAACTGTGAAACTCTGGCCACTTGTGGATCTAACATTCCCTCTTCTAGTAAGTGTGGGTAAGCTCAATCCAATAAGCAATGCAATCACCAGGATAACACTCATAACTAACACTCCTAATCAGATGTACCTACCTTTAATGCTTCTGTTTCTATAGGCTCCATGTGTACTCTAATTTCAGACCAGTAATCAAAAATGAATGTGAAAATGCAAAAATGTAAAATTTTAAATGCAAAAGGTGGGAGCAAAACAGCAACTGCCACTTTCAGTTCTTTGTTGTGTGCAAAGCAAATAGCAAGCAATTGTCTTTGTACAAAGTTCAATTTTCTTTTGGAGTTTTATATAAAGCAAACTTGACCCGTAGGCATTGGAATGCTTTCCATGACAAATGTATCAACTCTTTCTACTGTCGTAGTTGGACTCTTGCTCTAGGCAAGACTGCTGGTTAAAGGATGACAAGACTTATGTCTGTAGGCATCTTTGCCAGTCCTACAACAAATCGCAACTGTCGTCCCAACACTTCCGGCTCCCAAGCAGTACCTCACCAAAAACTCAAAAGAGTAAAAGGTGATTTGTGGCAGGCTTTACGCATGGACTCAAGTGTATGACATCTCAGGGAGCATCGTGGTTAAACAGAGACTACCCCTTTCACACATTGACAACATGTCTCAATCACACACAGGCAATGAAGAAGATGCAGTAAAGTTTCAATAGGTTTTATTTTACTAAAACTGCAATCTGCGATAAGTTGCATGGGCTGCAATGATTAGGACAATGAACAGTACAATAAACAGAATGGTAACAACAAGAGTCATTAATACAAAGACCCCCCCATCTTGCAATATCATGAAATGACATGAAGTGTGTAATATGTCCTAATACCCTAGCATGATAGGCCTAACCTCTAACCTAAAAGAGAGCTAGGTATGTTAAACCTAATATGCCAATTCCATGTCCATGAGAAGAGCCCCAACCCTTGTTACCTTGGAATGAGGTCTCTAGCTCAGACTCTATAGGAACACGAAGACTTGGTCAGTGTCAAGGTGACATGCAGCATTGATAGCAGCAATGACATCTGGTCAGTATCCCTCTGACTATCTGTTAAAATGAGGAGTATTTATACAGATCTACTTGGACCCCTGACGTAGGTTTGTTCCCAAACAATAGATAACAAGGCGTGCTTGGGACAGTAATTATTATAAAAAATTCCCTCGAAAGCATGAAGAGGGAAAGTACCTAAAGGGAACACGTACAGTTTGTTTGTCTTTGTCACTTGATCTTGACGCCTTTGCGCAGTGACACTGATAACACACACTAAAACATGGGCCTAACTCAAAACAAGGCAGCCATCTTAAAAGATTTAAATAAATAAATGCGCTAAAACAGAGCAAGCTAAGTAGGGTAAAAGTCACTGGGTGACGGGGGCATGAGTCTGCAAGCCACAGGCTAGGCTAACTCCTGTATCCCATCAAAACAAACTATGATTCACTACACTACTAAGTGTTCAAATGTCTCCAATAAATGTGCAGTTCAAAAATCACTACTAATCACATTCTGAGTATAATGTCTCAGTCTATCAAGTGGAAAGTTCAAAGTTATTTTTGACCAAAAAAACACATTCAAGAATTAATAGATAAGTATTGTTAAAACAAATGTTTTCAAATTCCTTCTCCCAGTCATTTGCTGCCAAATATATGTGTTCATGTGATGTGGTGCATACTTTTGACAAGGTACTCTCCTTCGCCTTGATCTCCGGACTGCTGGTCTTTTTTTATCACTATCACTTTTCCACAGATTCTTAAGTTTCCTATGGAATAGTTCGCGGCACTTGCACTACTGGCACAGTCTGTCTGTCTCTAGGCACTACTATTTCTGCTACAGCACTAGGCCTTTCTCCAGCATCTGAGCTTTGAGTGATCAACCTTTCTTGTCTCAACCCTTCGGTACCAACTGTTGCTGTTGACCCACTCAAACCTCCACATACTGTGATTATGCTGTTTCAGTCACTTGCTCATCCCAAACAATTTGATTAACCTGCTCCCCTCGTCTCACTGTAACCGTCCCTTCAAGGGCAGGTGTTTTTTTGTCAAGCAGACGTGGATCTTTGCGAGTATGTGCCACATCACCCTGTTGGGGAGACTAGCACACTTTACACCTGTCATTGTTACCAGTATTATCTGGCAAGGTCCCTTCCACCGAGGTTCAAAGCAGGACTTCCATATATACTTCTTTACCATGACCCAGTCACCTGGGCACAGGTCAAGGGATAACTCCTGCAGTGGTTGGACTATAACAACTACAACTTGATGAGACACAGAACAAACCATTTCAGCCAGTAATAATCGAGCACCATGTCATCTGTAATATTCACAAGAGCATTTGCAGGCACAACTGGTAATCTTGTGGCCTGGCCCATGGTTATTTCATGGGGCGATAATCCTGTTTTCCTGTCTGAAGTACTTTGCAAACTCATCAACACAGGTTTCAGTACATAAGACCATTTCAATGAGGTGCAAGTAGAAACTTTTGCCAGTCTGCAATTCAAAGTTCCATTCACTCAGTCCACCAATCTCAAAGCTTCTGGTCTGTGCTCAGCTTGAAATGCTGCACACAGTAATTTCAGGATGTCGCTATTAAAGTGTCTCCCTCGGGCTGACTCTAGAGACTTCAAGAAGCCGAAACAAGGAATCAAATCCCCAAGCAACAGCTTTGCTACTGTGAGGCTGTCATTTTCTTTAGTTGGGTAATCTTCAACCCAAAGAAAAAAAAAACGCATAGAATAAGCAAGACATATCTCAGTCCATTGCATACAGGTAGCTCAAAGAAAATCAAGCTGCATTTGGTTGAAAGGTCCTGCTGATTTTCCTATGTGATTCAGTGTAACTGCAGTGTGCTTACCTACATTCATCTGCTGACATGTGACACACCTGTGACAGAGCGCTTCTGCCATTGTTCTGAATCTGGGGTTAAACCAAGTCTCCCAGAAAAGTGCCACCATGGCATCATGACCAAAGTAAGCCGGACCGAGGTAATGTCTCGCAGTAGGTGGCAACATATTGTTAGGCATCATACCGCTTCCATCACTTGAAACTCAAACATCATCGTCATCTTTTTTGACAAAACTTAATCTAATCCTACTCTGCTTTTCTTCCACTTACACTTCTTCCTGCAATCTTTTGACGTCCTCCCATGTATCTGTAGTAGACAACAAGTAATTATAATTTGTCTCATTAGCACCCTCAATAACATAATCTCCATTACAAGAAGTACAATTTAAGGCACATCATCTAGCCACTTCGTCAGCATAGTTATTGCAGAGATGCATTGACATTGAACAGGCAATTGTAATGCATTCAAAAAGTTGTAACCGTTTTCTTCATTACTAATTGGGGAACCAGAAGAGGTCATAAAACCTCTCTAGGACCATACCTGCCCACAATCATGAACAACACCAAAGCCACACTGAGTACCACTGAAAATGGTCACCTTCAGCAGTTCAGAAATGCAGCAGGCTCTTGTAGGAGCAACTAATAACTGCTACTTGGGCAGAAGACTCCTTGAAACCAGAAGGCTTCGGCCACACTTGAGACAGTGCAAACTGCATAAGCAGCTCTCAGGGTTCCTTTATGGTCTCTTATGCAGGAGCCATCAACGAACATCACATAATCTGATTTGGTAAGTGGAATACCTTGAATGCCAGGTCTTAGCTTGGCGCACATTTGAGTCACATCAAGACAGTCATGCTCAATTCATCAATACCATCAACATTTTTATCATCAACCGGCAAAAACAAATGTATGGCTGGATTAAGAGTAAGACATCTCCTCACTGAATTGTGGGAAGCAGCCAAAATGATCTGCTCATAATGGGTTAGTCTGTTACTTGTCAAGTGCTGCGTCTTATTATGAGTTAAGAAAAGTTCCACAGAATAGGGAACAAAAAAGTTCAAAAGATGGCCAATGACAATGCTTTCACACTGATCAATGTTCACACTGGCTGCAGCAACCATTTTAAGACAGCAACATGGAAGAACACAGGATCAAGAGTGGCAGAACAATATGCAACAGGTCAATGTGTATTTCCATGTAACTGAGCCAAAACTGTGAGAGCACATCCCTCCCTCTCACAGCAGTACAAAGTAAAACATTTGTTGTTATCAGGCATTCCCAGAGCAGGAGCACAACAAAGATTTTCTCTCAGCTCTGTGAAGGCACAAATGTAGTTGGCATCCAATAGTACCGTATCAGACACATCCTTGTATGTCAGCCTCTGTAAAGGCTTCGCCAAGAGGAAAAAGTTTGGAATCCACTGGTGACAGTAGCCAACCATACTCCAAAACATCCCAACTTCTTTCTGAGTTGTTGGAGGTTCATTTTCAGAATTGCTGATATTCTCTCTTGTTTCACCTTCCTTGCACCTTTCTTGATGTTATGTCTTAAGTACAAGACTTCTTTCTTACAGCCCTACAATTTAGTCAGGAAAACTTCAAATCCATTTTCAGCTAAGTGATTCAACAGGGCAAGTGTCTCTCTTTTAAGTTTCTTGGTTATTTGACACCACTAACAGGTTATTTTCAAGATCTGGTTAACGATTGAAGGGCTCTCAGTATACTCTTGTGGGACTCAGCACCATGCCAAAATACAACTGCCAAACCAAACCGCTAAAAGAAGGTGACTTTCCTCATGAAACTGTATGGAGAAAAATGCTTGCCATAGGTCAATCACATTGAAGCACTCAGCTTCACGTGGAATTTGAAACAAAATAATTGCTGGATATGGTACCATGGAACATCAAGGAATAGCTATTTAATTTACCTTTCTAAGATCCTGGACTATGCAGTATTTTCCGCTGGGCTTCTGCACTGGTAGTTACATGAACTTCCCATTACCTCCTTCAAAATTCCCTGTTCTATCATGGACTCAATCACTGGGCTAATTCTAATTTTTTCGGGTGTCATGTTATACTGTGGAATTCTTAGTTACACAGCATTCGGTTTCATAGTTAGCTTGTCAGACTCAGTACCTTTGATGAGCCCCATGTCCTTTCCTTAAAAGGTCCAGATTTCACGTGACACATTGTCTCTCAAATCTGCAGGTAACTCATTACAGGTCAAGATAGGTAACAGTGTGATACTTGTGGTTTGATTTCCAATTTTAAATGCAATATCCTCATCATCATTTTTATGGACCTCTATGCCTCTTGGAGTACAACAGATGGAACAATTGAACTTGCATAGGAAGTCATGCCCAAGCAAACACACAGGACTTGGATTACATACCACAAGTTGGTACCCATCTTTAAAGGACCCTATTTGTACAGGGACAGCTTCTGTTACAGGGTTGTTCAATTGCTGGTTTGCAACTCCTGGATCTTCTTGCCATAGAGGAGCAGGATGGAAATCTCTGCTGTTCTCACAGTAGAGCAGGTGGCATCAGTGTCAACCAGAAAGGACACATTGTAGCCATTCACATTACCATCAACCATCAACATATGAACCACTCTACCTCTACGGATGTTCCAAGTATGCATTCGTCTTTCCCCATCAAGCACTGTTATTGGGAAGTGACTGAGAAATTCTCATCATTCATCCAATTCAATCAAAAGGGAACCTAGGGCCAGATGTATCAAGAGTTTTTGCATTCTCAAACGGTGCGAATGTCCGTTTGCACATGCAAAAATGTGTTTTACGATGTATGAAATGCATTCGCAGTGGGAAAATAAGAAATCACAAAAATAGCAAATTTTGGCGAATGAGAGACCAATTAGCGGGTCGCAACCAGCGTATCGCAAATAGTGATATAATTTACAGAATCGCTTTTTGCAAAACGCTAATTGCGATACAGAATAGCGACTCGCAGATAGCGATTTCCTAAATCGTGCCGCTATTTGCGAGATGCAGATTGCGACACGCAAAAACGGATTCGCAATGCGATGTAGCAATAAATTGCAATTTGCGATTATTCGCAGAATGGCCGTTTGCACATGCAATTTACCACAAACTGAAACCAGGTGGTAACCAGCTGCAACCTATATAAAGAGGCCCAGAATGCCTCAACTCCTCTTCCACAATGGCTGCACTCTACATCATGGCGAGGAGAATGAGGATCTTGGCAGGTTTGAGGAGAGAGAGGAGGAGACAGGAGCTCATTTTCAGAGAACGCATAACCCTTTTTGACCAGACTGAGGAGGAAATTTATGATAAGTACAGGTTAAGCTCAGCCATGATACTTGACCTGATAGCTGAGCTACAACCCATGCTGCAGCGCACAACATACATGACCAATAGCATACTCACAAATATGCAGGTATCATGCTCTCTGTACCTACTAGCCTCAGGGAGCTATCAAGGGGCCATAGCAGCAGCGGGAGGGGTATTTTTCAACACATTTTTCAATGCCATGCAGAGCAGAATACAACTGTACATCAGATGCCCCAACACCCCACACGCATTACAACAAACCAAAGTAAATTTTTACCAAATAGCAGAGTTCCCACATGTGCTAGCTGCCATTGATGGGACATATATAGCAATCTGTCCACCATCGGAGTGGAGGTGTACCTGTAGTGCATCCCTGAGACAACATGCAAAATTGTGGCCACATGTGCTATCCTGCACAACATAGCCAACACCAGGGGCATACCAGTGGAACTCACGGAGCCAGACTCAGATGAGGATCATGATCCCTTACCACCCCTTCTACCAACAGACAGCAGACAGGACCAGTGCTGCAGAAGGCAGGCAAAGACGTGCGAACATCACTTGCAAACATTTTTGATGTACGTAATGACAAATCCACTCCAATAATATGTATTTCAGTAGTTAGCATTTTTATTACCTTCACTTCAGGTAAACAATGTGTCAGTAGGACATAGCTATTCACAATGGGCAGACATGATCGATTAATAGTGTCACACTATTAGCATCATAGCATGAATTTATTACACATGTTGAGGTGGTCTCCTGTAGCCCTGCACATCACTTCTTACGTCCACGCACTCCACTTGAGTGCTCAGTGCCCTCGCTGGCACCTCTAGTAGCAGATTCACCTGCAGTACTGTGTCTGGCACTGCGATGCCTTGGATCAATCACAGGGACTGTCAGACTGCTGAGGCCAGAGGACTGCTCACTGTCACCAACACCCATTTCGCTGGTTGTGGCACTGCGTGCTGTTTGCATGGCATCCACTACGTTGGTAATTTGCGCTAGTCCCTGTGCAATGTCCTGACTGCAATGTGCCATCTCCACCTGTGTGGCAACAGCATGTTGTGATATCTGAGCTGTTGAACTTGCAAGCCGATTGACTGATCTGCAGAAGCTGTCAAACTTAGCCAAATATTGGTGATGGCGTCTGTGCTGGCTGCCGTCCTGCATAGTTTCCCAATGGCCTGTGTCAACTCCTTGGTGTTTTCAGCAACTCTTTGCTGTCCCTCAATCAGGGTCTCCAAGTGCTTGTTTTGTAACCCCACATTGCTATTGTGAGACACAAACTGTCTGTGCAGTGACTTCAAATGTTTGCATTGCAGGTGCTGCACCTTCAGCATGGAAGCTTCCAGGCTGTCAAAGATTGATGGGCCCACTCTTTCTTCAGTGCCCTGTCTGCCTGCATCGCGGCGCCTCCTAAGAGGAGTTGACTGACAATGGCGCTGGTGCAGGGATTGCAGTCTTCCTGTGGGACTCGGCTCTGGTGGTGGTGTGGGTTCATGTTCTGGCATCTCATCTGAGTCCAGGTTGTACTCTGGCAGTGGTAACACCCTTGCCCTGCATCTAGTCGGAACAATACTGTAGGACTCACTTGTATTTTAGTCTGACTGTGGCTGTGTTTCTGCTTCCCCCACTTTTTCAGATCCTGCAGCAGCAGGGACCGAGTCATCTGCAAGGATAATGTGCAGCATGTCAGTTCTAGCATTTGTCACAGATTTCCACCGTGTTGCTTTATATGTACAATTTAATTGTGTCACCCTGAGTCATTTGTGGTGTTTCTCTTGCTATTTATGTTGTGTATTCACCTTATGGTTGTGTACTACCAGTCCCACAAGGCACTGTTGTGTTGTATGTAAGATGTGACATGGACTACTTTTCAATGTGCCTCAAGCTATGTTCTATTTCCTAAGGGACATGTGTACATGTACATGTGGGAATACACATAATCACTGGCCTTACCTTTACTGGTGCTGGGTGTCCCTGAGGTGTCAATGTCAGTTACACCACTGACAGCTTCTGGCAGCAATGTGGACTCCACCAAGTCTTCCATAGGGGTGGACGGTGTGTGGGTGGATGGTCTGCCTCCAGTGCTCCTTGCCTCCCTAAGCCAGCTGGCAACCCTCTCCTTGGCACGGGACCGCAAGTCGTACCATCGCTTGCGTATCTCCTCCACAGAGGGCTGTGCAACACCCACTGCGCATATTTTTGTCTGTATGTCAGACCAGAGTTTCCGCTTCCCACTCTCAGGTACTTGGAGTGAGGTCTTGCCAAGAAGTCTATCATGGTTCCCAACAACCTCCTCAATGAGCACCTCCAATTCTTTCTCACTGAATTTCAGCTTCCTCTTCCTGTCTCCCTTCTCCTTCCCATTGCCAGCACTGGACATGTTGCAGTTTGATCCTGGCTTCCTCACAATGCTGACTCCCTGGGCTGGGCTGTGTCTCTCTCACTGCTCCTATGGGTGTGGCATCTGGAAACAGCATGGGCAGACTCACTTCCTCGTTGTGATGTCATTAGGCTGTTCCAGTTTGCCGTTTTCGCTATTTGAGATTTTCAGTTACCGAATCGCAAATTCTTTTGCGATTCGGTATTTGCATCTCGCAAATAGTTTTTTTGAATTTCAAGAAATAATTATTTGCGATTTTCACATTTGATATATCGCGTTTTGCATTTCTAAAATTGCGATATCTTAAAAAACGCAATTTGGAAATCACTACTTGGAATCTTGATAAATCTTGCCCTTAGTTGCCTACAGATTAGAATTTACATTTGTGATTTGATTCAGATTCTGTCAGGGAGCATTTGACTTTTGCTAGGGCATTGGGGCTTGTGGAACCTGAATTTGTTGTCTTTGGGACACATTTGAATTTTGCAATTGAGGCCTCTGCACTTGATGCATCTGAACCTGATTATTTTCCTGTGTTTGCACAAATCCACCATTCTGCATCTGATTATTAAGAACATTAAGGGGACACTCCCTCTTCCAATGATCCAGTTTGCCGGAACCATGACACAGAATCACTACATCCACACCGGTATTAGGATCAAAAGGAATACATTGTCCTCTTCCTTGCTACTGAAAACCATGAACTACTTGTATCATCAGAGCTCCATGATGATACACTCCCTGCATTCCACCAGTTTTTCCTGCAAACTGTGAGCTCTGATTTATCTTTGCAGCGTTTAATTGCATCACTACACAGAAAGGGAGCACACTGACTACACTCCAGCAACAAAGTCCAACCCCAATGCATCATGGTAAATGCAGACGAATTCGTAGTCTGTTCAGAAAGTGATAAAGTCTTTCACCTCCATAAGCGCAGCAAATGCTGTATATCCCTGTACACTTGTTTCTAGGTTTAGCCCATCAACAGCAGGGATCTGCATGGTATAGGGGCTTGCTTGAAATGCCACCAATTGTCTTCTTTGGTTTCTGTACGACTCATGGCGCACAGGTGCCTTCCAAGGCTCGTCAGCCGTGTCTCAAGGGAGCCGTCTTAAAGACAAAATTACAAAGAAAGGGAGCACACTGCCTACACTTCAGCAACAAAGTCCAACTCAAATGCATCATGGGAAATGGGAAATGCAGTCTAATTCGGAGTCAGTTCAGAAAGTGATAAAGTCTTTCTCCTCCGTAAGCGCAGAAAGTGCTGTATATCCCTGTACACGTGTTTCTGGGTTTAGCCCGTCATCAGCAGGGAGCAGCATGGTATAGGGGGCTTGCTTGAAATGCCGCCAAATGTCTTCTTGTGTTTATGTACCACTCATGGTGCACAGGTGCCTCCCAAGGCTTATCAGCCGTGGCTCAAGGGACCTGTCTTAAAGAGAAAATTACAAAGAAAGGGCGCACACTGCCTATACTCCAGCACCAAAGTCCAAACCCAATGCATCATGGTAAATGCAGTCAAATTCGTAGTCCTTTCAGAAAGTTATAAAGTCTTTCACCTCCGTAGGTGCAGCAAGGGCTGTATATCCCTGTACACATGCTAGAGTGTAGGCAGTGTGCTCCCTTTCTTTGTAAGAGCGCCTTCCGCCATGACGCCCAGCACCGGGAGAGTTACATCACTTCCACCTGTCCATACTTACAGGACAGGCAGTAGCCATTTTATGGTGGTGGACAACATACAAAAATTGGAAACTACGTCATTGCTATAAATTGGACATACAATGCCATTAACATTGCCCGTTGTATACATGCTCCATGTACACGGAGGTGGTTGTTCCCTTGTTCATTTTGACACACGCTACTCACTCTTGTGTCCCTTAGATACCTACCACTGCAGAGGAGTAGGAGGAGGAGACAACATCCCATGTACAGACCACTTGTGGACTTTGCTACACAGGAAGACAAGCACATTATAATGATCTATAGACTGGACAGGGCCTCAATCACAGGGCTGTGTACTGAATTGGAGCTTGATCTAATATCAGCTATCCGTCATCCCACTGGGATCCCCCCTCTTGTGCAAGTTCTATCAGTGCTTAAATTCCTGGCAACTGGTTCTTTCCAAGTGACAGTGAGCTTGGCAGCAGGAATGTCATCAATCGTGCTGGCACGGGCTTTGTCTGCCTTGGTCAAACACTGCATTGCTTTCCCCCAAGTAGAAGATTTAGCCATTGCGAAGGATGGATTCCATTCAATGGGACATATTCCTAATATTATTGGGATGATTGATAGAACACATATTGCATTTGTCTCCCCCCGGCACTATGAATATGTGTTCAGGAATCAGAAGGGTTTCCAATCACTCAATGTGCAAATGGTGTGCCTGGCAGACCAGTACATCTCTTACTTCACTGCCAAGTGTCCTGTGTCGGTGCATGACACCTTCGTCCTGAGGAAAAGCAGCATCCCAAATGTGATAGCACAACTGCAGAGGCACAGGGTGTGGCTAAAAGGTGAGCTAAAGTCCCCACCCAATGTATGTCAGTGTATGCCTTCTGGAGTCATCCCCCATACCATTGTGTAAGGCTGTTTGTCCCTCAGTTCTTGCAGGTGACTCTGGCTACTCAAACCTGTTGTGGCTCCTGACCCCTGTGAGGAATGCCAGGACAGGGGCTAAGAATAGGTATAATGATGAACATGGGCGAACCAGGCAGATAATAGAATGTACCTTCGGCCTCCTGAAGGCCAGGTTCCTCTGCTACTCCCCTGAGAAGGTTTGCCAAATAGTTGTAGCATGCTACATGTTGCACAACTTGGCCGTCAAATGACATGTCCCTTTTCTGCAGGAAGAGGAGATTGGAAATGCCCCTGTGGCAGCAGTGGACCCTGAGGACAGTGATGATGAGGAGACAGAGGATGAGGATATGGACAATAGAACATCAGTTATACGTCAGTACTTCCAATGACACATAGGGGAGACAGTGGAACTGACCATTCCTCTGATGATTTATCTTTTCAGTGTGGCTGTAGCAGGACGGCAGTCACTTCCTTTGCATCTCAACTCACAGTCACCTATTCCTTCTCATTTTGCAGTGATGACTACAGATAGCTACATTATTTGTATGCTATCACAGAGTACAGGTCAATTGCACAAGATGTAACTGTTACCATAATTGAACATTTTCATCACGTAAAGCACTATCACTCAAGTTGTGTTCAAGGGTGTTTATTGTAATGAAATTTATAGACTGAATAGTGCAATGGAAAGGGGTGATGGTAGAGGTAGGTCCAGGGTATTGGTCCAGTTTGTTTGTAGCACAGGTCCAATGTCCAAGGGGCCATAGGAAGGGGAGCAAAGGCAGTTCAAAGTGGACAAGGAGATAGAGAGGGGCACAAAGGGGACATTCAGGAGGGTCTCATTTCCTGGTGGTGGTCTTGGAAAGTGTCTCTGCCATCTGTCTGCGTCGTAGGGAACGTTTGCGGGTGGTTCACCTTCTGCAGGGTGAGGGGTGCTGGTGGTTTGTGGGTCCTGTGTCAGGGCCTCCTGTCCACTAGCTGCAACAGATGTGGTGGGCTGTTCAGTTCACTGGCTAGTAGAAGGGCCTGCTGGTGTGCTGTATATTCTCTCATTATGTTGGCCATATGAGCCAACACCATTGCTATGGAGACTGGTGGTATTGAGGGCCTGCAAATCTTTCCTGATCTCCTGATGGTGTACTTCCTGCACCCACTGGTTTTCCTGCATGGTGTCAATAATCTGGCCCATGTTGTCCTGGGATTGTTAGTAAGCCTGCAGGACAATAGTGAGTGCCTCCAGGTCAGTCGGTTCCCTGGGCCTGTCCTTCCCATGGCACACAGCTGTCCTCCCAGTGTCCCTGTCCCCCTGTGCCACTGTCCTCTGAACAGTGTGCCCACTGCCACTGACCCCAGGACCCTGATTGTCTTGGTTATGAGGAAAGGAATGGGATCCCTGTATAGGTAGGCACATTGCTGATTGACATGTCCTTGGTACAGAGGTGTGGGGACATTGGGTGGGTGCTCTGGTGTTGGATACTGCGGAGGAGGCTCTGTGGTGGACTGGAAATGGGCTGGGATGGCCAACTGACCAGTGGTCCCTGATGGGCCAGGAAGTTCAACCAGGTCCAGATGTCCAGAGTCACTGTCATCACTAGGGACATCTTCTATTTGGAGACTGGATAGCCGTGGCACCTTGTCGCTGCTAGGATTGGCTGTGGCATCTGTGGGGATGTAAGTGATGTATTATGCTTCATGTTTGTGACATATTCTACATCCCCAGCTTCCCCTATATCATTGCTGCTGCCCTGCCACCTTTGTTAATGTATGTTGATGTATTGTGTGATTGTTAGTTCTCCATGCTGTGCATGCATTGGTGGTGGGTGTAGATGTAGGGCTGGGAGGGCTGTACATGGCGTGGGTATGGCATGCAGTGCTTGGCATTGGGGTTAGTCAAATGTGTAGGTGCACTGTGTGGGATGGAGTGGAGTGATGGGAGTCAGGGTGAGGGGCTAAGATGACATGCAGGTATGGGGGGGTGATAGGTGGTAAATATTGACTCACCAGTGTCCAGTCCTCCTGCTACTCCAGTGAGTCCCTTAGGATGCAGTATTGCCAAGACTTGCTCATCTCATGCTGTCGGCTCTGGGGAGGAGGTGGGGATCCACTGCCAGTCCTCTGGATAGCGAACTGGTGCCTTGCTGCCATGGAACATACCTTCCCCGGTAGGTCATTCCACCTCTTCCTGATTTCGTCCCTTGTTCTTGGGTGCTGTCCCACGACGTTCACCTGGTCCCCAATTCTCTGCCATAGCTCCATCTTCCTTGCAATGAATATTTGCTGTACCTGTGCTCCAAACAGCTGTGGCTCTACCCTGACTATTTCTTCCACCATGACCCGCAAATCCTCATCTGTGAAACGGAACAGCCTATGTGGGTACATGGGTGTTGTGTGGTGTGTGTTATGCAGTGGGTGTTGAATAATGTGGTTGGGTGTGTGATGCGTGACAGATGGATGGGTGTTTGTGGTGTGTGTAGTTGTGTCTATGATTTGCGTGTCTATCTCTTGGCTATTTTTCGTGTTCGTAAAGAGTTATGGGTAATATGGGTGTGTGTTTTATAGTGCTGTGGGTGGGTGGGTGTGGTGTGTGTATTAGCGTAAGGTGTGTGGTTTTGGAATTAGCCAATGTTCTGTTGTTTTGTATTTGGGTGGCCATTCTGACCGCGCGGTGTGTACCGCTAATTTTTTATTGCCGTTCAATGTCCACCGTGGTAATTTGTGGGTCATAATGTGGAGGACGCTGTTTAGTTGGAGTGACGGTATGGGTGTTCCTACTGACAATTTACCACTTGCCTTTGGTCTGGCGGATGTGTTAGCGGCAGTATTCTGTTGGTTCAGTGTGTGTGCGTCATATAATGGCAAACAGATGTTCTCCTCCGCGACGGGATGTTGGTGGCCGTCACCACAGCAGTAAGTGGGATTTATCGCCAATGTCATACTGAAGGCCTAAAGGTTGCTGAATCATCATATTCACTTCTGGCTTCAATCCCTGTACAAATCTGTTGAAAAATGGCCCTCTCTGAACGGTCACACTAAACTTTTTTCCTTCCTCCTCCTCTTTTTCTGACCTCATTTTAGTTAGCTTTAGGACTTTGGCCACTTTACCACTGCTAACTAGTGCTAAAGTATACATTCTCTCTCCCTAAAACATGGAAACATTGTCTCATACCCAATTGGCATGTTCAATTTACTTGTAAGTTCCTAGTAAAGTACGCTACATGTACCCAAGGCCTCTAAATTGAATGCTACTAGTGGGTCTGCATCACTGATTGTGCCACCCACATAATTAGCCCCTTAACCATGTCTCAGGCCTGTCATTGCAGAGCTTGTATGTGCCACTTCAACTTGGCATTTAAGACGATTTACCAAGCCTTAAACTCCCCTTTTATCACATATTTGTCACCAATAAGGTAGACCTTGGGCAGCTTGTAAGCTTTACATGTCCTGGTAGTGAAAAACTCCTAAAGTCACTTTTCATTACTGTGAAGCCTGCTACTCTCATAGGCCAGTATTGGAAATTCCCTTATATACGTGAACATTTCTGATCTGAAAGGAGTAGCAATGACATGTTTGGCATGGTTAAAATGGTAGTGAGAAATCCTGCTTACTGGTGAAGTTGAATTTAACACTACTACTTTAGAAAAGCCACTTTTAGAAAGTAGGCATTTCTCTGAACTTATTGCTCTGTGTGCTTTACAGCCTGTCTCCAATCCATGTCTGGTTTGTGATGGTTGAGAGCTTCCCTTGTGCATTCCACCCACATAGCCGTAAACATAGAACACTCTGCTGCATCTGCAGTCATCTGCATACTGATGGGTCCTCCCGGACAGGAAGGGTGGAGGGGCTCTCACTTACACTTCAAAGGCTAGCGGCCTCACCTCACACAAAGGACCCCCACAGATCGCCTGGCAGACAGTACAGGGTTGAAAGGGGAACTGGTGCACTTCCAAACCACTATTTAAAGTTTTCCTCCACTTCAAAGGCACAATTGGCTATATATACACTGCAATCCTCTAAAATTAGACACTTCTGGACCTACAACTGGACTCGGTCAGAGGCACTGCCTTGATGCCCAAAGGACTCATCTGGACTGCTTTTCTGGAAGGATGCTCTCCTGCTTGTTGCCCTGCTGCCTGATGGCCCCTGTCTCTGCTGGAAGGACTCCCCCACAATTGCTCTCCAAGGGCTTGGACTGAGCTTACCTGTTCTGAAGTCTCAGGTCCATCAAAGACTTCAATCCGACAAGCATGTTCCACACATCGTCCCTGGGCATCAAAATATCCCTGCACCACAGTGATGAGCCAAGGATGCGCTCCAGCAAATGAACGCTTCACCTTGCCACATGGAAATAAATGATGCATCACCTTTGCTGCACTGGAAAACCAGGGCATCACTTTAATTTCCAATGCATCTCCTCCTCTACTGCCCTCTGCAGCGCTATTTTTGAGGCAACCCAGGTACTTCCTGTTAAAATGATACAAACACTGATTCTTGCGATCTTTACTTTTGCATGTTGGATTTCTGTCTTTTTGGTCTTATTTTATTGAGATGAATATTATCTATTTTCCTAAACTGGTGTGGAGTACTTTTCTGGTGTTTTAACTGGGTTACTCTATGAGGTATTGCACAAATACTTTACACATTGCCTTCTAAGTTAAGCATGCCTGCTCTGTGCCATGCTACAGGATGGTGAACACAAGATAATTTAGGTTGTGCTGTTACTTACCCTAAGATTGTGGTCCCTAATTGGACAAGGTCAATTCCTCTGCCAACTAGAGACCCAGGCCCATATTTATACTTTTTTAGTGCCGCATTTGTGTCATTTTGTGGCGCAAAAGCTGCGCAAACTTACAAAATACGATTGTATTTTGTAAGTTTGCACCGATTTTGCGTCAAAAAGTGGCACAAATGCAGTGTATAAATATGGACCCCAATTTCTAACAAAATCTAAACACAATATAACCCATATCTTTTGCCTCCATGGTCTCAGTACCAATGAAATGTTTGGAAGCCTGCAACAATCTCTCATAATAGGAATGTCTCGTCTCCTCAGACTCCTGAATCGTTCTGTCAATTCGCAGCCAATCAATATCTTTTGGAGACACCTTTTCTTTAAAAAATGCAATCAACTTCTGATACTTTTTCACTACCTCTTCAGACAGCTCATTAGTCAATGGATCTCTTGGAGGTTCCCTGTCAGGTCAATTAACAGCAATTTTGAATTTAGTCCACAAGTGACTCTGAACCACAATGTCAAACAATATGTTCAAATCCTCCCATAAACATTTGGAAAGTTTCACAACTCTTTTGGTCTGCCTGTCCCATTCTAAAGGTTTCTCTCTTAATTCTGGGAAATCATTTCAATTAGGAAATATCACTTCTATTCCAAAGTACATGAACTTATCCTCCACCAGGAACTTCTCTCACAGGAAGCATCTTCATGTCTCCCTCACTCTGGCCTGCTCCCGGCGGAGGCAGGTTTGTTCTTGCTTTCTTCTGATCCTTCTTCTTTACTCATTATCCTTTCCACGTGTCTAATGCACACCATTTTCATAAGTAACAAATTAATTCTCTAATCTTCAAACTAATTCCCAGAGGTCTCATGCTCAAAATACCTTTTTTGCTGAATCCTAATATGTAACACTTCTGTAAAGACTTTGACTTCTCCAAGTCAACATCGTATTTCTGGGCTAATTCAGCCAATCACTTATGAGATTATTCTGCACGTTTTGTAATGCCTTTGCATACAAACCACAGTTCATCGTCTCTGCAAGTATCTAACTGAGTTGTGACTCAATATCATCTCTTTTAATTCTAATTTTAAGTTGGGCACATCTAGTGTTCTCTCTCTCTGGGGTTTGTACTGTTTTTCCACTGCAACTTGTGCTTCCCGCAGCATTTGCAGCACTCAGACCATTTTACCAGTCATTAAAATTCCTGGGCATTAAAACCTCAAATGCTTATTGGAGGATTCAACAATTCTTATCCTCTTGAAACATTCAAGTTTGCCTGGTCTGGGATATTCATAATAGACATTTCTCCCAAAGAGTTGAAAGGTGATCTCCTATTTGGGGTACTAAAGTCTATGTTCAGAGTAGGTTCTGATCTTGGGACAAAATAGTGTGAGGATCTCTGAGGAAACCTCACATCGGGTGTGAATCCTGTCTGACTTGTCATCGGAATTGTGTCTGAAATGACTGCAGGGGTCAAATGTCTCGGAAGTGAAAGAAATCTTTATAACTCTGAACCATTTGGACTAACAATGGGGGTCATTATGACCCTGGCGGAAGCCGGAGAACCGGCGGTAAGACCGCCAACAGGCTGGCGGTCTTACTATGTGGAATTATGACCATGGCGGTTACCGCCATGGTCATCCGCCGGTTCTCCGTTCCGCCCGCCGGGCTGGAGACCTGGGTCTCCAGCCCGGCAGCCGTCACAATACTTCCGGCAGTATTTGGACCCGGCTTACTGCCGTGGATTTCCAGCGGTTTGAACCGCCATGAAATCCATGGTGGTAAACACTATCAGTGCCAGGGAATTCCTTCCCTGGCACTGATAGGGGTCTCCCCCAGCCCCCACCCCACCCTGACTCCCTCCCCTACCCCCCCACTACCCCTGCCACCCCCCAAAGGTGGCAGGACCCCCCTCCCCACCCCGACCTCCAACATCACTTCACCCATACCCACACAACACGCACGCAGGAACCACCTACATTCTTACACGCACACACGCCGACATACATGCCTACATCCACACACACAGTCATACACGCACAACCACATTCAAACATACACACACACATCCATACAGACATACCCACAGACATACACGCACTCATTCCCATACACACAACACCCCCGCAGGCATACACGCACTCACACACCCCCTCTACATACACACACGCACACCCCCATGCATGCACACAACACACAACACCCCCCCTCCCCTCACGGATGATCGACTTACCTGGTCCGACGATCCTCCGGGAGGGGACGGGAGCCATGGGGGCAACTCCGCCGACACCACACCACCAACAGAACACCGCCACGGCGAATCACAGGACGTGATTCGCTGGGCGGTGTTCTGTTGGCGTGGCGGTGGAGGTGGAGCAACCTCCACTTCCCCGCCGCCCGCCAGTATGGCTGTTGGCGGCTCTCCTTCCGAAAAAGGATGGAGAGCTGCCAACGGTCATAATAGGCCGAGCGGCAAACCGCCACCACTGGCGGTTTTCCGCATGGCGGTTCCTCGGTGGTCTTTAAAAAAGACCGCTGAGGTCAAAATGACCCCCAATATTCTGGCCATTTGCCAGTAAAGGAACATTGGAAGTGACTGGGATATTCGTGACATTCTGAACATTTAAAACAGTCAGAACATTTGGAATATTTAATGTATGTGTATTATTTCCTATCATACCCGAATCATATAAATGTAGCACCACTTTTCTTGGGGCCCCTTGCATTCCCCCAACCACCACTGTGTGTGCGCCATATTTGAAATACAGCGCACCATGATTTAGGGTTGGGGCAATAGCATCAATGTTTTTGACGCTATTGATGCACAGTTCAGGGTTAGTGACAAAGGTTTGGTGCTAACCCTGAAAAGTACACAGTACATAGGGGCCCATTGAAAATAATGGCATGCCCCCTTTAAACCTGCTCTGAGCAGGCCTTAAAAATTACTTTCTTTGTGCCATTTTTCAGTCCCCCCTAACAGGGGAAAACCCCCTTGCATACATTATTCCTGGAACAAGCATAATGTGCACAAGGGGTTACAAAGTGGCCATTTAAATTTGGCGCAGTGATTTTGGCCTATTTGGACCACATCAGTGTAAAATAAAGGGGGTTATTACAACTTTGGAGGAGGTGTTAATCCATCCCAAAAGTGACGGTAAAGTGACAAATATACCAACAGCCGTATTGCGAGTTCCATAGGATATAATGGACTCGTAATACGGCTGGTGGTATATCTGTCACTTTACCGTCACTTTTGGGACGGATTAACACCTCCTCCAAAGTTGTAATAACCCCCAAAGTCCCTACTGCGGCGCAAGGATGCGCTGGGTTCTCTTATATATGCCCCTAAGTTCTCTCAGCGAGCAATGGGAACTGCATGACAAGGGCAAAGAGGTCTGTATCTCTCAAAGTCCAAGAGATCTCTGTCACTGAAGCTAACTAAGAGTGACAAATTAAAGTCCAATGTTAATGATGATGTGTTCATTGGTAACGCCATATAGATCGTAAGATCGGTCATTGTCCAGGCACTTCAGATCATATGACAGGCATCTGCAACATCCAGGTAAGTTCCCAGGACTGACATGGGAAGATATCCATCCTTGCTCTTCGGTACAACTTTACAACTGTTATGAATTTGGCCAATGCTTTTATTCTCTGTTTCTCAATGTACTCTCTGCAAAGTTACTTTCACATGCTCCCTTTGAATAAGACAATAGCATATCTATTTCCAAACTAACAATTTATGGCAACGACATCTGGAGAGAAATGACACATTAGCAAAAGGAAGACAGCTTTCCTACATTTATGAAACTGAGGCCAAGCAAATCAACATGGCTAAATGATGGCAAAATAAGAATTGCACACTTTATTCACATTAAACAGACATGTGAATGTTTCAACATTACAAATCTCACTCATTCATCTTGCCTAACTTCATACATTAAATTGCAAAGGTGAAATAACCTGTTAATACATTTCAGTAAACATGATGGGGAACTGTATTTTTCAACATGAGTCTATAAAATTTAATGCATATCCATCAAGAAATTCAATATTGTTTCAATGATAACTATTCTCTTACATTATAAGGAAACATATGAAATCAAACTAAATAATTATATTTTAGTTAATATGGCTATAACACACACATTTAAGTTCTACTCTACAGTGAATGCACTTTGATGTAGACTTTTAGTACACCAATTTACAAATAGCTTGTAGTCAATCCACACAATATAATGTGAATATGGTTACATTTTGTGACGTCAAAGGTAGCAGCCAAATCTCAGATAAACCGTGTCGTAGGATTAGTTCAATGTTTCAATGGTATGTAATCCGAAATATCTGACAAGTGATTCCTGGTATTGTAGCCGGTAATCCAAGTAAGAGCCAGCGGTGCCTATGTAACCACTAACATTAATAATTTGAAAGTATTAATATTTAGGCCTGACCTGCTACCAAATACTATAATATCTCTGATGATGGGGTTCAGATATTTGACTTTGAATACCGTCAGCATAAAATGACACTAACTCTCTTCTGGAACCAAATATTATTCCACTACTGTGATGGAGTTCTCTCAGTTGACTGGAAAGGAGTTCTATTCCAAGGGCGATCAAGTTAGGTGGCAGGGCATTTCATCATAGCAGGTCCAGTGCCCTTGCACATATGGGGCATCCCAGCAATGCTTTTTGCACATGGAGAACTATTCCCCTTCCCTTTTATATTGAAATATGAAGATATCAGCATATTAGGAAAAATTAGCTAAACTATATGTCGCGGCATACTTTACAGGGTGCTAACCCTGGAATTTTCCTAAAGGGAATGTCCAGAGACTGACAATTTCCAGGATTATATTGTAGAGAGAATGTAGTCTATGCAGGAGCTTATGTATAACTTGCTGATATCAGTATAATAATGTAAAATTAACGATTATACTTCAGGGACGGTTTGAAGATGCACGTTATATGCTGTTCTGAAGACTTGGGAACCTGGTGACCAGGGTTCTAATTGCAATGTTGTCACCTTCAAAAATGTGTGGTTCCAGATCTCTAGAAGATTCTTTTCTCTTTTAAAGACTTAACTCATAATAAATGGTATAATGTAGAAAGCACATCTGTATAGGGTGCTGGCTAAAAAAGTCTGAAAAACATAGTCCTCCCCATTCCTAGAAGATACTGGATTCGGATACTGCTTTTTGTTTCTTTTTATACACTACATCACATCATTAAGATGCTCAACATGTTCTTAACCACTTAGGCAAAATACCAAACTAAACATTTTCTATTTATGCATGTTAAAATAGGGACGGCTCCTCCATCAGAGGGGAGCAGTGTCGCCCCCTCCACCAGCAGCAACAGGAGCTGCAAACTTTTAGGAACAAAACAACAAGAAATGCTGTTTATTGTTGTTTTATTTCTAAAGTAAAGGACGGGGCCATGAGGGTAACGAGCAATGAGGGTAGTGCACAGAGCACTCCCCTCAGTGCGTATGTATGTTTGGCCGGCTGTCTTCGACCGGCCAAACACACATGAGCAAAAGGGCTCTCTCCAACCCGGCACTGTGAAGCCGAGTTGGAGAGAGCAGGCCAAGGCTCCCAATCTGCTTTGGAGCACCCAGCCAGCCAGCTTATGTTTATGAAAGAATGAATGGCAGACAGGCCAAAAAAGCAGTTTCAAAGTAAATAATGTTTGGCAGTTCCTACTGCCAGCATGTTGCACCAACAAATTCAAAGGGCTGATACTCAAGATCGGGTCATGTAAGTCCCAAAGCCGGGGACCCAAGGCAAATAATGAAGATGTTTGCTGGACAATATTCAAAGTCAAACTCATCAATCATAAGTGACTGCCTGGGTGTGTCATTGTCTGTATCGTTTTGCTTCTTCGGTATGTCAGTGTATTCGTGAGTATATTTCTGCATACATGAATATACACCTGGTGTGTTACTGTCTGCATAAGTGAGTGCATGGGTATGTTTGTGTCTATATTAGTGTGTGCCTGGGTGTGTTTAAAGGAGTACTTGTCTGGGCGGGTGACTAGGTTCTGTGCCACCAGATGTTTAAGTAGGTATACCAGTATATCGCTGGCTATTGTAGTAACTCTATGGGTCTCTAAATGTGTATGTAAGTAAATGTATGAATAGCTTACTGGCTGGGCTTGTGAGTAAAGGGGTAGGTAACTGTGTATGCAACTGTCTCAAATACTGTGGAATACATAACTGCTGTCTTAGTGTATGCATGAATGTATAAGTGCCTCTTTTGCTCTCTGACTGGGTGTGTGAGTGGATCTATGCTTTTGTATATAGGTATGTGAATTTGCAGTGTAGGTAGGAGCCTGTATGTATAGCTGGGCATTGGAGTCTGTAAGTGCATGTGTAAGTCAGTGAAACTCAGAATGACATGTCTAACCTTTTAAACACAAAGAACCCTGCCCTATGGCCTACCTACAATGTAGCTGAGGGGTGAGTATCTGTAGAAAAATGGGTGTTTAAGACTTGGCAAAGGGTTTTTGAAAGCTAGTTGGAGCTGGCAGGAAAAGTTCACACACAAGCTCTTGTCTGGTTGGGTGCCTAGGTTGCATCACTAAGCAAGTAAGTATGCCAGTCCATACCTGGCTCTTTTAGTAGTAACTCTTTGGATGTCTAAATGTCTACAGAAGTGTATATATATATCTTATTACTATTTCTGTTTGTGAGTACAGGGGTATGTAAGTGTGTGAGTAACTAGATCTGATACTACTAAATACGTAACTGCTGTTTGAGCTTGTGTATGAATGTATAAATGGCTATTTCGGGTACCTGAAGGGTAGGTTTTGTGTAGTAAAAGGACAGTATAAGTGCCTCTGTTGCTATCTGACTGGGTGTGTGGGTAGGTCTATGCTTTTGTAAATAAGTGTGTGAGTTGTAGTATGGTTGAGAGACTGGATGTATTACTCGATGTGAGTCTTCAAGTGCATGTGTAACTCAGTGAAACTCAAAAGGACATGTCAACTTTTAAGTACAAAGCACCCTACTCTATGGGCTACCTACATCCAGTCTGAGGGGTGAGTTATGTTAGTAAAGGAGAGTTTAAGGCTAGGCAAACTGGTTATTACTACCACATTGAGCTGGCAGTAAAACCACACACACAGCCTATGCAGTAGAAGGCCCGAGCCATGTTTAAGGGGCTACTTGTCTGGATGAGTCATTAGGTTTTGTCATACTTGACTAAACATCTTAGTGAGGATATTAGCCCCTCTGTGGTGTGCCACCAGATGTTTACATCAGTATGCTGGTATAAAACTGTCTCTTTTAGTAACTCTATGGGGCTCTGAATGTGTATGTAAGTGAATGCATGAATGCTTACTGGCTGTATTGATCAGCACAGGAGTATGTAACTAGGTATACAACTGGTTCTAACACTGCTCAATACATAACTGTTGTCTGGATTTGTGTGTAAATGTATACGTGCCTCTTTCACTGTGACTGGGTGTATGAATGGACCAAGTATTTTCTTAATATTTCTCAGAATTATACTAAGGGTGGGAAATTGGATGCATAACTGGGCATCTTTGGCTCAGTAAGTGCATTTATAACAGTGAAACTTGATGGCAGATGTCTTACCTTTTAAGCATAAAGTACACTGCCCTACGACCCAACTACTGCCTCAAATTAGGGTTAGGGTAAAAAGGAGAGTTTAAGGCTTGCCAAATGAGTTGTAAGTGCCAAGGGAACCTGCCAGTAAAACTCCACACATAGCCTGTGGAGTAGTAGGCCCAAGACATATTTAAAAGGCTACTTGTCTGGATGGGTGACTAGGTTGTGTCACTACTAGACTACATATCTAAGAAAGCGTATCAGTCCCTCTACAGGTCTGCCACTAGAGAGTGAAGTAAGTAAAATTGTATATAACTGGCTCTTTTAGTAACTGTTTAGGTCTTTAAGGGGCATATTTTCAAGCCTCCTGGGCCTTCTTGTGCTGTCCTAGCTTCATTTTATTTAGGCTATGGAGGCGTTAAGGAGGCCCTCACTGTGTACCATATTTACAAAGTGGCACAGGGGGTGTTGCCATGCAGGGAAGCCCAAAAATGGTGCAGTGAAATTTACAAGATTTCACTGCATCATTTTTAACACCTGCTCAGGGCAGGCTTTAAAGTGAGACTCCCATAATAACCTATGAGCCTCCATGTGCTTTGCTGGACTAGCGCCATGATAGTTGGCCCTAATCCAGCAAAGCGTTGCAATAGCATCATAAACTATGATGCTATTGTGCTACAGTGCACCATGGTGCTCTGAATAGTAAATACAGCGCTACTATGGTGACAATAGGGGGGTACAGGGCGACGCAAGAAAAGTGGTGAAGCAGAGCTGATGCACCACTTTCTTGTATGTCCCTACATTTTTATGTAATGGCTGTATGAATTGCTTAGCTTTGTGTTAGTAAGAATAGGAGCTTGTATTTGTGCCTGCAAATGACTCTGATACTGCTGGATACATAAGTACTGTTTGGGTGTGTGAGTGAATGTATTAGTGTCTTTCTCATGTCTCATTGAGAGTTTGAGTGCCTCTATCCTTTCTTAATAGGCTTTTGACTGCCATTATGGGCAGGAGACTAGATGTATAACTGGTTGCATGGGTCTGTAAGTGCATATGTAAGTTAGTGGAAGTTAAAAGCACATTTAAGCACAAAGAACCCTGCCCATTGGCCTGCTCACCGCCTAGCTGAGGGATAACTTATATGTAGCAAAAGCAGAGAAGGCTTGGCAAATGCGTTTTAAATGCCAAGTCGACCTGGCAATAAAACTACACACACAGGCTCTGCAGTAGTAGGCCAAAGCCATGTTTAATTGACTACTTTCTCTACGGGGTACTATGTTGTATCCCTTCTTAACTACAGATGTGATTGACTGTATTAGTCCCTCTATGGGTATGCCATAGGATGTTGAAGTAAGTATACTGGTATTTAACTGCCTCTTTACGTAACTCTATGGGTCTCTAAATGTGTATGCAAGTAGGTGTATAAGTCACATACTAACTGTGTTATTGAGTATAGGAGAATATAACTGTGTGTAAAACAGGTTCTGATAGAGCTTAATACATAACTGCTGCCAAGGTATGTGAGCGAATGTGTTACTGCCTCTTTTGCTGTCTGACTGAGTGTTTAAGAGAAGTGTTTCTGTCACTGGCTGACTGGATTTGTGAGTGGCTCAATACTTCTGCAAAATGGTATATGTATTGCAATGTAGGTGAAAGACTGGATGTGTTACTGGGTGTAGGGTGTGCAAGTGCATGCATAACGTAGTGAAACTCAAACGGAAATGCTTTTCATTTTAACACAAAACACCCTGTTCTATGCCTAACCACAGAGTAGATGAGGGGTGCCCTATGTGTAGTGAAAGGAGAGTTTAAGACATAGCAAAAGGGTTATATAATGCCAAATAAAGTTGGCAGCAAAAGTCGATACACAGGCTGTGCAGAAGTAGACGCAAGGCATGTTTAAAGGACAACTTGTCTGGATGGATGATTAGCTTGTGTCATTACTTCACTACTTATCTAACTGAGTGTGTCATTCCCTCTATATGTGTCTCACCAGATGTTTAAGTAAGTATACTGGTATATAACTGACTCTTTTAATAACTCTATAGATCTCTAAATATATATGTAAGTGGCCATTTTACTGTCTTACTGGCTCTGTTGGTGAAGGCATTGGTATGTAACTGTGTATGCAACTCCCTCTAATACTACTGGATACATAATTGCTCTCTTGGTGTTTGCATGAATGTAAAAGTGCTTTTCTCACTCTCTGAATCAGTGTGTGAGTTGTTTTATGCTTCAGTAAATAGGCATAGAACTAGCTGTACAGATGGGATACTGCATGTAAAACTGGATGAATGTGTCTTCAAGTGGACTTGTAACTCAATGACACTTAAAAGGACACATCTAACCTTTTAAACTGAAAGTACTCTGCCCTATAGCATACCTACTCCCTAGCTGTGGTATGAGTTAAACATAGTAAAAGGAGATTTTAAGGCTTGGGAAAGGGCTTTTGAATGCCAAGTCAAGCTGGCAGTAAAACTACACACTCACGCTCTGCAGTACTAGGTCCAACCCATGTTAAAACCACTACTTGTATGGCTGATTGACTAGGTTGTGTCAGTATTCAACTACATATTTGATTGAGTGTATCAGTTCATCCATGGGTGTGCCACCAGATGTTTAAGTATGGCTGTATATCACTGGCTCTTTTAGTAACTCTATGGATCTCTTAATGTGTATATAATTGGCTGTTTGAATTTCTAACTGGCTGTGATAGTGAGTATAGTTGTATGTAATTGTGCAGTCAACTAGTTCTGATAATGGTGAATATGTACCTACTCTGTGGGAATAGGTGTAAATGTGTAAATGTCTCTGTCGCTGTCTGACTGGGTGTGTGTGAGTGCCTCTATGTTTTCGTAAAGGTATGTGATTTGGAGTATGGATGAAAAACCAGAAGTATAACAGGATGTATGGGTCTATAAGTATATATGTAACTCAGTGGATCTTAAAAGCAGATTTAAGTTCAAACTACCCTGTGCATGGTCTACCTACAGACTACCTTAGGAGTGACTTATATGTAGTTACTTCTGCACACATTAGTGCTATATAGGCATGTCACTAAATATCTACATGCCTCTGTCTCTCTCCCACAGGGTAGGTGAGTCACACTGCTTTTGTAATATGTATATAACTTACAGTATGGGTGAAAGCCTGCATGTGTAAATATAGCTAGGGGTATCAAACTGCATATGTGTCTAAGCATACCTTATAAGTGCTTGTCTAACCCTTTAAGCACATAGCAGCCTACCTTATCACTTTGCTACATCCTACTTATAGCACGATATAAATGTAATGTTGTGTTAGTGTATCTATAAGTGTAAGCATGGATGTATCAGTGTACAGATCAGTGTTGGTATTTTTCAGCAGCGTATATGTTTGCAGTATAGTGTGTACCTTTAATTCCTTCTTTTCTCATTGTTCTACTTTTCTTATTATCATTACATACCCTCAATTTATATTTGCTTTTACTTCTTTTTAACATACTACTCACTTTCATTCATTATATATACATTGATGCCCTTTTTGATACATTTAAATTAAAGTACATTTTAAGTCACACATCGGTTATATATGTTTGTTGGTTTGAATGTTTGTTTCCCCGTATCTGTTAGAATTTCTTTCCACTGAAAATCTGCAAAAACCAAGCACAAGAATGGTACACCACTCTTATACATGGGAACTATTAATGGCAACCTTTTCAACTTTGCTTTCAAGGTTACCCAGTCAGAAATTCAATCACAATCTCCCTTTTATTTCTAATTTATGTTATGCAACTTCTGACTGGTCACTATAGATAAACCTTTCCAACACTCCTCAAAAGATAGCTCAATTTGATAGGGACTTTATCGGGATTCGCGGATCTGCCACATCGTTCATGGCAGTCCTCCCATGTAGCTTTGCTGCGGATCCATAAATCCGCGTGAGAGTACAAAATTCTTTTTTAGTATCTGTTCCCAAACAATCTCATATATACTCCTGTTTATTAAATAAATATATTTGTAACCAATTGCACTTTATTAATCAATTTACAACATTAGGCTGTGAATACAACTTCGCAGTCTAGTCTTTTTAATTCTCTTCCCCCATGCTGCTGTAGCTGTGTTACCATGGTAACATATTTTGAAACATTCTCTGCTAGCAGTAGGTCACAAGTTCATAACAGTTTCTGAGAGCAGACTGCTTAGTTCTAAACCAAATAAAACAGGTGTGGTTGAATGTTTGAAATTATAATCATATCCCAAACTCCAATTCTTTTTTAATGTGTCGAAAGCAAACCCGATATCTACTTACTTTTTTCAAAATATCACTACTTCGTTTTAACCACCAACATATTTACAAGGACCAATCAAATATTGCCTTTTAAATTGTAACTAGTAGCCTCCATTTCAACTGCATTTCATTTTAAAACTGCCTCATTCAGCTTCAGCCTTGTTCTGTGTGGTGTGTGGTACGGTGTGAGGGTGTGTCTCTGGGTGTGAGTGTGTCTGTCTGGGTGTGAGAGGGCATGTCTGGGTGTGCGCATGGGTTTTAAATGGTGTGTCTGGGAGTGAGTGTCGGCATCAGAGTGTCTGTATGGTTGTGAGACTGGGTGTGAGATGGTGTCTCTGGGTGTGAGAGTGTCTGGGTGTTAGAGGGTGTGTCAGGGTGGGGGAGGGTGTCTCAGGTTGTGGTGAGAGTGGGTGTGAAAGTGTCTACCTCATTGTGAGAGTGGATGTGAGAGGGTGTGTCTGGGTGTGAGAGTGGATGTGAGAGTATGTGTATATCAATATATATATATATACACACACACACACATATATATATATATATATATACATATATATATATATATATGAAACAAAATGATTGTGGCAACTTATTTCTTCAGTTTATTCAGTGCAAAAAATGACGCGTTTCGACTAAACCGTCTTCTTCCAAGTTAAAAAGTCCTTTCTCGCTGTCCATTTTTATATTTACATCACAATGTTACCAATGCAATGCATTGTGGAATTTGTGGTATATTACAAGAAAAATCGAATACTTTATGTATAAATAAATCAAAAATAAAGATAGAGAATTGCCTCACAATATAATTCTAAACAAAATAAAAAAACATATTAACTCAAATTATCTTTGCAATTAAATTAATAAGATATTCAAAAGAAAAAACGACAAATTTCAAGGTTATATAAAAAATTCTCATGAATGGTTTGCTAGTCCATATATTTATAAATTAAAAATCAATTCTTAATTGATAAAGTGTTTTGATTAATTTAACGTATCTTCATATTTTTGCCTTTTCAAAACCTGATTCACCGTCACATGAAAAATCTTTAAAATATATGCTCTCATTGTAATAGTCCAATGAATATTCGCAGATATCAATGTAATGCCAAATTATAAACTACAGGAAATTCGTAAATGTACAAAAAGTTCCTCATCATTATTCAAACCACAGGGTGTTTTTGTTCTCATTTGAATAATATAATTATATTCTAACTGTCTTAACTTCCTAGTTCTATCACCTCCTCTTTCATGTTCAGGAATGTGATCTATTCCATAATACCTCAAAGTTTTCAAACTATTAGTTTCATGCATTTTTAAAGGTTTCGCTACTGCATAGGTAAGATCTTTATGTGTAATCGCTCTACTGTGTTCCAAAATTCTTTTTTCAAGCATACAAATAATATTACCTACATATTTTAAACCACAATGGCATTCAATCACATAAACCGTGTATTTAGTATTGCAGGTAATTCTATGCCTTATTTGAATTTCAGCTTCATTGGGCAATGTAATCACTTTTGTTGATTTACCAATCTTACAAGCTTTCCAATTATTACATTTAACAAATCCTTGTTGTCATTCCTCTAACCAATTTTGTTCATTTTTCAATGAAAAATGACTCCTCACTACATAATCCTTGATTGAAGGTGCTTTCCGATAAATAATTAAGGGTCTTGAACCTACTTTAGGACCTAAATCTGGATCCCTGCAAATCACATGCCAATGTTTGGATAAAATGTTCCTTATTGAGCCACTTTCATTGGTGTAATTCATTATCATTCTCAGATTATTCTCATCTTGTTTCTTTTCTCCTATAGTAATCTGTTTTGAGAATAATACATCATCACGACTAATCGTTTTCATCCTTTTTAAATTCTTATTCATGATTTTTTGATTATGTCCTCTCTTTTTAAATCTTTGAATTGTTTTCTTAAATTTTAATTGTACCTCCTTTTCACTTGAACAATTTCTCTGCATTCTAATTAGCTCACCATATGGTATGCTTTTTATTAAGGGTTTTGGATGAAAACCTTTACCATGTAGTACACTATTAGTTGAGGTTTCCCTATGATATACTGTTGTCTCTAATTTATCCTTTTCAACATAAATAATGATATCCCAAAAATTAATTGAGGTTTTACTGTAGTCCAACATCATTAATATTCAAAGCTGAAAAATATCTCATAAATTCTTCTTGTAACCCATGCCAGATGATAAAAAAGTCATCAATAAACCGTACCCATAATGCAATATTATCCATTTACATATCATTAGTCTTGTCCCATGCTATTTCCCTTTACTACCATCCCATTACTAGGTTGGCATAATTTGGAGAAAGGGAAATGCCCACTGCGACTGATATTGTGAAATATTTGCATTTTTTTTTAAATTGCATTTCTAATGTTATTCAGGTCAGATTACAATGAAAACTGTGGAAAAAATTAAATCTATTTGGGAAAGTACAAAATGGCCGACTTACTTCATAGAAGAAAGACAGGGATTGATTGTCTGTTTTTTATATTTTAGAAGCAATGTAAAATGCAACAAATGTATATATATATATATATATATATTTCTAATTTCGTAGCTACATTACCACCTGCAGATTTACTCTGCGGACTTCGCGGATCCGTGGATCTTGGAAGCCATAAAAAAAAATTACTTCTAGGCATTTTTCGCCCATTATTTACTATTTCACTGCATGTGTATCAACCCCACGGTGTCAGTGTACCTCTACCCTGACCACTTCATGTCCATTGCAGCCCACATTTTACCTCTGGGGACAGTTTCCTGATAAAACAAAATGGCAGCCACAACTTTCCTGTCAGGTTGCAGCCCGCCAATGTGAATATGCGGATCCATTGCGGATGAATATGCCGATGAGCCACGTCCCTAGAGAGCTATGTTTCTTTTGCCTTCAATATCTTGAAAACTACTGAACGGATTTACACCAAATCACAAAAAGCACGCTTTCTGACCTAAGGGCTATTTTTCTGACAGATTTGGCAAAAGGCTGGCTCTTGGTACAGTAAGTGTGCATTTTGGTGTAAATCAGTTCAGTAGTTTTTAAGATATTAAAGGTTAAAAAATACAGATATCTAGGGTTGCGGATCCTCTGTTGAGCCAACTGTCCCTGGTCTGATATCTGATTGGCTGCCAAAACTTCCACAAGGAAGATTTGGCAGCCACTTTGGACCCTGGCTTCTGCTGAATCCCACAGAAAAAAGATAAAAAGAAAGAAAAGTGGCCAAAGTAGCCTTGGTGCAGGGATCTCCCAGGGACCCCGTCAGGGCTAAAAAACTGGGGGATTTTTTTTCGATTACTTTTTTTTTTAAAGCACAGTCTCCCATGCTCTTCCTTTAGTTTGTCCCTGGATGGGCTAGGACCCAGGGGAGTTGGAGGCTTAAAAAAGAAGGGAACTCATGTGCCCCCCCTCCGTCTAGGGCTTATTCTATCCCTGTGGACCACCTCCTCCCAGGGGCTAAGAGAAAAATATGAGTCAGCTGCACAGCCCTCCCACACCCTGTGGACCGCAACCTCCCTGAGGTTGCTTCTTACATTCTTACATTGTATGACCCATATGAAGAGCTGTTTAGTGTGATTTTGTTTTACCAACCATGCTATGTGTTAGTGAATTGGAAAAGAAGCTTCCTCTCTCGCTCTGTGAACCAACAGTAATCAGAGCCCTTTGCCTCCTGACTGAGAGGAGGGACTGGCTGGGTGGGCCAGCTTTGGTGTTCAAGAGACAGCAGCAGCTAATTGATCTGTACTGGAGCTCTTCAAGAAGCATCTAGGAATGTGCAGTCTGATAAATACAACAAAATACCTCTGAGCACGAGGCAAGTGAGGGTCCCCGGGTGCCATGCACTGGTTATACAGTGTGCGAGCAGAGACCTGGCACTGAAGCAAGGAATACGCTGTTCCTGTTTTGAATAAGCTCTGCCAGATTTTTTACGTGTGTACGTAGAACCAGTGGTGAAGTTGGTCCTGCGGTTCCCAAGAAAGAGGCACCCGGAGACAGAGCCACTCAGAAGCATGTGCAGAGCAGTGGCAGATGTCCACCCCACCTGTGGTAGGAGTGGCATGTAAGTCCTGAAGAGCAAAGCCCCCTCCTGGATTTGCACATCCCACCAGGCATGGACACAGACTCCAGAGAGCTGAGCGAGGGAGAGCTGTCACCAGGTAAGAGCAGGATGGCCGGAAGAAGGCCCTCCAAGCACAGAAACAAACATGTCTGCTTCAGTAAGCACATCTGGAACAGCAGCCTAGTTGCATCACTGAGCTGCTACTCCATACTAGTTTAGTAACAAAAGCACATGCAATGTATCAGAGGAGAAATTATGAGACACCCAGCCACCACTGGTGAATGTACTGAGCCAGTACTCAAACTAAGGCTTAGATACACAGAGTGCAAACTCAGTGGGCAAACACACCACAAGCAAATGACTACCACACCGTTTCAATAAGTAAACTACATTTAAATGTAAGTTCACATTCAGGATTATACCACACAGCTGTACCACTATATACAGGTGTACCCATGAAAAAGAAAACAGTTGTTTCACTTTTTCAAGCACCAGAATAGAGCCATTGCCCAGTTCTCCAAGGCAGCACCACATTTTCACTAATCTATCTCCGAAAAACAGTCACCAAAATGTGATCAATACATCCCAAAATATATACTAATCATTAGCTAATGTATTACAGAAAGGCAAAACAGAAACTAAATACATGTATACCCCCCAGAAATATTAAGCATTTCCCAAATTGTTCTACAAACGTATGGCCACCAAACTATTCTGCAACACACCCAGAAATATAGCTGCTTCTTCACATTTTATTTGTACCATGCAACTGCAGACCCCTATCTTAGTTACAATGTACACAAACCACACAGCTAGCCCCTCTTTGACTTACTCCTCAGAGAAATATGCAGCCTTATCTTAATTCACTAAAGTACCACAGAAAAAGCCACCACTGTACTCATCACTGCTCCCCAAAATACACTGCCATCAACTTATTCACGAACGAGCCCAAAAATACTGAGCCATTGCTTTATTCCCAGAAGCAAAGAACTACAGTGATACCACCTCCTTTGCTAATTAACCCCAGAAAGAGAACTGCCTCCTCAGAAATACCAAACCATAACCTAATTCTCTAAAGGAAGCCAGAAATACACAATCTGCTCCACATCTATGAATGTAACCCAGAAACACAGAGTCACCACCTTTCCACTATTAGATGTGAGAGTGCGTGTGACACAGAAACACAGAGTCACCACCATTTCGCTATTACACCCCAGAAAAAGTCACCCACTTTTTATAAAAAATCATGCGAGAGAGAGAGAGCGAGAGAGAGAGAGAAAAGAGAGAGAAATTGTTATTGCAATGGCCTCCCCATACAAGAACTTCAAAGTGTCACACTAGAAAGACTTTGGTTCAAACGTTTTAGTTACATTTTGAAAATTTAAAAAAAGTCACTTCTGCCCTACTGGTAAACCTATTGGATTGCCACTCAGTGGGTTGAAGGTTCAAATCCTGGTATCTCATGCAGTGTGTCTGTTTAGTTACTAGTGTTTTGACTGGTAAACATTCCTAGTGATGGAACATTTATGTCTTTTTGCCATCAAAGGCAGGGTATGGCACTGGGTTTGGTGGTTATAGGGGCTTGGCCACAGTGCTTATCCTCATGCCAAATCCCTCCTCACATGGCCAAAGGCCATACACAGCAGTGGTTGGTTTTAAGCATAGTAATAACAATTATATTATGTAAATAAATCATAGAAATTCCCTGAAAAAAACAAAGGTTACAGAGATGTTTTAGTTAGGAAATACAATTAACAAAAAAATAGAAATTCACTTAAAAAAACAATGGTTACAGGGACTTTATAGCTAGGTTCTGAATTTACTTGTACAAAACCACAGAAATTCAGCAGTTAGAGTTATTTCAAGTAAGGTAACTGTAACTCGCGCTTTCACCATGCTCTGCTAATTACCCCAGATATTACAGCATTCATGACAACTTCTATAATGTCATTAAAAATATAAATGAAACATTAACAGCGAAATTATTGAAGACAAATCTGTGCTTAGTGAGGGCGCAAGTTATAGTTACCTAAGAGTTTATATATATATATATATATATATATATATATATATATATATAAGTGTATATCTATATATAAATGTATATATAGATGTACAATACACACACACATACACATATACATATGTGTGAGTGTGTTTGGGTGTGTGTGTATACACACACACACAAACACACACACACACTGGATATGTCTAGATAAGACCACAATTCTATAGGAAATAGATTTGTTGGTTTGCTAATAACATTGACGCTGTTTGACAAATCTAAACAAATCTTTCTGAAAAAAAGTCTGTGTCAACTCAGCTCTTTACTGAAAAGTTATGGGGTGATCCAAAAGCCACAATCCCTGTCAGGGTGACCCACAAAGTTCACTAAATTAACTGGTAACCCTCTGGTAGCTTGGCAAAAAAGCAGTCAGGCTTAACTTAGAGGCAACGTTTAAAGTATTTATGAGCACCCAAACGGTAATAAAGTGAAACACAACACAGGAATAATCCCGCACCATTTTAGAAAAATAAAGTACATTTTAATAAATTATTTGGCACAAAACAACTAAAATCCAATTAGTAGACCTGGAGCTATGAAGATTTAAACTTGAAGGCGAAAACTAGGGTCTAAAAGATTAAAGTGCCAACCACAGGTAACTTGTAGCACATCGGGTCAAAGTACAAAAAAATGTCAGACCACGATGGACCGCATATCGGATACAAAAACAGGATTGGGCGTGGTCAGCTCTTACCTTTGATTTAGAAGAAATTCTAAGAAAAATTCTAAGAAGTTCTGAGAAGGCAAAGTTCAGCAGGGCAAGGCTGTATGCGAAGAAAGTGCCATCCTCTACATTTGAACTCAGTCACGTTTTTGGAAGTTGAAAGCCTCAGAGTGATGAATCTGGAGGCTGCAGCTGTTGAGAGTTCAAGGAGGCCAGATACTCCTTTACCAGGGACCGCTGATTAGGATTTGATGCTGCAGAGAAGAACAAAGTGGCAGCTGCTGTAAAGACAGGTCAACCGACAATGCACCTAAGGCAGATAGACAAGCAGGTTGGTCCAGGTCTACCCCCAATTCCCAGCAGTTTTTAGCCGAAAATGTCACATGTTTTAGAATTTGGCTATTGGGGCACATTCAGCACGCTCACCAAGGGCTCAAGACTGGAGGGGCACCACTTAAGGGTTTAGAGCTCCCTCAGGCTGGGTCCAAGTGCGAGTTTAGGATGGAAGGAGCCTTTTCTGGCCCTAACTTTTTGACCAGGGGGCCAGCCAGCTAGCCCTTGCAGTCACTTTAGTAGTCTTCAGTGCAGGTAATGAAGTGGGGCTCAAGCAGCAGGGCAGGCCTCTGAGGGTCCAAGGCAGGCTCCAAGCAGCAAAGTCTTCCTAGGTGCAGCAAAGTAAGCTTGCGGAATACACAGCAACAAGAGCAGCATCCTGCTGCTCAGCCCTTTTCACTCCAACTGTGCACTCATCTAAGCACAAACACTTTCAACATTCCAACCATACAATGACCTCACTCACTGGCTGAGCATCACAGAACATTAAGTTTGTGGGAAGAATGCATAAGATAGCAAGAGGCCACAACACTATATGCCCAGTAAAGTAATTGCACTATTCTCATATATGTATATATAAGATAAATAATGGTTAACCTTGTAATAAGACTCAATTTTGCCATCAAGGAGTTCTTGTAATATCCTAAACCATGAGGCTAAGGCCAAGTGGTTTGCAAATATCACCAGAACCGCAAAGTGGTAATGTAAGACCATGTTGCATCTGTTATCCATCATGAATTGTGTATAGTGTATGTTTATTTTAGGGTGGTTATGCTGAAATGTTTATTTTGGGGTGGTTATGTTGAAAAAATGTTTTCTTCAAAGTGCAGTTAACAATGAAGAGTGATTGCAATTAGATTGTTTATGTTTTGTCAAACATCCATGAATAAGCTGTTGATGAAACAATGGTAAACTGTGAGGATCAGAGGACTAATGTGACTTTCGCATTTACTGCATAATTATAAATTAACCATATTTGCAACATGTTAGAAATGGGGTCTTTGGTTGGCAGTCAGGTTACCCCCTGTTCAAACAAGGACCCTCACTCTAGTCAGGGTAAGTCACACACAGTCCAAATTATCCTGTGCCCACCCTCTGGTAGCTTGGCACTGAGCAGTCAGGCTTAACTTAGAAGGCAATGTGTAAAGTATTTGTGCAATAAATCATGCAATCACAGTATACACACTAAAAAAATACACCACACAGTGTTTAGACAAATATAGAATATTTATCTGGTTAAATGCAGGTCAAAACGATGAAGATTTGATAACTACACTTTGAAATATCACTTTAAAGAATGATAAAAAGAGTCTTAACATCTTAAAAAGCAATAAGTGTCTCTTGCAAGCACAAAGTTTCTCTGGGTGCACACAGACGATGCGTCAATATTTTTCCACGCAGTCGGGCCTTGCGTCGACTTCCGGCATGAAGACTTTGATCCTCTTCAGGTTGCAGGGTATTTGCATACCCCAAGGACGATGCAGAGAAATCCTGGGCATGCAGGATGAAGTCACAGGAGCTGCGTCGATCCAGTGGGCTATGCGTGGAAATTTCTGTTGCGTGGCAGGTGCTGCGTTGATTCTTCTCGCAGGAAGTCAGGCTGCGTCGTTCTGGCTCGGCTATGCATTGATCCAATGGGCCATGCGTCAAAGTTCCAGTCGCAACACTGGTGCTGCGTCGATCTCATCTCCGGGAGCCAGGCTGCATCGTTCTGGTTCAGCGTGCAATGAAGCAGGCTGTGCGTCGTTTCCGGCAGGATGAGCATCAAATTTTGGCCGCACAAGGAGTTCCTTGCAGGAAGAAGTCTTTTTGGCACTGAGACTTCAAGGAACAGGATGCAAGCTCTATGCAAGCCCTTGGAGAGCAAATCTCAGCAGAGACTGAGGGCATCATGGAAGCAGGGCTACAGCAGGGCAGCAGTCCTTTTGCAGAAAAGCAGGCAGGTGAGTCTTTTGGGCAGCCTGGCAGTTTCTCTTGGCAGGTTGCAGGTTCTGCTTCACAGTTTCTTCACCAGTGGTAACTTGTCCAGAAGTGTCTGAGCTGGTAGGGTCTGAGTCCCTGTTTACATATCCAAATGTGCCTTTGAAGTGGGGGAGACTTCAAAGAGTGGCTTAGAAGTGCACCAGGTCCCGTTTCAGTTACATCCTGTCTGCCAGGGTCCCAGTAAGGGGTTTGGCAGTCCACTGTGTGAGAACAGGCCACTGTCCTTCTAAATGTAAGTGTCAGGCCCTCTACCCTCCCAGCCCAGGAAGACCCATTCAGTATGCAGCTGTGTGCAGGTGTGACTGAGCATTCTGTGTTTGGGGTTGTCTGAGTAAAATGCACAAGGGAGCTGTCAATTAACCTGGCCAGACGTGGATTGTAAGGCACAGAAGGATTTAAGTTGAGAGAAAGGCTCAATTTCTAAAAGTGGCATTTTTAAAATAGTAATATTAAATCCAACTTCACAGGTCAGCAGGATTTTGTATTACCATTCTGGCCATACTAAATATGACCTTCTTACTCATTTCATATCCGAGTCTACCACTCAAACTGAAAATGAGGGTAGCACTAATGTTAGCCTATGAAAGGAGCAGGCCTCACAGCAGTGTAAAATGAATTTAGGAGTTCTACACTCTCAGGACATATAAATCTAACCTACACAGGTATAAGTCAAGCCTTTTATCTACATAGCACACTGCCCTATGGGTTAACTAGGGCCTACCTTAGGGTCGACCTATTAGATAAATGCCTAGTCATATTGGCCGTGAAACTGCACATACAGGCCTTGCAATGGAAGGAGTGAGGCATGGTTAAGGGGCTACTTATGTGGGTGGCACAATCCGTCCTGCAGGCCCACTAGTAGCATTTAATCTACAGGACCTGGGGACATGTAGTGCACTTTACTGAGGACTTACAAGTAGATTAATTAAGCCACGATCGGGCTACAGAAATGCCCACTAGACACCAGGGATTTGTGTTTACATAAAGTAAACAATAAAGGGGAGCAGCCCCTTGAGCAAGGGTCGCTCCCCTGTGGGGCAATATTTAATTAGGCCTTTTCTTCCACCCATGGGGGCAGATAGGCCTATTTTTATTAGCCCGATCTGACCCCAGGGGGGCAGAAGCCACTGGACACCATGGATTTTCTTTATGTCAGTTTCATGCAAGTGGAGTGACCACTTAGGCAAGGGTTGCTCCCCTGGGGGGGGGAATTTATTTTTGGCCATTTCTGTCCCCCTTGGGGTCAGATTGGCCTATTTTAATTAGGCTGATCTAAACCACTAGGCACTAGGGATTTTTTATTTTTTTACAGATGGGGTGCGACTCCTTAGGCAAGGGTTACTCCCCTAGGGGTAATTTTATCTTAGGCCATTTCTGCCAAGCTTGGGGGCAGATCGGCCTATTTTTCTTAGGCCAATCTGCCCCCAAGGGGAGCAGAAACCACTAGATACCAGGGAATTTTTTTTGTGCCAATTTCACGCAAGGGGAGTGACCCTTTAGGCAAGGGTTGCTCCCCCAGGGGGCAAATTTATTTTAGGCCATTTCTGGCCACCTTGGGGTCAGATTGGCCTATTTCTATTAGGCCTATCTGCCCCCGGGAGGGAAAAACCACTAGGCACTGGGGATAGGTATGTGTGTGAGTGTTTTGTTTGGGGGGGCAGCCCCTTGGGCAAGGGTCACTAAGCATGGGGGCACATTACTGTTGCCCATTTCTGCCACCTTGGGGGCAGATCGGCCTAAATTTGTAAGACCCATCTACCCCCAAAGGTGGCAGAAAGTCCATCAGACACCAGGGAAGATTTTGTTTAAAAAGTGGGGTTATGCCCAACTTATCAGCCTGAAAAACATATTTTTCAAACTGCTCTTTTGGACCCGCTTTGGTTCCCCCTCAAATTCAACATGTTTGTGGCTCTTCCCTGACACATGCACTTGGCCCCCTACACAAGTGAGGTATCATTTTCATCAGAAGCCTAAGGGGAACGTTGGGTGGTAGGAAATTTCAGCCGGTGCAGTGATCCCAGACAGTAATGTGGAGAAAATGTGATGTCTTAGCTAACTTTCAGGTTTGCAGAGGATTCTGGGTAATAAAACACTGGGAGATCCACGCAAGTCACACCTCCCTGGACTTCCTCAGGTGTCTAGTTTTCCGAAAGGTCTGGGCTTGGTAAATTTCCCTAGATGGCTGCTGAGCCCAAGACCAAAAACGCAGGTGCCCCCGCAAAAACACATAGGGGGTGATTCCTAGATTGGCGGGCGGCGGTCGCCGCCCACCAAGCAGGAACCGCCAGAAGACCGTACCACAGTCAAAAGACCGCGGCGGTCATTCTGAGTTTCCCGCTGGGCTGGCGGGCGACCGCCAGAAGGCCGCCCGCCCGCCCAGCGGAAAACCCCCTTTCACGAGGATGCCGGCTCCGAATGGAGCCGACGGAGTGGAAGGGGTGCGACGGGTGCAGTGTCACCCGTCGCGATTTTCAGTGTCTGCATAGCAGACACTGAAAATCTTAATGGGGCCCTGTTAGGGGGCCCCTGCACTGCCTATGCCAGTGGCAGTGCAGGGGCCCCCAGGGGCCCCACGACACCCGTTCCCGCCATCCTGTTCCTGGCGGTGAAAACCGCCAGGAACAGGATGGCGGTAAGGGGGTCGGAATCACCATGGCGGCGCTGCAAGCAGCGCCGCCATGGAGGATTCCCTGGGGCAGAAGGAAACCGGCGGGACACCGCAGGTTTCCCGTTTCTGACCGCGGCCCGGAAGCACCGCCAGCCTGTTGGCGGTGCTTCCTCCGTCACCTACCCTGGCGGTCATAGACCGCCAGGGTAGGAATGACCCCCATAATTTTATATTTGATAATTTTGATGTGTCCATGTAGTGTTTTGGGGCATTTACTGTGGCGGGCACTAGGCCTACACACACAAGTGAAGTACCATTTTTATCAGGAGACCTAGGGGAATGCAAGGTAGAAGGAAGTTTGTGGCTCCTCTCAGACTCAAGAACTTTGCAGCACTGAAATGTGAGGAGAAAGGGCCTGATTCCGACCCCGGCGGTCAAGGCTGGCGGTGCTCCCCAGGGTATTCTGACCGCGGCGGTTCAGCCGCGGCCAGAAAGGGAAAACCGTCGGTCTCCCGCCGGTTTTCCGCTGCCCTGTAGAATCCTCCATGGCGGCGCAGCTTGCTGCGCCGCCATGGGGATTCTGACCCCCATACCGCCATCCTGTTCCTGGCGGCTTCGGCCGCCAGGAACAGGATGGTGGTATGGGGTGTCGTGGGGCCCCTGAGGGCCCCTGCAGTGCCCATGCCAATGGCATGGGCACTGCAGGGGCCCCCGTAAGAGGGCCCCACCCTGAATTTCAGTGTCTGCTTAGCAGACACTGAAATTTGCGACGGGTGCTACTGCACCCGTCGCACATCCTCCACTCCGCCGGCTCCATTCAGAGCCGGCATCCTCATGGAGGGGTGTTTCCCACTGGGCTGGCGGGTGGCCTTTTGGCGGTCGCCCGCCAGCCCAGTGGGAAACCCAGAATACCCGCGGCGGTCTTTTGACCGCGCAGCGGTATTCTGGCAGTTCCCTCCAGGCGGGCGGCTCCCGCCGCCCGCCGGGGTCAGAATGACCCCCAAAGTGTTTTATTTTGCCAAATTTTGAGGTTTGCTAAGGATTCGGGGTAACAGAACCTGGTAAGAGTGCCACAAGTTACCCCATACTGGTTTCCCCTAGGTGTCTAGTTTTCAGAAAGTCCAGGTTTGCTAGGTTTTCCTAGGTGCTGGATGAGCTAAAGGCCAAAATCCACAGCTAGGCACTTTGCAAAAAACTGGTCAGTTTTCTTTGGCAAAATGTGATGTGTCCATGGTGTGTTTTGGGGCATTTCCTGTCGGGAGCAATAGGCCTACCCACACAAGTGAGGTACCATTTTTAATGGGAGACTTGGGGAAATATTGGGTGGAAGGAATTTTGTGGCTCCTCTTAGATTCCAGTAGTTTCTATCACCGAAATGTGAGAAAAAAGTAGTGTTCTGCCAAATGTTTAGTTTTGCAAACGATTCTGTGTAACAGAACCTGGTGTCAGCACCACAAGTTCCCCTATCCTGGGTCCCGCTAGATGTCTAGTTTTAAAAAATGCAAAGGTTTGGTAGGTTTTCCAAGGTGCCGGCTGAGCGAGAGACCAAAATCCACAGTTAGGCACTTTGAAAAAACACATCAGTTGTCAATGTAAAAATTTGATGTTTCCATGTTGTGTTTTCGGGCGTTTCTTGTTGCAGGCACTAGGCCTACCAACACAAGTGAGGTACCATTTTTATTGGGAGACCTGGGGGAATGCTAGGTAGAAGGACGTTTGTGGCTCCCCTCAGATTCCAGAACTTTGCAGCACCGAAATGTGAAGAAAAATTGTTTTTTATTTTGCCACATTTTGAGGTTTGCTAAGGATTCTGGGTAACAGAACCTGATGAGAGAGCCATAAGTTACCTCATCCTGGGTTCCCGTAGGTGTCTAGTTTTCAGAAATGTACAAGTTTGCTATGTTTTCCTTGGTACCGGATGAGCTAGAGGCCGAAATCCACAGCTAGGCACTTTCCAAAAAACAGGTCAGTTTTCTTTAGGAAAAAGTGATGTGTACATGTTGTGTTTTGGGGCATTTCCTGTCACTGGCACTAGGCCTACCCACACCAGTGAGGTACCATTTTTATTAGGAGACGTGGGGGAATGCTGAGTGGAAGGAAATATGTGGCTCCTCCCAGATTCCAGAACATTCTATCACTGAAATGTGAGGAAAAAGTGTGTTTTTTGCAAAATGTTGAGTTTTGCAAAGGATTCTGAGTAACAGAACCTGGTGAGAACCCCATAAGTCACCCCATCCTGGAATCCCCTAGGTATCTAGTTTTCAAAACTGAACAGGTTTGATAGGTTCCTTTAGGTGCCGGCTGAGCTAGAGGCCAAAATCCACAGCTAGGCACTTTGCAAAAAACACAGCAGATTTCAATGTAAAAGTGTGATGTGTCCATGTTGCGTTTCCTGTCATGGGCATTAGGCCTACCCACACAAGTGAGGTACCTTTTTTATCAGGAGACTTTGGGGGAACAAAGAACAGCTGAACAAGTGTTATTGCCCCTTGTCTTTCTCTACATTTTTTCCTACCAAATATAAGACAGTGTGTGAAAAAGATGTCTATTTGAGAAATGCCCTGTAATTCACATGCTAGTATAGGGACACCAGGATTCAGAGATGTGCAAATAACCATTGCTTCTCAATACTTTATCTTGTTCTCATTTTGGAAATACAAAGGTTTGTATTGATGCCTATTTTTCACTCTTTATATTTCACCAAATGAATTGCTGTATAGCCGGTATAAAATGAAAACCCATAAAAAGGTGTGCAGATACTTTATTGACTCTAGATACCTAGGGTTCTTGATGAACCTACAAGTGCTATATATCCCCACAACCAAAGGAGTCCAGCAGACATAACGGTATACTGCTTTAAAAAATATGCCATAGCTGGAAAAAGTTATAAAAGAAAATGTGGACAGAAATAGCTCTTTTTTCACCTCAATTGCAATATTGTTTTATTTTAGCTGTTACTTTCTATAGGAAAACCTTGAAGTATCTACCCAAATGATGCCTTGCAGAATTCAGAATTTTTTCTACTTTTCAGAAATGTTTAGCTGTCCAGGATTAAACATTGTTTTCACACCCATTTTTGGCACTAACTGGAAGGAGGCTGAAAGCACAAAATATAGTAAAAATGGGTCATGTCACAGTAAAATGCCAAAATTGTGTTGAATTTGAGTTTTCTGATTCAAGTCTGCATGTTCCTGAAAGATGGGAAGACGGTGATTTTAGCACTGCAAACCCTTTGTTGATGCCATTTTCAGGGGAAAAAAACGTATGCTTTCTTCTGCAGACCTTTTTCCCCATTTTTCTTAAAAAACAAAATTTTAGCTGTATTGTTGCTAATTTCTTGGTCTCTTCCCGGGGAACCCACAAACTCTGGGTACCTCTAGAATCCAAAGTATGTTGGAAAAAAGGACACAAATTAGGCGTGGGTCGCTTATGTGGACAAAAAGGTATGAGGGCCTAAGCGCAAACTGCCCCAAATAGCCAATAAAAAGGCTTAGCACATGAGGGGAAGTAAAGGGGTTAATATGATAAATTATTGCTATTGAGGAGATCTGATGCCATCATGTTTCTAGCTAAATGAATGAAAATACTGCCAAAGAATGTGCTGCATAATTTGTATTTTTCCTGCATAATTTATAAAACATTGCAGCATGAATAGGTTCTCTATGCAGCACGATCAGTGTAGCCTTGACATTAATGTTCTGAATACTTGGTTTGAGTCTATCATTATCATGATGAAATCCATGGTACACCGGAAATCGTGAAATAGTGTCCATCTTTTACATTTCTTTGTACAAATTTAGGATTTTAAATAACTGCTTCATGTTGCAAAATACCCAAACGTGAATGATATATAGGGCATTAAAGGGAGTGATTGATGCTACTACTGGAACCCAAACTGAGATTATCTGGTCTCCGTCTTTATTATCAGAAACTGATATGCACTATACCGAGCTTGGAGCAGGGCTTCTAAAAAGTTGTGAGCCTTTCCCACCATTTATGCAAAAGCGAAGGCAGTACTCTTGTTCTTTCAAGCCTCTTATTTTTCTTTTTACCGAACCAGAATCACAGCTTCTTAAGAACAGGGTCTCATAACTTGGGCTTTCAAATAAGAGTGGAGCTGGCCATATTATCAGGTCATGGAAGCACCAGAGAAAGCTCTCATGAGGGGAACCGATGGAGAACTTGGATAATCAAAAGCCTTTATCAATTGTAGAGCATTAAGATGCCTATTCAGGTCAGTACAGAATTAGGTTTTGCCACCATTAACTTTGCTTCTCCCTCATCTGCCCATCCATTTAGGAAATAAATTACTAATATTTTGCCAGCTTTTCTACTGGCAAAATATCAGACTATATTTCATAATGCCATAAATCAAATTACCATGAGTGCGACTCTACAGTATGTGGCCCAGTGTTTGATGCAATGTGAATTGTACTAAAATGCATTCTGCAGCACACATAGAAAAAGGCAAAAGCCTCTCAGAATTGTTTTCTGTGTAGGAAGGGTCCCTTCCTGCACGTAAACAATCCTCTTGACAATGCAGACACCCTTGCTCCAAGTAGCCAAAAGGGCATCAGCGCACTTGGAAGGGACAGGAATGCACCGTTATCACATAGATATGGCACATGCTTGCCCTTTCCCTTTGATGCACGGCAGTGCATTAAGATGATCTGCTGCACTGCCCTGCACCAATACTTTGGGCCAGATGTATCATTTTTCCAAATAGCGATTACCTAATTGCGATTATCTGCGAATCGCAATTACGTAATCACTATTTGAATGTATGCAACTCCAGGAGTTTAATTTAGCGATTCCCAATGGCTCACAAAATGACCTACCTCATTAATATTCATGAGGTAGGTCGCAATTTGCGACCCATTGTCAATGGCTTTAATCAGCAGACCACCATGTCTGTGATTGCTTTTCAATAAAGCAATCTTTTTATTGTTGTTAATGTAGCCCGTTTTCCTTGAAGGAAAATAGGATGTGTTTAGAAATGAAAAATGAAAAGTTTTCTTTTAATTTTTTAGGAGTAGGCAGTGGTCCGTGAGACTGCTGTCTGCTCTTAAAATGTTTTTGTATGCATTCACAAAGAGAAAGTGGTCCCTTGGGACCTCTTTCTGTTTCAAATGGGTTACCACCTACTTGAAGTAGGTGGTAAAAAGTGAATGCTCTGCAACCGCATTTCGGTCACAAAACATTCCAACACACCGCTGCGATTCAGTATTAGGAATGGAAGCCCTTGACACGCCCCTTCCTAATACTGAATCGTTATGTAGTCGCAATTCCAATTTGAGATTCGGTAACAAGTTGCCGAATTGCTAATTGGAAATCATACCAAAATACATTTTTACGATCGCAAACAGCCTGATTGGGCTGTTTGTGATTGCAAAGATGCATGATCCAGGGACACCGTCCTGCATATAAACATTCCTTAAGGGTGGTTTCCTATTTCTATGTGTGCTGCAGAATGCAGCACACATAGGAAGAGGAAAAAACAGGGAGAAATAATGTTATTTCTCTCCGTTGCAACACTTTAAAGCCACCCCTGAGGTGGCATAGGAATCTGATGCATTCCCAGCCTTGTAAACCTGGTTTCGTCCATCGCTGTTGTATGGGAACACCCACAGCAACAACGATGGAACACCCCTTTCATGCAGAGTTATGTGGGTAAGAGGGACATATTTACTAGGCCATGAAAGGCCACACAAGGTGGCTTTGCATGGCCTTGTAAATATGGGTTGGCCATCTGTGCCACCAGAGCATCAAAATTAATGACGCTCCAGTGGCACAATGTGCCACTAGGGCCTTGAAAATGAGGCCCTGAAATAGCATAATTTATTTTTTACGTTAATTCAGCGCAAACCCAACGCCATATTTATATTTTGATGCTAGACCCATCTAGCATCAAAATTTTGGTGTTACCGTCATTTTTTGGTTGCATGAAACCTCCTTACATCAATGAGATGCAAGGTAGGCATTCCCTTCCAAAAATATGACTCAAACACCCTAGCGCCGTATTTAACCACCTGGGCAAAAATGATGGACAGGTGGGAGGCAGATCCAAAAACGATGTTAACTCCAATTTGTGCCAAAGTTTAACACCTCGATCAGAGCAGCGTTATAATAAGGCAAACTCACCACTACTAAAGGAGAGCACACAGAAACAACATTGCAACCCACAGGAGAAGATGGAGATGATACTGATACAGCTTGCGAGACGGTGCAGAGGAGAGGAACAACTCCTGCATACACCACCATGACAACACGGCCCACAAAGGCAACGCAGAAGGCAGGAGAGGGTCTTCAGAACCAGGACAACCCTCCTTGGCCTCAGGGACCTGGACATTATTAAGACCTACAGACTTAACCGGCAAGCCATTCTACACCTGCTGCACCACACTGAGCCACAAATTGAAGCCAGCCTGCAAACCCCACACAACATCCCACCTATGACAAAGCTGATCGCTATCCTGCACAAGATGGCAAGTGGCTCATTCCAAACAACGGGTGCCCTGGTTGCTGGTGTCTCACAGCAGTCGTTCTCTGAAGTTCTGCCAAAGGTGCTAGACACCATCATCTCCCTGACACCCCGCAACATCAGCTTCCCCAATACCCAGAAAAAGTAGCAGGAGAACAAACAGGGGTTCTATCAAATCCCTGGCTTTCCGCATGTGCTAGGTGCTATTGACTGCACCCATGTCCGGCACGTACCACCTGCAGCAACAGAGCATTTATACCGGAATCGCAAGCATACACATTCCATTAATCTGCAGGGCATACTGGACCACCGCAGATTATTCATAAACATTTTGGCCAAGAATCCTGGGAGTGTCCATGACGCCTTCATATTCCGGCACAGCAGGATCAATGAATAATTCCAGGAAGGACAATTTGGAAATGGCAGCAATCTATTAATGTACACAGAACACACCAACCATATTTGACACACAAAACATACACCACTACAGTAAAATATGACCAGGGTAACACACATGTGCAGGTGCTAACAAATATGTACCATGCTGCAGTACAGCACAATCAGTGTTCAACATTAAGACATACACCCACATGTACATTACACACACACAACTTGACAGGCACATCACGGGAAGTACATGAGCAGATATGTGTCCTTAGACAACAGCAGAACTACACAGACCACTACAAGTGCTCTCAGGTTGCCCACTACGTACACATCACACACACAACACCAAACAAAAAATGGCACACACAATGCCCATGTCATGTGAAATCCAAATAGGCACAGATGCCTCAAGTCATGTAGTGCAAATTACTGCCAGAACAAATTTCAAACACCACGCAACTTGTGCCTATAACAACTGCATCTCATCAATACATACCTAACTTACCTGCAGTGTGCAGAGACATCTGCCTGCTGCACTGACTCACACACATAGGAATACAAGATCACTGTCTATAACATACCATGTGCCATATGTGTCAGAAGTGGTACCACACCTAACATCACATGTGAAGCGTAAGAGTGAACTGCTACCATCATACACATCACAATTAGCCTCATCACTTGAATGTGACAACTGAAGGACACAGTTTATGGACCACAACATATTCATAACATTTACGTTGCCAGCTTGCACAACAATAGCTCATCACACACAACAACAACATGTCCAAATAGAAGGTAAGCAAGGGGGCAACACATGAGGCAGTGGATGTCAAAATATGGTGAGACTGTAATGTTTGAACAGGGCACTAACACAACTCAGTGTGAGAGTTACAATGGCTGCATGGAGCATGTGCGACAAAGGTTGGACATCATTAGTGACAATGCTCAAGATGATTAGGCCAGGTATGACACGTAATGGGAGATATGGATCCTGCACAGTACATCCATGGAAATGACTCCTGCCACTGTCATGGGCCCTAATCTGTCACTGAGTACATATGCCCTCACACTTTGAATGGACACGTCTGTGGAATGCACATCAGAATGGATGAGAACATATGCAGCTAGGGCTGCAGGTCCACCACAAATTAATTGTTATTGCAATGCAAAATGTCATGGATTTCAACTGTCTATTCTGTTCAACATATTATGTCCCTCATTACAACCCTGGCGGTCGGTGATATAGTGGTGGTAGTACTGCCAGCAGGCTGACGGTAATAAATATGAAATTATGACCATGGAGGAAACTGCTCAGACAGACAGCCACTTTAACACACCGACCGCCAGGGCGAAATTAACAGGCACCATGGCGGTAACCGCCTACAGCCAGGCAGAAGACAATGTTCCACCCACTGTATAATGACAGATCAATCCGCCACCTTTTCCGGGGTGGTACCAATGACATCAAAAGCCTGGTGGAAACACTGCACAGAAGGGAAACAACTCATCTCTAGAGACTCAAGGAAGAACCAGGCCGCCATGGAGCCAGGGTTGCATGTGTTCCCCATGCTCTTCTACGTTCTGCTCCTCTACGAACACCAAAGCTGGTGAAGATGACCATGGTGAGTACTAGCACACAGCGTAGGGGGAGGAAAAAGAGAGTGACACACACACGCAACACCCCCACCCCCAACACCATACACACAAGCAGATGCACTAACATTACATATTCACCCCATACCCCTCAGGAATAATGCAAGGACAATCAATATTGAGTAAAAAGAGTGGAATAAGATAAATATATTAGTAATATGTGCATCCAAATCAAAAATATATACATATTCACAAATCAAGGGACACTGCCCAGTCCTCAATGTTCGTGAACCACTGGGCCACATCACAAAGTCCAAGTTCCCACCTCACTCCTGAAAAAACAAGGAGAGAACACTGTAGGGGCATCAGGTTGAAAAAAGCCAGGCACCTCAGCTGGAAGATGGTACAAGGCCACTAGTCCTGGAGGGGGCAACATGCCCATCACTCTGTCCTGGGGAGTACAAGGCCACAGTTTCTCAAGTGAGTGACTTTCCCACTGGCTCTGGAAGGGGAAACATGCCCTGTGCTTGGTCCTGGGGAGTGCAAGGCCTCAGTCTCTCAAGTGGGTGACTTGCCCACATGCTCTGGAGGGGGCAACATGCCCTGTCCTTGGTCCTGGGGAGTGCAAGGCCACAGTCTCTCAAGTGGGTGACTTGCCCACTGGTTCTGGAGGGGGCATTGTGCCTAATGAGCTTCATCCTGGCGAGGATGGGGTGAGTGGATGGCTTCTCCACTGGTTCTGGAGGGGGCATAGTGCCCATTGAGCTTCATCCTGGGGAGGATGGGATGAGTGGATGGCTTTTCCACTGGTTCTGGAGGGGGCATCGTGCCCTGTGATGCGGATCTTGGAGAGTGCAAGGTCACATTCTCTCACCTGGGTGTCATACCCACAGGATTTGCAGGGGCCAGGCTGCACAACAGCCCATGGAGGCAGGACTACACACTGTCGGCTGGGTGTGACAGCTGCTCAGTGGTGGCAGTGGTGGTGCTGCTGGTAGAGCTGGCTGTGTGGAAGGAGGCTCCAGCCCTTCTGCTGCAGCCTTGGACGGCTGCCCACTGGTGCTGCTGCTGCTCCACTCACCCTCTGTCACATTGGTGCTCTCACCGTCGGTGTATTCGGCCTCCTGGGTCCTGTGGGATACAGGTCCCTTCTTTGCCGCTGCCTCTGCTCCTCCGCCAGATGATGCTAATGCACATAAGGACAGGGTGACAAAACAAAAAGGGCGGGAAGAGACAAAGGATACACTTGATCAATGGCGGCACCAACACCACCGTTGGCGTACACAACACACTCACACACAGGGAACAGCCCTACGCATTAGGTAATGCACTACCAGTCACAATGCTAGTCACCAGCCCATGGATAGGGACATCTAAGGCCAATTGCAGCATACCTGAAACCTACAGACCCCTGCTCAGTAGTGGATGCCTACTAGCTTGGTTGGAGGACTTTCACATCAGAATCCTGAACAACATGGGACCTACTCTGCAATGTCAGGCCTGGCCTAGGGGCAACCACAGGGACCACCCCCCCACCCAGATAGCACCCCAGCAGGCATAAGTTGTAAATTAGGGCATTGTACTCACCCCCTTGTGGCTGCTGTGATGACCCCAAGCACGCATCTAGCTCCGGATAGGCTGCCTCCAGTATGCGGGCCATCAGGCGGGTCAGGGTTTGACGTGCACCCCTTCCTCGTTGGGAGGCCATCCCCAGCTGAGCCTCCACGTCTTCCGTGCCCAGCATCTCAGGTCCTCCCACCGTAGACCCCCAGGGTCCGCACATCCTTGGCGATAGCACGCCATATACCCTTCTTTTGATGGGCGCTGACCTGCAGGGAAATAGACAGAGGGAAAGGTATTAGTCCGACTGTCCTGCCTATTACACTCATGGCCCACCATGCCTCTTCCCATCCCCATTAGCACAGACATGGCCCACCATACATGCTCTACGCTGCCCAGAGCCCATCCACCAACTCCCCCACATGAGGCCTTCACACACAGTACTCCATGCACTGACGCCCCATGCATCGATCTCATGATGTACTCACCTGTTGATCTGGAGGCCCATACAGCAGTTGGTACTGGATAGGACCCCATCCACCAGTAGCTCCAACTATGCCGAGGTGAAGGCAGGGTCCCTTTCGCCAGTAGCCCGATCCATGGTTGGTTCCAAACATCAGTCACAGCAGCACTTGCAGTGTAGGTCCTCTCCTGTTGAAGGTCAGGTAGCAAGTGAATGCACAGCTAGAAAATGGAGGTCATGTCCCCGGCAGTGTGTACCGTCACCACTAGCGTACATCAACATTGGCCGCTGGACCCCATTGGGCCCAATGGTAACCAATCAGGAGTTGCACAGCGGTTCTAGACTGCCTCCCACAATGGCAGACAACGGCAGCGGAATTACCTCATTTCCACCTGTCCCTCCATACAGGACAGGGGGACGCCATTTCAGGGGAGGGTGCAGGGCATGGGTCCTATGTGCGTCACAGCACACAAATGCACTATTTGGACATCTCCAACAAAATAATGTTACAATCACAATATGCATTGATCCGTAGTGGTTGGAATGTAGAGATAATGACCAGCTGCTCACTCTTTTGCCCCATTGATTGGAACCGCTGCCGATGAATAGGAGATGGAGACATCCCCCCGTGTACAGACCCCTGGTGGACTTGGCAAAAATGGAGGACAGGCACATTATCCTCACCTATAGACTTGACAGGGCCACAATTACAGAGCTGTGTGCCCAATTGGAGCCTGAACTAATTTCTGCTATCCGTCACCCCACTGGGATCCCCCTCTTGTGCAAGTCCTATATGTGCTCCATTTTTTGGCAAGTGGCTCTTTCCAAGTGACAGTGGGCTTGGCACTTGGCAGCAAGAATGTGACAGCCAATGTTCTCAATAGTGCTGACCAGAATGTTGTCTGCCCTGATGAAACACATGTGCAGTTACATCGTTTTCCCCCAGGTGAAGGATTTGGCCACAGTGAAAGCTGACTTCTATGCAATGGGACATATCCCCAACATCATTGGGGCAATAGATGGAACACATATTGCATGTGTACTCCCCCCCCGGTGAAATTAACAGGTGTTCAGACATCAAAAGAGTTTTCACTCCATTAATGTCCAGATGGTGTGCCTGGCAGACCAGTACATTTCTTACGTCAATGCAAAGTATCCTGGGTCTGTGCATGATGCCTTTATCATGAGGAATAGCAGCATCCCAAATGTGATGGCCCAACTCCAGAGACACAGGGTGTGGCCAATAGGTGAGCCCTGGTTCCCACTCAGTGCATGCTTGTGTATTGGTATGGTGTGGGCCCTAAGGGCGAGTGTGTGGGTAACAGTTGTCCCTCAATATTTGCAGGTGACTCTGGTTACCCCAAACTCTCATGGCTACTGACCCCTGTGAGGAATGCCAGGACATGGGCAGAGGAACATTACAATGAGGCACATGGGCAAACAAGAAGGATTATAGAGAGGACCCTCAGCCTCCTGAAGGCCAGGTTTTGTTGCCTCCATCTAGCAGGTGGATCCCTGTGCTACTCACCCAAGAAGGTCTGCCAGATCATCGTGGCATGCTGTATGTTGCACAACCTTGCCTTGTGTCACCAGGTGCCTTTTCTGAAGTAGGAGGAGGCTGAAGATGGCCATGTGGCAGCAGTGGATCCTGCGGACAGTGAAGATGAGGGGGCAGAGGATGAGGATGAGGACAATGGAAATGCATTTATTCATCAATACTTTCAATGAGACACAGGTAAGACAGTATTTGCACACATTTCATTGACAGTTTGATGTGTGACATTGTCACTGGCAGGCTGTGCATTTCTACTTCTATGCCCACTCACTGTACCCTTTGGCATCTCTTTTTGCAAATGTTGGTGCCCCACTATTGCTCCTGGTGTGTTCAGTGCAGCCAACTACAGGTCTTTCCAATTTCAACATTACTGTACAGTTGGACTGCAATGACTGAACCTGGTTAAACGAATACATTTTGAAAACATTTGACATACACCATAATTGTATTTTATGAAATTGTGTTTATTGCAGTCCTCTGAAGAAGAGGGGGTAGTGGAATGGGCTGGGGTGATGATGGAGGAAAGTCCAGGTTAGAGTCCAGTCTATTTGTATCACAGGTGCATAGTCCAAGAGGGCATAGGAAGGGGAGCAATGGCAGTGTAAGGTGGACAGGGTGACAGAGTGGGACACAAGGGTGACAATCAGGAGAGTCTCATTTCCTAGCAGGGGTCTTGGCAATAGTCTCTGGCTTCTGCCTGGATCGCAGGGAATGTTTGTAGGGTGGTTCTCCTTCTGCAGGGGGAGGGGTGCTGGTGGCCTGGGCCTCCTGTCTTCTAGCGGCAGCGGAGGTGGAGGGCTGTTCAGTGGTTTGGCTAGTGTCAGGGGCCCGGTGGTGTGCCACTGCCTCCATATCTGCCAGCACCCCTGCAATGGAGACCAGGGTGGTGTTGATGTCCTTTAAGTTTTCCCTGATCCCCAAGTACTGTCCCTCCTGCAGCCGTATGTTCTCCTGCAACTTGTCCAGAATCTGGCCCAGCATATCCTGGGAATGTTGGTATGCTCCCAGGATTACGGTGAGTGTCTCTTGGAGGGTCGGTTCCCTGGGCCTGTCCTCCCACTGTCGTACAACAGTCCTCCCAGCTTCCCTGTTGTCCTGTGCCTCTGTCCCCTGAACTGTGTACCCACTGCCACTGACCCAGGGCCCAGTGTTTGTGGGGTGCCCTGGGGTCCCTGTAGTAGTGGACACACTGCTCATTGATGTGTCCTGGGAACAGAGGTATGGGCCCACTGGGTGGGTGCGGTGGTGGTGTTTCCTGAGGGGGAAGGCTCTGTGTCAGTGTGAGACTGTGCCTGGGTAACTGACTGTCCGGAGGTCCGAGATGGGCCAGGATGGTCATCCAGATCCAGGCAACCAGAGCTGCTGCCATCACTGTGGGCCTCTTCTGTGGGGAGACTGGATGTTGCTGGCACCTCTTCGCCAGTGACATTGGCTGGGTTACTTGTGGGGATGTAAATGAAGTGTTATTGTTTCTGTGTGTGACATATTGTGCATGGGTATGTTGCTCTCTTTGGTTGGATTTGCCCTGGCAGCTTTTCCTTGTGTCAGTTGTTATGTGGTGGGCTAGGTGATTCTCTCTGTTGTGCATGCTGTGGTGATAGGTGTCCATGCAGGTCTGTGAGGGGTGTCCATGCATTGGCATTAGGATGAGTGGGTTGTGATTTTGGGGTGTGTGGGGGGTGGTGGAGTGATGGGAGTGAGGGTGAGGGTGGGGTATGTGATGGCATGCAGGTATGGGGTGGTAGTAATAGAGAGTTAACTTACCAGAGTCAAATCCTCCTGCTACTCTTGCCAGGCCCTAAGGATGCATGATTGCCAAGACTTGCTTCTCCATTGTTGTTAGTTGTGGGGGAGGAGGTGGAGGTCAACTACCAGTCCTCTGTACTGCAAGTTGGTGTCTTGCTGCAATGGAACGTACCTTCCCCGTGGGTCGTTCCACCTCTTCCTGATATCATCCCTTGTTCTGGGGTGCTGTCCCACGGGTTGACCCTGTCGATGATCCTCCGCCATAACCCCATCTTCCTAGCAATGGATATCTGCTGCACCTGTGATCCAAATAGCTGTGGCTCTACCCGGATGATTTCCTCCACCATGACCCTTAGCTCCTCATCAGAGAATCTGGGGTGTCATTGTGGTGCCATGAGTGTGGTGTGAGTAGTGTGAGTGAGGGTGTGTAGGGTGATGTGTTGGGGTGTGTATTGTGAGGTGCGTGGGTGGTGTATAGTGATGGTGGTATGTGGCTCTGGTTGTGTGGGTGCTCTTGCTGTCCCTCTCTCTGTTGGCAATGATTAGTAGTCATAAAGGGTTGTGGGTAATGTGGGTGTGTGTTTTATAGTGGTGTGGGTGTGTGGGTGTGGTGTGTGTATAGGTATCAGGTGTGTGTAGTTTGAATTGACCAATGTATTGTTGTTTTGTTAGGTTGTGTGTATTTTTAGCGCGGTGGTATGTACCACCAATGGTTTACCACCATTGAATGTCCGCCACAGTGATTCATCGGTCATAATGTTGTGGGCGTAGTTCTGTTGGGGTAAAGGTGTGGGTTTGGATTCCACCAGTTTATCACTGACCTTTGGGCTGGCGGACTTGTGTGTGTGGCTATATAGTGACGAATTGGTACGTGTGTGTCATAATGTAGTTGGCGGATATCCGTCGCAGCAGTGGTATGTTGGCGGCAGTCGGCATGGCGGTAAGTGGAATTTACCACCAATGTCATAATGAGGGCCTATATGTTTGGAATGTAGGCAGAGTGCGTCAATCACAGTATGTAACAAATATGTACACATGTCCTACATATGTGTAATACACACATGAGCCATCCATATACTCGAGCAATAAATGGATACATTTGTTGGGTAACACTTGCCAGATTGCATTCATCAGCCATCATCAACAATGCCAGAGCTGTGCATGTTGTCTAAAATGTCATGCTCTGTAGGACAACAACACACAGCACATAAGTGAACATATTTCACAATCACATACCATGACTCTTGCTTAGTACTGACTGCCATACATATGTGATACACTGTTGTCACACATACATACAAATGCATGACATGTACACATTTGTATGCTGTTGATTCTGTAACACACATGTTGGTATAACAGACCAATCACACACAAATCACATTGTGAAATGGACTACCACATGTGGCCATACACAAAATGCCAAACTGCAGCCCTGCCATTCAGTTATAATGTTGATACAGGGTACATCCATTAACAAATGACAAAATCACGCAATTAGGAATTAAGTTAAACAACAATTATGCAAATGCGTCAAAAATATCCGCAAATGAAAGTACACAGCACATGGGCCCTTAACGTGATCTACACCTTTACACGCATCTCAGTGCTGATTTACTATAAAATATAAGCATATACGTAAAGTGTCATTATAAAAAGACGCGCGTAACTAATGCATCAGAAAAAATTCACACAAATATCAGATGTGTCAAAAAAATTCAGGCAAAACTGAAAACATGTACAAGGGCACAGGAAGTGATGTAACAGGATATCCTGTTAGTGGGTGTACTTTCACTTTCTTTTTACAGTCTGTGCCTCTTTTGACTGTGTGGTTGTGTCTTGGAATTGGTGGTGTCTTCTTGCTCTTTTTTGTATCTTGTGGTGTCCCTCCTGTTGTGTTTTCTGTTGTTTTTGATTGTTATTTGTCCCAGTGTCTGTGAATTTGTCTGGCAACTGTATTTTACTTTGAGCCTGTGCTGTTGGGTGTCTGTCTTGGGTAGTTGTATAGGTGGGTTAGATATTTTTTGGGTGCTAAGTTTCCATTCCTTCTTTATTTTTATTTCTACAACATTTTACTTTTCAAGCTGTACCCCAGTGCTGGCAGAGGGAGGCAGACCAGAATGGGGGAGGAGGAGCTAGGAGGCTTAGTGTGGCTAGTAGCCCACTACCTCCCATTGATGCTGGAGATGGGTGGCTGTATGATCTAGGGCTACTGTACGGAGGCAAGGTAGCTGCAGTGGGGCAAGGGGCTCCACCACCTGAAGCGGGTGTACCACAGGTGTCACAACGACCACCAGCTTACACGTCACTGGGCTGATCTGGTGGCCAGGTAGCAGGATCTTCTGGACCATCTTGGTGTGGTGATTGGTGGCCCTGTTGGTGAGTCCCCCATTGGCAAACTAATTACTGTTCACCACACTTGAATGCCAGTAGCAGATGTGTTGGTGTGCTGCATGCAATGCTTGTGGACAGGTTGCATGCAACCTGAATGAAGTGTCACTGTGCCTGTATACACATTGGCTTCACATATCCTACCATTTTACCAATGCAAGTCAGATGTTAGATGAGTCATGCACTTCCATCACTAAGTCACAAATTTCAGGGGCCATGGTAACATTTGTGCCCCAGCATTGTGTCATGTATGATAAGCCAAGACACCACCAGATTACCATATGTAAGTGGACTGTGATATCAAAGTACGACAATCCATGTATGGCGCAACATTGTCAGAATTTGACATATATCATTCCAGTCTTGTTAACAAAGGGGGCATACCCGCCTTAGGGGGCACTGGCGATGCGGCATTTGATGCCATCACCCAACTGTGACACATCAGTCATGGATTACTCAATGATTGAAAATTACAGTCTAATAAGTTAGCCTCTTGTCCTCCACAAAGTGCCTCTGTGTGCCTTGCAGGACAAGCCAGTATACCTGAGTCGGTTGTCTTGCAGAGCACAAGGGTAGTGTCATTCCTCTGTCACCCAACTCCCCCTCATTCCACAGAGTTCCATCTTCTACAGATTGCCCACAATGGTTGTTGCAGGATGCAGCACTATGTGAGGCTCAGGAGCACAGTAAGAGTGCAGAAGTATGGCTCTCACTCACCTGAGTTTCAGTCTCATTGTGAGTTTGCAGTGGTGTGTCTGTTGCACAGTCCATAACCTGGATAATTATCTCACTCCTCTGAAATAGTACATTCTGCCATATGTTGTCCACTAGTAGTGACAGTGATGTGATATTCACCATAGTTTTCCATCCATATCTTTCAGGTGGACCTGCACCCTACACCATAGGCGAAGTGGCAAGATTTGAGGAACCAGATGTTTTGAATAAGTGTGATTTTGTCTGTCATGTGTAATGTTGACGTGTTTTGTGAGAATGAGTCATGAGTGTTGCATCCAATACAAGAAATGATGGGCTGTAAAATAATCAGAAATCAAAGTAGGCTGGATGGTGACACTGTGTCACATTTAAATGGTTCCCCATGCATGTGCAGATAGTCATATCTTGTGAGGCTTGTGGCACTCATTGGCCAGCATTGTGTAAACAAGATGATGACAAGCCTCATGTTGCTCCATATGTGTCATAGATATGCACTATTGTGTAAATAATGGCACAGGAACAAACTGTCATTCCCATAACACAGAGATGCGCCATTTTGTAGCCAAATTGGTACATCCATGTATTGAAATGAACATGTAGGACTGGGTGGCCAATTGTCCCCCAGCATGGTGCAACTAATTTTTAACTCTACTTACCTGACACTTATATGGAATGTAATAGGCGTGCATGCAGGTCAGGTCCATTCATTTGCTGGCATGGTAATGGGTATGTGAGGAATGGTATTGGCTGATCAGGTATTGATACGTGTCTAAACCTGGACAAATCAATGTAGAAGTGATAGGCCTATGGATACCTACTTCGTTTTTATCATCACCAACATATGGTCCACTCCCTCACTCCATGTATGAGTGGGCATGCATTGGTGGATGACCTGGATAGCTGAGTTGTTGAACTGCATGGCCATACCCTCTGAGGCACAGGGGGTGGGAACAACAAATCTGTAGGTAGCTGTCATGCTCACACTGTAGGTGTCAGTCATTTTGATCAGGCTTGCATGTGTACCTATCAACACTGAACCCTTATGGTTACCAGCAGCATCCCATACTCCCAATAACAGATGCAAATTTCTGGTGATGTAGTTTAGAAATTTTGACACAGATGATGAGGAATAGTGGCCCTGATCAATGTTATTTTGAAGCTGCCTTAGCATTGTCACACATGATAAAAATAACTATGCAGCTCTAACTTGGTTTGATTCATAATCTTGTTGTGGGTGGCTATGGTGTCAAGAAAATTGGTGCTAAGGCAGTGTTGTCATTTCATCCAACAGGGCCATTGTATCATCTGGAATGTGAGTACGAGTGCATGTGCAAATCGATGTAGATAGTAAGCTAATTTCCTGTACATACTTCACACAATGCTGATACTGATGGTTGCCTGTGTCATTTTAACAGCTGCCAACATAAATAATGACCAACTCTGTGCCTTTCAGAAGAGGGCAGTGCGCTAGAGGCACATGTTGGCAGTGGAATCTGGATTTAGGAGGATGGCGCGCCACTATCGCTCAGAGCGATCCACTGGTGAGCAGCGGACATTCAGCCAAGGGGGACCCACAATTCCCACACAGGCTGGACCAAGCACCACAGATGTGCAGGGGCCAACAGCTGCCAACATACTTATTACTCCAGCTGCTGAACCCTCAACTACCATCCCACCCATACCTGCTGCCATGGACATGAGTGCCATCACTGATTTACAGAGGGATGTACAACTGGTCCTCAAAAAGTTGGACTCCATTGAAAAGGAGGTGGCAAAAAATACTAAGGCCCTCAACAACATTAAGAGGAGATGGAAAAGGTCCAACCTCTGAATGACATGTTGTCACTCCTCCCAAGTTCACTCCCCTCCCTCCTCTTTTTTGCAGGGGTTTTGGGGGGCATTAGAGGGTGTTGGAAATGGCTTTTCTGCAGGGTCACCCCCAAACTTTTTGCCTTCCTCCTTCTCTTTTTCTGACCTCATTCTTGCTGGCTTTAGGACTCTGTGCACTTTACCACTGCTAATCAGAGCTAAAGTGCATATCCTCTCTCCTTAAAACATGGTGACATTAGTTCATACCCAATTGGCTTATTTATTTACCTGTAAGTCCCTAGTCAAGTGCATTACATGTGCCCAAGGCCTGTAAATTAAATGATACTGGTGGGCTGCAGCACTGCTTGTGCCACCCTCATAAGTAGCCCCCTAACCATACCCCAGGCCTGCCGCTGTAGTGCCTGTGTGTGCAGTTTCACTGCCACTTTGACTTGGCATTTAACAATACTTGTCAAGCCTTACACTCCCCTTTTTCTACATATACGTCACCCCTAAGGGAGGCCCTAGGTAGCCCATAGGGCTGGGTGCTATGTAGGTAAAAGGCAGGAGATGAACATGTGTGTTCTATATGTGCTGGTAGTGTAAAACTCCTAAATTCGTTTTTACACTGCTGTGAGACCTGCTCCTTTCATAAGATAGCATTAGGGCTACCCTCATATACCATTTGAGTGATAGATCCTGATATGAAAGGAGTAGCCAGTTCGTATTTAGCATGGCCAGAATGGTGATATAAAATCCTGCTGACTGGTGAAGTTGGATTTTATATTACTATTTTAGAAATACTACTTTTAGAAAGTGAGCATTTCTCTACACTTAAATCCTTCTGTGCCTTCCAATCCACGTCTGGCTAGGTTTAGTTGACAGCTCCCTTGTGCATTCACTCAGACAACCCCAAACACAGGATGCTCAGTCACACTTGCACACATCTGCATATTGAATAGGTCTTCCTGACCTGGGAGGCAGGAGGGCTTGACATTTACATGTCAAAGGACAGTAGCCTGCCCTCACACAAACGACTGCCACACCCCCTACTGGGACCCGGGCAGACAGGATGGAACTGAAAGGGGACCTTGTGCACTTGTAAGACACTCTTTGAAGTCACCCCCACTTAAAGGAACATTTAGGTATATAAGCAGGGTCTCTGACCCTACCAACTCTGACACTTCTGGGGTAGACATTCTACCACACAGACACTTCTTGACAATACAGTCTTGTCACAGAAACCCTGAACCAGAACATGCAACCTGCCAAGAAGAACTGCCTGGCTGCCCGAAGGACTCACCTAACTGCTTTCTGAGAAGGACTGCTGGCTTCCTGTTGCCCTGCTGCCTGGCTGATATCCGGCTGTGCTGAAGAAGTGCTCTCCAAGGGCTTGGATAGAGCTTACCTTCTGTTCCCTGAAGTCTCAGGACCAAAAAGACTTCATTCCTGCAAGAGGAACTCCTTGTGTGGCAGAAATTGATGCACAGCCTGCAGAAAAACGACGGACAGCCTGCATCACGGTGAAAAATTAACCACATGCCAAACTGGAATGACGCAGCTGACTTCGCAAGAAGATCGACGCAGCGCCAGCGTACCGACTGGAAATTTGGCGCACGGCCCACTGGTTTGACGCATCGCCAAGCCGAAATGACGCAGCCCAACTTCCTTAGAGGAATCGACGCAGTGCCTGCCGTGCGGTAGAAATTTCCATGCAACGTCTACCAGGATCGACGCAGCCCCTGTGACTTCATCCTGCAAGTGCCGGATTTCAACACATCGTCCCCTGTGCATCCGAAAACCCAACAACCCGAAGAGGATCCAAGACCAAGTGCCGGAAATCGAAGCAAAGCCTTCCCTGCATGAAAAATAAACAATGCATCACCTTGTGCAGCCCGAGAAATCGACGCACACCTCCCTGTTTTCCACGCATCTCCTCCTCTGCAGTTCCTTGTGGAGATTTTGAATGCAAACCAGGTGCTTTGTGCTGGCAAGAGACATTTGTTGCTTTTAAAAGACTAAAGACACTTCATATCATTTCTACAGTGATATTTTTCAACATATACTTATTGCATCATAATCATTGTGACCTGCATTTATCCAGATAAATATTATATATTTTTCTAAATACTATGTGGTGTATTTTTGTGGTGTTGGACTGTGTTATTGCATGATTTATTGCACAAATACTTTACACATTGCCTTCTGAGTTAAGCCTGACTGCTCAGTGCCTAGCTACCAGAGGGTGGGCACAGGATGATTTGGCTAGTGTGTGACTTACCCTAACTAGAGTGAGGGTCCTTGCTTGGACAGGAGGTAACCTAACTGCCAACCAAAGACCCCATTTCTAACAGGGGGTTAGTTGTAGGTTAGAGTAGTTTAGTGGGTTAGTTAGGATAAGTAGGTTTGGGGGTGGGTTTTCTACTTCTCATTTTTACTAAGTAGGTGGTGATGTTAGGGCTTTTATGTGTTTATTAATAAAAAAAAAATATATATATATATATATATTTGTTTAGTCATAGTTAGTAAATGTGTAGTTTAGTGTATGTTGTCCAGCATGTGTCCTGTGATATAAAAGGAGTAGAGGGTGAATGTTTAGAGTGTGTCATTAAATGTGTTAGGTAAGTGTAGCAAAGAGGAGTTAGGGTTTGTTGTGAGTAATGTATAGTTAAGATAGGTTAGATTAGGATAGGTGTTAATAATTTCTTTTAAATTTCTTTTATAATCATAATAAATAATATTGGGTACTCCCTTACTTCAGGTGTCATATGCTTGGGTCTCAGGGTCTTCCCATGGGTCTACAGTGAAAATTGTGCATTGTCCTGGGGACTTCGTCCTGCATCCAAATCCAATGTTCAACACCTCCTTATAACTGAGCTGTCACATTGGCACCAGGTTACCGACTTGCAAAATGGGAATGGGCATCGCGATGTGGCTTTTGCGCCTCAAAAACAGCGATTTTCGCTGTTTGTGAGGAGCAAATGCCTTGCTACATCTGGCCCATAGTTCCCCCATGCAACTTACCCTGCATTTGTGGTGTTTCCTGGTATTCTGGGCTCTCCTGTCGTTGTATCCCTGTGAGGATTTCCTCCGGGATGACAGCTGCAACCATCTCCTCCATCTTGTCCAAGTCCTCTTGCAGTGCTGGACTCCCACCTCCAGTTTGCAGTGCTGCCTTCCTGTTCCGTGCCATTTTTTCCCTGGTCCTTCTCTTGCAGTCATGCCAGCATTTCTTGCACTCAGTCACAGTTCTCCAGACCTCTGCCACACTGTTGATCCACAATCTTCTGCCAGATTGCCTCTCTCCTTCCAATTGGCAATTTAGAGGTGATGAAGTGTTGATTTTGATGCTCCGTCACCTCTCTCACCAGTATTTCACGCTCCTCTGCGCTGAAACGACACTTCCTATTTTTCTTCTCCCTCCCCTGGGTCTTGTCTGTGCCCTCCTGGCTGGTTCCTGGTTGAATGGGGTCTCCCTGGGGTCTCTCCTGGCTCCATTTTGGCTCTCATTAGCACTGTTTTCTCCGTTAGCATCTGTTTTTGACTCTATTGTGTGCAAAAATGGTGCATTTCCGTTTTGCAACGAGTTTACCTTGTAAACCGGATTATGACAAGGCGCAATGGTTAATGTCGGTAAAAATGTCTCTAAAAAATGTTTGCGTCACCCAGCGTCAAAGAATATAAATTGACGCCTGAGTGGCGGTAAAAAATGGTGCTCGTCAGCGCTAACCTTTTTTGACACTAAGCTGTGTTAGTGCAGTTTAGCATCAAAAAGTATAAATGTGGTTCATAATTGTATTTTGTAAGTTTTCATCTCTTTTGCGTCAAAAAATGACCTAAATGCGGCGCAAAAAAAGTATAAACATGGGCCTTATTTTGCAAATCTACGTACACTTGCGACATCGCCCCTGGAGAAGCATCCTTAGACGTGAGCACGGAGTAAGACGTGGCTGATAAAACACCATAATTTCTCAAACGCGTAAACACAATACAAAAGGCATTTGTATTCTAGCAACAAAATGGGGAAGTCACAGAACATGCTTTGAAAGTGTACTGAATGCCTCAATATGTAACGCACGAAATGGGTGAAGTTCGAAAAAAGACAGTAATAAGGAAACTCTGAGAGTTACTGAGAGCTTAAATGAAGACCAAAGGTCAAGGCCTAATACCTGGTAATGTAAGCAAGTGGAGAAATGAGTGGAGGTTATTGTGCCGGACGTGAACGAATGTTGCATCTTTCTATTTCAATGGCGTCTAAACGGCAGCCTTACGCGTGGTTAAGCCGCGGCTCCTTGCATAACAGGAGCAAAATCCAAGCCACAGAAGGAGAATATTTGAAGGCACACCTCACAGCGAAGCAATGCTGTAAAAATGTATCTTTATAATCGCTGAGGAGAATAAAACACACATCGTTACAGGATCAAAAAGAAAAATCGACCTAAGGACAGATTTCTTTTATGACTGAGGTCGGATTAAAGTTTAGAATATACACAGATTAATAAACGATGTTGTGACTGGTTTGAAATTAAAAACAACATTCTTAGAACTTTAGACTTAATAACTATGAAGCCGACATGACATGAAGGCACACAAACGAAGGATCCTACGTAATTTGTAGTCGTTATGATTTAAGGCCTTATCGTCCGGATAGAAGTGGATTTCTTCCCATTACTTCTATGGTTTTTCTGCTTAAATACATGGGTAGTTTTTCGAAAGACGAGTAACATAAAAACCAACATTTGACAGACGAAAATAGTACAATCATTTTACAACAGGGCAAATATATCTGCTTAATATGCCTTTCCACACATAGCGAAAGCAATATCTCCATCCCCATGACAAAACCATTCAGATGCTGGAGTGAGAACAGAATTTATAGAGATAGGTGTTTAAATGAAGAAAATATTGACAAATATAATAGTTTGAATTATTTTTATATGTGTATGTCTATTTCATTGTCAAGACTTTGTTTGGGGTTTTGAGGATGGGTAAATGGGTGAACATGAATAAATGGTGAGATTAAGTGATTGATGAGTAATTACATTGGTGAGTGATTGAGTGAATGAATAGGTGAGATGTAAGGCTCTCCACCTAGGACCTACCTACCACAACTACAGCATCACCTTTTACTTCCCCATCAGACCTCTCTGCTTTGCTCAACAGGCACTAGCCACCATACCCAGCACACAAAAAACCTCGACTGCAGGAAGATCCTTCTCCTACCTCATGGCAAAGAGCTGGAACACCTTGCCTCTTCACCTCAGGCAGTCTCCATTGTTACCACAATTCAGGAAGGACCTTAAGACCTGGCTCTTTGACTGAAGCATAGAGGACCGAACCCCCACAGTGCCTTGAGACCTTTACGGGTGAGTACTGCACTGTATAAATTTTGATTGATTGGTTGATTGAGTGAATGAATAGATGAGATAGGATACGCATGCGTGGGTGAATGACCAAGCCCATGGTAAAGGACGTGGATGGATGAGTAGTTCAAGAGCAGTGTGAGTAGAAGGGAAACAGCAGTGTGTGGATGCAAGGCCATATGGTATGTGGCTGATATGGACAGCCTATAGAACCATGTGAGTGTGGGGTGCAGATGAAATGTGTAGAGCACAAAGCAATGAATGAACGCTAAAGTATATAGGTACTGCTTGTTATGTGTGTGCCTGGGTCTTTTTGAGTGGCTGCTCTCTCCTTCTTTTTCTAATCAACAGTGTCCAGGACAGAGGAACTGCAATACAGAGATAGGAATGGTGGAAGCAGCTGAAATGTCATTTTTTTCAGATTATTAAGAAACACAGGAATTGCTTGCATGTACACTCTTGCAAACAATGGTGGAGGGTTGATAAAGGTTTGTGGTTCATGCTGTTTCTCACCTGCTAGTAATTAGGTTTGCTTGTGTTCCACCTGAAATTAGCCAAAGCTTTGTTGTCGTATGCTATGCACATCACAGCTCTGCCCAACAGTATGGGGATAGTGGTATTGAGTGGCCTCTGAAGAACAAGACTAAGGCCAAGAATTAAACAATTTTAAGATGTCCTGTTTATCACTGTCTCTGACATCTTGAGTGATGCAGAGAAAAAACACTGCAGTCCTACATATCGGGACTCATCTACCTGCTGACTGAAAAAAAAGAGGTATTCAAGTGCACAGGTGAAACTCAATAAGCAACAATTATGTTTAACCAGTGGATAATTAATGTAGGCTGATCAGTATATGAATAATGCTTGCAACAGCTAATGGCTTATGGCGACCTGTACCCCTCTCCCTATATAGTAATATTATATTGTATGGGAGATAGCTAAAGAAGTAAAGTGAGATCAGTGATCACCATGAACAAGAGGCAAGGAAACTGACCAAAAATGACCTTGAGGCTTCTGTTATGGCATAGGTTTGTTGCAGAGCCTAAGCAGGTTCTTCTATTCCTTCTAAAATAGGCAGCAGATCATTGCCCCACAGTGCCCAAAACCAGGAGGACATTTCATAAAATAACAATTGTATAGATACATGATATGCACACTAAACTGTTAATTATACAGCACACATTATATAAATCAATTTGTGATCAGTTGTATATAAAAACATTATTATGCACTTGGAATTGGTTTATTTTGACCATGGAAGGATGGAAAGATTCCTCAATATTAATAGGATTTGATATTGTACCTACAGTACTTAGAAATAAGCACATATCACACTGTGACATTTGGTCTAAGCTTTCACTATCAGAATAATTACAGCAAAATACCACTAACAGTGAAAAGGGCGATGGGGCTGGCCGGGGACCCCAGCGCCCTGTCTCCGCCAGCTTTTATGTGGTGGTGCAACTGCCATGTAAAAGCAGGCAGAGAGGGGACATCTGGCAAAAAAAGTGGCATTTCTAGCACATCCGACTGTGGCGCTTTAGCCACGGTCATAATGTGGAGGACAGACCGCCGCATTCGCAGCAGTCCGACTGCCACAGCGAGACTGACGGTCCTAGGAACACCAGACTTGTAATGAGGGGCTAAGACTTATTACCTCATTCTCACAAAGATCTTTCAAACACAATGGGGCCATTCACAAATGGTGTTTTGTAGAATGCTTATTATTACTGCATCAGTACTAGTCACATACTAAAAAATGGCATTCACAAACCTACATGCAGAATCGCCGCCTCTGCCTCCCCTATCTTTTCTATGCTAAGATCTCTCCCCCGATTGAGGTGGTCTCTGCACATTTAAACTTAAGCTTTTGTAGTAAATGTGTGAAGGATTGGGGAGGGGCTGGAAAATGGGGCAAACGTACTGGAAAATGGGAAGGGTATAGAAAGGAGTAATAAAAGTTTAAGGGAGGGTCCAGGAGGGGTTTTCGGTAGGGCAAAGACCCACCCAAAAAGAGTAAGCCCACTGCTATTCATAAACTCCACTTCTATAGTCAAAAGGTCCCACATCAGTTGTAAATGTAATCTATCTCAGAATTGAAGCCTGTCCAGCATTACACACAGGACAATCATTGCAACTGCAACAAGTAATGGAGGCAGGGGATTAACCCCCGACAGGAAATAATGTTAAAATTAATTAACTTCGTTTGACTTTTACATTATGTATGTGTATTCAATCTGTAACAAGGAGGATTCCAGAACTGAGATATCTCTATCAAGCACCTACCAAACACCCATCATGGTTTTGTTACATAGCACCCTCAGGATCACTTTGAAAGCTTCTGACTCAATCAATGAAGCAGAGGAGGACCAGTGTTTACTAAAAGAAATAGGAATCTATGTGTTGAGCAATGTTTGACAAAAGACTATGGCCCCCCTTATGACCCTGGCAGTCCAAAGACCACCAGTGCCATGGTGGCTATCTCACCTCTGACAGGCCGGTGGTGAAGACCGCCACATTATGAGTGTGGTGGATTGGCCTCTGCCAACCCGTCACATCCCCGCCGTACCGCCAGGGCAGTTGGACAGCCGGGCTGCAGATTAGCATCTCCGACCCGGCCGTCCAGTGAAGACTGCCGGCGGTACCAAGAGTCGGCATTCCACCAGGGTTTCAGCGGTGGTAGCACTGCCATGAAAACCCTGTCGGAAAGGCTACCAGTGACAGGAAATGTATTTCTAGTCACTGGCAGATGACTCCCCCACTCCCCCTGCAATCCTAATACCCTTCACCCCCATACCAGATCCCTACCCCCACCCCTTCCAGTACAGCACCACCCTCCCCCATCCAGTACAGCACCCTCCTCCCCAACCCCCTTCTAGTACAGCACCCCCTCCCCTCACCCCCTCTCCCTGCATACACTCACACACACACCCAAACACACCCCACATACACTCATTCACCAACACTTACATACACACATTCACTCACACGCATCCATAAACACATTTACTGACACGCATCCATACATGCATTCACTCATATGCATCCATACACACATTCACTGACACCCATCCATACACACAATCACTCACACGCATCCATATACGCATTCACACAAACATTCCAACATGCACTCACTTCAAGAATCATACACACATTCAAACTCACATACACACATGCATTCAAACACCCATACACACTTACGTTCATACACGCAGACAACACTCACTCACACACGTACACACAACACCCCGACCCTCCCACCCCTCTCCCCTGTCAGACAATCGACTTACCTTGCACAGCAAGGAGGTCGTCCGGCAGGGAACGGGATATGCACATCCACCGCTGGCAGCGCCCCACCTTCAGGACACCACCAGGCTGTAATACGGCTGATTGAGTCATTTTGGCAGGGCACTACTGAAGGATTCCCGCCTGAATTGTAGCATAAATCCTTCAGTACTTGTAATGTGGTGGTCCAAAGACCACCAGCTTCTGGCACCCGTGGCTTTGGTGGTCTTGTTAAAAGACCACCAAAGTCATAATGAGAGCCTATGTCCTCAAGCACTGTGGCTGAGAAATTCCATTTTGGGATTAGAGATGACAAACCTCCAGTGGCCAGCTACACGGTCAGGGGATTATGGTCAGAAAGAGCTTGAGGGAAAAAGTGTACAGAGATTACTGTTGTATGGAGATGTGAGAAACAAACAAATCTGTCTGGTGCAAGAGTGGTTTATGGACTGGGAAATGAAAGGAAAATTCCAGGTTTATTGAATGTTTAAGGCACCATATGTTATCTAAGGTCCAATGGTTCAGCCACTGCTGAAAAAAATATAGCGTGGAGCAGCACAGGGGACTGGGGAAATGATGGTGTTGATTGCTCCAGATAAGTGTTGAGGACAGAGTTGAAATCCCCTTCAGATATCCAGGGGCACTAAGCCAGTCAGGCATAGTTGTACTTTTGTGGGGCCAGCAGACCAATTGCTCTGTATGGTGCATAACATACCCCAACTTCAATTGATATCACAAGTTTAAATGATGACCAAGTTGAATGGATTGCCTTCGACAAATAAAAAATGTCCCTCAGTATCAATGTGTATCCTATCCACTTTGAATGATACCCTTGCTCTGATCAACAACATCACACCATAGGCATAAGCTAAGTAATCTTTTACAAATACCTGCCCCCTGCATATGGACTGACATTTTTATACCTTCATTGCTGTTAAATGTGTTTCCTGTAAAAGGATATTTGCAAGCTAATGGAACAATGCTGCATGTACCCTATAACTGTTTTGCAGGGAGTTAATGCACCTGACACCTGAAACCATAGCTGTAAAGTAAGTGTGTGTGATATCACTGGGGAGTAAACTGCCCGGGAATTGTAAATGCCTTATCTAAGAAAGACGACCGTGACAAGTGGAGCACAATGTAGCCAAGCAAGGAACAACCTAACTAGGAGTGGATGCATAAATCATACACAGAGCAGTACTTACTACAGCTGTCCGTAAATTAAAAAGAAAAAGGGGAGGGGGAACAGAACTATCCAATCGAGGGAAGGTGAAAAGAAAACGCACAATAACCATTGTAGTATCTCAGCCATTTGTCCTGAGGGAAAAAGGATAAGGACATGACTACAATGACAAGAAGTCTCCAGCCCCACAGAAGACTCAGCATAATATAAAGGGTCAGGACTGTCCCCATAATGATGTGGGTCCAGGGGACTGCAGGCTGAGCTCCAGCAGCAAACCCCTGAGTTAAATAAAAGTATTATACTAAGCCAGGTGAAATATAACATGCACTTGGGAATCAAGATGTAATAGCCAGGTGACAACTACCCTGGATCTGTGATAGATTGTGCTGTAAATGATAGCGGAAGTATCAGCATGTCTGAACCAAGTTCCTCAGACATCTGGTCATCCCCTGAAACTTTAGAGTCTGAGGAAAGTAAATGCGGAGGCAACCAAAGTCCCTGTAGAGAGTCCGCCATAGCCACTGCATCCTCCTACTCCTGTTGGCTCTGTGCAAGGGTGGGCATACTGTGTCTCGACCTTCTGTGGTGCAGCCTATGGACAGTTTGTTATCTGGACTATCCTAGGGGTGGAGTGGAAGAGAGGTAGGGAGCGACTGTGATCCCACTTGGTAAGTACATTCACTGCGTCCCAGGCATCCTTGGGTTGATTTAAAAAAGTGGCCATTCTGCCCCTCGATGATCTGCAGTTCTGCAGGGAATAACAGAGCGTATTTAAGTCCAACATCACACAGTTTCTTCATGACTTGCAGAAAGGATGCCCTCTGGCACTGGACTACAAGCATATATTCAAAGAAAAACATCACATTTGCAATATTGTATCAGACATTACTGTTATCCTGGGTCGCTACCAGCATGGCATCCCTAGCCAGATTATTCAACAATCTCATCACCATGGGCCTGGATAGAATGCCCAGAGGTAGTCAATGAGAAGGGACTCTGTGTGCCCATTCAATTACAAAGTGAGGAGAGAGTTTAGCAGGGGTGATATCTTGTTTTAGCCAATGGTCCAAGAATGTTATGGGATCGGTCCCTTCTGAATTCTCCAGCAGGTCAATAATGTGGATATTGATATGATGGGAGCACCCCTCCACATCCTTGATTTTGCTTTCTGCTGTGCGCAGTAGTGCCATAATTGACTGAGTTTGTTTAGCGACTATGCAAGTTGATTGTTCCAGCTCCGCAATTGCTTTTGGGTTCATGTTGACCCTTACTGAAAGCTTTTGTTTTTTCTCAGAATCACCAGCTCATTAGTGAAGGAATCAAATTTAGCCTCAAAGACCTCTCTAGACTCCGAAATGTCTGCTAGTATTTTGACCAGCTTATCAGAAGGGGTTGCTGCTGTTAGGTGCAACTCAGAACCATCTAGGGAGTCCAAATTAGTGGCGATCAGAATACACTGCTTTGTAATGCACTGTGATGGGGAGTGTACCGCTCCCAAGATGTGGTCAGTTGAAATGCTCTTGAGATGCTCATGTGATGCCCTACATCTATCCATATGCAAAAATGCAAGTGGTGTTTTGGTGTCAATTTTAGCAGCAGTGACAGGCCAATAGAGGGTTATTGTAGATCTGGAGCAGAAGAGACCTGCCACATCTATATCTGGTTCAGTACCACAATCATGGTTGCACAAGCAGTCTCAGTGCCTCGAGGTAGTATTACATTTTTTGTTAAGAAAAAAATCATCAAACTTGAGACCCAGCTCTGCACCCACAAGAGTCAACCAAACTCCTTTTGATGGTCAAAGATAAGTGTAAAACATTTCACATTTGGGCAGACTCTGGAGCCTAGGTAGTATATGTGCTACTGCCACACCAAGCAGGTCAGAGCCGCAATCCCCCCACCAGCCCAAAAGAGAACATCTGTGCAAGGTGAGAGGGGTCTCAAGGAGACACAACCACTGTGATCTGGTGCCATCGGGGGTGCAGGTCAGGCCCCTATCAATCAAAATGGCCCAAATTGAGTTTCTTCCCAGAAGAATCCCCCTCTTATGTTGGGCAGTCTACTGCAAAAGTGGGAGACTATCCTTAGTGAATGTCCTTGATTGAATCAGCACTTCGATGTAACAAGAGAGGGAAGGGACAGAATCACCCAGCCCCAGTGGGTAACGTATTCTAAACCACGGGTGCCCAAACAATACAGCGAATGCCTGTTGTCTCACTGGGCTGTTATGGGAGGTATTTTGCCTCCTTCTTTCACTCACCTGAAGCCCTGTCACATGACAGCCCTCTGAGATGTTACCAATTGGCAGCGTAGAACAGAGCAGGCCATGTGTCACTGGGAGCACCTCTGGGTAGGAGCCGCCAGCCCAAATATCTCAGCCCACAGTGCTGGCCCCAAGCAGAAGATGCTCTCTGCCAACTAATTCATCTTGCCAAGCCAAGAAGTGCAGTATTGTTGTTGCACTTACCCCTGCTGTTCGCCAGAAGCCCAGTCAAAGGGTGGCCTCTGTAAGCAGTCCAGCAGTGGTTGCTATGGAGCACCCCCATTCAGCATGTGTCCCTATGTGAAAAATGGCATCACATCCCCTGATCTGTGGCTGAATGTTCCTCCAGGCTGCTCCTGGGTGCATCCAGACCTCATGGATGTTCATGGATGGATTTGGCCTCAGAGTGCCTCTCTAGCGTTTGTCTGCCATGTTCAGAAGTCAGGTCACATCTCAAGAGAGTGGCACAATATAAGGAGGCAGGTCTTCAACACATAAGTTTACATATTCATTTCTGCAAGACTAAGGTTTTGCTTGCTTTCCTAAATAATTTTTACAAAGTCAATAAGTCTGGCACATAACTGAAAGAGCCAAGATGCGTCCATTTATGCAGTCACTCATCTGTCAGTCCATGCACAGAATCATTTATCATCTATACACTTGGTGCATTCACAGTCATATATACACAATTCCATACTCACAAACTCACCAATAAATTAAGAGACACTACTAGTTATCTATTAGACTTACTGGCTTTGCTGCTTATCTGTGAGAGATGTGAGAGTGGTTTTAGTAGTGTGCAACTTCTTCTACTGTGTGAGGTTTGTAAGAGTGCTGTGGGTGTTGTGTGATTGCCATAGTGCCAGGAATGAATGCTGTGGGTAATATGTGAATGGTAGTGAATGAGGGGTGTGAAAACTACTGTCAATAATGTGAGACTAATACTCTGTGGGATGTATGAGTGCAGTGGATAGTGTACAACTGCTATTCTCTCATTTGTGTAAGAATACTGCTGATAGTGTTGGACTGATAAAGTGTGAAGGGTGTGAGAGTGATCTAAGTAATATGAGACTGATTTCAGCTGTGTGACAGCTAGTCTGCAAGGTCTGTGAGTGTGTTTAAAGTTACGTGCAACTGTCAGTTTCTGAGGGGTGTGACAGAGTTATTATTGGTGGGGTAAGTCCGTGAGGGGTGTGTGAAACTGCTATTTTGAGATTGTAAGATTGTTGTCAGTTTTTTGAAACGCCTAAGGGCAGATTTAAGAAAAGTGGTGCTGCACCCACTGAAGCTCCACTTTCCTTGCACTCCTTAGTGCCCCACTACTGCCACCATGTGTGCGCCATATTTAAAATACAGTGCACCATGGTGCAGAGTAGGGGGCAATAGCTGGTGTGACCAGGCGTCCCCGATTGGCAGTACAGTCCCGGTTTTCCACCAGCTGTCACAGCAGATTTCTGCAAATCGGGCTCATGTCCCGTTTTTTAAAGGGTTCCAACTGAAAACAGTGAGAGGCACTTTTTAGGTGTTCTAAAGCTGTGCTAACTAGCAGCTGTTATAAGTAAGCTATTTAACTAGCAGGTTTGATGCAGGGTTAAAAAAATGCATGTTATTTTTTTTTTTAGTGCCCCTTTTGTCTTCCTATGTTAATGAGAGCTGTCATTCCGTGCCACTTCCTTAATGTAAAATTGTAGTCCTTCTTCTATTTCTGCAAAATGTCCTGGTTTTTGGTTCACAAGATTCGTCATACTAGCAATAGCATCAGAATTATTTTACGCTATTGATGTACTGTTCAGGGTTAGTGCCACAATTTTGGCACTAGCTCTGAACAGTACATAGGGGCCCATTATAAATAATGGTGTTCCCCTTTTAACACCTTCTCTGAGCAGGGGTTAAAAATACAGAAATAAATGATGCAAAGAAATCTTTTAGATCTCTCTGCGCCATTTTTTTCCACCCCCCCCATGGGGGAACGCCCCTCTTCCACATATTATGGCGGTCATTCTGACCGCGGCGGTCGCCGCCCGCCATGCGGTCACCGCCGAATGAGTTAGTAAATTGTTTGAGGAATGTTCAGAGACAATATGTGAAAGATTCTTCCAAAAATCTGGATCCGGATGTGTGGGGCCCTATATATTTAGGATAGTAAGAGAAATATTGTCAATTGCAAATGTAACAAGTACCCAGCGACCTTCTGTATCTTGATGCTGTGAAATTATGGGAGGTTTGAGAAATTTATGACAGAGAATAATTACCCCATTTTTGTTTGTGGTGGAAGGGGAGTAGAAAATGTTCCCCACCCATTGTTTTTTAAGCTTAATTGCCTCAGAGTCGCTGAGGTGAGTCTCTTGCAACAAAGCAATGTGGCATTTCAATCGAGCTAGGTGAGATAAGACACGCTGACGTTTAATGGGGTGTTTAAGTCCCTTAACATTCCAAGTAACAGTTCTAAGTTGCATAACAAGAAGTATTAATAAACAACTGCTGTAACAAGGAAAAAACTAGGCACATCAATTTTGCAAAAGCAAAGAAATGGGAAAGAAACAAGATAGTAAAGAAAAAGAAAAGGAGGAAGATGACCTCCAGAAGTTGTATATACATGGATGTGGCAATACAGGGACTAAAGTCCACGAAACCTAAAGAAGACAAGATAGAATGTGAATACCCCGAAAGGTAGAGGGACAGCAGAGAACCTGAAAAGACAGGCAAGAGTGGCTTCAGCACAAGAAAAGTTATATTAGATATTAAAACATATGAAGGCAAGTTTCATGGAAGAAAAAAAAAAACATACAAACAAAAAATGTACCATTCAGGAGACCAAATAACGTAATAACTATAACTACAGTAAAGGAGTGTGACATGAAAAACAATAAAATCAAAGCTTACCAGTGGAACATGTATGAGAACAATTTGGATGGTGAGAAAGGGATACGGTTGGGAAAGGAAAATGAGGATTGCACAAAGAACACTATCTAAAAAAAAAAAACAAATAAGAAAACAAGAAGATGCAGAGAAGGAAAACCATGGATATAAATACTAAACATAACCATTACTATTAAACTGTCCAGAAGAAAAAACAAAAAAAAAGAAAGGACATTAAAGACAAATTAAATTATATCTTCAAGTAATTGCAGATGCTCCTAGTTCCATTGCTTCTGTTTTGTGTTGGTTAGTAAAAGTTTGTAGTGCTGAAGGTTCCTCAAATGAGTAAGATTTGTCTTTGAATGCAATTTTGAAAAGGCATGGGTGAAGAAGACCATATTGAATATTCAAGGATTTGAGTTGTGGACATAAGTCCAAAAACTGTTTGCGACGTGCAGCTGTAGCAGGAGAGAAGTCTTGTGTGAAAAACGCTTTATGACCTGACCATAGCAAAGAGCCCATCTTTTTGGCTTCCAAGAGTATTTGCATCAAGTCAGTAAATTGGAGAAAGAGAATAATAATACTTCTAGGATGTGCAGGAGGGCAGTTGAAGTCTGTGGACCTAAACGATGTTCCTGTTGGATAGAGAGGGGAGAGGTAGAAGGCAAGCGAAGAATTGTAGGTATTGCTGTTTGAAGGAATGCAATCATGTTAGAGCCTTCCGAACCTTCTGGAATCCCAAAAAGGCGAAGATTATTTCTCCTATTTCTATTTTCTAAGTTTTCAGTAAGCCTTTTAAGTTGAGCTATGTCCTTGGAGATCTGAGGATTGACAGTGTTACAAACTTCAAGGTTACCGACTCTCTGTTTCAGAGTACAAATTCGTTGTTCGTGTTGGGACCATTGCTCCTCAATACGTTGAAAAGAGGCATTAGTGTCCATCATAAAGGGCTTTAATGCACGCAATTCCTCCATGACATAATCTAGAGTAACATGTGTATGTGATTTTGAGGGAGAATCAAGGTATTTTTTGGGACGCTTGCCGGTGGAGGTGTTAGATGGTTTTTTCGCAATTGCGCCAGCAGCATGAGATGAAGAGGCGCTATCCTTTAAAAAGACTGTAGCACTATCCATTGTTAAAGCTGATGGTAGAGAAGATTTGGTTATATGTGTGCGCACCACTCGAGAGGATTATTAGACTTGGAGGAAGATGATGACTGACTGCTCTGAGAATTATGTTGTCTCCCCATAAAAGCCAGCAGCAATTTGGTAATAGGAAGCCAGCAATGGGAGGTGTTGATGAAATTATATTACAATGAGAAGCTGCTGCGAGTCGTTTCCAACAGCAGAGCAAAATATAATAAAAAATATATAAATAGAAAATCCTAAATTATTCTCTCATAACAAGCATGACAGAATACCACAAGAGCAAAGCACTTTACTGCACATAGTCAAACAATTGGTGACTAGTTTTAAGGGAACCTTCTGAAAAGCAAAAATCCCCTCTGTCAAAGGAAAGCATTTACCATGTTATGAAGAGCAATTTGAAAGAGCTCCTTGATAACAAGAGCTGCCAGTAAATACTGAAAGTTGAAAACCTCAACTAAATGTGTTTGAAGAGAGAGGTCAAAAGTTCAGCTGGCTGTCAGAAGTTAATACATATTCCATTGCACAGAAAATTAGATTTGTAGAGTGACATCCAGGCAAGCAGTTAAAAGTCAAATAGAAACATCTCTATGAAAGTTTAGGTTTGTGCAGAGGCTTATGGAGTGAAACGCAAATGACAAATGACACAGATAAATAATTACCTCAGGCCCTCACATGAAGTCTCTGAAATTACTTCAAAACTTGATGTCTCTGTAAGATAAAGGCATATTTATGCAGAGGCAGAGCTCCAGTGCTAAAAAATGCTGAAGAAATTAATCATTTTGATTTGAAAACATCTCCTTCTTTCCAGGAAGTGCTGAAGCCTCACAGAGCTCTAAAGAGCAGCGGCCCTCTTGTGTGACCTCGAGCCACTCCCCCCGGTGAGCGTTATTTAGATGGGATGCGAGGAGCAGGAGAAGGCTCAGCAGCACACCTGTGATGCACCTGCCCTCATTGTAACCTACTGCAGCTTTTCTGCACCTTTCCTGGAGCCCTTCCTGCAGCCAAAAGAGCTGAAAGGTCTGAGTCAGCTGCTGCTTGTGGCCGCTCTCTGCTCCCGTCCTGGATTCTGACCTCCAGTCCTCGGCCCCACACCACTGCTAACATGTCAGCCACATCTTACTCAGTCCTGCTCACCAAGCCCCTTCCTCCCTGCTCCCCTGTTGCACCTCTTTAGTGTCTTAGAATTGTGCTACTTCAGCGATCCAGCTCAGTTATGTTATGCTATTATTTTTCTTTGTATTTTATTATTTTATTGTGATCTTTTGTGATTTGTAATTAATAGAGATATCAGCAAACACTTCTTCATTAAGTGGCAAACTCAGGTTATCTTTTCATGGACTGTGAAAACTTTACACAATGAAGTAAACACTCCTGTATTCTTACAATGCTTCTTGTAGTAAGTGCCACCCTTCATCATGTTTACAGTTCTCCTACTTGCTGTTATATTTAATTCTTGAGAGTAACAGTACCTTGTGGGCCGTAATTACTCATCAAGGGACGATCACAAATCATTTTTGACAGGTGCCGTTGCATGTCCCGAGCTAAGGCCTGTTTCAAACACCTTTTACCATTGTATTATGAAATAATATTTTCTGAAACCGTCAATGTGTCACAAGAATGTTTTCCTATTTGACATTTTGGTGAGGTAGTTATGTCTTCTGTTATTTTTGTCATATAATGGTACTATTATGCATTATTGCAGTGTGAAATTGTGTTGCATTATGTTTTGGTTTTTGTTCTGTTTTTTTTGCTTGGTGCTGTGTTTTAATTGTTTTGTTATGTTGCTTTATTTTTTTGTTATGTTCTTACTTTAGATAAAATTACAAATGCTGCTAAATTTCCAGCTAAAAGAAGCACGTCGTTAAAGTTCCTGTGGCAAAAAAAACATTTCCAATTGTTGAAATTTAAAAAAATGATGAAGATATCAGTCAGCCAAAATGATACTAGAGACTGTGTGGTAAATTTGCACTTGCAGTGCTCACTTCTGTGATTTGGCCCTGTTGGACAAGTCATTCTTTTCAGGGTCAGCCTCAAACCTTTTGCCTTCCCCACTGCTGGTTTTGAAATTTGTTTTTGTTGGTATTTGGACTCTGTGCAGTTTATTACTGCTAACCAGTAGTAAAGAGCTTGTGCTTTCTCCCTAAAACATGGGAAAATTGGCCTACACCTGATTGGCACAAATAATTTACTAATAAGCCCTTATTATATGGTACTACATGTACCAGTGCTAGTAAATTAAATGCTACTAGTGGGCCTGCATCATGTATTGTGTGATACACTACAGTAGCTCTTCAAAACATGTCTTGAGTCATTCATTGCAGCATGTAGTGCAGTTGTAAACTGCCAAGTCGACCTGGCAAGATAAACCTTTTACCAGGACTAAACTTTTCTTTTTAATATAAAAAAGGTGCCTCCAACGGTAGGCTCTAAACAGCCTACAGGGTACGGTGAAATGCATTCTAAAAATGGTACATGTGTTTTTACATTTTACAATGTCCTAGAAGTGAACAACTGTTAAATTCATTTTTCCCTATTGTAAGGCCTATCTCTCCCAGTAGATGCCATATGGTAACCTCATAATATTGATTACGTGTTAACCTTTGATTGGGAACATTTAGAAATGTCATGTCTTGACTCAAATGAATTGTAATTAAAATTCATTTTCAATGATGAAGACAGACTTTAGATTAGCGTTTTGAAAATGCACAATTTTTAAAAGTTGGCATTTTCCTGCCCAAAAGCTTCTCAGGCCTTCTAGGAGTTTCCCACTGCCTGAGCCAGTTAATGGTTCCCCCATTAATAATACCTATTGGGCCCAGACAGTGGAAAACAGGAGTCTAAGGGCCTGATTTAGATATTGGTGGACAAGTTACTCTGTCACAATGGTGATGGATAGCCTGTCTGCTGAAATCTAAATCTTATAGGATATAATGGGATTGAGATTTTGGCGGATGGGATATTCATCACCGTTGTGACAGAGTAACTTGTCAGCCAATATCTAAATCAGGCCTTAAGTGTGGGCAGGATGGGCCATCCTGCCAGGATGGTTAGGAGTGGAACTGTTCGCTAGTCCACTTACATATCAAAGGACTTACCTCCAGCACAGACAAAATAACCTGACACTAGTCTTTTGTAACCCCAGATTTCTTGGAACCTTGGAAGGGGAAGAGAAGAACTTTCTAAAACCAGTGCACCCCTGGATCTGTGGCTATTACAGAGGAAGCACTATTTTGTTACCCAGAGATCCACCCTGCTGTTTGAGGCTTGCCTTGCTCCCCAGATGAATACCCGGCTGCTTTATGCCTCCCTGTTTTCAGAGGACTGCTCTGATTCTTGAGGCCTGCCTTGTTTTCCAGAGGACTGCACTGCTCCTTGAGGCTCACCTTATTCCCCAGAGGGCTACTCTGCTGCTTGTGGACAGCCCTGCTACCTGTAGAGGAAGACTGGACCTGCTGTCTTCATCCCAGGCTACCTGAGTGACTCCAAGGGTTAGTTGGCTAGCCTGCTGTTCTGAGTTACAGGGACACAAAAAGTCCAGAGGCCTCCCTGCAACTGCCCAGCTGAACAGCTGCAACTAAACCTGCAAACAGCCCTGCTTGAGCCCTACTGGCCTCCACTACAGAGAGTCCCTACTCCTCAAGAGGTGCATCACCAGGTCATGGACCCTTGGCTGGCATCAGAGCCCACTCCTCTACAGGAAAAGGAGAAATCCTGAAGTCCTGGACTCTTCGAGCTGGACTTTGAGAAGGTAACTTATTCAGTAAAGCTAACCTGATCCCTGTATCTTGCCGGTGATCCATTTCAGCCAGACTGAACGTGTGACTTTCACCCAATCTAGCACAACTAGATGACCAAGTGGCATGTTGTGCTTTTATGTGCCATACCTACCTAAAAGCTTAAAATTGCAAATTGCTGCTTCTAGTGATTGGATTTTGTCTTCGGTCTGATTTTATTTATTAATTATTTATTCAAATTTACTCTATTTTTCTAAATTGGTTTGGGATTTTTCTTGTGTTGTTCTTTCACTTTATTACTGTGTGTGTGCTGCATGTATCCTTTACACTTTCCCTCTAAGCTAAGCCTGACTGCTTTTGTGCCAAGATACCAGAGGGTTAAACAATTGTTATTTTTGTGGCTTTTGTGAGTTACCCTGACAAAGATTGTGGGTGTTGCTTAACCAGTAACTCATTTTCTTACAGGTCCATAGTCTAACGTGTTTCAACCAAAATGTGCTGTTATTGTAAGTTTCTTAGTGAATTCCGTGACTATGGAGGGAGGAAAGGTAGATTACCTGTTACTGCTGAAAGCACTCTCACAACTCTCGCAGATAACTTATTTCACACTAGCAGTCACAAAGCACTAAAGACAGCACTCCTACATTTACACGCTCGCAATCACTTAGTAGTGGGCTCAATCTTGCACTCCTCTCCAACTAGAAATTACACACTATAAATTGTACTTTCAAACCATCCATGGAGTAGTAGCCACATACTGCCTACCTCAGATAAAAGCCCTTCATAGAGTAGCAATCATTCAGGCATAACCACAGATAGCATTGTCATACCTCTCCCAGACTAGAGGGTGGATTTAAGAGCCTCTTGTGCCAAAATATTGCCATAATAGCGTCATTTCTTTTATGCTAATGTGGTGATATTATGCCACAAATGCTGCACCAGATTTACAAAGTGGTGCAATCCATGCATTGCAGCACTTTGTAACCCCTTGCTCCACATTATACCTGCACCAGACATAGGGGGTCATTCCGACCCTGGCGGTCCATGACCGCCAGGGCCGAGGACCGCGGAAGCACCGCCAACAGGCTGGCGGTGCTTCCAGGGCTATTCTGACCGCGGCGGTAAAGCCGCAGCCAGAAAAGGGGAACTGGCGTTTTCCCGCCGGTTTTCCCCTGGCCCAGGGAATCCTCCATGGTGGGCGCTGCTTGCAGCGCCGCCATGGGGATTCCGACCCCCTTCCCGCCACCCTGTTTCTGGCGGTTTTCACCGCCAGAACCAGGATGGTGGGAACGGATGTTGTGGGGCCCCTGGGGGCCCCTGCACTGCCCATGCCACTGGCATGGGCAGTGCAGGGGCCCCCTAACAGGGCCCCACAAAGATTTTCAATGTCTGCTTAGCAGACAGTGAAAATCGCGACGGGTGCCACTGCACCCGTCGCACCCCTGCAACTCCGCTGGTTCCATTAGGAGCCGGCTTCCTCGTTGCAGGGGCTTTCCCGCTGGGCCGGCGGGCGGCCTTTTGGCGGTCGCCCGCCGGCCCAGCGGGAAAGTTGGAATGGCCGCCGCGGTCTTTTGACTTGACTGCAACCAAATTCTCGATCCATTTTTGGACAGACGTTCCACGTCACGTTTCATTCCACATGCCTCCCACAAAGCTTTTAAAAACTTTATTTTACAGCATTCTCTCTCTGATTCCTGGAGAATATGCAATCCCGACCTCTTGGAATACTCTTTTTATTCTCCTACCCACCATTCCCATTCTAGGCTTGATTATATCTTTCTGAGTAAAGGTTTATTGCAACATATGGTCAACTCTGAAATCGGTGCTATTTTGATCTCAGATCACGCACCTGTGATTACTGACCTTGATCTTTTTCTTAATGGTTCTAAAACATCTTCATGGAGGTTTAAAAACTCTCTACTTTCAGATGCTACTTTTATCGCTTCCTATAGTAACTTTATAGAAGAATACTTTCACATCAACGATAGTGATCAACTATCATTTCATTTTGTGTGGGATGCATTCAAAACAGCCTCTCGGGGTTTCATCATAAGTTACGCTCACTCAAAAAAACAGTCTGCTCAATAAAAATCAAATTCCTTCCTTGAAAATATAAAGTCCCTAGAACATGAATACTATACTCACAAAACTAGTAAATCACATCTTGAAGCACTAGTCTCAGCTAAAATGGAGTTTAACCAATATACCATTGAACAAGCATGCAGCAGCCTCCTGAAAATAAATGCCAGATATTATGGTGGTAACAATAAAGCTGGTTCTCTTCTAGCTTGATATTTGAAACAAAGAAAAGAAAAAACAACTATTAAATCTATCACAGATTACAATGGTGTTAGGCACTTTAGAGAAAAAGATATAGCATTGTGTTTCGCTTCTTACTATAAGGACCTGTACACTCCAGAACACATACCAACAGTTGGATCTCTCAACCAATATTTCTCTAATCTCAAACCAGGAGACCCATTGCAGATTGACCTCTCATCTTTAGACCAACCCCTACATTTTACCGAACTATATACAGCTTTACAATCTCTACCCAAGGGTAAGGCTCCGGGCCCAGATGGTTTCACAGCAGAATTCTTTCTTCAGTTTGCTAAGTCTCTCTTCCCCAAACTCTTTCAATTACTTAATCACTTTATAATGTCAGGTTCTGCATCTGGCTCATTTACGGAGGCCATGATTTGTCTTATTCCCAAAAAAGATCAGGATGCGACTGACTGTAAAAATTATAGACCCATATCTTTAATTAATACTGATTGTAAACTCTATGCCAAAGTTTTGGCTCTCCGTTTACTCCCATATATACCTGACCTCATTGATTCTCATCAATCTGGTTTTATCCCTAATAGAAATGTAGCAGACAATTCCCGTACTTTTTAAAATATTATTAACAAGGCATCTAAACTTATGATTCCTCTGGCAGCTTTATCATTGGATGCGGAAAAGGCCTTCGATAGGGTCTACTGGGGTTTCTCGTCGAAGGCATTGGAATGGCATGGACTAGGTACTAAATTCCGACATTTTATATCCAGTCCTTATTCCTCACCATGTTCCTTGGTTATAACAAATGGTATCCAATCTCCTTAATTCCCTCTTAAAAGGGGTACCCGTCAGGGATGCCACATTATCTCCTTTACTATTTATTTTGGCTCTTGAACCTTTTCTATACCAATTAAAAACGTCTGAACAATTTACGGGGTTTCAAATTAATAATGCACACATCAAATTTATGGGATGTGCTGATGATATTCTTTTGTTCATGTCTCACCCTGACACTTCTCTTCCTGCATGAGCTCAACTTATATTCTGATATATCTGGCTATAAACTTAATATAGACAAAACAGTGGTCTTACCACTTAATGCTCATTGCACTGGCTCTGTATTCTTTGATGCAGGATTATCTTGGAATTCTTCTAAGATTAAATGCCTGGGGGTAAGATTAAATGCCTGCACTACTCTCAAGGATACATTAAAGACTAATTTAGAAATCTTATCTGCAAAGCTTGTAGATCTCACACAGAAATGGTCTCTGTTATATCTCACGTGGTGGGGCCGCTTGGACACCATTAAGATGATGCTTTTCCCTATCATTAACTTCTTCCTTATGATGCTATCTATTAGGATACCTAAACTACTTTTCAGTTCAATTGATACAATTCTATCCAAGTTCCTGTGGAACGGTAAACAATCCTGAATCTCTGTCTCAAAATTAAAACTTCCTAAAGTACAAGTTGGAGTTAACTTTCCTGTCTTTTTTATGTATCACAAATCTTTTGGCAGTAAGCAAATACATCCCTATTTATCTACACTCAATGGTGCCCCTCAAAAGCTATGGTTCTCTTTTGGAGAAACATTTATTTCTCCCTTTTCCCATATACACATTATATTTATGTCTAACCCCCAAAATTCTGGTTGCTCAGCACTATCTCCCATTCAGTCAACTTAATGAAACCTTTTTTTATTTTGCATCCTACCCCCATTAATCAATTCTTTAACAGTCATATTTGGCACAATAGTTTCCTTAGAAAACAAGGTAAAACCTTGTGTTGGAAGGCTTGGATGACTAAAGGTATTCTTCTCATTTCCCGATTATATCATAAAGACTCTCTCATCCTTTTTACTACTCTCGCAGCAATTTATAATCTCCCTATTCGCATGAAATCCCAATATATAATTCTTTCTACTCTAGTCCGAGAGGCCTCAATATACATGTACATCATAATCATTCTTCTCTTGCATCATCTCCACACCCGATCGTAACTTCTAATTATCCTAGGGCAGCTGGAATTTATAAACTTTTAAGAACGTCTGTTTCACCTAGATTCAAATCACCTATTGAGACATTGTGGGAAACAGATCTTGGTGTTGTTTGGCCAACTTTTTTATGGGATAGAATATGGTATAAGATACATTCCACTGCATGCACTGCAAGCCTCACACAGACCCTATATATTTTTTTATAATAGACTTTTCTACACTCCTGTACGCCTTTACAAACTCAAACTTGCACAAAATGACAATTGTTGGCGCTGCCACACTCAGCAGGGTACTGACTTTCACATGTTTTTTTCTTGTCCATCCCTATCTACTTTTTGGTCCTCAATATGGTCTCGCATTTCAGCAATAGCTCAGATCTCCTTACAAATGTCATATGAATTACTGTTTTTGGGTGGCATACACGATATCTGGAGTTCATTTAGGCCTCTTGGAAAATTGGTGGACCTTTTGCTTTCTATTGCAATCTCTATTATTACTTCTAACTGGAAATCTTCGGAGAACATTACTCTCAGACAGTGGTGGAATTTTGTATGTTATCATCATAGACTTGACAGCTACAAGCTTGATTCAACAGGAACTTTCTTCAAACGTCATCAGCTATGGTTGCCATTAAGTAACTATCTCGCATGCTCTGCCAAGGAAATTGATTTTTCACCTCCTTTTTAAAAAATGTCAATATATTTCCTGTTTTTCTTCTTATATATATTTATTTTATCTTACATTCACTGTAATTAATGTCTATTACCTATCTCTCCACATGGCTATCACTTGATTCCCTTTTCTATCTCGATAGCTCTTCTCCCTCTCCCTCTCTCTTTCTTCTTTCTTTCTTTAAACTTGGAGTCTTTGATACTATATTGCAGTATATGCCTAATCCATTTACATGTTTAATATGCATTTATGAGTACAATATTCTTTCTGCATATATATTCACAACTGCATATCTCTGCCCTGGCAATGTTAAGTTAATGTTCTTGTATTTGACTCAATAAAAACATCTTAAAACAATGCTCACCGCCCCCCTAAGTTCACCAAAGCACCCTACAGCTTTACATTCCCACAGCCCGCCTCAGCGCAGGTGTCCACTTTATATGTTGCTGCTCCACTGTTCTCCATACTCCACAACACCAAGCCCACTGCAGTCTGCAGCAGCGCAAGTGCCTTCTTTGTTGCTGCTTCTCTGTTCGCTACTCCACAATTATGACAACAATTAATAATAAATAGCGGCCAATAAAGACAATAAAGTAGACAAACACAAGTGTTGTTACGACTCTGTCGTCCCATTTCTAGGGGGCGCTGTAAGGGGACTGTCGGAAGCCTGGGAATCACCTTAAACACTTATCTAGAGTCCCTTGCTGACTCCTGTTTATTTCACTTTTCACCATGGTATACTTGTGTAGTACTACATTTGCTTCCTGGGACTGCAAATCCCATAATGAACAGCCTGGTAGTCAGGAAAGCCCGGATTCTGTTTCCCATTGTTTTCTATGGGAGAAGTCCAGTTGCTCCATTTCACCGGATCCTCTCCTCCAGGACTTGCAAGTGTCTGAAACTACACACACCTGAGACCTCTCCTGTGTCGCCCAGCTTGGAACTGCTTATAAGCAGCCATTTCCTAAAGATCCCTGTCGTGCATTGGAGTTCGATTCCTTTGTGTTACAGACCCTTTGTCGGATGGTGTTCCAGTTTTGTTCCTGTTCTGTTCCAGCTTGATCCTGTTTCCTGTTTCTCTGCCCTGTTCCTGATTGTTCCAGCCAGAGTCTGCTCCCTATCTCTTAGCCTTGTACCTGTTTGTTTCTTCCAGAGCCTGCTCCCTGTTTCTCTGCCCTGCTCCTGCCTTGTTTTAGCCTGAACCTTCTCTCTGTTTCCCAGTCCTGTTTACTGCTCATTTCCTACTCCCTGTATTCCAGCCCTGTCCTTGCCTGTTCCAGCCAGAGCCTGCTCTCAGTTTCCCAGTCCTCTCTCTGTTTGTCCCAGCCAGAAGTTTGCGCCCTGTTTTCAAGTCCTAGTCCTGCCTTTGCTTCAGCCTGAGCCTGTTCCCAGTTCTTGACTCTGCTTCTAGTTTGTTCCCTTCTGTTTCTGTTTCTTCTTGGTTATTTGTGTCTGGTAAGTGTTCTATCAGTCTTCACCAGTGTAAACGTGTCCTCCTTTGTTCTGGGGTTGGCTCCTGGTTTCCAGGAGGCAAATCCAGCCCCCATCCTTGTCCAGTGTTATACGTTGTATTTCGTGCCTAACAGTGACAGTGTGCTATTGCTGTTTTCTCAGGAATCGCCACTGTGTATGTAAGTACTTTCCTTGTCTGTGCTCTAGGGTCCAGAGACAGAATCACTTCTGCTGCCTCCTTTCTATGGGGCTGGCAGGGTGACTATCTGTAAGAGCAAACTGCACAGAGGCATTGACATTCCCTGTCACTGTGGAAGGTTCTGAGCCTTACTCTGTGTACAACCCCAGCATGTTTGTCCATTAGTAATCTGTTTCCTGTTTGTTCACACAAGGGTTGCTCTGCTTTTACTTTCCTGTGCCTGTTCATTGCTGTCCTTTACGTGTATGCCTTTAGCTGCTCTTCTTCCCCAGTATACTACCTCTTTATGATATTCAGTGACCTCAAGGGGTGTCCCAACCAAAGTCCTGATCAGACCCGCCCGAAACCGTGACAAGTGTGAGTGATGAGTGGGGGACCCTATAACCGGATACATGCAGCAATCACTAACAATCATCTACAGGACAGAATACAAAAGGGGCCCATGCAGCCCAACTCAACTAATGCATACCCTAGGAGGGCCTCCAAGGGGACCCAAATCTTAAGAAGACTCAGGTGCATTCCAGGGAACCAGAGAGTTAGGCGAGCACCTGGAAATACAGCAAAGCAACGGATACAGGCTTAGGCCCTGCATCTGGTCGAGCCCAAGGTTATCAGAAGTGGCCCTACTAGGTTAGTATCGTGGGTTCGCTCCTACCCTGCTCTTGGAGCACCACCTACAAATTCCAGAAAACTCCAGCCTGCAAATGTGTCCCAAAACCATTCACTGACTCTCCACTGCTCAGTCCTGCTGAACACACAAGCTTCTTGGTCTCTAAGACTCCCCCAACAACCCCAGGAACAAGACCTCAAGGCGAAAGGCAGGAGGGCCATTTAAACATTGGTGCATGCTTGTGCCCCCTCCCTTACCATCCACCAAATGGGAGATGTGACAGCGCACAGTGACCAGAAAAGCAGCCTGCTCTCTCATCAACCTTGGTTGTGCTCATCTGGGGCCCCCCCAATCTCAAGGACACCGCAACTGTAACCTGCAATATGTAACCTAATCACCCAAGTATCCAAATTGGTGCTTGTGATTATCAACTACCCTCACAGTGTGCCACTGTGAGGCTTCTGCATGCTCATGCCACCCTTCAGGTCATTTTTTGGAATTCTGCATCCAGATAGGGGCGTGGTGGCACAGTCCTAGAGCCTTCAAACTCTAAAATCTAAATACAAGGAAGAGCCATCAATAAAAATGCTCCCGAGAGGTGATAGCAACAGGTGGTAATCTTGCAGAAACCTGAGAGAATGAGAAAACAAAATGCTGCATTAACGCAGTTGAAAGTGCACCAGCCATTTTAAAATGGCCAAAAGGTGAAAGGATAAGCTGCTCTACCCCTGTGAACGGGGTCAGGGAAAACCCTGAGTACCGCCCAACTCTGAATTATGTAACCAACTGACTCTAACAGTAGGCACTCCACACTCTGGTTGGGGGTGGCAGCACACCAGCAAAACAGAAGAATAATATTAGAGGCTATCTGGCACTGCCCACCAAGGAGGGCCAACTCGCTGTACCCCAGGAACTCCCAAGTTTGGACCAATCCTCCAACGTTGAACAAATGCAGAACCTTACGTTGCACATCATAGCACTGCAGTGCCTAAAAGGATTCCACTTAGCCTGAAGATAATAATTGCAGGGAAAGAGACAATAAACACAACAAACACCATGAGGAGCATATGGATGACACTGATCTGATCATCACTACGACAAGGTGCGGGTGAAATCTGAATCGTTGCCTTTGTCAATGCCACCCTCAGCTCAGGCTGCAGAGCTTTCAATAAAAAGTAACACAAAAGACACCCCAGTTGTGATGGAAATTCAAGAGACACGTCACCCAAACAGCACTATCACCCTCATGTCCAACTTAGCTTGCAGATATCTAAACAAAAGCCAAAATAAAAGGCACACTGACTGTGCCAGTGGCCCAAGAATGTCTTGACACTCAACCACAGCGAAACTGAGCTATGTTCACAGGTAAACCACATGCTAGTGACTCAAAGGAGATTTTGGCCAAAGGGTGGAACAGGCCAGTCTAGAGACAGGCATAGACACCTACAAGTGACCGCCACTCCCAGCAGACATCATAGTGGAATACATTGACATCAACTCTATCTAAAACAGGGAACAAAGTGAGAGACGCTCGCTGGCCAGTCGGTTCTTAAGCTTTTCCAGTTCCTGCTTCATTCATCAACAAAATGAATCTTCAAAAGTTTTATGTTATGGGTGAGGAAGAATGCCTTCCCTTATCTCTATCTTCTGACACATTAGTAAACATCAACAAGGCTTTGAACTCAATGGCTAATGCAGTACTTCTCCACGCTCATAAACGTGATGTCCAAATAAATATACTACAGTATGTGGTATCATTAACCACAAGAATCCATTGCACGCTGGAACCTCTAAACAACTTTATAACTAGAGAGCAAGAATTAGCACAGCTGACCCAAAGGCAGAACTGATGCCACTGTAACCCAATCATAAAGAAACTAGAATCGTTACCTGAAATCGTGAGTTCCTTGATTGAGGACTTGAAAAAGGAAACAAGAGGCCCAACGGCCAGGAATTAATTCTCTCCACAAAAAAGCTCCAGTGCTCCAGATAGGGAAAGTAGGTTGGCCACACCACCACCAATCTGGGAGGCCGAAAGGCAGGAAGCTACAGGTCTAATCAATAGCCAAGCAACTCCTGACCAAACAAAACAATGTCAAAACTGGCAGCCTGGTTCAGAGGGAGCATCAACAGGATTACACTGGTTCAGAGGGAGAATCAACAGGATTACACACAAGGACAGGAGCACTCTATCACAGAACCTAAAGTCCCAAGTGTTGGCACTAGTGCTCAGGCTATTGGGGGGTGCACCTCTATAAAGGAAAACCAAGACAAAAATGAAAAGATTGAACAAAAGCAGCACAACTAAAAATGTGAATCTCTTGCACTGTGTTCAGACTGACAGTAAGGACCCAATAGGAAAAAAACTATAGTCCCACGATAAACTTAAATAGCACCACCAGCTGCACCCACAAAGATAAAAACAATGAGGGGCCAACAGAAGCCCCCAACCTGAAACATAAAGGAGTGCCAGGAATACATGAACAAACAGGAAGCCCATACCCAATCACACATTTCACTTCAAAAACTACACTATTAAGTTGCAACACTGCAAACGTGTCAGAAAAGCCCTCACTGTGGATGCAAGCAGCAATTACCCACGCTGATACGAGTGGTGCAAAAGCTAATGCCCCACACCACATGGAGCATAGGAGGCTAGGGGAATGCCCTGGCACCACACCACTGCCCTAAAGCAACCCAATGGCACCAGTCCACAAGACGGCATTCCCTGAGCTATTAATGCAGAGCATCGGTAGGTTTAGCCTCTCGGATCGGAATCCCACCAGAAGGCCACCCCTTAAATCAGCTGAACAGCAGGATGCAGCACAGTGCAATGGTCCGTAACAGTCGACCTCCGTGACTTCAAGATTATATTATTCTCTGAGTACACTTCACAGGGGAAGTGGGACATTCTTAACAGAGGGAACATTGTGAAGTTTTGTGCCCACGTTCAAGAACTGGAAAAAAATTACCTCTTCCAATATCGATGGGGTGGCCTTCCTCCCCCCAGATATCGGGGAGATAAATGAGCACACTGAAACTACTTTCGCTAACCCTGCGCTAGTAAGCACCATAAGGAGGACCAAAAATCGCCTAGAAAACTAGGGAATTCAAGTTAGGTAAGTGGCCCCACTGAAATACCCTGCCTTTCTATCAGTGAAGCATGATGACCCAAATGATTCCGTGTGCCAAGGGCCACCAAAGAGGGAAACAAACCTCTGCCAAGTACATAGGGGAATCTACTAATATAAACAAACAGAGAAGGCGGTGCCCGCTATTGGACTAGGCAAGCACAGAAATCCCCAGATTGAGCGTGGCTCCCCAACATCCTCAGCTCCTGATCCTAGCAACCGGCCATCGGCAAACCTTAGTGGCAGCCGAGCAATAAGCCATTACTTGCAAATCAGATCATGGAACATACAAGGCCTAACTAACTCTGAAGTCAACACAGCAGCTGTCAGTGAAATAAAGAAATGCAATATTATTGCATTGAAGGAAACCTGGGCTCTCCACTCGTCTCCCTGGCCTGATTTTATAGCTTATGAATCATCAGCAGTAGCCTCAAGGACAGGGGGCCACGACTCTGGAGGGGTGTCAATCTATGTAAAAAAAATGACTTGCCAACAACCGCCAGGCCTCTCTGCCAAAGGACCAGTGACTATGTTTTTATCGATCTCTCACTCGCAAAGATCAGCGATGTAAGAACTGGGCTCACTATTATTTCAGGGTGTATCTGTCTCCATCCAGTAAAACAAGAAAAGGAACAACATAGCCAATTTTTTCCCCATTCTGAAAGATCGATCAGCCTTACATCCAGACGATATGTGTGTCATGATGGGAGATTTTAACTCGAATAGCGCCAAATACACCGTTTATGCCCCTGGAAGATCAGATATAGGACATACCACGGATTAATAGGTAATTTCAAAGAACTGACAAACAGGGAATCATATTGACCTCTTTTTAAACCAGCTATACCTGCATTTATTGAATGGGAGATTTAGCACGGACTAGCCTGCAGCTTTCATACACATAACCTATTTCAAAATGGCAACTCTGGACTACATCTAAGTGTTATAGGATCATTTTCGATACATAACTAAGTTCACCATGACCCCTTATTTCGACAGAGACCACGCAATTCTCACCTGTGAAGCCCGAGCCTCACCGCCCACCCACCTCAAAACAAGTTCAGTTGTCACCCAGGAACAGCTTGAGCCCATAAAAAAAATAAAGTGGTCCACTGAGAATCAAGACAAGCAAGGTGAAATTATGGATAACGTTTTGGACTTGACACTGAGAGTACGCAATGAAACTAACAACGTAAATGTCTGGGGATCACTGGCCACCACTTAAGAAAAAAATTAGGCTGCTAGGGTGAAACAGGAAATTGTAAGTTGTCCGTAAACAACAGTTTGGCTACCAACATGAAACATCAAAAACCAATCCAAAAACACAGCCTAAATAAAGCCTTACGGAAGCTTAGCAAGGACAAGGGGGCTAACAAGTGGCTGCAGACCTGGTTCGCTAGTGTTCATCTAGAATATAGGAAAGCCCTGGACACCCAAAAGAAGGAAGACAAGGCTCGAAAGTGGGTGGTATCACATGACGTAGTAAAATGGAGAGATCAAACTAAATTCTGGCTATGTGTCAACAAATTATTCAAACCAATTCACCAGGTGACCATCACAAACATTGCCCCAGGGAAAGGGAAACCCATATTAAAGCCCTTTTGTGTACTCCATGGTGACCCATAGCATGTACAAGCTGCCAGAGAAGAGCCCGAATAGCGTACGAGCCAGCAAGTCAATGCGAGCAGGTGGTGTGTCTGGTCCAAATGGCGTTCAGGCTGCAATATGAAGTGGGCCCCGTCTCGATGGGTCACAGTGATGGTGCCTCTGTTGCAGGAATACCGATTGGGGGAAGTATTACTGAGACATGGAGGGGTTCACTTCTGGTCCCAATCCACAAAAAAGGCTTGTGATCTTCCTGGGGAATTACTGATTGATCTCACGTCTGGACATCGAAGGAAAGTGTTATGCCAGAATGTTAAACTAGGAGCTCCAAGTCTGGGCAGAAGAGAGCAAGATGATCCCCCGTCTCAAACTGTTTTTCAAAAGGACTGCCATATTGACGATAATCTCATCTGCACCTCCCATCTGATTGAAGTCACAATAGTAACCAAGGGAAGGGCCCTCTAGGGCGGGTTTATAGACTTCCAAACTGAATTTGATAGTATGCTATGGCCAAAACTCTGGGTGAAACTTAACTCCTGGGGCATCCCTCAAAATCTGCTAAAAGCGATTATCACTCTTTACTCTGAAACCTGGGTAAAGATAAGAGTGAGCACTGAATTGGCTACCACAGACAAAATCCATACAATGAAAGGCCTGAAGCAAGACTGTGTACTCGCACCACTCCTATTTAATCTGTATCTGGCTGACCTCCCAGACCACTTGGCGACGGTGACGTCTTTTCCACCTAAAATGGCTGACCTCGAAATTCAATTGCTTCAGTACGCGGATGACACATTCCTTTTAGACCAAACACCCATTGGCCACCAGAGACTCTTCATGGTGTAAACCATCTACTGCATGGCTAACTGCATGAACGTGAACAAAATGAAAACAAAGGTGATGATTGTTAGACTTGGCATCCTTGGTGTTATCTCCCCTAACTTTTTGCCTCTGTTTCCCAGGTTGTTGATATGTGTGGAACTCGGTTTTGCTGTTTTTGATACTCTGAGCACTTCACCACTGCTATCCAGTGCTAAAGTGCAAATGCTCCTATGTAAAATGTATGTGTAATTGGTTTTCCCTGATTGGCATATGTGGTTTACTAGTAAGTCCCTAGTACAGTGCACTAGAGGTGCCTAGGACCTGTAAATCAAATGCTGCTAGTGGGCCTGCAGCACTGGTTGTGCCACCCACATGAGTAGCCCTGAAGCATGGCTCAGACCTGCCACTGCAGTGTCTGTGTGTGCAGTTTTAAACTGCTAATTCGCCTTGGCAAGTGTACCCACTTTCAAGGCCTAAACTTTCCCTTTTTATACATGAAAGGCACCAAGGGGTTTTGGGTCCACTACTTATACTCCTTTCTGCCTTTGAAGTAGGCAAACTTCAAAGGAAAGTCTCTCTTGTTTGTAAGATCCTGGCTTGCCCAGGCCAGACCCCAGACACACACAAAGGGGCTGGAGACTGCAGTGTGTGAGGGCAGGCACAGCCCTTTCAGGTGTGAGTGACCACTCCTCCTCTCCCTCCCAGCACAGATGGCTCATCAGGATATTCAGGCTACACCCCAGCTCCCTTTGTGTCACTGTCTAGAGAGAGGTGCAAACAGGCCAACTGTGGCATTTTCAAACACACAATCTCAAAATCAACTTTACTAAAAGATGTATTTTTAAATTGTGAGCTCAGAGACCTCAATTTCCACATGTCCATCCGCTCCCAAAGGGAATCTACACTTTAATCAGTGTTAAAGGTAGCCCCCATGTTAACCTATGAGAGGGGCAGGCCTTGCAACAGTGAAAACGGATTTAGCAATATTTCACTGTCAGGATATGTAAAACACATTACTATGGTGGTCATTCTGACCCTGGCGGTCTTTGACCGCCAGGGCGGAGGACCGCGGGAGCACCGCCGACAGGCCGGCGGTGCTCCAATGGGGATTCCGACCGCGGCGGTAAAGCCGCGGTCGGACCGGCACCACTGGCGGGGTCCCGCAAGTGTACCGCGGCCCCATTGAATCCTCCGCGGCGGCGCAGCTTGCTGCACCGCCGTGGGGATTCCGACCCCCCCTACCGCCATCCAGATCCCGGCGGTCGGACCGCCGAGATCCGGATGGCGGTAGGGGGGGGTCGCGGGGCCCCTGGGGGCCCCTGCAGTGCCCATGCCACTGGCATGGGCATTGCAGGGGCCCCCGTAAGAGGGCCCCTACATGTATTTCACTGTCTGCTGCGCAGACTGTGAAATACGCGACGGGTGCAACTGCACCCGTCGCACAGCTTCCACTCCGCCGGCTCGATTCCGAGCCGGCTTCATCGTGGAAGCCTCTTTCCCGCTGGGCTGGCTGGCGGTCTGAAGGCGACCGCCCGCCAGCCCAGCGGGAAAGTCAGAATTACCGCCGCGGTCTTTCGACCGCGGAACGGTAACCTGACGGCGGGACTTTGGCGGGCGGCCTCCGCCGCCCGCCAAGGTCAGAATGAGGGCCTATATGTCCTACCTTAACCATACACTGCACCCTGCCCTTGGGGCTACCTGGGGACTACCTTAGGGGTGTGTGGTATTGTATTCTGACTGTTGTATTAAGTTACTTGTTGCTAAGCACTGTGTATGTACTTTGTTGTTATTGAAAACTCTCATTCTAGTGAGCAAGACAGTTCTAGGAATATGGAATATGGAATAGTAGGGATCTAACAAGGTTCCTTAGGTGGCAGTTGGAGGTGAAGGTCTTGCTGACAGGATGAGGCTTCTGTACACTGGACTTATACTCAATAAACTGGATTAAACCCTGAAGAAACCGTATGCTTGGTTTCCTCATTTTGGCGACGAGAGTTGCGAGGACCCCACGGACCTAAAGCCTCAACTGGAAGCTGCCTCTCTGCCTGTTTTCCTTTCCACCCACGAGCCGTTCCTGATCCAGCTTGACACTGGAGGTGGATGTAGACAAGCTCATCTCTGGACCGGCAAGTGAGTTTCGGGCCGGGATCGTGGGTTAAAGAACTAAAAAAAAAAAAAAGAAGACTTTCTCTTTCTGCCCTCGCCCGATGCCTCACGACTCCTGATACAAAGCGCGAGGCATAGACGCTACGGAGCGCTGCGCGTGCACAGCGTCCCTACGCATCTCCAAGACAACCAGGGGACGCTCAGCAACTCTACGTCCCTACGCGTCTCCAAGACAACCAGGGGACGCTCAGCAACTCTGTCCCACATGCGTAAAGCCCTGCGCACACAACGCTCTGAAGAGACACTTGTAATCGTGTCTCTGTGTCCCTCTAATGCAACAAGGGTACAGCGTCTTCATACGCCACTAGAGGATGAGGAAAAACTTAGATTCGTTGCACAGGAACTTCACCTTTGTTTAAACAACGGGTGCAACAAAAACAAAAACATGAAATTGGTTCTTTATAAAATTCTGTTTCTGTGAAGGGACTTTAGAATTTTCTATCAATTAGAGTGAATATTCATAAACTTTATTGTTTTGTTTTCTATGGTAATGTACACACTTTCTTACTAATTGAATACTGGTATATGATTACCCTGTGTCTTTGTTAGAGTATATTTAACTACTACTTAAGAGTCAACACCAGCACACGTGGTCAAAGTCAACATGCAAAACGTACCAGCGGCACCCTTCTTCTTAGTATCTCCTGGGGAGCCCCCTATCAATTGGCAGAAGTGAAAAAAGGTGTTTATGAACTACGCAAAAGTCTGTGGCACGTCTCTTAGTGAGAAGAGGAAGACTTCCTTGTTAATGCACTGTCTAGGCACAGAGGGACAAGAAATATTTGAAAACCTGCCTGAGTTATCAGACAGTGACTCCGCTGGCCTCAACAAATATGAGAATTGTATCAAAAAACTCGATTTACATTATTTACCCAAAGTCTGCACAGTTTTAGAACGTTATCAATTTGGAAAGAGATGACAACGACAAGATGAAACAATTGAACAATACATTACAGCACTACGTGGTCTGGCCACTAACTGTTCTTTTGGTCCTTCTTATGAAGAGCGTCTAAGAGACCAATTCATGTTGGAAAAGGCCAGAGAAAACATGTGGCAAGAAGATAATCTATCCTTAGATGAAGTGGTCACTATGGCTAAAGCCTGTGAACACTCTAAGAACTGTGTCCAGATTTTGAAGAATCAGAATGTAACTACATTTAATTATGATGTGGAAGAAGGGGGTTCTGTAAAACTGTACAAAATTGTAAGACAGAGTTCAAACGTGTTAGAGAGAAGAATGACGTTAAAGGGATAAAGTCATTTTCAGGAAAATGTTTTAGGTGTGGCAATGTAGGTCATATGGCCAATAACAAGGAATGTCCTGCTTGGAAAGTATTGTGCAAAAACTGTGGTAAGAGAGGACATTTAGCAAAATGTTGCAAGACAAAAATGTGTACTAGGTTAGTGAAGTAGATTATGAAGACACAAGTGATGAAGTAGATTTGGTAAATGAAGTTGATATCTTGCAGAATGGGAGTGGATCCTTGAATGGTCCCCTTGAAACAGTTTTAGTGAATGGTGAAAGAGTAAAAGTTTTGTTTGATTCTGGAGCTAAAATAACTCTAGTTCCTAAGAGCTTTTATGATCAACACTTAAAAAACAAACGAAGTTTACAGAAGCCTGATATCTCTCCCACAGGTTATGGTGGTGTGCCAATCAAACTACTTGGGTACTTTTGGGGTACTATTGAGTTCAAGGGACGTGTGATACCAGCAAAAGTGTATGTGTCATTGAAAGGAGATTCCTTAATAAGCTGGTTCCACCAACGTGATTTGCGGGTCTACCTTGACCCGAATGAGGTTCCATCAGTACTTCTTAAGGATTCTCCTACTGTGGGCCAAGTCTAAGAACAAGGGAAAACATGGATAGACAAATTCCCGGAGGTTTTTAAAAAAAAAATGGCTGTCTAAATAATTATCAACTTGTGATTAGTTTGAAACCTGGAGCTCAACCCAAAATAGCAAAGTTAAGGTCAGTTCCTTTCACTGTCAGACATAAAATGAAAGAAGAGATAGATAGGTTACTCTCTAGTGGTATAATTCAAGAAGTAGAGGCTTCTGAATGGGTGGCCCCGGTGGTCATGACAAAAAAGGCTAATGGAGAAGTAAGACTTTGTGTAGATCTCAGAGAATTAAACAAAGCTGTGGTAGTGGACCATCACCCTCCTCCCTACATTAATGAAATGCTGTGCTCTCTAAATGGCGCGAAGCACTTTTCTACTCTCAACCTTTCCTCTGCATACCATCAGATAGAATTACATCCTTCTTCTCAAGATCTCACAACTTTTATTACCCCTTTTGGTACCTTCAAGTTTCTCAGGATGCCTTTTGGCTTAATCTCAGTAGCATCTGTATTTCAAAGAGCACTTGAAAAAGTATTAAGAGGGGTGGAAGGTGTTAAGATCTATCAGGATGACATTTTAGTATATGGAGTTGACTTAACTAAACACAATAAGAGTTTGGAAACAGTTTTGCGCAGGTTGGAAAACTCAGGTCTAACTCTGAAATCTGAAAAATGCAAGTTTAACACCTCTACTATTGAATATTTGGGACATGAGATCTCGGGAAAACGAGGAACATGAGAAGTCTATTGAAGAAGGGTAGTGAATTCTCCTGGAACAATCAATGTTCAAATGAGTTTCATGATATTAAATGTTTCCTACACAGTGCAGTTGATTTAGGGAGCTATGACCCAAATGATGAATCAAATTGATGTGTGATGCCAGCTCGAACAGCATCGGTGCGGTGCTAACGCAGAGAGCTGATGGTGTCAATAGGATGATTTTATTTTTGTCTAGAAGTTTGAAAGGGCCAGAACACAATTATTCTGTGATTGAAAAGGAAGCACTGAGTGTATATTGGGCAATAAGAAAATTGAGAAAATGTTTGTGGGGCTGTAACTTTGAGGTCATCACAGATCACAAGCCTTTAAAGGAAGTATTCAAGAACAAAGGAATTGACTTAGTATCACACTGCATTCGCAAATGGGTAGTGGCCTTGCAAGAGTTTGACTATACAGTAGTTTATATACCAGGTGCACTCAATATACAAGCTGATTGTCTCTCTAGACTTTGTAAGCCCTATTCTTCTGAAGAAACAGACAGTGAGCATGACAGTGTTGATGATGGATGCTTTGCGAGTGATGATTTTGATCAGGATATTAGAGTGTGTTTGGTAACAAACGCTGTTATCCAAGAATCGTAATGGAGAGAAGAACTACGGAAAGATGTCACCTTACAAAAAGTAATGGAATATACTAGAAGCGGATGGGGTGTTAAGAAAAGTTATGAAGAAAGTTTGGTGTCTTTCTGGCAAGTAAAGGATGAATTAGCGATTGTGGATGATCTTTTAGTCAGAGGTAGTAAGTTGATTCCTCCCCTTTCTGTGTGGGGAAAATTAGTGGCACATGCTCACTCTAGTCATATGGGTATTTCCAAAACCAAAGAAAGACTAAGGTGCACTTATTGGTGGCCCGCCATGGACACTATGGTGGAGAGAGAAGTAAGGAAATGTCACTTGTGTGTCCAATCAGATAATGTCTTAAAATGCAGAACACAACCCATGGTGATAAGGGAGGACGCCTTAGGACCTGGATGGATATAGCATTAGATATTCTGGGACCAGTGACGCTGAGAGGGAAGGGTTTCCGTCTTCTGTTCTTACCGACAATGGTGTCCAATTTACATCAAAGGCTGCGGAATCCTTTTTGAAAGATAGAGGGATTAAGCATAAAAGGGCAGCTTTATATCATCCTGAATCCAATGGGGTGGTGGAACGCTTTGTCAAGGTACTTAAAGAAAGCATACAGCTGGCACAAAGACAAGGTAATGAGTGGGAGAGTGAAATAAAGAAGAAAGTGCAGGAATATCGTTTGACTCCACATTCGTCCACAGGGGTGACACCCTTCCGCCTGTTTAAGGGAAGGTTACCTTGCCATGAGGTAGCTCCTGGATGGGTACAAGAGAAACGTTTGAGTATTTATCCCCTCTGCGGTGACGTGAATGGATGGAGGAACAAAGAACGGGAACAAAAAATAAAAGGAAAAGATGGTATGATGCACACAAAAGTGTAAAAGAAGCCAGGATAAGTGTGGGGGATTGGATAAAGATAAAATCTCCTAGAGGAGGAAAAACACATACCAAATTTATAGGTCCATTTAAGGTTTTGAAACTCTTTAAAAATGCAATAAACACGAATGATCATAAGATATGGCACTTAAACAGAGTGGCAAAATGTGGTATCAGTAGATCAGAAGAGATTAGTGAGTCTGTCACTCCGAAGGCAAGTGTATCGGATGCAGTTGATGGTGGGTCTCATATTGATTTTGATTCAGCAAAGAAGGTGGGTTTCAGGCCTACAAGATCAACAAGGAGGCCAGAGAAACTATGAGACTACGTGTAATTTAGTCATGTTTATTTGCTCTCATGCCATCTATAGAACTATATATCTTCTGTTGTATTTTCAGCTTTTATGTCTGTAATGTAAGGGAGGTGATGTGGTATTGTATTCTGACTGTTGTATTAAGTTACTTGTTGCTAAGCACTGTGTATGTACTTTGTTGTTATTGGAAACTCTGATTCTAGTGAGCAAGACAGTTCTAAGAATATGGAATATGGAATAGTACGGATCTAACGAGGTTCCTTAGGTGACAGTTGGAGGTGAAGGTCTTGCTGACAGGATGAGGCTTCTGTACACTGGACTTATACTCAATAACATTTAAGAAAAGGGAAGGTTTAGCCCTGGGAAGTGGGTACACTTGCCAAGTCGAATTTACAGTTAAAACAGCACACACAGACACTTCAGTGGCAGATCTGAGACATGATTACAGAGCTACTTATGTGGGTGGCACAACCAGTGCTGCAGGCCCATTAGTAGCATTTGATTTACAGGCCCGGGCACCTCTAGTGCACTTTACTAGGGACTTACTAGTAAATCAAATATGCCAATCATGGATAAACCATTCAACAATACAATTTACACAGAGAGCATATGCACTTTAGCACTGGTTACAGTGGTAAAGTGCTCAGAGTTCAAAAGCCAACAGCAACAGGTCAGAAAAAATAGGAGGCAGGAGGCAAAAAGATTGGGGATGAACCTGCATGAGCAAAAAAGTCCAACAGTAGTGGACCCAAAACCCCTGAAAATTAGATCTCTTCTGGAATCAAAGAGAACCTCTGCCAAGGAGAAGAGCTGAGGAGAAGAGCTGCCACTGCCTGTGACTGTGCTTTGTTGAGCTATCCTGCAGTTGCTACTTCTGCCTGTGAAAGGGGACAAAGACTGGACTTTGTTGTGCATTCCTGCTTGAGAAGAATCTCCAAGGGCTTGAACTGAGCTTGCCTCTTGTTGTAGAAGTCTCAGGGCTATCAAAGACTTTCCCTGATAGCACCTGGACTCTCTGCTGAGACTCCTGCCAAGTGGTGTCCTATCCAGTTCCTGGGCCCTTGAAAGGTGAAGTTGGCAGACAAGAACTGAAAATCCATCAGGATATGCAGGCTACACCCTAGCTCCCTTTGTGTCACTGTCTAGAGAGAGGTGCGAACAGCCCAACTGTTAAACTGACCCAGACAGGGAATCCACAAACAGACTGAGTTACAGAATGGTTTAAGCAAGAAAATGCTCCCTTTCTAAAAGTGGCATTTTCAAACACACAATCTTAAAATCAACTTTACTAAAAGATGTATTTTGAAATTGTGAACTCAGAGACCCCAAACTCCACATGTCTGTCCGCTCCCAAAGGGAATCTACACTTTAATCATATTTAAAGGCAGCCACCATGTTAACCTATGAGAGGGATAGGCGTTGCAACAGTGAAAAACAAATTTGTCAGTATTTCACTGTTAGGCCATATAAAACACATTAGTATATGTCCTACCTTAACCATACACGGCACCCTGCCTATGGGGCTACCTAGGACCTACCTTTGGGGTGTCTTGCATGTAAGAAAAGGGAAGGTTTAGGCCTGGCAAGTGGGTACACTTTAGCAACACAAAAGGATGATGGACGGAGTGCTGAACACTCATCCCGAGTCACAGATCTGGGTTTAATCCATGGTTCTTTTGCTCACTATGCTACCCAATTTTGGACCCAGCCATATGCAAATCAGTCTTGACCCTGTTTCTCATGGGAACAGTCCAGCCCGAACTGCCAGGTCAGGTCCTCCCTGGACTGGAAATGAGCATCATGGGACTGGTTTCAGGGTATCACCCTTCATCATCCAGGCTAGCTTGAATCCAGTGGCACAGTGAGCAAGGGACCCACGTCCGGGCATACCCTTCCCACTTAGGGCAACTTTAGCAACACAAAAGAATGATGGATGGAGTGCTGAACAATGCAAACACTCACCCTCAGTCACCGATCTGGGTTCAATCCATCGTTCTTTTGCTCATCATGCCACCCCAGTTTGGTTCCAGCCATATACAAATCAGTCTTGACCCTGTTCCTCATGGGAACAGTCCAGCTCGAACTGTTAGGTCAGGTCCTCCCTGGACTGGAAACAAGCATCCTGGTACCAGTTTCAGGATATCACCCTTCATCAGCAAGACTAGCTTGGATCCAGTGGCACAGTAAGCAAGGGACCCACGTCTGGGCATACCCTTCCAACTTAGAGCAACTTTTGCAACACAACAGCATGATGGGCGGAGTGCTAAAAAATGCAAACACTCACAACAGTCACAGATCTGGGTTTAATCCATTGTTCTTTTGCTCACCATGGCGCCCCAGTTTGGACCCAGCCATATGCAAATCAGTCTTAACCCTGTTCCTCATGGGAACAGTCCAGCCCGAACTGCCAGGTCAGGTCCTCCCTGGACTGTAAACATGCATCCTGGTACCGGTTTCAGGATATCACCCTTCATCAGCCAGAGTAGCTTGAATCCAGTGGCACAGTGAGCAAGGGACCCACGTCTGGGCATACCTTTCCCACTTAGGGCAACTTTAGCAACACAAAAGGATGATGGATAGAGTGCTGAACAATGCAAACACTCACCCTCTGTCACCAATCTGGGTTTAATCCATCATTCTTTTGCTCACCATGCCACCCCAATTTGGACCCCGCCATATGCAAATATGCAAATCAGTCTTGACCCTGTTCCACCTGGGAACAGTCCAACCTGAACTGCCAGGTCAGGTCCTCTCTGGACTGGAAACAAGCATCCTGGGACCGGTTTCAAGGTATCACCCTTCATCAGCCAGGCTGGCTTGAATTCAGTGGCATAATGAGCAAGGGACCCACGTCTGGGCATACCCTTCCCACTTAGGGCAATTTTAGCAACACAAAAGGATGATGGAGGAAGTGCTGAACGATGCAAACACTCACTCCCAGTCACAGATCTGGGTTTAATCCATCGTTCTTTTGCTCACCATGCCACCCCCATTTGGACCAAGCCATATGCAAATCAGTCTTGACCCTGTTCTTCATGGGAACAGTCCATCCTGAGCTGCCAGGTCAGGTCCTCCCTGGAATGGAAACAAGTATCCTGGGACTAATTTCAGGGTATCACCCTTCATCAGCCAGGCCAGATCTGTGACTGGGGGTGAGTGTTTGCATTGTTCAGCACTCTGATTATCATCCTTTTGTGTTGCTAAAGTGGGTACACTAGCCAAGTCGAATTGGCAGTTTAAAACTGCACACACAGACACTGCAGTGGCAGGTATGAGACATGATTACAGGGCTACTCTTGTGGGTGGCACAACCAGTGCTGCAGGCCCACTAGTAACATTTGATTTACAGGCCCTGGCCACCTCTAGTGCACTGTACTAAGGACTTACCAGTAAATCAAATACGCCAATCATGGAAATCCTTTCAACAATACAATTTGCACAGAGAGCATAGCACTGGTTAGCAGTGGCAAAGTGCTCAAAGTTCTAAATCCAACAGAAACAGGCCAGAACAAATAGGAGGAAGGAGGCAAAAAAGATTGGGGATGACCCTGCAAAAAGGGTCAGGTCCAACAAAAAGGAACTGGTGTTTGCACAAGGCTCTGTCTTACTTACCAACAATGATGTGTATTAGCGACAATCAAACATGTTGTGTAATCTGGGACCACAAACTGAATTGCTCTTCCCAAGCAGATAAACTGCTCTTCAGTGGCTTTTCTTCCTATTTAGGAAATCATCTTACACAGCGGTCAAAAGACAACGGGCTCAATTCACAAATGTGTCTCTGCACTGAGCACTGCATAAATTCCATCACGAGTGCAGAGATTCCTCACTTATAACTTTACAAGTCATAAGTCATTTTGTGAATTGGGCTCAAGGTCACTGACAGATCCTCCCTGGGTTCCACTTGGTCCAAAGTGTCCAAGGTGAATTAGGCTTCCATGCTAATTCCAAATAAATATCGAGGCACAAGAAGCAAACAAACAGTAATGGATTCTCAGAGAGAAGGCCAAATGAAATGTTTTCTGAAATTTCTGTGAGCCACTTCCTATCTTTCACTTGTGTCTAGACGATTCTAAGGTCTAATGTCTGAGCATTCACAATCCCGAAAGAAGCAAATTCAGATTGGCAAACAATTACAGTTACACCTGCAATTGGCTTGCGCTAGAGGCCACTAATTAAACATCTATTATACATGCTCCAAAGCAAAGGGGAAAGGTTTTTTTTAGGTTGAGCGGACCAGCACTTCTGACCTGTTGTTATCTACCCCCTGGGCTTTACGATGCCCATCTCATGCCCGTCACTTTCATTTGTTCATGGGCTTGCATTTCATATTTCCCTTCATTTTATTTGTTAAAGGCATGTGTGCGTCATGCCTTTTCTGGTATTTAGCCCTCCTTGAGAGCACCGGCCAACTACTGTTAACATACGCCGCATCCATGTTCTACGGATGGTTTGTGGACTACTTTTTTAGGTTTATCTTGACCTTCCCTCGATCTGCAGTATTGGAATGATTTGCATAACTACCAGTTACTTGTTTTTGTTACTTTTTTCATTTGCTATCATGCGCTTGCACTTTTTACACAGCAGGCACTCGATCAGCAGTGTTGGAGCGCTTTATAAAAATCGTTCCAATAGTGCCAATCAAGTTCCCTCTGTATAAAAATAGAAAGTGTCATAAGTGTAACTCAAAAACAAAAAGACCAATAATAAGTAACTGGTAGTTATGCACATCACTCCAATACTGCAGATTGAGTTCCTGCTACGGGAACTCGATCTGCAGTATTGGAGCAATCTGCACAACTACATGTTACTTGTCACTGTTTCTTTTCTTTGTCAGTCACGCTCATGGTGGCTATAGTGCATCCAAGTCTTACACAGTGCAATAGGCAGTCTTAGAGTGCTTTGCATGACTACCAGTTGCTTCTAATTGTCTATTTTTTTCCTATGTGCTCATGGTGGCTATAGTGCATCCAACTTTGATACAGCGCAATGAGCAGTATTGGAGTGCTATGCATGACTGCCAGTTACTTCTCATTGTTTATTTTGTATTTCATTTGTGCTCATGGCGCCCATGGCACCTTCAAGCTTTACACAGCACAACAGACACTATTGGAGCACTTTGCATAACTACCAGTGGCTTGTCATTGTTTGTTTTGTTTTTCTTGTGGGCTCATGGTGCTTTCAAATTTTACACAGCACAGTGGCCAGTATTAGAGCATTTTTCATTGCTACCAGTTACTTCACATTGTTTCTTAGTTACCTCACGTCACAGTTACGGAGAGGACAGTCTATCACCTTTGCGCACAGCTTACAAAATGTCAACGCAAACCTTCTATAGTTATAGTTAAGTACTTAAATTTTGTTCATCATTGTATAGAGCTGTGATGCCCTATCCTTCACAATTCTTGTTTTACTGTTTCTCATTAAACGTTTGCTTTGGTCATGCATGACCTTGTAGAGCTGCTTGCTCAGTGGTATTATGTGGCAGGAAAGGACCACATTATGAAGCAGGGTTGACCAATTTATGTGGCAAACTGGTCCATTTATCCATTTACAATGCCAATAGCTCTAACTCTCGCAAATGTGAAACCTATGGCATTGCAAATGCTTATCTTTTTTTATTTCAACATACAGCTTTAAAAAGGTATTTCAAAGTAGAGAAGTGGCACAAAAAGCACTTTTAATCATTATTCTCAACCTTTTGAGTCTCCAAGGAGGGTGTGATGGCGTGGGTTTGGACCATATTCTCATTGCAATTAATGAATATTAAAAATATCATGGAAGGATTTTAGCGTGACTGATCCCATTCAAGTTGAAGTGAGGCATTTGCTTGTTTGGGGCGTAAAGATGAATCCAAGGAGAGTAACACACTCTAATGAATGTGAACTGGGAGGTATGCCTGCTAAATTAGTGCCCTAGTGAAGGCCAGGGTGAAGATGAATATTTCCATCAGCATGTGTATGTTTGTTCTGGATTGCAAAACACACACTGCGTGTAACTATTGATCAAACTCCTTGAACCATTGCTATTCTCTATCTGAGGCTTTATAACGCAGGGGGTTGAATTTATTATTTACAGCTTTCAGCAAGGAATGCTCAGCTCGTGGAACCAACTTGCTTCATGTTTCTGAAGATCACCATGTCTGACCTGCCCCAATGGTATCATGTGCAGCACCATAGCCTATCTCAGTCCCAATGACTTTGTGCAGCCCAGGTACATACAGTTTGAGAAGCCTCACTGTAAAAGGTCATACTTGGCTATTATAAAACTAAAGCTAAACTTCTCAGATTGCAGGAGTGGATGCACTTACTGTGAAAGTTAATATTGGGGCAATGTCACTAAGAAGTAGAGATGTTACAGTGGGGGAAAGTAAGGGCCTCATTTTCAAAGGCCTTTATGCCACTGTTGCATTTTTTTTTTTGTTTTTTTGATGGAACAGTGGCACAAGCAGTGCTCTACACTGCTCCACATAAACAAACTGATGCATTGGACCTGTTATGTAGCCATTTTAGTTATAGCTCCATGCATGTTATTTTAGCAGACTAGGCCTGCCACTGTGCACTTTAACCCAGATGTATTTTATTTAGCTTTGCTTTTTATTTTAACAATAGCCACATTAGCGGTCTTGTTTTATTTCTCTCTATCTAGCTGTGTTTTGCCTAGGCTAGCAATACGTTCCTAAACAAGACATTCTTGTTCACTTTGTGCTTCTCTCAAGGCTACAGTGAGATAGGTTGCCAGTAAAATGTGGTAACGCTTTGTCTCTGGTATTCATAGAAATATACACATCCTTACTTAGGGATATTTTCTCACAACATTAGCTCTTTTATTATAAAAGCACTTCGATGTCCTATACACGTTAGAGGGAGAGTCCAGTCAGATGACCACGACTATATACTGCTTGCTGAATGCTTTGCTACAGCTGCTTATGTAGACTTCAGGCCTTTGCTCAGGTATGGGGGATGATGTCTTCCCAGTGGAACCTGAACTAGAGCTTAATATGCTGTACTCTAATATAGCCTAGGTAGGAATTAGTCTATTGACTCTAGTGACAATATGGTAGCATTATTTCTATGCTTCACTCTCCTTGTCGCAATTGTATTTCTGTCATGCTTTATTGTCCTGGTTATTGCAGTACATGCTTTATTATCTAAGATGCAGTTGCTTCATTAAAACCTTATTGAAAAATATACTTCCTCTGTTTGTCATTGTATATGTGAGACTAATGTAACTGAGAGAAACGGATGAGATCTGAGTGACCACGATTTCCCTGAGGAGTCAATTGTGTCATGCGCTCGGAGCCCAATCATTCCTGCTCTTGTGTAGAGATGAGGCACTGCTAGTCAGCCTGACTAAAACCGGGATTTGGGCGACAGGTGTCACCTGCAGTGGGTTAAGACTCAGTCTCCCACACTGTGGGAAATTCTACCGCTCAAATCCAGTAGTCTCATTAGAATAATGAGAACCTACGCAACAGGCCCAAAGTGCCAGGTATAATGTATGCCGGCGCTGGTTTGCGTAAAAACATTTACCGCCGGCCAACACCGTTCCTACGTGCCAGGTGGGTGCCTTATTTAAGGATTGACGTTAGCCAGAGCTGTGGGCTGGTCAGAGTAAAAAGAAAAGACTCAAACCAGGCAGCGCCGGCTTAGGGGAAAATGGGGGTTGTGCGTCAAAAAATGGTGCAAGTCAGGTTTAAGTCAAAAATCATGGCTTAAACCAGACCTGCGCCATTTTTTGACACACAACCCCCATTGAAATGACTCCTGTCTTAGCAAAGACAGGAGTCATGCCCCCATCCCCATGGTCATGCCCAGGGGACTTCTGTCCCGCGGGCATGGCCATTGGGCACAGTGGCTTGTAGGGGGGCCCAAATTAGGCCGCCCTATGCCACTTTAAAACTTTTTTAAAATGATACTTACCCCAACTTACCTACACTTACCTGGGATGGGTCCCCCCATCCATGGATGTCCTCCAGGGCTGGGCGAGGGTGGCAGGAGATGTCCCTGGGGGGCAGGGAATCGCAGCTCTAGACTGCTTCCATGGTCAGAGACCATGGAAGTGAGCCCACAGGTCCCTTAACGCCTGCCCTCACCCAGGTGTTAAAATACGGCGCACATCAGGCTGTGTACCGTTTTTTAAGGCTCGCCCCCTCCTGTGCATCAAAATGGCACGGGAGTATAAATAAGGCGCACAGGCCTTAACGTCATTTTTTGGACGGGAACGCCTACCTTGCATGTCATTAACGCAAGGCGGTTTCCCACATCCAAAAAATGTTGCACACAGAGGATTTTTGACGTCTGCGGGGTCGGGCATCATAATATAAATATGGGGCAAGGTTTGCGCTGAATGTGCGTCAAAATTTTTGACACTCATTTGGCGCAAACAGAGTATAAATATGCCCCATTGTTTTTTATATGTATCTATAACATGAACATTTTCAAACACATATAGCTGACTGTACCCAGAGCCAAAAAAGTAAGCTAACAAGCTGCTCTTATAAAGTATATTTGACTGTTACTTAAATTGAATGTGTTGGTATGTTTTTTTCTCAGTGAACGATAGCTGTGCTGTATGCCTCTTTCTAAATTTCAGAGGTGTTATTTGGTTGAATAAATCTGCACATCATTACTGGGGTCTTCTCATGGAATGTTTGGTTTCTATGATTCATTTTATTAAAACAATGAATGAGTGATGATGTAGTGCATGTGTGTCCATTTATAGGAGCATTGCTGTTTTCATTTATTCGTGTGGTTTCTTCCATGTTGAGCAAAGCTGTTTAGAAGTAAAGGGCACGGGGTGCTGAGAATATGAATAGGGATTCAAAGTGCTATCACATACGTGCTTAAGATATTGGTTCCAGGTGTAGGAGGTCTGTTTGTGATTAGAATTCGTGTCTTTCACTTATGTGCTGCAATACATACGTTGAGGTCCCCGGTGGAATCGGTTTTTGCTCAAACAATGTTGATGTTAAATTATTTAAAAACAAAGCACTGGTTAGGCAATGTTAAGAAAAGGAACGCTCATCTGATTAACCCAAGCTGTGTATTTGAAACTAATAAAGAAGGGAGGAATATGTCCTGGATTCAGGTGAAATGTAGACCCCTATTTAGAGTTATGGATGTCAATGCAACATACCGCCGCTGGTGGAGGCAGCGAGTTCACGCACCTTTTGGATTCCAGTAACATACCAAAGGTCAGAGCTTTTGTTTTACGTAAGACAAGGAGCGGAAACTGCAGAACGTATAGGCCTGTAACATTCCTATTTTTTTTTTTATCCCTAGTGCCTTAGAGTCAGAAAGAGAAAGACTGAAGTAGCACTTGCTATCTCAAGATGCCTCTTATTCAGGATCATATTATGATTTTGGACGATGACATGATAGCTTCTTTTGCCAACTAGTCTGCCGCCTTTTTGTAGCAGGGAAGAGGCGGAACTAATGCTAGCTCTCCTAGCTTTTTCAAAGCTGCATGAAGTCTTTGTCCAGCCTTCTTGTGCAGGTGTTGAATTGGATGACAGAACACATTGTACAATTAACGGAGAAGCAGAGGAGGCTTGAGGATGATGGTGATGGCAAACTTGTGACCTGACCGCCGACAGAAATGATGGCAGGAGGCTATCTTAAAGCACTTCTTTGACTTTGGTAGCTTTGGACTTTCTAATTACCCAGCTCCTCATGAACAGCCAAGTAGGGTGCAAGACTATATTGGCCAACTTCATACAGATGACGAGGCAATGCCTTAAGGCACCTTTCCACCATCCTCCTTACAACCTAATGATCTGAATTATCTGCCTCATGGAAAAGGTTTCACCAGGCAGAGCATCTCTTAAAACATTTTTGGTGCGCAGATTCTAAATTAATTTTGCTCTAACTTCTAGACTTGGAAGTACCTTCAGACATTATCACAATGAATTGGTCTTCATTGTGTCCTTAATCAAAATTAAATATCTAAATGCTCAAAAGATCATTTTTGTATGGGAGGTTTGTGGTTTGAAATGTAACACAAAGCACTCCTGTGAACTAGTAGACCAGTGGACCAGTGGTTGTAGACCAGTGGTTGTTTACCTTTTGAGTTCAGAAGATCCCTACTTAATCATTACGGGAATGCGAAGACCCCTCATTAAATCATTATTAGAATCCAGGGACTCCTACTGAGTCATTATTGGAATATGGTGAACTAGGCCTAAGCAATTTCAATGATTTAAACCCCAAAACAATACACACAATGAGGGCACAAGTGTTCATCAGTTTTACAAATGATGAAATATTTTAACTAACAAATAAAAAAAATCAATATCTTGATTCCAAAACGAAAGTTGGAGCTTTTCTAAATTTAATTGAGGCCCCCATTGTCCATACCCTATTCAATTCGATGCACTTGCACTGCTCCCACAAGGCCATCCGAGGGTACCAAATTAGGTTTTAGCCTCCAATTTCAAATTCCTTCATATTTACAGAAAATGTTATATGTTTCAGTTTTACAGTGTGCTTTTTTATTTATATACACTTTATTAATCTGTGAATAATATTTGTATTTCCAACCAGTAGCAGACCCCCTGAGGAGGCGTTATGGATTTCCAGTGGTCCCCAGACTACAAGTTATGAACTGATGCATTAGTCTGTCCTCCCAAGCTCCATGACTCTCTTTTCCTACATAACCTTCACTTGGGAAAGTCGTGGCCTTCGAGAAAAAGACACAGCAGAATGTAATTAGCTGTATGATCATTAGGTATACAGAGATAGTTGAGGAATTGGTCTAGAGACCTCAGTTCTCAAACTTGGAGTTCTCAACTTTAGAGTTCGACAGATAGGTTACTGTCATAAACATGTTGATATCCCATCCACCATTTTACAAGTGCATAATATCCAATGGCAGTTGTAACATGGTGGATGGGATATCTGACACATTTGTGATGGTGTAACCAGTACCTCAAACTATAAATCAGGGCCTTGATATCTGAAATCTTAATTTCAGGAAAAATGTTGTAGCACTTGGTTTAAAGTACAACCCAAAAACTCGTTGATAATGATATTGCCCTTTTCAGGAAAAAGGGAAGGATCATGACTCAAGTCAAAAAATCCATATCACTATTATTCTTAGAGAACCTATGTAACAAGTGAAACAATCAGTCTCATACATTCTTTTTGAATTAATTATTTTGTTCACTTGGTTTGGAGACAGCTGGAGTCAGAAGTAAAGATAAATAATACCATCAACCACCAAAGAGAGAAATATATTTAAGAGAATAAACACCCTCAAGAATAATCTAGTTGCCTTTTTGCTGCACACCCTCTATGTAGTTTCCTTTTGTATGAATGTGCAATACCCATTAGTCTTCCAATCTGATCTTCCACGACTCTATACCTACATATGAATTTGTTTAGGAAATAAACAACAACTGGATGGTTACTTAAGACAAATGCACAAACCAATTTCCTCATTATACTATTATTACTAGCATATTTTAAGATGCGGATCATTGGTGTCATAGGAGCAAACAGTATGCACCTGTAACTGGGACGAGCATACTAGCCTGTACACTTAACTATTTTTTAACATCTGCATTCATCAGATCAAAGATCTATGAACTGCTGATTGTATTATGCATAAGTGTGCATACAAAATAAGCAATTTTTCCTTTCTGAGTCTCAATGAACTATACTAACTTATAATTGTGTGCTTTTCACCTACACACGAGATAGCATAACCTATTGGGGAAACCTGGCACATTTTATCATGGGGAAACATGTACCAGAAAAGAAACACAAATCGACATATAATTAACCCAGGCACACGCCGTTCTGGCACATCATTGGGATGATTCTGGGGGGCTAATATCACATTAGAACTTACATTAGAAATTACAGCTGCTGTATTGATACACTCATCATATTCATCCTGTGTCCATGTAAGAGAAGAGGAGAGGATATTGGTGGACAGTACTGTTCATTTCCAGTCTTCACCAGTACGTTTACGCTACCACTAAATAAATGGGTGTTGCAGTGAAGCAGAGAAATCTGCAACTATTCCCAACTGGAAGAGGTCCTAACAAACAGCAGGGGCTACGGTGATATCTAATTCTTTATGCATTAAATCAATATCATATACAAATGAGCCCACTGGTGCAAGGTACAGTTCATTGGCTTATCATGAAATATTATTTTTCTATCCCTTCTTGCTGTTTCACCACACTAATGTTTGGATGCATGTGTACACAGGAGTTTATGGCTTGCAGATCAAAAGGAAACAAGCACCTTTATTGATCCACTTAAAGCCGAATGTCCCAAACTACCCACCCTTTCTGAGTGGTGTTCATTTTGGGTCATCTTTGAGGCAAGTTGCCAGACAAGGGGTCCAAATGCTTAATGAGAATAGAATAGTCTTCACTGCCTTCTAATGTTATGAAGGTTACAGACCTAGGGCCAGATGTATGAAACTTTTTTGCATTCGCAAACGGTGTGAATAGCAAAATTCGGCCGTTTGCGAATGCAAACACGTGGTCTGCGATGCATGAAAGGCATTCACAGACCAAAAATAAGAAATCGCAAAAAATTTTTGCGTTGTGACCTGTTTTTGCGAGTCGCATTTTGCGATTAGGTATTTCCAGTAGGAAATTGCGAGGCGCAAAATGCGATTCGCAAAATCCAAGTCGCAATTCGATGCACCAAAAAATCGCAATTGCGATTTTTCGCAGAATGGCATTTTGCACATGCAAAATACCACTAAGTGAAACCAGGTGGTAGCCAGGTGCAACCTATATAAAGAGGCCCAGAATGCCTCAGACTCTTTTCCACAATGGCTGCACTCTACGTAATGGCGAGGAGGATGAGGATCTTGTCAGGTTTAAGGAGAAGGAGGAGGAGACAGGAGCGCATTTTCAGAGTGCGCATTACACTTTTTGACCAGACTGAGGAGGAAATATTTAAGAGGTATATGTTGAACTCAGCCATGATACTTGATCTGATAGCTGAGCTACAACCCATACTGCAATGCAGAACACATAGGACTCATAGCATCCCCACCCATGTGCAGGTATTATGCACTCTCCACCTACTTGCCGCAGGGAGCTATCAAGGGGTCATAGCAGCAGCTGGAGGGTCTCACAGAGTACCCCCTCTAGATTTTTCAATGCATTTATCAACGTCATGCTGAGCAGGATACACCAGTACATCAAATTCTCCCACACCGCACAGGAAATACAGCAGACAAAAATAGATTTTTACCAGATAGCACAATTCCCCCATGTCCTAGGTGCCATAGATGGGACACATGTTGCAATCTGTCCACCATCAGCCACAGAGTATGTGTACCGCAACCGTAAATACCAACATTCAATGAACATACAGGTGATATGCAATGTTTCCTACATCATAACAGATCTCGTGGCCAGGTACCCAGGGAGCACCCATGACTCATACATCTTTCGCCATAGTGGCATTCACACAAGACTGCTAGCTGGGGAGTTTGGAGAAGGATATCTATTAGGTATTGTCCCTCTGTACACTGGTGCATTGATGGCTTGCTGATGTCAGATGGCTCAGTTGCTAAATATACCCTCTGTCCCTTCCAGGAGACAGTGCCTACGCAGTGCGCACCTACATGATGATGCCCTACCTAAATCCTACTACACCTGCTGAACGGAGATTCAATGCAGCACACAGGATGACCTGCACTGTGGTGGAGCGCACCTTTGGACTGCTGAAGAGTCGCTTCCGGTGCTTCCACAAAAGTGGAGGGGCACTACAGTACAGCCCAGAGACAACATGTAGAATAGTGGCTGCTTGTGCAATCTTGCACAATACAGCTACCCCCAGGGGCATACGTGTAGAAATATGTGATTCTGAATCTGATGAGGATGATGATCCCATACCACCCCTACAGCCAGCAGACAGGACCAGTGCAGCAGAGGGAAGGCAAAGGCGTGCTCACATCACACACAACCATTTCAGATGTAAGTATGAACAACACAAATGCACTGACAAATGTACCTCTAGTGAGTAAATTTATTACCTTAATGTCAGGTAATGTTAGTCCAACGAATACCAACAAAAGTGGTTTAAAAAAAAAAACAATAGAAATCCACAGTAAAGCACTATTCCTTCATAGTGTACTCATTACCCTTCTGGCCCCTACAGTCACTTCTTGCGCCCACGTACGCCACTCGGGTGCCCAGTTGCCTCACTGGCACCTCGATTGTCTGCCTCTGTGGCAGTGCTGTGCATTGCACTGTGCCGTCTGGTGTCCATTGCGGGCACAGCTAGGCTGCTGAGGCTGGATGTGTCCTCCGTGTCCCCCAGTCGAAGCTCGCTAGGTGCGGCTGACCTGTTTCCCATTATATTGTCAATCACATTTGTGATTTGGACTATTCCGTGAGCCACATCCCTGCTGCTGTGTGCTGCCTCCACCTGTGCAGCCACTGCACAACGTGAAATTTGGGAGGTGGAATTAGCCAGCCTAGTCACAGAGCGACAAAATCCCCCAAACATGCTCATGAAGCGTTGCTCCTGCCTGCGCTGGCTCACCCTGTCATGGCGCAGCTCCTGACATAGTTCCCTCACAGCAGAAGTGAGCTCCCTTGTGTCCTGCGATGCCTGGACCTGTCCCTCATGCAGCTGTTCAATGTTTGCATTCAGGCACTCCAGCTAGCAATGCAGGCCCCCCATGTTGGCATTATGTTGCTGCATCTGTTTTTGTAATGTGGTGATCTTTTTATTCTGCAGGCGCTGCTGCTGCAACATAGCCGATTCCAGGCCACCAAAGAAGGAGGTTCCCTCACCTTCCTCATACCTGCACCCGCACCTGCATTTGTAGCCATCCTGCGGGGTGCTGTGGTCTGCTGCAAACTGGGCTCCTGCTTCTGGGTGCATCTGCCAGTTGGGGATGGTGTATGTGGGCCTTCCTGCTGCTCATCGGAGTTCTGACTGAGCTCTGGCAGTGGCAGTGCCCTGGGCCTGCGTCAGAGTGGCGCAATGTTCAGAGACCCACTTGTGTTGGAGTCTGAAGCAGGATGGGTGTCAGTCTCCCCTAAGCTGGCACATGCTGTGGCTGCTGGGCCTGGCCCATGTGCAACGACAATATGCAGCATGTCAGTTATGTTTGTTACAATTACGTTCACACAATGGTAATAAAGGTACAGGTACTTCTCTTCACTGTGTTGTGGGTGTTGTGTTCTTCTGGGTGTCGCTCTACTTACTTACATTGTATGTGCTACTTTCAGCTCTTGGTTGTGGACTGCCACTCCCATAATGCATTGTTGTGCTGCTTCTAAGATGTGGAATGGACTACTTCTCACAACGTTTTACATTACTTGCTAATTCCTAAGGGGCTATTGTGCATGCGCATATGGGGTTACAATTTAATATTGCACTTACCTTTGCTGGTACTTGGTGTGCCGGAGGTGTCAATCTCAGTTACCCCACTGACTGCTTCAGGGAGGAGTGTGGACTCCAGTAGGTCCTCTATCGGGGTGGAGGATGACTCTGTGGGTGGGCCGCCTCCTGTGCTCCTGGCCTCCTGCAGTCGTCTTGCCACCCTCTCCTTGGCACGGGACCGCAGGTCGTACCACCTTTCCTTAATTTCTTAAACCGAGCGCTGTGCCACTCCAACAGCGCAGATCTTTGTTTGCATGTCTACCCATAGTCTCATTTTCTCACTCTCAGGCACCTGGAGTGAGCTTTTGCCAAAAAGCCGGTCATGGCTCCTGACCACCTCCTCTGTCAGCACCTCCAGCTCTTGCTCGCTGTATTTCAGCTTATGCTTTCTTTCTCCCTTCTCCTTTCCTTGGGCAGAGGTGTCAATGGTTGTTCTGGTGTGCTGCCTCCTTCAGAGTGTTGCTCAGTGTGGCTGGGCTGACTCTCTCTGGATGCTGGTTTGGGTGTGGCACCTGAAACTGCCTGGGATGACTCACTTCCTGCTTGTGATGTCATCAGGCTCCTCCAGGTGTGCTTTCTCACAATTTCTTTCAATTTGCGATTTTTAATTACCGAATCGCAATTTGCGAAAATGCAAATTGTGATTCGGTAAATCGGCCTCGCAAACCACAAATACCGATTTTTAAGAAATCGCTAATTCAGAATCACAATTATGATACATGGCCTATTGCGACTCGGAAATAGCGATTTCTTAAAAATCGCTATTTGCGATTCGCAAAGCCATTTCTTCATACATCTGGCCCCTTGCTCTCAGACAAAGGAAACAAATCAGGTTTCAGAAAGCGGCTCACTGGGGCTCAAAGCGCGATTCAGAGTTCGGCACAGGGGTTAACCAAGTGCATTGCAGTGGCAGACAGGCCAAGATGTGCCTACTGTGATTCATTCACATCAGAAGTGAACCTGTTGCTCACTGTTTGAGTTTGGAGATTGAGTCACACAGCTGTGTATGATGCCGTGCATGCAGAGACTTAACATAAGAAAATTGATCCATTCTGTTGGACCTGGCCCTTCTTGCAGTGTCATCCTCAAACATTTTGCCTTCCTCCTCCTGTTTTCCTGATTCTCTTTGTTGGCTTTAGGACTCTGGGCACTTTACCACTGGTGATTGGTGCTAAAGTGCATGTGCTCTCTCCCTTAAACCTGGTGTGATTGGCTTACACCTGATTGGGACATTTAATTTACCTGTAAGTCTCTTGTACAGTTGTATTCCTTATACCCAGGGTCTGTAAATTAAATGCTATTAGTGGGCCTGCAGCACAGCTTGCACCACCCAGAGAAGTAGCCTTTCAAACCTGTCTCAGGCCTCCCACTGCAGGGCTTGCATGTGCCGTTTACTGCCACATTGGCTTTAGCATCAAAAATTACTTGCTAAGCCTGGAACTCACCTCTTACTACATATAGGTCACTCCTAAGGTAGTCCATAGGTAGCCCTATGGGCAGGGTGCTGTGTAGGTACAGCATATTACATGTGCCTTCATTGTGTGGCATGTCCTGGTAGTGACAATCAGTCTATTTGGTTTCTCACTGATGTGAGTGCTGCTCCTCTCATAAGTTTGTATTAGGAATTCCTCAATGTTTGTCTAAGTGGTAATTTCTGATTGATGAGTAGTAGCTTGGGTATGTTTGATATGTTTGGAATGGTAGTGAGAAATCCTGCTTGTTGCTGTAGGTGGATTTATTATTACTATTGTGGAAATGTCACTTTTACTAAGTGGGCATTTCACTATGCCTGACTCTTGCGCTTTGCAGCCTGACTCCAATCCACATCTGGGGTAGAGGGACAGCTGGGCTTTGTGCATGCTTTCCAGACAGCCATCACACAGGGAGGGTGGAGGTATAACAGGATTACATCTGCAGGCTGAGTGGTCTTCCTGGGCTGAGGGAATGGGAAGCCGGGTGCAATTATATCTGTACAAACTGTGTCCTGCCCTCACTCAAAGGGCTTGTTTACCTCCCTACTGATATCTGAAGCTAGGGCTGGGGTTGAAATGGGGTGTGGTGCACTTCTAACATTCCTTTGAAGTGCCCCCTAGTACAGGGGCTGTAGTTCCATGTTTTTAGACATGTGTGGGACCTTTAGCCAGACACTGCTGGATCTACATGCTGCACTTGGCCAGAGACTGTTGTGCTACTAGGAAGGAGCCACCATCTGAACTGCTGGACTTGTGGCACTGATCAACTGCCCTGTACCTGCTGGGCTGCAGAAGGGATTGCCATGGTTGCTCTGCTGCCTTTTGTCCTGACCCACTGCTTGTCTTTCTGCCCATGATGCTCCCCCAGTGCTCTCCAGAGGCTTGTGGATGTGCCCCTGTTGTTGTGAGGGGCTCAGATGTGGTGCACTATAGCAGCATGCAAGAGGAGTCTTCTGTGAGGAAGTGTGCTTGGAGCACCTTCCCTGAGTTGGAACGGACGTCTGGCCCTAAGCATGCAGATGTGTGCTCTTTCTTGTGGTGGCATTCTGTGCGCGATCCCTGCACACCACATTCTGGCCATACTGAAATAAGTACCGTCTGGGACAGGCCCCATGTGCTCTAGAAGTGAGACCTCCCCTTTGCTGCTGAAGTGGTTTCTGACAGAAGCTATGTTCTGTGTTATAGCTGCTGTCAAAACCCGGGGGGACGTGCAGAGGAGGCAGCGGATGGCTCTACCTCCATGAGGAGTTCCCCCCATCTAGGCCATACCTGCAGATCCAAGCCACCCCTTGGTCACACCGCACACTGGCTGAGAGCGGACGTAGGATATGAGAGCCATGTCCTTCTGGTGCTCACCGATCTCAGGCAGACCCGGTTGAGGCAGAGTCAGTTTTCATGCCAGACGAGTCTTCCAAGCCAGAAGCTCTCTCAGGATACTGTTATTCACCTAGTGGAGGGAGGCTGCAGTGGCCACAAATGGCCCACAAGTACTTCACATGTGTAGGACCCAGTGAGGTGTCCATGCCGATGTGGCAAGTGTGAACACCACCCCCCTATGTTTGTGTATACCTTGTGGGGGCATTTATAAATCAGCTGGCAGGGCAGGAAGGAGTGTTTGTCAAAGGTCCTGGCCCTACCAATTCAGTTTTACTACTGTATTCACCCTAGTAGGCATGGAGTTTTGTCTGCTCCCTACGTCATGGACAGAAAAACAATGTGACATATAAAAGGAATGCATTAGCTCTGTGTCTCAGATGAGGCGGTTGTGGTCCACATGTATACATGGAGAAGTTTTGGGGGTGATTTCTTTAAGTCCTGCATTCCCCTGTGGTGTTTTCTGCCCTCAGTACCTTTGCTGTATTTTATGTCCTCATTTATTATGTTGTTTTTTCCTGGCTATAGTAAGAAGTATCATTTACTCACTCCATAGCTCCCATCTAGACCTTGCTCCCTCCAATGCTCTCCTCTTCTCCTCTTCCTCACAGGCACACCATTCCTGAAAAGCAGGCAGGTGCTCCAGGTCAGGTGATCTTGGCTTCCATGGGTGATGTCTTCTCACCGAACAATGAGACTAGCAGGCTGGGCCCCTAGTCCTGGCCACATGCAGATATCTTGCAGATCTTCTCTTTGTCACACAGCCCAACTGGTTTCTTGGCAGTTTACAAAATTTGGGTCTCAAACTCTCCTACTTATAGTTCATTTCCACATACAAAACGTAATTCAGTGCTTGAGTCTTTGAATTTTTATGTTGGGGCTCTGCTTCTTTGAAGTGGACATCTTTTTCCTTTCTTTTTCCTCCTGAAGGATGTCTGTCACAGCGGGCAGGACTCTGAAGCTGATTTACACACAACTAGATTCATGGGAGTTACCAGAGTTCACACCTGGATAGCAACCACAATGAAATGTGCATCAAAAGGCTAATCCTAGGCCCTCAGCCCTACTCTTTATGATTGCCTCATCAGGCCCATCTCCCTTTTCCTGAGATGTGTCCATGACCATTTCCTTGTGATCTCTCACTAAATCAGGCAGCCCTTTGAAAAGCACAGGGAGAGCCTGGCTCTCCACTCATTCAGCGCTTGACCCGCCCAGGTGACAGGAATGTAGTAATACACAAATCTGTCTGGGGGGGGTTCCTGTACTCCTCATGTTCTCACCAGGCAGACCAGGGCTTCCCAAAATGCAACTCAAGGTCCTCCATGTTATGCACTAGTGCAGGTACTTCTGCACTCAGTGTACATTCATAGCACACTCCACTGTCTTGTACTGCTGTCCCCATATACCATGCTTCACCAGCATTGCACATGCAGCACGTGACCTCATCCTTGGGACACGGTTCAGTACTGCAACTCTCCTTGCACTGCACCAGAGTGTTATTTTAAATACACATCCTGTCAGTACACACACATTGACCATGTGCTCTCCTTACCACACTTCACCTTCTATGTAGTGTTTCTCTTGCAAGCACACATGCACTCAGAGTATGTGTTCCTCATGCATGCACATCCTTATCAACCTGAGGTAGGCCAAGGGAGAGTTAAACACATAGCAGCAAAACTTCTACAAAGGTGAGTGAGCCTGCATGCCTCACTCCAGTGACACAGGAAAAAAAGGTCCTGTTCACTACTTCTGATTATTACATAGTATGCAGCTACCACCGCGCTTCTGTTGTTTAAATCCTGGTGAAGGCACAAGGCTTCTACCACTATGAGGGAGGTAGTTTGGGCACCCTTCCCAGTTCGAACAGGACCTTAATCCATTAGACAGGCCTATGTCATGGCACACACGCATGATCTGTGCTCGCCTTTCACAAATAATTTTCATTAGCGACCCAGACAGCAATATAGTTGGGCACTCAGGGCAGGGGTACACATCTATAAACTTTCAGAGGACTTTTCCATCCCAACAGATGTCCCTCCAAGATCAGAACAAAAGATCAGAGCACCCTGAACCAACTCTTAACCTGGAGAGATTGGGTAGCCTGGATAAAACCAGTGGGAAAAGCCATCAGCATTCCCATGACTTGAACAAGCCCTGGGCTTCACAACCCTTGCAAAGAAATAGACCATCTCAACAATCTGGGACTCTCTCCCTTCATAGCCATCAACCATTTCAGTGGTTCATGAGCTATCTGCACCACAGACGTAAGGGGCATATGTACGAGTCCCTTATGCCGCCATTGTGTCACATTTTGTGATACAACGTCATTGCAAACCTTGAAATGATATCTATGATAGAGGTGGGCAGGAAACTCCAATCCCCCAGTGGAGTTCACAGAGTTTTGCCCACTCCGTGCTCTGAGTTCAGAAAAAACTCTGCAATCACCACATGGCAGAATTTACCGGCACCCACCCAAGACTAATTACCATTTTTCTGAGGTTTTAGCACTTCCAGATGTTACAACCACTCTGCGAGTCTTCTGGAGCAAATATTTAGGGTGAGGTGACCTAGGATTAGAGCATTTGTGGCAGTTGGCCGATCACAGTACCAATTCAGAATGCCAATGTGCTGATTAGCTGTGGAATGCATGTGTACCTTCATTCTTTCTCTTGCAGCAGATGGATGCTGCACATTTTGTAAAGAGTGCAGGTCAATGGCCATAGCTCCAAAGGTAATGCAGGTGGTAGAACCACCATTGTCCAACAGTCCAACAGAACACCACAAAAGGATTGGGATTCAGGAACTCAAGCCACTGTTTAAATGTTTCTGGGGTGCAGCACACAGCGGGCAGGACACTGGTGCAGGCGCTCAAGCCAAGAGCACAAGAAAAGTGTGCAAGTCCTCCCCTCCAGCAGCACACACTTGTGTGCTCACCGGAACAGGGCAGCCAAATAAACATGTCCCAGGAGGCTCCCGGGTCCCTGCCGACCCCCACACTGGATGAGAGCTGTTTGTGGTGGGAACTTAACGTTCTTGTGCACTTTTGCTCCCTCTTCCGCACCAACTTCAGCTTGCCGGACTTCGAGATAGATGTGAGTCCGGGGGTGCAAGTTTGATCATCAATGCATCAGGAAGGGAGAATGAGGACATGCAGTTGTTTGCTGCTTGATATGTGTGTAATTTGTGACCAATGAAAGATGAGGAAGTCAGTGTCACAATTCTTTGGGCAAATGCCTTGCTTGGTAGAATGGAATCTTTGTTTGAATCTTCTCCTTCCTTTGGTTCCCAATCTCCCTTCTCTTAGCATTCACTTCAGTCCCTCCCTCACTTACTTCATGTGGTATCCCAGTAGCAGGAAACAGGTTTCTGTTACTCACCATGCCTAGAGACAATTCCATGCCACTAGTTACCGGTCTCCTGGCTGAATTCAGAGTTTCCACCTCAGGGACGCTTCTGTTCCTGCAGTAACTACACTATAACTCTGCATCCTTGTGTTCATGGTAGGCACGACGTATTTGACTCAGTTGCCCAGAGGTGTTGTCTTCTGCGCTGCTTTACTGAGCTGACACCTGCCTACCATTCTGGTTTCGTACTCTACCCTGCACACCCATTTTCTTGACTGCTAAATCCCTGCTTCACCCAAAGCACCACAATTACTAATGCTGCATTTTTATTTTTACCTGGAAGCTATTGTCAAATCTAGCTGATAACATTGTTTCTTTTTGTATACTATTTCAATATGTTTTGTAGTTTACGCTAAAATAGGAAGGTTGCCAGTTCTTTATTACATACGCTAAGTCAATGGTGTGTAAATGATTTGCGGTCACTTAATTGTCACGTCATTGATTTTGTCTGCTTCATATTGTCCTGTATTGTTTAGCAGCTGCTTCCTTGCTGTCTGTCTAGTGGGAGTTTTTAGATAACTCTGCAGAATTCCATGAAGTAGAACTCTACAAGTTCTGTCCACCACTATTCTATGAGGCCACGCAAAGCCACTTTGCATGGCTTTGAATGGCCTTATAGATATGAAGTAAGGCAAGGCAGTGGAAATCACTGCATTGCCTTACTCTGCACAAGGGAGGTGTACCATGGGTATTGGGGCTGATCTTCTCACACAACATCCACAGATTTTGCCGCATTCCCACATTTACAAGACCTTGTAAACCTTGAGATGGGCCAAAACCTTACGCCTTACAAGGTTACGTGCAATGAGGGGAAATATCTTTATTTCTCTTTGTTCTTTCCTCTTTCTGGAGCACACATAGAAAGAGGAAAAGGCTTTCCAGGATTTTTTTTGTGACTTGCTGTGCTGCCCTTAAATGTGTGCCTTAATGTCAAATAAATAGAGGTGGAACGTATGCATGGCTCACATTATGGTAAAGTACTCCATCTCAATTGCCACCCAGCAATGCTTCCATGGTAGTAATCTCCAACTAACAAAGGCTACCTAACTTTTCATTCAGTTGAGCTAACACCGCTCCAACCCCCTTGTCATCCGTCTGTACAATTAAAGGCTGACTCCAGTCAGGCACTTTTAGTGTCAGTGCTGTGCACAGTGCTGTCTTCAGTTCCTCAAAAGCCTTTTGGCTCTCAGCAGTCCTTATTACCATCTTGGGCTGCTTCCTAGAGGTCAAAGAATTCAGTGGGGCTACTGTATATCCATAGGTTGCCACAAAGTTTCTGTAATACCCGGTGACTTCCAAAAAGGCCCTCACTTCAGTATAGGTAGTAAGTACCTCCCACTTCAACACAACTTGAATTCTGCCATCCAGTGGGCAAATCTTCCTGTTCCTCTTCCTCATGCCCAAGGTAGACTACAGAGGACTGCCCCACCTAATATTTAGTTGCCTTGATGGTCACTTTTGCCTCCTGTTCCAAGTGTCTCAGGTGATATTCCAATGAACTAGTGAGCACTGCAGCATCATCTAAATAGGCCACAAAGAACTTTTCCAACCCTGCAAGAACATGGCTCACCAGGCTCTGAAAAGTAGCAGGAGCAATTTTGTAACTCAAAGTGCATCACCTTGAACTAATTCAGCCCCTGTGGCATAGAAAATTGATTCTTCTCCTTTGCATTTGGCGCCAATGCAATCTACCAATGTCCACTGGTCAGATCAAAGCTTAAGTATTTAGCAGCATTTAACCAATTCACAAGCTTATCCGCTCTAGGGATTGGATGGGCATCAGTTTTGTTTACCTCACTGAGGGCCTGGTAGTCCCCACCGAACCACAAGTCAGTAAACACTTGCTTTGGTTCTAGAACCACACTATTAGACCAAGGGCTATAAGATCTCTCAATGACTCCCAGATCCAACATTTTGGCAACCTCCTCTTTAATGCATCCCTGAACCAGATCAGACATTCTGTACCTCTTGCCCTGCACTGGCAGACTTTTACCTGTGCCTTTGTCATGCGCACTAACGAGGGTCAACCCTGGAATAGCAATAAAAGGTTGGCAAACCTTCCTTACACCTCTCTACACTCTCTCTGCTGCTCAGACCTTAACTCAGGTGCTAACTGCATGCCATCCACAGTGCCAGTCTTCATGTCACTATGCAGCAAGTCAGGAAGAGGATCACTGACTTCCTCCACTTGCTCTGCAATAGCCATGACGAATACTGTGTCATCTCTGCAGAAGTAAGGCTTTAGTCTGTTCACGTGAAACAACCTCTTGGGTGGCACCAGTATCCACCAATAAGTTTACCAGAGACACTTTCTGAACTACCTTGTATGTCCCACACCAATTGTCCTCCAAAGGTCTGGGACAAGTAGACTTCAGCACCAACACCTCCTGACCTTCTTGGTACCCAGTCCGTGTAGATATCTGGTCGTACCCTTCCTTCATCAGCCTGAAGGATTTCCTTTGCCTGGCTCATGTATTGCGCTGTCAGCTTCCTGAGGCCAATCATATAGTCTACCACATCCTTCTGTGGGGTCTCTAAGGTTACTTACCCTCCAATTCTAAGTAAGTTGTTAACCCCTCACCAGGTGTCCATGCAGAAGTTCAAAGGGACTGAAGCCTACTCCCTTCTGAGGTATCTCTTGGTAGGCAAACAGGAGGTATGGCAGGAGAAGATCCCAATTCCTCCTGAGGTTCTCTGGTAGAGTTCCCATCACGCTCTTCAGTGTTTTGTTAAACCTCTGCACCAACCACTGGCTCGTGGTGGTATGCTATGTCACACCAGCTTTCTCCTATATCTCTCTCATGTAAGAAGAGATCAATGTGGTTCCTCCTTTGGAAATTACCATCCTTGAAAATACAAACCTAAAAAAATTCCCTAGGAGAGCTCTTGCTATAACGTCTGCAGTCATGCTTCTCAGAAGTACAGCTTCATGATACCTGATGGCATGGTCCACCACAACCATGATATACATGTTGCCTGACTATAAGGGGGAAGTCAAATGGATCAGCTATGTTTATTCCCACCCTCTCAAATGGAGCACCAACAACTGGTAGAGGCACTTAAGGTGCTTAAGTCTTCCCTCCTGTTGCACCATTCAGTAGGCAAACTGGTAACTTTCTACAGAACCCCTCTATGTCTCTGTTCATCCTTGGCCAGGAGAACAGAGGGTCTAATCTAGTCTGCGATTTTCTAATCCCCAAGGGTCCTGCTAAGGGCACTTCATACGTAAGCAGTTCAGTTACTGCTAAAAAAACCCTTTTCGGCAACCTTAGAATAACAGCAACATGAGAAAAAACAATAACCCATGCCTTGCAGTTTGCATGCAGCTCGTTGATGCAGGTGCATAGCTCACTGTGCTGTATTTGAAGGACTGCAACTTATGATCTGCAAGTAACAAAAGTATCTATGTGTTAACAGCAGTAACCCACTTACCTAACTACATAAAGTTCAAATCTGTGATTAAAGCTGAATGCTAGCTTATGAATCAAAACTATAACTAGACAAAACATAGATCCTTCTAGCAAGTGCATTAACCAACAGAGTTATCTTACCATTTTTATTAGCTACTTAAATTAGCTAGGCACACACACATCTCTGCAGCAGATGTCTTAGCTCCAAAAGATATTTTCAAAGGCTGCCTCTTTATGACCAACTAAGCAAGTGAGATCAAATTTACTGTCATGTGTGTTCTTGCTGCCAATTTCTTTTTGTCAGAGTTTTTAAATAATAATGATATACATTGAATCATAGGCTCCACGTTACATGGTTTCACCTCCTGTCAATCCACCCAATTTCTGGTGCCACACCTTTATTTATTGGATCCCGGAAAAAAGGTTTTCCATTTCCAGCACTGACTTTAATTGCTTAGTAAATCACAGGACTGTTCTTGGAGCTACCTTGTTTAATAAAACTTGGTAGTAACAAACTGTTACAACAGTAGGTAATAAGATAAAATAGTTGTGGGAAGGGTTCAGAGGGAAATCTATTCCCTAGCCCACTGGGAGGGGGAAGAGGACATTTTGCAGGGGAAGGGCATGTTTCCCTATTGCATGAAAAACACACTAATGGATATCCCCAACCAATGCATATTTCTGATAGGAACAGACATCCCTATGTGATGCTGTCTGCACTGGAAACAGAGATGTTTCTTTTGTTAGACCTTCACCCAATCTATTAGTGGCATTCTTCATCATCAGGTTTCATCCTGGTCCCTAAAAGGCAAGATGGACTCGACCGTGGTCCAGGGAGCACTTTAGACATATATAGCAGCCGGTGTCTATTTTTAGAGAATGAAAATACCTTGAACAACCCAGTGTCCCTTTATTTTAGTTTTCTAGGGTATGATTAAAAGCCAAATATGGGGGTAGAAAAATAGGGGATAATGAACTCACTACCTTAAACTTCTGTTGAAATGTTTCGCCCCATAAAACGATGGCCTCCTTGGGTCCCGGGCTTTTGTCACGATAGGTTTCTACGACCTATAGTTATGGAAATGAGGTCCTATATGAAAGACACTAAGGGGCAGATTTAAGAAACCCTAGTGCATCCGTGCTCCATATTAGCATCATTTTTTTACGCTAATGTGGCCCAACAAGTCCAAAATTGCTGTGCCAAATTAAAAAAGTGCATGCATTGCACCACTTTGCAACCCTTTGTGCTACATTATGCCTGTGTTAGGAATAATGTATGCAAAGGGGGGTTACCAGGTTTGGGAGGGGGCGAAAAAATGGCTCAAAGGAGATTTCTTTGTGTCATATTTTTCAGGACTTTTAACATCTGCAAATAGCAAGCATTAAAAGTGGGCACACCATTGTTTACAATGGGCCTCAATGGGCCTCCTTGCACCAATTCTTTTGACGCTAATGTAACCCCATGAGGCCAAAATCAATGTGCCAGGTTTACACAGTGCAACAATGCGTGCATTGCGCCATTTTGTAACCCCTTGTGCCAGGCATAATGTATGCAAGGGGAGGGTTCCTCCATTAGAAGGGGCAGAAAAAATGGCACAGAGAAATCTTAAATATTTCTTTGCATAATGTTTTTGGCATTTTTAACGCCTGCTCAGAGCAGGTGATAAAGGGGGGAATGCTATTGTTTTCAATGGGCCCCTATGTACTGTTCAGGGTTAGCACCAAAATTTTGGCGCTAACCCCGAACAGTACATCAATAGCATCAGAAATTCTGATGCTATTGTACTCTACCCTGCGCCATGTTGCGTCGTATTTTGAATACGTTGCACACATGGTGGTAGAGGGTTGCAAGGGGCCGCAAGAAAAGCAGCGCTACATGCAATGTAGCACCACTTTTCTTAGATCTGTCCCTAAATTTCTACATTTAGAATGACCACAAATAACAAATACCTTTCCTTCATTTGACTATAAAAGTGTGTGTTATAAATATAGGCCCATATTTATACTTTTTGACGCAAACCTTCGCCAACGCAGTTTTGCGTCAAAAAAATTTGCGACGGCTAACGCCATTCTGAAGCGCCATGCGGGCGCCGTATTTATTGAATGACGTTAGCCGGCGTTAGCCGCCGGCGCCGTCTGGTGTGCGTTAAAAAAAACGACGTACACCAGGCAGCGTCGGCGTAGGGGGATATGGGGCTTGGGCGTCAAGAAATGGGGCAAGTCAAGTTGAGGCAATTTTTTCGCCTCAACCCGATTTGCGCAATTTTTTACGACTCCCAACCCCCATAGAAATGACTCCTGTCTTAGCAAAGACAGGAGTCATGCCCCCTTGCCCAATGACCATGCCTAGGGGACTTCTGTCCCCTGGGCATGGTCATTGGGCATAGTGGCATGTAGGGGGGCACAAATCAGGCCCCCCTATGCCACAAAAAAATAAAAATAAAAATCTTACCTGAACTTACCTTAATGTCCCTGGGATGGGTCCCTCCAGCCTTGGGTGTCCTCCTGGGGTGGGCAAGGGTGACAGGGGGTGCCCCTGGGGGCATGGGAGGGCACCTCTGGGCTCCTTCAGAGCCCACAGGTCCCTTAACGCCTGCCTTTTGCAGGCGCTAAAAAACGGCGCAAAAGCGGCCGTACGTCATTTTTTTTGACCCGTCCACTCCCGGGCGTGAATTTTGCCCGGGAGTATAAATCCGACGCACATGCCTCGGAGTCGATTTTTTAGACGGGAACGCCTACCTTGCATATAATTAACGCAAAGTAGGTGTCCACGCTAAAAAATGACGCTAACTCCATGGACTTTGGCGCTAGACGCGTCTAACGCCAAAGTATAAATATGGAGTTAGTTTTGCGTCGAAATTGCGTAAAAAAAAACGACGCAATTCCGGCGCAAACGGAGTATAAATATGCCCCATATTATCTTATAGATTATTCTGCAATTTGCGCACCTATTTTGGGTTTTCACATGCGACTAAATCACCAGATAAACTTGCTCAGTGGTTGGCCCATAATTTAATCTAATAAAACTGCACTCCTGTGACACTTCTTATAGGAAGTAATTTGTCGGAGCTCTGTAGATAATTCACAATCCAGTTTCAGTGACGGTCACAGAGCTGCGTGCTCCCCCTGAAGTGTGACACATCTCACAGACTTGTAGAGGCTTGGGGAGCGGCAGACATGGGATATTGCGTTTTACATGATTAATACCTCACAAGACTAAAAAAAAAATATAGGCCCGTATTTATACTTCGTTTGCGCCGAATTTGCGTCGTTTTTTTCGATGCAAATTCGGCGCAAAACCAACGCCATATTTATACTTTGGCGTTAGATGCGTCTAGCGCCAAAGTATGGGCAAATAGCGTCATTTTTTGGCGTGAACGCCTTCCTTGCGTTAATGAGATGCAAGGAAGGCGTTCCCGTCTAAAAACAGACGCACATAGCGGTGCATGGTATTTATGCTCCAGGGCAAAAATCACTCCCGCGCGGCAGGCGGCGCAAAAAAATGGCGCAAAGCATGAATAGCGTGAAATTTTAACGCCTGGGTCAGGGCAGGCGTTAAAATGGGGCGAACACACCTGTACTTAATCAGAACACACAGAACAAACAACAGAGCAGCAGAGCAGCAACAGGGAGACATGGAGGTGCTTTTTCTTCAACGTGCACGTAGACGCAGAGCCCTGCAGCAACAACAGCAGCCACAACAACAACAGCAGGGACCCCAAAGACAGCGCAGAAGGCAGGAGAGGATATTCCGCTCAAGAACAACCCTGCATGGCCTCAGGGAACGAGACATCATCCAGAGGTACCGGTTGAACTGGCAGGCCATTCAGCAGCTGCTGACAAATATTGAACAGCAATTGGCCCCCACTTTAGTGACTCCACGCACTATCCCAACAGAAACAAAGCTGCTTGCCATACTTCACCTGCTGGCAAGTGGCTCCTTTCAGACAACTGGTGCCCTGGTTGGTGGAATCTCACAACCATCTTTCTCCGCATTCCTGCCTAAAGTACTGGATGCCATCATTGGACTGACACCCCGCCACATCTGCTTCCCTAACACACTGCAGAAGCAGCAGGAAACAAAACAGGGGTTCTACGCCATCAGTGGCTTTCCGCACGTCCTTGGTGCAATTGACTGCACACACGTACGCCTTGTGCCACCTGCTGCGAGTGAACACCTCTACCGCAACAGGAAGCACACACATTCCATCAACGTGCAGGCCATAGTCGATCACCAAGGACTGATCAGCAACATCGTGGCTAAATATCCTGGGAGTGTACATGATGCATTCATCTTCCGTCACTGCACCATCAACCAACACTTCCAGGATGGACGGTATGGCAATGGACTACTTGTTGGTAAGGACAAAAATCGACTTATATACTCACTGCACAGAAACCCTCTAGGATAAACAACACATACACCACAATAGCAACACCTAGACAGGAACACACTGAGGTACTCACATCACTAGCCATGTGTCACAAGTCACCATTGAACCTCTCACACATTTGAATTTACTCCACAGCTTAGTGTGAAGACATTCATGACTGTGGTTGCCTAAATGTCACCTTGCAAATTGGAAGTCTCACAATAACCTGTACACTAATACAATGCATAACTTTTAAGGGATGGGATGGCCTGGCTATGTTCATATGGACGTTTCTAATACCCTTTCATGTTTCAACTCTGCATGGAACTATCATCACACCCCCAGTGAGGACACACGGACACCTGTGTCACAAGTCACAATGCAAGGGAGGGCACACTGTACTTGAGAAACCAATACATCCTGCTGACAAACAGTTAGACAACAAACACTTGCTCAGCCAAGGAAAAAAAACAATGCCAAAGTTTCCACCAACAACCATAGGTTGTCACATTAGTACACAAAATAGTCACAGACAACACAACACAACTACTGCCATCAAAGATACGTACAACAGTGCCTCCTACATCTAATTGATACCATTCTGTGTTTCTCTTTCAGCTGATCAGGGGTATGGCATCCAGCCTTGGATAATGACACCATATGGGAACCCAAATACTGCTGCTGAGCGGGCATACAATGACGCCCACAAGAGGACACACAGCATTGTGGAGAGGACCTTTGGGATCCTAAAGTCAAGGTTCCGCTGCCTTGACATCACTGGCGGAAGCCTACTATACTCCCCAGAGATGGTATGCAAAATTATACTCACTTGTGCCATATTACACAATATTTGTGTACAAAGGAACATTCCCCTCCTTGAACCGGACCCAGACATGCCTGAGGATGATGATGAGGAGGATGCTGGCCTGCAACAGGAGGGGGAACAACCTAACACCGCAGCAGGAGTGCGTAGGCGCCAACAGCTTGTGAACAATTTTTTTACTTAAGTCATTATAATCACTTGTATTCCACACTTGTAAATAAACACAGATCACAAACACCACATCATGCTTTGGCCTATTCATTTCTGACCACCTTTAGTTTGAAATAGCTGAAGATGAATGTCGTCTCATTGATCAAGAATGCCATTAAAAATCATCACACCAAAAATAAACATCACAACTGTATGCACAGAGGGTAGGATGTGACATGTTACATTACCATACACAGAGCCCAACAAGAGTACAAATGTGACAATTAGACATGCCAGATCCAAACAACTGAAACAGTCTCTCATCCAGCCCAAAATTGGAGATCATTTGAAAGTCACATCACACGGGTTCAGAGACAGGGTGGGACCATCCATGTGTACGTGAACATGTCATCAATGGCTTCTCTCAAGTGTATGATGTGAGCAATACACAATTGCAACAACATCAGCTGCCACTAACTCAGGAGGAGACCTTGAAGTTACAGTGACAACATACACACAGACAGGTCATACTGGATCCACATTCCCACACACATGTACACATATGTCATACAACCAACCTAATATTTGAAAGTAGACCATCACAGTTGTGTCCCAGTTTGAACCTAGCAGGAAGATTGTAACATGAAACTAAACCAGTTTATGCAGAAAGGGACACAGACAAGCAAAACAATCTTCGCATTATCACATTGTGAACGCTGAGAGTCTTGCAAACTTAGGGGGTCATTCTGACCCTGGCGGTAATTACCGCCCTGGCGGAGGTCGGCGGTAGCACCGCCAACAGGCTGGCGGTGCACCGATGGGCATTCTGACCGCGGCGGTTCAGCCGCGGCCAGAAACGGACTTCCCGCTGCCCTTGAGAATCCGCCATGGCGGCGGAGCGCGCTCCGCCGCCATGGGGATTCTGACACCCCCTACCGCCATCCTGTTCCTGGCGGGTCTTCCGCCAGGAACAGGATGGCGGTAGGGGGTGCCGCGGGGCCCCTGGGGGCCCCTGCAGTGCCCATGCCAATGGCATGGGCACTGCACTGCAGGGGCCCCCGTAAGAGGGACCCACAAAGAATTTCAGTGTCTGCTTTGCAGACACAGAAATTCGCGACGGGTGCAACTGCACCCGTCGCACCTTCCCACTCCGCCGGCTCCATTCTGAGCCGGCGTCCTCGTGGGAAGGGTGTTTCCCGCTGGGCTGGCGGGCGGACTTTTGGCGGTTGCCCGCCAGCCCAGTGGGAAAGCCAGAATGACCGCCGCAGGCTTTCGGAGGGAATCGCTTGGCAGGCGGCGACCGCCGCCCGCCGCGATCAGAATGACCCCCTTAGTCATATGAAAATGGTATGCAACTTAGCTCCAAATCATCAATACTGCAAACGTCAAATGGGCTAATGAGATGAATGAATGGTCAACAGTCATTCATACCATATGGCCTTACATTCGCCCGCTGCTGCAGGTTTGCCAGGATATGATAAAAATACTCCATGGATACAGTAGCTATTCTGGATGGTAAAATCCTAGGGTGCTGGGGGACTAACTCCACCTCTACCACCCCCAAAACATACAGGAATCATGTACTTGTGAACTAAACACATGCATAAGGCACATATGTGGCCTCCATGTCACAAGTCCTACACAAATATGAAACACAAAATCATAATGGGACATGGTCAGCCCCCTAAAAACTGAAAGTGACTCTCCCACTCCCTGTTAGGACTACAGATAAAAGCATCCCCATCATAAAGGTGGGGACATTTTGGAGACGGAATACATAATGGTATCAAAAACCTCATTTCAAAATAGCCATCAGCAATTACACCAAATATGTTGTCAAATATGGTCAATACATTAGTTAACGTATCCCAAACATCACAGTGTGAAGGCCGTCTATACATAAAAGTACGGACATTTGTCAGATACAAACACAAATGTGTCTCACATCGCACCGTATTCCCATGACAAATCACCTTTCCAAAGCTAAACACATGAAGACATTTTGATCTATTTGCTCCATATTCTACGCATACAGCATGGCGGTCATAATTTGTTCATGTACATGAGTGCACACAATGCAGAGTCAGATACAAATGTATCCAAAAGTGTCTTGATATTTCACCTTCAAATTATTATTTACATCCACAATATTTTTGACTCTGCATCATGTGCACTACTGTACGTGTAATAAAAACCACGCACATGATGTATGCGTGGTCAAAATGACGCTATATGCACAATATATTGCTCATTTTATGTACAGTATTAATTATTAATATTCATAGCATTTGTTTTGACTCCGCATCATGTGCACCACTGTACGTGTAATAAAAACCACGCACATGATGTATGCGTGGTCAAAATGACGCTATATGCACAATATATTGCTCATTTTATGTACAGTATTAATTATTAATATTCATAGCATTTGTTTTGACTCCGCATCATGTGCACCACTGTACGTGTAATAAAAACCACGCACATGATGTATGCGTGGTCAAAATGACGCTATATGCACAATATGTTGCTCATTTCATGTACAGTATTAATTATTAATATTCATACCATTTTTTTTGACTCCGCATCATGTGCACCACTGTACGTGTAATAAAAACCACGCACATGATGTATGCGTGGTCAAAATGACGCTATATGCACAATATGTTGGTCATCTCATGTACATTATCAATTATTAATATTCATATCATATTTTTTGACTCCGCATCATGTGCACCACTGTACCTGTAATAAAAACCACGCACATGATGTATGTGTGGTCAAAATGACGCTACATGGACAATATGTTGGTCATCTCATGTACATTATCAATTATTAATATTCATATCATATTTTTTGACTCCGCATCATGTGCACCACTGTACGTGTAATAAAAACCACGCACATGATGTATGCGTGGTCAAAATGACGCTACATGGACAATATGTTGGTCATCTCATGTACATTATCAATTATTAATATTCATATCATATTTTTTGACTCCGCATCATGTGCACCACTGTACGTGTAAAAAAAACGACGCCCATGATGTATGCGTGGTGAAATTGACGCTACATGCACAATATGTTGGTCATCTCATGTACAATTTGAAATATTAATATTCATAGCATATTTTTACACTCCGCATCATGTGCACTGTAATGCGTAAAAAAAATATGACGCACATCTGTGTATGCGTGAAAATATGACGCATTACGCGAAAATAAAAACGGCGGCCATTTTATGCAGGAAGTGATGTAATAGGATATCCTGTTTACCAAATCTGTACTGGGAGTTGACTTTCACTTTCACTTTGCAGTCTCAGAGTTATCTAGACTGTGTGGTTGTGTGAAAGGTGTTGTCCTGTGTTTTACTGCTTTAGTGTCCTGTGTGCCTTGTATTTTGTCTTTGTGTCAATCTTTTATTGTTGTCAAACATTGTCTCAGTCTGTTTAGTGTTGTTTTGTCTATACCTGTGATAGTTTGTATTGTCTGTGGGAGTCTGTTGTGGGTAGCATAGTTTGGGGTGTTAGTTGGGCTATTTTTCTCCTTCTTCTTTTTCTTTCACACCTCTACCTTTCCCCATTTCACACTTTTTCTTTCATTTTTCTTTGGTACTTTTTTACACCTCGCATCATGTCAGGTAGGCCTCGCCTGTCCAGGATGGGTGAGGACGAATTGGGGGGCTTCATATGGCTCGTAAGCCATTTCCTCCCACTGATGCTGGAGGCTGGGGGCCGTGTGATACAGGGGTATCACACGGAGGCGAGGAAAATCCGTTGGGAGAAGGTGCGCCATCACCTGGTCCGGGTCTACGGGAGTCTGAGGAATGTCCATCAACTCAAGCACCGCTGGGCAGATCTGATCAGCAGGGAACAGGACCTGCTGGACCACCTGGGACTCCGGATTGGTGGCTATGTTGGTGAGTAATAATCAATTACATGGGAATAATAGGAATGTGTGCGTGAACATGTGATGATTGGTAGCCAATCTGCAAAATAAGTAGCTGACTGCGTGTTATACTAGGGAAACCTAGGCCCATGGGCATACACATAAATCCCCATTTTTGCTACACATGTACACCCAATAACAGCAGTAAAATGCAACATCTATTTGTATTTTGCTAAGTAGCCCCCTCTCTGCGTCACAAAATTATGCAAATGCTGCGCTACAAAGGTATACATATGTGTCCAAATGTGTATTTGTTGCCGGGTGTGTATGAAGACCTATGCTACCAGGCCGATGCCTTATCTTTGCAACACATACCAGATGGCTGTAGCTGCATGGAATGTAGTGTTGCATTTGTGTCTGAAAAGCAACACGTGAACTGCTCTATTTGTACTCTACTGGTCATAATGGCCAGTGAGTACGTCATGTAGAAACAACATACCTACATATGTAGACGCCATAGCTAGACCGAAAATTGCAAACACATGATGATGCAACACCTGTGTGTTGCCTTCACGTCACATGAAGTTAGTCATGTTGTCCACACATATGTCACATGTGTGTCTGGTTGCTGTGTGTTGAACCTGTCCACATAGCCTGTTTGATTGTGAGTGGTCATGCAGTCCTCATGGAACCAGTTGTGAAATGTTTCTCTCTGGGATGCACATGCTGAGATGTATGGATCACATGATTGTTCGGGCCTACTAATGGAGGAGTAACTTGGACGACACATGACTGTCCTGGCCACTGCATGAGTGTAGTAGGGTGTGTCACTGGAGCAGGAGACTCATCCAATGATAATCTAGAATACAAAGTCAGCCAGGCAGGATGAGCATGTGTGAAAGTGTATCATTACCATGTAATATTCACACACTGTCATTGTAACAGAAATTATTTGTCTGTTCACCCAGTCTGAGTATAATGTTCCTTTCATGCTTTACAGGTGGACCAGCCCCGTACACCGTTGGTGAGGTAGCCCATTTTGACGACCCCGATACCTACAGTGAGTGTTGCCTAAGTGCTATTTACATTGTTTGGAAATGAAGCATTATGGATTACTGTGTGTTCAGGACAATTCATGATAAGATGTGCTGGCCGTTCATTGGCTTTGTTGTTTTGGTGTGATATCAAATTGGAATAATGTTTCGGTAAAGCAATCCCTAGTCATCTCTCAGATTGAGGGGCAGTAGGTCATTCAATTAGTGCGACTATTGGGAATAGCATGACTCATTTTGAACACACTGGTCAATGTTAGACTTGGTCAGGAACTTGCCATTAACTGAGTCAGCATATCAGACTGACAGTCTCCCAGATAGCTTAGGCACATGGCTTCGATGACAAGTGCTTCTTCCTAGTTGAGGATGGACTGTGTACACTGTAGGTCGGATCTTCCGGGGGCATGTACTTCCACAAGGTGACCTCGAAGTGTGTGTGACTTGAGTGCAATGGCCTAGGTGTTCTGTTGAATCATGTGAATGGGTGTTCTACCACCTCTGTGTGTGTTGTAAAACATGCCTCACTAATAGTATGTTATGTTTGGCTAAGTCATATCATTTTGACATGTGTGGACCTGGGATGTGACAAGGTTGGGCTGACTCCAACGTGTTGCTAGCCCTTCATAGGTGTTGTGTGTGAAGGCACATGCTTGTTGAACTTTCTGTACACTCCTGGTTGTGCATTGATCATGGGATTGTTGTTTGTTCTTCCCACACCACCCACAAAGACTGGGATGTTACTGTGAAACAGGGTACCTAGGACTGTAGCAAACAGTATGTTACACGTACTTAACACCTTTTGTGACTTGAGTTTGTACCTAGGTCCAGATGTAGCAAAATGTCTCCACATTGCAAATAGCATAATTTGATGTTAGTGAGTTGCAAACGTCTGTTTCCTAATCCGAAATGTTTTTGGTGGTCATGTACATATTCGCAAAATGCTTTTCTAAAGTAAAAAAATAAAGGAGTTTACCAGCCCTACTTGCAAATCACAGTGTTAGGCAATCCCATTTGCTAACGAGTACGTGGTTGCAAAGTGAGTAGCTGTTATCATCCACTTGAAGTGGCTGCTAACCAACTTGCTGACTGGAAGGGGTCCGCATTGTGAACCTTCACCTTTGTGAGTGGACCAAAATACTCCTGCACAAAACAGCCAGTGGTCTAGGGGAGCAATAATTATTGTGTAAATTACGAACAATCAATTGTTGTGAATTTAAACAAATCGCAGCTCATTTTCCTTTCAGATAAAGGGCCTACACTTGGTGAAAAATAACTTGCTTCATTTAAAAGCAGTCACGTCTATGGAGTTCTGCTGTTCCCAGCAGGCCTCCATCCCCGTGAGTGCCCATAGTTGCTAAGGTGGTGCAAGTTGGAACCCACATCATTGATGTTCATGAGGTGGGATTTAGGGACCCCATAGTGACTCGCAGACGGTGTCAGAGACACCGTTCAGCTTTGCAATTTGCTAGTTGATTTCCCATCAATTCCTACATCTGGCCCATAGTGTCGACATATGATTCATGGCCAGGGGTTCAATCTTAGCACACAACTATTTCGAAATGCCATTGAGTGAGGAGTGTGATTCTTATCACATAGAATGACATATGTAGTGAAGTCAGTATGCGGACGAGCTGGTGCCATAATGTATAATGGCTTAGGTATGAATTGTAGGAGTAGTTTAGGGTGATGTCATCCATCATGTAGAGACATGGATATGCTATATGTGATATGCCCTTCAGTATGCATGATTCACATGTACTTCCTCTGAGCCTTCCCGTGAAATATGTTGTAACAATTGCTGCAACCAATACATTGCTAGTAATGGTCAAATTACCCATTGTGGTATTCAACCCACTGTAAATTCTATGCTCAATATTTGCCTTTTCCCTTCACAGCTGCAAACCTGAGTGCCGCAGCTCGCAACCAGTTTGAGCGCCGTGCAATGAGGTACAGGCACATCCTGCAGGTGCAGTGTGGGTATCGGAGGATGGCCCGCAGATACAATTCGGAACGGGCCTCCGGGGCGTGGTATGCCACACCACAGGCTCCACCAACGGTGCCACCTACAACCACCAGGTCTGCCCAAGGGGACCCAGCGACGGACCAGCCATCTTCCTCAAGACCTGGACCCAGCCGTGTGTTGGGAGCAGGGCTGTCCCGTGGCCACTCCACTCCAGCGACAATCTCCACCTCCACCGGCACGCAGACCAGCAGTGACCCTCCAATTGACCCTGCAGCCTTCCAGGCATTGTCTAGGAAACTGGACAGGTTAATTCAAAAGGTTGACAACCTGACGGAGGACATGGCGGAGGTTAAAAAGAAGGTGCGCTCCATCCGGCGCACACTTCAGAGGGCAAATCTTTAGTTATTTTGCCCTCCTGAACTTTTACCCCTCCCCTCTCCCCTCTTTCCTCTTTTCATACTGTTAGTTGGGTTTGGGGGGTTAGTTGTAGGATAAGTATAGGTAATTAGCTTAGTTATTGTTAGGTAAGAGGGTGGGGGGTCCTTATACTTTCTATCTAATATTTTTGTGTGGGTGGGTGGGTGGCAATGTTGGGATTCCTGTTTGATTAAAAAAAAAAAAAAAAAAAAAAAATATATATATGTTTGTTTAGGATAGTATAGTATGTGTGTAGGTTAGTAAGTGTTGTCCTGCATGTGTCTTGTCTCATAATGGTGGGTGGGGGGTTGATGTTTAGATCGTTTCGTTACATGTGTAGAGTAAGTTTAGCTTAGGTTAGTTAGGGACAGTTGTGGGTTAGTAGTAGTCAGGTAAGATTAGTGTAGGTTTATCTTTCCCTTAGTTGCCTCTTTTCTTACTTATTGGAAATAAAAAAATTGTTAACCCTTTACCAGATGCGTTAGGTGCTACCTTTTCATGGCCTTGACATCAGTGTAGCAGAAAGTTTTAGTATGACATTTGTGTCCTATGCTCGCTATCCCCAGGCTATTGAGGTTTAACATGCCAGCTACCCGTGTGCTAACTTGGTAAGTATCCACCGTGTGGGAGAGCCACCATTGGTAGTGTGCATAGATCATCAAGATTTGGGGTTGGTATGTATCCTACTTCACAAAGAGTGCTTCCAGAGTTGATTTTGTAGGTAAATAGATAGGTCGGACAGCATTGTGAAGTTCAGGGAGAGCTTTGTAGATGAGTATTTGTTCACACTCTTGTCTTGTTGCTGTCATTGCTGACCTACATCATGTGTGTACTGCTTGAGCATGACTTTCCTTCATGGTAGTATACGCTGTAAGGGTGATTGATGCAGTGTAATTTGGTTATCATTCCTTTCATTTTACAGCATAATGTATTGTGTTAGTATCGCAAGGTGCCTACATTTCTCATCCACCATTAGTTGTCTAGAATAGCTATGGATGGGGCCTCATTCTGTCCAACACAGCATGATTGTGTGTGCTTAGTCCCTACATCAGTTATTTTCCTCAGTCTAGTAAAGCTATGATGCAATCCTGGCCACTGCACAGATGTTTCAGTATACATGAAATCAGGACAGTAGTCTAGAGAATCAACATGGTTGCCACACAGCCACTTTGGAGTTATGTACTGCACAGTTGAAGTGTGAAATGACACAGAGACACAATAGGTGTGCAAGTGATATTTATTTTTAGGTGGAGTAGTGCAAAAAGTCCATTAACAATGTTAGGTGAGTCCGTTCTGGTGCATTCTTAAATGGTGATCCTATTTACAGGGTGTGGATGATGCTCCTGACATGCTGGGGTGATGTCACAGACGGTGCAGAGGAACAGGAATTGCCAAATGGTAGGAGAGAAACATTTACAGCCAATGTGGACAAGTTAAACAGTAGATTGCCGAACAGTCATTGAGGGTAGTTGGAGTGAGGCTGGCATGTGTCAAAACGTAGGACCTTGGTCAGAGTGGGGCATGGTGCAGGGACTAGGGCTTCCGGGTACTCTTGTGTGTGAATGTTATCTGTTCCATGTCTTCTTCTTCTGATGTGTGTGTTGCCTGGTGTGTCCTTGTTGTTGTTGGTTTTGAAGGGGCAACACACACCTCAGTGTCAGAAGACATGGAGGCAGACATCCCGGGGGCTGATCCCTGTCCAGTTATGAAGGGCAGTACTGCAGCAAGGAGAGCGTGCTGGTTTTTCAGAATGGCAGCCACATCCCGATGGTAGGCAGCCAGGTCTGCCCTGAGGGGTTCGATGTTGCATTTGTGCACACGCTGACTGGCTTGCTGTTGGAGTTGTTTGGTCAACTGGATGACAGCTGTGCAGATTGCCTTCTGTGTTACTAAAAGTTCCTCCAACAGCGATGTTCTGGCTTGCATTGCAGCTGCCTGATCAGCAGTTGACAGCATGCACGAACGCACCCCCTCAAGGCTGGCTGCCATAGTTTGCATCCCCACCCGCACCTCCTTGGCCAGCTCCCGCTGGACCCCAACGACTGTTCTTTCGAAGCTGGTGCCAGTGTCGTCAGAGTCCTCAGCTGTGTTGGAGCTGGCAGGTCTTACAATTGGGGTGGCGGGTGGTTCTACTGTGGTGGCTGCTTCATCTTGGCTCCTCCTTGTTACTGAAGGGGGGGTTTGGAGGCTTTCGAGGACCATGTCAATGGTCTCTTGTGTGAGGTTGATGTTCTCGTCATCCATGTCATCAGGGAACTCATGGACAGGCATATCGGCAGGAGATCCGTGTTCCTCTGCAAAGAAACAGGGTACAATTAGTGTGTCTGTGTTGAGATCAATTAGCACTAAGATACAAGCCTTTGGATGCCTTTACTTTGTACTCTGATTTTGTCTTGGTATCTGCTGTCTGTCATAGGGCATTGTTGTAGGCCTATGGCCCACCTGTGTGTCACATATATGATATGGAGCTATCAGACATGCCTGCCAGGTCATCTCTAGGTGTTGATTTGTAATTATTTTGGAATATGCATTTTTTTGTCCTACTCCTCCCTCGGTGTTTCACTATTGTTATGGAGGGACATTTGTTTGGGTGGGCTCTCATTATCCTACATGTGATTCTTGGCTTTCTAGGCAGCAGGATAGCTAATGGTGTGGGGGACTAAGTTTGACCCACTTGTAAATAACTCTGTCACCCAGATATTGTATTTAGCTCAGACAGACTAGCAGTGCCTCTGGTCTCCCACAACAGAGGAATGTTTAGAAGTCCAAGCCCATGACATCTTTGGGACTTCTCAGGGAAGTGGTGGTCACTCAGGTCCTACACATTTCTATCTTTTCCGGTATGTTCCCATACACAAATGACACAGACAGTATTTGTTTGATATGAAGTTTCATTGTACAACTGACTTGTAGGAATTTAGGTGTGAGCCCCAATAACCAAAACAATACACACAGTTAGAACTGAAATAGTCCGCAGGAGAGTAATACATTGGTACACAGCTATCATGGTGCCTAACAGTTTCTACTCTCCCTCTGCTTGTTCTATATATAGCACTGCATGTTAAGTTTGGAGCTTGGCTGTCTGAATCACAGGGGAGACATCATCCCTCATATCAGAGGAATGGGCTGGGATCTAGTTGTGCATCAGCAGCAAGGCCGGCAGCATCTAGATGTGATTTTCTGTTTGTAAACTCCCCCATGCGTGTCTTGGGACGAGGAAGTGAATTTAAAAGACATATGTCATTGTGATGACAAGGTTTCCCTACGCAGGAATGGCAAACCTTAACCCCTACCACATCTATCATCAACGAACCAGACGGTATCCTTGACTGGGCCACAGAGTGAATATGTTCTGGCAAACTCCAGTGCAGAAGTAGGCAAAACAGGGTGATTTGACTAATTGCCAACACCTTAGGACTGACTATTTGCTACATTAACTGATAGGAAGGGCAATGAGATTCATTTAGTGCAAAGTGCTCTGAGGCACTTAGATGTGAGCAAATGAGTATAAGTACATTCAGGGTAAGATGCACAAAGGCCTCCAGCCTGAGGCTATTGCGCAAAGTATACGTTTCACTTGCCACGCTACACTTTGACTGACTGTGGGTGTTGTGACTGCCCTGCCAGCACACTTGCCTCACAGGCCCTGCACCATACACTTTTTATTCACATTGCATGATCTGTACATGTTAGGTGGCATGACCTATGTATGTCAATGTTAGGATGTGGTATGGATGTAAACATTGTTGATGTTTGTATCTGATGGGGTCTCATGTGTGTCTTACTGGATTGGCCTGTTTATCGTATGAATGTCCTATTTTTTGGTTAGACTGTGCAGATGTGTTTCATTGACCAGTTGCCTGTGTCCCCTCGTCAATGTTGTTGTCTGAGCAGTATGACATTTGTGATGTTGCATTGTTAGGCAGGCATGTGAGGGACCCTGACGTATGCAGCATGTGTGTGTCGTTAGTGCTGTGTGGCTCCTATTGCTGTTTACTTAGGCTTATGTATGTGTCAGTTATGGACATTCGGCATTTAAGTGTACTGGTAGCTTTGTATTATTTCTAGGAGTAGTTGCAGATGTCATCCTCACCCCTTAATTTAGGAATGTATGTTCCAGGGTGGGGTTCCTGCCATTTGGTACTATAGCTGCCCAGAGATGAGAGGTGTTATTGTCAACTGTGGTGGCAGTTAAGTTGCAGTTGTTGTATTTGCTACTGCATTACAGGTAGGGACCTAGTTGATGGGGAATAGTTTGTGCAAAACAAGTGCCTGGATGTGGATTCAGGGTAGTGTCCTTCCCACCTGTCACTGGTTTCCCTTGGCTCTCTTGTTGTAATTACAGGATGTCCCCATGGGACTGTAGTGGTGGCAGTATTTTGTCGTGCCCCGGCTATGGTCAGTACTGGGCATTCCCCCCTGCCGTGCCCCTTTCCCCATGCCACTTCATATATGTGCTAAGTTACATGCATTGTGTAGTAGGTATCCCCCCCCTGCTTACAGTCCCCATTATTGCATTGTAATTCCCCATGCGACTTACCCTGCATGTGCGTAGTGTCGTGGTAGTCTGCGCTGTCTAGTCCTTGTATCCCTGTGACGATCTCCTCTGGGATGACGGCTGCGACCATCTCCTCCATGTGGTCCAGAGCCTCCTGTTGTGCTGGACTCCCCCCTCCAGTCTGCATTGCTGCCTTCCTGTTCCTGGCCATTTTCTCTTTGGTCCTACGTTTACAGTCATGCCAGCGTTTCTTACACTCGGTGACTGTCCGGCGTTCTTCAGCCACACTGTTTATCTTGTCCACAATTTCTTTCCAGATGGCCTCTCTCCTACTGAGTGGCAATTTTGAGGATATGAAAAGTTGGTGCTGGTGTTCCGTCACCTCTTTCACCAGGATTTCCTGCTCCTCTGCACTGAAGCGACACTTTCTTTTTTTCTTTAACATGTCCTGGTTCCTGTGTGCTTCCTCCTGGCTGGGTCCTGGTCTGCTCTCATCCTCCTGGGGTCTGTTGGGGCATCTGGGATCCATTTTGGGTCTCCTCTCCTGTAAGTGCAGTTTTCGCGCAAAAATGTCACGCAATAGCGTGAAAAAAAACGGCGTATTCACGATTGCGCTGTCGTAAATCGACCCACAGTGATTTGCGTCACTTTTACGTGGGTTTCCCTTACGACAGACCGACGCTGTTTGCGTCACGAAATAATGACTCCCACCTGTTGGTTGCGCCGCCGTACGTCAAAGTATAAATTTGACGCCCGAATGGCGCATCCAAATGGCGTTAGACGGCGCAAATTTTTTTGACGCAAAACTGCGATAGCGCAGTTTTGCGTCAAAAAGTATAAATATGGGCCATAATATCTGTTAAAATGAAACTCTCAATCCTCCGAGGTTCGAAAAAGCAAAGAAGAGAAAATCTCAAAGGCCCTTCAATGGATTCGTAGAAACAGAACCCCTTTTTTCAAAAAGGCGCATTTCGACGACAGTGATTTTGTTTTCAGTGATCAAAAAACAGAACGAACAGGAATGTTTGTGGAAAGGACGTAAATTTGAAGTTACAGAAAAGGTAGAAAAAGGAAAAAAATAGGTTAGCACTTTGTCATCAGTAGTGCAATATTCGTGGAACCCATGTATTATGTTCTACCACCACCTAGTGGCGATTTCTTGTTTCTTATTCCTTTCAAAATAATTGCCAAATATCAGGCACGCAACATGCAATGATGTAGAGTGGATACTTCTATCAATTTACACCAAAATTCCTTTATCAAACGGCTGAATGGGAAATATATGAATGTTTATGACTGAACCTAAGGAGTACTGCTCGGGGACCTTGTGCCAGCTAAAAGGAACGTGGTGGTTTGATGAAATTTGAGGGACATGGGAGTGTATTTTACTGCTCAGAAGTGTAAACCAAATTGTGTAGTTGGACAGAGGGGAAATGTTAAAGACAAAATGGTATTAAGATACTGCACAGGACACTCTGCCTAGACAGCACGGCACTTCATTAAGATGTGATCTCTGAGTAACATGCCAGACAATATAAAGGAGCTGTGAGGACGGAGAGAATCAGGAAATCATGTTGACGCTGACTGTCAATATGATAGGGTGGTTGTTTGTAGAACATTAGTTGTCATATGCACAGTGCATAGATCAATCCTAGGTTCCTGGCTAAGCTATATAAGTGCAATATACGAGAAGTGGATAGACGGTGAAAGAGACTGAGAGGACTACCAAGGCAGTTTCCAATTGTTACCATTTAGGAGTAAATAAGTCTGATGTGAGACTCTGTTTTGAGGTTGTAAACCCTGCGATTCGCAATATCATGGGTTTGCAATTGCAAGATGTGCAACACCTATTTCTCGAATAAGACGCAAAAAAGTGCTGATGCAACACTGTTGCAAATAGATGAGGATGTTATAGGTACGTCCCCACACGACAATGGAGTATAACCCCTTCTCAGATTGTAACCTGTATGAATGCCTTTCAAACTGTCAACAACTTGTCTGTATCACTCCAAATATATATATATATCACAAAACAAAGTTGTCCTCTGCGAAAGCACACTCCCAACAGGTTCAGTAATCGGGAAAATAGCAAAGCCAGCAACTCACAGTGAAATCTGAAAGCGTTTTCATTATTTCTGGCCTTGTGTTCTAAAATCATCTCTGGACACGTGTTTCTGGGTAAATCCCTTCATCAGCAGAGAAATATGAAGTATTTCACCTTTGTAGGTGCAGCTATTGCTGGAGGCATTCCAGACATTTCTTCCCTCATTTAAAGACCGGATACATGACTCTTCAGCTAGTTCACTTGCAAGCACCTGATTAATCTATTTTCGTACCAGTCTTGCCCCAGTGGGCCTCTTAAAGTAAGTACAAAGTGCATGTTGGTTAGGGTAGTCCTGCACATTATGTCATACTTTCCCAAGTGGGTTGCTGGAGCCAAACGAAATAATAAAAATAAAAGTAATTTCCTAAAGTAGGCAGATTCAAAGTAAAATTGCTATATATATATATATATATATATATATGAATTGTGCACTTTTTAGACACAGCTACAACCTGAACCCCTGAACGGAATTACACCAAAGTTGGCAGAAAGCTAAACCTTGGCCTTTTTTGTAATTTAGTAATTTGACATAAATCTGTTCAGTAGTTTCTGAGTTTTTAAAGTATGAAAATATATATTTCTAAGGATATGGATCTAGAGGAAAAGCAAGGCTCTGACCGGCTGACCGCAACCTGAAAGGAAATTTTCAGCTGTCATTTTGTTTCTTGACTGGGACCCCGGGGAGAACACATAAATAAAAACACACATAAGGGATCAGGATAGAGGTATCCTGACCCCATAGTGATAGTGATCCCACTGAGATTACTTTATAGTTTTTCTAACTTGCCAATCACTTTGCTGGAGAGTATCTTTGATACCATAAACACCATGGTAGAAGACCTAGGGCCTGATTACGAGGCTAGTGGTCCGAAGACTGTCAGTCTCGTGGTGGCTGTCGGATTGCTGCGGCTGTGGTGATTCGGCCACCACATTACGAGGTTGGCAGGCAGACACCACCAGGTCTCAGATCCCAATTAACTGAGGGGGTGCAGGTTGTAATCAGCCAGTGTGGAGATTAACTCAGCGGCCCCCTTCTAATTCCAACCTTGTTCTCCGCCAGCCTTTTCATGACGGTTCAACTTCAAGAAAAGGCTGGCGGAGAACAAATGCAGGGGGCTCCATGCAATGCACATGCCTGTGGCACGGGCACTGCAGAAGTCCCCCTGTCCAGCACCCCCGAAATATGCACTGTCTGTTGTGAAGAGTGTGCACTTTGAGGGTGCTGGTGCCCCCTGCATGTGGCAGCATTGCCCCTGGCATTATTATGAACTGGCAACAATGCTGCTGCACCTTTCCCACTGGAATGACCGGTAGAAACCTTGGTTTCCGCTGGTCAGCCCAGTGAGATTGTTGTAATGGGCCGGCTAGGAGGTCGCTAGTATGGAGGCGACCACCCCTTGGGAGTTTGGTTGACGGAAACACCCATGGGGAGTTTAGAAAATGGGTGTTTCCGTCTGCCAAACTCCTAATCAGCCCCCTAATGTGGAATAACAGACAGCACAGGGTCACATTTTCTACACTGAAACGTCCTACAGAGTAAGGAAGCCTGGGTTCCCTGAAGTTTGAAAACTATTATTTAGTTACACAAATCCAGTAGCCTGCTTACTGGTTATCTGGTTGCTGCTTACTTGAAGTGCAACATGCAGATAAGCAGACACTTGATATGCTGTCCAAGAGCTTTTTATCCCTAAATTAGTCCTGCATGCAACTTGTAACAAATTGGCGTGCATTGGTATGGCAGCTACCTCAGGTCCATGAAGGTTACTCCTAATATGACACCATACAAATCAGAAATTCCATCTGGCAAGTATAAGCAGACTGGTGATAAAAGGTGATGCAGCAGTATTCTGGTATAATGCTGTGATCACTTGTATGAGAAACTTGCTCCATGGTGGGACCCTGATGCCTTTTGACTCCCTGATGGAACAATGGAACATCCCAGCAGGTAAATTTTTAATTCACAGACACCTCACTGTGAATCTGGGACACAATTGAGGTATTACCAATACAGAGCCACCTCCACACTTCCTTACCCAGACGTTATACACAATTGGGTCAGGCAGGAGACTGATATACTGCCCGGTTACGTCCATCCCTGATCTCCTGTAACAAAACCTGGCTAATTTCAGTGCCATCTGGGAGAAGGAAGTTGAATGCCCTCTTATGCTGAAGTAGTGGAAGCGATCAATCTCCCTTCTGATCTATGTCTCTGGCTCAAGGTAAAAACAATGCAGTGATTTTACTCAGTCTTTCAGTAGCATTCAATACTGTCCCACATGCTACATCTAGCCAACCCTGGTGTTGGAGGTACAGTGTGGGACTGGGTGAAATCGTTCCTTTATTCTGAAGGGCAGTAAATCTGGTTGGCGCCCTTTTCATCTGCTGTCAGATCTCTTGAGCAGGGGGTAACAGAGGTTCCCCATTAAGCCCTACTCTATTTAACATTTTCATGGCCAAATGGACATTGTTGGTGGAATTTTATGAGTGCAAGATCATTTCTTATGCAGATGATATGCAGCTGCTCCTCTTCTTTGAGAGTGTCTCCACATTTAGAGCTTGCATGCATGCTGTTTTCGATTGGATGCCTAGGAACAAGCAGAAATGAAACTGAGACAAGTGGGAAATTCTTGTATTTGGCTCCCATCAAGCCAAGTGGTGGGAGGTTGGTTGGCCTCCTTCTTTGCTGGCCCCCTTTCCTTCATCTGCAGTGGCAAGAATCCTGGGAGCCAAGTTTCAAAACCAAATCTTTTTCTCTGCAGTGGTCAGCACCTGTTTTGGAATGCCTTGTACCATCAAGAAATGTCTGTTTATGTTACCTCTACAGTGCAGGAAGCCAGTGAACCATGGGTTGGTCACAGGTTGGTTAGATTTCATCAATGCTATCTATCTTTGGATGCCTGAAATTGCTTTGACAGCTCCAGACTGTCCAAAATGCTACTGCTTGCCTCATCTTGAGACTTTCAAAGTGAACACCAATTTGTCCATTTTTCAGAATCTATGAATTGCCTGTCCATTAAGCATTGGATCCTCTTTAAACCTCTGTCTATGCCCCATTGACCACTTTTTTAGTCCAGCTCTGGCTACCTCGCTGACAGATTTTTACCATACTGTCCTGTAAGATCTCTGCACTCCGCATCAGCAGCCTTGGTGCTGTGAATCAGGCGAATAAGGTAGGAAGGGTGATCCTTCAGCTTTTTGGCTGCTAAGGAATTAAATCAGCTCCCCAGGGAACTACAGATTCTATCATCCATGGGATGTCTTTCATAGGAGACTGAAATTTTGGCTCTTCTCTGCTGCTTAGTTATAGGCTTGTTAATTCTTTCTTTTTTTTCTGGGTCATACCCACAGTCTTTAGCACAGCACACTCTCTCAAGTAGCTAGATGTGTGCTCTATAAATCATTTTCATTCATTCATTTCACATACAAAGCCATATATATAAAAGATTTGCGTGGCTCTTGCACCATGTTCCACTCTTAAGGTAGATTTATCATGCCAGGCAAGTCCCCCTTGTGTGACCTTGCCTGGCTTGATTAATCTAGAGTAACACAACACAGCACCAATCACTGTGCCAGGCATAATGTATGCAAAGGGGGCGTTTCCATGCTGGGGGGGGGTCAAAAAATGGTGCACGGAAATCTAGCAGATTTCCTTGTGCCATTTTGTACGCCACTTTTAATGCCTGCTCTTAGCAGGTGTTGAAATGGGGCTTCCATTACTTAGAATTCGCCCCTATTTACTCTGTAGGAGTAGCTCTAACAATTTGGCACTACTCCTGCAGGGTACATCAATAGTGTCACATAGAATAATGCTATTGCCCCCTACCATGCGCCATGGTGTGCCGTATTTTAAATATGGTACACGCATGGTGGCGGTAGGGAAACACTAAGGGGTGCAGGGAAAGTGCCACTGAGTGCAGCACCACTTTCCATAAATCTGCCCTTCAAAGTCTTTGAGATTCATGGGGTAAGAGGAGTTGAAAGAATCTAGGGTGTATGAGAAGGATAGGTGGAGGGTTCTAGCAAAGAGAGAGGTGAGAGTGGAGAATCCATCAGGGGAGAGTCTGAGTGACAGAGGATAATATGAGTGTGTTTGTAGGAAGTTGGCTCTGTATGCACTATTTCAAAGTAAGGAATAGTATGCACAGAGTCCAAGGGTTCCCCTTAGGGGTAAGATAGTGGCAAAAAGAGATAATACTAATGCTCTATTTTGTGGTAGTGTGGTCGAGCAGTAGGCTTATCAAAGGAGTAGTGTTAAGCATTTGTTGTACACACACAGGCAATAAATGAGGAACACACACTCAAAGACAATTCCAGGCCAATAGGTTTTTGTATAGAAAAATATTTTTTCTTGGTTTATTTTAAGAACCACAGGTTCAAATTGTACATGTAATACTTCAAATGAAAGGTATTGCAGGTAGGTACTTTAGGAACTTTGATTAATCAAAATAGCATGCACAGTTTTCATATAAATCACATATAGCTATTTTAAAACTAGACAGTGCAATTTTCACAGTTCCTGGGGGAGTAAGAGTTAGTTAGTTTTTGCAGGTAAGTAAACCACCTATGGGGTTCAAGTTTGGGTCCAAGGTAGCCCACCGTTGGGGGTTCAGAGCAACCCCAAAGTTACCACACCAGCAGCTCAGGGCTGGTCAGGTGCAGAGGTCAAAGTGGTGCCCAAAACGCATAGGCTTCAATGGAGAAGGGGGTGCCCCGGTTCCAGCCTGCCAGCAGGTAAGTACCTGCGTCTTCAGAGGGCAGACCAGGGGGGTTTTGTAGGGCACCGGGGGGGGGACACAAGTCAGCACAGAAAGTACACCCTCAGCAGCACGGGGCGGCCGGGTGCAGTGTGCAAACACGTGTCGGGTTTGTGATTGAAATCAATGGGAGACCAAGGGGTCTCTTCAGCGATGCAGGCAGGCAAGGGGGGGGCTCATCGGGGTAGCCACCACCTGGGCAAGGGAGAGGGCCTCCTGGGGGTCACTCCTGCACTGGAGTTCCGATCTTTCAGGTCCTGGGGGCTGCGGGTGCAGAGTCTTTACCAGGCGTTGGGATCTGGGAAGCAGGCAGTCGCGGTCAGGGGGAGCCTCGGGATTCCCTCTGCAGGCGTCGCTGTGGGGGCTCAGGGGGAGCAACTCTGGCTACTTACGGTCTCGCAGTCGCCGGGGAGTCCTCCCTGAAGTGATTGTTCTCCACAAGTCGAGCCGGGGGCGTCGGGTGCAGAGTAGCAAGTCTCACGCTTCCGGCGGGAAACGCAAGTTGTTTTAAAGTTGCTCCTTCGTTACAAAGTTGCAGTCTTGGGTGAACAGAGCCGCTGTCCTCTGGAGTTTCTTGGTCCTTCTAGAGCAGGGTAGCCCTCTGAGGATTCAGAGGTCACTGGTCCCTGGGGAAAGCGTCGCTGGAGCAGTGTCTTTAGAAGTGGGGAGACAGGCCGGTAGAGCTTGGGCCAAAGCAGTTGGTGTCTTTGTCTTCTCTGCAGTGTTTTTCAGCTTAGCAGTCCTCTTCTTCTTAGGTTGCAGGAATCTGAGTTCCTAGGTTCTGGGGAGCCCCTAAATACAGAATTTAGGGGGGTGTTTAGGTCTGGGAGGGCAGTAGCCAATGACTACTAGCCCTGAGGGTGGCTACACCCTCTTTGTGCCTCCTCCCAAGGGGAGGGGGTCACATTCCTATCCCTATTTGGGGAATCCTCCATCTGCAAGATGGAGGATTTCTAAAAGTCAGAGTCACCTCAGCTCAGGTTGCCTTAGGGGCTGTCCTGACTGGCCAGTGACTCCTCCTTGTTTTTCTCATTATCTCCTCCGGCCTTGCCGCCAAAAGTGGGGCCGTGGCCAGAGGGGGTGGGCAACTCCACTAGCTGGAATGCCCTGGGGTGCAGTATTAAAGGGGGTGAGCCTTTGAGGCTCACCGCCAGGTGTTACAGTTCCTGCAAGGGGGAGGTGATAAGCATCTCCACCCAGTACAGGCTTTGTTACTAGCCACAGAGTGACAAAGGCACTCTCCCATGTGGCCAGCAACATGTCTTGAGTGTGGCAGGCTGCTAAAACCAGTCAGCCTACGCGGGTAGTTGGTTAAGGTTTCAGGGGGCACCTCTAAGGTGCCCTCTGGGGTGTATGTTACAATAAAATTTACACTGGCATCAGTGTGCATTTATTGCTCTGAGAAGTTTGATACCAAACTTCCCAGTTTTCAGTGTAGCCATTATGGTGCTGTGGAGTTCGTGCATGACAGACTCCCAGACCATATACTCTTATAGCTACCCTGCACTTACAATGTCTAAGGTTTTGCTTAGACACTGTAGGGGCACAGTGCTCATGCACTGGTGCCCTCACCTATGGTATAGTGCACCCTGCCTTAGGGCTGTAAGGCCTGCTAGAGGGGTGACTTATCTATACTGCATAGGCAGTGTGAGGTTGGCATGGCACCCTGAGGGGAGTGCCATGTCGCCTTACTCGTTTTGTCCTCACCAGCACACACAAGCTGGCAAGCAGTGTGTCTGTGCTGAGTGAGGGGTCCCCAGGGTGGCATAAGATATGCTGCAGCCCTTAGAGACCTTCCCTGGCATCGGGCCCTTGGTACCAGGGGTACCAGTTACAAGGGACTTACCTGGATGCCAGGGTGTGCCAATTGTGGAAACAAAAGTACAGGTTAGGGAAAGAACACTGGTGCTGGGGCCTGGTTAGCAGGCCTCAGCACACTTTCAAATCAAAACTTAGCATCAGCAAAGGCAAAAAGTCAGGGGGTAACCATGCCAAGGAGGCATTTCCTTACAGTGTTTTAGAAAGGGGCAGTAGTAGACAGCAGGAAAGGAATATTAGCAAAATAAGTTGTGAGAGAAAGAGATATGGAAATGGATGTATTTAGGAGATGCAATACAAAAAAGTGATGGGGAAAGAGGGAGGCAGAGAGCAGGCTGTTAGATGAAAGAGCAATATTATGGGTTTGAAAGAGGAGGGTGTGAAGGGTGGTTATGTTAGAGGGTGACAAAGGATTTTATGTAAGCCAGAAGAAGAGGGTGAGGGTTGAGAAGGAGAGTGGTCGCAGGTGTATGGGAATGGAAGGAGGATAAATGATAGAGATGAAATCAAGAGAGATTGAGGAGAAATGGAACACATGTTTGGAACATGCGAATGGGAGGGTAGAGGAAAAAGAAGGGTTAAAAACAGGTAGAAAATAAGGTGCCTTTTTTGTTTACCCAAGGAAATATTTGTCTTGAAATTGCCCTCCAGGTTTTTCCCTCTGGTCACTTTCTCACCCTGGGTAGAGACCAACTCTGTACAGAAATTGGGATGCAACTAGAGGCACCCCAGAACAGCTTTCAGAATGTTTCTTATGCAGCGTACACTATTTACTGATATTCCAGCAGCAATACATTAATATGGCTCTCACAATGCCCTCTACAAGGATTTGCACACATTGACAAGGCTCTCACAACAACATAGTATACCGCTCCACAACTGAAACATCCACAGAGCTCTCATATGCTACCCTTGTTCACCTCAAACTTGAATGAAGCTATCCACAGACCATTTGTAATCCAAATACATTTTGACCTGCAATATGGACAACTGTCCCACTCTTAAGGAATCATAAATTCACATATAATACCTTTACTGTGACTTCCTCCAAGCACCAATATCCCAAAACTGACACTGAGATCCAAGAATTGACACATGTAAGAAGGTCTTACCTTCTACACCTTTATATTGACGTAGAGATGTGGCACTATTAAAGCAAGCTGCTTTTTTGAGTTTATAACCCGCAGGCAGACTCTTGCACATTCCATTTCATGAATTTGCTCTACTTTCCCATCACTCTTTCTTCCTTTCTATTTCTTCCTGTTACTTTTTCTCTCACTTCATCTTCCCATCGCTCTCGTCTAACTACTCTGCAAGGCACATCCACCAAAGGTTTGGTCATATCCTCTTTATCTAAACCGTCTGCAAGAACAAAATGAAAGCCTAGAAGATCGACATCATAGATGAATGCTAAGAGAATATACAAAAGGCAGTGCCCTACAGGGATTCCCTATTAACTGTAAATAAAAAGCCGGAGCAAAAGTCATTGTTGGTTTTCCTTTTTATATATGATGCAAGAGGACTCCCAAAAATATGAGTAGCTCCCAAGTGGCTCCATGCTGACACAGCCCCTGATTTTTGTCACCACTGATGTGCATCATGGAATTTTTACAATCTCATATCTATCATGGGAAAATAAAGCCAAATCCTAAAATGCAAAGTGTTGCCAACTAAAATGGCTGAAAGTGTCACATGTTCTATGGAGCCTCCTGTCACATTTGGATAATGTTTGTTTCCTATGTGAAACAAGAAGTCGCCTTTTTCAAATGGACTATGCCACTGATAAAACATTAAAAAAACTATTTTGTTGTTCCTTTTCAGACAACTTTATTTGAGCTTAACGAGGAAATTGACAGAGAGGGTGGGCATTTAGGGGCATATTTATACTCCGTTTGCGCCGATTGTGCGTAAAAAATTTGACGCACAATCAGCGCAAACGTTGCCCCATATTTAAACTCTGACGCCCGAGCCCGTGTGCATCATTTTTTTGATGCGGCAACCTGCCCTGCGTTAATGATATGCAGGGTAGGCGTTCCCGTCCAAAAAACGACGCACACGGCCGTGCGTTGTATTTATGTTTCCGGGCAAAGATGACTCTCGGCCGGGAGGCGGAGCAAAAAAACGATGCACAGCCTGATTTGCGTCAAAATTTAACGCCTGTGGCAGGGCAGGCGTTAAAATGGGACAAACACACCTGTATTTAATCAGAACACACAAAACAAACAGCAGAGCAGCAGAGCAGCAACAGGGAGACATGGAGGTGATATTTATCCAGCGTGCACGCAAACACAGAGCCCAGTAGCAACAACAGCAGCTACAACACCAGCAGGGACCCCAAAGGCAGCGCAGAAGGCAGGAGAGGATATTCCGCCCAAGAACAACCCTGCATGGCCTCAGGGAACACAACATCATACAGAGGTACCGGTTGAACTGGCAGGCCATTCAGCAGCTGCTGCGCAACATTGAACCGCAGTTGGCCCCCACTTTAGTGACACCCCGCACCATCCCAACAGAAACAAAGCTGCTTGCCGTACTTCACCTGCTGGCAAGTGGCTCGTTTCAAACAACTGGTGCCCTGGTTGGCGGAATATCTCAACCATCATTCTCTGCATTTCTGCCAAAAGTACTGGATGCCATCATTCGCCTGACACCCCTCCACATCTGCTTCCCTAACACACTGCAGAAGCAGCAGGAAACAAAACAGGGGTTCTACGCAATCAGTGGCTTCCCACACGTCCTTGGTGCAATCGACTGCACACACGTACGCCTTGTGCCACCTGCTGCAACAGAACACCTCTACCGCAACAGGAAGCACACACATTCAATCAATGTGCAGGCCATAGTCGATCACCAGGGATTGATCACCAACATCGTGGCTAAATATCCTGGGAGTGTACATGACTCCTTCATCTTCCGTCACTGCACCATCAACCAACACTTCCAGGATGGACGGTATGGCAATGGACTACTTGTTGGTAAGAACAGAAACCTAATTATATACACACTGCACAGCAACCCTCTAGGACACACAACACATACACCACAACAGCAACATCTAGACAGGAACACACTGAGGTCCTTACATCACTAGCCATGTTTCTTAAGTCACCATTGAACCTGTCACACATTGGAATTTACTGTACAGCCTTATGTGAAGACATTAATGAGTGTGGTTGCCTAAATGTCACCTTGCAAATTGTAGGTGTCACAATGACCTGTACATTAAAACATTGCATACCTTTCAAGGTATGGGATGTACAGGGTACTTTGATATGAACGTGTTAACAACACTTCCAAATTTAAATGTGCATGGAACTATCATCTCACCCTCAGTGAAGACACACGGACACCTGTATCACAAGTCACAATGCTAGGGAGGACACACTGTACTGCAAATCCCAAAACATACTGCTGACAAACGGTTAGCAGATAAACACTTGCTCAGCCAAGGAAACAACACAATACAGATGGTATAGCCTACAAGTATAGGATGTCACATCAGTATACAAAAGAGTCACACACAACACAAGACAACTACTGCCATTAAAGGTCTTTTCAATAATGCAAGCTACATCTACATGATCCCATTCTGTGTTTTTCCTTCAGCTGATCAGGGGTATGGCATCCAGCCATGGCTAATGACACCATTTGGGAACCCGAGTACTGCTGCAGAGCGGGCATACAACGACGCCCGTAAGAGGACACGCAGCATTGTCGAGCGCACCTTTGGGATCCTCAAGTCAAAGTTCCGCTGCCTTGACATCACTGGCGGTAGCCTACTATATTCCCCCGAGATGGTCTGTAGGATCATACTCACATGTGCAATATTGCACAATATTTGTGTAAAAAGGAACATTCCCCTCCTCGAACCAGACCCATACATGCCTGAAGACGACGAAGAGGAGGATGCTGGCCTGCAACAGGAGGGGGAACAACCAAACACGGCTGCTGGAGTGCAGAGGCGCCAACACATTGTAAATAATTTATTTTCATAATTATCACCATCACCACTTAATGCACTATTGTAAATAAACACTGATAACAAACACCACATCATGGTTTGGCCTATTCATTTCTGCCCACCTTTAGCTTGAAATATCTGAAGAAGAATGTCGTCTCATTGAGCAATAATGATATAACAATCACGACACAAAAAAATACACCACAAATGTAATGGCCACCATACAATGGTCAAATACACACACAATGTATATGACAGACATCCTGTACAGGTCACCTTTGAAGGGCAATAGCTGAGGACCACACATATGACTCACATACATGTAGTAAACATGGATCATCGCAGCAGATGGCACACAACTAAAACACCATCACTCAACTAGGGGAAAACAGGCCTCATACATCAGGCAGTTCACATGGTAATGCTTCAGGAACAGGAATGTAGTACTAGACTCTTGCCAACAGTAATTCCAACTACTTACTATCATTGCAATGACTATCTGTCACTAGAGTTACACATAAGCAGAACATACACAGCACAAGTGCTACACCTATGACAAGCATCCAGCACATCACATCCCATCTACATGTCAGCCCTTTTCTAAAAACATTACACACACTTGCAGCTGCTTACACCCACCTGTCTGAAGAGGTCCCTGGAATGCCGATTTGTGTACACTGAGATTCCCTCATCTACACACACACACTCACAAGAGTCATCCAGTGTGCCACACCCTTTCCTATGTCTACCATTGTAATACTACCATCTCACTGCATGGAACTCAGCTCATATAATACACTGGCTTTGAGTTTATAAGGCCTGGTATCACCTGTAGATTGATTCTTCTGTGAAAGGTACTGTCGGCTATTTATCAGCAAATCCCATCTGACAGGACTAGTGAGACACAGATGGAGGCCACACCAGTGATCCCCTCCATGCACACCACCCAAATGTACATGCCCCGTCCCTGCTGATGCCTCCTACTGCATACATGTTAGAATTTGAGCTATTACATCATTAAGCTTTGACACTAATGTTGCCGTAGAAAACTTTATCAGGGTTCATGTGTCACCTTCAAAACAACACAGGACATACACAGTGTGACTTCTCAACTGTCTACTGCTCCCTCTGACCAGTCCTAGTCAGAACACGTGATCATGTAATTACTGAAAGAACTTGCTCCTGATTGACCCAGCATCCTGTCAGCCTGACTGGCACCTGTCCGTGGGTCACTCAACAGATACCTGGGGTCCACCTATGGACCACACGTGCAGTCCAAAACCTCTTGTACCTCAGACACTAATTTGTCATTAGCCTCATCAATGTATACTCAAATACATAATATAGCATCATCTGACTGTTATTTGCATCCGATTTGTGACAGTTCCCTTGAATAGCCAAATCTTGGCCCTTCCGTTGTCTGGCCCTCATTAATGCCTAAACTACAAAGTGTGACAGTGGACCAGGACCATAGTGTATGATGGTGTAAATGGCCTCCATCAAAGCCAGCAACCTCAGATAATGTCCATGAAAAGGTAACACATAAGAGGACCCTGACTGTTCAAACTCTGAGTAACATTGTTCAAATGATAAAGATGAGTTGTGTGTGTTGAATACCAGCCATTTACTTCTGCACAGAGGCTATGATGTTTCCTGATACATTACCATCCACAGAGGCCAACTGGAGTACAAATGTTGCAATGACACATGCCGGATCCAGACACCTGAGACATTCTCTCACTCAGCACACCAAGGTTGCCCAGTTGAAAGTCTCATTACACGTTTTCAGTGACAGGGTGGACCATCCATGTGTAGGTGACCATGTCCTCAATGGCTTCTCTCAAATTGTGCTACAAACAATACCCAATAGAAACAAGATTAGCTGCCACTAACTCATGAGGAGACCTGGAAGTTACAGTGACAACATACACCCTGACAGTTGATACTGGATCAATATTGGACCACACACATGTACATGTACCATCCAATCAACAAAATATTTGCAAGCAGCCGATCACAGTAGTGTCCCAGTTGTAACCTAGCAGGAAGAATTAAACATGCCACTAAACCAGGTAATGCATAAAGGGCCACATACATCAACAACCTATTTGCTATCAGGACATGAGGAACGTTGAGATTTTGCAAAAAATATCAATGCAAAATGGTATGTCAGATTTCTCCACAGAATCAATAGGGCAAACGTAAAATGGGCAAATGGGATTACAGAATGGCAAACAGTGAATCATGCCCTATTTGCTTCCATGAGCCTGCTGATGAAGGTTTAGCATTACTGAATTTGGGAAACCCTTGGATAAATTTGCAAGTCTGGAAGAGCAAACCCTAGGGTGCTGGGGGCCTAAGTCCACCTCTACTGCCCCCCAAATAGACATTATTTATGCACATGTGAAGCACACACATGCATAAGGCGCATGTGTGGCCTACATGTCAAAAGTAAAACACATTTTAGATACATTAACTTGTAATTAGGACATGGTTACCCCCTTAAAAAGTGTAGGCGACACTTGCACTACCTATTTGGCCTTTATATAATTTTGATTACCGTGATAAATGTGGACACATTTTTGCTAAGGAATACATCCTGGTATCCCATTCATATTTTGAAAATAGCCATCAGCAATTACCCACATATGTGTACAATTATGAGTAATATCCATTCTGACCAATCATTATTATTGCACTGTGAATACCTTCTATACATCCTATAAGGGACATTTGCCATAGCTAACCCCAAATGTGTATCACTTAGCACCGTTTGGTCATGACAAAATTCATTTTACAATTTGACAAATGAAAGACATATTTGTCATAATGCGTCATATTTCCACGCATACAGCTTGTGCGTCATAATTTTTGACGCACAGGAGTGCAGATAATGCTGAGTCAAAAAAATATTTTAAAAATAGATATAATAATATCCAGCATTACATGGCCTCCATTTTTTTCCATAATGCGTCATATTTCCACGCATACAGCTTGTGCGTCATAATTTTGGACGCACAGGAGTGCAGATAATGCAGAGTCAAAATTATTTTTTATATTTAGATATCATAATTGCCAGCTGCTTAATTTTCAACTCAAGAACTGTAAAATAAGCCTCAAACAAATATAATGGACCAATGAAGAATGTTTTTTTGACTCTGCATTATGTGCACTCCTATGCGTGAAAAAATATGACGCACAAGCTGTATGCGTGAAAAAATGACGCATAGCGGGGAAAAAACTGCGGCCATTTTATGCAGGATGTGATGTAATAGGATATCCTGTTTACAGAATCTGTACAGTGGGTGTACTTTCACATTCACTTTGCAGTCTCAGATTATTCTAGACTGTGTGGCTGTGTGGAAAGTGTTGTCCTGTGTATTAGTGCTTTTGTGTCCAGTGTACCTTCTCAATTGTGCTTTTGTCATCATTGTCTTGTTGTTGAATACTGTCTCAGTCTGTGTTGTATTTTTTTGTCAAGTCCAGTGTTTCATTTATTGTCTGTGGGAGTCTGTTGTGGGTACTGTAATATAGGGGTTAGTTGGGCTCTTCTTCTTAAGTTTTCTTTGTATTTCACCACTCTACCTTTCCCCATTTCCCCCTTTTCCTTTTTCTACAACTTTTTCCCCTTTGTCAGTGCTGACATGTCTGGTAGGCCACGGCTTTCCAGGATGGGTGAGGAGGAATTGGGTGGATTTATATGACTTGTTTGCCATTTCCTCCCACTCATGCTGGAGGCTGGGGGTAGGGTGATACAGGGGTATCACACGGAGGCCCGTAAAGTTCGGTGGGGGAAGGTGCGCCATCACTTGGTCCGTGTATATGGTAGCCTAAGGAATGAACATCAACTGAAGCACCGCTGGGCTGATCTGATATCCAGGGAGCAAGATCTGCTGGACCACCTGGGAATCAGGATTGGTGGCCATGTTGGTGACTACACATCAATTACATGTGCACAATTTAAAGCTGTGTGGCGACATGTGATGATTGTTACCCAATCTGCCAGATAAGTAGCTGACTGTGTGTAATGCTAGGGAAACCTACTGGGTAATTGATGCACAATGTGAAGGAAGACAAATGCTTGCAGTCAGGTAGCTCATGTTTTCTACACATACCGGTTGCCTGTAGCAGTATGTAATGTAGTGCTGCCTTTGTGTCAGACAAGCAACACATTAATGACTCAATTAGAACTCTACAGCTCACAATAGCCAGTGAAAAATGGATGTTGAAACATCATACCTACATATGTATACGCCATAGTTAGACTGACATTTGTAAACCCTACATGATGCTATAAATGAGTGCTGCCTTCACTTCAATTGAAGTTAGCAATGTTGTCCACACATATGTCACATGTGTGTCTGGGTGGTGTGTAGGGAAAATGACCACATAGGCTGTTTGAGTTTGAGAGGTCATGCAGTCCTCAAGTAACCAGCTTTTGGATGTCTCTCTTGGATGCACATGATGAGATGAATGCACCCCTATATTGTTGGGGCATACTAATGGAGGTGCATCTTTGACACCACATGACTGTCCAGGCCACTGCATGTGTGTAGTAGGGTGTGTAACTGTAGCAGGACACTCATCCAATGTAAATGTTGCTCATGAATAATTCCATGCAGTATGAGCATGTGTGAAAGGGTTTCATTACTCATGTCATATTCTCACATTGTCTTTGTAATTGCAATTGTTTGTCAGTGCACGGATTCTGAGTGTATTCTTCCTTCCATGCTTTACAGGTGGACCTGCACCGTACACAGTGGGAGAGGTGGCTCATTTTGAGGACCCCGACACCTACAATGAGTGTTGCATGTGTGCTATTTTTAATGTTTGGTGGTGATGCATGATGGACTACTGTGTGTTCAACAGAATTCAAGGTTCGATGCGCTGCCCATTCATTAGTATTGTTCCATTAGTGGGATTTCAATTATCACTTCATTTTGAGTTGACCTATGCTTATTCATTTCTCAGATTTTGGGTCTGTAGGCCATTCCAGTAGGGCCCGCTATGGGGAATGGGGTGAGTCATGTGGAATACACTGGTTAATTTAAGAGTTGCTCTGGGACTTGTCTCGGACTGAGTCTGCATTTCAGACTGACATTCTCCCAGATAGCTTCTGCAAAAGGCTTGACTGAAATCTGCTGCTTCCCTAGTTAACGATGGATTGAGTACACTGTAGGTTGGATCTTCCGGGGGCATGTACTTCCACAAGTTGAACTAGAAGTGTGTGGGACTAGAGTGCAATGGCCTAGGTGTACATACTATTCATGATCATGGGTGTTCTTGCTCCTCTGTGTCTGTAGTAAAATATGCCTCACTGTTAGTATGTGATGTTGGCCTAAGTCAGTACATTTGGACATGTGTGGACCTTGGATAGGACAAGGTTTAGCTGACTCCAATTTGTTGCTAGGCCTTCACTGGTGTTGTGTGTGTGGAGGCAAAAACTTGTTGAGCTTTCTATACACTCCTGGGTGTGCATAGATTATGGGATTGTTGGAGGTTCTTCCCACCCCACCCTCAAAGACTGCCATGTGTTTGGGAATAGGGTACCTAGGACTGTAGCAACCGGTATGTCACACATACTTGTGACCATTTGAAACTTTGTTTTGAACCTAGTGTACACACTCGGTTATGGCACATGAGTTCTATACTAGCAAAAACAATTACAAATCGCAGATATTGAGGGTTCTGATTGTTATCACATACACTGACATATGTAGTCAAGGCAATAGGCGGAGGAGGTGCAGCCATAATGTCAGCTGCATTACTAATTATTTTGATGAGAAGTTTAGGCTGATGTCACCCATCATGTATAGACATGTATATGCTAGTTGTGAGATGCCATTTTGTATGCAGGCTTCCCATGTACTTCCTCTGAGACTTTCAATGATCTATGTGGTGATATGAGCTGTTACAACTACAGTAAAAGTAATTTCCAATTGACCCATTGTGCTATTCCACCCAATGCATTTCCTATGGTAAATAGTTGCCCTTTCTCTTCACAGCTGCAAACATGAGTGCCGCACAGAGGCATGATTTTGAAAGGCGGGCCATGCGAACCGGCACATCCTGCAGGTGCAGTCGGGGTTCCGACGGATGGCCCGAAAATACCAGTTGGTGCTGGTGTTCCGTCACCTCTTTAACCAGGATTTCCTGCTCCTCTGCACTGAAGCAACACTTTCTTTTTTTTCTATATATGTCCTGGTTCCTGTATGGATCATCCTGGCTGGTTCCTGGTCTGCTGTCATCTTCCTGGGGTCTGTAGTGGCATCTGGGAATCATTTTGGCTCTCCTCTGCTGAAAGGGCAGTGTTCGCGGGTATTTTTGACTCTATTGCGTCAAAAAAAACGGCGCTTTTCGGGTTGCGCTGTCGTAAATCGACCCACAGTCATTTACGTCGCGTTAACGTCGTTTTCCTTTACGACTTGATGCCGCGATGTGTGTAAAAAAAATGACTTCCACCTGTTGATTGCGCCGCCGTGCGTCAAAGTATAAATTTGACACCCGCACGGCGCATCGAAATGGCGTTAGCCAGCGGTAAAATTTTTGACGCAAAACTGCGGCGGCGCAGCTTTGCGTCAAAAAGTACAAATATGGCCCTTAGTTTCAAACCAATACATTTAATTAAAATTGTTGATGGGTGAAGATTTTCCCTCATTTAAAACAATGGCCAACTAAAAAGCTGTACAACCCAGAACACCCCTCACTTTAGGTTTTACGAATTTACATCTGTGGAGAAACTAGAGCGCCACCTCTCTAACAACATGTGTTAGGTCCGAAGATAAAGCAAACCCCCTACACCCTGCCATCCTTTGACAATGTTTGCAGCAGCACTGAGAGATCACTGTGTCCTAGAGACAAGAGCTACTGTTTTGGGGCTCCGGTACAAGCTCTACCCACGGTTCCACCGTGACTAAAAAACACACTTGAATGTATGCTGAATGTTCTAAATTGCTGACAGAGGTTGGAGTTGATGAGCACAGCAGCATCTACATTAATGCCAGGTCCCTCTGAGTAACAGTATTTTCCTTCTGGGGGGATTTTCCAGTATTCAATGAGAGAAAATTAAAAAGTGCTGGTAGTCAGTACCTGTGAGTACCGGTCCACTAAAAGACCTGCTCATACCACACGTGTAAAAACATGTTCGCCTGTCGCCACGTGAAGGCTGGGAAAAGCGTAGAAGAGGTTTATTTTGAGGTCAAATCGCACGACACCAGTTCGACCAAGGAAAATGCAAGTACTTGCATGATGATTCCAATTGCAACACACAAATCTATATAACTGTATTGTTATAAAGACCTATTAGAACATAATACATTTAAAGGTCAAATGACATCACCCCATCAATATGACCGTTGAAAATGTAAGTAGGTATTATGACAATCCCATCAACATTATTACACTTGTAAAAAAGAATCCAACTGAAACAGAATAGTAACCTTGTCACATTTAAAAACAAACTTTAATTAGAGGTCAAAGGCACGACATCTCACCACATTTAACAAAGAAAATGAACCTAAGGTTATATCAATCATACTACTTTGTAAAAAATAATCTAAAGGTACTAGACAATGGAACTCTTACAAATTGTGTATTCACAGGTCAAAAGCCGAATATTATAACTTCTCATTTGTTGACTAGTGGACCTGGAAGCACATGCTGTGACCAAATTTTGGCAAAAAGGTTAATGGTTTACTCATGGCTAGGTGCTACCATTGTAGGGTGAAGGTCACATACTGCAATCTTAAAGTCACTATGTTAACACTTGACATAAATTCCTACACTATACCTCAGTAGTTTTCACAAATATCAGATAATATTTGTTATACTTCAGCATACTCCTGTAAAAAGACTAAGTTGAAGATGTGAAAGACAACACAATAGCATGTCAAGCATTGGGTACAATATGAAGGGGAGGAAAAATCAGAAAATAAATATATTTACTTTTCTGAGATACAGGAACCGCAAAATATACATTTTACTATTGGTGAAGCTTTACAATCTGCATAAAAAAAATGAACACTTGAAGGACAAATGTGCAATGTTTGCATGTAAGATTCCTTCAAATTACCATAAACAGCATAAAAAAGAAATTCAAAATCTGTGTTTTTTATCTGGAAAACAAACAGAATTATAACTGACTCTCTGTACCATATCTGTTTTCAAACTGGCCCTCATTATGAACTTGGCGGTAAACACCGCCGACTGCCGACCAGACAGCCAACAAGGACAAAAGAAGTGGCAGTGGAAGGCATACTGCCGTAAAAGGATGGCAAAAATGAAAATCGCGAAAACATGTTCAACCTCCTCCCATCGCCAGGGTCAAAGGCGGCGGAAACACAGGACACCTCACCCGCCACCGCCACGCATACAATCCCTCCGCCCAACAAATAATGATGCACAAATCAACTCGGCAGACAGTGAAAGCAGAATGACCATTGGCGGTACAAACCACCGCGATCAGCAATGGGAACTGCCCACAAAAAATGCACACATTGGCCAATTTGAAAAGCACACACCTGACACACACATACACACCACTATAAAACACACATACATACCCCACAACCCTTTTCTGTGCCAATAGCATGGCACATATTGACACCCCAACACGTATACACTGAACAAACCATCACAAAACTCACACACACAAAATCACACTATGACACAAACACTGCACACCCCCTATCACAAACCACATCACAGCACTGGCACCAACTCACCTACAACACACCACCCACACCACCCACCATGGCACCCCTTAGCACCCCGCTTCACTGACAGGGAGCTAAGGACTATGGAGGACAAGATACTCATGGTCAAGCTACAGCTATTCGGGGCACAGGTGCAGCAGGCACCCTTGGCCAGGAAGATGGAGCTATGGCAGAGGATCGTCAACAAGGTCAATGCAGTGGGAACCCATCCATGCACAAGAGATGACATCAGGAAGAGATGGAACGACCTGCAGGGGAAGGTGCACTCCATAGCATCATGACACAACATCGCGGTACAGAAGACTGGCGATGGTCCCCCACATTTTGCCTCCGAATACACTGACTGGGAGGAGAAGATCTTGGCTACCCTGCACCCAGAGGGCCTCACTGGACTCCCAGTAGGACTGGACTTGGGTAAGTCAATGCCAATACCCTGACAGTCACCACACCTGTAATGCATGTATTACCCCATCCCTCTCACTACCATCATGGCCCATCCCCTTCCCAGCCCTCAACACCCAGGCACTCCTATCCATGTTTCCTGCATACCCACAACCCCCCATACAAAGCACTATCCAGTTTCCTGTGCACAGTTATCAACACATGCATGTAATGTCAGGAGCACTTCAACACCCAGAATGCACCACCACCCCCTCACTAAATGCATCAAAAAGTACACAAAGGGACCCTGCCTGCTACTACGTGAGAATGTAACCACCAAGTACTTCTGACCAGTGCTGCAAGAGACAAGAAAGTGCAGGACACCCACATCTCTATTCTCTCACAGACAAGTACCACCACCCATGCCCCCCAGACGGAGACGTCAAGGAGTGCCGGTTCCCCACCTGAAGATGAAGGCCCCACTCAGGAGAGTGCAGAGGGATGTCTGGATACAGGAAATCCCTGACCCATTCCACAGACCTGGACACCTTCCAGAAAACCGACCCAGGGCACCACTGACACCCCTACCACTCAGCCAACACCAACAGCCCTGGCCCAGTGCCCCCACACCAGTGTCTCCAGGTCATGGACTGGCTTCCCACATGTACAGAGGCCTGAGTCTCCACCAGCCACCAGGCAGGATGATGAAGGGCCCAGTGCATGTGGGACTGTCAGACCTGTGCAGGGGACACAGGCAGAGGGGGCTAGGGCCAGTGAGAGGGTATCAGTGGCCCAAGGGGAGGCCCAAGGAGGGATGCTGCTGCCCAGGAGGTCATAGCTGAGGTCATGGGCGCATACCACCATGCCCAGGACAGGATGGGACAAATCCTGGCCATGTTGCAGCAGAATCAGAAGCTGCAGGTAACACACCACTAGGAGGCCATGGATCAATGGAAACAGCTCAATGTCACCATGGCCTCCATTGCAGGGGTACTGCAACACCAGACCAACATCCAGCCTGATTCCTCCACACACCTGCAGGCCCCTTCCACTAGCCAGGACACTGCCCTGCCTTCAATATCTGCAGCAACTATTGGAGTGGTGGCACTGACAGAGGACTCACAGGACACCAGCACCCCTTCCCCTGTAGCCCAGGTACCCCCTCGTAAATGTGGCCTCAGACACAGACATCCCAGTGAAACACCAGCCAAGACCAATCCCACCGCCATGAATTGACTTTGCCCTGAACTGTCTCCCTTGTGTGCCACTGAGCTACCTTGTTGACATGCCACTGCCATTTCACTATCTTCCAATGGCCCCATGGACTTTGCCCCTGTGCAAACAACAGCTGAGAAAATGTACCTGAGTATATTGTTCACCATGTGCCCACTCCCTTCCACTGTCCCATCACTCATGTATGTTTCATCATAATATATATACACTTGTACACACAACAAATCGGGCCTCATTTAATGTAAGCAAGCAAATGTTAATGTGTATGTATTAGCCAGTTTCCATCATAATGGCGCTTTAATTACAGGAGAGGGTCTGGCAGACTGTCGTGTTTGAAGTATGTCACACTGTGCATTCCATTGCTGTAACACACATCTGTTTCTTCATTCAGAACTTGGAACATCACTGGTAAGGGACACCACAGCACCTAGGCCCATATTTATACTTTTTGACGCAAAACTGCGCCAACGCAGTTTTGCGTCAAAAAATTTGCGCCGGCTAACGCCATTCTGAAGCGCCATGCGGGCGCCGTATTTATTGAATGACGTTAGCCGGCGTTAGCCGCCGGCGCCGTCTGGTGTGCGTTAAAAAAAACAACGTACACCAGGCAGCGTCGGCGTAGGGGGATATGGGGCTTGGGCGTCAAGAAATGGGGCAAGTCAGGTTGAGGCAATTTTTTCGCCTCAACCCGATTTGCGCCATTTTTTACGACTCCCAACCCCCATAGAAATGACTCCTGTCTTAGCAAAGACAGGAGTCATGCCCCCTTGCCCAATGGCCATGCCCAGGGGACTTCTGTCCCCTGGGCATGGTCATTGGGCATAGTGGCATGTAGGGGGGCACAAATCAGGCCCCCCTATGCCACAAAAAAATAAAAATAAAAATACTTACCTGAACTTACCTTAATGTCCCTGGGATGGGTCCCTCCAGCCTTGGGTGTCCTCCTGGGGTGGGCAAGGGTGACAGGGGGTGTCCCTGCCTTTTGCAGGTGCTAAAAAACGGCGCAAAAGCGGCTGTACGTCATTTTTTTTGACCCGCCCACTCCCGGGCGTGAATTTTGCCCGGGAGTATAAATCCGACGCACATGCCTCGGAGTCGATTTTTTAGACGGGAACGCCTACCTTGCATATAATTAACGCAAAGTAGGTGTCCACGCTAAAAAATGACGCTAACTCCATGGGCTTTGGCGCTAGACGCGTTTAACGCCAAAGTATAAATATGGAGTTAGTTTTGCCTCGAAATTGCGTAAAAAAAAACGACGCAATTCCGGCGCAAACGGAGTATAAATATGCCCCTTAGTACCTAAGTCTCCCAGAAACAAAGCAGGAAGCTGTTGTAATTTTTTTAATTTGACTAGCTAATTCAATGTTAGTAACATTATATTATTTTATATGTTTTGTTGTAAGTATTAAAAGCTTCATAGATGTGTGTTTTAATGGTATGTTCCACCCCCCAGTCCCTTAGGAGTTAGGATGTTCCATAGTAGATAGAATGTGGACAGAAGCTCATGATAGAATGTTGGGGAGCTGTGAGGAGAAAGGCTGTATGAAAATGGAGAAGTAGAAATAAAGGCTCACAGTTGAAAGAATAAGCTTTATTTTTATTACAACACTGGCGACCAGTTAAAGTGCGTAAGGGGGCACTTCCTTCTCTACCCCTTTCAATTTACTCCATCTGCTTCCTTATAAAGTTACGGTGGTTTTCTCTTACAATAACCCCAACCCGTATCTGACACTCCTCACTTCCTGGATCAGCTGATTCATTCACCTGTAACACCGCCTACCAGCCTTATTCTACCTCGGGAGCCTCTGTTTCTGCCAAGTGATGTTTGTTTCTAGGCAAAGTTCTATGTTGTTTATTCATTGGCTTCATGAAACTTATTGTTGACACGTACTGTAGTGACAAGGATTTGTCACGTCGCTTTGCTTTTCTCCAACCTCATAGCGCGCACACTTGCCTTCATGGGCTTACAGCAATGGCAGCAGTATTGCACAGTCAACAGCGCCCACTAAGAAGGATTTACCGATAGCGCGCACACTTACCTCATCGCGATATTGTATAGTAAACAGCAACGGTCGCAGCCATGGTCACGGAGAGCAACGCTCTCCAGCAAGTGCTATCGCACGATCGCTCACCTGATTTACTTCACTTATTTTTTTCAGTTTGTCATCGTGGTTTACCAGTGACACGCACACCATATTCCCTGGAAATGCGCCCTTGTCAATTTCGCTGACAGGCACAGCTGAATCATACCGCCTGTCAGGAACCCGCTCGCATTATTCCGCTGATAGGCATGGCTGAGTGGAGTTTCCTCACAATGCTGCATTTCGTATTTCTTGTAAACGCACCCAGGTCAGTTTCGCTGACAGGCACAGCTAAATCGTACCGCCTGTCAGGAACCGGGCGTTGTGCTTCCTTTAACTCCGCTTATTCTATTGAAGTTCCTTCACAATAGTGCTTTTGTACGGAATAAACAGATTTATCTGGAGTGTTCATTCCCGCTCAAGGAACTTGAGTTTACCTGTTTTAACTTGGTTTTTACCTGTTTCATATGTTTATTCATGTACTTTATAATCACTCTATTTTCCTAATAAGCACATCTCCATTCTTGTGTTTTTCTTCTATCCAAATTGTTTATAGTAACTTATAGGTTGCATACTTTCACTATGGCTGCAGCAAGTATGTCTCAGCCCATTCCATTTTTAAATGAAATGGGAGAGCCTAATGTTCCCTGGAAAGATTGGGTGAAAATCTTTCAGTCCTATTTCACTGCTATAGATGGGGACAAATTTAGCACGGTCAGGAAACAACACATATTACTGCATAACTTAGGAACACATTGTAGGAAAATGTATAATTCCTTGCCTGAACCAGAACCAGATGGTCAACGTGATGAATATGCTATCACTTACTACAACCATCTTGCCACGCCAGAACAGCCACGTGCAGGAAGTGCAGTAAAAAAGGTCACTTTGCAAGGGTTTGCAGAGATTTTTCTAAAAATGACAAATCTAATGACAATAAAAAAATCAAAGAGAACCATCAAGAAATCAAGAAGATTATTTTACAAGTCAAAAATGAAGATGTTGTTCCCACCCAATATCCTGAATGCACAATATACATTGATGATAATCCTATCAAAGTATTTGTAGACTCATACTCACCTTTTACCCTCTTAAATATTTCCGACTTCTTTAAGATTGAAGGTGCATAGGCAATAAAATTACTTGAGCCAGACATTAACCCTAAGGGATACAACAAAGACCCTACTCCTCTTAAAGGTATGTTTAAGGCCCTCATATCTTTCAAGAATCGTTCCACCGTTGGGAAAATATATGTAATGCAAGAAGGATCCAATTTACTAGGCTGGCAACACCAGAAGGAACTTGGAATTAGGTTGGATCCTAACAATCCAGAGTAGGTTATGTTTTTCATGAACCTAACTTGGCAGCACAAATTATTCGGGAATTCTCAGAGGTTTTCAGTGAGAAATTGGGTTTGCTTAAAGATTTCCAGCACAAAATAAAATTGAAACCTAGCTCAAAAAACATGTTACACAAGAGCAGACCTATACCTTATTTACTCAAGGATGCCATTGCGAAAGAACTGAACAGGTTGGAATGCATCGAAAGTTCTGAATGGCTAGCCCCCATTGTTATCACAAAAAAAAATCACAGCGATGACATCAGAGTTTGTATTGACCTTTGAGATTTAAACAAGAATATCTGGATTGAGAGACACCCTCTCCCCAGAATTCATGAAATGTTAAGTACTATGGGTGAGGCCGTATGTTTCTCTGTCCTTGATTTATCCAATGCCTATCACCAAGTGGAGTTGCATCCTGATTCCAAATGGTTAACTGCTTTTACCACTCCCTTTGGCTCTTTTATGTTCAACAAAATGCTTTTTTGGGTTGGCGTCAGCCGCTGCAGTTTTTCAGAAAATCATTCAACACATTCTACACGATGCACCCAAAACACTTTGCTTCCAGGATGGCATCCTGATTTATGGAGCCTCAGTTGAAGAACATGACCTAAATCTAAAAACCGTACTCAATAAATTAAAAGTTGCTGCACTTAGATTAAAAAAAGAAAAATGTCGAATTGGGGTGAGTGCAGTGGAATGCTTGGGGCATACAATTTCTAAAGATGGATTTAAACCTAAAATGTGCCTAGTGGAAGCTGTTAAAAAAGCAAAGGCACCCGAAAGTAAAGAAGAACTTAAGTCATTTTTGGGTCTTGCAGAGCTCATGGCGAAATATGTCAGGAACTTCTCTGAACTCACATACGACCCAAGAGATTTGCTGAAAAGTCACATTCCATATAAATGGTCTGAAAGCCATGACAATGCTTTCCAAAGAGTAAAACAGGCCATATTAGCAGCACCATATCTGTGTACTTTTGACCCCAAAAGAAAAACTATCCTTACTACGGATGCTAGCAAGAAGGGATTAGATGCAACTTTATCTCAAATTATAGAGGGGAAGGAAAGAATCATAGCTTTTGCATCCAGGGCCCTTAGCAAAGCAGAATCCAATTACTCTGAAATTGAAAGAGAATCCCTAGCTTGGTTCTGGACAGTTAAACATTTCAAGTTCTTTCTTTGGGGCACACAGTTTGACATTTGTACAGACCACAAACCTTTAGTCTATATATTTTCCACAAAAGGATCTTTCAATAATACTCCAAGGATATCCAAATGGATCCTGGGCCTTGAAAGCTTCTGTTTCAAGGGGGAATTGCTCCCTGGTGATAAGACCACTGCTGCTGACTTCTTATCTAGAGCTCCTTAAAATATAAAGGAGGACTATGAAACCCCAGAAAATCCCGTTATTATAGTCACTACACCCTCTATCACCAGAGATGAATGGGTTTCTGCATATCAGCAGGATGAGTCCTTATCCATGCTGGAATCATTTACTAAAGACGGTTGGCCTATCTTGAGAAAACATGTCAACAACGACATCAAAGGTTACTGGGAGATAAGGTATGAGATTAATGAAAATAATAACTTCCTGTTTAGGAATGACAAAATAATATCCCCACTTAATTTAAGGCATAAGATCATTATGCTTGCCCACGAGGGTCACTTGGGCAGAAGGCTAACTAAATCCCGTATTCGAGAAGAGTATCGGTTCCCTGGTATGGATTCTATGGTAGAGGCTGAGGTGAAAGATTGTTCGATCTGTGCAAACAGTGACAAATCTAGAATGGTTCTCAAGACTCCCATTTCTCCTGTCTCCATCCCAGGTAAACCTTGGGAAAAATATCATTGGATATCATTAGACCAATTAATATGTCAGGAGTACCGAAACTCTATGCGTTTTGTGCTAATTGATTACCATTCTCATTGGATCAGTGCAAGGATGATCAATCAAATTACTACTGAGTCATTAATCAGTTTTCTGAAAGACGTATTTTCGATGGAAGGCATACCCGCCACCATCATCACAGATAATGGGGTTCAACTGATCTCGTCAGCAATTAAAGACTTCCTTGATATTCTCAACATTAACCACCTTATTACCACTTTATATTGCCCACGTGCAAATGGTTTGGTTGAAAGAGTCAACCGTATGATCAAGGAATGTATTTGACTTGCCAGCATTAATCATTTAAATGTTGAGAATTCCATCCGAGACGTGCTATGGGCATAACATACCACTCCTAACTCCATTACTAAAATTTCCCCATTCTCAGAACTAAAAGGCAGGAACCTAACACAAAGTTCTTTCCCACTTGGTTAGGTGGCGGGGACAAGGTTGTACGTACCTTCCCTAACATGAAAAAACAGATATATTTACACCAAAACAAGTACAAAATGTATTATGACCTCAAACACGGCACTTCCAATTGTGGAAGGTGGGAGATTGGGTGTATGTTAAAAAAACAAAATTGGGGACAGGCATGAAAGGTACGAAATATATGGGACCTATACGAATCAATAAGGTCAAGCACAATGTGGTGGTGTTAGAAAATGGTCAGTGTTGGAGTATGGATATAATTGGCAACCAGGATACACCTGCTGGCTTTGATAGAAGACACCCCAATGAAGCCAGCTGGAGAGTAAAGGAAATGTCAGATCAAGGTATAGGAATGGACATCTCTAAAAGAACATGTAGTAGACAAATCCAAACTCCTGTCTGGCATAAGGGCTATGACGTTAACAGATGATTCCTTTTGCATGATTTATTTGCGGGGAGTTACTCTTTCCCGCAATTAATCAATTCTCTAGGATGTTATTTTGTAATCATCCTCCCTCCCAGGAATTTGTACCATTCACGTTGGGTTGATTCAACCTTCCTTGTAGCTTCCCTTCGTAACGTCTTAACATCATTCCTTTTTTATTAGGGTGGAAGATGTGTTGTAATTTTATTAATTTGACTAGCTAAATCAATGTTAGTAACATTATATTATTTTATATGTTTTGTTGTAAGTATTAAAAGCTTGATATATGTGTGTTTTAATGGTATGTTTCACCCCCCCATTCCCTTAGGAGTTAGTATGTTCCATAGTAGATAGAATGTGAACAGAAGCTCATGATAGAATGTTGGGGAGCTGTGAGGAGAAAGGCTGTATGAAGATGGAGCAGTAGAGACGGAAATAAAGGCTCACAGTTGAAAGAATAAGCTTTGTTTTTATTACAATAGAAACCCATTTGCAGAATAGGAAATGTACCTCAGAGTCACTGGAAATATATCCCGGTTAGATGGATTCTGGAGGTGATGTCTTCCCCTTCTTCTTCATCACTCACATCCATCCTCTGAGGTGGCAGGGGTGTTTGGACAGCATCCTCCACTTATTCCAGAAGTGGGATAGCTTTCCTCATAGCCAATTTGTGTAGCATGCAGTAGGTCGCCACTATCTGACACACCTTGTCAGAGCCATAGCACAGGGATCCTCCAGAGAGATGGAGGCAAAAAAATCATGCCTTCAGGAGTACTATGGTCTGCTATATCACCCTCCTAGTGTGACCATGTGCTTCATTATAATGGAGTTCAGCATCTGTCCTGGGATTTTACACAGGTATCAGGAGCCATTGCTTATTTGGGTAGCCAGAATCCCCTGGAAAGTGGGTGAAAGAGGGTTAATACACATACTTACTACATGCATGCAGCCTGCCTGTCAGGTATGTCACTAGTACAGTGTTATACACACTCACCTATGAGCCAAGCTCTGTCCCCATGTAGTTGTCCCATCATGTGTGGCACGCTGCTGTTTCTCAGGACATAGGGATCATGGACTGATCGTGGGAACCTTGCACTGACATGAGAAATGTACTGATCAGCAGAACACACCAATTGGACATTCATGGAGTGAAAGTTTTTAATATTTCTGAACACCTGTTAATTTACTTTTATGAGGGCTATGTGGTTACCATCAATGGCACCTATCACATTGAGGATATTTGCAAAAGCATAGAATTCTGATTTGACGGTGATGAGAATCAGACTTCAGGGTGTGGCTAAACATTGGCTGAGAAACACCGGCTGCCATGCCCACCATCACATGGAATGGGCCTGTGGCTAAAAAATGTAGCACAGATAGTACCTGCACAGTTGTAGGTATGGAATGGGGATTCATATTTGCTGGCATCAAAACAGGCTCCATTTGTGCACAGAGTTCCAGGATTGTGGCTCAATGCAGGTGGTAAGAGATGATGATGTGAAGTTCCTCCATGGTGGCCAGATCTACCAGCGGTCTGTAAACAGATGGGGCCCTCCCTCTCCACATGGGTCTGTACCTTTGGGGGAGGAAGAGAGACACATTGAGTTGGGACATACACTTCCATAGCAAGGTACCACTATTCATGTTGTACATGTGACACAATTGTCCTTCACACAGATACAAAGAACGTTTTAAGGGCAATGTGTGTTGAGGTGTGTATGTTTTATTGCATCACAGTGTAGGCACAATTCCCAACATGATTCCATGAGGAGGACAGTTATCATAACAGTACTCGATGAAGGGGAGATAGAATGGAGCCATGGACTAGGACCCGGGGCATACTATGAAGGCGGTGTGGGTGCAAAATGGCAGCCCCCTGCCCCACAGGTAGTGTAGTGTAGGAAGTAAGCTCATTCCTCTGGCGTTGGTCGTCATGGCAGTAGGTGGTGTTCACCACCGTGCACCTGATCATTGGATAACATTGTTGTCAATGGGGAAGCAGGGCCAATCATGATCACCACCGGCGGTGATGGTGCACACCGCCGCGGTACATACCGCCATTTTGCCATGCCATTGCCACTTGACTCCTGAACCTCGAGTAGGGAAGAACTCCACTGCATGTGCGGCTGTGTTCTGACTCTGGTCCTTAAGATGGCACTTGCTACAGGGGAGCGGGCCTTACCTTCATCACGGAGGAGCTGGAGAATCTGGTGGATGGAGTCCTATCCCTGTATGAAAAGCTGTATGGGCGATCAGAGGAACAGGTGAGTTACTGTATGTTCTCCTTGAATGTGTGTGAAGGTGGCAGATGCTTGTAGGTGTTTTTGTTGGCTACGTGGATGCTTACCCTTTGTGTGTCTGGCAGTTTTGGGCTTGGCTATTGTCTATATGTATATCTCCATGGGCTATGTCAGGTTGGATTGGCATGGCATTTGTGAATGGGGAACACACACTGACATCTGTTTCTTTACTCTGTGTGTCCCATGCAGGTCAGCGCCCATCAGAACAAAGGATTGTGGAAAGCCATTGCCAAGGAAGTGCGGACCCGGGGGATCAACAACTGGTGGAGCACCCACTGCAGGAAGCGGTGGGAGGACCTGCGACGCTAGGCCAAGAAGACCGGAGAGGCCCAGCAGGGGACGGCCTCCCAACATGGCAGAGGTGCCCGTCGGACCCTGACCCCCCTAATGGCCTGCATACAGGTAGTGGCCTATCTGGATTTGGATGGGCGCTTAAATGCAGCATAGCAGCCACAAGGGGGTGAGTACCAACACTATTGTGATGCTACTATGATGAGTATAGTTAGGTGCTCTGGGGTACATGCATTGTAGTGCCAGGCCCATAGACATGTGTGTCCCTGCAGTCATGCCCCCCTCTACATCTATGGGATTGTGTCCTTAGGTAGATATGTTTGAGAATGTAGGCCTGTGAGGGGTCCCCTGTTTGGGCTATTGGTTTAATGTGGCCTCATGGGTTTGCAGATTTGTTGTCTTGGCCTGGCTGCCCCATTAATGTCCCTTTCTCAGTGGAGGATATTTCCATCATAAGAGTCAAGTGTGGTCTATATTTGCCCTTCTGGGACTTGCATTTGGACTGGCCTATGGCCTTGTTTGGTCAGATATTTTTGTTTATATACAATAAATGTTAGTGCTCAGCAGACCTGTTGGTGCAATATTGTCCCGTTGTGCCGCGTTTCACTGTGAGGGAGTGGTGTACACAGGTGTGTGCACTGGTTCTGATATATGTTTGCATATGTCTGGTAAGTACATTTTGGTAAGGTATGAATGGCTTAAGAAGGTCGAAGGGGTGGGAGTGTGTTGCGGTGTGTGTGGGTGTGTAATGTTGCCCTTTCCTCCCATGTGTGCAAGGCTGCGGTAATTGCTTGTTTTCGTCGGTGGTCACGGTCCTGGAGAAATATGGCAAGGGGAAGCACTGGCATTATTTCCAACTCTTGCTCCATGTTGGCGTGCTCTGTGGGCCTCCGGTGTGTGTTTCCCTTTATAGGGGTTGTTTCCGCCAGACTTTGCGTGGCGGTAGTTCCCACCCCAGAGCTGATGGTGGTGTGGTGGTTCATAACATGGTGGCCGTGTAGGGCCTTGCCGCCAGCCTGAAGATGGCCTCCGTAGTTGTTGTGGGTGCTCCCAAAATGGCAGTGAGTGGATGGGTCGCTGGCTGTTTCTCATATGCTTCATTATGTGGCAGCCTGGTTACCACAACCACCAGCGGTCAAGTCTTTACCATCAGGTTCAAAATGATCACCAGTGTTTTTTATATTGTCCAGATATGATTTTCACAGGAACTTGTCAGACATATTGAACTGTGTCTTGGGAGCTCCAGTGTTCTATAAATGTATTCTACTGATAGAAAAATTTACTCAAAAATATAGGGGCTGATTAAGAGCCCCTAACACCTCCTTGCACCCCATTAGAGTAATTTTTTTATGCTAATGTGGCCCAAAATGGCACAATGCATTCATTACACCACTTTGTAACACTTTGTGCTACATTATGCCTGCACCAGGAATAGTGTATGCAAAGGGGGCGTTCCCCCATTAGGGGGGCCGGACAAATGGCGCAAAGAAATTGAAGAGATTTCTTTGCCTCATTTATTTCTGCACTCTTAATGCCTGCTCAGAGCAGGCATTAAAAGGAGGCACACCATTGTTTTCAATGGGCCTCAATGGGTTTTGCAGGATTAACGCCAACATTTTCTACGCTAGTCCTGAAAAGCTCAAAACTAGCCTAAAAAGTGTTTCCCTAACTACTTCCATGGTGCACTGTATCTTAGATACAGCATATACATGGTGGCGTTAGAGGAGCGCTAAGGGGGTCAAGGAAAGTGGAGCTGCACTGGGTGCAGTGCCACTTTCTTTAAACCAGGCCCATAGTATCAATTCGATATAATCACAACTATATAAACAACAACCTTTGAAATCAAATGAGTTTATAACAAATGGGTTGGAGCTGAATGATTTTCCATGAACTAATAGAGTGTAGCAAATGACCATCTTTTGACCATCAATAATTGCCCTATCTGCTTGGCTAGCTTTAGTACTCTGCACAGTTTACCCCAGCTTAACTGCAGTAAAGTGCATGAAATACCCTTTTAAATATGTTGACATTGATGTAAACCTGGTTGGCACAATTAACTTTCCTATAAGGCCATAGTATATAGTGCAGAAATACACCCTTGGCATGGATTTTAAATGTCACCTGTGGACTGCAACACCTATTATGTCACTCACTTCAATGCCAGTTAAATCATAGCTTCAGGCCTGCCCTATGTACCCTGACAACATCTTTAACCCTACTGTGGAGACCTGTCGAAAACACCCTTTAGGTGGATATATTTAAAAACAGAACATGTGTGACATTAGAAATTGGATGTTCCCCAATGACTTGTCCTAAAAGTGACATGGCCTCTGGTCAGGTTGTAGTTGGCACATAGGTAAAATCAATGTATAGATTATAAACTTTAATCTATAACTTTTGATCTGAACCATTTAAAGACTTAGGACCTGATTTAAAGTTTGGCAGGGGGGCTACTCCATCACAAACGTGATAGATATCACGTCCACCATGTTACAATTCCATTATTGCCTATGGAACTTGTAATACTGTGTACAGGACATCCGTCACGTTTGTGACGGAGAAACCCCTCCATCAAACTCTAAATAAGGACCTTAATTTGAACTTATTAAACATCCAAACTAATGGTGAAGTATGACTTGTATTAATAGTTTGAAAATATAACTTTGAAAAATATATTTTTTCCCTTCCTGAGGCTTTTGGAGGCACCACACACTTGGGATTTTTTTGAATATGGTTTACTGTGGGATTGTTTGCAGTAGGGCAAACAGAAATTGCTACATAATTTAGCATTTTTCTCGAGTAGTTAGGAAGTGCCTAGGAAAGATTGCCTAGTAACATCACCACCCACTAGCTGGTGCTATGCATCAATGTGGTGCCCCAAGGCATCTTCTTTAGAACACTTTCTGGATTTGTGGAAGAGCGTAAGAGGACTGTACCTGCTTTCTGTCACTTGAGATGAGTCTGAAGGACTGGACCTACTTCCCCCCATACCCAGGACAAAGAAGTGGACTTCAAGAGATCAGTTGGTTACCCTTATCTGTGACTATTCAAACACAATAAGCTGCAAGAGGCCTTTTCCTTTGGAGTGTCTTTCCTCAGTCTCACATCTCCACATCTCTAAGTGCATTCCTCTGAGATCTTGGAGGCCTTAAGAGTGTACATCTGTGGTTGTATGGGTAGCAGAAGAAAATTTAGAAACTTTTGAAAACTTTTAATCCGGAGTTCCTGAGTTTCAGACCAGCAATTCCACGGCATTGGATTGGATTTCAGATTCATCCCTCTCAAAGAATCATGACAAAAGTCCATTCTGTGCCTAAGATGTCAAAGCTTAACTTCAAAAAAGTGACAAAGTCTGTTGCTGAAGTTGGACTTAGAAACATTTTCAGACCTTTGGACTTCTAGGCTTTCACCAGGACCAAATAATTACTAGGTGGTCATTACAACCCTGGCGGACAGTGTTAAAGCGGCTGTAAGACCACAAACAGGCCGGTGGTAAAACATTTGCAATTAAGACCGTGGCAGAAACTGCCAACAAAGACAGCAACTTTAACACTCCGACCGCCACGGCGGTACAGACAAACAGCGCAGCGGTCACCACCAACAGACTGGCGGGAGACAATGTACCGCCCACACTATTACAACCCACCAATCTGCCACCTTTTCCGGGGCGGATTCACCGCGGATAAAAACACGGCAGAAACAGGAATTTCGAAGGAAAAACGCTCACCTCTACACACCCCATGAGAAACGAGGACACCATGGACCTGGAACTCCAAATTCTCCCTGCGATAGTCTTCCTGCTCCTCTACCAGGAGCACGAATGCCGGCGGCGAAGACCACAGTGAGTACTGCACCTACGACACAGGGGAGGGGGAAGGGAAAAAACAGGGACCCACACATGCAACACCCTCACCCACTACAACACACACACTAATGCATATTGATACATCAGAGTTACACCCCTCCAACCCCCTGGAAGAATGCAAAGACAATAGAAAATTTATGTAACCATTGTAATATATTAAAATCAAGTAGGCACAAATATATATGTACACCATGTACAAAATATACGAAGCATAGTAGTCCAGGTAGTGCTCCAATTAAGTCCGTGGAACACTGGGCCCACACGGTATGGGCGAGGCCCACACAAGATCCCCGACCATGATGGAGAGAACACTACAGGGGCATAAGAGAGCAACAAAACAGGCACCTCAGGGGGAGGGAAAGGGGGGGCACCTCAGCCGGTTGAGTGCACAACGCCAAATCGACGAGGGGGCCACATGCCCACTGTTCCATCCTGGGGAGGGCAAAGCCACAGTCTCTCAAGCTTCTACAGTGGGTGGGTTACCCACTGTTCCATCCTGGGGAGTGCAAAGCCACAGTCTCTCAAGTCTATACAGTGGGTGGCTTGCCCACTGTTCCATCCTGGGGAGTGCATAGCCACAGTCTCTCAAGTCTATACAGTGGGTGGGTTGCCCACTGTTCTATCCTGGGGGAGTGCAAAGCCACAGTCTCTCAAGTCTATACAGTGGGTGGTTTGCCCACTGTTCCATCCTGGGGAGTGCAAAGCCACAGTCTCTCAAGTCTATACAGTGGGTGGCTTGCCCACTGTTCCATCCTGGGGAGTGCAAAGCCACAGTCTCTCAAGTCTCTACAGTGGGTGGGTTGCCCACTGTTCCATCCTGGGGAGTGCAAAGCCACAGTCTCTCAAGTGGATAACAGTCTCCACTGGTTCTGGAGGGGGCATGGTGCCCAGACTGCTTCATCCTGCTAATGACAGAGGTAGTGGATGTATCTCTCCACAGGTTCTGGACGGGGCTTTGTGCCCAGAGTGCTTCATCCTGCTAAGGACAGAGGTAGTGGAGATATCTCTCCACAGGTTCTGGAGGGGGCCTTGTGCCCAGAGTTCTTCATCCTGCTAAGGACAGAGGTATTGGATGGATCTCTCCACTGGTTCTGGAGGGGGCCTTGTGCCCAGAGTGCTCCATTCTGCCCGTGACAGTCTCAGTAGCGTCAGTACCCTTGGCGCTCATGGGCGAGCGGTGCTTGAGGCGGCAGTGCCCTGTTCAGATGTGCTTGAGGCGGCGGTGCCCTGTTCAGCAGTGCTTGAGACGGCAGTTCCCTGTTCAGTGGTGCTTGAGGCGGCAGTGCCCTGTTCAGCGGTGCTTGAGGCGGCGGTGCCCTGTTCAGCAGTGCTTGAGGCGGCGGTGCCCTGTTCAGCGGTGCCTGAGACGGCAGTGCCCTGTTTAGCAGTGCTTGAGACGGTGGTGCCCTGTTCAGCGGTGCTTGAGGCGGCGTTGCCCTGTTCAGCGGTGCCCTGTTCAGCAGTGCTTGAGACGGCGGTGCCCTGTTCAGCGGTACTTTAGACGGAGGTGCCCTGTTCAGCGGTGCTTGAGACGGCGGTCTCCATTGCAGTGACTCACCTGCTGGTGGATCTTCATGGCCCAGCGGGGCTTGTGCTGGCGGTCCTTCATGGCCCAGCAGGGCTTTTGCTGGCGGTCCTTCATGGCCCAGCGGGGCTTTTGCTGGCCGTCCTTAATGCCCAGCGGGGCTTGTGCTGGCGGTAGCCTCCTGGGCAGCTGGGCTTGTGCTGGCGGTGGCCTCCTGGGCAACTGGGCTTGTGCTGGCGGTGGCCTCCTGGGCAACTGGGCTGGTGGTGGCGGTGGCCTCCTGGGCAGCTGGGCTGATGCTGGCCTCCTGGGCAGCTGGACTGGTCCTGGGCAGCTGGGCTGGTGCTGGCGGTGGCCTCCTGGACAGCTGGGCTTGTGCTGGCGGTGGCCTCCTGGGCAGCTGGGCTTGTGCTGGCGGTGGCCTCCTGGGCAGCTGGGCTGGTGCTGGCAGTGGCCTCCTGGGCAGCTGGGATGATGGCGGTCTTCTCCGCTGTGCTGCTCTTCCCAGACTTGCTGACCTTCTTGTGCCCCTTCCCCACCTTGGAAGGTGTCGCAGCTGACTCCACACTCCCACCTGTACTCCTGGGAGTGGCTGTGGTGGCTGGAGTCTTCACCCTCTCCTGCCGGGCACTGGCCAACTTCTGATGCTTCACAGGTGGGGGACTGTCTGTGCTGTAGCTCCATGCCACACTGGCTGCCCTGGTGGCCGGTGCACACCATATTCCAGTGACTACAGGCACCACTGGTCCCGGAGATGTTGTGGCTGAGGTGCTAGTTCGGGGCCTATGAGACGGACGGGGTGGGGGAGGTGTGGGAAAGGGGTCAAGGTTAGACAGGAAATGTTTTTTGGACACACTGGGACAGGTAGCTGGAGGGGGTTTGGGAGTGGAGGAAGAAGTTGTGGTTGTAGGGGGTGTTTGTTTGGTGACTTTGGGTGAAGGTGCATGCGCTAGAGGCTGTTGTGAGGTGGATGGCTGTTGGGTGGGTATGTGCCTGCGTTTGTGTATCTTGGGAGGGGACGTCACAGGCACACTGGGAGAGGACACAGGGGACGTGTGAATGGTAGTGGGGGTGGTGACTGCACGTGGGTGGGGTGTGGTGGTGGGTGTGCTGGAGAGGGACGTAGTGGCTGTAGAGGTAGTGCATGCAGGTGTGAGTGTAGACGAGACAGGGAGGGAGGAGGGAGACGAGGAGGAGGGGGACACAGTGGAGGCAGTGGATGTTGCTATGTCTGCATGTGTGTGATGCTTGCATGAGTGCCTGTGGGATGTGTGGTGCTTATGTTTGCCTGGGCTTCCCTTGTGTGTTGAAGTGTGTGCATGCTGGTCTGTAGGTGTGCTTGGGATAGGCTGAAGTACAGGGGATTGGGTCGGGGTGGAGGAAGTTGGAGGGGGGAGGCTAGACATAGGGACAATGGCTACCATCAGGCCAGAGTCTGAAAAGCTCGGTGAAGGGCCGCCTGACCAGAATGAATGCCCTCCAGGAATGCATTTGTTTGTTGCAACTGCCTTTCGACACCCTGGATGGCATTCAAAATGGTAGACTGCCCAACAGTGAGGGACCTGAGGAGGTCAATGGCCTCCTCACTGAGGGCAGCAGGGGTGACTGGGGCAGGGGCTGAGGTGCCTGGGGCGAAGGTGATGCCCACCCTCCCGGGTGAGTTGGCACGGGGCAAAGCCTGAGGGGCTGCTGGGAGGGCGGTGCTGGAAGGGGGGGTGGCGGCTATACCTGTAGATGGGGGTGTCACAGATGTTGCCACCACCACAAGGGAGCTCCCATCAGAGGACGAGTCTGTGTCGCTGGTTTCAGCTCCTGTCCCCACCGTGGACCTCCCCTCGCCCTCTGTCCCACTGGTGAAGTCCGATTCCGTAGTGTGGCCCACATTGGCCATATGGGATGCAGCCCCCTCGTGCTCCGGTGTCACTGCTCCTCCGCCTAATGATGTTAATGCACACAAGAACAGGGAGACCACAAAAAGGGGGGGGACGACAGAAGAAAGACATGTTGAGTGCATGCATTACCGCTACCGTGGGCAGACACGATAGACACAGAAGCCCCCTGCACTATGCCACGCTCTTGGGCTCCACTGTTCAATTCCTGGGAAATGGCCTGCAAGGCTATGGACAACATCTGCACACATGGATTACACAGGGGCATGACTAGGTGTACTTGGCACTCTACAGAGGGGGGTGGGGTGCCACATGGCCTGCCTTATGGAGGGACCTTGCCTACGGAACTCGCCCTGGCCTAGGGAAATCCACAGCCCACCTCCCCCACCCAGACACCTTAAATGCGCGCAAAATCAGCAGAATGCGAGTGTACTCACCCCCTTGTGGCTGCTGTGATGCCCTCAAGCGCCCATCCAACTCCGGGTACACCACTGCCAGGATCCTGAACATCAGGGGGGTCATGGTGCGACGGGCACCCCTTCCACGTTGGGAGGCCATCCCCAGCTGAGCCTCTGCCGTCTTCTTGCTCCAGCGATGAATGTCCTCCCTTCTTTTCCGGCAGTGGGTGCTCCGTCTGTGGTAGACCCCCAGGGTCCGGATGTCCTTGGCGATGGCACGCCAAATATGTTTTTTCTGGTGGGCGCTGACCTACATGATTTGTACAGGGGGAAGAGAAAGTTATTACCAACTGCACCGTCAAAGTGATTGGCCCCCATCCCTACCCTTGCCATGTGGCACATGCACTCACCATTGTTTCATGCACACCACACTCTTCCCCCTTCCATCTTACATCCACCCCTCTCCACACAGTCATAGCCCATACAGCATGCTCCCAGTGTACTTCCCTGTTTGTCTGGAGGACCGTAGAGTAGCGTGTACTGGGGGAGGACCCCATCCACGAGTTTCTCCAACTCCTCTGATGTAAAGGCAGGGGGCCTTTCACCAGACACTCGAGCCATTGTCTCCTTCAGACCGAGGTCACAGCAGCACTTGCAGTGTAGGTCCTCTCCTGTCGAAAATCAGGTATTGAGTGATTGTACAGATAGAAAATGGCAGTCACGTCCGCGGCGGTGCTTACCGTCACCGCTGGCGTACATCGTCATTGGCTCCTGGGACCCATAGGGTTCAATGTTAACCAATGCAGCATTGTGCCGCGGTCTTCAACCGCCTACCGCGACGGTGTACAACGCCAGCGCAGTTACCTCACATCCCATTGTCCCACTTTAGAGGTCAGGCAGCCGCCATTTCAGGGGCCCACATGGCTTCATTTTCAACTGCGTCACACATACCTAGGCCTAGACTCAACACACATACAGGCCACTTTTTGATTATGAATGGTGTTCTGTGTAAGCTGTGGGTACGTACCTCTGAGTTGTTTGACTTTGTGCTCGCTGTTGTCCTTCATAGGCACCGTCCGCTGGGACATGTGAGGAGATGGCGGCATCCTCCGGTGTACCGACCGTTGGTGGACCTGTCGACAATGGAGGAAAGACATGTGATAATCACATACAGGTTTGACCGTGCCACAATCCAGAAACTGTGTACCTAGTTGGAGCCAGACTTGATGTCAGCTATCCGCCATCCCACAGGAATCCCACCTCAAGTGCAGGTCCTGTCAGTGCTCCATTTCCTTGCAAGTGGGTCATTTCAAACAACAGTGACCATAGCATCAGGAATGTCCCAGCCTATGTTCTCCAACGTGTTGTCCAGAGTGTTGTCTGCCCTGCTGAAACACATGCGGAGCTACATCGTTTTCCCTTAGGTGGAGGATTTGCCTACAGTGAAGGGTGATTTCTAAGCCCTGGGACATATCCCCAACATCATAGGTGCCATTGATGGGACACATGTGGCTTTGGTACCCCCCCACAGGAGTGAACAGGTGTACAGAAACCGGAAGAGTTATCATTCGATGAATGTACAGATGGTATGTTTGGCAGACCAGTACATCTCCCATGTGAATGCCATGTTCCCTGGCTCAGTGCATGATGCTTACATCCTGCGGAATAGCAGCATCCCTTATGTGATGGGTCAACTCCACAGGCACCGTATGTGGCTATTAGGTGAGCACCTGGAAGTTAGTCAGTGGGAATGGTTGTCTGGGTCTGGGGATATCCCTCCAGGTTAGTGTGTGTCTAACAGTTGTCCCTCGCCATTTCCAGGTGACTGGTTACCCCAGCCTGTCATGGCTACTGACCCCAGTGAGGAATCCCAGGACAAGGGCAGAAGAACGCTACAATGAGGCCCATGGGCGAACTAGGAGGGTGATCGAGCGGACCTTCGGCCTCCTGAAGGCCAGGTCAGGTGCCTCCATATGACAGGTGGATCCCTTTTCTACTCACCAAAGAACGTGTGCCAGATCATTGTAGCCTGCTGTATGCTTCACAACTTGGCTTTGCAACGACAGGTGCCTTTTTTGCAGGAGGATGGTCCAGATGGCGGTGTTGTTGCAACTGTGGAGCCTGTGGACAGTGAAGACGAGGAAGCAGATGAAGAAGACATGGACAACAGGGACTCAGTGATCCAGCAATATTTCCAGTGAGACACAGGTAAGAATACAAACCTGCCTACTACATGTACTTAAACACTACTACCTCTCTACTGTCTGTCGTTTTCCCCCCGGTGTATGGTCACTGAGTTGTCACTTTCCCTTACGATTTCACAGATGTGGGTCCCACAGTGTGACATCTGATTTGATTCCTCATGGATTAGAGCTGTGTGACATAGGTATGTTGATATTACCAATGAAAAAGCTTTTTGCCACAGTTATTGCTAATACAGTATTCTGAAATCACAGACAGACTCCAGATTGTTTTGTGCTGTAAGGGTGTTTATTGGAGGGGGTTGTAAAATGGTGAGGGGTGATGGCGGAGGAATGTCCATGGCAGAGTCCAGTCTATTAGTCTCACAGGTGCATTGCCTATATGGGCATAGGAAGTGGAGCTGGGGCAGTTTAAGGATGGACAGGGTGACAAAGTGGGACAGTAGGATGACATTCAGGGTGGTCTCATTTCTTGGCGGGGTCTTGGCATCGTTCTCTGTCTTTGTCCTGGATCTCAGGGACCGTTTGCGAGGTGGTTCTCCATCTGCAGGGGGTGGGGTGCTGGTGTGGTGGTCCTGTGGCGGTGCCTCCTGTCCACTAGCGCCGGCGGAGGTGGTGGGCAGTTCATCGTCCAGGCTAGTGTCAGGGGCCCCTTGTAGTGCCACAGTGTCCCTCCTGCGGTTGAGTACTTCCTTCAGCACCCCTACGATTGTGCCCAGGGTGGAATTGATGGTTTTGAGTTCCTCCCTGTAGCCAAATACTGTTCCTCCTGCAGGCGCTGGGTCTCCTGAAACTTGGCCAGTACCGTTGCCATCGTCTCCTGGGAGTGGTGGTAGGCTCCCATGATGGAGGAGAGGGCCTCGTGGAGAGTGGGTTCCCTGGGCCTGTCCGCCCCCTGTCGCACAGCAACCCTCCCAGTTCCCCTGTGTTCCTGGGCCTCCGTCCCCTGGACCGTGTGCCCACTACCACTGCCCCCAGGTCCCTGTTGTTGTTGGGGTAGTGGGTTAGCCTGGGTTCCCTGTAGTGGTGGACACACAGCTGATTGACGTGTCCTGGGGACGGAGGTATGGGCCCGCTGGGTGGGTGCTGTGCTGGTGTTTCCAGAGGGGGGGAAGCTCTGTAGTGGCCTGTGACTGGGTGTGGGGAACCGACTGTCCCGAGGTCCCCGATGGGCCGGGCTGGTCATCTAGATCCAGTTGGACAGAGATGCTGTCATCACTGTGGGCCTCTTCTGTTGGTGGTGTGGACATATGTGGACCCTCCTGTCCGGTGACATTGGGTAGGGGTCCTGCAGGGGTATAAAAGCATGATTATTGCATCTGTGTGTGTCATGGTGTGCAATGGGTGGGTGACCGTGTACCCCAGTGCTAGTATTCCTGTATGGGACCTTGTGTGACGATGGTTTAGGGGGGTGTATGGGTATGTGCAGTGGGCATGCTTTAGTGATGGGTGTCCATGCTTTGTTGTTGCATTCAGGGCTTGGTGTTAGGATGTGTTGTTTGTGATGTTAAGACATTTGTGAGGAGTTAGAGTGATGGGGGTGAGGGTGAGGGTGGGGGTATGAGGTGGCATGCAGGTAGGGTGGAGGATGTAATAGTTAAGATTTGACTTACCAGAGTCCATTCCTCCACCTACTCCTGCGAGGACCTCAGGATGCAGTATCGCCAAGACCTGCTCCTCCCATGTTGTTAGTTGTGGGGGAGGAGGTGGGGGTCTGCCACCAGTCCGCTGAACCGCCAGGTGGTGTCTGGAGACCACTGAACGCACCTTCCCCCGTAGGTCGTTCCACCTCTTCCTGATGTCCTCCCGATTTCTTGGGTGCTGTCCCACTGCGTTGACCCTATCCACTATTCTTCACCATAGCTCCATCTTCCTTGCAATTGAGGTGTGCTGCACCTGTGATCCGAATAGCTGTGGCTCTACCCGGACGATTTCCTCCACCATGACCCTGAGCTCCTCCTCCGAGAACCTGGGGTGTCTTTGCCGTGCCATGGGGTGGTGTAAGTGATGTGTGGGGTGATAAGTGTACTGATATGTAGTGGGGTGTAGTGTGAGGTGCGTGGAAGTTTTGTGGGTGATGGTGTTGTGTGCCTGTGGATGCTAGTGTTGTTGATGATGGTGTCTCTCTCTGGCTTTCGGTTGTGATTTGTGGTCGTAAGGGTTTATGGGTGATGTGGGTGTGTGTTTTATATTGTATTGGGTGTGTGGGAGTGGTGTGTGTATGTGTATTTGGACTTGTCCAATGTGGTGGTGTTTTGTATATGTGTGTGTATTTTGAGCGCAGTGGTGTGTACCGCCAATGGAATACCGCGATTGAAAGACCATCTGCGTGGATTCGTGGGTCGTGATAGTGTGGGTGTATTTCTGTTGGCGTGACGGTGGAGGATTTGTTTTCGCCCGTTTATCACTGACCTTTGGTGTGGCGGACTTGTGTGGGTGTCTGAATTTTAGTGGATTCCGAGCTGTGGGTCATAATAGCTGTGGCGGAATTCTACAGCCGCGGCGGTGTGTTGGCGGTCTTCTGCACAGCGGTACGCGGCTTTTACCGCCAATGTTGTAATGAGGGCCCTAGTGCCAAGACATGAGTCCCACGCACACTGTGCCACTAAACCAAGCTATACCTGACTCATGAGCCATAATAAGGTTGAGCCTTGTCTTGAGTTGCTTGTTTTCTACTTTGGGGAGGACCTGGCCTTGGCAGTTTCTCAAGACTGTTTCCATTGGAGCATGGTCAAGACGGATTTCTGTATGGCTGGGTTCAGACCGAGGTGGCATGGTGTGTAAAGTATTGATGGACTAGAATTCAGCCTAAGTAATTACCTTTTGCTAAAATGATTTCAAGCATTCCATCCATCACTTTTGTGTATACTTCAGTGTGATGCCCAAGTGGGATGTGTATGGCTAGACCTAGGTCCTGAGTACTCAGGGAAACAGGAACCAAGCTATACCCAACTGATGAGCCCTAATAAAAGCAAAGCCGGTATTTGGGTGGCTTGTGTTCCATTCATCACTTTTTTGTATACACCTTTCTCTTTTGGGACATCCTTTGACTCTCATAATGCAACCACCCACTCAGTGAAGGCTGTCCAGGCACCTCCCTTTGACTTTACTGTGAGGGAAGATCAAACAGCCAACCAAATATTCCTTTGGGTGTTTGTAAGAATAGTTATATCCCACAATAGGAACATTCTCCCAAAGCATCCACAGTGCTAATTTAATTACAACTTGATGGAGATCCTGCATATTTGGAATGCCCATTATCACATTCATCCACCAAAACATAATTGAGACTGAGTACTAACATGTTATGCCCACAAGAATGGGCAGGTGAAAAGTCTGTCAAGGTTGACATAAATTATATTGTGGACGGTGCATATTTTTATTTGGTATTGTAGACTTGTAGTTGATACTTACAGGAGCTACTACATGGATAATGGGTACTTGTATCAACAATGCACCACCCATCTATATTATTGTCAGCAACACCCTATTCTGGCAATGTAGCTTTATTGTGGTGGATGAAATATGCCAGATGCCTGACATATCTGTTATGCACAAAAACAGGCAACCAAGTTTAGGCTGTATGTATCTTTTCTGGTGACCACAGCCCCACATTGGTTAAAATGGTCTGTGATTGATGGAATCCGTTGTACATCATATAAGTGTCCATAGACATAATTTTCATCATGATGCTGTACACCTTTTTAAGGGCTACATTGTCACATGCCTCCTAACCTTCAAGTGTAGCAGACCTTGTCATTTTCTGCTGATGAATATCTCATTACAGGTAACAGGGCCCCCAATTTAGCTCCAGAAGAATTGGATGTATTGCAGAGGGTTCTGACACAATACAGCCAGGTGATGGGCCAGCAGTAAAGCTATGTTTCAGTACTCCAATCAGCCATAAGTAAAATTTGGATTAAACCTATTATGTGTAAATTTCAAATTTAATTCTAGGGTTATGTTAGTCCACATTTGATGTTGACCTTTTGTGATTAAACCATCAATCTGCTGACTTTATGCGCCAAGAACAGTTAGAATTGAGAGAAATATAGTAGCACGGACAACTCCTTGCATCAAATATTTGTGCTTAGTGTTCTCCGCTACCATTAAGGATTGCTTAGAAATATCAACCTTTGAATTTTGAGAAAGTAATTAACCCTCAAAATATGGCATGATAGAAAGAACCAAAGTATAGCATTGTTGAGGGCATATAAGTCCACCCTTTGGCATTGGGAAGCCGCGTATATTAATTAGTCAGCAGCTAATAGACTGACATATTTATTGCCATCCATGGTGCCATTAAACATTTCATGTTTTATTGATAAAGTTGTTTTAATGACATATTAGTTCTAGAACATTGTGCTGTCACAGCCAGGAGATGCCCTGGATGTGGAAGTTCACTTCCAATTGTTAAGTGAATGATGAAAGTGCCTAGAAAGAAATCATGCTGCACTTCCCTGTACCAATGACTATGAATGTAAATGTGTGCCCGATGTACCCACAGAAACTCTGAAATACGTTAACCTTGATATTGACCTTAACCTTGACATAGATCACACACTGTCTGCGGCCTGGCCTGGGCAAGGCAGGATTTCACATTCAAAAGAGACTTTACTTTGAAGTAGGCCTACTTCAAAAGAGAAATTCGGTATAAGAAGGGCACCCAAAACCACAGACTTTAGAAACCTTTCTGGAAACAAGAGGAACCTCTGCCTGGAGAAGAGCTGAAAAGCTGAGGAAGAAGAGCTGCCCTGCCTGTGACTGTGCTTTGTGGAGCTATCCTGCAGTTGCTGCTTCTGCCAGAGTAACAGGGCAAAGACTGGACTTTGTGTGCCTTCCATCTTGAGACTAAGGGGGTCATTCCGACCCCGGCGGGCGGCGGAAGCCGCCCACCTGGCGGGAACCGGCAGAAGACCGTACCGCGGTCAAATGACTGCGGCGGTCATTCTGACTTTCCCGCTGGGCTGGCAGGCGACCACCAGAAGGCCGCCCGCCGACCCAGTGGGAAAGCCCCTTCAACAATGAAGCCGGCTCCGAATGGAGCCGGCGGAGTTGAAGGTGTGCGACGGGTGCAGTGGCACCCGTCGCGATTTTCAGTGTCTGCTAGGCAGACACTGAAAATCATTATGGGGCCCTGTTAGGGGGCCCCTGCACTGCCCATGCCTGTGGCATGGGCAGTGCAGGGGCCCCCAGGGGCCCCACGACACCCGTTCCCGCCATCCTGTTCCTGGCGGTTTTTACCGCCAGGACCAGGATGGCGGGAAGGGGGTCGGAATCCCCATGGCGGTGCTGCGAGCAGCACCGCCATGGAGGATTCTTTGGGGCAGGGGTAAACCGGCGGGAAACCGCTGGTTGCCCTTTTCTGACCACGGCTTTACCGCCGCGGTCAGAATTGCCCTTGAAGCACCGCCAGCCTGTTGGCGGTGCTTCCTTCGTCCCCGGCCCTGGCAGTCCATGACCGCCAGGGTCGGAATGAGGCCCTAAATCTCCAAGGGCTTGATTTAGAGCTTGCCTCCTGTTGTTTGAAGTCTCAGGGACAGCAAAGACTTCTCTCTGCCAGCACCTGGAGTCTCTGGAGAGACACCTACTCTGCCCTCTGGTGCCCATCCAGTTCCTGGGACCCTGAAAGGAGAATCTGGCAGCCTACAGACAAGGAAATCCATGCACAGAGCACCGTGCAGGGAAAAGATCGACGCAACTCCGATCTTCGGCAGACGAAACGATGCGCCGCTGGCTCCGCAGCTGAGAATCAATGCTCACCGGAAACACGACCGAAGAATGGACGCACGGAGCAGGAGAAACGATGTGCAACATCGCTGACGGAGGTTGGGAGATCGCAACCTGCTCTGCGCTGGATTTTCGACTCTAGCACTGCTGGGCATGTAAAAACGATGCAAGGCCTGCCCTGACCCGAGAGTGCTCACCGGATCGACGCATCGCTGTCCTGCGGAGAGAAGAAATGACGCGCCCTGACCCAGCAAAAAGAGAAACGACACAAGGTCCTGCTCGTGAGTGGAATCAATGCATCGCAAGCTCTTTTTGATGTGCTCTCACCTGTGCTGGGTTATTTTTGACGCACCAAAGGTACTTATTCACGGTAACAGTGTTAGTGTGTGTTTAAAACTACTTAAAGGGTCTTTTTGCATTTCTTATTAATAACTTGACTTGTGTATGGTGGATTTTTGTCGTTTTGGTCTTGTTTTGTTTAGATAAATATTTCCTATTTTTCTAAACTGGGGTTGTGTCAGTTTGTAGTGTTTTCATTAAGTCACTGTGTGTGTTGGTACAAATACTTTACACCTAGCACTCTGAAGTTAAGCCTACTGCTCCGCCAAGCTACAAAGGGGGTAAGCAGGGGTTAGCTGAGGGTGATTCTCTTTTACCCTGCCTAGTGTGAGGGTCCTTGCTTGCACAGGGGGTAACCTGACTGTCAACCTAAGACCCCATTTCTAACACCACCCATTAACTAAGTAGTAAAAAACAGGGTTCAATGACAATTACGATCTTTACCCTAGGTATCTGTGTTTCAAAGTGACAGTCTCCTCTCAGAGAAGTTAAAAAGAATACACTTTAATAATTGCAATGTCACATAAACAACAGAAATTGGTAAAGGGGATCAGGGGCTCTGAATTTGTAAAGAAACAGCTAAACGTTTTCCTCTGATGACTTGAGTTTCAGTGCTTAAAGTTGTGATGGGGAAAACTGAGAAACTGTTCCCTCGAAAGTACTATTGCTAGTGTGGTCCCTTTGCTGCCTTTGCCTGCTGGAGCTTTTTAGGCTTTGATTGAGTTAATATTTTGAAGCTCAAGATGTTCAAAGGGGCAATGATAGAAGCCTCGGCCAGGCATGGATCCTGAAGTTCAGACTGCCTGAGGATCCTGAAACATTGCTTCTTACTGCCAAAAAGTTCCACTAGGATGAACCAGGAAATTCTTTCCAACTAGGTGAAACCTTTCTCATGCTGCCCCAAAACCATGTGTTGGTTGCTCAAAGTCTGAAACTTCTCTAGGTTCACATTTCTAGGTCTCCAAAAGTTGCAAATGTTTTCCTGAGTGTTCAAACTGTTCCAAAAGTTTCAAAGGCTCCTCTGGGGGATCAAAACCATATATCCAAGGTAAGATGGAAGTTTCTTGTGTCGTTTTGGGTCACAACCAATGTTCAAGTATCACTGGACTTGCTGATTCCTCCTTTGAATGTGCCCGATTGTCTTTGAGTTTCCATGGACAACAAGGAGACATATTCCTTGACCTGTAGAGAATCAGCTCCTGAATATGGGTACAAAGTGCAATATCCAAGACTCAGGTCTCTTCCAGGTAGAAAACAAACCATGTATCTTCTTGTCTTCTTCAAGTTCAGTAGTGGTCTTGGTTCCAGGTGGTGGGAACTGTAAGATATAATACCAACACAGCAGTGGTTACTGAAGGGACCTAAGACTATCCTCACTAATTTCTCAAACTGCGTCTATCCACAATCGTCAGCAGATCTTCTGATGTACAATCCCACAATGCCCATGTATAAACGTGTTACTCCCTAATATATGGTAAGTCATGTAGGTTTAGAGAACCCAGTGGACTTAGTACACTTAATTGTGTACTGGTGTCATGTCTGCTGTCATTTTAAAGCCATCCCAACCTTGCAGTCTGGTTTTAAAATAACACTATGTCCAAATTCGGCTTTAGAATTAAAAGTACTTCCAAAGTCTAAAACTACCTTGTATTACCTATGTCACCTTAAGCTCTGTCCTAGGCACCCCAAAAGTAGGGTGCCTGCTATAAAGAACAGGGACATTATAACAGATGTTTTATATGCCCTGGTGAGGGAAAACCTGCCACTTTCATTGTTCCCCATTGTAGTGCTGCTAGCTCCATAGGCTAATATTGGAAGGCATTATTAAACTTCAATAAAGTCTAACTATTGACAGCAATGGGCTAAAACAACCATTCAAAGAACTGAAATAACAGTTACAATAAATCCAACTACTTGCTAAGGTCATGTTTATTATAACTATTGCAGGAAAGTAGTCTTAGAAATTGCCTTCCTGAAGTTACCTAAAACAGCCCTGTAGAGGCCATTCCTGGTTGGCCAGCCTTTGATGGTCAGAGCCAAGCTGCTCTCTGATTAAGTGTGAAGAGGCCTGGGGCTGAGACAATAGAGATATCTGGTGGGTGGAGTTCTGCTGCATCGAGATGCCAGGACAGAAAGGGGGCTGGGTAGCTGTTAGAAATTGGGTTTTTGGTTGGCAGATAGGTTGCCCTCTGTCCAAGCAAGAACCCTCACTCTAGTCAGGGTAAGTCACACACAATCCAAAATCAGCCTGTGCTCACCCTCCGGTAGCTTGGCACGAGCAGTCAGGCTTAACTTAGAAGGCAATGTGTAAAGCATTTGTGCAATAAATCATACAACACCATAGTATAACACCACAAAAAATACACCACACAGTGTTTAGAAAAATATAGAATATTTATCTGGATAATTGTAGGTCAAAACGATCAAAGTTGCAATACGAATTTGTAAAGATATCACTGAAAGTGATATTAAGAGTCTTTAAGTCTTTAAAAAGCAATAAAGTGTCTTTCAAGCACAGAGTACCTGGTTTCTGGTGGGAAATCTCCTCAGAGGGCCACAGGAGAAGAGATGCGTGGAAAAAGGGGTGTGTGCGTCGTTTTCCGCTCAGCACACACAGACTTGCGTCGTTCTTTTCCACGCGGGGAAGTCGGGCGTCGTTTTCCGGCGCGCAGACAGTCTCTTTTTGTGGATCGCGAGGATTACCAGATGTCCCGGGTCTGTGCGTGGATTCTCCTGCTTATTTTCCGGCTGCGCGTCGTTCTGCGGGGCTGCGCGTCGAAGTTTCGATCTCACGGTAGGCGTCGCGTCGATTTCTCCTTGGAAGTCGGGCGGCGTTGTCCTTGCGAGGCCGTGCGTCGAAATTTTGGTCTCACGGCAGGCGTCGCGTCGATTTCTCCTTGGAAGTCGGGCGGCGTTGTCCTTGCGAGGCCGTGCGTCAAAGTTTCGCACTCACGGTAGGCGTCGCGTCGATTTCTCCTTGGAAGTCAGGCGGCTTTGTCCTTGCGAGGTTGTGCGTCGAAGTCTCGATCGTCCCGAGGGCGTCGCGTTGATCAGCGTCGGTGTGCGGCGTTTTTCTCACCGCGAAACAAGCTGTGCGTCGAAATTTTTCGGCGCACGGAGCGTCCACGTGAAAGGAAGAAGTCTTTTTGGTCCTGAGACTTCAAGGAACAGGAGGCAAGCTCTATCCAAGCCCTTGGAGAGCACTTTCACAGCCAGACAAGAGTTCAGCAAGGCAGCAGGGCAACAGCAAGACAGCAGTCCTTTGGAGAAAGCAGACAGGTGAGTCCTTTGAGCAGCCAGGCAGTTCTTCTTGGCAGGATGTAGTTTCTGGTTCAGGTTTCTTCTCCAGCAAGTGTCTGATGAGGTAGGGCAGAGGCCCTGTTTTATACTAAGTTGTGCCTTTGAAGTGGGGGTGACTTCAAAGAGTCTCTAAGAAATGCACCAAGTTCCCTTTCAGCTCAATCCTGTCTGCCAGAGTCCCAGTAGGGGGTGTGGCAGTCCTTTGTGTGAGGGCAGGCCCTCCACCCTCCCAGCCCAGGAAGACCCATTCAAAATGCAGATGTATGCAAGTGAGGCTGAGTACCCTGTGTTTGGGGTGTGTCTGAGTGAATGCACAAGGAGCTGTCAACTAAACCTAGCCAGACGTGGATTGAAGGGCACAACAAGATTTTAGTGCAAAGAAATGCTCACTTTCTAAAAGTGGCATTTCTAGAATAGTAATATTAAATCCGACTTCACCAGTCAGCAGGATTTTGTATTACCATTCTGGCCATACTAAATATGACCTTCCTGCTCCTTTCAGATCAGCAGCTGCCACTTCAACAGTGTATGAGGGCAGCCCCAATGTTAGCCTATGAAGGGAGCAGGCCTCACAGTAGTGTAAAAACGAATTTAGGAGTTTTACACTACCAGGACATATAACTACACAGGTACATGTCCTGCCTTTTACCTACACAGCACCCTGCTCTAGGGGATACCTAGGGCACACATTAGGGATGACTTATATGTAGAAAAAGGGGAGTTCTAGGCTTGGCAAGTACTTTTAAATGCCAAGTCGAAGTGGCAGTGAAACTGCACACACAGGCCTTGCAATGGCAGGCCTGAGACAAGGTTAAGGGGCTACTGAGGTGGGTGGCACAACCAGTGCTGCAGGCCCACTAGTAGCATTTAATCTACATGCCCTAGGCACATGTAGTGCACTCTAATAGGGACTTACAGGTAAATTAAATAGTCAATCATGGATAAACCAATCAATAGTACAATTTACACAGAGAGCATATGCACTTTAGCACTGGTTAGCAGTGGTAAAGTGCTCAGAGGTCAAAAGCCAACAACAACAGGTCAGAAAAATTAGGAGGAAGGAGGCAAAAAGTTTGGGGATGTCCCTGTCAAAAAGCCAGGTCCAACATGACCCCCCACCAGCCTAAAGCCAGGGGAGAACAATCACTATCCTGATGTACTTCCCTGTTTGAGGCGACAGAACAAGGACCCAGGCCCACAACAGCAGGGGCATGCTCCAGTTCTTCGCCTTCCTGACTCCAAGTGGATCCCTCTGTCCATACTCTCAGGGCCCACTAAGCCCATCCATGGGGAACCTTTCTCCTTTCCTGCGGATCCCATCTGTGCAGCACCTAACCTTACTTTGCTCACAGATGTATCCCAGGAGCAGGATAGTACCCCCATGACCAACATAGTGGTGTTACCCATTCTATCCCCGGGGTGTGACACTTGTCCCCTCCCCAGGGATAACTCTGTCCACCCGGACAGCAAGCCACTGTGGTTACTGACAGTTGTCAGGGATGAGAGCCAGGCCCCAGGCCTCTCAAAGCTCTCCCACCACTGTGGCTGTGGAGAGTGGGGGGCGGTAGCCCCAGGTGCTGGGCACCCTTTAACCACTCTCCCTTCCACCAGGTCAGGGATGACAGCCTGAACCTGGTCCTCCCCTCTGGGGCTCTGTACCCTCCCTCCTGGAGCGGTACCCCCAGAGTCCACCATGGTCAGGGTGCTTATAGAAGTCGCCCTGTACCATTCCTCCACCAGTGCAGGGCTGTTAACCTGCAACTGGCCCTCCAACCTGGGGTCTGTACCTTCAGGTTGGACTAGGGCCCGGGGTGAGGCTTCCCTCCCCCTGCCCTCCCTTCTGGGGTCCAGCACTCTCCAACTAGGAGTGGCCTCCTCAGAAGACAATAGGGTAGGGGCACTGTTATCAGTAGCCCCTCTCTCCAGGTCCGGGGGGACACCCTGAACCTGGTCTTCCAGTCCAGGGTCTGTACCCTCAGACTGGATCACTGCCTAGCAAACCAGGACTTTCTGGGGGGCACACCTACCCCCCACCAGGTCAGAGTTTAACCTCTGCACCTGACCATTCAACTCAGAGTCGCCACCCTGAAGTTGAACAATTGCCTGGCACGCCAGGACTTCCTGGAGGGCACACTGACCCTCCACCAGGTCAGAGTTTAACCTCTGAACTGGGCCATTCAACTCAGAGTCACCACCCTGAAGTTGAACAATTGCCTGGCGCACCAGGGCTTTCTGGGAGGCACACCTACCTCCCACCAGGTCAGAGTTTAACCTCTGAGCCTGGTTCTCCAACCCAGGGTCACCACCCTGAGGTTGGGCAATTGCCTGGCACGCCAGGACTTTCTGGGGGGCACACCTACCCCCCACCAGGTCAGAGTTTAACCTCTGAACCTGGTCATCCAACCCAGAGTCAACACCCTGAGGTTGGACAATTGCCTGGCACAGCAGGGCTTCTTGGGAGGCACACCTACCCCCCACCAGGTCAGAGTTTAACCTCTGAACCTGGGTATCCAACCCAGAGTCACCACCCTGAGGTTGAACAATTGCCTGCCACGCCAGGACTTTCTGGGGGGCACACCTACCCCCCACCAGGTCAGAGTTTAACCTCTGAACCTGGATATCCAACCCAGAGTCACCACCCTGAGGTTGAACCATTGCCTGGCAGGCCAGGACTTTCAGGGAGGCACACCTACCTCCCACCAGGTCAGAGTTTAACCTCTGAGCCTGGTTCTCCAACCCAGGGTCACCACCCTGAGGTTGAACCATTGCCTGGTATACCAGGACTTTCTGGGGGGCAAACCTACCCCCCACCAGGTCAGAGTTTGACCTCTGAACCGGGTTAGCCAACCCAGAGTCACCACCCTGAGGTTGGGCAATTGCCTGGCATCCCAGGACTTTCTGGGAGGCACACCTACCTCCCACCAGGTCAGAGTTTAACCTCTGAACCTGGCCATCCAACCCAGAGTCGACACCCTGAGGTTGGACAACTGCCTGGCACGCCAGGACTTCCTGGGGGGCACACCTACCCCCCACCAGGTCAGAGTTTGACCTCTTCACCTGGTAAGCCAACCCAGAGTCACCACCCTGAGGTTGAGCCATTGCCTGGCATTCCAGGACTTTCTGGGGGGCACATCTACCCCCCACCAGGTCAAAGTTTAACCTCTGAACCCGGTTATCCAACCCAGAGTCACCACCCTGAGGTTGAATCTTTGCCTGGCATGCCAGGACTTCCTGGGGGGCACTCTCACCCCCCACAAGGGACACGCCGTCCCCAAGGGCCACACAAGAGTCTGGTTGGCGCAGGTCTCCCGACCTCTGCCCATCCGGCAGAGTCTGGGTTTCTCCCAAACCAGAAACGGTCTCACCTGGGTCATTCCTGGGGGGCTCTGCTCTCAGAGCTGACCCCTGACTTTCAAGATCCTCCACTGGGGTCTGCCACCCCCTCTCAACCCTATGTCTGGACTTCTGCACCCCCTCACTAGGAGTGGTACTGCCAGACACCAGAACTGTTGGGATGCTGTCTACAGTCATCCCCCCAAGTTCTTCTGACACTGCGGGGCTTCCCTCAAAAGGTGGCCCTACGGTACAGGTTAGGCTCTGAGACCTACCTGGGACACTACAATCCTCTCCCACCTCACTTGGTCGGGAACCACCTAGACCACTCCCTTCAGGAGCACCCCCAAATGCCTCTTCAGACTCTCTGGTACTCACCCAAAAGTCTGCCTCCACTGTAAGTTCCCTTGGGTCAGAGAACTCACACTCCACCTGGTGTTGGCGTAGCTCTGGAAAATAAGGACTAGACATATGCTCTCCAGCAATTACATCACTCTGCCCTTCACATGTATTAACCACAGTACCCTTCACCCAACCACCCAGTAACTCAGCCTTGGAAAAGCACTCTATGTCACCCTCTTGAGACTGGTGAGACAGTATCTGTCTGTCCCTGACACTCAACCCATACTCTTCTGGGATGTCTCTACACTCTATATCCAGGACGTCCACCAGGGGGGAACCCTTTTCTCTGTCACTCTCTGCTAGAGTCAGTAAAGTGTCCCTCCCCCCAGTAGGAATATGACTCCCTGTGCCAGTTCCCCAATCCTTCTCAGGGACCCTGTGCATAACGGGAACTACCTCATACCCTTGAACTACCTGGGGTGTGTCAACTCCCTTCTTCAAGTTGGGCACCACATCTCTGGGCTTGTGCCCTTCTTCAGCAGTACTAGATGCAAGATTTTTGCTGCCACCATCTGAACTGGACTCAGCCCTTCCGGCCTCCAGTTTCAGCTCTTTACCGCTCAGCTCTTGAGCAAGATACTCCTCTAATTGTTGCTCCTGTCGCCTTTGACTTCGGAGCCATTCATCTATTTCTGGGTCACTGTCCAACTCTGAGTAGCCCTCCTCCTCATCTGAGTAGTCTTCCTCCTCATCTGAGGGGTACTTAGTCATTTGGTTTCTTGCTGCCTCTCTCTCTGCCCATCTTTCCTCCCCCCAGACTATGTAGTGATGGAGCATCTCCGCTTTAGTAGATCTCCTTGCTACAGGAAGGCCCCATTGTCTGCAAAGCTTCCTTAGGTCAGCCTTAGTGAGGTGGTCAGTACGAACAAAGCATGAGTTGGTAAGCAATCCCATTCTGATAAGATCTTATCAGCAAAAACCAAAATCCAAAGTCCAAAATATCACTAGTATATCCAGGAGGACATCAGAGAACAAAAAGCCAAAAAAGATGAAAAATCAAGTTGACCTTCAACTGTGGGTAGGTAGTGAAATACTTAGCTACTGTATGTCACTGCACAAACACAAGTCCTATCCTCACCGCTGATCACCAATGTTAGAAATTGGGTTTTTGGTTGGCAGATAGGTTGCCCTCTGTCCAAGCAAGAACCCTCACTCTAGTCAGGGTAAGTCACACACAATCCAAAATCAGCCTGTGCTCACCCTCCGGTAGCTTGGCACGAGCAGTCAGGCTTAACTTAGAAGGCAATGTGTAAAGCATTTGTGCAATAAATCATACAACACCATAGTATAACACCACAAAAAATACACCACACAGTGTTTAGAAAAATATAGAATATTTATCTGGATAATTGTAGGTCAAAACGATCAAAGTTGCAATACGAATTTGTAAAGATATCACTGAAAGTGATATTAAGAGTCTTTAAGTCTTTAAAAAGCAATAAAGTGTCTTTCAAGCACAGAGTACCTGGTTTCTGGTGGGAAATCTCCTCAGAGGGCCACAGGAGAAGAGATGCGTGGAAAAAGGGGTGTGTGCGTCGTTTTCCGCTCAGCACACACAGACTTGCGTCGTTCTTTTCCACGCGGGGAAGTCGGGCGTCGTTTTCCGGCGCGCAGACAGTCTCTTTTTGTGGATCGCGAGGATTACCAGATGTCCCGGGTCTGTGCGTGGATTCTCCTGCTTATTTTCCGGCTGCGCGTCGTTCTGCGGGGCTGCGCGTCGAAGTTTCGATCTCACGGTAGGCGTCGCGTCGATTTCTCCTTGGAAGTCGGGCGGCGTTGTCCTTGCGAGGCCGTGCGTCGAAATTTTGGTCTCACGGCAGGCGTCGCGTCGATTTCTCCTTGGAAGTCGGGCGGCGTTGTCCTTGCGAGGCCGTGCGTCAAAGTTTCGCACTCACGGTAGGCGTCGCGTCGATTTCTCCTTGGAAGTCGGGCGGCTTTGTCCTTGCGAGGTTGTGCGTCGAAGTCTCGATCGTCCCGAGGGCGTCGCGTTGATCAGCGTCGGTGTGCGGCGTTTTTCTCGCCGCAAAACAAGCTGTGCGTCGAAATTTTTCGGCGCACGGAGCGTCCACGTGAAAGGAAGAAGTCTTTTTGGTCCTGAGACTTCAAGGAACAGGAGGCAAGCTCTATCCAAGCCCTTGGAGAGCACTTTCACAGCCAGACAAGAGTTCAGCAAGGCAGCAGGGCAACAGCAAGACAGCAGTCCTTTGGAGAAAGCAGACAGGTGAGTCCTTTGAGCAGCCAGGCAGTTCTTCTTGGCAGGATGTAGTTTCTGGTTCAGGTTTCTTCTCCAGCAAGTGTCTGATGAGGTAGGGCAGAGGCCCTGTTTTATACTAAGTTGTGCCTTTGAAGTGGGGGTGACTTCAAAGAGTCTCTAAGAAATGCACCAAGTTCCCTTTCAGCTCAATCCTGTCTGCCAGAGTCCCAGTAGGGGGTGTGGCAGTCCTTTGTGTGAGGGCAGGCCCTCCACCCTCCCAGCCCAGGAAGACCCATTCAAAATGCAGATGTATGCAAGTGAGGCTGAGTACCCTGTGTTTGGGGTGTGTCTGAGTGAATGCACAAGGAGCTGTCAACTAAACCTAGCCAGACGTGGATTGAAGGGCACAACAAGATTTTAGTGCAAAGAAATGCTCACTTTCTAAAAGTGGCATTTCTAGAATAGTAATATTAAATCCGACTTCACCAGTCAGCAGGATTTTGTATTACCTTTCTGGCCATACTAAATATGACCTTCCTGCTCCTTTCAGATCAGCAGCTGCCACTTCAACAGTGTATGAGGGCAGCCCCAATGTTAGCCTATGAAGGGAGCAGGCCTCACAGTAGTGTAAAAACGAATTTAGGAGTTTTACACTACCAGGACATATAACTACACAGGTACATGTCCTGCCTTTTACCTACACAGCACCCTGCTCTAGGGGATACCTAGGGCACACATTAGGGATGACTTATATGTAGAAAAAGGGGAGTTCTAGGCTTGGCAAGTACTTTTAAATGCCAAGTCGAAGTGGCAGTGAAACTGCACACACAGGCCTTGCAATGGCAGGCCTGAGACAAGGTTAAGGGGCTACTGAGGTGGGTGGCACAACCAGTGCTGCAGGCCCACTAGTAGCATTTAATCTACATGCCCTAGGCACATGTAGTGCACTCTAATAGGGACTTACAGGTAAATTAAATAGTCAATCATGGATAAACCAATCAATAGTACAATTTACACAGAGAGCATATGCACTTTAGCACTGGTTAGCAGTGGTAAAGTGCTCAGAGGTCAAAAGCCAACAACAACAGGTCAGAAAAATTAGGAGGAAGGAGGCAAAAAGTTTGGGGATGTCCCTGTCAAAAAGCCAGGTCCAACAGTAGCCAAACTGGTCTTCAAAGAGAGAAGCACAAATAGTACAAGAACCAGGCCCAGCCCCACGTCCAACACCCTCAGCCAGTTGGGAGTCTTTCTAACTACATTAGGAGAGGGGCTGGAAGGGAAGTGTAGGGAAATGTTAACCCCACCTGTGGGTTGGTTTAGTCAAACCTGAACTCTCAGGAGAGAGTTTCTCAGTTTTTAATTTTGTGACGATGTGCATTCTGGGAAAAAAATATGCCACACTTCCCAGCAAGTGGTCATAATGGAAGGTGACAACTTGAGCCCCATTATTTATGGTCCCCCCTAAAATCTCTAATAAAGAGATGGGAGAGCTGCATTGCACCTTAGATCCCTGCTTGCAAATATCTGGAGAAGAAGGACTGCCCTCATGAACCACTGAACTGAACAAACACAGGGCTGCACTCAGAAGGACTGCACCTCTTGCACTCTCAAGGCTTCACAACAGGGGACTTTGCCTGCTTAAAGTATCAAGGAATTAACTCCCTGATCATAAGCAGAAGAAAAGTGTTAGAAGTCACCTGTATCAACTGCCACAGGACAAGCCCAGCTGACCTGCTTCACCTGGACTTTATTTGTATTGACCAGGTGCATTGTATCGCCAGACAACAAGAGGCAAATCAGAGATTCTGAACCCTGAGCTGGTGTTGTGAAACCTCCAGGGAACTTTTGAACAACTTTTTGGAAAAAAGCTGCAGAAGAAAACCCGCAGTTTGTCGAGAGTCAAGACGCCAATGTCGAACCGTGGTTCGTCCTGACCTCACTGGTTTGTCCCACTGAAAGCTTCGGAGCTCCTCACCATCAACAAAAAAGACAAAGACCTCCAGGAGTTCACTGAGGCATCACACTGCGGTAGGCTGCCGGTGTCTAAACAAAATCCGGATCCAAGGACCCAACTGCTCTATGTTGAGAGACATTGAGAGAAAAACCTCAAAAAAAGTGGCTAAGGGCCAAATGTATCATTATTACAATAAAGATTAAATAATCGCTACTGGAATGTATGAAACTCCAGGAGTTTCATATAGCGATTTGCAAGGGCTCACAAATGGGCCTACCTCATTAATGTTTGTGAGGTAGGTCGCAATTTGCAACCCATTGCGAATGGCTACAATCACAGGGATGGTGGCCTGCTGTGATTGCTTTTAAGTAAAGCAATCTTTTTTTCTTTTTTAAATGCAGCCCATTTTCCTTAAATGAAAACGGAATGCATTTAAAAAAGAAAAATGAAAAGTTTTCTTTTCATTTTTTAAGACTTTTTTAAGTCCGTGGGACCAATGCCTGCTCTTAAAAAAAGTTTGTGAATGGGTTACCAATTTGAAATTGGTGGTAACAGCGATTGTTTTGCAAGAGCATTCACAGTCACCAAACAACCATACACACCTCTGTGATTCGATGTTAGGAAGGGACACCCTTGACACGCCCCTTCCTAATACCGAATCGGTATGTAGTCGCAAATCCAATTTGCGATTCCGTATCAAGTTACTGAATCGCTAATTAGATTTGATACATGCAAAATGCATTTTTGCAATCGAAAAAATGTTTAATACATCCGGCCCTAAATGCGAAGGTAAAAACCTGACTGGCCACAACCACTCATTATATCTAACCCATGCTCCATCGTGGTTGGCCTAAAACTTTGACTTGGTCCTGGTACAGCAGGACCACATAGCCCCAGATGGCACTTTTCACTTGTAGGCAGGAGTAAGCAAATTCTTGCGTTTAATCTTTAAAAAATCATCTCTCCGGTTCGCTACACTGGAAGTTTGCCATTTTGGTGACATTTGAAAGATAAAGATGTTCTCTGTTTATCTAAAATGGTGGGATTTTTATAGTGTCTTTTGTCTTACTTATTTACTCTTTTGGCAGTATTAAATTCTGTACACACTTGTCTCCTATGTAAAGCCTGACCGCCAAGCTCCTAAGGGTTGAGCAAAGATTAATTTATCAAGACTTACTAGACCTTATTTGTGATTGTGCTGTTATTAATAGTTATAGGTACCTACTTGCAGCTACTATTAAACCACCTTCCAACAGTCCGATTTTGCACCTAGTACACAAACTTTTGTGTGCGTTGCACATTTGGATAGTGTGGAATTAGTAATAGATCACCAGCCAACCGAATGCAAGAGCAGACCTGAGCAAGTGAGGTCAGCATTCATGGCATTAACTACCAACCACACTGCAACAGAATCTATACAACCATTGTATGTGGTGGTTTCTTTTGGTGCAAAATGCTTTCTCAAATTAAAGACTGATGAATGGATGCATTCTGTACTAAAGTAAAGTGCTTAATGCAGGCCCACTAGTAACATTTGATTTACAGGCCCTGGACACCTCTAGTGCACTTTACTAGGGACTTAACAGTAAAACAAATATGCCAATCATGGAAAACCAATTACGTACACATTTTAAACAGGAGCACTTGCACTTTAGCACTGGTTGGCAGTGGTAAAGTGCCCAGAGTAACAAAACAGTAAAATCAGAGTCCAGCACACATCAACAACCTGGGGAACAGAGGCAAAAAGTTAAGGGAGACCACGCCAAGGATGAAAAGTCTAACACTTAGGTTTCAATATGTAGGAGTATCTCTCTGTAAACCCACTAAGATGAATCTCCTCCCACTTTGAAAATGTCAGTAAGTGCAGAGTAATGACTTTATTCACTTATGGAAGGAAATGGAGAAAAAGCTAGAATAATTAGGAACCAGATATAATATTTGTAGATAAAAAAGTTTTGGACTTTTAAATAACTGAAGGCTTAATATTAATGTATTATCAGACATTGTTAAGAGATGGAAAATAATGAAACCCATACTATTTAAAATTCATATATATTTTAGCCACTAGATGGAGGCAAAGGGCAAATGATAGAATTTACATTAGCCAGACTTGAGAAGTAACAAATCGCCATGGTAGAATGTAGGGACGCCTTTCTGCACATAAATAATCATTCCCTTCAATGCAGACACCCCTGCACTATGGTGCAAGGATAGCTGCGTTGGCAATGGCAGCTAAATTTAGCTCCCGCACTAGTGGAAACACAGGGGCGCACCATATTTATGTAAATACTGCTCATCCCTGAGTTTCAGAAGTGACAGCTGGGTGCTTTTGTGTATATATGCCCCAAAGTGTTTAATTTTTAAATGAAAAGTTAAAATGACAGGATCTCTGAACATATATAGAAAATCATAATGCAGATTGCAAGAAATACTGTGATGTATGACCGTTGTGCCAATATTAATATGATAATATGTATAGTGAATAATGACTGAGTTAAATATGTAAAAGATGGTGATGCACAAACACGATGTTCCATTCGCTAAGGTTGATGTTTTAAAACCATCTACCTCATTGAGTAATCCTTTCTTTAATGAACCAATAGTTAACAATGAGAGCTAAGTGTGGCCCAATTTTTCAGAGGCAGATTGATCAGACTTTGACACAATGCAGCGCAGTAAAGGAATTTCCTTGCTGCGTTGGGTCAATGGGAGAGAGCATAAATGCACCATATCCACTAAAATATGGCGCAGTTCTACTTGCACATAACAGTGGCACAGTTCTAGCTGCCTAGCGTTAATGCAGGTATTCTTGCACCATAACACAGGGTGCCTGTGCTGTGGTCAAAATTGGTTTTGAGCAGAAAGGGATACGCAGTACACAGGCAAAGAGGAAATAAGGAGTAATTAAGATATTTCTCCTTGTAACCTCAGCTTCGGCTAGGCGCACCAATAAGGTGCAAACCCATGTTTCCTGACCTTAGTAAATATGGGTTTAAATCAAAATACATGGCTGGATACATGAGTGGAGTCACAGGAATGCCATACTCCATCCATGTTAAACCTTTCCAATGCAAGATAAAGCGAACATACTTTTGTTTTGTAATGCCAAAGTGGGGTTTTGTATATCTTTGTAAATACCAAAATAGATATTGTGTTAGGGTTGCTCGAAAAATAGAGATGCAACACTGACAAACAGGGTCAGATTTACAAAGCTGCGATGCAACACAGAGCGTCACTCAAAGATGCTTTGCTGCGTTGTGTGACAGGGAGAGAGCAGGAGAGTGCCATATCTACAGAAATATGTCTCTCTCCCCCCCTCCGTAGCACTGGTGCAGAATTTGCTGCTAAGTGGCAGGCATACACCTTTGTGCCATAGTGAGAGGTTGTGTGTGTGAGCCCAGCATAGGTTTTGTGCTGGATGGGTACCCTTTCAGTGCAAAATACTATTCTTAGAGACACTTTAAAACTTTTCCTACTTTGTATGTGTGCTGCACTATGTAGCACACATGCAATATCGGAAAATAAAGGAGAAATAAAAACATTTCTCTTTTTAATGCATCCTTTCAAATGGCATTATCCTTTGGCGCAAAGCCCTGTCTTCTATTCTTTGTAGATAGGGTTTTGCGTCAAAAGGCATGGGTGGGTACATGGGCACCCCCATGTATGACCTATGTAGCACCCCCTTGGTGCTAAGTAAATCAAAGCAGTGCGTTGTGCTGCTTTGCATTACTTTTAGGGTACTTTCCGGCGTAAAACAAGTTTTTAACTGGAAAGTAAACTAGGAAAAAAAAAATCTGCTCCTTAGCATCATTTTTGTGATGCTAAGCCAGTCCAAACTATGAATCTACCCCAAAAGCTTAGTAAATTTAAGTGAAAGAGTCAATTCCCAAAAATGTGGTCATGATTTGCGTACTGACTTCTGACGGATGGACTTTGTAAACTGACCTATGAAATATGAACTGCCTAGACAGTCTGGAAGCTTGAAACAGCTGGTCTGTCTTTCAATAATGTGATTCTTCCCAGTGCAAGCTCAAATGTGCTCCTGTTCTAGGAATGGAGCGTTACTCATCTCCTTAAATCCACATTAAGGTTCGTTGTAGGAAATGTTGTCAGATGAGATCAAGGGCCAGATGTACTAACCTTTTTTCTGTGTGCAAAAATGGGCCGTTTGCAAACAGAGAAAAGCATTTTAGAATGTACAATTGCTATTTTGCGATTCGGTGACCTATTACCGGGTCACAAAATAGGTTTGTGAGCTAATATTAGGAAGGGGGTGTCAAGGATATCCTTTCCTAATAGCAAGCCACAGGGGGATGTAAGAATGTTTTCCGACCGGGAATGTGGTAGCAAAACATTCACAATTACCACCAACTTGAAGGGGTCCTCAAGGGACTTCTTCCCCTTTGAGAATGGAAGTGCAAACATTTTTTAAGACCACTTGGATCACTGCCTCCTCTTAAAAAATAAAAAGAAAACTTTTCAGTTTTCTTTTTGTAATGCATCCTGTTTTCCTTTAAGGATATTATTTATGCCATCACTGATGATATCTCAAATTATATAATTGATGAAGGCTGTGTGTACCAGGTACTAACTTATGCACATGTTCTTCTTTTGCTAAACGTGTGTGTGTGTGTGTATGTGCATTCTTATTTCTGAGACACTGAGCACACAGTCACACAGTCTGCAGGTTCAAATTGTGTGTGTGTGTATATATAAATATATACATATATATATATATATATATATATATATATATATATATTGTATATATACATATATATATACATTGTACTACCATCTGGTCCCCTGGCAGTACGGTACTCTTTGTGAATTCTATGGGGGTGCACTCCCTGACACAGCAGCCACAGCCATAGCCATAGGCAATGAAGACAAACTACATTATGGGAAAAACTGTCACATAGGTATTAAACCAATATAATCTGAAAATATTGTCTTGCAGATGTAAAGAATACTGTTAATGTAAGGCAATTAATGAAAAATAAATCAAATAAATAAGGCGAAACATTTCAGCTGCATGTACCATAAGAACAGTTCAACTTCCCATAATGCTATGGGGGTCAAAGACCGCCAGGGCCGCGAATGACGGAAGCACCGCCAACAGTCAGAAAACCGGGGCTGGCGGTTTCCCGCCGGTTTACCCCCGGCTGGGCGAATCCGCCATAGGTGCATAGCCAATGAAAACATACTTTGCTCTGAGTTGAATAGCCACATATATCGACTTCAACTCAAGGTTTTTCTGGATGTATCATAATAATACATTTATGGCAATTAATAAATACCTTCAGCCAATTCAATTTTATATTTAGTGTGACGTCAGGGACTAAGCGCCAGGTATACGCAGCTATTTTTGCGAGCAGAAAATAGCATTTTGTTATGTACCAATGCTATTTTGCAATTCAGTAATCTATTTATGGAATCGCAAAATAGGTCTGCAAGTCGCTATATGGAAGGGGTGTGCCAAGGGCGTCCCTTCCAAATAGTAAGTCGCAATGGCATATATGATTGTTTTGCGACCGTGAATGGGGTCACAAAACAATTGCAGTTACTACCAAAACTTCAGTTGGTGGTAACTCATTCACAGACAGGAAGGGGTCCCCAAGTGCCACCGTCCCCTTTGTGAATAGGGGTGCCAAAAAAAAATTCAGAGCAGGCAGTGATCCCACGGACCACTGCTTACTCTGAATAAATTAAAAGGTAACTTCATTTTTTTGTTTGTAATGCATCCCGTTTTCCTTTCATGAAAACAGGGGCTGCATTACAAAAAAAACGAATTTATTTAATAAGCAGTCACAGACATAGTGGTCTGCTGTCCACAGCAGGCCACCATCCAATAGGGTCACAAATTGCAACCTACCTCATAAATATTAATGAGGTAGTCATTTGCAACCCCATTGGAATTGCTACATGTGTCTGAGACACATTTGCACATCTGGGGCCAGATGTAGGTAGGAAAAACTTTGGGAATCAGAAATAGCGACTCCATGCGAATCGCTATTTCTGACTCGCAAAATCAAATGCAAGAAAGACTCGCAATGCCAATTTGCGAGTCGCAGAGGTGTTGCACCGCAATTTGCGACCTTCGCTTTTAGCGAGGTCACAATTTGCAAGATGGGTGTCGCAAATTGCCTACAGGTGCAGCACAACAGTTGGGAAACCAACTTCCTGGCTCTTGGTGATGACATCAGAACGAGGAAGTTATCAAATAGACCTGGGAGGAGGGAGGACCACACCCATTTCAAACTGCTGAGCCACACCCAGGGGAGAGGAGCTGCAGCAACCATGGAGGAGACAGGCAGTGCTGGCAGAAGGAGGAAAATTACATTTTCTGACAAGGACTTGGTGGTGCTTACAGAAGAATGCTGCCTGCACCACAATGAACTTCTTGGAAAGGCAGCAATGTGTGTCCCAGACACTCAGAAGAAAAGATAATGGCAACAGATACAGGAGAAAACCAATGCCATAGGGGTGAGCCATCGCACCCTCGAGGAAATCCGCAAAAGGTGGTATGACCTGCGCTCCAGGACCAAGGAGAGGGTTGCGGTGCGCATGAGGGAGATGAGTGGCACCGGAGGAGGCCCATCCGCCGTCCCACCACCCACAGCCCTGGAAAGCATGGTGGAGCAGACACTGGAGCCAGAGGCTGTACTGGGCATGGGAGAACTGGACAGTTCAGCGCCTGGGACATCAAAAAGTGAGTACCATGAGATATGCTTTGACACCCACAAATGCAGTGTACACACTATCCCAGTACACAGCAGCAGGCACCACCAGACTAGCTCCATTCCAGTCTAGCAACCTCTAGAATAGTGCATTATGGGCAATGTAGCACAGTAGTCCAAATATAGGCAAATGTTTATTATGAGGCATAAAACAGATGTGCAAGACTGACAGTGTATTCCCTATGTCCCACAGGTCTCCCACAAGACACCCCCAGCAGTGACATAAGGCAGGGAAAGGAACATGGGCCAGACCCACTGCAGGAGGCTGCAGGTGACATTGCAGGGCCCAGCAGAACACCACCAGGGTCCATTGAAGATCAAATGCAGGACATGCATGGGGGAAGCAGAACCAACACCAGGGCCCACCCCCACAGAGAGGCGCACAGAGCCAGCAGCTGGACCAGTGCGCAGACGCCGGCGCAGAGTTCAGTCGGTGGCCCAGGATGATGTAGGGGAAGCAGAGTTTGCAGGCTTGGAGGCATCGCTCATTCAGGGTCAGCGCCTGCAAAACAGACAATTAAGGTCCATCACCAGAACCCTCAATAGACTGCAGACCACAATGACACATGGGATGGCAAATGTGGACAGTTCAACCACATGAATCAACATCTGGGGGACTTAACACAGGACATTCAACATTTGGTGACTGAACTTGTGGCAGACAGAGCACATGCAAGGTGCAGGGAGCGCCACACTGCCGCACGCTTTGACCGACTGGAAGCATCTATTGGGCGTCTTACCACAAATACAACATGCCTCTCAAGGCGTACAGTCAGCCTCCAGGTGGAACTTGGGCACTTCGCAGGGGATGTGGCGCGAGGACTTGGCCGCATCAGCCATGCGGTAGACCTTATGGAGAGCAGGCAGGCTGCAAGGGGCACAGGGGAGACCCCTCAGGACAGCGAGGAGGGTTTGACCATTAGTAGTGTGTCTGCCAGCGAGTCCTGTGTGCTACGGAGTAGCAGTGCAGGGCAGGGGACCCACCAGGGATGAGCCATGGTGGCCGCACTAGGAAGAGGGTGTGAGCCACCAGACTGTACTGTAAATAAGGCACATGAATTTAATGTGTCTTAAATGCAAATGGACAATTCCAGACTGTGACATACAGCAATATTCTTTCTTTCACATAGTTTAGAAATAAAAAGGTTATGTTTGTTTCACTACAGAACTGGCCTATGTGTGTCTGACATTAGTGAGTGCGGTGACGGTTGCCACGTACCTGCCAAAGTATTGGGTTGCAATGTGGTTCCGTCTCTGTCTGCCCTCATTTGTGATGCTTCTATCCCCAGGCTGTCGGTGTGGTAGCTCTTGCTCCTCATCCTCCGTGTCTGTGTCTTCAGGGGTGAGATTTAGCCTATGTCTGGTGACAATGTTGTGTAGGATGGCACAGACGGCAACGATCTTGCATGCTGTTTCTGGGGCATACTGGAGTGCACCTCCACTTTTGTGGAGGCATCTGAATCTTGCCTTTGACAAGCCAAAGTACTCTCCACAACAGTTCTGGTCCGCCGATGTGCACTGTTATATCGCCTCTCATTCTGATTGCCAGGTGTTAGGTATGGGGTGACTATCCATGGTTTCAGGGCATATGCACTGTCACCTGTTTGACAAAAAAGCCAACTTTAGCAGGGCATGAATGGTTTACACAGTGACCTGTATGCATGGCTTCAGGGTGTAGTCAGCAATACCTAATAGATATCCATCTCCAAACTCCCCACGTTCTAGGCGTTGGTGTATCCCACTGATCCTGAATATGTATGAGTCATGTGTACTCCCTGGATATTTAGCTACAATGTCAGTAATGACATTATGTGCGCCACATACCACCTGGATGTTTAGTGAGTGGGTACATTTCCTGTTGCAGAACACATATTCCAGATTAGCAGGAGGGCAAATTTGTATACGTGTCCCGTCCACACACCCTATTACATGGGGGAAGTTGGCAATTCTGTAGAAGTCCAACTTGGTGTAGTTAATTTCTGCCTCATTCCTGGGAAGATATATATATCTGGACATGTGTGTGATTATGGCATCTAGGAAAGATCTGAAGAATCGTGAGAGTGCACTTTGGGATACCCCACCTGCCACAGCAATAACCCCCTGATAGCTAACTGACGCCAAGAGGTGCAGTAAGCATAGCACTTGCACATGTGTAGGGATGGCGCTGCTGCGCATTGTCTGTCGTTCAATCTGAGGATTCAGTAGTTCAATTAATTCTAAGATTGCAGCACTGCTCAGTCTATATTTGTCATATATCTCCTCCTCAGTTTGTTGAATTAGTGTCTGCCTGGCTTGGTATATCCTCTCCTGTCTCTGCCTCCTCCTCCTCTGCTGGGCGGCCTGGACTCTCTTCCTCCATGCTATCACGTACAGTCCAGCCATTTTGAGTCACCCAGATGCCTTCTGGGTCTCCTTTTATACTCTGGTTCTGGTTACCACCTGCTCTGAATCAGTGGTAATCTGGATGTGCAAAATGGGCTTTTTGCGACTAGTCGCAATTTGCGACTGGCTTTTGCGTATGGTTTGTGACTCGCAATTTGCGACTTCCTATTTGCAGATCGCAAAATCAGGTCGCAATTTGTGCAAGTCGATAATGGGTCGCATCACTATTTGCATTTCGGAAATGGGATTTTTGCATCCCATTTCGGATTTTGCGATGTCGCAAATAGCGAATCAGGCCATTAGCGACTCGCAAAACTTTGCTGGTAAGTTTGGGTTTGCGACTCGCAAATTATGAGTCGCAAACCCATATGCAGGATGGTGTCCCTGACACCATCTGCGAATCGCAAGGGGGTCGCAAAGACCCACCTCATTAATATTAATGAGGAGGGTCGCAATTTGCGACCCCCTTGGATTCGCTGCACTCACAGGGATGGTGGCCTGCTGGAGACTGTAGACCACCATGTCTGTGACTGCTTTTTAATAAAGCAGTTTTTTTTTTGTTTTGTGTTGCAGCCCGTTTTCCTTAAAGGAAAACGAGTTGCAATACACTCGAGAAAATTCAACTTTTTTGTTTCATTTTTTCAGAGTAGGCAGTGGTCCATAGGACCATGCCTGCTGTGAAAAAATATTTTCAGAGCCATTCACAAAGGGGAAGGGGTCCCATGGGGGCCCCTTCTCTTTTGCGAATGGGTTAGCACCCATTTGTAATGGGTGCTAACTGCAAATTGCTTTGCGACAGCGTTCGCAGTCACAAAGCAATTCTGCATCGTGATGCGAATCGCAAATAGGAAGGGGAACACCCCTTCCTATTTGCGAGTCGCATTCCCATTTTGTGAGTTGGTAACCAGGTTACCGACTCGCAAAATGGGAATGAGCATCGCGATGCGCGTTTTGCATAGCGCAAACAGCGAAATTCGCTGTTTGCACCATGCAAAACGCTTTGTACATCTGGCCCCAAATTTTGTAAATTTAAAATTGCAATTCGCAATTAATTGCAATTAGAGACTGGCATAAATGAAATGCTCATACATCTGGCCCAAAGTTCTGCATTATTTCTCATTCTCCATAATTCTTTCTACCTGTGATAATTTCATATCTATGTCCCTAATTTCACATTTTGCGCATATGAATCTCAACATGGTCAACATGGCAGTGTTATTTCTTGGCTGTACGTGTGTTGTGGGATATCCCATATAAATGACAGGATCCTTAATTTATCCAAAGCTATTAAACAATAAGTAAGGCTCAAGTTAGCTAAATTTCACATGATTATGTGTATGAAGCTCAATGTGGGTACATACTAAATTTGTGAATCGAACTTTTGCGTCAATTAAATCAATATTATTTCTCAGCTATCTGTATGCCATACCAAACTCCATATAGAGGATTTGCCCATGTAATTATGCAATGATAGAAGCCCAAGTGGGCTGGAGAACTAATTGACATAACTTCCTACATGCTATACACATAACTGTGATCTCATTTAAATTTAGAATTTCAATTTCAAACATAAAAACACTAATGTGAGTAATCTGATTAAACAAACAGTGGTTTCAATCAACTTTCTATTCTTTTAAAGTTCAATTTACCACAATTTCTTATTCTTCTAGAGGTACAATTAATTTTTTGTCTTTGTTCAGTCCTCCTACAATACCAGGGGAATGATACAGCAGGACTACAATTTATAGAGCAATTTGATTATAACACAGCTTCCTCTCCTCAGTGCAATTCTGTCAAACCCACAAACCATCAATAAATTGGGTCCTTGCTTATGTGATTCATTGAAATGCTATTCCATCGGATATGTTACATTTTCCTTAATGGCTCTCTTATGTTCTAAAATCCTATTCTTTAAGGGAAAAATTGTACTTTCCACATATTTTAAATCACATAGGCATGACAAAACATAAAGACTGTAATCTGTTGTATAAGTGATATGAAACTGCTGGCTGGGTCGCAGAAGTCTTCTTCCCGCCTCGGGTTCAGAAACCACGAGTGCACTGGTGAGACACCATCACTATTATCACCACTAGAGGCTGACTGCATCTTTGGACTTGGAGAAGAGTGTAGTAGTCAGAATTATTCAATCACAAATCAATGACATAAACCATAAACAACTCTAGACACCATGAGCAATTTCACACTAAATCAATCTCCAAACTGAATAAGTTTCAAAGCTTTATTACAATCCCAGAATCAACGTCACGTATATGGTGCGCAAAACTAAATTATGAACATACATGAAAACTATTGGCTGACCAAAATGTCTGAAAAGATTCAACCTACTAAACATCAATGTTGTTCTTCACTCCAAAGGAATAATATAAATTACCTACAGCACAATATGCACATTATAATCAGGTTTCAACGCAGATGATGGTGGCATTAGTAAATCATAAAAATATAATTTTAACAATCAATTTCAGAGCTGGGCCATCTTTATCTCTAACATGAATTAGTACTCGCATGTGTGGGAGTAGGCTAACACATGCGAAGAAAACAAAATCGTTATTTAGAAAATCATCTAACTAGAGCACCTCACGATACACAAATGCTGGTGCAAGCACCTAATCTAAAAGTAAACAAGAAACAACATTTAATTATACCTCTCCTTATTAGACAGCAGACAGGAATGCTTCCTCTGTGAGAGTAGTCACTTTCTTCCGGCATCAGTTGAGGACAACATAAGGACATTGAAGAACATGGGCTGCACATAGGACAAATCAGCAGTTCAGAATTAGTGGGGCTTATTAGTACTGAACTACATAACAGTAACAGGACAGTTAAAACTCAGACTTTATTCTTCAGAAGGCAGCTAAGGAGTAAAGGAACTTAGAAGAAGCATAGAGCAACTGAACATCTTCGGCACATCGGGACCCACTCGAACTCACACCAACACAAACTAACTAACTACATCAAGCACTAACTGTCAGTTTCCAAAGTTCCACACTAATTAAAAGTATGCACGATTCACTCATTGGTCCTTTAGGTGGGCTCACTTCAGGTGTCAGATTCAGGGCCTCATTACGAGTCTGGTGGTCCCAAAGCAGTGGTCCGGCCTCCATGTTATGACCGCCACGGTCCGAACGCCGGCACCACCAGGTTGCCGCCAGTCGACAGCCTGTCAGTCTCTGTAAAAAGCAGTAAAAAGCAATGAAAAGTGTGATGGGTGCTACTGCACATGATGCACCTCAACATTGCTGCCGGCTCGATTACGAGCCGGTGTCAATATTGTGTGAGATTCCCACTGGGTCATCGGGTAACTCGTAATAGGGCCAGCGGAGGGACGGCCGCATAGTTGGTCAACCCGACACAGGACTTTCTTGAGCGGCCTACGCCGCCCACCAAAGACCTAATGAGCCCCTCAGTGTCCAATGGTTGTCGATGGCACCACGAAGTTTGCAACTATTCCAGATTTTCTCAGCAAAAGTGCATTGTCATTTCAATGATTTTATACAGCCTTTAATACAATAGGACATTGAACATCACAATAGCAACCTAGGAAAAGAATTCATGTCAGAGAAATGATTTTCCATCACTGCTGCAAAATGAATCTTCCAGGCCTAGTCAAGCTAAATAAGCATAAATGCGCATTAATACAAATGCAACATTAATAAACCTATTGCGTACCTTACAATTATAATCAAATATGCAAAGCAAATTATTTAACTTCAAACGTTGTTCACAACATGTTATGACAATTTTAAATGTTTATTTATCTTTCTGCACACATGTAACTTGCATTAATTAATTGATTTATTTAATCAATATAAGTAGGAATAATTCAAATTATTTTAATACTTGAACTCCAATATTCATCTTATAAATATCTTTTTGTATTATCTCATGTTAGTAATTCACTCAAATGTAAATGCACAATGTCTTTATGTTAAATGTGATGCCAAAATATGAATGTCAGCCACAATGTCCACCATGATTCAAATGTGCACATTTTACAACTTATGTTATTTTCTTTGCTAGGCTTTTAAATGTAGGTTAATTTGTAACTATATGCTAACTCCTATTTTTTTTTCTTCACAAATTTGTTTATTGGCATTTTTCAACTTTACTTTGCTTCATGTTTCTACATTTGTTTACGTTTCATACAACATGGCATGTGTTCTTAAATCATTACATAACTGATATTGTATATAGTATGCATTGCTGCAACATACCACTTGGTATACATTTGTAATTATTCAGTTATACATTTCTGTTGTTACGACTTACAAGGTTATCACATCATGTTGTACCTGTTACTTGCTGTGCTTTAACTTTATCAACCCCTTATAGATTTGCAGGAGTGATGGCCCCATAGGGTTTCTGGTGTTTATCAGCATGCTCATACAGTGTACGTTGATTTACATTTATTTCTAGTATGTGTGTTCAATTGGAGTGGTCTGATTAGATACAAAGAGGAGAAAAGGAAAGGAATCATGAGCTTTGTATATATGCTTATTTGAGATTGAGGAGGGGGGTGCAGAACAACAAGGGAGAAAAAGATTAACATTCAACATTTGTCGGCAATGGACACTTATGTGGAATACACTTATGTGATTATTTCCAGTCGGGATGGGATTATATTGTTGCGGAGCAGTTTATTAATAGGAGGGTTGGGTCAGGTGTCAGGTTAAATAAGCATTGTCATTTTTAATTCCAGTGTCAAGGTATATCTGGCTAACTTTTCTTATTCAGTTCCCCCATGCATTGTGTTTTCTTGTCAGGAGGGCGTCCTCCTGTATTACTCCACTTCCTCTTCTGATGGGTGCATTCCCTCGTCTCGCAGCCGCAGTAGCATTCCCTCCCAGCTAGCAGACAATGGGAACTTTCTCAGCCCTAAAAACTCCTCCCGCGCCAGCGCTGTGCCTTCAGCTCCCGCCCAAACCTCGAAAGAACGCTTCCAGGCCTGTGTCGGTGGCGGGTCAGGTGATTTCCATCTGCGGGTCACTAATCGTTTTACTCCTATCAGTCCCAGGTCAGCGAAGCGTACCTCTGCTCTATGTTGCTTGCTTCTGGGAAATAAACCTAATATGCATGCCTCCCATGTAAAGGGTATTTGTAGCGCTAAACAGTCGGATATGCTTTCCATTACTGCTCTCCAGTAGGAGCTCAAGGTAGGACAGGACCAGATCATGTGTAGTAAGTCTGCTCCGACTACCCAGCATCTGGGGCAGGCTGCATCTGTGCGAGTAAAGTATCTATTTACTCGAGCCGGAGTGAGGTATGCTCTATTCACTATGTAGTATTGGATTAAGCGAAATCGGGAATTGCGGGGTATGTTAAGATGGCTTGAAAGGGCAGTTTTCCATTGTGGCATTGTGATTGTCTCGCCTGAGTCTGTTTCCCATGCCATACGCAGTGTTTCGTTGTCAAGAGCGGTTTGGGATCTCAAAGCATCTGCTAGCCAGCTACTTAAATGATGCCCTCGGCCTATCACCTGTAAGTATTGAATCAGTAAGTGAGTGGGAGGAGCCACAGAGATGTCGCCCCATTTGGATCTCATTGCCTCTATCAGGGAGCGGTGCAGTAAGAATTGGCCTGGTGGTAGCCCCATTTCTTGAAGTCTGGCAAAGGGGAGCAGTCGGGAGTCTTCATACAGGTCTCCCAGTGTGTCTATTTCTATCTCATGCCATGCGTGCAGTTCTGATTCTGTCGTGATTCTGGAACCTCTTGGTGTGCCTGATATCGCCAAGGCCGGTGCAAAAGGGAGCTGTGTATTTGTAAGGCGAAGTGAACGACGAAAGCATTTGTAAGCCACCTTGAGATAGAGTTGTCGGGGTGTTTGTGCCTGCGTGAGTGGGTGAAATAAATGTTGTATCTGTGGGAGTGTCCAGGGTCTGTTTTCTGATGCCGTGTCTACACGCTGAAGATCTGCCAACCATCTGGCTATCCATTGAAGTTGAGCTGCTAGGTAGTATTGTTCCAAGTTAGGAACTGCTAGTCCGCCCTTATCTGGTGGCAAGTACAGTTTCTTTAAGGCGACCCTACAGCAGCCATCGTTCCAAATGAATTCCATCAGTCCCGACTCCAGAGCCCTGAAGAAACCAGGAGGAACATAGTGCGGAAGATTAGTGAAGAAATATAAAAGTCGGGGTAGGACCACCATTTTCAGGAGTGCTATCCTGCCTGCCACTGACAACGGTAGGGTTTTCCAGAAGACCATTTGGGATTTAACCGAGGACACTGCTCTTACAATATTGCCCTCAAATATGCCTCCTCGCGGTGGTAGATTCGTATGCCCAAGTATCTGAATGTATGGGGTTGCCATGGGACGGGTTTCCTGGAAATAATAAGTCTCGGGTCAGGGAGACCGGGGTCGAATGGGAAGAGGCAGGATTTAGACCAGTTGACTCTCAGGCCAGATGAGAGGGCGAATTGTTGTAGGAGTAACCCAGCATCAGGAGGGATTCGTGTGATGTCTCGAAAATATAAAAGAAGGTCATCTGCATATAGTGAGATTATGTGAGTGTCATCTCCTAACGGGATACCCCAGCCATCTCCCGCTCTGCGCATGGCTATTGCCAGAGGTTCCATAGTGAGTGAGAACACCATTGGTGAAAGGGGGCAACCCTGTCTCGTACCTCTGCCCACTCGAATTGGTTCCGATATTTCAGACCCCAGATTCACTCGGATTAGTGGTCTGGTATATAATAACTTAGTCAGGCGAGTGAAGAATGGTCCCGCACCGAATTGTCGAAGGACTCCGAACAGGTACGGCCATTCCAATGAGTCAAAGGCCTTTTCCAGGTCTAAAACGAGACAGCCAGCTCGTGGCCAGTCCCGTTTCGCGTATTGCATATCTCGGAATAACCTTCTAATATTGTGGGAAGTATCTCTGGCTGGGACGAAGCCATTTTGGTCCGAGTGTACCAGGCCTGGTACAGGCGGTGCAAGGTGTGTTGCCAGTAATTTGGCTAATATTTTATAATCAGTATACAACATTGCCAATGGTCTATACGAACCCATGTCTACTGGGTTACCTCCAGGTTTAGGAAGGGAGACTAGCAGTGCCTCTCTCTGAGTGGCTGAGAGATGGCCTTCTCGCTCAGCTGTCTTGTAGAGATCGAGTAATTTGGGCGCCAGATGCACAGCGAAGGCTTTATAGAAGTCAACTGGGAGTCCGTCTGGAACTTGTGTTTTGCCAGATGCGAGCTCACGGATACTCGTTCGAATTTCTTCCAGTTCTAGTGTTGCTTCAAGGGCTTCGGCTTGTTCATACTCCATGCGTGGTAGTACTACTCCAGTGAGGAAGTCTAGGTCGGGGTCGCTGTCCGAGGTTGCCCTCGAGGCATAGAGTGCCTCGTAGTGCCTTGCAAATTCAGATTGTATCTCCTGTGGCGTGTATAGTAATTCCCCTGTTTGCGAGAGGATTTCCAATATTGGTTTCCTCTCGCAGTCCTGTCGAATCAGCCAGGCCAGGAGCTTGCCTGCTTTATCAGCGGATGTGTGTGTTCTTGCAGAGTGTGCGGAGTAATTCAAACAGCACAGACGCTCCAGTAGTGATAGATGCTCAGCGCGCATTGCTGGCAGTCTCGAGTGATCAGGCTGGCTATTGGTTGCTTCCCTCTCTGGTTGTATTAGATCCTGCTCTATTTTAGTCAGTTGCCGTTCAACCGAGCGGCGCAGGCTGCATTGAGTGCCCAGACAGTGTCCACGTATGAAAACCTTAAATGCGTCCCAGTCTATCAAACCCGAGGAGGCCGTGCCGTCATTTTGTTCGAAAAATTCTGGGATTACAGCGCTTAACGATGCTCGGAAAGCAGAGTCTTCCAGCAACTCCGGCCTCAACCTCCATGTAGGAATAGCCGCTCTGGGGGAGCCCCAGTACAAACGTGCAATTAGGGGATTGTGATCAGAGTGCGTGCGCCCTAGGTATTCCGAATCTGTCACTATCGTGGCGTGATTCATGGTGCAGAGTATTCTGTCTAGTCATACGTGCAGGGAGTGTGTTGCAGAGTAGAAGGAGTAAACCCTGTCCAACTTATGACGCTCTCTCCACACATCTACCAGTTGCCATTTTTGGGCCCAGTTCACTAGGCCCTTTGAGGCTGCTACCACTGGCGATGTAGGCAGCGGGGGGTAGGAGCGGTCCATTGTCACATCAATTACACTGTTATAATCCCCTCCGAGAAGCCATGGAAGGCCACTCCAACCCGCCAATTGGTGAGAAAGCCCATGAAGGAAAGTGGTTTGGTCTGTGTTTGGGGCTTATATTGATCCTAGTACAACCATATGACCTGCAAGTTTTCCTCTAACTAGCACAAATATGCCCTGTGGGTCTGCAATCTGTTCCTCTACCTTAAAGGGGGTGCCAGCTCTAATCCAAATTAGCGCACCTTTAGCGTATGCTGAGTGCCCTGTCGCATATAATTGTCCTCTCCAGTGCCGACGTAGTCGGGGGACCTCTAGGCTCGTTATGTGTGTCTCCTGTAAGAGAGCTATGTGAACAGAGTGACGTTTGAGGTAGGAGTAAATAGCGTATAGTCGTTTGGGGGTGTGAATACCTCTCATGTTCCAAGTGATTGTTGTGTATGTAGCCATACTGGAAACTTTGGATTATCTGATATAACTCCCTGCCCTGTCCTTTCAGGTCGGAGCTTGTCATTGTTTTCCCTTTTTCCGATAGCTATAAAGGATTCAGTAAGTGTCGGCCGGCAAGACCAAAACATAACTAATGCCATTGGAGCAGATAGACAACAAGTCACCGCCCAAATCAAACAACAGAAACAACAATGTGTCAACACACACCTGTACATTATTTGTCTCCACTGGTAGGAGCTTGGGGGTAGGTCAAGTTAGACCAAAAGGAGGAGAGGGGGAGCGTCTTGGGCATGCACCTTATCCAGTCCGGATGTGGCAGTTAAAAATGAGAAGATAGGGGCCATGTAAGGGGGGGCTCCCCCTCTCCCGGGTATAGTGTCCAGGGGCCAGGGACCCGACGCTTATATTATTAGTTGCTGGCTAGTGCGTGCACACAGGAAGTAGGACAAATGTCTCACATCTCTTAGATTACGCCAGTATGAGTGTCATTGGCTTGGTGATTCCTGCTGTGTATAGTTTCTAAGCATTGTTCTAAGTTTCTTTTTCTTTTTTCCCCCTCCTCTTTATTTTTTAAAAGACTTCATCAGCAGTTGCCGGTGTTACGGAGGGACCTCCCATGTGTTCTGGCTCTAGTAGCTGTTCCGGCGTGTGGGAGCGGTCACTGTTTGGTTGAGAAAGTTCTGTGTCAGATCCCGAAGGCAGGGGTGATGCACTTATCATTGCTGCTGTGTGAATCGCTTCTCTTCTCTCCTGAATTAGTTGTTCTAAATCTGGTGCAGATTTTGTTAAGTCAGTGCGGATCGAGTTTCTCCTCCGATCCCTCCTGATGCGGCTGCGCTTGGGTCTAGGTGGTGGTCCCGCTCGTTCTGACGCTCCACCAGGTGACAGCCCAGATGTCTGAAGCCATTCCCATGCTGCCTCAGGGGTGGAGAAGAAGTGTGTTTTTCCTCCTGCCACAACACGTAGCTTGGCTGGATATAACAGAGAGTAAGTCAGGTCTTGGGAGCGCAGCTTGCGCTTCAAGGGCAAGTAGGAGGCTCTATCTCCTTGTACCGCTAAGGTATAATCAGGAAATAGCAAGATCTGCACATTGTCTATTTGGGGGGGAGGGCCGGCTCTCACCGCTCTTAGTATAATGTCCCTGTCTGCGTAGTGGAGTAGGCGAATGATGAATGGGCGTGGGGTGTTGCCCGGCGGTCTTGGCCAGGCCGGGATGCGATGCGCACGTTCCACAGAGAAGAAAGGAGTCAGTTTGCCCTCCGGTACCAATCCCCGCAACCAACTTTCGGAGTAGGTCACAGGATCGCGGTCTTCAATGCCTTCTGGTAGATTCACTACCAAAATGTTGTTTCTTCTAGAGCGGCCTTCTGCGTCTTCGACTCGATGTTCTAGAGCTGTGACCTTGGCTTGCATGTCTTCCATTCCTGTCTTCAGTTGGGTGGTAGTGGGTATTAATTAGTTTACTGTGGCCTCAATCTTTTTCGTTCTATCTGTGAGATTGCGATGATCCGCGTGGAGAAGGACAAGGTCGCCCGCTACTTTATCAATTTTGGCTTCCAGTGACGCACGCGTGCATTCCAGTGAATCTCCGATACGTTCCACTGCTGCCAGCACTGCGTCAAGTTTTTGGCTGTCTTGGTTTGGCAAGTCTTGTATTTTCCCAATTCCTGCTCCCGAGCGCAGTCGACCCGTTCCGGCCATGGTTTCGCTTATTTGGGGAGGGAGGAGTGAGAGTACTGCTTTGTCTCAGGTCGTTGATGTCCGTTTTGTCAGATATCGTATAAGCTTTGCGCTCTGGTTTAGTTTCATCTAGGCTGACAAGGGGGGGGGGCAGGTGAATAGTTTGCCAACGGGACCACACAAATCTGTTCCAAGTCACGTCTCCCACCGTGGCTTACCTATTAAGGGATCTCAGTTTGTGACACTTCCAACGTAGAGGTTTGCGCGTCCTTGTTCATTAGTTTGCACTTGATCTTTGGTGGATTACCTGTTCACCGGATACTGGAAGGGCGTAGACGGGCCCGCTTGTCTAGGGGATGACAACCCCCCTGTGACAGCGCGAGCAGCCCGGTTAGGTGGTTCGAATGACTCTCAGGAGTTCACAGAGGATTTTGCTTGTTTATCACTTTGAGAGGCCTGGGCGCCCGGGGGGAGAATCTTCTTTTGCGCGAGGTGTTGGCGGCTTAGGGTGCGCTTGTTCTTTTTCTTACTTGATTGCGAGGTGGGTGTTGCCTCCTCTATGTCAATTTCATTGGTCTCTAGGCGGGGTTTCCCGGTGAAATTTAGGCCCGTATTCTGGCCCAGGACTGCATTGCTTGTTTTCACCTTTGGCTTGGCTTGCTTCACTGTCTAGTCCATTTATATGGTGATTTTGTGATGGGCCGCTCGTCCCTACGGATTGCCCAAGCTTGCATATGCCTCTCACACGCAGTTCGGGGGGGTCCTCAGCTCAGGACCAGGATGCCCAGGCCGCTCCTAATGCCCCCTCTTCCCCAGGTGTCTCGCTCCAACTCCCAACATCAGATCGCAGCCCATGCGGACATGTTCATTCACTCAGCTTGTGCTGCCTCTCACCTGGAAGCCACTGTGTCTTGTAGACCAGTCACAGCTCACACGGACACAACGCCGGTTCAGATGCCTTTTTATCCTAGGAGGCCACCTGTTCCTCAAACATTCAAATCACTTGCCTGCAGTGTGGTCCTCAGAGGCGGAATATCGTTGCCCAGCTGCAGGCCCTCAGGTTTCCGTTCTTTATAACCTTTTAGTTCCGCTCCGATCTCGGGCCCTCGTGCGTTGTCCTCGCGGTCACGGGCCGCTTCGACTCACGGCTTAGTTTCCGGTCATAGCCCGGTAAGGGATGTTTTGGTTTTTCCTTCTTCTTCTGACCCGCGCGAGTATAGCACTATCCAGTTATTGAAAAAGTGCCAGAGAATCCACCGCCGGCATGTCCAGCACCCCAGGTCCGCAGGGCCCGATCCTTCTCCCAGGCTCTGGATGGCGTCTGTGCATTCAGAGAGGTCCCGCGTCGCGTGTCTCCTCCTTCTCGTAGCCGCTCCAGCTCACAGTTCAGGGAACAGGTGTGGTTCGGGCGGTCACAAGGCCACTTCTGTACATATTTAAAGAGTTCCTCGCTCCTCCAGCGCCAAGGCCCAGAGCGCGGAGCTCCGGCCACCAACGCGGCCCTCGCGGCTGCAGCGCTGATTCACCTCTGCGGAGCACCGAGGGTCCGTTCACGGCGCTTTCGGTTCTTCGAGCCTCACCTGTTCCATTTCGAGCCTCTGGGGAGTGGGATGCCCCCCTGTCCACCTTGATTTGAGTCAGATTATCCGGACACGGTGCGGAGCTCTAAAAGCTCACGTCCGCCTTGTTTGGCAGCTTGGCCACGCCCCCACTATATGCTAACTCCTATGCCACTAATTTATTAATACAATTTGATCTCTATCACAATCTAATTTCACATGTGTGACCAAATCTTGCAGTGTGGTTTTACAGTTGTTGTGGGCCTTAAAATTGCCCACATTTAAAAAATCACAATGGTTTCTTCAACCAAGTGTAATCCCTAGTCAGAGCAAAGTCACTATGTACCAAGATGTCTCTTAGGGATTTACTCCTCCAGTAAGTGACAATTGCCTTTAGGGTGATGTCCCTACCAATTGTTTTATCAGAGGTAAGAAATGGCCAAAGTTTCGAAAAAAATCTGTCTGACTTTAGGAGACTCTCTGTTGAAAGACATTATGGGGGTCATTCTGACCTCGGCGGTAAAAGCCGCTTACCGCCGGTCAGAAGGCCGCCACCATACCGCCGCGGCCGCGGTCAGCCGCCACGGACATTCTGACCCACAACTGCAAAACCTCCAAAAATCCGCCCTCCACTGCAGTCCGCCACATCAGCGGCCAGCGGTAAACTGGAGAAGACCAAACCTCCACCGCCACGCCAACAGAAATACGCCCATCCCATTATGACCCGCAAATCCACGCGGCGGTCATTCAACCGCGGTATTCCATTGGCGGTACACACCGCCGCGGTCAAAATACACACACCTTTACAAACCCCTACCACATTGGACAATTTGAAAGGCACACACCTGAAACACATACACACACCACTCCCACACATCCAATACCATATAAAACACACACCCACATCACCCACAAACCCCTACCAACAAAAACCAGAGACGAAGGAGAGAGAGACACATCAGAGAATAGATAGCCAGACACACAGAGGCACACCACAACATCACACACACCACATAGAAGCACAAAGCACCACACACCAACACACACATCATCACATACACCACCCCACACCTCATACACACCACCCCATGGCACCACAAAGGCACCCATGCTTTTCGGACCAAGAACTCCGGGTCATGGTGGAGGAAATCATAAGAGTGGAACCCCAGCTCTTCGGCTCACAGGTTCAGCACACCACCATAGCAAGGAAGGCAGAGCTCTGGCAGCGGATCGTGGACAGGGTCAACGCGGTGGGACAGCATCCCAGAAATAGGGACGACATCCGCAAACGATGGAACGACCTACGGGGGAAGGTGTGATCAATGGTCTCGCGACACAACATCGCAGTGCAGAAGACTGGCGGGGGACACCCACCCACTCCACCCGAATTCACAGCATGGGAGCAAGAGGTACTCAACATCCTGCATCCTGATGGCCTCGCTGGAGTACACGGAGGAATGGACTCTGGTAAGTACAAGGCCAACCACTTCACCCCCCCCAGCATGCTAACCCCCACCCTCACCTCCAACCCCCCAGCACACATCCTCCCTGAGAATGTCTCTCCAGCACAACCCACCCAACACCAACCCCTGCATGCCATCCCCAAACTATGGACACCCATCACCTAAGCATGACCACTGCACATACCCATCCCCTCCCCCCCACAAAACACCCTCACAACACCTCCCCCAAGGGAATGCCAGCACTGGGGGACAAGGGCACCCATAAAACGCAAGCTAATGCACACACAGAAACAATAACCATACCCTCTTACCCCATGTAGGACCCGAACGACAACACACCGGTCAGGAGGGACCAGAAATGTCCATCCCACCCCCGGAACAGGCCCCTAGTGATGACAGCAGCTCTGTCGACCTGGACCCTGATGACCAGCCCGGACCATCGGGGACCTCTGGGCAGTCGGTTCCCCTCACCCAGACACAGGCCACTGCAGACCCAACCCCCTCTGGGAACAACAGCACAGCTCCCACCCAGCGGGCCCATGCCTCTGTCTCTAGGACAGGTCAAGCAGCGGTGTGTCTACCACTACAGGGCCCCCAGGGTAACCCACCAACCCAACAACAACAGGGACCTGGGGGCTGTGCGAGTGGGCACACCGTCCAGGTGACAGAGGCCCAGGGAAACAGGGCAACTCGGAGGGCTGCTGTGCGACAGGGGGGGGAGGAGAGGCCCAGGGAACCCACTCTCCAAGAGGCCCTCACCACCATCATGGCAGCCTACCACCACTCACAAGAGACGATGGCGACAGTACTGGCCAGGTTCCAGGAGATCCAGGCACAGCAGGAGCAACGCTACATGGGGTTCAGCGACCAACTCACCAACATCTCAACCACTATGGGGAGCATAGTCCAGGCCCTGAACCGTATAGAGGACACGTTTCGGGACCATGTGGCATCACACAGGGCCCCTGTCACTAGCCAGGAACAGGAACAGCCTACCACCTCCGCCGGCGCTAGTGGACAGGAGGCCCCACCACAACGACAGCCCACCAGAACCCCACCTCCTGCTGAACAACAACCACCCCGCAAAAGGAGCCTGAGATCAAAAAAACCGACAGAGTAGGATGTCAAGACCCCCGCCAGCATCACATACCCCCTGAAGTCCTCCCACTGTTCAACATTGCCACCCTGTCAAACCTTGAACTGCCCCTGCTCCATCCTGCCACAGGCATATGGACAATGCACCTGTGAGACTGAGAACTGGACTCTGCCATGGACATTACTCCACCCCCACCCATCACTGTTTCACTATCATGTACCAATATCTATGCACTAATAATAAATCACACATTGCACTGAAATCAATCAGGACTCAGCCTGTCTTATTTACAAATGTATGACACATTACATATCAGTTACGTATTTTTAACATTGTGAATTACACATACCGAGGTAACTTAGCATTAGTCCATGGGCCAACCAAGCCGAGGTCACGCAGTGGCTCATACAGCACAGAAAAGGGAAGGGAAAATCAAACATCATGTTTATAGTTCTGGGGGGAAATCGACAAAGTTGAGATGCAGGAGGCTTTCAGGAAATGTAAAATGGCATGGGTGATTATTACCTGTGTGCTACTGGAAATACTGTTCTATTACTCTGTCCCTGTTGTCTGTGTCGTCCTCTGAGTCTTCCTCCTCGTCACTCTCCGCAGGCTCCACAGCTGCTTCAACACCACCATCTGCACCATCCTCCTGCAGGAAAGGAACCTGACGTCGCAATGCCAGATTGTGAAGCATACAGCAGGCCACGATGATATGGCACACCTTCTTTGGTGAGTACATCAGGGATCCCCCTGTCATATGCAGGCACCTAAACCTGGCCTTCAGGAGGCCAAAGGTCCTTTCGATGATCCTCCTAGTTCGCCCATGGGCCTCATTGTACCGTTCCTCTGCCCTGATCCGGGGATTCCTCACTGGGGTCAGTAGCCAAGGCAGGTTGGGGTAACCAGAGTCACCTATTAGCCACACACGTTGTCTCTGTAGCTGCTCCATCACATAGGGGATGCTGCTATTTCGCATAACATACGCGTCATGCACTGACCCTGGGAACTTGGCATTTACATGGGAGATGTACTGGTCAGCCAAACAGACCACCTGGACATTCATCGAATGATAACTTTTTCTGTTTCTGTACACCTGCTCATCGTCTTTTGGGGGTACCAAAGCCACATGGGTCCCATCAATGGCACCAATGATGTTGGGGATATGTCCAAGTGCATAGAAATCACCTTTCACTGTAGGCAAGTCACCCTCCTCTGGGAAAATGATGTAGCTCCGCATGAGTTTCATCAGGGCAGACAACACTCTGCTCAAAACCTTTGAAAACATAGGCTGAGACATTCCAGATTACATGGCCACTGTTGTCTGGAATGAACCACTTGCCAAAAAATGGAGGACTGACAAAACCTGCACCAGAGGGGGAATCCCTGTGGGTTGGCGGATGGGGGACATCAGGGCTAGCTCCAGCTGGGCACACAGTTCATGGATAGTGGCACGGTCAAGTCTGTATCGAAGTATTATATGGCGTTCTTCCATTGTCGACAGGTCCACCAGCGGTCGGTACACGCGAGGATTCGTCCTTCTCCTCGCAAGTCCCAGCGGACGGTGCCTAGGAAGGACAACATGGAGCACAGAGTCAGGCAAACCACAGGTACGTACAGACAGCTTGCACAGTTAAAGAATGGCAATGGGTTGAAATGCGTGTATGTGTGGCAATGCAAGGCCTAGGCCTGTGTGTCGCAGTCAAAATTAAGCCATGTAGGCCCTTGAAATCGCGGCTGCCTGACCTGTGAAGTGGGACAATGGGATGTGAGGTCAATGCGCTGGCGGGGCACACCGTGGCGGTAGGCGGTCGAAGACCGCGGCACAAAGCCGCATTGGTTAACATTGAACCCTATGGGTTTCAGGAGCCAATGACGATGTGCGCCGGCGGTCGCGGTACGCACCGCCGCGGTACGCACCGCCGCGGGCGTGACCGCCATTTCCTAGCTGATTGATCACTCGAGACCTGATCATCCACAGGAGAGGACCTATACTGCAAGTGCTGCTGTGACCTCGGTCTGGAAGTGACAATGGCTGCTGCGACTGGGGAAAGGGCCCCTGCCTTCACGTCTGAAGAGTTGGAGAAGCTCGTGGATGGGGTCCTCCCCCAGTATGCGCTACTCTACAGTACACCGGGTGCACATGGAATGGGCTATGCCTGTGTGGATTGGGGTGGATGTAAGTTGGTGGGGTGGGGGGCGAATGAGGAGTGCAACGCACAACAGATGAGAGCATGTGCCATATGGCAAAGTTGGTGGGGGGGGCCAATCACATCTAACATGCAGGTCATTGATGATTTCCTCCTTTCCACCCTGTACATGTCAAATAGGTCAGCGCCCATCAGAAGATCGAGATTTGGCGTGCCATCGCCAAGGAAGTCCGGAACTTGGGGGTCCACAACAGACGGGGCACCCACTGCCGCAAGAGGTGGGAGGACATCCGCCGCGGAACAAGGAAGACCGCAGAAACACTGCTGGGGATGGCCTCCCAACCTAGGAGGGGTGCCAGTCACACCATGACCCCCCTGATGTCCCGGATCCTGGCGGTGGCCTACCCTGAATTGGATGGGCGCTTTAAGACATCACAGCAGACACAAGGGGGTGAGTATCAGCACATTCTCCTATCTTTCTGCGCAGTGGAGGCGTCTGGGTGGGGGAGGAGGGCTGTGGGTGACATTAGGCCAGGGCGCTTTCTGTAGTGTAGTCCTCTCCCTTAGGCATGGCCCTGTGCCCCCGGCCCCACCTCTGTAGGGTGACAAGTACAGCCATTGATGGTCCAGCATCACCCATGTGCGCGTTTGACGTCTCTTGGCCTGTTGTCCTAGTCAGTAGTACTGAGTAGTGTACCCCGAATGCGCGACTTAGTGCATGAGGCTCCTGTGTCTGTCCTCTCCGCCAACGGTGTTGACATTGCATGCACTCAACCTGGTCTTCTTTTTTCTCCCCCCACCCTTTCTCTTCATCTTCTTGTGCATGTGTGCATTAGCATCATCAGGCGGAGGAGATTTGGCATCGGAGCACGAGGGAGCTGCAGGACACAAGGCCCCGGTGGGCCCAGGAACAGACACCAAGGGCACCAGTGATCCGGAGGGCGAGGGGAGCACCACAACGGGGACCGGTGGTGACACCAGCGACTCAGACACGTCCTCGGATGGGAGCTCCCTAGTGGTGGCGGCAACATCCGGGCCCCCCGCCTCCACAGGTACAGCCGCCACCCAGCGCACCAGCACCGCCCTCCCAGCAGCCCCTCAGCCTACGCTCCGTGCCCGCTCGCCCAGGAAGGCGCGCGTCTCCTTCGCCCCAGGCACCTCAGCCCCTGCCCCTGTTGCCCCTGCTGCCCTCAGTGCGGAGCACATTGACCTGGTGAGGACGCTCATTGTTGGGCAGACTACCCTTTTGAATGCCATCCAGGGTGTGCAAAGGGAGGTGCAACAGAGCAATGCGTACCTGGAGGGCATTCATTCGGGTCAGGCTGCCCATCAACGAGCGTTCACTGCTCTGGCCTCAGCACTGACGGCAGCCATTGTCCCTGTTTCCAGCCTCCCTCTTCTTACTGCCTCCAGCCTGTCTCTGTCTCCTGTTCCTCAGCCTATCCCATCCACACCATCAGACCAGCCTGCACACACCTCAACACCCAAGAGCAGCTCATCCAGACACAAGCACCACAGATCCCACAAACACTCACCCAAGCAACACACAGATGCAGACATTCCAGCAGTCACAACCACCTCTTTGTCCCCCTCCTCCTCATCTCCCTCCTCCCTCCCTGTGACGTCTACACTCACACCTGCATGCACCCCAACATCAGCCAGTGCTTCCATCACCACCTCACCCTCCAGTACAGTCCACACTCGTGCAGTCACCACCCCCACTGCCATTTACACGTCCCCTGTGTCCTCTCCCACTGTGCCTGTCACCCCCTCTTCCAAGACACACAAACGCAGGCAGCCACCCACCCAACAGACATCCACCTCACGACAGCCTACAGCACCAGCACCTTCACCCAATGACAGCACACCTGACTCTCCTACAACCACATCCTCTTCCTCCACTCCCATCACCACTTCTCCTACCCTTTACCTTGGACCTAAAATGCTTTTCCTGGCTAATCTTGACCTCTTTCCCTCCGATGAGCTCCCCCCTCCATCTGCAAAGAGTCCCAAGAGCACCGCAGCCACCACCAGCCCAGCTTCGAGTGTCACTGTTGTGCATGGGTTCTGGAGTCCACCCTTTGCCAGCAGTGACACATCGATCAGCAGCAAGGACACGTCCAGCCCCCCCCGGCAAGAGGACCCGCAAAAACAAGGGCTGCCGTGCGAGGACTGACAGGGCTGCCCCCAAGGTGCAATGTGCGGCCACTTCACCAGCCACACCATCTAGGGGAGGCAAGGGCCCGAGAGCCCCATCAAAGGAGCGGAAGGGCAGCAGGAGCGCGGAGAAGGTGGACCGCACATGTCACATCCCAGCTGGGAAGGAGGACACTAAAGAGGCCAGGAGTCCGTCCCCGAAGGGTCCAGAAACGTCACGGTCCGAGGGCGACTGAGCAGGGAGTCCAGGCCAGGTCTGGCTCCCTTGACCTGCTGGATGCAGAAGAGCACCGCTGAACAGGGCCCCACCGTGAAGATAGGCACCGCTGAAGAGGGCCCGCCATGCAGAAAAGCACCGCTGAACAGGGCCCCGCCGTGAAGATAGGCACCGCTGAAGAGGGCCCGCCGTGCAGAAGAGCACAGCTAAAGAGGGCCCCGCCGTGAAGATAGGCACCGCTGAAGAGGGCCCGCCGTGAAGATAGGCACCGCTGAACAGAGCCCCGCCGTGAAGATAGGCACCGCGGAAGAGGGCCCGCCGTGCAGAAGAGCACCGCTGAAGAGGGCCCGCCGTGAAGATAGGCACCGCTGAACAGGGCCCCGCTGTGAAGATAGGCACCGCTGAAGAGGGCCCGCCGTGCAGAAGAGCACCGCTGAAGAGGGCCCCGCCGTGAAGATAGGCACCGCTGAAGAGGGCCCGCCGTGCAGAAGAGCACCGCTGAACAGGGCCCCGCCGTGAAGATAGGCACCGCTGAAGAGGGCCCGCCGTGCAGAAGAGCACCGCTGAAGAGGGCCCGCCGTGCAGAAGAGCACCGCTGAAGAGGGCCCCGCCGTGAAGATAGGCACCGCTGAAGAGGGCCCCGCCATCTCAAGCACCGCTCCGCTGCGCCCTTCTTCTCAAGCACCGCTCCGCTGGGCCCTTCATCTCAAGCACCGCTCCGCTGGGCCCTTCTTCTCAAGCACCGCTCCGCTGGGCCCTTCCTCTCAAGCACCGCTCCGCTGGGCACCGCCGTCTCTGCACCGCTCCGCTGGGCCCTTCATCTCAAGCACCGCTCCGCTGGGCCCCGCCGTCTCTGCACCGCTCCGCTGGGCCCTTCCTGTCAAGCACCGCTCCGCTGGGCCCTTCCTGTCAAGCACCGCTCCGCTGGGCCCCGCCGTCTCTGCACCGCTCCACTGGGCCCTTCCTGTCAAGCACCGCTCCACTGGGCCCTTCCTGTCAAGCACCGCTCCGCTGGGCCCTTCCTCTCAAGCACCGCTCCGCTGGGCACCGCCGTCTCAAGCACCGCTCCGCTGGGCCCTTCTTCTCAAGCACCGCTCCGCTGGGCACCGCCGTCTCAAGCACCGCTCCGCTGGGCACCGCCGTCTCAAGCACCGCTCCGCTGGGCCCTTCCTGTCAAGCACCGCTCCGCTGGGCACCGCCGTCTCAAGCACCGCTCCGCTGGGCCCTTCTTCTCAAGCACCGCTCCGCTGGGCACCGCCGTCTCAAGCACCGCTCCGCTGGGCCCTTCCTGTCAAGCACCGCTCCGCTGGGCACCGCCGTCTCAAGCACCGCTCCGCTGGGCCCTTCTTCTCAAGCACCGCTCCGCTGGGCACCGCCGTCTCAAGCACCGCTCCGCTGGGCCCTTCTTCTCAAGCACCGCTCCGCTGGGCACCGCCGTCTCAAGCACCGCTCCGCTGGGCACCGCCGTCTCAAGCACTGTTTATGGTTCACTGTGCCCACCATGCCTCCTCCTTGACCAGTGGAGACTGTCATCCACCTGATGGACTGTGGCTTTGCACTCCCCAGGATGGTACAGTGGGCAGCCCACCCACTGTAGAGACATTGAGAGACTGTGGCTTTGCACTCCCCAGGATGGTACAGTGGGCAGCCCACCCACTGTAGAGACATTGAGAGACTGTGGCTTTGCACTCCCCAGGATGGTACAGTGGGCAGCCCACCCACTGTAGAGACATTGAGAGACTGTGGCTTTGCACTCCCCAGGATGGTACAGTGGGCCTGGTGGCTCCTCGTGGATCTGGTGACGTGGACTCATGTGGCTGTGGTGCTCCCCCCTTCCCTTCCCCCTGAGGTGCCTGTAGTTTTTACATCTGATGACCCTGCAGTGTTCTCTCCAAAGGACTCAGGTCTCCTGTGTGGGCTTTGCCCTTGTTTCTCAAAACTTTGGCCCACGGACATGATGAATTCGTAGGATGTGCAGGACTTGTTACTTCAGTTATACACTGATGTGTATATCATTTGTTTTCTTGTAAATATCTTTCATGGTTGTACGATAATTTTCAGGAGCTTTTTGGTACATAAATATTTATTCCAAATTTGATTATGTCATAGCATTTTTCAGGGGTGTTTGGGTGGTGTCACTGTGACTTGTTGCTCTGCATTGGTGTGTACATAGTTGGGGGGGGGGGTCGCATATGTGTGTGGCCGTAACCTTTCGTCCTCCCCCTCCCGTGTGTCGTAGGTGCAGTACTCACCGTTGTCGTCTGCGCCGGACTTCGTACTCGTGGTAGATGAGAAGGTAGACGAGAGCAGGTAGGATGTTTAATTCGGGTTCCATGCTGTCCTCCTTCCTCCTGGAGTGCGTAGTGGTGTGCGTTTTCCCGTTCGTAGTCTGTTTCCGCCGTGTTTTTATCGGCGGTGCTCCCGCTCCGGAAAAGGTGGCGGATTGGTGAGTTGTGATAGTGTGGGCGGTACATTGTCTGCCGCCTGGCTGTTGGCGGTGACCGCCGCGCTGTTTGTTTGTACCGCCGTGGCGGTCGGAGTGTTAAAGTGGCTGTCTGTGTTGGCGGTTCCCGCCAGGGTCAGAATTCAATTTTTTTGACCGCCAGCCTGTTGGCGGGTTGGCCGCCGCTTTAACACCGACCGCCAGGGTTAGAATCACCCCCTATATCCACTTTGTGTTCCTTCTTCTCATTTAGGTAAGGAGGATAAATTAACGTATCATTGTTTTTCTCTTTTACTTTGGTGACCCTGACTTTAGAACTTTATCATGATAACCTCTGTCCTTAAATCTGGCAATCATGTGTTTCTTAATCTCATTATAGGCATTGGTTGTGGAGCAACCTCTTTTGGCTCCTATATCTTCCTCAGAGGGGATGCTCTACTTGAGAAATGCCGGATGACCACTTCAAGCATGTAGAAAACGATTTCCTGCTGTGGGCTTACAAAAAAAGTTAGTTTCTACTCACCCTTTTCTCACCTCTATGTGGATGTCTAAAATGTCAGACCCAGACTTACTTATATTGACTGTAAATGAGATGTTCAGATCATTCCCCTGTAATGAACACATGAAATCCTTGGTCTTACATTATTCTCAATCCAAGATAAGAAAGATGCCACGCACATATCTGGTCCATATGACGGTGTGGTCAGTGTACTACACCAGATCTTTAGACCAGAGCACCTGCTCCTCCCACCAGCATATTACCCACTTTGTAGCTATAGTTAGGTTGACCAGAGATAGGGATTTTTTGTATATTTCTGTCCCTTAATACCTTTGCACCCGTTTGATAAATGTCTGTGAACATTTGCAGACCCGCTGCCCCTGTTTCAGAGTACTGAAAGTATTGCAGCGTTTGGTTAAGGGAGTGCACAAAAAAGGGGTCTCAAAACAGGCCTGAAATGAAATTCGATGCATTTTAAATTGATTCTTGTATTTTGGGTAGCATAAAAACAGCCTTTTTGGATTTTGCTAAAATCTGGCAGCATTAGATATTAGGGTATACAGATTATTCTTTTGGATATAGTAGGTAAGTAGAGTTAGTATTTCTTAAGTAATAAGGTTTTTCAGCTTAGTGATACCTTGAGAACAATACCACTAAAAGTAGCAAGGAAGCCCAAAAAATAAACTAGACTGCATACGTAAAGTTTCGGACTTACTACATGAACAACTGAAAGACAAATTTAGGGTCACATGCCAAGGAAAACTGTTAGAAATAGGGTCTTTGGTTGGCAGTCAGGTTACCCCCGTCCAAGCAAGGACCCTCACTCTAGTCCGGGTATGTCACACACAATACAAATTATCCTGTGTCCACCTGTTGGTAGCTTGGCACTGAGCAGTCAGGCTTAACTTAGAAGGCAATGTATAAAGTATGTGTGCAACAAATCATACAACAACACCATATAGCACCACAAAAATACACCACCCAATGTTTAGAAAAATATATAATATTTATCTAGATAAATGCAGGTCAAAATGAGTAAAATGCAATAAGTATATGTTGAGCTATCACTGTAAAACTGCTATAAAGTGTCTTATGTCTTTCAAAAGCAATCAAAGTCTCTTTCAAGCAAAAAGTAGATGGTTTGGGTGTAAAATCTCTGCAAAGAAAAGCAGAAGAGATGTGTGGAAACAAACAGGGGTGCGTCGATTTCTCTGGCGCACACAGAGATATGTCATTTACTTTTCATGCATGGATGGCTATTCGTCGATTTCTGGCGCTCGGTTGTGGGTCCTCTGTGGGTTATGGGGTTTTCGGGAACCCCGGGGAGGATGCGTGGATTTCGTGCGCTGGCAGGACAAAGTCACTGCATTGATTCTGTGGGTGTTGCGTTGATTCCCCTCTGGAAGTCGGGCTGTGTTGTTCCGCCTCAGCTGTGCATCAATCTAGTGGCCCGTGCGTCGAATTTCTGGTTGCTATGCTGGTGCTGCATTGATATTGTCAATGTGAAGTCGGGCTGCATCGTTTGGTTCGCCGTGCAGTGAATTTTTCACTGCCGGGAAGGCTGTGCATCGTTTCTGGCAGGCTGTGTGTAGAATTTCACCACACAAGGAGTCCTTCGTGAGAGATGAAGTCTTTTTGGTCCTGAGACTTCCTGGAACAGGAGGCAAGCTCTATCCAAGCCCTTGGAGAGCACTTCATTACCTCAGCCAGAGAGCAGCAAGGCAGCAGGGCAACAGCAAGGCAGCAGTCCTTCACAGAAAGCAGAAAGGTGAGTCCGTTGGGCAGCCAGACAGTTCTTCTTGGCAGGATTCAGGTTCTGGTTCAAGTTTCTTCTCCAGGAAGTATCTGAGTTGGTAGGGGCAGACGCCGTGTTTAAATACCCAAATGTGCCTTTGAAGTGGGGGAGACTTCAAAGAGTGGCTTAGAAGTGCACAAGGTCCCCTTTCAGTTCAATCCTGTCTGCTAGGGTTTCAGTAGGGGGTGTGGCAGTCCTTTGTGTGAGGGTAGGCTACTGTCCTTTGACATGCAAGTGTCAGGCCCTCCACCCTCCCAGCACAGGAAGGCCCATTCAAAATGCAGATGTAAGGAAGTGAGGCTGAGTATCCTGTTTGGAGTTTGTCTGCAAGAATGCACAAGGGAGCTGTCAACTAAAACCAGCCGGATTTGGATTGTAAGGCAAAGAAGGACTTAAGTGCAGAGATATGCTCACTTTCCAAAAGTGGCATTTCTAAAATAGTAATATTTAATCCAACTTCAACAGTCAGCAGGATGTTGTATCACCATTCTGGCCATACTAAATATGACCTTCCTACTCCTTTCTGATCAGCAGCTACCACTCAAACAATGTATGAGGGCAGCCCCAATGTTAGCCTATGAAGGGAGCAGGCCTCACAGCAGTGTAAAAACAAATTTAGCAGTTTTACACTACTATGACATGTAAACTACAAAGATACATGTCCTGCCTTTTGCCTACATAGCACCCTACCCTATGGGTTACCTAGGGCATACCTTAGGGGTGTCCTATATTTAGAAATAGGGGAGTTTTAGGCTTGGGAAGTACTTTTAAATGCCAAGTCGAATTGGCAGTGAAACTGCACACACAGGCCTTGCAATGGCCTGAGACAAGGTCAAGGGGGTACTTAAGTGGGTGGCACAATCAGTGCTGCAGGCCCACTAGTAGCATTTAATCTACAGGCCCTGGGCACATATGACCCTGGCGGAAGGCGAAGAAGTGGCGGTAAGACCGCCAACAGGCTGGCGGTATTTTTTTTTGTATTATGACCATGGCGGTTACCGCCATGGTCATTCGCCGCTTCTTCGTTCCTCCCGCCAGGGCGGAGACGACCGCTGGGCTGGAGACCTGGGTCTCCAGCCCGGCGGCCGTCACTATACCGCCGGCGGTATTTGGACCCGGCTGACCGCCATGGATTTCATACGGTTTGAAACCGCCATGAAATCTATGGCGGTGAGCACTATCAGTGCCAGGGAATTCCTTCCCTGACACTGATAGGGGTCTCCCCCACCCCCACCCCCACCCCGACTCCCTCCCCTACCCCCCCACCACCCCTGCCACCCCCCAAAGGTGGCAGGGTCCCACTCCCCACCCCGACCCCCAACATAACATCACTCATACACACACGACATGCACGCAGGCACCACCAACACACATACACGCACACACACCGACATACACCCACATTCAAACATACACGCACACATCCATACAGACATACCTAAAGACATACACGCACTCATTCCCAAACACACAACACCCCGCACGCATACACGCACTCACACATCCCCTCTACATACACACACGTACACCCCCATGCACGCATACAACACACAACAACCCCCCGCCCCCCTCCCCTCACAGACGATCAACTTATCTGATCCGACGATCCTCCGGGAGGGGACGGGAGCCATGGGGGCTGCTCCGCCGACACCACACCGTCAACAGAACACCGCCACGGAAAATCACAGGACGTGTTGGCGTGGAGGTGGAGCAACCTCCACTTCCCCGCCTCCCGCCAGTATGGCTGTTGGCGGCTCTCCGTCAGTAAAAGGACGCAGAGCTGCCAACGGTCATAATAGGCCGAGCGGCAAACCGCCACCACTGGCGGTCTTCCGCACGGCGGTCTTGGAAAAAGACCGCTGAGGTCAAAATGACCCCCATAGTGTATAGTCTACTACGGACTTATACGTAAATGAAATAGTCCAATTGGGTACGATCCAATGTTACCATGTTTAAAGGGAGAGAGCATATTCACTTTAGTACAGGTTAGCAGTGGTATAGAATGCAGAGTCTTAAAACCAGCAAAAACAGTATCTAAAAAGTGAAGGGAGGCAGGCACTAAGTTAGGGGTGACCACCCTAAGGCTGTCAGGTCTAACAAAAACCTATAAAATACATAATTAATAAAATACTTCTTAATCTACATAAGTTTTCTTTGCATGCTCTCTGGCTGACAAAATAAAACTAGCCTAATAAGCCAAACAAAAAACATCTTTCTTCTGTACCCATGTGCAACAAAATGAAAAATTGAATTAGCAGTGAGTCATACAAACTGCTATTTGGAGCACAAGATAAGTGGCCACTAGGAAAAAAATAATGATCTCAGTTTTCACAAGACTAACACTGACTGCCTTTCATTCACTTTGGCCTTCATATGAAGCAAAATCCTACTGAAAGTAGCAAGGAAGTCATTAAATAGACTAGACTGCATATGTGAACTTTCCCTTTTAGTATATGAAACAACTGAAAGCCCCATTTATGGTCACATGCTAATGGAAATCTTTAAACAAATACATAACAAATAGATACATTTTACTCTACATAAGTGTTCTTTGCATGATCTCTGGATCACAAAATAAAACTATGTCTAACAAGTCAAACAAAAAACATCTTCATAGGTACTCAAAGCAAAAAGGAAACATGCCCTAGTAGTGAGCTACACAAACTACATAGAGGACATGATAATTGAAGAGTAAGAGAAAAATATGAATCCTAATTTTTATAACAACAATGATTGGCTTTGATTCACATTGGGCTATACATAGCACAATCCTACTAAAAGTAGCAAGGAAGACCAAAACTACACCACACTGCATATCTAAAGTTTCAGAGTAGCTACATAAGCAACTAAAGGACACATTTATGGTCACATGATTATGTAAACCAGTAAGCAAGTACATAATAAATACAATAGATAAAAGAAAGAAATCACATTAAATATGATTGCTACTCTGTAGTTATAGTTAGTATTCCCTAAGATAGGAATTCCTCAGATATTGGCTTCCTAATAACTTTCCACCCGTTTGATGAATCACCACAAAACATTCCAGACCTATAGCACTTTCTACGTTTTGGGATGATGTTAATTTTTTGGTGAATCCTTAAATGCCTTTTTCTACAGATGCGTTTTCCATAGACTATTTTATTTTGATGTAGTGCCTAACTGCTGAATGGGTTCACATGAAATTTGGTACAATTATACATAATGTTGCAGAGATGATGCTTTATGGGTACTTAAGTAGGGTAAGTATTTTTTTAGTTAAAAAGCATCTAAAGTTAGTGATATCTGTCATTGCTGTACTTTCATAGAGTTTCACTAAATAATGTGAAACTACTGCGGCACATGGCCATAAACGTATTTAAAATATAAATAGATTTCCCTACCTATTACCACTTAAATAAAGTGGTAATAGGTAGGGACCTACTGCTTACCTATATCTAAGGCCCTAACACTGAGCACAGTAAAAGTGTGGTAAAAACAATATGGCTACCTTTTCATTCCCTAAAAACAGCCATTAACCAATTAAATACTGGCATGTCATTGTCATGAATCATGGTATACTACAACGTTAGCACGATATACAATGGTCCAAAGTATAACGAAGGCCTAGATGTATTATTGGATTGTGGTAACCTTACTCTACTCATGGTTTTGCATGGGAAATGCAGTGCTTAAGTCAGATTCACAAAGAAATAGAGTGTCACCATGCTTGGCCCTATGTTGGTTCATAAATCTGGAGAAACACAAGGCAGCACAATTCTCTATTTTGCGTTACTCTGCAAACAATATCCACATCACTGCTAAAGTTCATGTACACCCATGTGCCATGCCACTGTAGCCACTCCACTATATGCTATTCCACTTTACAACACTCTAATCTGTGCCTTTCACTGTACCAGACTCCACTCTACTCCACTCCATGCTAAGCTATTACACTGTACAAAATGTCACTGTACTTCACTCAGTCTCTGTCACTTCACTGTACATCACTCTCCTGGATGTTACTTCACTACACACTATTTCACTCTAACCCATTCTACTGTACACCACTCCACACTTTTCCACTGAATGCAACTGCACTTTACAACACTCCACTGTTCGTTATTCAACTGTATGCCACTCTTCTGTTCTCTACTCCATTCTTCGCCACTCCAGTGTATGGCACTCCACTCTACACCACTTCACTCTACACTATTGGATTAGACCCCATTCCAATGTTCTTCACTCCACTGTATAACACTCTTCTCTATGCCACTCCACTCTACACTATTACACTGTACACAACTCTACTCCATGCCAGTACACCCAACGCTGACACACTGTATGCAACTCCACTCTACACCTCTTCAGTGTACGCCACTCCACTGTATACTACTCCGTTATGTGCTGCTCCAATATATGCTATTCCACTCTATGGCATTCTGCTGTGTGCCACTCCGCTCTATGATGTTCCACTGTATGCTGTTCCATTGTACGCTACTCCACTCTACACCACTCCAATGTATGGCACTCCAATGTGTGCCATACACTCCAGTGTATGGCACTCCACTGTGTGCCATTTAATTCAATGCTATTCAATTGGACCCCACTCCAATCTACAACACTCCATAATATGCCCCTCCACTGTACGCTATTCCACTAAAAGCTATTACACTCTACACCTCTCCATTGTACAGCACACCGCTCTATGCCACTCCACTATACACTTCTATACTGTACGCAAATCCACTCTATGTCAGTCCACTCTATGCTATTACACTGTATGCAGCTCCACTCTACGCCTCTTCATTGTGCCCCACCCCATCGTATGCCACTCTACTATATGTTACTCCAATATTTGCTATTCCACTATACACTATTACATTGTATGACACTTAATTGTATGTTATTCCGCGTTATGCCACTCCACTGTATGCTACTCCACTCCACACCACTCCTGTCTATGCCACTTCAATATACCCCACTTCATTCTACGTTATTCCATTGGACACCACTCTGCTGTGCACCACTCTACTATATACTATTGCACTCCACCCCTTTCCAGTGTATGCCACTATAGTCTACAGCACTTCACTGTACATCAGGACACTGTACACTACTCCACTGTACACTATCGTAGCCTATGCCACTCTATTATACACTACTCCATTCTACGCTTTTCCTCTGTATGACACTCCACTATACACTACTCAACTCTACTCCACTCCAGTGTACACCATTCCACTCCACATCACTGTATTCTGCACTATTCATTTGGATGCCACTCCACTCTACACAATTCCACTCTATACCACTCCACTATATGCTACTTTGCTCCACTCCACTCTACTGTACACTACTCCAGTCTGCACCACTTGACTGTATGCCACTCCACTATATGATATTCTATTCTATGCTATTCCACTCTACACTATTCTACTCTACGGCTCTGCTGTGAACTCCACTCTATGCTTTGCCACTATATTGCCCTCCATTCTTCACTATTACAATGTACAAATCTTCAATCTTTGCCCATCTACTGTATGGTATTACACTCCATCCCACTCTATTGTATCTCACTCCTCTGTATACTAATACACTCTACCCCACCCAAAAACACACCGCTCCAATCTAAACCACTTCACTGTAAGCCACTTCACTTTAAGCCACTGTTTGCCACTCTGCTGTATGCAAACAGACTATCTGCTTTTATACTTTACACCACTCCACTGCCCACTACTACAATATAAGCTATTACACTCTACGTCACTCCACTCTACACTACTCCAGTCTATGCTACTCTATTCTTTGCTATTACACTTTATGCCACTCCACTGCAAGCTACTCCACTCTGTGCCACCCCAATGTATATAATGCCACTCTACAAACCTCTACTACTCTCTGTCACTCTAATACATTCTACTCCACTCCATCCCCATACACTCCTCTGTCCAAATTTACACTCCACCCTATGCCTGTATACTTCTGTATGACACAGCACTCTACTCTACTGGAGAACAAAGTATGTCACCCCCACTCTGCACTAATACACTGTACCCTACTCCACTCTAGTCACTTCACTGTACACCACTCTAAGCTATTCCACTAAGGCCACTGTACAGTATTCCACTGTATGCTAATCCAGTGTATGCATCTTCACTTTATGATAATCCACTCCATGCCATTCCAGTGTACTCTCCTCTACTCTATATAATGCCACTTTTAAAAACTCAATTACTCTCTATGACACGGTACCACATTCCACTCTACACACTCCACTCTACCCTGCTCCATTGTATGACACTTTCCTCGACTCTATATAACTCCACTCTATAAAAGCCTGTCATACTTCACGCTCTTTACAACATTCTACTCCTCTTCATCCCTATACACTCCACTGTCCAATGCTGTGCTCTACTTTATGCCCATACAGTCCAATGTACAACATTCTTTTCCACTATATGACACTTTTCTACATAACACAGCAATCCAGTCTACTGTACAAGACCCCACGCCAAAGTTTACAATCTACGCTAGGCCAGTACACGTCTACTCCATGCCACTCGACTCTAGTACACTCTTTGTAATGTACTCCACAGTATGTTATATCACTCCACTCGACTGTACTCCACTGTACAAGACTTTACATCACTATTCGCTTCTATAGAACAATCCACTCTATGCAGCTCCACTGTTTCGCACATTGCAACACGGTAAGTAACTCAATATGCCACTGTACCCCACTTTACTTCACACTACTCTGACACAATACTCCACTCTACTACTCCTCTGTACACCACTACAACCTATGCCACTCAATACCATTGTACTTGGTAATACTGTATTCTAATCTACTGTCCCCCTCTCACCTGTTGCCACTGACCCCTTATTTGAAATACCTCTATGCTTGTGTTCCTGACCTCTGCTGTCTGCTTCCCAATGGACTGGTTATCCAATATGGATTATAATGCTTTTTTGTCAACTAATGAGTGGGTCTATCACTAATGGGACACTTCAATTTTTCTATGTTGATTTCTGGGCATAACACAAGGAGGGAGAGTGGAATGTGGGAAAGTTACAGATTAGCGCAGATGGAGAATTCCCAATGGCAGTGTGGATATTGCCATTGCATTGCCTGCTGTTTTTGCTGCTGTCTTGACACTCAAAAAAACATGTTTGCAAACAAAAGAACTAGAATCACAACCTATAGGTGTGGGGAGTTCTGGATCCATATTCTACAGTGCCAGGACCAAGGCTTTCAATTGAGCATGCTGAGTAGTGCAGTCACCTAATGTTTTGGTATGTGGTTATTTTGCCTGAAATACTTCATCTTTCATGACACCCTTTACTGCAGCACATTCTGCTGAGTACTTATGCTTAGTACCAACCATAGGCTGCGCTGAAATATCAGTATATATGATGTAAGCATACTGCTTCAGAGGCACAATTCATTAGGCATGTGGTATTCTTGTTCATGCTGGAGAAATTCCTGTGTTCTCAATGTAGGGTCAAAAATATAATCTATACCAGTAGCTGTTAAGGAAATTGCCCACTGGATCCATTGTGGATGTAAGGCTTTTGCGTTAGGAAAATCTCACCTTGGTGACAGCTCATAAGGCAAGAACGTGAGACACCACAATCATGCCAATGAGCCAATCCCTGAGCCAATGGACGTTTCTTTAGGACAGTTATTTGAAGTACAGGCAGAGGTTTTTCTGTTGGTGCATTCATGCACTGGAGTACAAAGGTGATTTCTAAGCAATCGGTACAGTTCACCTTCATTGGAGGTGAGAGGTATATATCCACTGCAACCCACAATTATGCGGATCACTGTAAGTATGAGTATGTAAGTGTTTAGATACAAGGATTTCTGTTTTTAATGTTCTGAGAACACTACTATATTCAGTAGTCCAATGTTGACTGTTAGGACAAATTAAATCGTACAACAGTGTAACGCATTGTGCATAATCTGGTATGTATGTTCTACCACAGTCTAGAAAGCCTAAAAGTGATGTCAGCTTTTTTAAGGTATTTGGTGGTTGTAAGAGGGAAAGCTTTTCTAAGTAAAATGGTGCAAGACTTTTGCAATCATCATTCTTAACTGCTTTAAAAGCATCCTAGTCTATCAGAGGTGAGGATGCTGTACCAGAACTGTCCACAAAATATTGCCTAATGCGTCCCCCAATGGTGTCCTGAAAAACAGGATCCTCTAAGGACTCCATCTTTAAACTCCATGTAGGAATACACGGTGGAGGAGGACAGGGTTGGGGTCTCAGATGGTTCAGCCAGATATTCCATTGCATGTACCAATCCATTGACATCCAGGGTGCAGAGGAACGTGTCTATGCGCACATGGAGTTAACAGAGAGTTGAAAAGAAGGAGTAATCCCTAGTCAATGGGTGCATACATCACCATTTGTCGACTAACGCCCATTCAGTGTGCCAGTACGCAAACTGTTTAACTTTCTTGTGTACTGATGAAACTCTCAATGGAGGGTGAGAGTGATATAGAGTGAGATCTTATACATAGTTATAAAATCCCTCCATAATGACTGAGTGCACCAGGCCAGCGCTTACAGTCCTCCATAAGTCCATCAGAAATGCCCCTGATCTGCATTTGGAGCATACATGTTGATGAGTGCTATGTCTACCAGTTACTAATACAAATCTGCCTGCTACATTAAAAAGGTCTCCAGTGTGTTGGAAGAGGACCCTCAGGTGCACCCAAATAAGTACCCCTCTTGCATTAGCTGAATAGGTGGTGAAACAGCCTGTCCTTGCCATCACCTCTGCAGTGCTGACCTCTCTTTAGCTGTCAAGTGAGTTTCCTGCAGTAGCAATATATGGATCCCCGTCTATTAAGATATGAGAACACATTATTTTGTTTGGTCATATTGTTCATTCCCCAGGATCTGCATTTATAATTCATAGGGGTCGCCACAGCATGTAATTACAGGCAATCAATTGCATCTCCCATTAGGTCCCACCATCACGACTTTTGTCCAGACTTCGGACTTAAGTGGCAGAACTGATGGGCTGTGATTCATAAAATCCCACCTAACAAACAAACACCCACCTTCTCTCCATGACAAGTAGGCAACAACCCCATCCATGCAAACTTGCAGTCAAACTGCAAACTCTTGTGGGTAACACCATGCACACTACAAAGAATGGTGGTGGATATTCTGAGATAACATGTCAGGTTCCCTGCCACCCAACAGTATATTGGAAGGAGAAGAAGTCCAAGTTCAAGGTCCAGGGAGCAGGATGAAGCCTCAGAGAGCTTCCCCCCACAGTAAATCACATCCCACAAAGTGAACCCAATAATACCAATAAAGTAATTGTGCTGTGTTGGAAAATGGGTTATTGGGAAGGGAAGGTAGGTACCTACACTTAGCAATAGGTCACTAACCTCCACTTAGGTCCAGTTAGGTCTCAATAAATTAAACCCAGCTCATCCCTTAGTAGCTTGGCAACGAGCGACAAGGCTTAACTTAGCAGGCATACGTGTAAAGCATTTAAAAATCACAAAACAGTAAATAAGTAAAACACAAAACACAATAATAATCCAACACCAATTTATAACAACGTAGTTGAGAATCTACGCACAGAATGCCGTGCAGGGAAATTCTTGATGCACCATCTGCAACACGGCTGATAAACAACGCGCTGCCGGCTTCTGACTAAAATCGTTGCTCTGCCTGCATCGCAGCTGGGAGATTGATTCTTTGTGGTTGGAGAAACGACGCGCAACACCCGCTTGCGGCTGCTGATAACGATGCAAACCCCATGCAGTGTGGTTTTCTAACACTGTGCAACCGGATTTTCCACACTTTGTCCTTGGAAATCAAAGTCAACCTGACTCTGCGCAGATCTGAGGTGCCCCATCTGGAAATTGACACATCGTTCTCTTGCGAGGCATCAAAACGACACATCACCAACCCGACTGAAGAAGAAACGATGCACGGCCTCCCTTACGAGGAAGGATCCGAAGCATCGCTGCCTTTTCTGATGCATTCTCACCTGTGCGGCTTTATTTTTTATACTAACCAGGTACTTTGTGCAAAATCATTGTTTCCATTATTTTTCTGTGGAGTAAGACACTTAGGTGGTCATTATGACTTTGGCGGTCTTCTCTGACGGTACTGCTGGATTTCCGCCACACTTTGGGCAGAAATCCAGCTGTAGTCATGCTGGCGGTTGAAGACACTAGGGGGTTCCACCACCGGCCCCGCCCCACCAGAAGGACTCCACCAGCCATATAACAAGCTGCATTACAGCCTGGTGGTGTCCTCCTGGTGGGGTGCTGCCGGAGGTGGAAGCGTCCCTTCCCATTCCTTGCCATATAACTTCCTCCCTGGACCAGGCAAGATGATTGTCTGACAGGGGAGGGTGAGGGGTGTTGTATGTGCATGTGTGAGTGTGTGTTGTCTGCGTGTTTGCATGAATGTGTGTACCCATGGTTGTGTACGTGTCTGAATGTAGAAGTAAGTTTGTGTATGCATGTAAGTGTGTATATGTGTTTGGATGAGTGTGAGAATGCATGTTTGGATGGGTGTGAGTATGCATGTTTGGATGGGTCTGAGTATGCGTGGTTGAAAGCGTGTATGAGTGCTGAGGAGAATGCGAGTATGGATGCATGTGAGTGAATGTGTGTATGTAAGTGCAGGTAAATGAGTGTATGTGTGGTGCGTGTAGGTGTCTGTGTGTGTGTGCATGTATGTGAGGAGGGGCGCTGTGTCTGGAGGCGGGTGGAGAGTATTGGGAGAGGGTTGCGGTACTGTCTTTGGAGTGGGGGTGGGTGCACTGTACCTGGGGGGGTGGTTAGGGGGCGCTGTGTCTGGAAGGGGAAAGGAGTGTATAGTGCTTGCTTGGGGGGAGTGGGATAGTCGTCTACAGGTGACAGGGAAGAAACTTCCTGTCACCAGTAGCCTTCCACCAGGGTTTTCATGGCAGTGCTACAGCTGCAGAAACCTTGTTGGAAAAGCGGCTGCTAATACCGCCGGTGGTCTTCTGTTGACCGCCGGGTCAGATATTCTCATCTCCGGCCCAGCGTCCCCAACCACCCTGGCAGTGTGAGTGAAGATGTGGTGGGTTGGCATAGGCCAACCCGCCACACTCATAATGTGGCGGTCTTCACTGCCAGCCTGTTGGCGGTGAAAACTACCACCTTTGCCCTGGCGGTCAGGAGACCGCCAAGGGTCAGAATGACCACCATATTCTTTTTAAAATTCATATTTTAACTTGCATCTGTTGGATTTTTGTCATTCTGGTCTTGTTTGATTTAGATAGATATTGCCTATTTTTCTAAACTGGTGTGGGGTCCATTTTGTAGTGTTTTCACTGTATGAGTGTGTGTGTTGGTACAAATACTTTACACATTGCTTCTGAGTTAAGCCTATCTGCTCATGCCAAGATACCAAGGGGGTAAGTAGGAGTTAACCAGCTGTGTGTTTCTCCTTTGCCCTGGCTAAAGTGAGGGTCCTTGCTTAGCCAGGGGATAACCTGACTTCCAACCAAAGACTCAATTTCTAACAAATAACTTTTCAGAAGGTTTGTTCTTAATCAAATATATTCAGTTGCAAATGTATGTAACTATCTCTTTTAAAGAGTATAGTATTGTCCCATCCATGTGTGTTGTGGATCATACCATACAAACATGAACTTTCAATGATCCTGATGCATTTTGGGCCAACGTCCTACTTCAGGGGATAAATTTCATATGAAGCAAACAAAAACCACTAATCAACGAAAATGGAGTCATAAGGACAATAAAAGTGGTCAAAAATGGTAAGTAACCATTGGAGTACCTAGGATGGATCGTCCTCCAATGTGAAAATTAAGGGGCATATTTAAGAGCCCGATCGCCATTGTAACACCACATTGATGTCATATTTTATGCTAATGTGGCATTAGAAGGCCAAAAACGCCATGCCATATTTACAAAGTGATGCAATGTATGCATTACACCACATTGTCAGGGAAGTTGTGGTAGTTGTGGTAGAATAGATTTTACCTCTTTCCCTCAGTTACATAAGTTTTATTCATGAAGAAGACAAAGAGAAGCAGGAATTTGTTCAATATATTTTATTGAAGCAACTATGTAATGAGGAATGGATTGTGATTATTAGGACAATAAAACACTACACTATTATCATTGTGAAGAAGAATGAGAAACAGATAAAAACAAATCCTTACACAATGTCCCACTAGTGACATTTTAAATCCCCTGCTTATAGTAATATTAATTTATGTGAAAGCAATAGCAGTGTTATTCCCAATTTGCCCGTACTTTGCCCCTGCAAGGAAGACCCACCCCCTTACCTGGATAATGAGCAGGGGGGTTGCTTGTTGGTCTGCTGGAAGTCCTCCCAGGTGCTTGGAATGACATGGCCAAGTCTAGCAGAGCTGCAGCAACATAGTACAGCAAGGGATGGCTAACTGCCTGGAATGTTCCCCTATATCCTATTTAGGGGCAGTCTTTTGTTTTATAATAAATGTGTTGTTGTTCTGAGAACTGCACTGACATGATAAAACGTGTTTTCATGTAGGGTAGTCATTCAACACTTTGTACCGGCAATACTCAGTAAATTATCATGTACAGCCTCGTACAGCTTTGGGATGAGCACAAGATGAAATGCAGTGCAAAAGAACTAACAACAAATTCTGAGTGGAAGGGCAACTGATAAAAATAATAAAACAGCACCGCTAAAATTAAGCTTTTGCTATAATGATAGAAGGATTAAATTGAAATGCAACTAGGTGAAAGGGCACATGCTTCGGGCCCAGAGCTAAAATAATGTGCTCATGCAAATCGCTAAAATAACCACACAACAGAAGTGTACTGTGACTTCATGTCAACGGTCCAAAGCACAAGAGTGATTTCCTTGTTCAATTTAATAGCAGTATTTCTGTTCAAAAAGTCTATGGTGTAAGATAAATAATATGGACCAGTGGTTGTAGATGTCAATCCAAATACTTTGCTACTGGTTCATGTATGGACTTTCCAATGGAGGCGACAGGTCTGAATGATCGGTGCATAAGATTTTAATGAGGAAGCCTGTGGATTCTGTTTTTCTTTGGGTTGCTTTGTGTTTAACATTTTTTCTCATCTTCGGTAATAGTCTCTGAGGTTACTGCTCCATTCAAAATGGTAGGCAATAATTCCCTGAATTCATTTGTTGCATGGAATTCCAATTTCATATAGGTTGAACATCTTCATTGTTTATAAAAGGAATTTCCCATAATATCTAAAGTGCCCGCTTTGTCTGCTTTGCAACACGTAATTTCAGGGTTCTAAGCTATTGGTGTGTTGGTTCCTTTCTCCCTTTCATTCACTTTGGCCTTTCATTCACTTTGGCCTTCATATGAAGCAAAATCCTACTGAAAGTAGCAAGGAAGTCATTAAATAGACTAGACTGCATATGTGAACTTTCCCTTTTACTATATGAAACAACTGAAAGCCCCATTTATGGTCACATTCTAATGGAAATCTTTAAACAAATACATAACAAATAGATACATTTTACTCTACATAAGTGTTCTTTGCATGATCTCTGGCTCACAAAATAAAACTATGTCTAACAAGTCAAACAAAAAACATCTTCATAGGTACTCAAAGCAAAAAGGAAACATGCCCTAGTAGTGAGCTACACAAACTACATAGAGGACATGATAATTGAAGAGTAAGAGAAAAATATGAATCCTAATTTTTATAACAACAATGATTGGCTTTGATTCACATTGAGCTATACATAGCACAATCCTACTAAAAGTAGCAAGGAAGACCAAAACTACACCACACTGCATATCTAAAGTTTCAGAGTAGCTACATAAGCAACTAAAGGGCACATTTATGGTCACATGATTATGTAAACCAGTAAGCAAGTACATAATAAATACAATAGATAAAAGAAAGAAATCACATTAAATATGATTGCTACTCTGTAGTTATAGTTAGTATTCCCTAAGATAGGAATTCCTCAGATATTGGCTTCCTAATAACTTTCCACCCGTTTGATGAATCACCACAAAACATTCCAGACCTATAGCACTTTCTACGTTTTGGGATGATGTTAATTTTTTGGTGAATCCTTAAATGCCTTTTTCTACAGATGCGTTTTCCATAGACTATTTTATTTTGATGTAGTGCCTAACGGCTGAATGGGTTCACATGAAATTTGGTACAATTATGCATAATGTTGCAGAGATGATGCTTTATGGGTACTTAAGTAGGGTAAGTATTTTTTTAGTTACAAAGCATCTAAAGTTAGTGATATCTGTCATTGCTGTACTTTCATAGAGTTTCACTAAATAATGTGAAACTACTGCGGCACATGGCCATAAACGTATTTAAAATATAAATAGATTTCCCTACCTATTACCACTTAAATAAAGTGGTAATAGGTAGGGACCTACTGCTTACCTATATCTAAGGCCCTAACACTGAGCACAGTAAAAGTGTGGTAAAAACAATATGGCTACCTTTTCATTCCCTAAAAACAGCCATTAACCAATTAAATACTGGCATGTCATCCTCATGAATCATGGTATACTACAACGTTAGCACGATATACAATGGTCCAAAGTATAACGAAGGCCTAGATGTATTATTGGATTGTGGTAACCTTGCTCTACTCATGGTTTTGCATGGGAAATGCAGCGCTTAAGTCAGATTCACAAAGAAATAGAGTGTCACCATGCTTGGCCCTATGTTGGTTCATAAATCTGGAGAAACACAAGGCAGCACAATTCTCTATTTTGCGTTACTCTGCAAACAATATCCACATCACTGCTAAAGTTCATGTACACTCATGTGCCATGCCACTGTAGCCACTCCACTATATGCTATTCCACTTTACAACACTCTAATCTGTGCCTTTCACTGTACCAGACTCCACTCTACTCCACTCCATGCTAAGCTATTACACTGTACAAAATGTCACTGTACTTCACTCAGTCTCTGTCACTTCACTGTACATCACTCTCCTGGATGTTACTTCACTACACACTATTTCACTCTAACCCATTCTACTGTACACCACTCCACACTTTTCCACTGAATGCAACTGCACTTTACAACACTTCACTGTTCGTTATTCAACTGTATGCCACTCTACTGTTCTCTACTCCATTCTTCGCCACTCCAGTGTATGGCACTCCACTCTACACCACTTCACTCTACACTATTGGATTAGACCCCATTCCAATGTTCTTCACTCCACTGTATAACACTCTTCTCTATGCCACTCCACTCTACACTATTACACTGTACACAACTCTACTCTATGCCAGTACACCCAACGCTGACACACTGTATGCAACTCCACTCTACACCTCTTCAGTGTACGCCACTCCACTGTATACTACTCCGTTATGTGCTGCTCCAATATATGCTATTCCACTCTATGGCATTCTGCTGTGTGCCACTCCGCTCTATGATGTTCCACTGTATGCCGTTCCATTGTACGCTACTCCACTCTACACCACTCCAATGTATGGCACTCCAATGTGTGCCATACACTCCAGTGTATGGCACTCCACTGTGTGCCATTTAATTCAATGCTATTCAATCGGACCCCACTCCAATCTACAACACTCCATAATATGCCACTCCACTGTACGCTATTCCACTAAAAGCTATTACACTCTACACCTCTCCATTGTACAGCACACCGCTCTATGCCACTCCACTATACACTTCTATACTGTACGCAAATCCACTCTATGTCAGTCCACTCTATGCTATTACACTGTATGCAGCTCCACTCTACGCCTCTTCATTTTGCCCCACCCCATTGTATGCCACTCTACTATATGTTACTCCAATATTTGCTATTCCACTATACACAATTACATTGTATGATACTTAATTGTATGTTATTCCGCGTTATGCCACTCCACTGTGTGCTACTCCACTCCCCACCACTCCTGTCTATGCCACTTCAATCTACCCCACTTTATTCTACGTTATTCCATTGGACACCACTCTGCTGTGCACCACTCTACTATATACTATTGCACTCCACCCCTTTCCAGTGTATGCCACTATAGTCTACAGCACTTCACTGTACATCAGGACACTGTACACTACTCCACTGTACACTATCGTAGCCTATGCCACTCTATTATACACTACTCCATTCTACGCTTTTCCTCTGTATGACACTCCACTATACACTACTCAACTCTACTCCACTCCAGTGTACACCACTCCACTCCACATCACTGCATTCTGCACTATTCATTTGGATGCCACTCCACTCTACACAATTCCACTCTATACCACTCCACTATATGCTACTTTGCTCCACTCCACTCTACTGTACACTACTCCAGTCTGCACCACTTGACTGTATGCCACTCCACTATATGATATTCTATTCTATGCTATTCCACTCTACACTATTCTACTCTACGGCTCTGCTGTGAACTCCACTCTATGCTTTGCCACTATATTGCCCTCCATTCTTCACTATTACAATGTACAAATCTTCAATCTTTGCCCATCTACTGTATGGTATTACACTCCATCCCACTCTATTGTATCTCACTTCTCTGTATATTAATACACTCTACCCCACCCAAAAACACACCGCTCCAATCTAAACCACTTCACTGTAAGCCACTTCACTTTAAGCCACTGTTTGCCACTCTGCTGTATGCAAACACACTATCTGCTTTTATACTTTACACCACTCCACTGCCCACTACTACAATATAAGCTATTACACTCTACGTCACTCCACTCTACACTACTCCAGTCTATGCTACTCTATTCTTTGCTATTACACTTTATGCCACTCCACTGCAAGCTACTCCACTCTGTGCCACCCCAATGTATATAATGCCACTCTACAAACCTCTACTACTCTCTGTCACTCTAATACATTCTACTCAACTCCATCCCCATACACTCCTCTGTCCAAATTTACACTCCACCCGGTAGGTCGCTCCCCCTGCCGCTGCAGCTCCTCCAAGTTCCCGAGTTCCTGTGTTCCTGAGACCCACCTAACTGTAAGTACCCCCCTCCTCCCAGCCCCTCGCCCTGCCCCGCGCCACTCACCTTCTCTCCTGCTCCTGCTTCTTTTCCTCCTCTCTGTCTCTTCCTCCTCGCCCCCCCTCTGCAATCTTCTTCTCTTCTGTTCTTCTGTTCTTCTCTTCTGTTCTTCTGTTCTTCCCTTCTGTTCTTCTGTGTTCTTCCGGTCTTCTGTGTTCTTCTTCTCTGTTCTTCTCGGTGCTTCTGTGTTCTTCTTCTCGGTTCTTCTGTGTTCTTCTCTATTCTTCTCTGTTCTTCTCTGTTCTTCTGCTCTTCCGATCTTCTGTGCTTCTGTCTTCTGTTCTTCTGTCTTCTGTTCTCCTGTCTTCGGCTCTTCTACCTCCTCCGTCTTCTTCCCCCGAGCCTGCCCTCCTGCTCCTTCCTCATCCCCCTCCCTCACTCGCCTCCCCCTCTCTCACCCCTAGCTAACCCGTTCGCTATCTACCTCCCTCACTCCTCCTATCTTCCTATCTCTCTAGCTCCCTATCTCACTATCTAACTCCCCCACTCTCCACCTCCTCCTACCTACCTATCTGTCTATCTATCTATTTCCCTATCTATCGACTTCTCTATCTATTTTCTCTATCTATTTCTCTATCTCTCCCCCCCTCCCGCCACCCCCTCTACTACCTATCTCCCTATCCTCTCACTCTACCTCTCTCCCTCACCCACCTCTACAACCCCCCCTCCCCTATCTTCACAACCCTACTCCTATCTCTCTCCCTAACCTTCAAACCTCCTAACACTCACCCTCCTCCACCCTAAACCCCCTCCCCCAGCTCCTCTCACTCTACCTGTCCCCCCCCTCCCTCGCGCTTTCCCGCCGCGACCTCCTGCACGCCCCCGCCCCCCAGCTCCCATTCGCCCCCAGCTGACCCCTCCCCCCCCTCCTACCTCTTATGGCGGCCGCTGCGCGACAGTGGTAGCGACCCTTGACCCAAGGGTAGGTCGCTCCCCCTGCCGCTTCAGCTCCTCCAAGTTCCCGAGTTCCTGTGTTCCTGAGACCCACCTAACTGTAAGTACCCCCCTCCTCCCAGCCCCTCGCCCTGCCCCGCGCCACTCACCTTCTCTCCTGCTCCTGCTTCTTTTCCTCCTCTCTGTCTCTTCCTCCTCGCCCCCCCTCTGCAATCTTCTTCTGTTCTTCTCTTCTGTTCTTCTGTTCTTCCCTTCTGTTCTTCTGTGTTCTTCCGGTCTTCTGTGTTCTTCTTCTCTGTTCTTCTCGGTGCTTCTGTGTTCTTCTTCTCGGTTCTTCTGTGTTCTTCTGTGTTCTTCTCTGTTCTTCTCTGTTCTTCTGCTCTTCCGATCTTCTGTGCTTCTGTCTTCTGTTCTTCTGTCTTCTGTTCTCCTGTCTTCGGCTCTTCTACCTCCTCCGTCTTCTTCCCCCGAGCCTGCCCTCCTGCTCCTTCCTCATCCCCCTCCCTCACTCGCCTCCCCCTCTCTCACCCCTAGCTAACCCGTTCGCTATCTACCTCCCTCACTCCTCCTATCTTCCTATCTCTCTAGCTCCCTATCTCACTATCTAACTCCCCCACTCTCCACCTCCTCCTACCTACCTATCTGTCTATCTATCTATTTCCCTATCTATCGACTTCTCTATCTATTTTCTCTATCTATTTCTCTATCTCTCCCCCCCTCCCGCCACCCCCTCTACTACCTATCTCCCTATCCTCTCACTCTACCTCTCTCCCTCACCCACCTCTACAACCCCCCCTCCCCTATCTTCACAACCCTACTCCTATCTCTCTCCCTAACCTCCAAACCTCCTAACACTCACCCTCCTCAACCCTAAACCCCCTCCCCCAGCTCCTCTCATTCTACCTGTCCCCCCCCTCCCTCACGCTTTCCCGCCGCGACCTCCTGCACGCCCCCGCCCCCCAGCTCCCATTCGCCCCCAGCTGACCCCTCCCCCCCCTCCTACCTCTTATGGCGGCCGCTGCGCGACAGTGGTAGCGACCCTTGACCCAAGGGTAGGTCGCTCCCCCTGCCGCTGCAGCTCCTCCAAGTTCCCGAGTTCCTGTGTTCCTGAGACCCACCTAACTGTAAGTACCCCCCTCCTCCCAGCCCCTCGCCCTGCCCCGCGCCACTCACCTTCTCTCCTGCTCCTGCTTCTTTTCCTCCTCTCTGTCTCTTCCTCCTCGCCCCCCCTCTGCAATCTTCTTCTGTTCTTCTCTTCTGTTCTTCTGTTCTTCTGTTCTTCTGTTCTTCTGTTCTTCCCTTCTGTTCTTCTGTGTTCTTCCGGTCTTCTGTGTTCTTCTTCTCTGTTCTTCTCGGTGCTTCTGTGTTCTTCTTCTCGGTTCTTCTGTGTTCTTCTCTGTTCTTCTCTGTTCTTCTCTGTTCTTCTGCTCTTCCGATCTTCTGTGCTTCTGTCTTCTGTTCTTCTGTCTTCTGTTCTCCTGTCTTCGGCTCTTCTACCTCCTCCGTCTTCTTCCCCCGAGCCTGCCCTCCTGCTCCTTCCTCATCCCCCTCCCTCACTCGCCTCCCCCTCTCTCACCCCTAGCTAACCCGTTCGCTATCTACCTCCCTCACTCCTCCTATCTTCCTATCTCTCTAGCTCCCTATCTCACTATCTAACTCCCCCACTCTCCACCTCCTCCTACCTACCTATCTGTCTATCTATCTATTTCCCTATCTATCGACTTCTCTATCTATTTTCTCTATCTATTTCTCTATCTCTCCCCCCCTCCCGCCACCCCCTCTACTACCTATCTCCCTATCCTCTCACTCTACCTCTCTCCCTCACCCACCTCTACAACCCCCCCTCCCCTATCTTCACAACCCTACTCCTATCTCTCTCCCTAACCTCCAAACCTCCTAACACTCACCCTCCTCCACCCTAAACCCCCTCCCCCAGCTCCTCTCACTCTACCTGTCCCCCCCCTCCCTCGCGCTTTCCCGCCGCGACCTCCTGCACGCCCCCGCCCCCCAGCTCCCATTCGCCCCCAGCTGACCCCTCCCCCCCCCTCCTACCTCTTATGGCGGCCGCTGCGCGACAGTGGTAGCGACCCTTGACCCAAGGGTAGGTCGCTCCCCCTGCCGCTGCAGCTCCTCCAAGTTCCCGAGTTCCTGTGTTCCTGAGACCCACCTAACTGTAAGTACCCCCCTCCTCCCAGCCCCTCGCCCTGCCCCGCGCCACTCACCTTCTCTCCTGCTCCTGCTTCTTTTCCTCCTCTCTGTCTCTTCCTCCTCGCCCCCCCTCTGCAATCTTCTTCTGTGTTCTTCTGTTCTTCTCTTCTGTTCTTCTGTTCTTCCCTTCTGTTCTTCTGTGTTCTTCCGGTCTTCTGTGTTCTTCTTCTCTGTTCTTCTCGGTGCTTCTGTGTTCTTCTTCTCGGTTCTTCTGTGTTCTTCTCTGTTCTTCTCTGTTCTTCTCTGTTCTTCTGCTCTTCCGATCTTCTGTGCTTCTGTCTTCTGTTCTTCTGTCTTCTGTTCTCCTGTCTTCGGCTCTTCTACCTCCTCCGTCTTCTTCCCCCGAGCCTGCCCTCCTGCTCCTTCCTCATCCCCCTCCCTCACTCGCCTCCCCCTCTCTCACCCCTAGCTAACCCGTTCGCTATCTACCTCCCTCACTCCTCCTATCTTCCTATCTCTCTAGCTCCCTATCTCACTATCTAACTCCCCCACTCTCCACCTCCTCCTACCTACCTATCTGTCTATCTATCTATTTCCCTATCTATCGACTTCTCTATCTATTTTCTCTATCTATTTCTCTATCTCTCCCCCCCTCCCGCCACCCCCTCTACTACCTATCTCCCTATCCTCTCACTCTACCTCTCTCCCTCACCCACCTCTACAACCCCCCCTCCCCTATCTTCACAACCCTACTCCTATCTCTCTCCCTAACCTCCAAACCTCCTAACACTCACCCTCCTCCACCCTAAACCCCCTCCCCCAGCTCCTCTCACTCTACCTGTCCCCCCCCCTCCCTCGCGCTTTCCCGCCGCGACCTCCTGCACGCCCCCGCCCCCCAGCTCCCATTCGCCCCCAGCTGACCCCTTCCCCCCCTCCTACCTCTTATGGCGGCCGCTGCGCGACAGTGGTAGCGACCCTTGACCCAAGGGTAGGTCGCTCCCCCTGCCGCTGCAGCTCCTCCAAGTTCCCGAGTTCCTGTGTTCCTGAGACCCACCTAACTGTAACTACCCCCCTCCTCCCAGCCCCTCGCCCTGCCCCGCGCCACTCACCTTCTCTCCTGCTCCTGCTTCTTTTCCTCCTCTCTGTCTCTTCCTCCTCGCCCCCCCTCTGCAATCTTCTTCTGTGTTCTTCTGTTCTTCTCTTCTGTTCTTCTGTTCTTCCCTTCTGTTCTTCTGTGTTCTTCCGGTCTTCTGTGTTCTTCTTCTCTGTTCTTCTCGGTGCTTCTGTGTTCTTCTTCTCGGTTCTTCTGTGTTCTTCTGTGTTCTTCTCTGTTCTTCTCTGTTCTTCTGCTCTTCCGATCTTCTGTGCTTCTGTCTTTTGTTCTTCTGTCTTCTGTTCTCCTGTCTTCGGCTCTTCTACCTCCTCCGTCTTCTTCCCCCGAGCCTGCCCTCCTGCTCCTTCCTCATCCCCCTCCCTCACTCGCCTCCCCCTCTCTCACCCCTAGCTAACCCGTTCGCTATCTACCTCCCTCACTCCTCCTATCTTCCTATCTCTCTAGCTCCCTATCTCACTATCTAACTCCCCCACTCTCCACCTCCTCCTACCTACCTATCTGTCTATCTATCTATTTCCCTATCTATCGACTTCTCTATCTATTTTCTCTATCTATTTCTCTATCTCTCCCCCCCTCCCGCCACCCCCTCTACTACCTATCTCCCTATCCTCTCACTCTACCTCTCTCCCTCACCCACCTCTACAACCCCCCCTCCCCTATCTTCACAACCCTACTCCTATCTCTCTCCCTAACCTCCAAACCTCCTAACACTCACCCTCCTCCACCCTAAACCCCCTCCCCCAGCTCCTCTCACTCTACCTGTCCCCCCCCCTCCCTCGCGCTTTCCCGCCGCGACCTCCTGCACGCCCCCGCCCCCCAGCTCCCATTCGCCCCCAGCTGACCCCTCTCCCCCCTCCTACCTCTTATGGCGGCCGCTGCGCGACAGTGGTAGCGACCCTTGACCCAAGGGTAGGTCGCTCCCCCTGCCGCTGCAGCTCCTCCAAGTTCCCGAGTTCCTGTGTTCCTGAGACCCACCTAACTGTAAGTACCCCCCTCCTCCCAGCCCCTCACCCTGCCCCGCGCCACTCACCTTCTCGCCTGCTCCTGCTTCTTTTCCTCCTCTCTGTCTCTTCCTCCTCGCCCCCCCTCTGCAATCTTCTTCTGTGTTCTTCTGTTCTTCTCTTCTGTTCTTCTGTTCTTCCCTTCTGTTCTTCTGTGTTCTTCCGGTCTTCTGTGTTCTTCTTCTCTGTTCTTCTCGGTGCTTCTGTGTTCTTCTTCTCGGTTCTTCTGTGTTCTTCTCTGTTCTTCTCTGTTCTTCTCTGTTCTTCTGCTCTTCCGATCTTCTGTGCTTCTGTCTTCTGTTCTTCTGTCTTCTGTTCTCCTGTCTTCGGCTCTTCTACCTCCTCCGTCTTCTTCCCCCGAGCCTGCCCTCCTGCTCCTTCCTCATCCCCCTCCCTCACTCGCCTCCCCCTCTCTCACCCCTAGCTAACCCGTTCGCTATCTACCTCCCTCACTCCTCCTATCTTCCTATCTCTCTGGCTCCCTATCTCACTATCTAACTCCCCCACTCTCCACCTCCTCCTACCTACCTATCTGTCTATCTATCTATTTCCCTATCTATCGACTTCTCTATCTATTTTCTCTATCTATTTCTCTATCTCTCCCCCCCTCCCGCCACACCCTCTACTACCTATCTCCCTATCCTCTCACTCTACCTCTCTCCCTCACCCACCTCTACAACCCCCCCTCCCCTATCTTCACAACCCTACTCCTATCTCTCTCCCTAACCTCCAAACCTCCTAACACTCACCCTCCTCCACCCTAAACCCCCTCCCCCAGCTCCTCTCACTCTACCTGTCCCCCCCCTCCCTCGCGCTTTCCCGCCGCGACCTCCTGCACGCCTCCGCCCCCCAGCTCCCATTCGCCCCCAGCTGACCCCTCCCCCCCCTCCTACCTCTTATGGCGGCCGCTGCGCGACAGTGGTAGCGACCCTTGACCCAAGGGTAGGTCGCTCCCCCTGCCGCTGCAGCTCCTCCAAGTTCCCGAGTTCCTGTGTTCCTGAGACCCACCTAACTGTAAGTACCCCCCTCCTCCCAGCCCCTCGCCCTGCCCCGCGCCACTCACATTCTCTCCTGCTCCTGCTTCTTTTCCTCCTCTCTGTCTCTTCCTCCTCGCCCCCCCACTGCAATCTTCTTCTCTTCTGTTCTTCTGTTCTTCTCTTCTGTTCTTCTGTTCTTCCCTTCTGTTCTTCTGTGGTCTTCCGGTCTTCTGTGTTCTTCTTCTCTGTTCTTCTCGGTGCTTCTGTGTTCTTCTTCTCGGTTCTTCTGTGTTCTTCTCTGTTCTTCTCTGTTCTTCTCTGTTCTTCTGCTCTTCCGATCTTCTGTGCTTCTGTCTTCTGTTCTTCTGTCTTCTGTTCTCCTGTCTTCGGCTCTTCTACCTCCTCCGTCTTCTTCCCCCGAGCCTGCCCTCCTGCTCCTTCCTCATCCCCCTCCCTCACTCGCCTCCCCCTCTCTCACCCCTAGCTAACCCGTTCGCTATCTACCTCCCTCACTCCTCCTATCTTCCTATCTCTCTAGCTCCCTATCTCACTATCTAACTCCCCCACTCTCCACCTCCTCCTACCTACCTATCTGTCTATCTATCTATTTCCCTATCTATCGACTTCTCTATCTATTTTCTCTATCTATTTCTCTATCTCTCCCCCCTCCCGCCACCCCCTCTACTACCTATCTCCCTATCCTCTCACTCTACCTCTCTCCCTCACCCACCTCTACAACCCCCCCTCCCCTATCTTCACAACCCTACTCCTATCTCTCTCCCTAACCTCCAAACCTCCTAACACTCACCCTCCTCCACCCTAAACCCCCTCCCCCAGCTCCTCTCACTCTACCTGTCCCCCCCCTCCCTCGCGCTTTCCCGCCGCGACCTCCTGCACGCCCCCAGCTCCCATTCGCCCCCAGCTGACCCCTCCCCCCCCCTCCTACCTCTTATGGCGGCCGCTGCGCGACAGTGGTAGCGACCCTTGACCCAAGGGTAGGTCGCTCCCCCTGCCGCTGCAGCTCCTCCAAGTTCCCGAGTTCCTGTGTTCCTGAGACCCACCTAACTGTAAGTACCCCCCTCCTCCCAGCCCCTCGCCCTGCCCCGCGCCACTCACCTTCTCTCCTGCTCCTGCTTCTTTTCCTCCTCTCTGTCTCTTCCTCCTCGCCCCCCCTCTGCAATCTTCTTCTGTGTTCTTCTGTTCTTCTCTTCTGTTCTTCTGTTCTTCCCTTCTGTTCTTCTGTGTTCTTCCGGTCTTCTGTGTTCTTCTTCTCTGTTCTTCTCGGTGCTTCTGTGTTCTTCTTCTCGGTTCTTCTGTGTTCTTCTCTGTTCTTCTCTGTTCTTCTCTGTTCTTCTGCTCTTCCGATCTTCTGTGCTTCTGTCTTCTGTTCTTCTGTCTTCTGTTCTCCTGTCTTCGGCTCTTCTACCTCCTCCGTCTTCTTCCCCCGAGCCTGCCCTCCTGCTCCTTCCTCATCCCCCTCCCTCACTCGCCTCCCCCTCTCTCACCCCTAGCTAACCCGTTCGCTATCTACCTCCCTCACTCCTCCTATCTTCCTATCTCTCTAGCTCCCTATCTCACTATCTAACTCCCCCACTCTCCACCTCCTCCTACCTACCTATCTGTCTATCTATCTATTTCCCTATCTATCGACTTCTCTATCTATTTTCTCTATCTATTTCTCTATCTCTCCCCCCCTCCCGCCACCCCCTCTACTACCTATCTCCCTATCCTCTCACTCTACCTCTCTCCCTCACCCACCTCTACAACCCCCCCTCCCCTATCTTCACAACCCTACTCCTATCTCTCTCCCTAACCTCCAAACCTCCTAACACTCACCCTCCTCCACCCTAAACCCCCTCCCCCAGCTCCTCTCACTCTACCTGTCCCCCTCCTCCCTCGCGCTTTCCCGCCGCGACCTCCTGCACGCCCCCGCCCCCCAGCTCCCATTCGCCCCCAGCTGACCCCTCCCCCCCCTACCTCTTATGGCGGCCGCTGCGCGACAGTGGTAGCGACCCTTGACCCAAGGGTAGGTCGCTCCCCCTGCCGCTGCAGCTCCTCCAAGTTCCCGAGTTCCTGTGTTCCTGAGACCCACCTAACTGTAAGTACCCCCCTCCTCCCAGCCCCTCGCCCTGCCCCGCGCCACTCACCTTCTCTCCTGCTCCTGCTTCTTTTCCTCCTCTCTGTCTCTTCCTCCTCGCCCCCCCTCTGCAATCTTCTTCTGTGTTCTTCTGTTCTTCTCTTCTGTTCTTCCCTTCTGTTCTTCTGTGTTCTTCCGGTCTTCTGTGTTCTTCTTCTCTGTTCTTCTCGGTGCTTCTGTGTTCTTCTTCTCGGTTCTTCTGTGTTCTTCTCTGTTCTTCTCTGTTCTTCTCTGTTCTTCTGCTCTTCCGATCTTCTGTGCTTCTGTCTTCTGTTCTTCTGTCTTCTGTTCTCCTGTCTTCGGCTCTTCTACCTCCTCCGTCTTCTTCCCCCGAGCCTGCCCTCCTGCTCCTTCCTCATCCCCCTCCCTCACTCGCCTCCCCCTCTCTCACCCCTAGCTAACCCGTTCGCTATCTACCTCCCTCACTCCTCCTATCTTCCTATCTCTCTAGCTCCCTATCTCACTATCTAACTCCCCCACTCTCCACCTCCTCCTACCTACCTATCTGTCTATCTATCTATTTCCCTATCTATCGACTTCTCTATCTATTTTCTCTATCTATTTCTCTATCTCTCCCCACCTCCCGCCACCCCCTCTACTACCTATCTCCCTATCCTCTCACTCTACCTCTCTCCCTCACCCACCTCTACAACCCCCCCTCCCCTATCTTCACAACCCTACTCCTATCTCTCTCCCTAACCTCCAAACCTCCTAACACTCACCCTGCTCCACCCTAAACCCCCTCCCCCAGCTCCTCTCACTCTACCTGTCCCCCCCCTCCCTCGCGCTTTCCCGCCGCGACCTCCTGCACGCCCCCGCCCCCCAGCTCCCATTCGCCCCCAGCTGACCCCTCCCCCCCCCACCTCTTATGGCGGCCGCTGCGCGACTGTGCAGCGGGCGCCCGCAGCGGGCACGCCGCTGGCGCGCCGGAGGCGCGCCAGAGGCAAGCCCGTCTGCGCCCGTCCGCGCCTGGCCCGCGCCCAGCGCCACGACCCCTGGTCCCCAGCTCCCCCAAGCCCCGCTGATCCGCTACGACCCCACCACCCTCCACGCCCTCAACCCAGGGCGCTCCAAAACCTGCTTCCTAGCTCACCCCAAACGCACCCATGGACCCTTCGCCTGCAACTCCTGCAAACGCATCTTCCACCACGCAACTACCACGACCACAAGCCCACGTGCCATCAACCACCTCAAGTGCATCCTGATCAACGCTCGTTCCGTCCACAAGCACGCCGTTGAACTTTGGGACCTCCTGGACTCCACAGCCCCGGACGTCGCCTTCATCACGGAGACATGGATGAACGCCTCCTCTGCTCCAGACATCGCTACCCGCCATCCCCGAAGGCTACAAGATCTCCAGAAAAGACCGCACCAACCAAGTAGGAGGAGGTGTCGCCATCATCTTCAAAGACTCCATCAGCGTCACCACCTCCACCGAAGACCCCCCCCTCGCCGCTGAACACCTGCATTTTCAGATTCGCACCGACCCAAGGACCACCCTCAGAGGATCCCTCGTCTACCGTCCTCCCGGACCTCGCGCCTCTTTCAGCGACGCCATCGCCGACTTCATCTCCCCGCACGCCCTCGCCTCACCGGACTACATCCTCCTAGGCGACCTCAACTTCCATCTGGAACAAAACAACGACCCCAACACCACCACCCTGCTCGACAACCTCGCCAACCTCGGCCTCAAACAACTGGTGAACACCGCCACCCACATCGCCGGACACACGCTCGACCCTATCTTCTCCGCCAGCAAACACGTCTTCTTCAGCCACACCTCTGCCCTACACTGGACCGACCACAGCTGCGTCCACTTCACATTCCGACGCGAGACCTCCCACCTCCGCACTCAACCCATCCCTCATCGACAGTGGAACAAGATCCCTGAAGAGCAACTCTTCTCCGCTCTCGCTGCCAACCAACCCACCCTCACCACCGACCCCAACGACGCAGCTCTCAAACTCACAAACTGGATCTCCAACTGCGCTGACAACCTTGCTCCCCTCAAACGCACGCATCGACAGACCAACACCAAAAAACCTCTCTGGTTCTCTGACACCCTCAAAGAATCAAAGAAAACTTGTCGTGCCCTTGAGAAGGCCTGGCGCAAGGACCACACCGCTGACAACATGACCGCCCTCAAGAACGCTACACGCGAACACCACCACCTGATCCGCACTGCCAAAAGGAACTTTTTCACCGACAGACTAGACAAAAACAGCCACAACAGCAGAGAACTCTTCAGCATCGTCAAAGAGTTCTCCAACCCCAGCGCCAGCGCCAACGCCGTCACGCCCTCACAGGATTTGTGCGAATCCCTCGCCACTTTCTTCCATCGCAAGATCAGCGACCTCCACGACAGCTTCGGACACCAGACCCAACCATACACCACTGAACCCGCTTCCCCGGACATCACCCTCAACAACTGGACCCACATCAACACGGAAGAAACCAAATCCATCATGAACTCTATCCACTCCGGCGCCCCTTCGGACCCCTGCCCGCACTTCATCTTTAACAAAGCCGACGACATCATCGCCCCGCACCTCCAGACCGTCATCAACTCTTCTTTTTCTTCTGCTACCTTCCCCGAATGCTGGAAGCACGCTGAAGTCAACGCCCTACTAAAGAAACCTACGGCTGACCCAAGCGACCTGAAAAACTTCCGCCCCATCTCTCTTCTACCTTTCCCAGCCAAGGTAATAGAAAAGACCGTCAACAAACAGCTGACCACCTTCCTGGAAGACAACAACCTGCTCGACCCTTCACAAACCGGATTCCGAACCAACCACAGCACGGAAACCGCCCTCATCTCAGTCACAGACGACATCAGAACCCTGATGGACAACGGTGAAACAGTCGCCCTCATTCTCCTCGACCTCTCGGCTGCCTTTGACACCGTCTGTCACCGCACCCTAATCACCCACCTACGCTCCACCGGGATCCAAGGCCAGGCCCTGGACTGGATCGCCTCCTTCCTCGCTAACCGCTCCCAAAGAGTTTACCTCCCTCCGTTTCGCTCAGAACCCACCAAGATCATCTGCGGCGTACCTCAAGGCTCATCGCTCAGCCCGACACTCTTCAATGTCTACATGAGCCCCCTCGCCGACATCGTACGCAAGCACGACATCATCATCACCTCCTACGCCGACGACACCCAACTTGTACTCTCCCTCACCAAGGACCCCGCCAGCGCCAAGACCAACCTACAAGAGGGTATGAAGGACGTCGCAGATTGGATGAGGCTCAGCCGCCTAAAGCTGAACTCTGAAAAAACGGAAGTCCTCATCCTCGGCAACACCCCGTCCGCCTGGGACGACTCCTGGTGGCCCACGGCCCTCGGCACCGCACCGACCCCCGCAGACCACGCCCGCAACCTCGGCTTCATCTTGGACCCTCTTCTCACCATGACCAAGCAAGTCAACGCCGTGTCCTCCGCCTGCTTCCTCACTCTCCGCATGCTCCGTAAGATCTTCCGCTGGATCCCCGCCGACACCAGAAAAACCGTGACCCACGCCCTCGTCACGAGCCGCCTGGACTACGGCAACACCCTCTACGCCGGGACCACAGCCAAACTCCAAAACCGCCTGCAACGCATCCAAAACGCCTCGGCCCGCCTCATCCTCGACGTACCCCGCAACAGCCACATCTCCGCACACCTGAGACACCTGCATTGGCTCCCAGTCAGCAAAAGGATCACCTTCCGTCTTCTCACCCACGCACACAAAGCCCTCCACAACAAGGGACCGGAATACCTCAACAGACGCCTCAGCTTCTACGTCCCCACCCGCCCCCTCCACTCCGCTGGCCTCGCACTTGCTGCCGTCCCTCGCACCCGCCGCTCCACGGCGGGTGGGAGATCTTTCTCCTTCCTGGCGGCCAAGACCTGGAACTCCCTCCCCACCAGCCTCAGGACCACCCAGGACCACTCCGCTTTCCGGAGACTCCTAAAGACTTGGCTGTTCGAGCAGCGATAACCCCCCCCTTTCCCCCCTAGCGCCTTGAGACCCGCACGGGTGAGTAGCGCGCTTTATAAATGTTAATGATTTGATTTGATTTGTATGACACAGCACTCTACTCTACTGGAGAACAAAGTATGCCACCCCCACTCTGCACTAATCCACTGTACCCTACTCCACTCTAGTCACTTCACTGTACACCACTCTAAGCTATTCCACTAAGGCCACTGTACAGTATTCCACTGTATGCTAATCCAGTGTATGCATCTTCACTTTATGATAATCCACTCCATGCCATTCCAGGGTACTCTCCTCTACTCTATATAATGCCACTTTTAAAATCTCAATTACTCTCTATGACACGGTACCACATTCCACTCTACACACTCCACTCTACCCTGCTCCATTGTATGACACTTTCCTCGACTCTATATAACTCCACTCTATAAAAGCCTGTCATACTTCACGCTCTCTACAACATTCTACTCCTCTTCATCCCTATACACTCCACTGTCCAATGCTGTGCTCTACTTTATGCCCATACAGTCCAATGTACAACATTCTCTTCCACTATATGACACTTTTCTACATAACACAGCAATCCAGTCTACTGTACAAGACCCCACGCCAAAGTTTACAACCTACGCTAGGCCAGTACACGTCTACTCCATGCCACTCGACTCTAGTACACCCTTTGTAATGTACTCCACAGTATGTTACATCACTCCACTCGACTGTACTCCACTGTACAAGACTTTACATCACTATTCGCTTCTATAGAACAATCCACTCTATGCAGCTCCACTGTTTCGCACATTACAACACGGTATGTAACTCAATATGCCACTGTACCCCACTTTACTTCACACTACTCTGACACAATACTCCACTCTACTACTCCTCTGTACACCACTACAACCTATGCCACTCAATACCATTGTACTTGGTAATACTGTATTCTAATCTACTGTCCCCCTCTCACCTGTTGCCGCTGACCCCTTATTTGAAATACCTCTATGCATGTGTTCCTGACCTCTGCTGTCTGCTTCCCAATGGACTGGTTATCCAATATGGATTATAATGCTTTTTTGTCAACTGATGAGTGGGTCTATCACTAATGGGACACTTCAATTTTTCTATGTTGATTTCTGGGCATAACACAAGGAGGGAGAGTGGAATGTGGGAAAGTTACAGATTAGCGCAGATGGAGAATTCCCAATGGCAGTGTGGATATTGCCGTTGCATTGCCTGCTGTTTTTGCTGCTGTCTTGACACTCAAAAAAACATGTTTGCAAACAAAAGAACTAGAATCACAACCTATAAGTGTGGGGAGTTCTGGATCCATATTCTACAGTGCCAGGACCAAGGCTTTCAATTCAGCCAGCTGAGTAGTGCAGTCACCTAATGTTTTGGTATGTGGTTATTTTGCCTGAAATACTTCATCTTTCATGACACCCTTTACTGCAGCACATTCTGCTGAGTACTTATGCTTAGTACCAACCATAGGCTGCGCTGAAATATCAGTATATATGATGTAAGCATACTGCTTCAGAGGCACAATTCATTAGGCATGTGGTATTCTTGTTCATGCTGGAGAAATTCCTGTGTTCTCAATGTAGGGTCAAAAATATAATCTATACCAGTAGCTGTTAAGGAAATTGCCCACTGGATCCATTGTGGATGTAAGGCTTTTGCGTTAGGAAAATCTCACCTTGGTGACAGCTCATAAGGCAAGAACGTGAGACACCACAATCATGCCAATGAGCCAATCCCTGAGCCAATGGACGTTTCTTTAGGACAGTTATTTGAAGTACAGGCAGAGGTTTTTCTGTTGGTGCATTCATGCACTGGAGTACAAAGGTGATTTCTAAGCAATCGGTACAGTTCACCTTCATTGGAGGTGAGAGGTGTATATCCACTGCAACCCACAATTATGCGGATCACTGTAAGTATGAGTATGTAAGTGTTTAGATACAAGGATTTCTGTTTTTAATGTTCTGAGAACACTACTATATTCAGTAGTCCAATGTTGACTGTTAGGACGAATTAAATCGTACAACAGTGTAACGCATTGTGCATAATCTGGTATGTATGTTCTACCACAGTCTAGAAAGCCTAAAAGTGATGTCAGCTTTTTTAAGGTATTTGGTGGTTGTAAGAGGGAAAGCTTTTCTAAGTAAAATGGTGCAAGACTTTTGCAATCATCATTCTTAACTGCTTTAAAAGCATCCTGGTCTATCAGAGGTGAGGATGCTGTACCAGAACTGTCCGCAAAATATTGCCTAATGCGTCCCCCAAGGGTGTCCTGAAAAACAGGATCCTCTAAGGACTCCATCTTTAAACTCCATGTAGGAATACACGGTGGAGGAGGACAGGGTTGGGGTCTCAGATGGTTCAGCCAGATATTCCATTGCATGTACCAATCCATTGACATCCAGGGTGCAGAGGAACGTGTCTATGCGCACATGGAGTTAACAGAGAGTTGAAAAGAAGGAGTAATCCCTAGTCAATGGGTGCATACATCACCATTTGTCGACTAACGCCCATTCAGTGTGCCAGTTCGCAAACTGTTTAACTTTCTTGTGTACTGATGAAACTCTCAGTGGAGGGTGAGAGTGATATAGAGTGAGATCTTATACAAAGTTATAAAATCCCTCCATAATGACTGAGTGCACCAGGCGAGCGCTTACAGTCCTCCATAAGTCCATCAGAAATGCCCCTGATCTGCATTTGGGGCATAAATGTTGATGAGTGCTATGTCTACCAGTTACTAATACAAATCTGCCTGCTACATTAAAAAGGTCTCCAGTGTGTTGGAAGAGGACCCTCAGGTGCACCCAAATAAGTACCCCTCTTGCATTAGCTGAATAGGTGGTGAAACAGCCTGTCCTTGCCATCACCTCTGCAGTGCTGACCTCTCTTTAGCTGTCAAGTGTGTTTCCTGCAGTAGCAATATATGGATCCCCGTCTATTAAGATATGAGAACACATTATTTTGTTTGGTCATATTGTTCATTCCCCAGGATCTGCATTTATAATTCATAGGGGTCGCCACAGCATGTAATTACAGGCAATCAATTGCATCTCCCATTAGGTCCCACCATCACGACTTTCGTCCAGACTTCGGACTTAAGTGGGAGAACTGATGGGCTGTGATTCATAAAATCCCACCTAACAAACAAACACCAAGAAAACACCCACCTTCTCTCCATGACAAGTAGGCAACAACCCCATCCATGCAAACTTGCAGTCAAACTGCAAACTCTTGTGGGTAACACCATGCACACTACAAAGAATGGTGGTGGATATTCTGAGATAACATGTCAGGTTCCCTGCCACCCAACAGTATATTGGAAGGAGAAGAAGTCCAAGTTCAAGGTCCAGGGAGCAGGATGAAGCCTCAGAGAGCTTCCCCCCACAGTAAATCACATCCCACAAAGTGAACCCAATAATACCAATAAAGTAATTGTGCTGTGTTGGAAAATGGGTTATTGGGAAGGGAAGGTAAGTACCTACACTTAGCAATAGGTCACTAACCTCCACTTAGGTCCAGTTAGGTCTCAATAAATTAAACCCAGCTCATCCCTTAGTAGCTTGGCAACGAGCGACAAGGCTTAACTTAGCAGGCATACGTGTAAAGCATTTAAAAATCACAAAACAGTAAATAAGTAAAACACAAAACACAATAATAATCCAACACCAATTTATAACAACGTAGTTGAGAATCTACGCACAGAATGCCGTGAGGGGAAATTCTTGATGCACCATCTGCAACACGGCTGATAAACAACGCGCTGCCGGCTTCTGACTAAAATCGCTGCTCTGCCTGCATCGCAGCTGGGAGATTGATTCTTTGTGGTTGGAGAAACGACGCGCAACACCCGCTTGCGGCTGCTGATAACGATGCAAACCCCATGCAGTGTGGTTTTCTAACACTGTGCAACCGGATTTTCCACAATTTGTCCTTGGAAATCAAAGTCAACCTGACTCTGCGCAGATCTGAGGTGCCCCATCTGGAAATTGACACATCGTTCTCTTGCGAGGCATCAAAACGACACATCACCAACCCGACTGAAGAAGAAACGATGCACGGCCTCCCTTACGAGGAAGGATCCAAAGCATCGCTGCCTTTTCTGATGCATTCTCACCTGTGCGGCTTTATTTTTTATATAACCAGGTACTTTGTGCAAAATCATTGTTTCCATTATTTTCTATGGAGTAAGACACTTAGGTGGTCATTATGACTTTGGCGGTCTTCTCTGACGGTACTGCTGGATTTCCGCCACACTTTGGGCAGAAATCCAGCTGTAGTCATGCTGGCGGTTGAAGACACTAGGGGGTTCCACCACCGGCCCCGCCCCACCAGAAGGACTCCACCAGCCATATAACGAGCTGCATTACAGCCTGGTGGTGTCCTCCTGGTGGGGTGCTGCCGGAGGTGGAAGCGTCCCTTCCCATTCCTTGCCATATAACTTCCTCCCTGGACCAGGCAAGATGATTGTCTGACAGGGGAGGGTGAGGGGTGTTGTATGTGCATGTGTGAGTGTGTGTTGTCTGCGTGTTTGCATGAATGTGTGTACCCATGGTTGTGTACGTGTCTGAATGTAGAAGTAAATTTGTGTATGCATGTAAGTGTGTATATGTGTTTGGATGAGTGTGAGAATGCATGTTTGGATGGGTGTGAGTATGCATGTTTGGATGGGTCTGAGTATGCGTGGTTGAAAGCGTGTATGAGTGCTGAGGAGAATGCGAGTATGGATGCATGTGAGTGAATGTGTGTATGTAAGTGCAGGTAAATGAGTGTATGTGTGGTGCGTGTAGGTGTCTGTGTGTGTGTGCATGTATGTGAGGAGGGGCGCTGTGTCTGGAGGCGGATGGAGAGTATTGGGAGAGGGTTGGGGTACTGTCTTTGGAGTGGGGGTGGGTGCACTGTACCTGGGGGGGTGGTTAGGGGGCGCTGTGTCTGGAAGGGGAAAGGAGTGTATAGTGCTTGCTTGGGGGGAGTGGGATAGTCGTCTACAGGTGACAGGGAAGAAACTTCCTGTCACCAGTAGCCTTCCACCAGGGTTTTCATGGCAGTGCTACAGCTGCAGAAACCTTGTTGGAAAAGCGGCTGCTAATACCGCCGGTGGTCTTCTGTTGACCGCCGGGTCAGATATTCTCATCTCCGGCCCAGCGTCCCCAACCACCCTGGCAGTGTGAGTGAAGATGTGGTGGGTTGGCATAGGCCAACCCGCCACACTAATAATGTGGCGGTCTTCACTGCCAGCCTGTTGGCGGTGAAAACTACCACATTTGCCCTGGCGGTCAGGAGACCGCCAAGGGTCAGAATGACCACCATATTCTTTTTAAAATTCATATTTTAACTTGCATGTGTTGGATTTTTGTCATTCTGGTCTTGTTTGATTTAGATAGATATTGCCTATTTTTCTAAACTGGTGTGGGGTCCATTTTGTAGTGTTTTCACTGTATTAGTGTGTGTGTTGGTACAAATACTTTACACATTGCTTCTGAGTTAAGCCTATCTGCTCATGCCAAGATACCAAGGGGGTAAGTAGGAGTTAACCAGCTGTGTGTTTCTCCTTTGCCCTGGCTAAAGTGAGGGTCCTTGCTTAGCCAGGGGATAACCTGACTTCCAACCAAAGACTCAATTTCTAACAAATAACTTTTCAGAAGGTTTGTTCTTAATCAAATATATTCAGTTGCAAATGTATGTAACTATCCCTTTTAAAGAGTATAGTATTGTCCCATCCATGTGTGTTGTGGATCATACCATACAAACATGAACTTTCAATGATCCTGATGCATTTTGGGCCAACGTCCTACTTCAGGGGATAAATTTCATAAACAAAAACCACTAATCAACGAAAATGGAGTCATAAGGACAATAAAAGTGGTCAAAAATGGTAAGTAACCATTGGAGTACCTAGGATGGATCGTCCTCCAATGTGAAAATCAAGGGGCATATTTAAGAGCCCGATCGCCATTGTAACACCACATTGATGTCATATTTTATGCTAATGTGGCATTAGAAGGCCAAAAACGCCATGCCATATTTACAAAGTGATGCAATGTATGCATTACACCACATTGTCAGGGAAGTTGTGGTAGTTGTGGTAGAATAGATTTTACCTCTTTCCCTCAGTTACATAAGTTTTATTCATGAAGAAGACAAAGAGAAGCAGGAATTTGTTCAATATATTTTATTGAAGCAACTGCGTTCTATGTAATGAGGAATGGATTGTGATTATTAGGACAATAAAACACCACACTATTATCATTGTGAAGAAGAATGAGAAACAGATAAAAACAAATCCTTACACAATGTCCCACTAGTGACATTTTAAATCCCCTGCTTATAGTAATATTAATTTATGTGAAAGCAATAGCAGTGTTAGTCCCAATTTGCCCGTACTTTGCCCCTGCAAGGAAGACCCACCCCCTTACCTGGATAATGAGCAGGGGGGTTGCTTGTTGGTCTGCTGGAAGTCCTCCCAGGTGCTTGGAATGACATGGCCAAGTCTAGCAGAGCTGCAGCAACATAGTACAGCAAGGGATGGCTAACTGGCTGGAATGTTCCCCTATATCCTATTTAGGGGCAGTCTTTTGTTTTATAATAAATGTGTTGTTGTTCTGAGAACTGCACTGACATGATAAAACGTGTTTTCATGTAGGGTAGTCATTCAACACTTTGTACCGGCAATACTCAGTAAATTATCATGTACAGCCTCGTACAGCTTTGGGATGAGCACAAGACGAAATGCAGTGCAAAAGAACTAACAACAAATTCTGAGTGGAAGGGCAACTGATAAAAATAATAAAACAGCACCGCTAAAATTAAGCTTTTGCTATAATGATAGAAGGATTAAATTGAAATGCAACTAGGTGAAAGGGCACATGCTTCGGGCCCAGAGCTAAAATAATGTGCTCATGCAAATCGCTAAAATAACCACACAACAGAAGTGTCCAGTGACTTCATGTCAACCGTCCAAAGGACAAGAGTGATTTCCTTGTTCAATTTAATAGCAGTATTTCTGTTCAAAAAGTCTATGGTGTAAGATAAATAATATGGACCAGTGGTTGTAGATGTCAATCCAAATACTTTGCTACTGGTTCATGTATGGACTTTCCAATGGAGGCGACAGGTCTGAATGATCGGTGCATAAGATTTTAATGAGGAAGCCTGTGGATTCTGTTTTTTCTTTGGGTTGCTTTGTGTTTAATATTTTTTCTCATCTTCGGTAATAGTCTCTGAGGTTACTGCTCCATTCAAAATGGTAGGCAATAATTCCCTGAATTCATTTGTTGCATGGAATTCCAATTTCATATAGGTTGAACTGCAGTAAACATCTTCATTGTTTATAAAAGGAATTTCCCATAATATCTAAAGTGCCCGCTTTGTCTGCTTTGCAACACGTAATTTCAGGGTTCTAAGCTATTGGTGTGTTGGTTCCTTTCTCCTTCATGCTCAGATTTGAGTGTTTTTGTCTTCTTGTCCCAAAACTTCTATCCAATTCTACCCAATTAATTTTTTATTATAATTTCATGAGTCTAGCCCTTTATGACTAATCGGTGCTATGAAGGAACTCTATGATCTCAACTCGTCAGCTGAACCTCAGTCAGGGAGGCTGCCACCATACTGGCTACCTCCCCACCAGGCCCATTTCGACTTTCCCGCTGGGCTGATGGGTGGAAACCAGGGTTTCCACCCGTCAGTCTAGCACGAAAGTGGCAGCACCATTGTCCCTGGCTCGTAATTGAGCCAGCGGCAAGACTGCCACCCGCAGGGGGCACTTGCACCCTTGCAATGTTCACTGTCTGCACAGTGGAGAACCAGGTCGTAATCAGCAGGCTGATTCTGATTTCCACAACCATTAGCTCTGATCCTGATGGAGACAGTGGTAAATTGGTGGGGCTGCCCGCCAACCTCGTAATGTGGCAGTAAAGACTGCTGCAACCGCCGTCGAACGACAGCCACCATGAGTGTGGTGTCTGAGGACTGCCACACTTATAAATATTCCCCTATTCTCTATATTATGATGTTCTTGTTGACATAAATACAGTCCTACTAAACACACAGGAACCGTATGACACACTAGTAGTACTAAATTATCATTTTTATTGTGTACTTCTTAGTGCAGTGCTATAATGCACTCTGTGAATGTCAATGGCTCCACTTGTTAAAGAAATACACTTTTTTTTATCTTTCAACAGACTTTATCATATTTTATGTGCTATATTGTATGATTTACATAACACATATTTTCAAAGCTCAGCTCGTACACGGAATCTGAGATCAGAGCCAGACACTCTGCTCACCCTGTTAATTTATTTGCTTGCCCACCCCTAAGTTTACACTGGCAGTCAGGGGAGTTTCCGCCTGTGAAAACACAGCACTTCCCAGCTCTAACTGGGGGGGGGGACTTCCAGACTAATTTAAGGCCCCAAATGTTTACATTGTGTCTTTGAAATTTGGCATCAGTACTTCAGAACACTTTTATTGGTCCAGCTATTTTAAGCCCCATTGGATAAATCTTTCTCAGAAGTGCTGATGCAAACAAAGTGAACTAATAGACATATAATGAAAAGTCCACACAGAGATTATGTCACCACAAATAAAGAGACCACTTGTTACTGGAACAGATGATCAAGAATTGTTCATCCTCTAGGACAGAGGTCTTCAAACTGGGGGGCGGGCCCCCCTTGGGGGGCCTCAAGTGATCCCAGGGGGGGCGCCAAACTCTGGCCAAAAGAAATATTATACAGATAACATGCCTTTGTTTTAAGCAGAAGCATGTTATTGCAGTTTTAGAAAGGTAACAGTACTTAACTGCAATGTTTAAATAGGTTTAGACCTATTTAAACATTGCCATCTTTCTAAAATAATTGTGAAAAATTCTGAGGGGGGGGCCAAGGATTTTTATTTTTCAACTGGGGGGGCGCTGCATTAAAACGTTTGAAGACCACTGCTCTAGGATATCATCTCTTTTAATCTTGCGGCGTTAATGAGCGTCCTAAATATAAGTAAATGGTGCTTAGATAGAAACATATTCCCTACTTGAAAACACAAATTATGCCAATTTACGTGACCCCTTCCATTTTAGGTTTACTTCAGAATCGACAATTTCTGTAGTGAGGGAAGTGACTGATTTCTGCTCTCAATATTTTTATTTTGCTCATATCCTACCCTTTTCTCAACGCTTATTTGCGGAAGCTACACACGTTTCCATATGAATAAGTAAATGCATACATCACCATTTGTCGACTAACGCCCATTCAGTGTGCCAGTGTGCCAGTTCGCAAACTGTTTAACTTTCTTGTGTACTGATGAAACTCTCAGTGGAGGGTGAGAGTGATATAGAGTGAGATCTTATACATAGTTATAAAATCCCTCCATAATGACTGAGTGCACCAGGCGAGCGCTTACAGTCCTCCATAAGTCCATCAGAAATGCCCCTGATCTGCATTTGGGGCATAAATGTTGATGAGTGCTATGTCTACCAGTTACTAATACAAATCTGCCTGCTACATTAAAAAGGTCTCCAGTGTGTTGGAAGAGGACCCTCAGGTGCACCCAAATAAGTACCCCTCTTGCATTAGCTGAATAGGTGGTGAAACAGCCTGTCCTTGCCATCACCTCTGCAGTGCTGACCTCTCTTTAGCTGTCAAGTGTGTTTCCTGCAGTAGCAATATATGGATCCCCGTCTATTAAGATATGAGAACACATTATTTTGTTTGGTCATATTGTTCATTCCCCAGGATCTGCATTTATAATTCATAGGGGTCGCCACAGCATGTAATTACAGGCAATCAATTGCATCTCCCATTAGGTCCCACCATCACGACTTTCGTCCAGACTTCGGACTTAAGTGGGAGAACTGATGGGCTGTGATTCATAAAATCCCACCTAACAAACAAACACCAAGAAAACACCCACCTTCTCTCCATGACAAGTAGGCAACAACCCCATCCATGCAAACTTGCAGTCAAACTGCAAACTCTTGTGGGTAACACCATGCACACTACAAAGAATGGTGGTGGATATTCTGAGATAACATGTCAGGTTCCCTGCCACCCAACAGTATATTGGAAGGAGAAGAAGTCCAAGTTCAAGGTCCAGGGAGCAGGATGAAGCCTCAGAGAGCTTCCCCCCACAGTAAATCACATCCCACAAAGTGAACCCAATAATACCAATAAAGTAATTGTGCTGTGTTGGAAAATGGGTTATTGGGAAGGGAAGGTAAGTACCTACACTTAGCAATAGGTCACTAACCTCCACTTAGGTCCAGTTAGGTCTCAATAAATTAAACCCAGCTCATCCCTTAGTAGCTTGGCAACGAGCGACAAGGCTTAACTTAGCAGGCATACGTGTAAAGCATTTAAAAATCACAAAACAGTAAATAAGTAAAACACAAAACACAATAATAATCCAACACCAATTTATAACAACGTAGTTGAGAATCTACGCACAGAATGCCGTGAGGGGAAATTCTTGATGCACCATCTGCAACACGGCTGATAAACAACGCGCTGCCGGCTTCTGACTAAAATCGCTGCTCTGCCTGCATCGCAGCTGGGAGATTGATTCTTTGTGGTTGGAGAAACGACGCGCAACACCCGCTTGCGGCTGCTGATAACGATGCAAACCCCATGCAGTGTGGTTTTCTAACACTGTGCAACCGGATTTTCCACAATTTGTCCTTGGAAATCAAAGTCAACCTGACTCTGCGCAGATCTGAGGTGCCCCATCTGGAAATTGACACATCATTCTCTTGCGAGGCATCAAAACGACACATCACCAACCCGACTGAAGAAGAAACGATGCACGGCCTCCCTTACGAGGAAGGATCCGAAGCATCGCTGCCTTTTCTGATGCATTCTCACCTGTGCGGCTTTATTTTTTATATAACCAGGTACTTTGTGCAAAATCATTGTTTCCATTATTTTCTATGGAGTAAGACACTTAGGTGGTCATTATGACTTTGGCGGTCTTCTCTGACGGTACTGCTGGATTTCCGCCACACTTTGGGCAGAAATCCAGCTGTAGTCATGCTGGCGGTTGAAGACACTAGGGGGTTCCACCACCGGCCCCGCCCCACCAGAAGGACTCCACCAGCCATATAACGAGCTGCATTACAGCCTGGTGGTGTCCTCCTGGTGGAGTGCTGCCGGAGGTGGAAGTGTCCCTTCCCATTCCTTGCCATATAACTTCCTCCCTGGACCAGGCAAGATGATTGTCTGACAGGGGAGGGTGAGGGGTGTTGTATGTGCATGTGTGAGTGTGTGTTGTCTGCGTGTTTGCATGAATGTGTGTACCCATGGTTGTGTACGTGTCTGAATGTAGAAGTAAGTTTGTGTATGCATGTAAGTGTGTATATGTGTTTGGATGAGTGTGAGAATGCATGTTTGGATGGGTGTGAGTATGCATGTTTGGATGGGTCTGAGTATGCGTGGTTGAAAGCGTGTATGAGTGCTGAGGAGAATGCGAGTATGGATGCATGTGAGTGAATGTGTGTATGTAAGTGCAGGTAAATGAGTGTATGTGTGGTGCGTGTAGGTGTCTGTGTGTGTGTGCATGTATGTGAGGAGGGGCGCTGTGTCTGGAGGCGGGTGGAGAGTATTGGGAGAGGGTTGGGGTACTGTCTTTGGAGTGGGGGTGGGTGCACTGTACCTGGGGGGGTGGTTAGGGGGCGCTGTGTCTGGAAGGGGAAAGGAGTGTATAGTGCTTGCTTGGGGGGAGTGGCATAGTCGTCTACAGGTGACAGGGAAGAAACTTCCTGTCACCAGTAGCCTTCCACCAGGGTTTTCATGGCAGTGCTACAGCTGCAGAAACCTTGTTGGAAAAGCGGCTGCTAATACCGCCGGTGGTCTTCTGTTGACCGCCGGGTCAGATATTCTCATCTCCGGCCCAGCGTCCCCAACCACCCTGGCAGTGTGAGTGAAGATGTGGTGGGTTGGCATAGGCCAACCCGCCACACTAATAATGTGGCGGTCTTCACTGCCAGCCTGTTGGCGGTGAAAACTACCACATTTGCCCTGGCGGTCAGGAGACCGCCAAGGGTCAGAATGACCACCATATTCTTTTTAAAATTCATATTTTAACTTGCATATGTTGGATTTTTGTCATTCTGGTCTTGTTTGATTTAGATAGATATTGCCTATTTTTCTAAACTGGTGTGGGGTCCATTTTGTAGTGTTTTCACTGTATTAGTGTGTGTGTTGGTACAAATACTTTACACATTGCTTCTGAGTTAAGCCTATCTGCTCATGCCAAGATACCAAGGGGGTAAGTAGGAGTTAACCAGCTGTGTGTTTCTCCTTTGCCCTGGCTAAAGTGAGGGTCCTTGCTTAGCCAGGGGATAACCTGACTTCCAACCAAAGACTCAATTTCTAACAAATAACTTGTTTGTTCTTAATCAAATATATTCAGTTGCAAATGTATGTAACTATCCCTTTTAAAGAGTATAGTATTGTCCCATCCATGTGTGTTGTGGATCATACCATACAAACATGAACTTTCAATGATCCTGATGCATTTTGGGCCAACGTCCTACTTCAGGGGATAAATTTCATAAACAAAAACCACTAATCAACGAAAATGGAGTCATAAGGACAATAAAAGTGGTCAAAAATGGTAAGTAACCATTGGAGTACCTAGGATGGATCGTCCTCCAATGTGAAAATCAAGGGGCATATTTAAGAGCCCGATCGCCATTGTAACACCACATTGATGTCATATTTTATGCTAATGTGGCATTAGAAGGCCAAAAACGCCATGCCATATTTACAAAGTGATGCAATGTATGCATTACACCACATTGTCAGGGAAGTTGTGGTAGTTGTGGTAGAATAGATTTTACCTCTTTCCCTCAGTTACATAAGTTTTATTCATGAAGAAGACAAAGAGAAGCAGGAATTTGTTCAATATATTTTATTGAAGCAACTGCGTTCTATGTAATGAGGAATGGATTGTGATTATTAGGACAATAAAACACCACACTATTATCATTGTGAAGAAGAATGAGAAACAGATAAAAACAAATCCTTACACAATGTCCCACTAGTGACATTTTAAATCCCCTGCTTATAGTAATATTAATTTATGTGAAAGCAATAGCAGTGTTAGTCCCAATTTGCCCGTACTTTGCCCCTGCAAGGAAGACCCACCCCCTTACCTGGATAATGAGCAGGGGGGTTGCTTGTTGGTCTGCTGGAAGTCCTCCCAGGTGCTTGGAATGACATGGCCAAGTCTAGCAGAGCTGCAGCAACATAGTACAGCAAGGGATGGCTAACTGGCTGGAATGTTCCCCTATATCCTATTTAGGGGCAGTCTTTTGTTTTATAATAAATGTGTTGTTGTTCTGAGAACTGCACTGACATGATAAAACGTGTTTTCATGTAGGGTAGTCATTCAACACTTTGTACCGGCAATCCTCAGTAAATTATCATGTACAGCCTCGTACAGCTTTGGGATGAGCACAAGATGAAATGCAGTGCAAAAGAACTAACAACAAATTCTGAGTGGAAGGGCAACTGATAAAAATAATAAAACAGCACCGCTAAAATTAAGCTTTTGCTATAATGATAGAAGGATTAAATTGAAATGCAACTAGGTGAAAGGGCACATGCTTCGGGCCCAGAGCTAAAATAATGTGCTCATGCAAATCGCTAAAATAACCACACAACAGAAGTGTACAGTGACTTCATGTCAACGGTCCAAAGGACAAGAGTGATTTCCTTGTTCAATTTAATAGCAGTATTTCTGTTCAAAAAGTCTATGGTGTAAGATAAATAATATGGACCAGTGGTTGTAGATGTCAATCCAAATACTTTGCTACTGGTTCATGTATGGACTTTCCAATGGAGGCGACAGGTCTGAATGATCGGTGCATAAGATTTTAATGAGGAAGCCTGTGGATTCTGTTTTTTCTTTGGGTTGCTTTGTGTTTAATATTTTTTCTCATCTTCGGTAATAGTCTCTGAGGTTACTGCTCCATTCAAAATGGTAGGCAACAATTCCCTGAATTCATTTGTTGCATGGAATTCCAATTTCATATAGGTTGAACTGCAGTAAACATCTTCATTGTTTATAAAAGGAATTTCCCATAATATCTAAAGTGCCCGCTTTGTCTGCTTTGCAACACGTAATTTCAGGGTTCTAAGCTATTGGTGTGTTGGTTCCTTTCTCCTTCATGCTCAGATTTGAGTGTTTTTGTCTTCTTGTCCCAAAACTTCTATCCAATTCTACCCAATTAATTTTTTATTATAATTTCATGAGTCTAGCCCTTTATGACTAATCGGTGCTATGAAGGAACTCTATGATCTCAACTCGTCAGCTGAACCTCAGTCAGGGAGGCTGCCACCATACTGGCTACCTCCCCACCAGGCCCATTTCGACTTTCCCGCTGGGCTGATGGGTGGAAACCAGGGTTTCCACCCGTCAGTCTAGCACGAAAGTGGCAGCACCATTGTCCCTGGCTCGTAATTGAGCCAGCGGCAAGACTGCCACCCGCAGGGGGCACTTGCACCCTTGCAATGTTCACTGTCTGCACAGTGGAGAACCAGGTCGTAATCAGCAGGCTGATTCTGATTTCCACAACCATTAGCTCTGATCCTGATGGAGACAGTGGTAAATTGGTGGGGCTGCCCGCGAACCTCGTAATGTGGCAGTAAAGACTGCTGCAACCGCCGTCGAACGACAGCCACCATGAGTGTGGTGTCTGAGGACTGCCACACTTATAAATATTCCCCTATTCTCTATATTATGATGTTCTTGTTGACATAAATACAGTCCTACTAAACACACAGGAACCGTATGACACACTAGTAGTACTAAATTATCATTTTTATTGTGTACTTCTTAGTGCAGTGCTATAATGCACTCTGTGAATGTCAATGGCTCCACTTGTTAAAGAAATACACTTTTTTTTATCTTTCAACAGACTTTATCATATTTTATGTGCTATATTGTATGATTTACATAACACATATTTTCAAAGCTCAGCTCGTACACGGAATCTGAGATCAGAGCCAGACACTCTGCTCACCCTGTTAATTTATTTGCTTGCCCACCTCTAAGTTTACACTGGCAGAGTCAGGGGAGTTTCCGCCTGTGAAAACACAGCACTTCCCAGCTCTAACTGGGGGGGGGACTTCCAGACTAATTTAAGGCCCCAAATGTTTACATTGTGTCTTTGAAATTTGGCATCAGTACTTCAGAACACTTTTATTGGTCCAGCTATTTTAAGCCCCATTGGATAAATCTTTCTCAGAAGTGCTGATGCAAACAAAGTGAACTAATAGACATATAATGAAAAGTCCACACAGAGATTATGTCACCACAAATAAAGAGACCACTTGTTACTGGAACAGATGATCAAGAATTGTTCATCCTCTAGGACAGAGGTCTTCAAACTGGGGGGCGGGCCCCCCTTGGGGGGCCTCAAGTGATCCCAGGGGGGGCGCCAAACTCTGGCCAAAAGAAATATTATACAGATAACATGCCTTTGTTTTAAGCAGAAGCATGTTATTGCAGTTTTAGAAAGGTAACAGTACTTAACTGCAATGTTTAAATAGGTTTAGACCTATTTAAACATTGCCATCTTTCTAAAATAATTGTGAAAAATTCTGAGGGGGGGGCCAAGGATTTTTATTTTTCAACTGGGGGGGCGCTGCATTAAAACGTTTGAAGACCACTGCTCTAGGATATCGTCTCTTTTAATCTTGCGGCGTTAATGAGCGTCCTAAATATAAGTAAATGGTGCTTAGATAGAAACATATTCCCTACTTGAAAACACAAATTATGCCAATTTACGTGACCCCTTCCATTTTAGGTTTACTTCAGAATCGACAATTTCTGTAGTGAGGGAAGTGACTGATTTCTGCTCTCAATATTTTTATTTTGCTCATATCCTACCCTTTTCTCAACGCTTATTTGCGGAAGCTACACACGTTTCCATATGAATAAGTAAATGCATACATCACCATTTGTCGACTAACGCCCATTCAGTGTGCCAGTGTGCCAGTTCGCAAACTGTTTAACTTTCTTGTGTACTGATGAAACTCTCAGTGGAGGGTGAGAGTGATATAGAGTGAGATCTTATACATAGTTATAAAATCCCTCCATAATGACTGAGTGCACCAGGCGAGCGCTTACAGTCCTCCATAAGTCCATCAGAAATGCCCCTGATCTGCATTTGGGGCATAAATGTTGATGAGTGCTATGTCTACCAGTTACTAATACAAATCTGCCTGCTACATTAAAAAGGTCTCCAGTGTGTTGGAAGAGGACCCTCAGGTGCACCCAAATAAGTACCCCTCTTGCATTAGCTGAATAGGTGGTGAAACAGCCTGTCCTTGCCATCACCTCTGCAGTGCTGACCTCTCTTTAGCTGTCAAGTGTGTTTCCTGCAGTAGCAATATATGGATCCCCGTCTATTAAGATATGTGAACACATTATTTTGTTTGGTCATATTGTTCATTCCCCAGGATCTGCATTTATAATTCATAGGGGTCGCCACAGCATGTAATTACAGGCAATCAATTGCATCTCCCATTAGGTCCCACCATCACGACTTTCGTCCAGACTTCGGACTTAAGTGGGAGAACTGATGGGCTGTGATTCATAAAATCCCACCTAACAAACAAACACCAAGAAAACACCCACCTTCTCTCCATGACAAGTAGGCAACAACCCCATCCATGCAAACTTGCAGTCAAACTGCAAACTCTTGTGGGTAACACCATGCACACTACAAAGAATGGTGGTGGATATTCTGAGATAACATGTCAGGTTCCCTGCCACCCAACAGTATATTGGAAGGAGAAGAAGTCCAAGTTCAAGGTCCAGGGAGCAGGATGAAGCCTCAGAGAGCTTCCCCCCACAGTAAATCACATCCCACAAAGTGAACCCAATAATACCAATAAAGTAATTGTGCTGTGTTGGAAAATGGGTTATTGGGAAGGGAAGGTAAGTACCTACACTTAGCAATAGGTCACTAACCTCCACTTAGGTCCAGTTAGGTCTCAATAAATTAAACCCAGCTCATCCCTTAGTAGCTTGGCAACGAGCGACAAGGCTTAACTTAGCAGGCATACGTGTAAAGCATTTAAAAATCACAAAACAGTAAATAAGTAAAACACAAAACACAATAATAATCCAACACCAATTTATAACAACGTAGTTGAGAATCTACGCACAGAATGCCGTGAGGGGAAATTCTTGATGCACCATCTGCAACACGGCTGATAAACAACGCGCTGCCGGCTTCTGACTAAAATCGCTGCTCTGCCTGCATCGCAGCTGGGAGATTGATTCTTTGTGGTTGGAGAAACGACGCGCAACACCCGCTTGCGGCTGCTGATAACGATGCAAACCCATTGCAGTGTGGTTTTCTAACACTGTGCAACCGGATTTTCCACAATTTGTCCTTGGAAATCAAAGTCAACCTGACTCTGCGCAGATCTGAGGTGCCCCATCTGGAAATTGACACATTATTCTCTTGCGAGGCATCAAAACGACACATCACCAACCCGACTGAAGAAGAAACGATGCACGGCCTCCCTTACGAGGAAGGATCCGAAGCATCGCTGCCTTTTCTGATGCATTCTCACCTGTGCTGCTTTATTTTTTATATAACCAGGTACTTTGTGCAAAATCATTGTTTCCATTATTTTCTATGGAGTAAGACACTTAGGTGGTCATTATGACTTTGGCGGTCTTCTCTGACGGTACTGCTGGATTTCCGCCACACTTTGGGCAGAAATCCAGCTGTAGTCATGCTGGCGGTTGAAGACACTAGGGGGTTCCACCACCGGCCCCGCCCCACCAGAAGGACTCCACCAGCCATATAACGAGCTGCATTACAGCCTGGTGGTGTCCTCCTGGTGGGGTGCTGCCGGAGGTGGAAGTGTCCCTTCCCATTCCTTGCCATATAACTTCCTCCCTGGACCAGGCAAGATGATTGTCTGACAGGGGAGGGTGAGGGGTGTTGTATGTGCATGTGTGAGTGTGTGTTGTCTGCGTGTTTGCATGAATGTGTGTACCCATGGTTGTGTACGTGTCTGAATGTAGAAGTAAGTTTGTGTATGCATGTAAGTGTGTATATGTGTTTGGATGAGTGTGAGAATGCATGTTTGGATGGGTGTGAGTATGCATGTTTGGATGGGTCTGAGTATGCGTGGTTGAAAGCGTGTATGAGTGCTGAGGAGAATGCGAGTATGGATGCATGTGAGTGAATGTGTGTATGTAAGTGCAGGTAAATGAGTGTATGTGTGGTGCGTGTAGGTGTCTGTGTGTGTGTGCATGTATGTGAGGAGGGGCGCTGTGTCTGGAGGCGGGTGGAGAGTATTGGGAGAGGGTTGGGGTACTGTCTTTGGAGTGGGGGTGGGTGCACTGTACCTGGGGGGGTGGTTAGGGGGCGCTGTGTCTGGAAGGGGAAAGGAGTGTATAGTGCTTGCTTGGGGGGAGTGGGATAGTCGTCTACAGGTGACAGGGAAGAAACTTCCTGTCACCAGTAGCCTTCCACCAGGGTTTTCATGGCAGTGCTACAGCTGCAGAAACCTTGTTGGAAAAGCGGCTGCTAATACCGCCGGTGGTCTTCTGTTGACCGCCGGGTCAGATATTCTCATCTCCGGCCCAGCGTCCCCAACCACCCTGGCAGTGTGAGTGAAGATGTGGTGGGTTGGCATAGGCCAACCCGCCACACTAATAATGTGGCGGTCTTCACTGCCAGCCTGTTGGCGGTGAAAACTACCACATTTGCCCTGGCGGTCAGGAGACCGCCAAGGGTCAGAATGACCACCATATTCTTTTTATAATTCATATTTTAACTTGCATATGTTGGATTTTTGTCATTCTGGTCTTGTTTGATTTAGATAGATATTGCCTATTTTTCTAAACTGGTGTGGGGTCCATTTTGTAGTGTTTTCACTGTATTAGTGTGTGTGTTGGTACAAATACTTTACACATTGCTTCTGAGTTAAGCCTATCTGCTCATGCCAAGATACCAAGGGGGTAAGTAGGAGTTAACCAGCTGTGTGTTTCTCCTTTGCCCTGGCTAAAGTGAGGGTCCTTGCTTAGCCAGGGGATAACCTGACTTCCAACCAAAGACTCAATTTCTAACAAATAACTTTTCAGAAGGTTTGTTCTTAATCAAATATATTCAGTTGCAAATGTATGTAACTATCCCTTTTAAAGAGTATAGTATTGTCCCATCCATGTGTGTTGTGGATCATACCATACAAACATGAACTTTCAATGATCCTGATGCATTTTGGGCCAACGTCCTACTTCAGGGGATAAATTTCATAAACAAAACCACTAATCAACGAAAATGGAGTCATAAGGACAATAAAAGTGGTCAAAAATGGTAAGTAACCATTGGAGTACCTAGGATGGATCGTCCTCCAATGTGAAAATCAAGGGGCATATTTAAGAGCCCGATCGCCATTGTAACACCACATTGATGTCATATTTTATGCTAATGTGGCATTAGAAGGCCAAAAACGCCATGCCATATTTACAAAGTGATGCAATGTATGCATTACACCACATTGTCAGGGAAGTTGTGGTAGTTGTGGTAGAATAGATTTTACCTCTTTCCCTCAGTTACATAAGTTTTATTCATGAAGAAGACAAAGAGAAGCAGGAATTTGTTCAATATATTTTATTGAAGCAACTGCGTTCTATGTAATGAGGAATGGATTGTGATTATTAGGACAATAAAACACCACACTATTATCATTGTGAAGAAGAATGAGAAACAGATAAAAACAAATCCTTACACAATGTCCCACTAGTGACATTTTAAATCCCCTGCTTATAGTAATATTAATTTATGTGAAAGCAATAGCAGTGTTAGTCCCAATTTGCCCGTACTTTGCCCCTGCAAGGAAGACCCACCCCCTTACCTGGATAATGAGCAGGGGGGTTGCTTGTTGGTCTGCTGGAAGTCCTCCCAGGTGCTTGGAATGACATGGCCAAGTCTAGCAGAGCTGCAGCAACATAGTACAGCAAGGGATGGCTAACTGGCTGGAATGTTCCCCTATATCCTATTTAGGGGCAGTCTTTTGTTTTATAATAAATGTGTTGTTGTTCTGAGAACTGCACTGACATGATAAAACGTGTTTTCATGTAGGGTAGTCATTCAACACTTTGTACCGGCAATACTCAGTAAATTATCATGTACAGCCTCGTACAGCTTTGGGATGAGCACAAGATGAAATGCAGTGCAAAAGAACTAACAACAAATTCTGAGTGGAAGGGCAACTGATAAAAATAATAAAACAGCACCGCTAAAATTAAACTTTTGCTATAATGATAGAAGGATTAAATTGAAATGCAACTAGGTGAAAGGGCACATGCTTCGGGCCCAGAGCTAAAATAATGTGCTCATGCAAATCGCTAAAATAACCACACAACAGAAGTGTACAGTGACTTCATGTCAACGGTCCAAAGGACAAGAGTGATTTCCTTGTTCAATTTAATAGCAGTATTTCTGTTCAAAAAGTCTATGGTGTAAGATAAATAATATGGACCAGTGGTTGTAGATGTCAATCCAAATACTTTGCTACTGGTTCATGTATGGACTTTCCAATGGAGGCGACAGGTCTGAATGATCGGTGCATAAGATTTTAATGAGGAAGCCTGTGGATTCTGTTTTTTCTTTGGGTTGCTTTGTGTTTAATATTTTTTCTCATCTTCGGTAATAGTCTCTGAGGTTACTGCTCCATTCAAAATGGTAGGCAATAATTCCCTGAATTCATTTGTTGCATGGAATTCCAATTTCATATAGGTTGAACTGCAGTAAACATCTTCATTGTTTATAAAAGGAATTTCCCATAATATCTAAAGTGCCCGCTTTGTCTGCTTTGCAACACGTAATTTCAGGGTTCTAAGCTATTGGTGTGTTGGTTCCTTTCTCCTTCATGCTCAGATTTGAGTGTTTTTGTCTTCTTGTCCCAAAACTTCTATCCAATTCTACCCAATTAATTTTTTATTATAATTTCATGAGTCTAGCCCTTTATGACTAATCGGTGCTATGAAGGAACTCTATGATCTCAACTCGTCAGCTGAACCTCAGTCAGGGAGGCTGCCACCATACTGGCTACCTCCCCACCAGGCCCATTTCGACTTTCCCGCTGGGCTGATGGGTGGAAACCAGGGTTTCCACCCATCAGTCTAGCATGAAAGTGGCAGCACCATTGTCCCTGGCTCGTAATTGAGCCAGCGGCAAGACTGCCACCCGCAGGGGGCACTTGCACCCTTGCAATGTTCACTGTCTGCACAGTGGAGAACCAGGTCGTAATCAGCAGGCTGATTCTGATTTCCACAACCATTAGCTCTGATCCTGATGGAGACAGTGGTAAATTGGTGGGGCTGCCCGCCAACCTCGTAATGTGGCAGTAAAGACTGCTGCAACCGCCGTCGAACGACAGCCACCATGAGTGTGGTGTCTGAGGACTGCCACACTTATAAATATTCCCCTATTCTCTATATTATGATGTTCTTGTTGACATAAATACAGTCCTACTAAACACACAGGAACCGTATGACACACTAGTAGTACTAAATTATCATTTTTATTGTGTACTTCTTAGTGCAGTGCTATAATGCACTCTGTGAATGTCAATGGCTCCACTTGTTAAAGAAATACACTTTTTTTTATCTTTCAACAGACTTTATCATATTTTATGTGCTATATTGTATGATTTACATAACACATATTTTCAAAGCTCAGCTCGTACACGGAATCTGAGATCAGAGCCAGACACTCTGCTCACCCTGTTAATTTATTTGCTTGCCCACCTCTAAGTTTACACTGGCAGAGTCAGGGGAGTTTCCGCCTGTGAAAACACAGCACTTCCCAGCTCTAACTGGGGGGGGGACTTCCAGACTAATTTAAGGCCCCAAATGTTTACATTGTGTCTTTGAAATTTGGCATCAGTACTTCAGAACACTTTTATTGGTCCAGCTATTTTAAGCCCCATTGGATAAATCTTTCTCAGAAGTGCTGATGCAAACAAAGTGAACTAATAGACATATAATGAAAAGTCCACACAGAGATTATGTCACCACAAATAAAGAGACCACTTGTTACTGGAACAGATGATCAAGAATTGTTCATCCTCTAGGACAGAGGTCTTCAAACTGGGGGGCGGGCCCCCCTTGGGGGGCCTCAAGTGATCCCAGGGGGGGCGCCAAACTCTGGCCAAAAGAAATATTATACAGATAACATGCCTTTGTTTTAAGCAGAAGCATGTTATTGCAGTTTTAGAAAGGTAACAGTACTCGACTGCAATGTTTAAATAGGTTTAGACCTATTTAAACATTGCCATCTTTCTAAAATAATTGTGAAAAATTCTGAGGGGGGGGCCAAGGATTTTTATTTTTCAACTGGGGGGGCGCTGCATTAAAACGTTTGAAGACCACTGCTCTAGGATATCATCTCTTTTAATCTTGCGGCGTTAATGAGCATCCTAAATATAAGTAAATGGTGCTTAGATAGAAACATATTCCCTACTTGAAAACACAAATTATGCCAATTTACGTGACCCCTTCCATTTTAGGTTTACTTCAGAATCGACAATTTCTGTAGTGAGGGAAGTGACTGATTTCTGCTCTCAATATTTTTATTTTGCTCATATCCTACCCTTTTCTCAACGCTTATTTGCGGAAGCTACACACGTTTCCATATGAATAAGTAAATGCATACATCACCATTTGTCGACTAACGCCCATTCAGTGTGCCAGTGTGCCAGTTCGCAAACTGTTTAACTTTCTTGTGTACTGATGAAACTCTCAGTGGAGGGTGAGAGTGATATAGAGTGAGATCTTATACATAGTTATAAAATCCCTCCATAATGACTGAGTGCACCAGGCGAGCGCTTACAGTCCTCCATAAGTCCATCAGAAATGCCCCTGATCTGCATTTGGGGCATAAATGTTGATGAGTGCTATGTCTACCAGTTACTAATACAAATCTGCCTGCTACATTAAAAAGGTCTCCAGTGTGTTGGAAGAGGACCCTCAGGTGCACCCAAATAAGTACCCCTCTTGCATTAGCTGAATAGGTGGTGAAACAGCCTGTCCTTGCCATCACCTCTGCAGTGCTGACCTCTCTTTAGCTGTCAAGTGTGTTTCCTGCAGTAGCAATATATGGATCCCCGTCTATTAAGATATGAGAACACATTATTTTGTTTGGTCATATTGTTCATTCCCCAGGATCTGCATTTATAATTCATAGGGGTCGCCACAGCATGTAATTACAGGCAATCAATTGCATCTCCCATTAGGTCCCACCATCACGACTTTCGTCCAGACTTCGGACTTAAGTGGGAGAACTGATGGGCTGTGATTCATAAAATCCCACCTAACAAACAAACACCAAGAAAACACCCACCTTCTCTCCATGACAAGTAGGCAACAACCCCATCCATGCAAACTTGCAGTCAAACTGCAAACTCTTGTGGGTAACACCATGCACACTACAAAGAATGATGGTGGATATTCTGAGATAACATGTCAGGTTCCCTGCCACCCAACAGTATATTGGAAGGAGAAGAAGTCCAAGTTCAAGGTCCAGGGAGCAGGATGAAGCCTCAGAGAGCTTCCCCCCACAGTAAATCACATCCCACAAAGTGAACCCAATAATACCAATAAAGTAATTGTGCTGTGTTGGAAAATGGGTTATTGGGAAGGGAAGGTAAGTACCTACACTTAGCAATAGGTCACTAACCTCCACTTAGGTCCAGTTAGGTCTCAATAAATTAAACCCAGCTCATCCCTTAGTAGCTTGGCAACGAGCGACAAGGCTTAACTTAGCAGGCATACGTGTAAAGCATTTAAAAATCACAAAACAGTAAATAAGTAAAACACAAAACACAATAATAATCCAACACCAATTTATAACAACGTAGTTGAGAATCTACGCACAGAATGCCGTGAGGGGAAATTCTTGATGCACCATCTGCAACACGGCTGATAAACAACGCGCTGCCGGCTTCTGACTAAAATCGCTGCTCTGCCTGCATCGCAGCTGGGAGATTGATTCTTTGTGGTTGGAGAAACGACGCGCAACACCCGCTTGCGGCTGCTGATAACGATGCAAACCCTATGCAGTGTGGTTTTCTAACACTGTGCAACCGGATTTTCCACAATTTGTCCTTGGAAATCAAAGTCAACCTGACTCTGCGCAGATCTGAGGTGCCCCATCTGGAAATTGACACATCGTTCTCTTGCGAGGCATCAAAACGACACATCACCAACCCGACTGAAGAAGAAACGATGCACGGCCTCCCTTACGAGGAAGGATCCGAAGCATCGCTGCCTTTTCTGATGCATTCTCACCTGTGCGGCTTTATTTTTTATATAACCAGGTACTTTGTGCAAAATCATTGTTTCCATTATTTTCTATGGAGTAAGACACTTAGGTGGTCATTATGACTTTGGCGGTCTTCTCTGACGGTACTGCTGGATTTCCGCCACACTTTGGGCAGAAATCCAGCTGTAGTCATGCTGGCGGTTGAAGACACTAGGGGGTTCCACCACCGGCCCCGCCCCACCAGAAGGACTCCACCAGCCATATAACGAGCTGCATTACAGCCTGGTGGTGTCCTCCTGGTGGGGTGCTGCCGGAGGTGGAAGCGTCCCTTCCCATTCCTTGCCATATAACTTCCTCCCTGGACCAGGCAAGATGATTGTCTGACAGGGGAGGGTGAGGGGTGTTGTATGTGCATGTGTGAGTGTGTGTTGTCTGCGTGTTTGCATGAATGTGTGTACCCATGGTTGTGTACGTGTCTGAATGTAGAAGTAAGTTTGTGTATGCATGTAAGTGTGTATATGTGTTTGGATGAGTGTGAGAATGCATGTTTGGATGGGTGTGAGTATGCATGTTTGGATGGGTCTGAGTATGCGTGGTTGAAAGCGTGTATGAGTGCTGAGGAGAATGCGAGTATGGATGCATGTGAGTGAATGTGTGTATGTAAGTGCAGGTAAATGAGTGTATGTGTGGTGCGTGTAGGTGTCTGTGTGTGTGTGCATGTATGTGAGGAGGGGCGCTGTGTCTGGAGGCGGGTGGAGAGTATTGGGAGAGGGTTGGGGTACTGTCTTTGGAGTGGGGGTGGGTGCACTGTACCTGGGGGGGTGGTTAGGGGGCGCTGTGTCTGGAAGGGGAAAGGAGTGTATAGTGCTTGCTTGGGGGGAGTGGGATAGTCGTCTACAGGTGACAGGGAAGAAACTTCCTGTCACCAGTAGCCTTCCACCAGGGTTTTCATGGCAGTGCTACAGCTGCAGAAACCTTGTTGGAAAAGCGGCTGCTAATACCGCCGGTGGTCTTCTGTTGACCGCCGGGTCAGATATTCTCATCTCCGGCCCAGCGTCCCCAACCACCCTGGCAGTGTGAGTGAAGATGTGGTGGGTTGGCATAGGCCAACCCGCCACACTAATAATGTGGCGGTCTTCACTGCCAGCCTGTTGGCGGTGAAAACTACCACATTTGCCCTGGCGGTCAGGAGACCGCCAAGGGTCAGAATGACCACCATATTCTTTTTAAAATTCATATTTTAACTTGCATATGTTGGATTTTTGTCATTCTGGTCTTGTTTGATTTAGATAGATATTGCCTATTTTTCTAAACTGGTGTGGGGTCCATTTTGTAGTGTTTTCACTGTATTAGTGTGTGTGTTGGTACAAATACTTTACACATTGCTTCTGAGTTAAGCCTATCTGCTCATGCCAAGATACCAAGGGGGTAAGTAGGAGTTAACCAGCTGTGTGTTTCTCCTTTGCCCTGGCTAAAGTGAGGGTCCTTGCTTAGCCAGGGGATAACCTGACTTCCAACCAAAGACTCAATTTCTAACAAATAACTTTTCAGAAGGTTTGTTCTTAATCAAATATATTCAGTTGCAAATGTATGTAACTATCCCTTTTAAAGAGTATAGTATTGTCCCATCCATGTGTGTTGTGGATCATACCATACAAACATGAACTTTCAATGATCCTGATGCATTTTGGGCCAACGTCCTACTTCAGGGGATAAATTTCATAAACAAAAACCACTAATCAACGAAAATGGAGTCATAAGGACAATAAAAGTGGTCAAAAATGGTAAGTAACCATTGGAGTACCTAGGATGGATCGTCCTCCAATGTGAAAATCAAGGGGCATATTTAAGAGCCCGATCGCCATTGTAACACCACATTGATGTCATATTTTATGCTAATGTGGCATTAGAAGGCCAAAAACGCCATGCCATATTTACAAAGTGATGCAATGTATGCATTACACCACATTGTCAGGGAAGTTGTGGTAGTTGTGGTAGAATAGATTTTACCTCTTTCCCTCAGTTACATAAGTTTTATTCATGAAGAAGACAAAGAGAAGCAGGAATTTGTTCAATATATTTTATTGAAGCAACTGCGTTCTATGTAATGAGGAATGGATTGTGATTATTAGGACAATAAAACACCACACTATTATCATTGTGAAGAAGAATGAGAAACAGATAAAAACAAATCCTTACACAATGTCCCACTAGTGACATTTTAAATCCCCTGCTTATAGTAATATTAATTTATGTGAAAGCAATAGCAGTGTTAGTCCCAATTTGCCCGTACTTTGCCCCTGCAAGGAAGACCCACCCCCTTACCTGGATAATGAGCAGGGGGGTTGCATGTTGGTCTGCTGGAAGTCCTCCCAGGTGCTTGGAATGACATGGCCAAGTCTAGCAGAGCTGCAGCAACATAGTACAGCAAGGGATGGCTAACTGGCTGGAATGTTCCCCTATATCCTATTTAGGGGCAGTCTTTTGTTTTATAATAAATGTGTTGTTGTTCTGAGAACTGCACTGACATGATAAAACGTGTTTTCATGTAGGGTAGTCATTCAACACTTTGTACCGGCAATACTCAGTAAATTATCATGTACAGCCTCGTACAGCTTTGGGATGAGCACAAGATGAAATGCAGTGCAAAAGAACTAACAACAAATTCTGAGTGGAAGGGCAACTGATAAAAATAATAAAACAGCACCGCTAAAATTAAACTTTTGCTATAATGATAGAAGGATTAAATTGAAATGCAACTAGGTGAAAGGGCACATGCTTCGGGCCCAGAGCTAAAATAATGTGCTCATGCAAATCGCTAAAATAACCACACAACAGAAGTGTACAGTGACTTCATGTCAACGGTCCAAAGGACAAGAGTGATTTCCTTGTTCAATTTAATAGCAGTATTTCTGTTCAAAAAGTCTATGGTGTAAGATAAATAATATGGACCAGTGGTTGTAGATGTCAATCCAAATACTTTGCTACTGGTTCATGTATGGACTTTCCAATGGAGGCGACAGGTCTGAATGATCGGTGCATAAGATTTTAATGAGGAAGCCTGTGGATTCTGTTTTTTCTTTGGGTTGCTTTGTGTTTAATATTTTTTCTCATCTTCGGTAATAGTCTCTGAGGTTACTGCTCCATTCAAAATGGTAGGCAATAATTCCCTGAATTCATTTGTTGCATGGAATTCCAATTTCATATAGGTTGAACTGCAGTAAACATCTTCATTGTTTATAAAAGGAATTTCCCATAATATCTAAAGTGCCCGCTTTGTCTGCTTTGCAACACGTAATTTCAGGGTTCTAAGCTATTGGTGTGTTGGTTCCTTTCTCCTTCATGCTCAGATTTGAGTGTTTTTGTCTTCTTGTCCCAAAACTTCTATCCAATTCTACCCAATTAATTTTTTATTATAATTTCATGAGTCTAGCCCTTTATGACTAATCGGTGCTATGAAGGAACTCTATGATCTCAACTCGTCAGCTGAACCTCAGTCAGGGAGGCTGCCACCATACTGGCTACCTCCCCACCAGGCCCATTTCGACTTTCCCGCTGGGCTGATGGGTGGAAACCAGGGTTTCCACCCATCAGTCTAGCATGAAAGTGGCAGCACCATTGTCCCTGGCTCGTAATTGAGCCAGCGGCAAGACTGCCACCCGCAGGGGGCACTTGCACCCTTGCAATGTTCACTGTCTGCACAGTGGAGAACCAGGTCGTAATCAGCAGGCTGATTCTGATTTCCACAACCATTAGCTCTGATCCTGATGGAGACAGTGGTAAATTGGTGGGGCTGCCCGCCAACCTCGTAATGTGGCAGTAAAGACTGCTGCAACCGCCGTCGAACGACAGCCACCATGAGTGTGGTGTCTGAGGACTGCCACACTTATAAATATTCCCCTATTCTCTATATTATGATGTTCTTGTTGACATAAATACAGTCCTACTAAACACACAGGAACCGTATGACACACTAGTAGTACTAAATTATCATTTTTATTGTGTACTTCTTAGTGCAGTGCTATAATGCACTCTGTGAATGTCAATGGCTCCACTTGTTAAAGAAATACACTTTTTTTTATCTTTCAACAGACTTTATCATATTTTATGTGCTATATTGTATGATTTACATAACACATATTTTCAAAGCTCAGCTCGTACACGGAATCTGAGATCAGAGCCAGACACTCTGCTCACCCTGTTAATTTATTTGCTTGCCCACCTCTAAGTTTACACTGGCAGAGTCAGGGGAGTTTCCGCCTGTGAAAACACAGCACTTCCCAGCTCTAACTGGGGGGGGGACTTCCAGACTAATTTAAGGCCCCAAATGTTTACATTGTGTCTTTGAAATTTGGCATCAGTACTTCAGAACACTTTTATTGGTCCAGCTATTTTAAGCCCCATTGGATAAATCTTTCTCAGAAGTGCTGATGCAAACAAAGTGAACTAATAGACATATAATGAAAAGTCCACACAGAGATTATGTCACCACAAATAAAGAGACCACTTGTTACTGGAACAGATGATCAAGAATTGTTCATCCTCTAGGACAGAGGTCTTCAAACTGGGGGGCGGGCCCCCCTTGGGGGGCCTCAAGTGATCCCAGGGGGGGCGCCAAACTCTGGCCAAAAGAAATATTATACAGATAACATGCCTTTGTTTTAAGCAGAAGCATGTTATTGCAGTTTTAGAAAGGTAACAGTACTTAACTGCAATGTTTAAATAGGTTTAGACCTATTTAAACATTGCCATCTTTCTAAAATAATTGTGAAAAATTCTGAGGGGGGGGCCAAGGATTTTTATTTTTCAACTGGGGGGGCGCTGCATTAAAACGTTTGAAGACCACTGCTCTAGGATATCATCTCTTTTAATCTTGCGGCGTTAATGAGCATCCTAAATATAAGTAAATGGTGCTTAGATAGAAACATATTCCCTACTTGAAAACACAAATTATGCCAATTTACGTGACCCCTTCCATTTTAGGTTTACTTCAGAATCGACAATTTCTGTAGTGAGGGAAGTGACTGATTTCTGCTCTCAATATTTTTATTTTGCTCATATCCTACCCTTTTCTCAACGCTTATTTGCGGAAGCTACACACGTTTCCATATGAATAAGTAAATGCATACATCACCATTTGTCGACTAACGCCCATTCAGTGTGCCAGTGTGCCAGTTCGCAAACTGTTTAACTTTCTTGTGTACTGATGAAACTCTCAGTGGAGGGTGAGAGTGATATAGAGTGAGATCTTATACATAGTTATAAAATCCCTCCATAATGACTGAGTGCACCAGGCGAGCGCTTACAGTCCTCATTAAGTCCATCAGAAATGCCCCTGATCTGCATTTGGGGCATAAATGTTGATGAGTGCTATGTCTACCAGTTACTAATACAAATCTGCCTGCTACATTAAAAAGGTCTCCAGTGTGTTGGAAGAGGACCCTCAGGTGCACCCAAATAAGTACCCCTCTTGCATTAGCTGAATAGGTGGTGAAACAGCCTGTCCTTGCCATCACCTCTGCAGTGCTGACCTCTCTTTAGCTGTCAAGTGTGTTTCCTGCAGTAGCAATATATGGATCCCCGTCTATTAAGATATGAGAACACATTATTTTGTTTGGTCATATTGTTCATTCCCCAGGATCTGCATTTATAATTCATAGGGGTCGCCACAGCATGTAATTACAGGCAATCAATTGCATCTCCCATTAGGTCCCACCATCACGACTTTCGTCCAGACTTCGGACTTAAGTGGGAGAACTGATGGGCTGTGATTCATAAAATCCCACCTAACAAACAAACACCAAGAAAACACCCACCTTCTCTCCATGACAAGTAGGCAACAACCCCATCCATGCAAACTTGCAGTCAAACTGCAAACTCTTGTGGGTAACACCATGCACACTACAAAGAATGGTGGTGGATATTCTGAGATAACATGTCAGGTTCCCTGCCACCCAACAGTATATTGGAAGGAGAAGAAGTCCAAGTTCAAGGTCCAGGGAGCAGGATGAAGCCTCAGAGAGCTTCCCCCCACAGTAAATCACATCCCACAAAGTGAACCCAATAATACCAATAAAGTAATTGTGCTGTGTTGGAAAATGGGTTATTGGGAAGGGAAGGTAAGTACCTACACTTAGCAATAGGTCACTAACCTCCACTTAGGTCCAGTTAGGTCTCAATAAATTAAACCCAGCTCATCCCTTAGTAGCTTGGCAACGAGCGACAAGGCTTAACTTAGCAGGCATACGTGTAAAGCATTTAAAAATCACAAAACAGTAAATAAGTAAAACACAAAACACAATAATAATCCAACACCAATTTATAACAACGTAGTTGAGAATCTACGCACAGAATGCCGTGAGGGGAAATTCTTGATGCACCATCTGCAACACGGCTGATAAACAACGCGCTGCCGGCTTCTGACTAAAATCGCTGCTCTGCCTGCATCGCAGCTGGGAGATTGATTCTTTGTGGTTGGAGAAACGACGCGCAACACCCGCTTGCGGCTGCTGATAACGATGCAAACCCCATGCAGTGTGGTTTTCTAACACTGTGCAACCGGATTTTCCACAATTTGTCCTTGGAAATCAAAGTCAACCTGACTCTGCGCAGATCTGAGGTGCCCCATCTGGAAATTGACACATCGTTCTCTTGCGAGGCATCAAAACGACACATCACCAACCCGACTGAAGAAGAAACGATGCACGGCCTCCCTTACGAGGAAGGATCCAAAGCATCGCTGCCTTTTCTGATGCATTCTCACCTGTGCGGCTTTATTTTTTATATAACCAGGTACTTTGTGCAAAATCATTGTTTCCATTATTTTCTATGGAGTAAGACACTTAGGTGGTCATTATGACTTTGGCGGTCTTCTCTGACGGTACTGCTGGATTTCCGCCACACTTTGGGCAGAAATCCAGCTGTAGTCATGCTGGCGGTTGAAGACACTAGGGGGTTCCACCACCGGCCCCGCCCCACCAGAAGGACTCCACCAGCCATATAACGAGCTGCATTACAGCCTGGTGGTGTCCTCCTGGTGGGGTGCTGCCGGAGGTGGAAGCGTCCCTTCCCATTCCTTGCCATATAACTTCCTCCCTGGACCAGGCAAGATGATTGTCTGACAGGGGAGGGTGAGGGGTGTTGTATGTGCATGTGTGAGTGTGTGTTGTCTGCGTGTTTGCATGAATGTGTGTACCCATGGTTGTGTACGTGTCTGAATGTAGAAGTAAATTTGTGTATGCATGTAAGTGTGTATATGTGTTTGGATGAGTGTGAGAATGCATGTTTGGATGGGTGTGAGTATGCATGTTTGGATGGGTCTGAGTATGCGTGGTTGAAAGCGTGTATGAGTGCTGAGGAGAATGCGAGTATGGATGCATGTGAGTGAATGTGTGTATGTAAGTGCAGGTAAATGAGTGTATGTGTGGTGCGTGTAGGTGTCTGTGTGTGTGTGCATGTATGTGAGGAGGGGCGCTGTGTCTGGAGGCGGGTGGAGAGTATTGGGAGAGGGTTGGGGTACTGTCTTTGGAGTGGGGGTGGGTGCACTGTACCTGGGGGGGTGGTTAGGGGGCGCTGTGTCTGGAAGGGGAAAGGAGTGTATAGTGCTTGCTTGGGGGGAGTGGGATAGTCGTCTACAGGTGACAGGGAAGAAACTTCCTGTCACCAGTAGCCTTCCACCAGGGTTTTCATGGCAGTGCTACAGCTGCAGAAACCTTGTTGGAAAAGCGGCTGCTAATACCGCCGGTGGTCTTCTGTTGACCGCCGGGTCAGATATTCTCATCTCCGGCCCAGCGTCCCCAACCACCCTGGCAGTGTGAGTGAAGATGTGGTGGGTTGGCATAGGCCAACCCGCCACACTAATAATGTGGCGGTCTTCACTGCCAGCCTGTTGGCGGTGAAAACTACCACATTTGCCCTGGCGGTCAGGAGACCGCCAAGGGTCAGAATGACCACCATATTCTTTTTAAAATTCATATTTTAACTTGCATGTGTTGGATTTTTGTCATTCTGGTCTTGTTTGATTTAGATAGATATTGCCTATTTTTCTAAACTGGTGTGGGGTCCATTTTGTAGTGTTTTCACTGTATTAGTGTGTGTGTTGGTACAAATACTTTACACATTGCTTCTGAGTTAAGCCTATCTGCTCATGCCAAGATACCAAGGGGGTAAGTAGGAGTTAACCAGCTGTGTGTTTCTCCTTTGCCCTGGCTAAAGTGAGGGTCCTTGCTTAGCCAGGGGATAACCTGACTTCCAACCAAAGACTCAATTTCTAACAAATAACTTTTCAGAAGGTTTGTTCTTAATCAAATATATTCAGTTGCAAATGTATGTAACTATCCCTTTTAAAGAGTATAGTATTGTCCCATCCATGTGTGTTGTGGATCATACCATACAAACATGAACTTTCAATGATCCTGATGCATTTTGGGCCAACGTCCTACTTCAGGGGATAAATTTCATAAACAAAAACCACTAATCAACGAAAATGGAGTCATAAGGACAATAAAAGTGGTCAAAAATGGTAAGTAACCATTGGAGTACCTAGGATGGATCGTCCTCCAATGTGAAAATCAAGGGGCATATTTAAGAGCCCGATCGCCATTGTAACACCACATTGATGTCATATTTTATGCTAATGTGGCATTAGAAGGCCAAAAACGCCATGCCATATTTACAAAGTGATGCAATGTATGCATTACACCACATTGTCAGGGAAGTTGTGGTAGTTGTGGTAGAATAGATTTTACCTCTTTCCCTCAGTTACATAAGTTTTATTCATGAAGAAGACAAAGAGAAGCAGGAATTTGTTCAATATATTTTATTGAAGCAACTGCGTTCTATGTAATGAGGAATGGATTGTGATTATTAGGACAATAAAACACCACACTATTATCATTGTGAAGAAGAATGAGAAACAGATAAAAACAAATCCTTACACAATGTCCCACTAGTGACATTTTAAATCCCCTGCTTATAGTAATATTAATTTATGTGAAAGCAATAGCAGTGTTAGTCCCAATTTGCCCGTACTTTGCCCCTGCAAGGAAGACCCACCCCCTTACCTGGATAATGAGCAGGGGGGTTGCATGTTGGTCTGCTGGAAGTCCTCCCAGGTGCTTGGAATGACATGGCCAAGTCTAGCAGAGCTGCAGCAACATAGTACAGCAAGGGATGGCTAACTGGCTGGAATGTTCCCCTATATCCTATTTAGGGGCAGTCTTTTGTTTTATAATAAATGTGTTGTTGTTCTGAGAACTGCACTGACATGATAAAACGTGTTTTCATGTAGGGTAGTCATTCAACACTTTGTACCGGCAATACTCAGTAAATTATCATGTACAGCCTCGTACAGCTTTGGGATGAGCACAAGATGAAATGCAGTGCAAAAGAACTAACAACAAATTCTGAGTGGAAGGGCAACTGATAAAAATAATAAAACAGCACCGCTAAAATTAAGCTTTTGCTATAATGATAGAAGGATTAAATTGAAATGCAACTAGGTGAAAGGGCACATGCTTCGGGCCCAGAGCTAAAATAATGTGCTCATGCAAATCGCTAAAATAACCACACAACAGAAGTGTACAGTGACTTCATGTCAACGGTCCAAAGGACAAGAGTGATTTCCTTGTTCAATTTAATAGCAGTATTTCTGTTCAAAAAGTCTATGGTGTAAGATAAATAATATGGACCAGTGGTTGTAGATGTCAATCCAAATACTTTGCTACTGGTTCATGTATGGACTTTCCAATGGAGGCGACAGGTCTGAATGATCGGTGCATAAGATTTTAATGAGGAAGCCTGTGGATTCTGTTTTTTCTTTGGGTTGCTTTGTGTTTAATATTTTTTCTCATCTTCGGTAATAGTCTCTGAGGTTACTGCTCCATTCAAAATGGTAGGCAATAATTCCCTGAATTCATTTGTTGCATGGAATTCCAATTTCATATAGGTTGAACTGCAGTAAACATCTTCATTGTTTATAAAAGGAATTTCCCATAATATCTAAAGTGCCCGCTTTGTCTGCTTTGCAACACGTAATTTCAGGGTTCTAAGCTAGGTGTGTTGGTTCCTTTCTCCTTCATGCTCAGATTTGAGTGTTTTTGTCTTCTTGTCCCAAAACTTCTATCCAATTCTACCCAATTAATTTTTTATTATAATTTCATGAGTCTAGCCCTTTATGACTAATCGGTGCTATGAAGGAACTCTATGATCTCAACTCGTCAGCTGAACCTCAGTCAGGGAGGCTGCCACCATACTGGCTACCTCCCCACCAGGCCCATTTCGACTTTCCCGCTGGGCTGATGGGTGGAAACCAGGGTTTCCACCCGTCAGTCTAGCACGAAAGTGGCAGCACCATTGTCCCTGGCTCGTAATTGAGCCAGCGGCAAGACTGCCACCCGCAGGGGGCACTTGCACCCTTGCAATGTTCACTGTCTGCACAGTGGAGAACCAGGTCGTAATCAGCAGGCTGATTCTGATTTCCACAACCATTAGCTCTGATCCTGATGGAGACAGTGGTAAATTGGTGGGGCTGCCCGCCAACCTCGTAATGTGGCAGTAAAGACTGCTGCAACCGCCGTCGAACGACAGCCACCATGAGTGTGGTGTCTGAGGACTGCCACACTTATAAATATTCCCCTATTCTCTATATTATGATGTTCTTGTTGACATAAATACAGTCCTACTAAACACACAGGAACCGTATGACACACTAGTAGTACTAAATTATCATTTTTATTGTGTACTTCTTAGTGCAGTGCTATAATGCACTCTGTGAATGTCAATGGCTCCACTTGTTAAAGAAATACACTTTTTTTTATCTTTCAACAGACTTTATCATATTTTATGTGCTATATTGTATGATTTACATAACACATATTTTCAAAGCTCAGCTCGTACACGGAATCTGAGATCAGAGCCAGACACTCTGCTCACCCTGTTAATTTATTTGCTTGCCCACCTCTAAGTTTACACTGGCAGACTCAGGGGAGTTTCCGCCTGTGAAAACACAGCACTTCCCAGCTCTAACTGGGGGGGGACTTCCAGACTAATTTAAGGCCCCAAATGTTTACATTGTGTCTTTGAAATTTGGCATCAGTACTTCAGAACACTTTTATTGGTCCAGCTATTTTAAGCCCCATTGGATAAATCTTTCTCAGAAGTGCTGATGCAAACAAAGTGAACTAATAGACATATAATGAAAAGTCCACACAGAGATTATGTCACCACAAATAAAGAGACCACTTGTTACTGGAACAGATGATCAAGAATTGTTCATCCTCTAGGACAGAGGTCTTCAAACTGGGGGGCGGGCCCCCCTTGGGGGGCCTCAAGTGATCCCAGGGGGGGCGCCAAACTCTGGCCAAAAGAAATATTATACAGATAACATGCCTTTGTTTTAAGCAGAAGCATGTTATTGCAGTTTTAGAAAGGTAACAGTACTTAACTGCAATGTTTAAATAGGTTTAGACCTATTTAAACATTGGCATCTTTCTAAAATAATTGTGAAAAATTCTGAGGGGGGGGCCAAGGATTTTTATTTTTCAACTGGGGGGGCGCTGCATTAAAACGTTTGAAGACCACTGCTCTAGGATATCATCTCTTTTAATCTTGCGGCGTTAATGAGCGTCCTAAATATAAGTAAATGGTGCTTAGATAGAAACATATTCCCTACTTGAAAACACAAATTATGCCAATTTACGTGACCCCTTCCATTTTAGGTTTACTTCAGAATCGACAATTTCTGTAGTGAGGGAAGTGACTGATTTCTGCTCTCAATATTTTTATTTTGCTCATATCCTACCCTTTTCTCAACGCTTATTTGCGGAAGCTACACACGTTTCCATATGAATAAGTAAATGCATACATCACCATTTGTCGACTAACGCCCATTCAGTGTGCCAGTGTGCCAGTTCGCAAACTGTTTAACTTTCTTGTGTACTGATGAAACTCTCAGTGGAGGGTGAGAGTGATATAGAGTGAGATCTTATACATAGTTATAAAATCCCTCCATAATGACTGAGTGCACCAGGCGAGCGCTTACAGTCCTCCATAAGTCCATCAGAAATGCCCCTGATCTGCATTTGGGGCATAAATGTTGATGAGTGCTATGTCTACCAGTTACTAATACAAATCTGCCTGCTACATTAAAAAGGTCTCCAGTGTGTTGGAAGAGGACCCTCAGGTGCACCCAAATAAGTACCCCTCTTGCATTAGCTGAATAGGTGGTGAAACAGCCTGTCCTTGCCATCACCTCTGCAGTGCTGACCTCTCTTTAGCTGTCAAGTGTGTTTCCTGCAGTAGCAATATATGGATCCCCGTCTATTAAGATATGAGAACACATTATTTTGTTTGGTCATATTGTTCATTCCCCAGGATCTGCATTTATAATTCATAGGGGTCGCCACAGCATGTAATTACAGGCAATCAATTGCATCTCCCATTAGGTCCCACCATCACGACTTTCGTCCAGACTTCGGACTTAAGTGGGAGAACTGATGGGCTGTGATTCATAAAATCCCACCTAACAAACAAACACCAAGAAAACACCCACCTTCTCTCCATGACAAGTAGGCAACAACCCCATCCATGCAAACTTGCAGTCAAACTGCAAACTCTTGTGGGTAACACCATGCACACTACAAAGAATGGTGGTGGATATTCTGAGATAACATGTCAGGTTCCCTGCCACCCAACAGTATATTGGAAGGAGAAGAAGTCCAAGTTCAAGGTCCAGGGAGCAGGATGAAGCCTCAGAGAGCTTCCCCCCACAGTAAATCACATCCCACAAAGTGAACCCAATAATACCAATAAAGTAATTGTGCTGTGTTGGAAAATGGGTTATTGGGAAGGGAAGGTAAGTACCTACACTTAGCAATAGGTCACTAACCTCCACTTAGGTCCAGTTAGGTCTCAATAAATTAAACCCAGCTCATCCCTTAGTAGCTTGGCAACGAGCGACAAGGCTTAACTTAGCAGGCATACGTGTAAAGCATTTAAAAATCACAAAACAGTAAATAAGTAAAACACAAAACACAATAATAATCCAACACCAATTTATAACAACGTAGTTGAGAATCTACGCACAGAATGCCGTGAGGGGAAATTCTTGATGCACCATCTGCAACACGGCTGATAAACAACGCGCTGCCGGCTTCTGACTAAAATCGCTGCTCTGCCTGCATCGCAGCTGGGAGATTGATTCTTTGTGGTTGGAGAAACGACGCGCAACACCCGCTTGCGGCTGCTGATAACGATGCAAACCCCATGCAGTGTGGTTTTCTAACACTGTGCAACCGGATTTTCCACAATTTGTCCTTGGAAATCAAAGTCAACCTGACTCTGCGCAGATCTGAGGTGCCCCATCTGGAAATTGACACATCATTCTCTTGCGAGGCATCAAAACGACACATCACCAACCCGACTAAAGAAGAAACGATGCACGGCCTCCCTTACGAGGAAGGATCCGAAGCATCGCTGCCTTTTCTGATGCATTCTCACCTGTGCGGCTTTATTTTTTATATAACCAGGTACTTTGTGCAAAATCATTGTTTCCATTATTTTCTATGGAGTAAGACACTTAGGTGGTCATTATGACTTTGGCGGTCTTCTCTGACGGTACTGCTGGATTTCCGCCACACTTTGGGCAGAAATCCAGCTGTAGTCATGCTGGCGGTTGAAGACACTAGGGGGTTCCACCACCGGCCCCGCCCCACCAGAAGGACTCCACCAGCCATATAACGAGCTGCATTACAGCCTGGTGGTGTCCTCCTGGTGGGGTGCTGCCGGAGGTGGAAGTGTCCCTTCCCATTCCTTGCCATATAACTTCCTCCCTGGACCAGGCAAGATGATTGTCTGACAGGGGAGGGTGAGGGGTGTTGTATGTGCATGTGTGAGTGTGTGTTGTCTGCGTGTTTGCATGAATGTGTGTACCCATGGTTGTGTACGTGTCTGAATGTAGAAGTAAGTTTGTGTATGCATGTAAGTGTGTATATGTGTTTGGATGAGTGTGAGAATGCATGTTTGGATGGGTGTGAGTATGCATGTTTGGATGGGTCTGAGTATGCGTGGTTGAAAGCGTGTATGAGTGCTGAGGAGAATGCGAGTATGGATGCATGTGAGTGAATGTGTGTATGTAAGTGCAGGTAAATGAGTGTATGTGTGGTGCGTGTAGGTGTCTGTGTGTGTGTGCATGTATGTGAGGAGGGGCGCTGTGTCTGGAGGCGGGTGGAGAGTATTGGGAGAGGGTTGGGGTACTGTCTTTGGAGTGGGGGTGGGTGCACTGTACCTGGGGGGGTGGTTAGGGGGCGCTGTGTCTGGAAGGGGAAAGGAGTGTATAGTGCTTGCTTGGGGGGAGTGGGATAGTCGTCTACAGGTGACAGGGAAGAAACTTCCTGTCACCAGTAGCCTTCCACCAGGGTTTTCATGGCAGTGCTACAGCTGCAGAAACCTTGTTGGAAAAGCGGCTGCTAATACCGCCGGTGGTCTTCTGTTGACCGCCGGGTCAGATATTCTCATCTCCGGCCCAGCGTCCCCAACCACCCTGGCAGTGTGAGTGAAGATGTGGTGGGTTGGCATAGGCCAACCCGCCACACTAATAATGTGGCGGTCTTCACTGCCAGCCTGTTGGCGGTGAAAACTACCACATTTGCCCTGGCGGTCAGGAGACCGCCAAGGGTCAGAATGACCACCATATTCTTTTTAAAATTCATATTTTAACTTGCATATGTTGGATTTTTGTCATTCTGGTCTTGTTTGATTTAGATAGATATTGCCTATTTTTCTAAACTGGTGTGGGGTCCATTTTGTAGTGTTTTCACTGTATTAGTGTGTGTGTTGGTACAAATACTTTACACATTGCTTCTGAGTTAAGCCTATCTGCTCATGCCAAGATACCAAGGGGGTAAGTAGGAGTTAACCAGCTGTGTGTTTCTCCTTTGCCCTGGCTAAAGTGAGGGTCCTTGCTTAGCCAGGGGATAACCTGACTTCCAACCAAAGACTCAATTTCTAACAAATAACTTTTCAGAAGGTTTGTTCTTAATCAAATATATTCAGTTGCAAATGTATGTAACTATCCCTTTTAAAGAGTATAGTATTGTCCCATCCATGTGTGTTGTGGATCATACCATACAAACATGAACTTTCAATGATCCTGATGCATTTTGGGCCAACGTCCTACTTCAGGGGATAAATTTCATAAACAAAAACCACTAATCAACGAAAATGGAGTCATAAGGACAATAAAAGTGGTCAAAAATGGTAAGTAACCATTGGAGTACCTAGGATGGATCGTCCTCCAATGTGAAAATCAAGGGGCATATTTAAGAGCCCGATCGCCATTGTAACACCACATTGATGTCATATTTTATGCTAATGTGGCATTAGAAGGCCAAAAACGCCATGCCATATTTACAAACTGATGCAATGTATGCATTACACCACATTGTCAGGGAAGTTGTGGTAGTTGTGGTAGAATAGATTTTACCTCTTTCCCTCAGTTACATAAGTTTTATTCATGAAGAAGACAAAGAGAAGCAGGAATTTGTTCAATATATTTTATTGAAGCAACTGCGTTCTATGTAATGAGGAATGGATTGTGATTATTAGGACAATAAAACACCACACTATTATCATTGTGAAGAAGAATGAGAAACAGATAAAAACAAATCCTTACACAATGTCCCACTAGTGACATTTTAAATCCCCTGCTTATAGTAATATTAATTTATGTGAAAGCAATAGCAGTGTTAGTCCCAATTTGCCCGTACTTTGCCCCTGCAAGGAAGACCCACCCCCTTACCTGGATAATGAGCAGGGGGGTTGCTTGTTGGTCTGCTGGAAGTCCTCCCAGGTGCTTGGAATGACATGGCCAAGTCTAGCAGAGCTGCAGCAACATAGTACAGCAAGGGATGGCTAACTGGCTGGAATGTTCCCCTATATCCTATTTAGGGGCAGTCTTTTGTTTTATAATAAATGTGTTGTTGTTCTGAGAACTGCACTGACATGATAAAACGTGTTTTCATGTAGGGTAGTCATTCAACACTTTGTACCGGCAATCCTCAGTAAATTATCATGTACAGCCTCGTACAGCTTTGGGATGAGCACAAGATGAAATGCAGTGCAAAAGAACTAACAACAAATTCTGAGTGGAAGGGCAACTGATAAAAATAATAAAACAGCACCGCTAAAATTAAGCTTTTGCTATAATGATAGAAGGATTAAATTGAAATGCAACTAGGTGAAAGGGCACATGCTTCGGGCCCAGAGCTAAAATAATGTGCTCATGCAAATCGCTAAAATAACCACACAACAGAAGTGTACAGTGACTTCATGTCAACGGTCCAAAGCACAAGAGTGATTTCCTTGTTCAATTTAATAGCAGTATTTCTGTTCAAAAAGTCTATGGTGTAAGATAAATAATATGGACCAGTGGTTGTAGATGTCAATCCAAATACTTTGCTACTGGTTCATGTATGGACTTTCCAATGGAGGCGACAGGTCTGAATGATCGGTGCATAAGATTTTAATGAGGAAGCCTGTGGATTCTGTTTTTTCTTTGGGTTGCTTTGTGTTTAATATTTTTTCTCATCTTCGGTAATAGTCTCTGAGGTTACTGCTCCATTCAAAATGGTAGGCAATAATTCCCTGAATTCATTTGTTGCATGGAATTCCAATTTCATATAGGTTGAACTGCAGTAAACATCTTCATTGTTTATAAAAGGAATTTCCCATAATATCTAAAGTGCCCGCTTTGTCTGCTTTGCAACACGTAATTTCAGGGTTCTAAGCTATTGGTGTGTTGGTTCCTTTCTCCTTCATGCTCAGATTTGAGTGTTTTTGTCTTCTTGTCCCAAAACTTCTATCCAATTCTACCCAATTAATTTTTTATTATAATTTCATGAGTCTAGCCCTTTATGACTAATCGGTGCTATGAAGGAACTCTATGATCTCAACTCGTCAGCTGAACCTCAGTCAGGGAGGCTGCCACCATACTGGCTACCTCCCCACCAGGCCCATTTCGACTTTCCCGCTGGGCTGACGGGTGGAAACCAGGGTTTCCACCCGTCAGTCTATCACGAAAGTGGCAGCACCATTGTCCCTGGCTCGTAATTGAGCCAGCGGCAAGACTGCCACCCGCAGGGGGCACTTGCACCCTTGCAATGTTCACTGTCTGCTCAGTGGAGAACCAGGTCGTAATCAGCAGGCTGATTCTGATTTCCACAACCATTAGCTCTGATCCTGATGGAGACAGTGGTCAATTGGTGGGGCTGCCCGCCAACCTCGTAATGTGGCAGTAAAGACTGCTGCAACCGCCGTCGAACGACAGCCACCATGAGTGTGGTGTCTGAGGACTGCCACACTTATAAATATTCCCCTATTCTCTATATTATGATGTTCTTGTTGACATAAATACAGTCCTACTAAACACACAGGAACCTGATGACACACTAGTAGTACTAAATTATCACTTTTATTGTGTACTTCTTAGTGCAGTGCTATAATGCACTCTGTGAATGTCAATGGCTCCACTTGTTAAAGAAATACACTTTTTTTTATCTTTCAACAGACTTTATCATATTTTATGTGCTATATTGTATGATTTACATAACACATATTTTCAAAGCTCAGCTCGTACACGGAATCTGAGATCAGAGCCAGACACTCTGCTCACCCTGTTAATTTATTTGCTTGCCCACCTCTAAGTTTACACTGGCAGAGTCAGGGGAGTTTCCGCCTGTGAAAACACAGCACTTCCCAGCTCTAACTGTGGGGGGGACTTCCAGACTAATTTAAGGCCCCAAATGTTTACATTGTGTCTTTGAAATTTGGCATCAGTACTTCAGAACACTTTTATTGGTCCAGCTATTTTAAGCCCCAATGGATAAATCTTTCTCAGAAGTGCTGATGCAAACAAAGTGAACTAATAGACATATAATGAAAAGTCCACACAGAGATTATGTCACCACAAATAAAGAGACCACTTGTTACTGGAACAGATGATCAAGAATTGTTCATCCTCTAGGACAGAGGTCTTCAAACTGGGGGGCGGGCCCCCCTTGGGGGGCCTCAAGTGATCCCAGGGGGGGCGCCAAACTCTGGCCAAAAGAAATATTATACAGATAACATGCCTTTGTTTTAAGCAGAAGCATGTTATTGCAGTTTTAGAAAGGTAACAGTACTTAACTGCAATGTTTAAATAGGTTTAGACCTATTTAAACATTGCCATCTTTCTAAAATAATTGTGAAAAATTCTGAGGGGGGGGCCAAGGATTTTTATTTTTCAACTGGGGGGGCGCTGCATTAAAACGTTTGAAGACCACTGCTCTAGGATATCATCTCTTTTAATCTTGCGGCGTTAATGAGCGTCCTAAATATAAGTAAATGGTGCTTAGATAGAAACATATTCCCTACTTGAAAACACAAATTATGCCAATTTACGTGACCCCTTCCATTTTAGGTTTACTTCAGAATCGACAATTTCTGTAGTGAGGGAAGTGACTGATTTCTGCTCTCAATATTTTTATTTTGCTCATATCCTACCCTTTTCTCAACGCTTATTTGCGGAAGCTACACACGTTTCCATATGAATAAGTAACCTAAGGACAATTTATGTGTCACTGAACTCCCATTTGCTAAAATACAAAATCAAAAGTTGTACTAAATGACAAAACCTTACAGATTTATTATTGTGCAGCATCACACCCCTCGCTGTGGTTAAAATATGACCGTAAAAAATCTAGTTTACAAAGAGTCATAAATAATGGCCCTGTGTCTGAGAAAATGCATTTTTATTATAGAAGCTATGCATTGCTATTTATCACATCCTGCACTACTTGCATTTATAAAGACTAGCAATGGAACACTTCGTTCTTGCTAAAGTTTAGGGAAACAGTTGGATATACTCAGTTATTAACATTCTAAATAGGAAGATAAGAATTAAATACGAGCAAACATATTCATGGAACTGATGCATCACGTCTAGAGCGGTTCGAACTGGTAGCAACAACTAGAAAAGTTATTTTTCTTGATTTTCCAGTACCCACATAGTCGAGCAGTATGAATCCCTTCAAAAGCAGGACAATAACAATCAACCTAAAGAAACAATGTCTTTCAGTAACTCCAGTTAACTCTTCATTAGAAACCAGCGCAAGCAGTACAGCCCAACGTAATAGGTGTGTCGTTCTGCTGTTTCATAAGAGAGGCCATAGAGTTGGCTCCCTAGAAAAATGTTGAGTTGCCTTTAATCGGCCGCCAAGGGTCTCAGGGGTCTGCAAATACTTTTCAAGACTGAGAACAAGGTTAAAAAACTGGTCACGGACACTTTTCAGGAAGATGGTAGATTTTCATTCTGTGGCTGTCGTGGACTTAGGCCCATATTTATACTTTCTTAGCACCGCGCATGCGTCATTTTTTTACGCAAAAGCGGCGGAAACTTGCAAAATTCAATTGCATTTTGTAAGTTAGCGACGCTTTTGCATCAAAAAGCGGTGTAAATACGGCACAAAAAAAGTATAAATACGGGCCTTAGTCCTCCAACCTCCAAGGACTGAAACATTCAAAATATACAAAAGTATTAACCATTTAAAGACCACTTGGCAACTTCTCAAAACACATATCTCAAAATTTACCAAATGGATTTACATCAAACCAAATGAAAACACACTTTTTGAGTGAAATTGTAATTCCATGCCCGTAAGTGTAAATCTGTTAACCCCTTGGGTGCCTTGGATGTAACGATTACGTCCTCGGCGCTCGGGTACTGCAGACTTAACCATTAAGTCCTGCACCCGGTCCATGGGGGGAGTGCAGCCCTCCCCCGTGGGCCTCTCTTCCCAATCCTCTGGGCAGGGATGGAAGGAGAATTGCTTCCCCTTCAACTCCAACCCCCAATCTAATGATGTCATCATTAGAGGATGCCATCGCTCTGGAAGCCATTTGCTTCCAGCGCGATGAGGGAGAAAGAGGTAAGTTTGTCCTCTGGCCGGGGGAGATTTTCTGTAAAAGAGGCATCAGGGGAAAGGAAAAGCCTTTCCTTTCCCTCAATGTCTCTTTCAGCATTCCTGCTGCCCGATCGCACCACTATCGGGTAGCTGGAATGCCCACTATACACCAATGATTTTAATATTGCCAATTTCATGTGGTGGGAGAAGCCCCTTTGGCAAGGGTCGCTCCCCTTGGGGGTAATATTATTTACATCATTTCTGCCCCGCTTGGGGGCAGATCGGCCTATTGTTTTCAGGCCAATTTGCCCCCAAGGGAGGCAGAAGCCACAGTGACGCCAGGGATTGTTTACTTTTGTTTTTTTTGTGTGTGTTTTGTGTGGGGGGGTGGCCCCTTGGGCAAGGGTCACACCCCAGAGTGGGCACATTACTGATGGGCATTTCTGCCCCCACTAAGGGGGGGGAGCCACCAAGACACCAGGGAGTTTTTTTTAGTTTTGTTCTTTTTTTGTGTGGGGGGAGGCCCCTTGGGCTAGCAACACCCCCCCCCCCCAAGGGGGGCACACAACTGTTGACCATTTCTGCCCCTCTTGGGGGCAGATTGGCCTATTTTTTATAAGCCATAAAGGCACCAGGGATTATTTTGTTTTATGTTTTTTTTTGCGAGGGGGGTGATCCCTTGGGCAAGGGTCGCATTCCCCAAGGGAGAGCACACAACTGTTGGCCATTTCTGCCCCACTTGGGGGCAGATCAGCCTATTATTTTTAGGCCCATCTGCCCCCAAGGGGGACAGAAGCCACAAAGAAACTTGTGATTTTTTCCGTTAAAAAAAAAAAAAAAAAGTTTTTCTGTGTGGGGCCACCCCCTTGGACAAGGGTCTCCCCCCAAAGGAAGCACACAACTGTTGGCAATTTGGGGCAGATCAGCCTATTGTTTTTAGGCCCGTCTGCCCCAAAGGGGCTCAGAAGCCACTAAGTCGCCAGGGATTTTTTTTTTTTTTTTTTTTTTTTTGTGTGGAGGAGGGCGCTTGGGCAAGGGTCACCCACTAAAGGTTTCACACAACTGTTGGCTATTTCTGCCCCCTTGGGAGCTGATCAGCCTATTTTGTTTAGGTCCATCTGCCCTCAAGGGGGGCAGAATCTACTGAGGCACCAGGGATAGTTTTTGTTTATGTTTCATTGTGTGGGGGGCAGCCCCTTGGGCAAGGGTTGCCCCCAAAGGGGGCACATAACTGTTGGCCTTTTCTGCCCACCCCCTTAGGGGCAGATTGGCCTGTTTTGTTTAGGCCCATCTGCCTCTCAGGAGCAGATGGGCCTAAAAAAACTAGGCGATCTGCATTTGTGATTATAATAGTTTATTTCTCCTTTTTGTTCTAGTTCAAAGCTTTTCCTTCCTTTGCTGTGACTCCTTGCGGTTTTGGCAGTAGTTGACCTGCAGTTTGCGTATGTGCATGTTTTAGTTAAGAAAAAAACAATTTACTTCAAATGAGTATTGTTGCCATGCATGAATGACATTTTTGCAAGTGGTGTACTAAACAGGATTGTGTATGAAATTATCCTTCGATTTGTACACAATGATATTTGTGTTGTCTTATGTCTAATTTTCTTTTCCTTTGTCTTTTTAGTGGGCTATCATTGGTGATTGCTGTGTCTGTTTAGAGTAGTTGCTGGTGAGTCTAGGTTTTTCAGGCAAGTGAGTGGTATAGATTTTGAGTACATAACTCTTTGTGATAAAGCCACACTTCATTACTTATTTTAGACAGTGCTGGTTGTTTCTGACGCAGTTGTCAAGTTAGTTTTCTTAGAAAGGATCATGGCTAGCTGCAGGGTGCCTACTCAGCAGGTTGTTGGTATGCTTTTTGATTTGTCTTCTGCATTATGAGACTGACTCTGCATCTGAGGCAGAGGAGGAAGTGCGAGATTCTAGCAGTGAATTTTCTGTCTAAGAGGAATCTTCTGATGATGAAGCCACTCTCAGTGCAAATGAAGGGCCTGTTGTAGAGGAGGACACTGATGTGCCACTAGTGCAGCAGCATGGGGCTTAAAGGTTTCCCATTGGAAGACCTGAACTCTAGGTTGCCACAAACATGGAGGAGCCAGAGTTGCCTGCCTTTACTGGTCTCCCGGGGTGTAGAGTCTATACGGAAAACTTTTTTGCCCATCAATTTCTTTGTTTATGGGCGATGTATTTTTGGAAGAGATTGTTGAGCAGACTAATTTGTATGCTGAGCAGTATTTGAGGGACAACGGTGCCAGACTTAGGCCACACACTAGAGCTACCCAGTGGATTCCCACAAATCTGGATGAGATCAAAAAGTTCTTGGGTTTGACTTTTCTGATGGGGTTGATAAGAAAGACATCACTGGCTTCTTATTGGTCTACTAGTCCCTTGATGGCAATGGCTATATTTCCTGCAAACATAACTCTTAATAGGTATTTGCTTCATTTTCAGATGCTGCATTTTGTTGACAATGCTTTAGCCTTGCTACACGATTACCCTGATTCTGACTGTCTTTTTAAGATTAGGCCTGTCCTTGAGTATTTTGTAGATCGTTTTTTAGGGGTCTATGTTCCAGGGAAAGAAATATCCGTAGATGGGTTTTTGGTCCTGTTCAGTGGACATTTGGTTTGTAGGCAGTACATTCCTAGCAAGAGGGCACGGTATGCAATTAAGATATATATGCTATCTGAAAGTAGTACAGGATATGTTTATAATATCTGGGTCTACACTGGTAGGGACTACAGTATTGACCCCCCCTGGTTGTCCGCCCACTTTTGGAGTTAGTGAGAAAATTGTGTGGGAACTTGGTAGACGACTGTTTAACAAAAGTAACCATTTGTACCTAGATAACTTCAACACTGGTGTGCAATTGTTCAGGGAATTGTACAGAGTGGACACTGTTGCTTGTGGCACAATTTGCTCTAACCAGAAAGGCTATCCAAGGGAGCTTACGTGTAAAAAACTTGAGAGGGGACATTGCAGTGCCTTGCATGATGATGAGCTGCTAGCTGTGAAATTTGCTGACAGAAGGGAAGTCTACATGCTAACTAGCATCCATAATGAGAGTACCTCCCCTGTGACTGTTTGGGGTTAGGTTGCCAAAGTGCGCAAACCTGTGTGCATTTTGGACTACAATGAGCCTATGGGTGGTGTTGATAGAATAGATCAGAGGTTGGAACCTTACACTGCTGTTCGTAAGTCTTACATTTGGTATAAATAGTTGGCTATACATTTGTTCCATTTAGCAACTATTAATGCTTTTATTGTGTTCAAGGATTGTTCCCCTGAGTCAAGGATGAAATTTGTTAAATTTCAGGAGCAAGTGATACAGAGCATAGTGGTGGAGCAGGCAAGAGTTTGTAGTGTAGCAGTGGAGGACGATGTTGCTAGATTGAAAGATCACCACTTTCCTGATCAGATTCCTTCCACTGCAAAAAAGGACTTTCCCTCTAAGAAATGTAGAGTCTGTGCCCGAACAGGAATCCGGAGGGAGACTTGTGCTGCCCTGATTGTCCTTCTAAGCCTGGGCTGTGTGTAGCAAGCTGTTTCAGAAGTTACCACCCCCCACAAAAAAAAAAGAATTGTTGGGAACTACCGTGAGTGTAAACTGTCTGTTCTATATTGTTTTATATTTTTTATTCAGTTTTATGGTTGGCATTACTTCCATGTATGTAGTAGAGCTTTTGTGTTTGTAGTTTTGTACTTATAATTAGTTAGTGTTTTCTTTTGGCAGTGTGCGTGGATTGGCGCTTGGATAGTGGTGTAAATAGTGGCACTGCTAGCCAAATGCCAGTCCACAGACTCCGTCTGCTGGTGTGATTGCTGTGTCAGGCATTGATGGGTGTATAAAAGTGATGGGCCCTTGAATGGCGCTGTCTGTTGATGCAAGTGTCGTAATGTGCTGGGCCCGTGGTTGGTGGCATGAATGGTCTTGTGAATGTCATGTATCAAAGGTGTGTGAATGGACCTTAAAGCAGTCGGTGCCTTGTCGTGGCTTTACAGCTTATGAACTGTGAGTCATTAGTTCCGTTTTTTGGCCTTTCAGTTATTAACAGTGCATTAAATTTTTGTGAAATCTCTTGTTAATGAAATTTTATCTATTGAACCATTACTCACCCTTGTGCCAAATCCAACCAGTATGTGTGGTACAATTAAAAATGAAAAAACCCGCTCCGCTGTAATCAGGCGTCGAAGCACACCCATGACATGCTAGGTGTCTTGGGTGGGACCCCGATGATGAAGCATGCCATCAACTAGGTTGCTGGGTGAGGGGTCTTTTAAGGATTGGATTATCTAAGGGTGATTCTGTTCACAATTTGAATGTTTGGAACATCACAGACGTATGTGGACACACCAAAATGATCTATTACAGTTTTCAAAAATGTATAGGTTTGCTAGGTTTCCCTAGGTGCCGGCTGAGCCAGAGGCCAAAATCCACAGCTAGGCACATTGCAAAAAATATGTCTGTTTTCTTTGGGAAAATGTGATGTGTCCACGTTCTGTTTTGGGGCATTTCCTGTCACGGGCACTAGACCTACCGACAAAAGTGAGATACCATTTTATCAGGAGACTTGGGGGAATGATGGATAGAAAGAAAGTTTGCTAGGTTTCCTGTTGGACCTGGCCCCTTTTGCGAGTTGATCCCCTACTTTTTCTTACCTCTTGTTGTTGGCTCTAAGACTCTGTGCTCTTTATGACTGTTGATCAGTGCTAAAGTGCAGGTGCTCTCCCTTCTAAAGTTGGTATGATTGTCTTATACCTAATTGGCATAGTTAATTTACCTGTAAGTCTTTTGTACAGTGGTATCTCTATACCCAGGGCCTGTAAATGAAATGCCCCACACACTAAAGTAGCCTTTCAAACCTGTCTCAGGCCTGCTTGCGCAGTTTGCTGCAACAGGAACCTGGCATCTAAATGTACTTGCCAAACTCAGAACTCCCCTTTTACTACTTGTAAGTCACCCCTGAGGTAGGCCCTAGCTAGCCCTATGAGCAGGGTGCTATGTATGTAGATGGCAGGACATGTGCCTGGTTGCGTGGCCTGCTTGGTAGTGACAAACAGCCTATTAGGTTTCTCACTGCTAAGAGTGCTGCCTTCTCATAGGTTGCATTGGAAATGCCGTGCCTTGTGTCTAGGGGTAGTGTTTGATTTATGAGGGGTAGTGTAGGCACATTTGGTATGGTTGTAATGGTAGTAAGAAATGCTGCTTACTGGTGTAGGTGGATTTTTTATTATCATTACAGAAATGCCACTTTTAGAAAGTGAGCATTTCTCTGTGGTTATGACTCAGCTTGACTCCAATCCACGTCTGGGCAGAGTGACAGTTGGGCTTTGTGCATACTTTTTAGACAGCCTATACACAGGGAGGGCGGAGGTGTCACAGAGGTGCATCTACATTGTGAATGGTCTTCCTGCGCTGAGAGAAGGGGGAGGCAGGGCACACATGCATCTATAAAGGCTGTGCCCTGGCCTCATACAAAGGGGTCGTTTACCCCCAACTGATGTTTGGAGCTTGTGCTAGAGGAGAGAGGTGGCACTCCAAGAACCAGTTGTAACTGGTTGGTACTTCCTCTGTCCTTCTTTGTTAAACCTTTGCAAAACTGAGTATAAGTACAGGGGATTTTTTTCCCACAATTTGGGAACCCTTTGGAACTGAAACATACTTGTAACTCAACACAGAATGCTGCTGGATGGACTCACCAGGAACTGCCTTGGACTGCTGCTTCTTTGCTGACCTGTGACGTGCTTGGTCACATGGAGGAACTGCCAACTGCCTGCAACCCTTTGTGCTGGCCTGCTGCTGGGCTCTGCCTCCCTGGGCTCCATCTGTTGTGTCCCCAGAGGCTGGGTGCTGTTGCCACTGCCATCATCTGCTTGAAGCGCAAGAGGAGCACTTCATTTTAACTGCAAAACATCTGAAGAGCACTCTGCCTTAATTGGCCTAAAGCGCCTTGGGAGCGCCTTTGGGTTTACCTTGCTTTGCTCTTTGAAATCACTTATTCGACCTCCAAAAAGCACCACTGCTACCCAGGGGTTTTTCGATTAATGAGCGCGTTGGAAGCGCACTACTTCCAGTGCCCCAGGGGCATGAAGAAAGCAAGAACGGACAGAGCGCATTCCTATCAGTGCCCCCGGGGTGAGGTACACTCCGAGGAGCGCCCCTGGGACACCAGAAGGCCTTCACTTAGGCCTGATCACAACTGCGGCCAGGTAGGAAGAGGAGACACTTGCACACCAGATCGGGTGTGGGTGAGTGCACCTCGGCGGCTACAGGAGGAAGGAGACCTCATTGGAGGTCTCCCTTTTGGATCCCAGGGCTGCCCTGAAAGCAGGACATGGGGGTGTTGAGGGTAAGTCCCCTCCCCCCCAGTCACTGCCAGAGGAGAGTGACATTCCATTTCATTTGAGCAGCGACACTTGGGCTCTGCCCCCCGTTTGTGGAGGATCGGTCATAGCCCTTGGGGCAGGGGCCCACAGAGACTGTTGACGCTGGTTTAGGCATGAGCCCAAGGAGGGGCCCCAACATATAAACTGGAGGTGGTGCGAGCCGCCCCCCTCCCTCCATCATAGAATGGCCCCGTTAGATCACAAAGGAGTGCAAGGGGGTTCGAGTTACATTGTGCCAATGGAGGTGCCTCCACCATACAAGGACAGGTCCTTTGGGGTAACAACATGTTAATTTATTTTTTTCTTTTAGGCGGAATTGTTCCCTGAAAACTGACCATATATATTTTTGATGTTCCTTCTATGTGTATGCTGGGAATACTATCCTAACCTGTTTCTTTTATGATGTGCCATGTATCTTCTGATGTTCCTTTTATGGACATTCCAGAATCAGATGTTTCATGGCTTGCCATAAGTTTTCTAATGTTCCTGGTATGGACATTTATGATATTTTCATGACAAGTGCATTTCTTTAGCAATGTGATTCCTGACTACTGCTTATGTTACAGAATAATGAATACCCTGTGTGTCATATGTGACTACTTCTGATTTCTGTAGGGTAACAGTATTGTGTAACGTTCTAACAACTGCTTGAGTAGCAGGGTATTACTGACATGTTGTGTTTGGTATAATAATGTTGTTTACAATACAGTTTATTTTTATATAACTTGGTGTTGTGTTTCCATTGTGGTGGGGATAGTGCATCACATGTGCTGTGTGGGTTGTTCAAACATTTACACATTGCCTCTGGGATAGGCCTGACTGCTTGTGCCAAGCTAAAGGGGGGTGAACAGGGGTTATCTTGGAAGTGTAACTCCCTTGCCCTGATTAGAGTGGGTAGGTTCTGCCTGGCTTAGGTGCATACCCTAGCCACCCAGAAACCTCATTTCTAACATTTTTCTTGGTGCTGGCTCAGCTAGAGGCCAAGATCAACAGCTAGGCACTTTGCAAAAAACATGTCTGTTTTCTTTGGGAAAATGTGATGTGTCCACGGTGTGGTTTTAGGCATTTCCTGTTGTAGGCACTGGGCCTACCCGCAAAAGTAAGGTACCATTTTTATTGTGAGACTTGGGGAAATGCTGGGTGGAAGGAACTGTGTGGCTCCCCTCAAATTCCAGAACTTTCCATCACCGAAATGTGAGGAAAAAGTGTTGTTTGGCAAATGTTGAGGTTTACAAAGGATTCTGGGTAACAGACCTCAGTGAGAGCCCCACAACCCCAATTCTGAAATCCCGAAGGTGTCTAATTTTGAAAAATGTCTGGGTTTGGTAGGTTTCCCTAAGTGCCGGTTGAGCTAGAGGCCAAAATCCACAGCAAGGCACTTTGCAAAAAACATGTCCGTTTTCTTTGGTTAAATGTGCTGTGTCCATGTTGTGTTTTGGGGCATTTCCTGTCGAGGGCACTGAGTCTACCCACACAAGTGAGGTACCATTTTTATCAGGAGACTTGGGAGAATGTTGGGTGTAAGGAAATTTGTGACTCCTTGCCGGAATTTTCCATCACTGAAATATCAGGAAAGTGTATTTTTGCCACATTTTCAGATTTGCAAAGGATTCTGGGTAACATAACCTGGTGAGAGCACCACAAATCACCCTATTTTGGATTTAACTAGGTGTCTAGTTTTAAAAAATTCACAGGTTTGCTAGGTTTTCTTAGGTGCCGGCTGAGCCAGAGGCCAAAATCCACATCTAGCCACTTTCCAAAAAACACATCAGATTTCAATGTGAAAAAGTTATGTGTCCATGTTGCATTTTGGGCCGGGCACTAGGCCTACTCACATTTTTATTGGGAGACTTGGAGGAACAGAGAATAGAAGAACAAGTGTTATTGCCCCTTGTCTTTCTCTACATTTTTTCCTTTCAAATGTTAGACAGTGTGTAAGAAAGTAGTCTATTTGATAAATGCCCTTTAATTCACATTTTTGTATTTGAACCCCGGAATTCAGAGATGTGCAAATGACCACTGCTTCTCAACTTCTTATCTTGTGCCCATTTTGGAAATACAAAGGTTTCTAGATACTTATTTGTCACTCTTTTTTACATAATGAATTGCTGTATACCTTACATACAATGAAAACGCATTGCACGGTGCAGCTCATTTATTGGCTCTGGGTACCTAGGGTTCCTAATGAACCTACAAGCCCTATATATCCCCACAACCACAAGATTCCAGCAGATGTAACAGTATATTGCTTTGAAAATTATGCCAAAGTTATAGAAGAAAATGTGGACAGAAATAGCTCTTTTTTCACCTTAATTTCAATATTGTTTTTATTTTAGCTGTTACTTTCTGTAGGAAAACCTTGGAGGATCTACACAAATGACCCCTTGCTGAGTTCAGAATCTTGTCTACTTTTCAGAAATGTTTAGCTGTCCAGGATCCAGCATTGGTTTCACACCTATTTCTATCACTAACTGGAAGGAGGCTAAAAGCATAAAAAATAGTAAAAATGGGGTATGTCCCAGTAAAATGCCAAAATTGTGTTGAACAATGTGGTTTCCTGATTCAAGTCTGCCTGTTCCTGAAAGCAGGGAAGAAGGTAATTTTAGCACAACAAACCCTTTGTTGATGCTTTTTTCAGGAAAAAAAACACATGCTGTCTTCTGCAGCCCTTCTGAAAAAAAAACGAAATGTTAGTTGTATTTTGGCTAATTTCATGGTCTCCTCCAGGGGAACCCACAAACTCTTGGTACCTTTAGAATCCCTGGGATATTGGTAAAAAACTACATAATTTTGGCATGGATAGGTTATGTGGACAAAAAGTTATGAGGGCCTAAGCATGAACTACCCCAAATAAGCAAAAAAAGGCTCGGCACCTGAAGGGGAAAAGACCTGGCAGCCAAGGGGTTAAGCAGTTTTTGCTGTACACACAACCACAATTTCCCATGGCACTTGAAATGGGAAAACCCTGCCAGTAACTTTTTTCCCTTTTTCAAGCCGCACCTTAGCTAAATAGGAGGGCAAGCAACTGTGAAATTATGTGCAGATCGGCCCTTGAGGTCAAAAGTTAAAGACAAAACAAATATTATTTTCAACGAAAAGTGGGGTTAAACTATTGCTAACAGTTGTGAGTGCCACTGTGATATTAAAACAGGGAGGTGACACCCAGATTAATTACCAGATTGTCCGGGGAAGCAACTGCCCTTAGTAGAATTCTGAGCAAGAGCTAGCATGTTCTTGAATCGGGTCCAATTGTAGGTCCTGATTTACCTGAATATCCACAGATTACATATAGAAAATGTAAATCTATTAGAGATTCTATACTGCAGAGTAATTTCTTTCAAGAAGGGAAAAACAGTACTTTGAAAGATGTCACTGGTTTTCCCATGATTAAAATGTCATTTTCTGTGTGAACAGTATGAATGTTTTTACCTTTAATATTCCAGGATGTGGTATAACAAAAATAATTACCACATTTATGAATTGTGATGTGTTGTGTCAAAAAAGTACATTGGTACTACCATACAACCAGTGAAGAAGTGCATCCTGGAGCGTATGAGAGCCATACATAATAAGGATCCCCAATATACAGTAGCAAGACACTTTGAGATACTACACAACAGTGACAGGAAACAACTTTCCTTTTTTTGCATTGATCATGGTCAACTAGACAAGCGAGGTGGTGACAGAGCGCTAAGGCTATGACGTTTGGAATCAAGATATATTATTGATCTCCAGACACAAACACTTCTGGGACTAACAGTGATAAGAAAGTATAAGTGCATCTGGGGTAGAAAGTAGTGGAGTGGTATCATGTAATATTCCTATTTCTGTGACCCAGCATCAATTTGATGAGAAACTGGGAGGAGGACCAGGATCATATGGATATTGATGTGACAATAAGAAATATGTTAAGGGTGCTTCTTTGTTTAAAATATTATAATGATTATGCTTCGAAATAATTGGTTATATTAATGCTTGTTTAATAGGTGTGAAAAATATATGTCCCAGGTTCACTTTGTTAATGAAATGTTATGAAATTTAGTCTTCCTGTCTATATGATTTTTTTATAACTGCCATGATCAGGATATGTTCTGGTTGTATCAATTTCCCGATGCAGCAATTGTTGCATGAAATTAGAAGGAATGTGTTGATTGTACGTCCATCCATGACGTTACTTTTCTAGGAGTTTTTACTTATTTATTTACGAGTTGTTAAGCTATGATGCAATTTCATTTCAGACTTTAGTTGATGATCTTATAATTGTGGATTGATAAATGTTGTGTTGTTGGGCAGCAGAGCATTCAATTATAATGTTTGTGATTTTCAATTGATGAATTTACTGCAATAACTACAATGGTGTATTGTATTCAAAGATGGCTGCTGTTTGCAACCTTTGTAAGTCTTAAATCAATGAATTGCCTGTCTTTGATTTTGATTCCAAACTAGAGAATTGATCAATTTAATGTATATATGAAGGCTCATGCCGAAATGAGTTTGTTCTTTGAGATAGAGTTCTAATAAACAAATGTTTTCTCTTCCTCCCCCATTAGTACGAACCAATGTTTTTCTCGGAAGAAGTAATTTTGTTTTGTGTCCACTGAGGTTCTTAGGTCACGCACCAGCCTGCGAGTGCAGGAGCATTTGTTGGGAACCGGATTGACTATATATATATCTATATCTATCTATATACCCAAAGTCAAAGTCCGGAATGTGGAAGCAATATCGCAGCGGTCCCAGCCGGGCCCCAGAACTCCCCCAAATCTCCAAATTTCCTCTTCATAACAAGGAAAGCCAGGACACCTCGAAGTAACTGTCAGTATAGACAAATTGTTTTATTATGGAGAAAAAAGACTCCCCTCCAACTCGTTTCGGCCGTAGCCTTGGTCACGGATGGAGTAGGTTTGTAAAACACATCTATAAATAGCACCAAACATAAAAACAGACTTCCGTCCACATCTCAGTGTAAACATTCTCATATTGGCAGCCATCTTAGAATGGTGTTATGATTTCTAAACATATAGATGTACATTCTTATGTGTATCTATATTTGAAACGATACATTCTATTCTTATTTACTTTCAATGTCTTATTATACCAATCCTGTTGATCTACTTTTCTTGTATATGGTAATTTCTTACTTTTCAAACTTTTATAAAAATTATTGTCTTAACCCTAGTGGGAAAACTGTGAACCTACTCTTATTAATATTAGAGGAGTCTGTTTTCTCCGCAATTAAACAATTTGTCTATACTGACAGTTACTTGGAGGTGTCCTGGCTTTCCTTGTTATCAAGAGGAAATTCAAAGATATATATATATATATGTATATATACATATATATATGTATATATATAGACAGATATATTGATATATATCTATATATCTCTCTAGCTCTCTCTCTCTCTCTCTCTCTCATTCTCCATATATATATATATATATATATATATATATATATATATATATATACATATAAAAATACTCTAAATTGTGGATTTGTAAATTTAAAAAGATAGAGGGTATAATACTTTGGCAGCTTTTGACGAATCTTTTCAAAATCAGTATGTCATTCACTCCAGCTGCTGTATTAAAAGTATTGGGGTGATTTGGCAAGAAGGGGCAGAGAAAAAGTGGGGTCCCAAAACACATTTTCCATATGCATTTTCCCATAGGAACAGCTGAACCAAATTTGTCAGGAAGCTAGATCTTAGTGTGCAGATCATGCTTTTTCTTTGGTGTAAATCTGTTCAGTAGTCTTGGAGTTAATAAAGAAAAATAAATTTGTAAATCTGGGGATGTGGATGCTCCCAGGATTGCAGAAATCTCATGCTGAGATTTGAATGGCTGCACACACTCCAGCCTGGAAGTGTTAGCACCCATTCTGGGACTGAGACTCAACCAAACCCCAAACAAAATGTTAATAAAAAGAAAAAGGCAAAGGCTAGGATGAACCTGATACCCAAGGCCAGGTGCTGGGGTCCCCAGGGACCCCATCAGGGCTAAAAAGCATTTTTATTTTAATTTTCAATGAACTTCAGAGAGGATCTGCAAATCTAGTGAAAATTAACTAAAAACAAGCACAGTTTAATCCCTGGGTGAGACAGGGCCTGGGGACATGCACCATTATAAAATAAAAGTAGAGGGTTCACGGGCCCCACTCTTAAAGCTCTTTTGAGCACCAGGGCCACCACCTCCCTGTGGGTTTATTGCTATTATGATGGGGGGGGCCTGTGCAGGGAAACAGATGAAAGGATTTTTCCCGCACACAGGGTACTGCATATTTAGGAGCTCCCTGCATGTAGGAGCAATGCTGGCTCCCACATTGCTCCTACATGCAACATGCTTCCCACATGGTCTTTGACGGAGGAAAAAAGAAATAACAGAGAAGGTGACAGGAGACATTATCATGGCATTCTTTACACAGCAGTAGTGTGGGAGATGCACCATACAAGAACCCAATGAGGTAGCGCTTACATACCAGCAAGTAGAAAATCCTGCATCTGGGTATACATTTTGCACAAAATGGTAGCCTGTTCTTGAATAAATAAGCAGGTCAGAATGTATTCTGGAAGCAATGCTCATTTCAGAAACCAAACCTCAACTGGAAGTACTTTCAAATATAAGCAAAAGAGGTGCCCCAGTTGAAGCTCCACTTCTGTAAAGTACAAACCAGCCTAACGTGTTGCGCATTCCCAAGAGAAAGCAAATGTGTTTTATTTGCAGTTCCATCTTGAAAGTGTGTCTGAAATCTTTGATGGAGGTGTTTGCCTTGTTGCTCTTACGAGTGCAATATCTTGTGTAGTGACTGGGATGAGGGTTTCTATTTTGTTTGTCATATGTCCGTCAGAACAGAGGACGTGGTCCCCCCTTTACTTACCAGAAGCCTGTAAATTGAGCTTGAAGACCAAGTTGTCCAGGGACGTGGGCACTACCTGGGGTGGCTGAAGGGCCTGGGCTGAGGTCAGACCCTGCAGCCATCCCCACCGCGCACTGCCAAAGGTGTGGGGTTGGGAGCTTATAGGAGTGTGGCCACAGGGCCTGGACTTCGGCAGGCCCTTTGCCCACCACCTGCTGCGCATGGCCCTGCATCCAAACCCCGCTGCATTCAGTCAACGGCTGTACATTGCGGTGGTTAGATTAATGTAAAGTAATAAATATTACTTAACGTAAAAGAAAACCAGAAATTCACTGAAAATAAACAAAGGTTACAGGGATGTTATAGTTAAGAAATAGATTTTTTTTTTTAAACATACAAATTCACCTAAAAAAACAACAGTTACAGGGACGTTATAGTTAGGTTCACATTTTATTTAAACAAAACCATACAAATTCAGCAGTTATAGTTATGGTTATCTCAAGTAACTATAACTCGTGCCCCAAGGTAACTATAACTCGCCCCCTTGCCATGCACTGCTAATTACCCCACATAATACATCATTCATAACACCTTCCATGGCATCATTGATAACATCACTGCAACATTTGCAGTAGAATTATTGATGAGAAAACTATGCATGGCGGGGGTGCGAGTTGTAGTTACTTGACTAAAACTGTACATTAAAACTGTAATAAATTAAATATGTTTGCTAGCGGTATACAAGTTGATGGCTGCAGACTAAGAGGATCTAGTAGAATATAAACAAAACATTTCATTTGTGGACAAGAGAGTCCTAGGGAAGGGGGAAGCATTATTGGAGGCAAGGACATAGCTACTTGAAAGGTGGAGGATCTGTCAGGAATGAGGATGATAAATTCAATAGATTCACTGATTTACTGAAATTGGTTAGAACGACAGTCCCTATCATCCAAGTGTTAACTGCTTGCAAGCGGGAGGATTGATTCAATAAATAGTGTAAACTCAATTATACAGTCTTAAATTGCCAGATTCAGAATGATGGTATGGGACTACGTCATTACAAACAACAGTTATAAACAAGAATTCCTACCCACAATAATTTCAGAGAGTTTGTATAATGGATTAAAACAGGTCATTTAAGTCAAACAACTGACCATAAAGGGCAGAAATGGACGAAATTAATAATTAAGAACAATATTGTTAATTAAAGACAAACTATATGTAGATTTTCGAATCATGTAGCCTTGTATTATGTGCAGTATCTGAAATCAAAATCATATTAAATTCCCACCGAAGTTATAAAAAGAAACCAATAGACAATATGCAGGTGAAATAAAAAAGTGCCTGACAAATGTAAAATGTGAGAGGAACCACTTAGGCTGGAGGTCAAAGTAAACAGAAACAACGCATTAGACAAATCTGCATTATACATTTTCCAGTTGTCATAGATACCTTCAAGGTGGTAAATAATTCCAGAGAGAGTTACCTCTAATAATATTGGTTCCCCATAATTGACATTATCATTAAATACAGAATGAAAGTTCCTTTACTTCTTTGGTATCTTCTCCTGGTGTCTTCTGGCTAAAATTGCTATGCTGTGTTGCATGAACAAGGGGGAGCAGAAGAGCATCATATCTACTAAGATGTGGTGCTGTTATGCTCTTTCCCTGCGATTGTGCACTTTTGGATTATATGCACAAATGCAGACCTTTCACCATGATGCAAGGGTGCCTGCACTGTTTGAAGCATTGATTTATTTACTGGAATGGGTCTTTTCTAGTTCACAAACTATGCTTTAAAATGATTCCACTTTGTATCTGTGCTGTTCAGTGCAGCACACATAAATGAAAACATTTCTCCTCTTTAAGCATGCCTTGAGGAGACACAGGATTCTTGCAAATAGGGATTTGTGTCAGAACCCATCGGTGCTTGCATAGTTGGGCCCAAAAATCCACCCATGGAACCCACCCTGTGAAGCAAAGTAACGTGCGGCTGTCTATTGTGCAGCTTTGCATTACTTTAGGGTACAATCCAACACAAATTGCAATTTGAGTTCAATTGTAAATACCCTCACAATAGTTTGGTACCTGGTTTGCATTAAAAAAAGTAAAGCAACCCCAGTGCAACGTGTTTGTAAATGTCGGCCTAAGTGATTAGGATTTAACTGTTTGTTTGCCAAACTGTTGGTGTATCGGACTCAACGCCTTCACCTGCCCACTTGCTGTTTTCCATCATATTTAAAGCATCGCACTTGCTAAATAAGTACTTATCACTGAAGATGCTTCAGCAGCATGTGACCAGCCTGCTTTGGAATGATAAAATGGCAGACCAGTTCGTACAATTTGATTTTGTGAAGTCAAACAGAGGACAGATGCCTACACGAGTTGTCTTCCTTTGGGAGAAAAACCTGATGAACCTGAATAATCCCAGTTGGCAGTAAGACTATTTTGCAACTGAATTGAAGTATATATCCTTATTCCCCCTACTACCCGGTGATGCCTAAAGGTTTGTGGCTGGTGATGATGTTAGGTGAAGATGCCTGATGTTTATATGGTATGCAGTTATTTAGCTGACAAATCACATTCTTAGACAGTTGTAAAGAGCAGGAACACAGCTTCCACCAGACCAAAAGAACGTAATTGAGAATGACTTCACAGATAGTCCCATAAACAGGCAACCCCTCCATCATCTTTCTCACTAGCGGTTGTGAGGAAGAAAAGGGTGCTTCTCAGAAAGTAGCTGGCAGAGATATGGGCGCGATTCTGCCACTGGAAAAACAGCATTCCATGATCTTTAAATGAGCTGGGAATGGAGAATTGGGAGAAAGCAAACGTTGACAGACGTCCAGTTGCTGGCTAATCCTAAATGAGTAATTTAGAATTTGGAATAATACTCCCATCTGGATTGGATTAGGTGTCGGTTGGAATCGTTGGAACCTGTTCAAATAAAGCCAGTCAGACTACAGGACTCTTTGAAAGTTTTTTAGTGGTTGCAAGCAGCAAACTTTCCTTTTTGCCACTCAGTTTTTTCTCAATTAAAGTTACCCTGAGCAAACCGAAGGAGATGGGACAGTAATATCAATATCTTGCCTGCTTTGCTGCTTCAGGCTGGCACACAGAATAGCAGATAAAATGTAGGGCTGTATTATCCAAATGGTCCACAGTGTTAGCAATTCCCTTTTCTGAGTCTTTACGAAGCTAAGAAGAAAGAAAGGAATTTGGAATTCTGCAAAAAGAAGTTTTGGTTAGTCCAACACAAAGAAAGTGTTGCTGTAAATGGAATTCCAGCAGAGGTATTTGTTAGAACTTCATTATTCTTTTCTTTTCTATTCTACAAGAGTTATATAGCGAATCCCTCCCAGCACAGATAACATTCTCAGCCTTATGACTGAAATATAATTGAAGATGATCTAAAGCTAAAATAAGTATGTTTTAAAGTACTTCTTGAAATTGCTTTCTGGATTTTCCAATCTCAAATGTGTTGGGAGGACATTCCACAACTTGGGTGCTAGGTAGGCACAGGATCTCCCTCCATTCCTACTCTTTTTATCCTGAGAATCTGGAGCAGATTCTGCGTGTCTAATCTCAAAGGTCTTGTAGGCCTATACGCGGTCAGCAGAAGTTGAATAAGAGAGGAGCTTTTTTTTAAATAATGACACGATGAACCAGGAGCAGGGTCTTAAATTGGATTCTCTATTCTATTGACAACCAGTGCAAGTCTGTAAGAGCTGGTTATGCTAATTCATGCCTGGGCAATTTGTAGAAAATGTGCGCAGCTGCAATCTATATCACCTGTGATAGATTGATTACATATTTTGGACTGCCTAAATAGAGGGAGTTGCCATAATCCAGGCATGAGTTGATAAAGCCCTCCACACTCTCTGGAGTGTGATGGGAAGCCAAAATAGCAGTTTCCTTAAGGTTGTAGTAGTCAGAAGCAGAATGTGGCCAATTTCTCGGCTTAAATATCCATTGTGAGCCTGTCATCAATCCAGACTCCCAGGCTTTTGACTTTTGAGGTTGGTGAGGGAAGTGGCCCAAGCTTTGTCGCATAGGCTCTCATTATTCTATTGAGACTACTGGATTTGAGTGGCAGAATTGCCTGCGGTGTGGGAGACTGAATCTTGACCCACTACAGGTGAAACCTGTTGCCCCAATCCGGGTTTTGCTCCGCCTAACTAGCAGTACCTCATCTCTACCCAAGAGCAGGGATGATTGGGCAGCCGAGCGCATGACAAAAATTACTCCTCAGGGAAATCGTGGTCACTCAGATCTCATCTGTTTCTCTCACTTACATTGATCTCACATATACAAGGACAAACAAAGTCAGTACATGTCTCAATAAGGTTTTAATGAAGCAACTGCATCTTAGACAATAAAGCATGTACTGCAATAACCAGGGTGATAAAGCATGACAGGATTAAAATTGTGACAAGGAGAGTGAAGCATAGAAATAAGGCTACCATATTGTCACTAGTTTCAAAAGACTAATTCCTACAAAGGCTATAATAGAGCACAGCATGTTAAGCTCTATTTCTGCCCTTCAGGTTCCCCTAGGAAGACATCATCCTCCATACCTGAGCAAAGGCCTGAAGTCTGCATAAGTAGCTGTAGCAAAGTGTTCAGCATCCAGCTACAGTCATGGTCATCTGGCTTGAATCTCCCTCTAACGTGTATGGGTTGGGAAAGTGTTTTATAATAAAACAGCTGATGTTCTGAGAAAATGTCCCTACGTAAGGATATGTATGTTTCTATGAATACCGGAGACAAAGCGTTACCACGTTTTACCGGCAACCTATCTCACTGCAGCCTTGAGAGAAGCACAGGGAGCTTGTTTAAGAACACAGCGCTGGCCTAATAAAGAACAGCTAGAAACAGAGAAATAAAACAAGACCGCAAATGTGGCTATTGTTAAAATAATAATGGAAGCTGAATAAAATACATCTAGTTTAAAGTGCACAGCGGCAGGCCTAGTGTGCTAAAATGACATGCATGGAGCTATAACTAAATTGGCTACACAACAGCTTGTCCGGCCAGTTGAGTTCCAGCCAAAGTGATGATTTGTTTCCTACCTCCAGGTCCTCCGTTTTACCACCATTAAGTTTTAAACTGCTGACATACAACGAGTGACTTGCATAAGACATGTAATTAATTAACTGGAAGTTCTGAGAGAGTCTGCAGTAATAGAGATGATGATCATCTGTGTATCATCTGCATAGGAAAATGGTGCTAGACCATGAGTTTGCAGTATTTCTGCTCCTGGGTGGACGTGCACATTAAACAATGTCAGCTTAAGGACGGATTTTGGGGAACTCCACATTTCAGCAAAAATATGGCCTACCTAGCTGATCCCTCCTGGACCTGGAAGCTTCTATGTTTTTAAAAAGGCTCTAGGCTATTTTGAGGGTTTCACCAACAATCCCTGCCTCTTCTAGCCTTTGGATTAGTACTGAGTGGGAGACAGTGTAGAATGCTATACTTAGGTCGAATAACGTCATTGCTGCAGTGCTGCCTTGATTCAGGATTCCTCTGAGATCTTCTGTTACTGCAAGTAGAGCCTTTTCTGTACTGCAGACACCACCCTAAACCTGCTTAGGCAGCATGCACGATGGATACGGCTTCTAAGAAAGCTGACAGATGTTCATTTACATATTTCTCAACCGTTTTCCCAGCCAATGGGAGGAGCAGCTAGGGCAGTAATTCTTGACCCGAGAAGGGTCTGTTGACTATTTCTTCAGAAGCGGTTTCACCACAGCATGTTTCCACTCAGTGGGGACCGAACCACTCTGTAAAGAAGGATTAAACATATCTGTCAGTATGATAAGAACTGTGGCAACCCCTTTCTTTAGTATATCTGAAGGGGCTGGGTCCAGTGGTGACCCTGAGTTGATGGTACTAAGGGTCTCCAGCATTATTTCCCTACTCATTTGAGAAATGGATGGTAATTCATTTTTTACCAAGGTAGATGCTTTGGAGCTAGTGTGTGATTATCACATTGTGGTAGGACTAGCAGAGTATTGTATATTTTTTCAAAGAGAGTATTCCATCTCTTCATTGAAGGCGAAGGTCCAGCTGAATTTTTTGCAGGATTAATGAGACTGTTAACTATTTTAAACAGCTCTTTTGAGGAGTTGGAACCCTGTTCTATGGCAGTTCTAAAATACAAAACTCTTGCCTCCCATATAGCGTATTGGTGTTTTTTCACAGCCGTCTTGCCTTACTGGGCTCATCATATGATATTCTCTACTGCCTATTGCAAAACAGACAGTGAACACTGACGGAGCTGGCCCCGGGGGCCCCTGCAATGCCCATGCCAAGTGAATGGGCAGTGCAGGGACTCCTCTAGTCCCCCTGCGCCGCGTCTCTGCCAGCCTTTTCACGACAGTGTGACTGCCATGAAATCGCTGGCAGAGAAGGGGGTCGTAATCCCAAGGGCAGCGCTGCCCTGGTGGATTGGGACTGCCATGACTGCCAGACCACCAGACCTTCAGGGCAACTAACCCTGGCGGTGCTGATGGTCCAATCACATCCTGGTCATAATGTGGTGCTCAGACCACTGCATTGGTCAGTGGACAGCCAGACTCATAATGATACCTAAGGTGTATATTAAGATCCCCAAACACTGTAAAATTTGCTTTCTAAGGCAGGTTCTGCTATTAATTCTGGTGGAGCGCGTTACTAAATTTTGTAGCAGGACCTGGGAGTTGATCAATCAAAAGCTTGAAAAAGTGAAGGTGGCTGAGAGCTCCAATGAAAAGAGAAAGGATTCACTCCCTGGGGTATTGATCGGGGTGAATTGACCTATTAGAGTATCTTTGTAAATTATGGCTACCCCGCAGCCTTTTCCTATCAGCCCTGTTGCACCAAGTTATCTTGTTCCTTTGAGGGAGAGCCAAGGCTTTCTCTGGTATAGAGTAATCTGGCAGCCAGGTCTGTCTAATGAAAGCAGCTTCTGGGTGCATGTTGTTGAGCAGCATAAAAAGAACTGCATAGTATTTTGGAAGCAACCTGCAGTTAAGTAGCAACATACACTGTTCAGTGTTGTCCATCTTAGGTATAGGATGCATCATACTAATATGGGCTGCATTAGTGTCCCCTATGCCAACTTTGCAGGCAGTACACATCAGTTAGGATCTCTTAGGGAATAATGTGTGCTTACCACATTTCTTTACTTGGTAATCATATGCATGGAGTTGGGCTCACGTATAGATAAGTCAGGCTGGGATCAAATGGCCAGGGGTTCTGGCCGCAGGCCCTGTCCAAATGTGGTGCTCCTTCGGCTTGCCTCTGGTGCTCCTTCGGCTTGCCAGCGGTACTTCCGTGCCCCTGTCTTCATTAAGTATCAGGCCAGGTGGAAAGTGGGGAAATAACTAAAGCGCCTGCACAAAAGGGCGACTCTAGTTTGGAACAGGCTGAGAACACGACCAGTGCTACAATGATGATTGTTTTAATGAAGGCCCTCCCTCCCACTCAAATAAGTATATATGGATCCCAGGCAGAAGTTACATTCCTTGAAGTAGACAACTGCAAATTGTGCTTTGTGGTGTGATTTAAAATAAGGTAAAAATACATTTGTTTAAAATGATTTAGATCAATCTAAACAGAATAAAAACAGTCTTGCCTTCCCCACCCCAATCCAGTTCCCATCTGCAATTACCATCAGCAACAGTGCGTAGTGTGCAAATGATGCAGCAGAGTGCCCTGCAGAGGCAAAACTAAGGCATTACCTGAAGATCAGATAGAAAACTAGCTGAGTATTACAGTTACAAACAAAAGAGAATTAACAAATGAATCATCCCATACCAAGCAGAAGAGAAAGGTATTCATTTTTAAAGCATGGATAGATTCAGGGTATAGATTTTTACTTCATTGAAAAGGGAGATTGGGCCACATCTTTTGGCACAGAAGGAGGGCTGTGTATCTGGTGCTGCTTGTGGATGTAGTCTTGCAACTCACATTGTGGCATACAGGCTTCAAAAGGAAAATAAACATCAACCCACATGCATTGAAAAGCATCTACTTTCACACTAATACAGCAACTTCCATTAACTGCTGAATCCTTATGTCGTAACAGTAACTGATAGTCTAACTACCTTTCAAATACCTTGAAACATTCACTGCTTTTTTAAACTGGGGCAATTTATTACAGTGGTAGTAATCACCAACGTTTAGGTGCCTCACCATAAATTTCAGTCACCAAAATCTGCCTAGTAAATATGGGCACTTATGTGTTAGCAATTGTCTTTGACAGACAGCTAAAGTTGCTTGCATTCAGAAAAAAAAATCAAGGACGCAGTGTTATTATTTTAGTTTTGCAAAGTTCACTGATATCCTTTTCTTTAAAAATACATTTTAGTGAGATTAGGAAAAATCTGAATAAATAGAATACTACATTGCTAATGCATATTGTGAAATCTACAATCAATACATATTTAAATATTCAAATAGTGGACATTTCACATCAACAAAAAAAAGAAAATGTGTATGCTAAGTAAATCTGGCAATGAAAGGTCAAATGATATGTTTTTTAGAAGAAAACAATAGAAAGAAAGAATCATAGGAGAGTGGAAAAGAGAAAGATAGAAAATAGTGGAAAGTATAAACAATTGATATCCTTATATAAATCAGGAACAATAAGGGAAATGCACAGCATATGTATATACAATATATATATATTGCAAGAATAGAGTTAAAGTATACAATAATTCATAATTAGGAGGGGGGGAGAAGTCCATGTCTTTTGGGATGTGGGACAGATAATTACTGAGCGGCATTCACAATTGATGACGTTTGATGACAAGTTGCATCGAGTCCAGTTTAGAAGTGTCTAATTTGTGATGATATGATAACATACTAAGGGCCATATTTATACTTTTTGACGCAAAACTGCGCTAACGCAGTTTTGCGTCAAAAAAATTAGCGCCGGCTAACGCCATTCTGAAGCGCCATGCGGGCGCCGTATTTATTCAATGACGTTAGCCGGCGTTAGCCACCGGCGCTGCCTGGTGTGCGTGAAAAAAAACGACGTACACCAGGCAACGCCGGCGTAGGGGGATATGGAGCTTGGGCGCCAAAAAATGGGGCAAGTCAGGCTGAGGCAAATTTTTCGCCTCAACCCGATTTGCGCCATTTTTTTCGACTCCCAACCCCCATTGAAATTACTCTTGTCTTAGCAAAGACAGGAGTCATGCCCCCTTGCCCAATGGCCATGCCCAGGGGACTTATGTCCCGTGGGCATGGTCATTGGGCATAGTGGCATGTAGGGGGGCACAAATCAGGCCCCCCTATGCCACAAAAAAATAAAAATAAAATACTTACCCCAACTTACCTTAATGTCCCTGGGATGGGTCCCTCCAGCCTTGGGTGTCCTCCTGGGGTGGGCAAGGGTGGCAGGGGGTATCCCTGGGGGCTTGGGAGGGCACCTCTGGGCTCCTTCCGAGCCCACAGGTCCCTTAACGCCTGCCCTGACCAGGCGCTAAAAAACAGCGAAAAGCGGCCGGACGTCATTTTTTTTGACCCGCCCACTCCCGGGCGTGAATTTTGCCCGGGAGTGTAAATACGACGCACATGCCTCGGAGTCAATTTTTTAGACGGGAATGCCTACCTTGCATATCATTAACGCAAAGTAGGTGTCCACGCAAAAAAATGACGCAAACTCCATGGACTTTGGCGCTAGACGCGTCTAACGGCAAAGTATAAATATGGAGTTAGTTTTGCGTCGGAATTGCGTCAAAAAAAACGACGCAATTCCGGCACAAACAGAGTATAAATATGCCCCTAAGTTCCACCAATTTCGTAGGGTGACTTTATCTGGAGTTTTCCAAATAGATTAATAACAGAAATGGCTGTAGAAAACAATAGATCTACCAATTTCCCAAGCATCTTTTGTGAGATCCAAATGTCATGTATATTACCCAAAAATATGAGCTCATATGAAAGAGGGATAGATATCTGGGTAATATCTCCTGTACATTTCCATATCGATGCACAATAAGAGGATACGGCCTGACAGGAAAAGAACATATGAAAAAATGCGACCTGTTGGGTATTGCATCACCATCAAGAGTCATGTGGAAGATGTTTGAGATTAAAAAGACGAGCAGGGTTATAAGAAAGTTCATTAATAAAAGACAAATATGGTTTGAGTGAGACTGGCAGTGCAAGCAGTGGAATGGACTTTACACCAAAGTTTATCCCACACTGTGATTGGCCAAACTATGCCAAAATCTGGTTCCCAAAAAGTCTCTATATGTGTTTTCGCCCTAGTGAGACAAAGCTTTCTTATGCATTTATATATTGATGCAGCTTTGGGATGTATACAAGTTACTATTGAATAAAGTGCAGAGTTTTGTTGTATAGTGTCAGAAGAGGAATGTTGATCACGATCATCTTGAATCAAAGTACAAAGTTCCTGACATTGGGCTAGCATACAAGACAGGAGATTGCATTTGGATGAACGTTCAGAAAAGTAAATAAAGAAGTCGGAATGGTATAATTGGAAAACAACTAAAATACCTTTGCTTGTCCAAGCCTTCCAGCAAAGAGTCCTTCTTTGTCTTTTTAGCAGATTCCTATACCATATAGGACTATTGAGGAGTTGGTTGATAGGAGTAATGTGCAAGTTAAATATGGCCACAATAACGTACCTGCATGGGAGACAGTGCTAGGTAGCCAAAAGTTTGGAGGGTGGGACATAAAAAGAATGTGTTGATGAGAGAAGGGTGAAATAAGAGTACATTCCAGAGTGACCCATAATTTCTGTGGTGCTTCAACAGATGTAGACATATAGGGCTGTTTTTGCTTGATACCAAATGCCTTATGGTAGTTAAACAAATCTGGGAAATTAACTCCACCTAGGGGTTTAGGGAGTTTTACTTTCAAGAGAGAGATTCGAGAAGGTTTACCTTGCCATAAAAGAATGGATAATATTTTGTCTGATGTAATTAACCTAATAGGAAGCATCATGAGAAAGAAATTAATAGTTTAGTGGTATTGAATCGACCCCACAGGGAAAGATATAATGGAGACCATTTCTGAGATAAAGTTAAAAGCATTTCAGATAAAACCTCTGAATTGGCCTTAAGTGCGTCCTTGAGGGCATTGCAGTTCTATATACCTAAATATTTAATTTTGTAAGAGCTCCAGGATAAGCCTGCATCAACAAATACAGATCTGGAACAGTACTTGTTAAGAGGTAGAACTTTAGTTTTATCAACATTAAGTTTATAACCTGAAACAACAGAAAATGTAGGAAGTAAGTTAAAGAAAGCAGGAAGTGAGCGATCTGGGTGTGACATACCTAAATGTATATCATCTGCATACTCTGCAAATCTGATGTGTGCATTATTCATTTGAAAACCATTGAGGCCTTCTGAAGTGCATAACTGATGAAGAAAATGTTCAAGAGCCAAAACAAAAAGTAAGAGAGTTAATTACTTCTCTGACAGGTACCTCTATTAAGAGGAAAGAAAGTGGATTGAATGCCAATTGTTATAGCCGAAGACCATAGTGAGGAATATAATAATGATATAAGCTGTTGAAAGGTAGGACCAAAACCATGCCATTCCAAAGACTTTGATAAGAAATACAAATTAACCCTATTAAAATCCTTTTCTGTGTCTAATGATAAAGCTGTCAAAGAGATCTTAATCTTAGAAGCCTTATTAATTATGTTAAGGAAAGTACTAGAATTGACTGCATTATTCCTATCAGGAATAAATCCAGAATGATGTACGCCTTCTAGATCAAACATAAAGGGGATCAAATAAAGAGCTAAGACTTTGGCATAAAATGTACAATCTATGTTGATTAAAAAATGGGTCTGTAAATTTTGTGTTGAGTTAAGTCTCGATCTTTTTTAGAGATTAAGCATATCATGGCCTCTGTAAAAGATCTAGAAGCAGAGCTTAAAGTTATGAAGTGTTTAAATAATGTGTACAAATTGGGAAAAATGAGTTTAGCAAATTGGACGTAAAACTTGATGGCAAAGCCATCTGGTCCTGGGTCATTGCCACTAGGTAGCGATTGCAATGCTGTAATGAGTTCTGACAGTTGAAGTGGTTGTTCTGATGATCAGAGATCAATCATTGGCATTTTTCTAGCTTTATGTTCTGGAGAATATACATCCCTATAATAGGAAGCAAAATAAGGTGCATTAGCTATGTCTTTAACGTGTAGAATACCCTGGTTATCTTGGATTGATATTATGGTTGTTTTCTACTTTCTATGTTTTAAATATCTAATAGAGATACTGCCCAATTATTACCTCCATAGTATCTGGCATTGACTGTAAGCAGGGTGTTGCATGCTTGTTCCGTAGTATATTTGTTAAAATGTAGTTCAGCTGTAACCAAGGCCTTGAGATGTGTCTTAGTATAATAATCATGCTCTGGGGATTTTATGCATGCAAGAACGTGAACAGACTTTTGTTGCACAGACTTTTTTTTAGAGACCTATAATAAATTCCCTTGAGGCCGCCTTAAAGGCATCACACACTGAATGAAATGGTACTTGGTTAGTATAATTAAGTTGAAAATATGCTTCATTAAAAGCAGTGTAAGAGGTGATGAAAGGAGCATCGGAGAGTAAAGATTTATTAAATCTCCAAGGTTGGAATCTATGTGTGACCACAGTGATGTCCAAGTCAGTTATAACTGGTGCATGGTCTGATATGAGGATAAAGCCAATTTCAGAATTCACAATATGTTGCAAAAGAACTTTACTGAGAAAGACGTAATCAATTCTAGATTGTGAGTGGTGAGTAGGAGAGTATTCCAATAGATCAGGGTTTAATTTCTTCATGAATTTGGGAAATTAGATGTTTGAATGCTTTATGTGAAGCATGTGGAGTGAACTGTGATGTGAAACGTCTGTCTAAAAAGGGATCCAGTATTTGATTACAATCAACTGTCAGAATTGTATTTCCTGAAGCATTTTCAGAGATGGTGTATGAAAGATTCAGCCAAAAATATGTGCCAATCTAATATGTGACACAGTAATTGTCGATAGGCCTGTCCCCCCCCCCCGAAATGATGAACCAGTGGGCATGTTCCCCACCTGAGAGACTGTGACCTTGCACTCCCCAGCATTGGGAAATGGGCATGGAGCCCCCTCCAGAACCAGAGGGGAGGTTCCTGTATTCAGCTGAGGTGGCCCCCACCCCCTGAGGTGCCTGCCCACTTGCAAACTGATGCCCCTGCAGTGTTCTCTCCGGATGTGTCAGGATACAAGTTGGTCCTTGGACTGTGCCCTGTGTCCTTGTGTGCCCTTATGACATTGGACTGGGCATTGGCCCTTTATAAACATTTGTATATATTTGGTTCCTGTGGTGGGTTTTGCTATGCTAATACATTGTCAGTACTTCCGAAATCTGGTCCTTGTTTTATTATGCTGTGTGATGTGTGCCATTGGTTTACTGTGCAGCTGGTTGTGTGTATGGAGTGTGTGTGAATGGTGTGTTTGTGCCACTCTCGTTTTCCTCCCTCCCTCCCTTGTGTGCTAGGCGGCTGTACTCACCGTTGTCACTTCGTCGGCATTGGTGTTCCAGGTGGAGCATCACATAGAAAATCATTGGGAAGACTTGCAGTTCAGGTTTCATGGCGGGGTAGTTCTTCCCTGTGTCTCCAATGGTGAGTGCTTTTACTTCTGAGCTCTGTTTCCAACAGGGTTTTGATGGCGTTGGTACCGCCCTGGGAAAGGTGGTGGTGTGCAGTGTCTTAATAAGATGGGCGGTACTTTGTCTTCCGCCAGGCTGTTGGCGGCTACCGGCGTGGTGAGTAATGTTTCCGCCCTGGCGGGTGGTGTGGTACATTGGCTGTCTATGGGAGTTATCACTGCAATGGTCTTAATGTGGCAGAACTAAGCGCCAGCCTGTTGGCGGTATTACCGCCACTTTATCACTCACCGTCAGGGTCGTAATGAGGGCCATAATGTGTTAAATGCTCAAGTGATGGAGGAGGATCCTAATTCCATAACTTCCGTTTTATGTTGGTTGATGAAAGTTTTCAGGTCTGCAGGTTCCTCAAAGGAATAGGTTTAATCTTTGAATGTTATTTTCAACAGACAAGGATTGACTAGCTTATATTGAATATTTAGAGACTTCAATGGTAGTTGTAGCTTTAGGAATTGTTTCCTTTAGGCTCCTGTTGCAGGAGAGAAGCCTTGTATGGAGAAAACCTTGTGACCTGACCAGTATAAAGGACTCGCCTTTTTGGCCTCAGATTAAATGTTCATGAAATCAGTGAACTGTAGAAAGAAAATGAATGATTTCTCTGGGTTGAACTTGACAGCTAATAGAGTTCTGTGGTCCCAGGCAGTGCGGACGTTGAATAGAAATAGGTGAGGAAGAGGGTGAACGGACACTTGAAGGTATCGCCTTTTGCAGACTACAATCATTTTGGAACCTTCCAAACCTTAAATACCAAAAAATACGGATATTATATCTCCTATTTCTATCCTATTTCTATTTTCCAAATTATCAGTGGGTATTTTAGTTTGTGCTATGTCCATGGAAATTGTGGAATTATCCTGGTTGGAATCTTCTTGGTCAGTGGTTCCCAACCAAATTAAATAATATTAAAAGATTAGGGGCCAGATGTAGGAAGCACTTTGCGAGTCGCAAACGGCAAAATTTGCCGTTTGCGACTCGCAAATACGTGTTTCCTATGCAGAAATGCATTTTGCGAGTCGTTACCGACTCGCAAAATGCATTTCCGAATCGCAAATAGGAAGGGGTGTTCCCTTCCTATTTGCGATTCGCAATGGTATGCAATTCCATTTGTGACCGCTTATGCGGTCGCAAATGGAGTCGCAGTTACCATCCACTTGAAGTGGATGGTAACCCATTTGCAAACGGGAAGGGGTCCCCATGGGACCCCTTCCCCTTTGTGAATGGACCCCAAAATATTTTTTCAGGGCAGGGAGTGGTCCAAGGGACCACTCCCTGCCCTGAAAAAACCGAAACAAAAGGTTTCGGATTTTTTGAAATGCAGCTCGTTTTCCCTTAGGGAAAACGGGCTACATTTAAAAAATAAAAAAAACTGCTTTATTGAAAAGCAGGTCGCTAACATGGAGGCCTGCTGACTACAGCAGGCCTCCATGTTAGCGAGTGCCTATACTCGCTATGGGGCCGCAATTTGCGACCCACCTCATGAATATTCATGAGGTGGGTCATTGCGACCCCATAGCGAGTTGCAGTCGGTGTCTGAGACACCGTACTGCATAGCAATTTGCGAGTTGCAAATTGCGAGTCGGAAGGACTCGCAAATTGCTTCCTTCCTACATCTGGCCCTAGGTCCCCAGCTGTCAATAATGACTTAGTGGGGGGGTCCCCAGATTCCAATAATGATTCACTGGGGGTCCCTGTGTTCCAGTAATGATAAAATGGGGGTCCACAGAAGTCAAAAGGTTGGGAACCACTGTTCTAGGTTACTACTTATTTGTTCTAAAGTTTGAATATGTTGCCTGTGTAGTGACCAATTCTCCTCTATGTGTTGTAAGTATGTCATTTTGGCCATCATAAATGGTTTTAAGGCTCCTAATTCTTTCATGACGTCAAGGTCACCTGAGTAGGTAGGTGATTTTGAAGGAGATTCAGTGACTTTCTTTGGTGGTTTGGCTGGAGTGATATTAGATGATTTTTTTTGCACCTGTGCTGGTAACCTGCGAAGAAAGAAAGCATTCTTTTAGGAATTCCAAAGCGTTTTCCATGGTGACTGTTTGTGGTAAAAATGGTTTTGTTGGACAGGTGTGCAAAACCAGTAGGGAGGTGTCAGACTTGTTAGAAGAAGGTGACTGCCTTTAAGTTGATATACCTTTACCATGAAAAATAAAGAAGCCAGAATTATAGGACAAAAACAGCACTGGAAGGTTTGTAATAATAATACTGGATGAAAGAGGCAGGAATGATTATAAGAAAGTATATGACAATTATAATGTTTGAGCACGGTTACTGCCTCAGTCAAAGAAATAATAAAAATTAAAGATAATAACCCAAGTCAGAATATTACGGGATATATTTAGTAGAAATGCAGAAATAAATCCATTGAGGAATACAACTGGAATTCAAATGTGGTGAAGGGTGCATGGGTTTACTGCTCAAATTACCTCAGGCATGCACAAGGTGTTTTTTTAGGGTTGAGCCCAAAGTGCTGTCCCTGCTGTAATCTCTCTATGGGCTTTTAACCACGCCCATGAGTTTGGTTGGTTTATGTGCTTATCTTTTACAATTAGTTTCATTTCAATTTTGGGAAGCATGCATACGTCATGCCTTTTCCAGTGTTTAGCCCTCGATGAGCACATCGCCCAACTACTGAAAACATACGATGCTCCATGTTTTCAGTATGGTTTCTGGATTACTTTTTCTCTTTATTTTGCAGCCAGCGCTATCTCGCTGTGCAGTGGTTGAGTGCTTTGCATGACATCGACCATGTTACATGGCTAATTGCACTTTTGATGATTACATGCTGTGCCTCCATCACGATTCATGGTGGCCATGGGCTCGCTTATGTGAAACTGTTAAACTTTTCAGTTAATGTGGTACTAAAAGTCTGGCTCGGAGTTTGAAAAGCGAACAGCTCTAGCTTGAGCAAACGAGAGTCCCATTGCATTGCAAATGCTTATTTTTTAAATGGTGACCTGATGATAAAAAACACCCCTCACATTATATACTTCTTTTTTTAAGGTAAATCAGCTTTATTAAAATCAAAATACATATGGGTTATACACTAACAGTACAAGATATCTATCATAATGATAGTGATATAATTTTAAAACAAGTTGTAAAAGCTGTTTAACATTTTAAAGTATAAAAAGGGGAGGAAACAAGGAAAACGGGACAAGACCATTTACAATGCAAAAAATGCATAGGCACTTCAACACTTAAATATAAGAAAGTAATATTCAAAAAAAGCATAAATGTAAGCTAAGTTAAAATTCACTCAAGAACAGAGAAAATAAAGAATTCATGGTGGCTTAAAATTCTCAGATAATGTACAATTAGTAGAATTACAAGCAACATCATTAAGATAATCAGTCAAAGGTAACCAGTACAAATCTCTATTTATGGAAGGGCAACATAAAGAGGTAAAAGCAATATCTAATCTATGGTAGTGACACACATTATCCCCCCAAGCTTTATAGGAAATATTGGATGTATTTTTCTAATTGAGAGTAACTTTTTGAAAGGCCAAAGCTAACATGAGATCTAACAATTTTAAGTTATCATCATCTGAAACAATGTTAGCAGAGATACTACCTAAAAAAAGCACCAGTGGAGATAATTGGGATTGCAAATGAAAAATGCAGGTAAGCTGACACCAAACTTTCCTCCAAAAAGAGACAGTAGGAGGACATTCAAAAAGGATATGCATAAGATCTCCCTTTGGGCTATTGCAGGACCAGCAACTTGGAGTGGAGGTTACAGAAAATGTTGCTATATTAGAAGGGGTAAAATAAAGTCTGCGATAAAGAAAGAATCGTGACTGTGTGGTAGAACCTGATCTGGATATTTTATAAGATCAATGCCACACCTTATTCCAAAAGGAAACAGTCCGAGTACATCCCAAATCGAATTCCCATTGAGATTCAATTTTAGATTTAGGACGCATCAAAACAGGAGACTGAAAAAGTTTAGAGATATTTGATGCCTTAGGATATGAGATAAGAAAGGAGGACAAAGAAAAGGGTAATTCCGAAGAAGAAGAAGAAGAGGAAGGCAAGGAAAAAAGTACATCAAGAATAATATTAATAAGAAGAATATATTTAGGCATAAATGAATTAGGACAATGAAATAGAAGTTGGAATTGTGAAAAAGAAAGTGGAGTATTATTGGAGAATAAATCCTTGACCCAAATTATATTTCTCTGTCACCAGGATTTCCAAAATAAGGGTTTTTTATTAATAGTGAAAAAACAATTATGCCAAATAGGGGAGTTCAGAAAAGAGGAATGAGAAACCGAAGGAGGTAAATAGTGAGAACGCAGAAGAGAGCAAGTATGTTTAAGAAGCAGAGAGGAGATAAGTGAAATATTATAGGAAAAGGATACCACCTCACTAGGGGTAAAAGGCAAAAGAAAAGAACACTCAATATCCAACCATAATGGAGTAAACCTAGAGTCTGACAGGGAGACCCACCTAGAAGCTTGGCGCAAACAAAAGGATATGTGATACAATCTAAAATCAGGAAAATTGACTCCTCCCTCCTGTTTAGAATGGCGAAGATGACCAAGAGAAAATCTAGATTTCTTATTGTTCCAGAGGAATTTAGACAATTTGGAGTCCAATTGTGTAAAAAAGGTACCAGGTAAAGGAAGCGGAATCATGGATAGGATACATAATATGTTAGGAGAAATCATCATTTTAATGGAATTAAGACGACCCCACCAAGATAAAAATAAGGGATTCCAAGCCAGAATCGATCTATCAACTTTCTCTAAAGCCTCTGAAATATTTACTTCAATGGACTTTTTAATGGATGAAGTGAACCAAATACCTAAATATTTAATCTTGGAAGAATTCCAGTGAAAACCAGTGATATCAAACGATGCTTTAAAATAACATTTTGGTAAAGGGAGGATTTCAGTTTTATCCAAATTTATCTTATAACCTGAAATCAAGGAAAACCCCTCAATTTACCAAAGTGGAGACGGAATCAAGAGCTCATGGTTTGAGATACATAAAAGTATATCATCTGCATATGCCGTTAATTTTAAATGCTTCTCGCCATACTGGAAACCTTCAATTTTAATGTTATTTCGAATACTGGATAGAAAGGGCTCGGGAGCTAGAATAAATAGGAGTGGAGAGAGCGGACACCCTTGATGTACACCTCGGCATAATACAAAATATCTAGACAATTTCCCATTTACCGATATCGATGCCATTGGAGATTGATAAAGCAAAGAGATAAATGAAATGAAATGAGGCCCTAAACCATGCCAGGCTAAAGCTTTTAATAGAAAAGACCAATCTAACCGGTCGAATGCTTTCTCATCATCTATGGAAATTGCTGCTAGAGAATACAACAGAGCGGGAGCCTTGCTGAGTACATTAAAGAATGTTCTAGAATTGTCAGAAGCAAGTCTACCTTTGACAAAACCCGTTTGTTCCTTACTTATCATCGCAGGTAAAAGGGTATCAAGACGTAGGGCTAATAATTTAGCAAAGATTTTATAATCTGTATTAAGAAGCAAGATTGGTCTAAAACTTTTACAAAAAGTATGATCCTTACCGTCCTTTGGAATTAGGCAAATCAAGGCTTCCTAAAATGTGCCCCCTGTAAAACCAGAATCTATGAAGAATTGGAAAAGTTGAAAAAGTTTAGGAAGTAACAGGTCAGAAAAATGTAAACAAAATTCCACTGTAAATACATCCGGACCAGGGGTTTTCCCTTTTTTTTTTAGATTGAAGGGCTTTAAAAATTTCTAACAAAGTAATATCTACTTCAAGTGAAATAGCATCAATCAGTGTCTTATTAGGGTTTGGAATATTCTTTAAATAATCATCAATCTGTAAGGGGGTCGGTATTGACTCAGGAGTATAAAGTGTCTGGTAATAATTAATAAATTCAGCTAAAATATCTTCATCCTTAAAAAGGGACTCACCAGTATCTGAAACTATAGACTTCACATTATGGCGTTGCTTTCAAACTTTTAAATAATTAGCCAGAAGCTTCCCCGCTCTATTCCGACCTCCATAATAACGAGCACTACTACGTAGAAGAAAAGAGGAAGATTTATCCGTTGAGATTTTGTTAAATTGTAGTTTTGCCTGAATAAGTTCTTGTATTTTAAAATTGGAGGAGGAAGAATAGTACTGATGTTCTAAGCGTTTAATTTTGAGAAGTAGTGCTTGATGCTGGGCATTGAAAGATTTTTTTTTATTAGAGACAAAATTTATTATATGACCACGAGCCGCAGCCTTAAACGAATCCCATTACAATTGTGGAGAAATGTGAGAATCTTCATTAAATCGAAAAAAATTGTCCGCAAAGGCAACAAAGGAAGTGGAAAATTTAGAGTCAAGTAATAAAGAATAATTAAATCGCCACTTATTGGACTTGGGATGCACCGGGAGCAAGTTAAAATCTGTAATGACTGGGGCATGATCAGATATTACCATAGATTCAATGGAGGAGTTAATAAGATTTTGGGATAATGATTTGGAAACAAAAATATGGTCAAGTCTAGATAAGGAGCCATGTGGTGGAGAATAAAACAAAAAATCCCTATTATCAGGATTGCAAGTTCTCCATGAGTCAATTAAATTACATTGTGAGAAAAATGCCTTAAATTGTTTATGCATTTTATGGGGAGAAAATTTAACTACAGATTGCCTATCTATAAAGGGATCAAGAATTTGATTTCAATCCCCTCCAATAAGAAGAAAATCATCATTATAATGCAAACATTGTTCAGTGATAGTGGGCCAGAAAAGATAATCTGAATTATTTGGACCATAAAGATTACCAATAGTCATTGTAATCCCATTAATACTAAGCCTCACAAAGAGCCACCTACCATCAGAATCTGAGTCTTGTGAAAATAACATTAACTGATAATTTTTTGTGGCAAAGCACAATTACACCATTTTTCTTTGTAGACGAAGGTGAAGTAAAAACATTGCCCACCCAGCCTTTTTTAAGTTTCATAGCTTCAGAGTCCGTCAAATGGGTCTCCTGTAGAAGAACCAAGTCTGGATTATATTTAGATAAATGGGATAAAATTATCTGCCTTTTGATTGGATTAATAAAACCTTTGACATTCCAAGAAACAACCCTGAATTTACGTCACATAACCATATATGTACACGAAAGGCCTTGTACCATAAATAACTGAAAATACACATAACGGAAAAGAAAACAGAAAAAACAAAAAGAGAGAAGAGTAAAGGGAAAACAGCAGGAAAAAGGATGGAAAGTAGTCAAGAAAAAAAGAAGATACAGTAAATGTCAAATAAAGCCGACTGCAAAAACATACCTGAGATGAATGAACAATAGGGGAGGGGTGGTGACAGCACAGACTGAAGACGGCACAGCAAGGGAACGGAACGCATCAACGGACAAAAGTTACGAGCAAAAATAATGATTATATAACACCAGGAACCTGTGGAAAGAAAGCAATACATTAACAAAAAAGGGTCTGTAGTCGCGTCAATATAGTATACTGTATAAACTGCATATAAAGGACCATCAATTCTATCGCAATAATAGTGAAAGGGCATAATAAATTAAGAAACGTATGATGTCAACGTGTAGAAGGACCAGCTGTTTCCATAGAATTTGTAGAGTGTATTCGTAGAAAATCACGAAGAACTGCAGGAGAGGTAAATGAAGTGGTCTTGTTTTGAATTGTCACTTGAACAAACATGGATGGAATAATCCAAAACGAGCTCCCAAGTCACGAAGCTGTGGACGAAGATCCCAAAACTCTTTCCTCCTGTCTGCTGTAGCTTAGGACACATCCTGTGAAATGAAGATTTTACTTCCTTGCCAAGAAATTTGTTTTTTGGTTTTCGCTGCATTAAGAATTCTCAATAAATCAGTAAATTCAAGAAAGAAAATAATCACGCCTCTTGGTTTAGATGCGGGGAATGCGGAGAACGATGACCAAAGCGGTGCGCTCTTTTGATGTTTAATACTGTAGAAGATGGTAGATCCACCAACTGTGGAAAGAATGAGGTGAAAAATGAAATTGGGTCACTCCCTTCAAGACCCTATGGTAATCCATAAAGGTGAAGATTATTGCGCCTATTTCTGTTTCCCAAATCCTCCGTAAGAGTCTTCAAGGTTGCCACTTCCTTCTCCAAACTAATAATTTTATGTGTTTCATCCTGCACGTCGCTGACTCTTTGTTCCAAAGCAGAGACTCTCACCTCCATTTGAGACCACTTAGAATCAAGATTTTGTATCCGAGAATTAGTTTCTTCAATAAAAGGACGCAATGCACGTATTTCGTCAAGCACAAGTTCAAGAGAGATCTGCGAGGGAGATTTTACTGGTGAATGTGGGTCCTGTTTGACCCTCTTATGAGTGGATGCAGAAATATGCTGAGTAACTTTAGGCGAAGAAAAAGATGAGGAAGACATCTTTGAAATGGAAGACGCTGCAGCAGAAGTGTCCAATTGAAAAAAGTGTGAAAGTTTGTCAGCTGAGGAGGACTGATGCGGCAGAGCTTTTATTTTCTTTAGTTTGCCCATATAAAAATAAAAAACCTTCAATAAGGAAGCAAGTGACACAGGAACTCCAAAAATATGTTAGCGAAACAGTAAAAAAACAAAAAAAAAATAGGCTTGCGCAAAAAAGAAAGTCAAATATTTAAAAAAACGTATGATGTAATGGTGAGCAAAGGTAGTCAAAATGGCCACATTCATGAGGAGAAATAAGAAAACGTAATTAAAGAGTCAGGAAATATGCTAGGCAGCCCAAAAAACGATGAAAATGCTCACCAAAACATCCCATCGTTGTTTTCAGAGGAACAACATTAAAAAGAAGAAAAAAAACGGCTCCGGCGGTAAAGATTTGTCTGATGAGGCGCGGAGCTCCGTTATCAGGCGGCCATCTTGGTCGTCGGCTCGCGTGCTGATCCCCATTATATACTTCTGACTCCTGCAGCAAACAACACGAAACATACATTATTCTGAGGCCGTCGTTTTCTGACGTTGAAACTTGTCCATTGTTTTAAAGAAAAAGGCCTGTATTTATACTTTTTTAGCGCCGCATTTGCGTCATTTTTTGACGCAAAAGCGGCGCAAACGTACACAATACAATTGTATTTTGTAAGTTTGCGCCGCTTTTACGTCAAAAAGTGGCTCAAAAGCAGCGCAAAGAAAGTATAAATATGTTCCAAAGTGTCCTGGGCGCGCTTCTCCGCTTTCACACGCTGAAGTCGCTCGGAGCTCGACGGAGCTGTGGCCGTCATGCTCGGCGCCCAACCACTTACCCATGTTTTTACTTTCTTGACCTATGATATCGACCAAGAAGACGAATTACCCATTTAAAAAGTAGTGTTTCTACATGTAAAAGAAGTGCTTTTCATTTAAACAAGTGAACACGCGCTTCCTAAAATGCAACAAATAAACTTTCCTGTATGTTTCAATCATTTTCTTGAGAACCTTCTTTCGGAGCAGGTAGAATTGAATAACATCTTCATTTTTCTGCAGGTTGCATATTTTGATCAACGCGTTTTGAGTTAATGACCGTATACAGGCTTACTTTTTTTCTCACCATGACTTCTTTTCAAATTACACATCTTCTTGCTCCCTTGTCTAAATCCCCAGTCTAAGTGTTTGCACTGTGTGTATGACCTTTTACATTGTCAGGTTTTAAGTGCACGACATTTCTATGTTTTCTGTTTCTTCTGGTCTTCAAAATCCATATATTTTTTCATTTCCTTGGCATCCCCTTTGCTATCCTTCCAATAATAGTATGTCTTCTAGAAGGTGCATGCTGACAGTTGACATTTTCTTTATTGACCCATAGCTGTAAAATACATTTTATTAATATTTCACTGGGATAGACTCTGCACAGACATCAGGCATTGCTTACATTCGTGGCTGTCAGCTTGACTGCTTCTTTTCTGAATTAGGGGATATTTTATGATGTGAGATAAGATACACAATCTAATTCTTCCTGGTGAATGGAACATGTATTTTAAGAGGATTTGTAATCAATAAATTACTCTAAATACTACATCGTTATCCTGGCATCAGCATATTTAGAATCTTAAACGCCTTAAAGGTGTTAAGGTTGTGAACTCTTCGTCTCAATTTAATAAAAAAAATCATAACGTGTTAAGATTCAAATATTTGCATAACAGTAATACGTAGACCGTAATAACATTATCTACTCAGAAGGTGGTGAATGTTAGCGTAGTTTATAGATGGAGATGTGTTTCGTGAAATATCTAATGATGATTTTGTTCTTAAACTGGGCTTGCAATCTTTTAGGTAAGTAACAATATTACTGACACAAATACAAGATGAAAAAGATTGTTATTACAGGGAATAGTATTAACATTATTCCTCTACATGTAATTTAAAAGCTCTCATTTCGTAATAAATGCATACACACAAACACCTAAGACGAGGATTAAACATCTATTGGCCTTAAATATTTCCTGTAAATTAAAAGCGCTGTGTCAGATTCCCTTCCTTATCCCTCTCCCACTCTCCCCTCCTATCATTTTAAGGGTACTGACAATTTCATTCTCTTATTGTGCTGCATCCAACATTCTGGAATCCTTCTTATTCAAATTCAGCCTGCCAAGGTCCACGAGCTCTACTTTTTCGGGCTTTCTTCTTTAGAACTAGTACAACAGCAGAGTTTCAGGTTCTGCAAAAGACAGGTCTTGATTAACTAGGCCAGTTAGTGCCAGATAGGACAGGGCCCTATGGTGTACCTTAACCATATAGCTGGTCAGGGCATATCCAGCCTCCTAAGCCCAAGATACAGATCATAATTGTCAGAAATGGCTTTCTTGCTTTCTTGGCGTGGTTCTCTCCTAACCTTTTGCCTTCAAACCTCCTGTTTTGCTGAGTGTTTTTTAGCTAGCTTTAGGATCCTGCCCACTTTACCACTGCCAACCAGTGCTTAAATGTGTGTCTCTTTCCTTAAAACAAGGTAGAATTGGCTTACACCCAATTGGTCTATTTAATGTACTTGTAACTCCCTTGTAAAGTGGTACACCTGTGCCCAGGCCCTGTAGATTAAATGCTGCTAGTATGCCTGCAGCACTGATTGTGTCACCCGCTTAAGTAGTCCTTTACACATGTCTCAGGCCTGTCATTGCAGCCTGTGTGTGCATTTTCTTTTAGTAAACAACTTTTATTGATTTTTCCATAAGCAGGTACATTGAAGACATTGCACGATGGAATGGATAAATTATGAAAAACAGTTTGTACTTCACACATTATTTGTTCTCAATATTTCCTTCCCACATTTCAGCTCCCACCTTTTATACAACCATACAGTAAGCATTTTACAGCCAGATACCCAATCCATAATGTTCCTACTATTTGCAACAAATGTTTTTGAACTCTTAGGGCAACCTGGACTTTATAAATTGGTTCTTCTTGCTTGTGCACCAGTTCATCCCAGCACACCATTGAGCCATCCACTGTGGATCTGGGGTTTTCCACACCCTAGCAATGCCTCTCTTGGCCACTAGAGTTGCTATGTCCACCAAGGCCATCTCCCCCTGAAGACCACCTAAGTCTCCCATCACCACCAACAATGCCAGTTTGGGAGTCAGCTGCATCAGGGTGTCCAGAACAGCTGAAGTGTTCATTCAATTGTAGACCAATATCTTGTTATATGGGGACATTGACATACCATGTAGAAGAAATCAGCTTGCAGGGTTCCATATCTCCTACAGTTGGAGTCAGGGAGAAAACCAGAGGCATGGAGGTGTTGAGGGGACATGTATGCGTGATGGAGATAGTGCAGCTGTACTAAGCTGAGGCGCAACAATATTTCTAGTTCATGTGTGACCACGCAAGGCTCCTTCCAATCAAATTCATCAAGCTCCCCAATCAAGTCCTCCCAAGCCTGGCGAAGGTGTTCCAGGGTTTCGGGACCATTGTTGATCAAGATGTGATAAGCTGGGAAATCCCCCCCACCCTATCACCCCTTCAATGGTTTTGTTCCAGAGGATTAAACTCCAGTACATCCTAGAGTCACGACGTGTAGCAAACCAAGGCATTGAACACTTGAAGATATTTGTGGAATTGTGTATGAGAGAGGAAGACTTGAGCCAGATGATCTGAAAATGAGCATATAGTTGATCTGTGCAGAGGTTAGCTAGTGTTGTGATTTCCAATAGGTCCCATTTATAAAGGTCTTACAGTTTTGGTACCTGAATAAGCCAGTGCCACTCCAGAAAAGAGTCAGGAGACCCTCCCACCCCACAAGAAGGGACCTCCTCCATATTTAAAAGATTGCCTTGGTGAACGGCAGAAGTATTTGAGGTATTGGACAACCATAGAGATGGCCATGTACTCCATCCAGCACAAGAACATCAAGTTCCAGCTGTTATGTGGGGTTGTTCCAACCACCCTTCAGCAAATCATTCACAACCAGGAGATATGATGCCCAGCAATAGAGCAGCACATCTACAGCAGCAATCCCTCCATCATAGACTGGTCTCGGGAATTTACCTTGTGGCGAATTGTCTGAGATGCCTCCAGGCAATATTGTCACTCAGGTCAGCGGCTGGGAGAAGGTTGTAGTCTATGCAAGACATGGTGTGGTGCAATGCAGAGGTGAGTGAGTATACAGTATATCTGGCGTTCCAGGCTTTCCACACGTTTCAGGGCCCTATAGAGTCCCACTAGATTATGAGGGATTTAGATTGAGTGCAGCCTTCTTGTGTGTTGAAGTCTCCCCTAATGAGGAGGATGCAATGTGGGAGCAATGCTATGACATCAGTATGCTATGAAATCGGGGACAGCCTGCAAGGTTTATTTGTGCAGCTGGGTGGGGGGGGCATAGATGCTGAAAAGGCATATGGTGCCCCCTCTAATGTACCTGTTATTCCCACATATCTACCAAGAGGGTTGTGTAGTGTTTTAATGTTCGCTTGGGTAAAATACCTATTGAGCAGAATTGCCACACCCCTAGAGCCTCTGGTGAAACCTGAGTGGAAGACTGGAGTGTTTCCATATTTACCTATGAAGGAACATTGCGTGCAAAGAAGATGGTTCTCCTGCAGCAGGACCACTGCCAAACTGAGATGCTGGAGGGATTTAAGAACACTGGAGCACTTGATGCAGTCAAAAAGACCATTAACATTCCAGGAAATAAGGGTTAATTTCATTGCAGGGCCGAAGTGTGATAAGCTGGAACATCCAGAGGCAGCAAGAGCAGCGGAGTTTCTGAACATGGAAGAAGATTGGAAGAGCACGCCTGACTGTTAATAGACAACAAAAACACATCAAACTTAATTCCCAGAGAACAACATCCCCACCCCACCAATGAAGCATCTGTCGCCCGTAAAACACCAAAGAAAAGTAAACTCATGAACTGAGGTTTTCGAATGTACATCTCCCTGTGATCTGAGGTTAGAAGAAAAAGGATACAGTACATCTCTAAGAGGGCACACTGGGTAATGTGCATTTCTCATAGGTACATTATATTTAGTCCTTTAAGGATCCAGATGCAAGGTTTGCAGTCAACATGATGACCTTCATCACATCTCCCACTGAGGCCTGGGAAGTTGTAGGAGTAGAGCTGTCTGTTGTGTCTGGGTGAGATTCATTGCCATCAGGCATCAAAGCTTCTGGGACCAATCTCTCTCTTTGTTTTTGTTTCTATGCTAGGTATGGTGGTGGGATAGGGAGTATGCTCCAAATAGTATCAGGACTGGTGGGCCAGTCCAAAAGGTTTCCTGTGGCACAGTGTGTCTTCTCAGCGAACTATGTTCAGTGACTCATTCCCATGTGGCCTCAGGGATGTCAAAGAATTGAGATTTGGAGTTGTGCACAACCTGGAGGCTGGCAGGGAAGAGTAGGCCATATGGAATAGATACCACCCTGAGCTTCTGCTTGACTGCATCATACAATTTCCTCTGGGCTTGTGTGGCCTTGGTATAGTCCTGGAAAATCTTGATCACTGAGGATTGGTAGGTAGGTTGGGCTTTACTTCAGACCTCTCTAAGGACCGCGTCCTGGTCACAGAACTTAAAGACATTATCGTTGACCGTGGCGGATCCCCTAGAGGGGGACACAGCGTCAGTGCATGATGTGCCTTTACAACCACAAAGCAGGTTGATATTGATGCTGCTGGCATCCAGGATCGAAGCCAAGTCTCGGCCAAGTCAATAGAAAATCAGTTGGATTGGGGATTCGACTCCCTCCAGGAAGCCCACTAGATGGGGATTGTTTCACCAGGAGTGATTGTCTCCGCACTGGTCTCCAGAGTGTGGACCTTTGCCGTCACAACAGCCACTTTGGATTTGAGGTCCGAGGAGTCATCTTCCTGGGTAGAGACATGTTCTTTCACCTTAGACACTCAACTTGTGACTGAGCAATGGTCTTGATGCAGCAATCCGGCTTTCACCTCAACCTCCCCTATCTTCACCTCAAGGACCTCTCTAGACGCTTGGATTAGATAGCATGGAGGATGTGTGGCAAGTCGGAGTATGCAGGCAGTGTCTGGTTAGAGTCTCTGTCTAATCATTTCTAAGGGAGATCTGGAGCGCTGTTAGTAAATCTGTCCATCTTAGACTGGGAAGAGAAAGTGGAAGGTTTATCTTTGCCTATAATGAACAGAGATCAAAGGGTCCAAGGCCAGCATCAATCCCTGTGATTATTCCTGACTAGAATCCCCCCTTAGGATGTATATGAAGATGTTGGAGGGAGGAATAGTGGCATCTGGGTTATTCCCAGTGATGATCCAACAACCAAAGGGTCTGAAGTCCTCTGCCGCTCCACCATGACCCGCTTGCCCCCGCTGGGCCAGCACGAGCAGTCGGGCAGCCCAATCCAGAAGCTAGGCAGGGCAAGCTCCTAGGGCCACTTGGTACTGGGTTCTGGCACCTAATTGCGCCGGGGGAAAGAGTTGATCCAATGAGGTCCATGCAGACCTGCCAAGGGACCGTCAGTACAAATTAATTGGCTGCATGAGGACAGCTACTCACCAGACCACCAAACAGCGATGAAGAGGGCCCCCCTGGGCCCCTCCAAAAGTAAAGAACAGGGGATAGAGCTGTCTATTAGTAGTGGGTGGAGGGGAACTCCCCAGCTTCAATCTGCTGCAAACGAGGGGGAGCAAGCAGGCAATCACATCATCCCATATAGAAGATCCTTCAGGTTGCGCAGGCAGTGAGCATATCATTTTATATTGTATGAAGCGGGTGGCTGAAGTCCAGTCTAGCAGCACTATAAGGGGCACGCCACACCCAATTAAGCCTCCTCTGCTGCTAAGGAGTGTGGTTTGTCAGTGCTGTATCTGCACATCAAGTCCAATTCCCTATCCTCACCTCATGTCATCATTTCAGGATGTGATGTGTTTGAGATGGGGTCCAGCGTTCATTCCATTGGCCAGAAGGCCCCCCGTAGCTCCTGCCACTTAAGTACAGCCAATGCAGGGCCATCGCCTCAGCCCCAGCCACGACCTTTGCAGGTTGGGGTAGTGCAGCATCTTGTGGACAGCAGATGCCCTAATTAAGGCCCAAAAGAGAAAAGGCCTCACCGCCGGCTACATCAGCTGAAGGCCTTGGGTCCACCGACCAGGTACGGGCCCTCTTGGTCACCTCCTCCCCTCCGACTCTAATTCAACTCCAGAGGGACAAGGGGCCACGCCCAAAGCAGTCTGATACAGATCCACCCTTCATCTGATCTGGAGACCAAATCCCTCCCAGCTCGCACCAGGTGAAGCCAGAGCGCATCTGCCCCAGAGCTTCGGGCCAGTGGGTCCACATTTACATCCTCTTCTCTGGGGTGGCGCAGTGCACATACATCATCTTAGGCCTCTGTACAAGCTGCAGGCCCCAGTCCTCCCAGCATGGCAGAAGAGTCAGATAGGCAGCTACGAGGCGCACCACCAGCAGTCGTGCATGAGGGGGGATATGCAGCATCCTTCTGGAAGATTGTATAGTGGACCCAAGGTGCCAAATGAACAAGGATGTTTTCAGAGATTTCCAGAGTATTTTAATTTGCACCTGCCATCTTGGCTGCTTTTGCCACATCCCTGTGGGTGCAGTTTTAGACTGCCATTTCGACCTTGCAAAATAAACCTTTAACCAGGCCCAAACTTTCCTTTTTAATGCATATAAGTCACCCCTAGGGTAGACCCTGAACAGTCTAGTGGGCATGGTGAGGAGTATTTAAAAAAGTAGGGCATGTACCTTTACGTTTTACATGCCCTGGTAGTAAAAACACCCTAAATTAGTTTTTCACATCTGCAAGGCCTACCTCTCCCTTAGGATAATATTGAAGCAACCTTATTACATTTAATGAACTGTAACTTCCAATTGGGAATACGTGAAAATAGTGCATTTGGTGTCTAAAGAATTACAATTTAAAAACCCTCTTTAATGGTAAAGTAGGATTTTTAACCACAAATCTGAAAATGCAACATTTAGAAAGTTGCTATTTTCTTGTCCTAACTGTTTGGTGCCTGTAGCCTGATTCTGGATCACATGACTAGGTGAAGGTGGCAGCTGCTCCTTGTGCATTGCTCCCAGACAGTGAGACATATAAAAGATAGGTGTTGACAGGATGGGCCACACTGAATTAACGAGGGGTAGGAGCTGTCAACTACCACTCTTGCACATCACAAAGGCTCTGCCTGAGCACTGTCACAAAGGGTTTGACACACGTCTTTTGTGACCCTAGAAGAGCCGGGGCCAGGAAAGGGAGGAAGGGGAGGAAGGGGATGAAAAACTCTAGAAGCTTTCTCCACTTCAAAGTGGGCACCAGATATACATTTTGGACCCTTAAACCCAACTCCTCAGTACACTTCTGGACCTGCAGACTCTGGTGAGTAGAAGGACAGCTGTGCTGTTGAAAGGACAGCTACTCTGCCAGACTGCTGCTGTGCTGACCTGCAGTCCTGCTTCCCTCTTGCTTGAGTGAGAAGGACTGGACATGCATCTCTAAAGCCAGGACCCCAGGATGACTCCAAGGGCTAGGTGTCTGGCCTCCTGATCAAAGCTTCAGGGAAATAACATACTTCCAACACATTTCAATCTAGCACCTGAACTCTGCCATCTGTGAGCCCTGCCCTCCAAAGTGGTGACACCCCAGTCTAGACCCTTGGAAGTGGGCCTGAAGAAGCTCTTTCAGCCCATCTGTGGATCCAGCAGAACTGATACATCTCTTTTGTGGCGCTTAACATCTACCACAGAACCGGTGTGTTACCTTTGCTGTTCGATGCATCACCCTCAGAACCTCTTCTGCACTGATATCCGCGACCCAAGGACTTTTCATTGTCCAACCCAGCCCATTAAAGCTGATGCATCTGGACACAAGGACATTGTCCCACCCAATGAAGCCCATTGAAACTGTCTCTGCTCAATACATCTCCAAGCGAGGACATCGCCTCACGCAATGCAGTCCATATTACCTGCCACTGCATGACACACCTATGTTGGATGTAAGTGCTGTATGTGTAATAACCTATCCATCTGGAAAATGGTCACTCATTGTGTGTAGGGGATGCGTCCTGAGTGTGCGCTGTACCAGCCTCTCCTGAGACAGAAGTAAGCAAGGATTATGAACTATGGTCAGAGCTTGGGAGTACCCTCAGATATCTCCATAGTTTCATCCATTCCCAGCTGGCAGGGGATAGCATTTGAATATCTGCAGGGTCCCATGTGAGACCCAGAAGCAGAACAGATGAGAGAGGGATGTGCCCTTTTTAGTCGCATTCTGGTTTCAGATATGGGAGTCGGGCAACAGAGTGGTACCAATAGTAGGAGAAGTGACATTGCACCACCAGATAATATAATGGCAAATATGGCATGCTGAAGCCCCCTCTCCCATAGGGAAGTGTTAAGACCTCCCAAGCGGATCCTGGGCTGATGGTCCACCCAAATCAAGCAGATAAAAAGACTTCAAAAAGTAGTAAAAAGCTGTTCATCAGAGGGATTGGGATGTTAAAAAACAAATATAGACAAGCATTTGCAATGCAATTTGTCTCACGTTCACTCAAGTTAAAGCTATTAGCTTTGTAAACTCCTAACCGGACTTTTCTTGCCACATAAAGTGAAAAAATAAAACAGTTTTTCATAAGCGAGCCGACGGCCACCATGAGCAAAAAGCAAACACACAAAAGGAAACAGAAGTCAGCTCGCAGAGAAACATATTGGCAAAAGTGCAAATATGCATGTAACAGGGTTAAAGCCATGCAAAGCGTCTGACTTCTGCCCAGCGAGATCGTGCTGCCTATGAAATAAAGAGAAAAAAATAGTGCAGAAACCATTCGGAAAACATAAAGTCTCATATGTTTTCAGAAGTTGGCCGGTGCGCTCGAGGCGGTCTAAACACCGGAAAAGGCATGACGTATGAATGCCTTCCACTAATGAAATCAAGCTAATTTTAAAAGGTAAGCCGATGAACCAACCAAAAGGATGGGCTTGACATGGGCATGGCTAAAAGTCCACAAAGAGATTACACCAGGGACGGAGCGCTTTGTGCTTGATTCTAAAAACAAGGGACAATAATTTTAATAATAGTGATGCGCCTAATCATGGACAACAGTAACTGAATCCACTGTCTGGGTGGTGAACTTGTCAACCACAAAGCCATAATTCAGACAGATCACCATGGCTTTCTGCTTATACAAATGATACCCAGGTATTTGAGGAGAGTCATCGTACCAAGTGAGTGGGTAGTCCAGGGCACAGGGTGCCATGGCATCTGTGAGTGGAAAGAGTTTCGATTTGCTCCAGTGACTAGAGAGTACAGAAAGGCTCATACTTCTGCTCATCTATCACCAATAAGGGGAGATAGATGGGTAGAAGGATCTCTGATAAATAGCAAAATATTGTCTTTGTTGGAAAATGGGTTAATGGTACGGGCAGGTAGGTACCTACACTTAGCAATAGGACACTAACCTCCACTTAGGTCCAGTTAGGTCTCAGTAACTTAAACCCAGCTCAACCCTTGGTAGCCTGGCAACGAGCGACAAGGCTTAATTAGGAGACAGTGTGTAAAGCATTCAAATATCACAAAACAATAATTAAATAAAACACAGGAAACAGTCTAAAAATCCAAAACCAATTTATAAAAATCGATTATATTTTTATCTTTAAAATGACACAAAAACAAATAAATCGGATTAGGGGAACCGAAGATATTAATTTTTAAAGAATTATTGTTTTATTTAGCGCCTAGAAACAAAAAGCGCCAATTGGTTTATCTGGTTGCACCTCGACCGTGGCAAAGTCAAAGTTTAAGTCTGACCACAAAGGAGCCCGGCTCGGCTACAGGCCGCGTGAGGCCTTGGTCAAAAGTTTACCTTCGCACTTAGTCGTTTTTTCTGAAGATTTTCTTCAGCGGGATGAACCTGCCAGTCCAATCCGACCTCCTGGAACTCTTCTACGGATACGCGTCACGGGAGCCCTCGGTGGAGATTTTTACCTTCGGACTTAGTCGTTTTTTCGAGGTGAAAATCCTTCGACCGGGATAAACCTGGATCTTGATCTGACGTCCTTGGAGCCCTCCTCGGATACGCTGGCTGGGAGGTCCTGGTCAACTTTGTACGTTCGGACTTAGTCTCTTTTTTGGAGATTTTCTTCACCAGGACGAACTTGCAAATCATGCCAGGTCGCGGTTGAGGCAAGCCGGCTAGAGTTGCCACGGCGGGTCGGTCCCTCTATGGATCTTTTTTTCAAAAGTTCTACAAACTTCTCCAAACTTCTGGATCTTCTCCCTGATGTTCCTTTAAGGTTCTTTTGGGGTCCACAGCTCACCCCAAGGGTCCAGAAGCTCTGAGATGATCCTTGGGGGTGTGGACTACAACTCCCAGAATGCACCTGGTGCATACTCTTTTTTGGCCACTGGACAGTGGTCAGCTGGTTGATTTCTTCAGGAGTTGGTGCAGGGGACAATTTTTCACCTGTAGCAAACAGGGAGTCCCTCCTTGAACCAGTTGAAGCCAGGCAAAGTCCTTCTTGTGGTGAAGCCCAAGTGTGCAGCCGGTGCAGTCCTTCAGAGTGCAGGTTCCAGGTGCAGGCCAGGGGTCCAGCAGGGCAGTCCTTCTTCTCCTTTGGTTCTTTCTTGTTGGAATCTGATGGGGATCTGAGGTGTGGGTGCAGGTCTGCCAGTTATACCCTTGCTCCTGGGTGAAAAACAGGGGGGTCCTGATTCTCCAATCAGGTGCAGGGTCCTTCCCCCTGTGATGGCCACTTCCTGGGAAGTGTGGCAAAAATCAATCCCAGGAGGCAACATTCTTCAAAAATCCATCATGGCTGAAAATGATTTTTTGAGGTTACATCTGGCTGAGCCAACCCACTGGTGTGGCTAAAAATCATAAACACACCCCTCTTCTGCCCTCTCCTAATCTAATCAAGGGGGCACCTAGTTGTCTGGGGTTGCAGGATCTAGGGGTGTTGCTGAGTTACCCCAAAGGTCCTTCTCTGCCTTTGAAAACCAGTTTGGCAACCCTCCCCCTTCCTGCCTCACCATCTGCTGAGGGGAGATTCCCTCCCACAGGCACATCTCTTTGTGTGAAGCCAGGCCACTTCATACCTCATCAAGGCAGCCTGGTCAGGCTGCCAGAGGCTGGCCAATCAGAGCACAGCAGCAAAAACAATGCAGGGCTGAAATTGGCAACTTTTCAGGTGAAGTTTAAAACTCTTTACCTGAACAAGTTATATTAAATCCAACAACTGGAAATTGTGGGATTTATTATAACAATTAATTTGATACCAAACTCTTTGTATCTGTCATTTAAGGGGACTTTTAAAATTAAAATAAAGTCTCCCCATTCTAGCCTACGAAGGCCATTCACTACAATGAGGGAAAAACTAATGTGCCTGTTTTAACCTCACCAGGGCTTATAAAACTACTTTTATAAGGTCCCTGCTTATAGTTACCTGGCACCCAGCCCTAGGGACACATAGGGCACACCTTAGGGGTGACTTTTATGTAAACATAAGGTAGTTTAAGACTTTGGAACTACTTTTCATTCCAAAGTCGAATTTGCATATAACTCTAATTTAAAAGCAGCCAGCAAGGCAGGCCTGCCTTTAAAATGACACTGGGCACCTCAGCAGTGCACCTATGGGTGCACTACCTATGCTGTGCTCCCTAAACCTACATGCCCTACCATATACTAGGGACTTATAGGTAGGTAAACTTAGCTAATTATAATTGGCCTAATTTGCATATCCACTGTACACAAAGCACTGGCCCTGGGACTGGTAAGCAGTACCCAGGGAACAGCCAAGAGTCAGTAACCACCAGTACCTGTCCAAAAAGTGTGGGGGTGACCAGGGCAAAAAGGAGGACTTTCCTACAGTCTTCATGCATTGAGACCACCATCGGACCATGGCAATATTTCAAGCCATGGTACAAATGGAGCTCCTGAAGCTGTTGGATCAGAGGGTCCAGAACGATGATAAATAGCAAGGATGATAGGGGGCAGACTGATGAGCTCCTCTTTTCGCTAAAAATGGTTCAGTGAGGGAACCATTCACCAGATGTCTGGCTGTAGGGTCGATGTGCAGAAGCATAATAAGGTCAAGAAAGCAGCGTGAGAGTCCCAATTTGTTCTTGATTGCCTTCAGGAACAGCCATTAAAGTGATTTAAATGCCTCCTTGGTGTCAAGAAGGGCATCCACTGCTGGAAGAGCTGGGGAAATGTGGTTCAAGGCAGCAAAAATGGTATGGAGATTTAGGGTAGGGGAATGGTGTGAGAAGAAGCCAGTTTGTATGGGTGATATACTTTGTTCCATTAATAGCGAGAGCCATGGGCTATGACTTTGGACACTATTTTGTTGTCATGGTTTAGGAGGGAAAGAGGTCTATATGATGTGCATAAATGTGGTGTCGAGTTTGAGTAACAGAGTGATCACAGCTTCTCTATGGGTAGGTGGGAGGATTCCACTCTAAAGAGATTCCGCATAAACTTCCAAAAGTTGAGGGACCAGAATGTGTTTGTTATCCTTGTAGAAGCATCCTGTGAGGCTATCAAGCCCTGGGTCTTTGGAGCAGTGCAATGCATCAATCGCTTGAAAAATCTCATAGCATGTAATGGGGGCTGACAGGTACTGCTGCTGGCCATCTGTCAGCCAGACCATCACCACTTATGCCAGGTGAGTTTCAATCTCATTGGGATCTACCACAGGGTGTACAGTGTACAGCTTCTGGTGATAGGTCAGGAGTAACTGGGCCACTCCATCAGAGTCAGTTACAGTCCTCCGTTTGTCCATGCAAAGTTCAGTCACATAATTGCTGTGAGGGTTTGGGTGGAGCAGTCTCACCAGAGTGTGACCCAATCTGTTTTTCTCGCCGTACCCACAGACATGCAAATATTTTTTGAGGTAGGCCACCTTGTGCTCAGCTAGGTCTAAAAACTTGTCTAGGAGAGCCGAGAACCAGTGAAGATAGACTTTGCACTCCTGCCCCACATATTCTCAGTCAAGAGCAAGCAAGTCCTGCTCCAGCCGAGCCAGATCGTTACGGATGCTCTTGAGGATGCCCACATGTTTGGCATACACACACTGTGGATATATGCTTTGAAGACTTCATAAAGAGTGGAATGTGTGGAGACAGACCCAGTGTGAAATGTAGAATATTCAATTGTGGCACATCTCAGTTCAGACCAAAAAAAATAATCAAGTGCATTTTCAGGGAAATGCCATTGCCTAGTTCACCCACTCTCATTCAGAATTTTTAGAAGTAGTTTAACCAGGGCATGGTCTGAGAGAGTGTGGAGTATGTGTAGTAAATCAGTGAGCCACAGGATGCACCCCAGGAGATGAACCAGTAATCTTTTTGAGTCCAGACACTGTGGGGTGCTGAATGGAATGTATAGTCCTTGACTTAAGCATGGCGAGTGCCCCACACATCAGTCAACTGATAGGTGTCCACAATGTCCTGCAGGACATGAAGGGCATGAACAGCTAACATTTGGACTGGTAAATTCCAGGTTTAGATTATATGCCATGTTAAGTTCACTTTCCAACAAAACCAGATCAGCCATTTGATCATCCCATTGCCACAGAGTGGTCATGATAAAAGACAGAGGAGTCTGAGTTAGGAGAATAGACAATGACTGGGAGCACGGTTTTCCCTGCCAGTATGCCAACGAGAAAAACATATCTCCTTCCCAGATCAATAAAATGATTACAGCATGTAAAGGGGACACTTTTATGGATCAGGGTTCAAACCCCACATTAGTAGAAGCAAAAGTATGCAAAGTAGTGTTTTTTCACCGCATATGTGCAACTGTCCCAGGGTGTAAGGTGTGGTTTAAGTACCTTCTTACCCTTTCTGGGATTAAGTCCCTGAATTTTCCAAATCAGACATGTTAGCTCCAACCCCCATTCTCCCTTAGGTTAGGTCCCAATAAAAATAACGGATTGGCAGTTGGTGTTCACAGGAGGTGCAGTATAACTATGATGAATGTGTGGTATAACTAAGTCTAAACAATCAAAGAGTAATCCAACTCAGTAAAAACAACTCGTCCCCCCACCCACACCAGATTGTAAAACATCTAGTGAATCCCAAAGAAACAGAAATACAATACTCTTTCAAACATTGCTTTGTGGATATTGGAGGGGTGGCAACATCTCAGTAACACCACAATGTACATTAGTGTCGGCTATGTGTGGAAACAAAGGAACAGATTTTTAAACACTGTTCAGAAGATGTAAGTTGTAGTGAAAACAGAAGAAGCAACAGATCGCCACAGTAGAGAGACAGCGATCCTGAGGCAGTCATTGTTTCGTCAGGTGGGTCGTGGATGGCATCCACAGCAGCTGCAGTATGAGAGCGATCAGAGGTGTTATGCAGGAGTAGCCACCCTCCTCACAGTGGCGCTTGCAAAATGAGAGGGTGTCCGCAGGTGTAGTAAAAATCTGATTTTGGCCATTGACCTCCACTTACAGATAAGTCCAATAGTGCATTTTATATTTTAGACCTTGCTTTTGCACAATGTTTTTAACACGGAAAATTTACACCTCACCTCCTGTTCTGCAAGAGAGAAGTCTGAAAATAAAGACATGGTCGAGCCCTAGTATTGGAGTGGGCCCAACCCCGGGCCAGCCAAACCACCATGTCGCTGTGCTTGTAGTTTAGTAAGAATGCTATAATCAGCTGAGGTGAAGCACCAGGTGGAGGCCTTGGGCAGAGGGATCTGTGAGCACTTTCCACAACAAATGTGTCGGTGAATTCTTGCCTGTCGAAAAGCTCATTGAGCAGGTGTTCAACAAAAACATTGGGTTAACCATTCAGCCACCCTCGCTATCGGCAAATTTTTGTTGTCTGATTATGCTTCAAGGTCATCATTCTATGCTACTGTCTGCTTAAGCAACCACTCTCCATTTTCCAGATGTTTTGTGACATTGGAGGCATCGTCTTCCATCTCAGAGATGCTGTCAAAGCCCAGCTCACCTGAGTCCTTGTTCAGTTCTGATGGAGGTTGAAGACAATCCGACCCCACCCTGAAACTGCTTGTTCCAGCACACTAGTTTTTAAAACAGTGCACTAAGAACAGAAGCTCAAGGGAAGGGGGGAAGTGGATAAAATAAAATAAAGAGACAACAGCGTTCTTGCGTTTCCACTGTTGAAGTGCTGCACAAATCTGCGGCCCTCTCTGACTTTGGTAGAAACTGGTGCCTAATGAAACATAAACAAAGAACAGATAAGTACATCCTATTCCTAACTGGGTTCCTGACTATCCCTTTATTTATTAGAAATTTTCTTCTAAAAGTACCTCTTGGATCCTGGTCTCTAGTTTCCAGGTTTGGAATGTGTTACTGCTCTGGGATGTGCTTTCTATTACTCTAAAGCTTCTAAAACATTAAACAAATACCGTTATCAGAATTATCAATATCAAACATTAATCTTAATATAACTAAAGCCTAAATTGCCAATAGCAGACTCACTTTTCCCATATTTCCAGAATCTTTTATAAAACAAATACTGTACTTTTACGTCAAAATACAGCATGTAATTTGTGCAAGTCCTTGATTTACTGTTTGCCTTGCTGTTAATGGTTTCCACGGTTCGATTCTTAAAAGTTCCATAAAAAAATGTTTGCTTCACAAAGTTCCGCAAAGTATTGTTGTAACAAAGAGTTTGAATCACAATGTTCGTGGAAGGTATCTTGTTTCAAATTGTCTATAAACGAATCCAGAAATTGTTGTCAAAGTTCTTTCAGGTAATAAAAGTTTTGCACTTACTTGTTGCTGGCAAGAGATACTGATCAGTCTAACCTTGTCTTCTTTCTCTTTTGCAGGTTGCTTGTAGGAGAGAGGCTGAGGCAAGGAGGAACCGGAAACCGGAAGAAGGAAGAGCCAGCAGCTGCGCCCATTGAAGCCAATGAAAGTCTGTAGAGAGCAGGAGTGCCAGCACCGAGGGATCTGTCCTCAGGTAAGCGGGAGGTAGACGAGCACAAGCACTGAGCGAGGCTCGAGGGCTGCCTTTTATAGACAGGGCTGGGTGTGGTCCTCACATGCTGCACATGTTCTTGAAAGGTGTGCAGAGCTGGGTGTGGTTTGAAGAGCTGGGTGTGGTCCTCACATGCTGCACATGTTCTTGAAAGGTGTGCAGAATTTCAGTTATTATGCAAATGAGTTAAATTAACACATGGCCTAGAGAGGAGTGTTTTAATGAAGCCTTGGTAAAAGCAAGGCCCAATGTGTAAACAAAACAGCACATTAAACAACATACACAGAAGCCTGGGGGGGGGGGGAAGGTGAGATAACAAGAAAGGCTTTCAATAGTAAGTTTAAAAGGGAGCTATTACAGAACCCACTAGTGCAGTGAGAGGGGACATGCTCTTTGCTGTGCACAAACCCTAACAGTTGCCCCCCTCAAAGGCCCTCCTACAGGACGGGGTTTTCCTGGTTTTTTTAAATAAAACCGTCTAATCAGCTGTGGGACATGTACATATGATACTGGTTCCCATGAATTCTCAGATTAATCATATCCTTTCCATTCTACTAAATAAAACAGACGTCCACTAATTCTTTTTGAGTCTTTTATGCTTTTCACTTCATATTGTAGATTTCCCTTAATTGGTATGGGTGGAGGTGGTGGTTCAGGTCGGGTTTTTGGATTGTACGGCTTAAGCAAGGACACATGGAATGTAGTATGTACTGGATATTCTTTTGGTAAATCTAATTTTACTGTTACCGGGTTTACTATGGCAGTTATTCTAAAGGGTCCAATGAAACGTGGTTGCAGCTTTCGCGATCCCTCTATGTTTAGGTTCTTTGTGGAAAGCCACACCTTGTCACCGATTTTATACATTGGGGCCTCAGATCTGTGTTTGTCTGCTTGTCTTTTCATGCTTTCCTTGTACTTTAATAAATGTTTCCTGGCTTTGTCTTGTATGTCACCTAACCTTGTTAGTCTATCCGTTACTGTAGGTAACAGAGAATCTTCTAACAAAATGGGTATAGCTCTTGGATGATACCCCTGCAAGAAATAGAATGGTGAGCAAAGTAGAGCTGAATGCTCAGTATTATTATAAACAAACTCCGCTACAGGGAGAGCTTCCAACCATTCACTAGAATAATCAGCCAATAAACAACGTAGCGTTTGAAGTAAGGTTTGGTTCAGTCGTTCAGTCTGTCCATTTGTCTGTGGGTGGAAAGCAGTGGATAATGCCACATCTATTTTCAGTTTTTTACATAATTTTTTCCAAAATTTAGAGTTGAACTGGCTCCCTCGGTCTGACACCACTTTGCTTGGCAAACCTTGTAAACGCACAATTTCCCTTATAAAAATATCGGCAAATTCTGCTGCCGTGGGTAATTTCCGTAATGGTACAAAATGTGCCATTTTAGATAAAAAATCCTCTATAACCAATACTGTTTTGAAAGATTTTACAGGTGGTAAACCTACAATAAAGTCTACGCTCACAGTGTGCCAAGGTTGCTTGGGTGTTGGCATTGGTATTAACAAACCGTCAGGGGCCTTATGAGAAGATTTATGTCTTGCACAAATTGGACAGGTAGTGACAAATTGCCTAATGTCCTTTCTTATAGTGTCCCACCAAAAGTGTTTTTGCACATTTTCCAGGGTTTTTACCCAACCAGGATGACCTGCCAACGGTGAGGCGTGATGCCAAATTATCACCTGTGTTTGTAATTCAGAGGTGGGCACTAACAGCATGTTGTCGTGATACAATAAACCTCGTTGTATTGTGTTATGGGAATCTTTTAACCAATCCTGAGGTGCTATTTGCATGTGTGCATTATATAGATCTGTGATGAAATCCTTCTGTTGTACTGGTGCCAAAAACTTTTGGGGAGGAATAATGGGTTCTCCTATTTTATCTTGTTTCATGTCTGAAGTATGTCCGTATCTAGATAACACATCAGATTGAATTTGTTGTGCATCTGGTCTATAGGTTATTACAAAGTCAAATGTGCTAAAAAAAAATAACCAGCGCATCTGACGTGGAGTTAGTGCTTTAAGTGATCCAAAAACCTGTAGGTTCCTATGGTCAGAAAAGATTGTAACTGGGTACTTGGCTCCCATTAAATGGTGCCTCCATTCTGAAAAGGCTACTTTGATAGCTAGTAGTTCCCTTTCAGCCACAGTGTAATTTTGTTCAGCTGGTAATAACTTTTTGGAATAGAAGGCTATAGGATGTAACTGGCCATCTACTGCATCTCGTTGAGAGAGAACTCCTCCTAAAGCTACTTGTGAAGCATCCGCTTCAACAAAAAAAGGCAAGTCAGGATCAGGATGTTTCAGAATTGGGGCTGAAGTGAACTTTTGTTTTAGGAGTTGAAAGGCGTGTGCCGCCTCATCAGTCCAAAGAAATCGTTGCCCTTTCCGCAACAAGGTAGTTATTGGGGCCGCAATGTCTGCGAAATGTGCAATAAACCTCCTATAAAAATTGGCGAAACCCAGAAATTTCTGAATATCTTTTACAGAGGATGGTTCTGGCCAATCAGCAATAGCACTGATTTTCTTTACATCCATAGTTATTCCTTGAGGTGACAGGCAGTATCCTAAAAAGTCCACCTTGCTGACATTAAAAGTACACTTTTCTAACTTAGCAAAAAGATGATTTTCTTTTAACTTTGATAATACTGCACGAACATGTTGGGTGTGTTCTTCTGAGATCTTAGAGTAAATGAGGATGTCGTCTATGTATACTATGACACAAACGTCCAGGAATTTGTATAGGACCTCATTTATAAAGAACTGAAAGGCCGCAGGGGCATTACATCACCCAAAGGGCATTACTGTGTACTCAAATAAACCAAACTTTGTCTTGAAAGCTGTCTTCCACTCATCCCCCTTTTTTACTTGGACCAGGTGGTAAGCTCCCCGCAGATCTAGTTTAGTGTATACAGTTGAATGTCTTAACTGATCCAACAACACAGGTATTAGAGGAAGAGGATATTTATTCTTTATTGTAGCCTTATTTAGTCCTCTATAATCGATACACGCGCGCAGGGATTTATCCGGCTTCGGGATAAAAAAGAGTGGAGATGACACCGGAGATGTGGAATGACGGATGAACCCAGACTGCAGTAGGTCATCTAGGTAGGTTCTTAAGTATTTGGTTTCTTCGTCAGTCAAAGCATATACTCTGTTATTAGGTAAAGGGGCCCCTGGGATAAGATCTATACGACAGTCATAAGACCTATGTGGGGGCAGCACACTAGCCTTTACTGGATCAAAGACGTCTTTAAAGTCAGAATATTCAGGAGGGAGACTTGGTTCATCTTGTATAACACTAGCACAGTGTAATACTGTGCTCTGTTCTGTACCTGCTTCTTGATAGCAATTGGTTCTACAGAAAGAGGAATCCAAAGTAACATTTCTATTCACCCAATCAATTTTTGGGTTATAAGTTGTTAACCAGGGTACCCCGAGAATCAAACCAAAATTAGGAGTATCTATCAGATCAAAGCTAATCACCTCTGTGTGCCCGTTCTGACAGACCATAACAAGTGGACTTGTTTGTTTTGTGATTAGTCCAGAGGTCAATTCTGACCCATCCACTGCACATACTGCTTCTGGACAAGGCTTTAGGCACATAGGAAGTCCTAAGTTTTCAGCTAGCTTATTATCCACAAAATTTCCTGTCGCGCCTGAGTCCAGTAGGACAGGGAGAGAATGCCTCACTTGGGTAGTAACAATTAAAACGACCTGAATTATGAAATGTCTAGGTATGTGCGGTACCATGAAGGCTGCAGCATGAGAGGTTTGATTAAGATGTTTTCTCGAACAAGTAACCTCTCCCCTTGTCGAGCTTAATCGTTTCCCGATTCAGTTGAGGAGGTGGAGGCAACAGCACCCTTTCGTGGATTTTTAGGTTTTACTGGACATTCTCTGGCAAAGTGACCTGCCCTTCCACAATATAAACATAATTGAAGTTTTCTCCTTCTTTCTTTTTCCTCTGATGTGAGTGAACCTCTGAGTGTCCCTATTTGCATAGGCTCAGGTTCAGGGAGTTTATTATCTGGGTCTTTCTTCTCGTGTCTAATACAAGTTAACCGTGATTCCAGTTTGTATTTATCTCCCTTTCTTTCTCCTAGTCTATGTTCTAATTTCACAACTAAATCTACAAAGTCCGAATAGTCTTCTGGCAAATCAACTCGTCTCTCAAACCTTTATAGAAAAGGGAGACACGCTTTTCTTCTGGCCAGTGTGTCTCGGTGAGTAAACGATTAAAACTAGTGAGATAGGTCAATAAATCCTTGTTACCTTGTTTAAGATTTAAAAGCTCATTATCACTTGCCTGCATGAAAGTGTGTTTTGCAAAAAGGCTGGTCATGGTACGTTTAAATTGATTCCAATTATGGAGGATGGGATCATCTCTCTCCACGAAAGGAATTGACCAATTGGCTGCTGTGCCACCCAAATAAGACAAGACGAATGCCACTTTCGTAGTATCAGTAGGGAACTGTTCTGGCTTACAAACGAAGTGTAATTGACATTGATTGATAAAAACATGGAATTTGTTACTATCTCCATGAAAACGTTCAGGTGCTGCTAAGGGCACAGCATTAGGAACATTAACAGTGACCTCAACTGGGGGAGGCAAAGTTGTATGTTTTGATGGCGCCCCTGTCTCTGAGGAGATTTTAAACAAAGGCGTAAAAGCTGTGTTCCACTGAGATACCCTAAATTTATACCTGCTTAAATCCTGTTTTAAAGAGGTATTCTCCATCTTTAATCTCTCTATCTCCTCTTGCATATGTTGCAAGATGCCAGACACTGATTCATTATGAGCCAAGTCCTCATTTAGGGCCTGCGCCATATCGGTGACGTCAATGCCCTCTATTTCTTCCCCGATATTCATCGTCCACCAGAACTGAATTTTTTTATTTTTATTTAAGGCTTGTGCTTCTGTCAAAGCCCAGCTCACCTGAGTCCTTGTTCAGTTCTGATGGAGGTTGAAGACAATCCGACCCCACCCTGAAACTGCTTGTTCCAGCACACTAGTTTTTAAAACAGTGCACTAAGAACAGAAGCTCAAGGGAAGGGGGGAAGTGGATAAAATAAAATAAAGAGACAACAGCGTTCTTGCGTTTCCACTGTTGAAGTGCTGCACAAATCTGCGGCCCTCTCTGACTTCGGTAGAAACTGGTGCCTAATGAAACATAAACAAAGAACAGATAAGTACATCCTATTCCTAACTGGGTTCCTGACTATCCCTTTATTTATTAGAAATTTTCTTCTAAAAGTACCTCTTGGATCCTGGTCTCTAGTTTCCAGGTTTGGAATGTGTTACTGCTCTGGGATGTGCTTTCTATTACTCTAAAGCTTCTAAAACATTAAACAAATACCGTTATCAGAATTATCAATATCAAACATTCATCTTAATATAACTAAAGCCTAAATTGCCAATAGCAGACTCACTTTTCCCATATTTCCAGAATCTTTTATAAAACAAATACTGTACTTTTACGTCAAAATACAGCATGTAATTTGTGCAAGTCCTTGATTTACTGTTTGCCTTGCTGTTAATGGTTTCCACGGTTCGATTCTTAAAAGTTCCATAAAAAAATGTTTGCTTCACAAAGTTCCGCAAAGTATTGTTGTAACAAAGAGTTTGAATCACAATGTTCGTGGAAGGTATCTTGTTTCAAATTGTCTATAAACGAATCCAGAAATTGTTGTCAAAGTTCTTTCAGGTAATAAAAGTTTTGCACTTACTTGTTGCTGGCAAGAGATACTGATCAGTCTAACCTTGTCTTCTTTCTCTTTTGCAGGTTGCTTGTAGGAGAGAGGCTGAGGCAAGGAGGAACCGGAAACCGGAAGAAGGAAGAGCCAGCAGCTGCGCCCATTGAAGCCAATGAAAGTCTGTAGAGAGCAGGAGTGCCAGCGCCGAGGGATCTGTCCTCAGGTAAGCGGGAGGTAGACGAGCACAAGCACTGGGCGAGGCTCGAGGGCTGCCTTTTATAGACAGGGCTGGGTGTGGTCCTCACATGCTGCACATGTTCTTGAAAGGTGTGCAGAGCTGGGTGTGGTTTGAAGAGCTGGGTGTGGTCCTCACATGCTGCACATGTTCTTGAAAGGTGTGCAGAATTTCAGTTATTATGCAAATGAGTTAAATTAACACATGGCCTAGAGAGGAGTGTTTTAAAGAAGCCTTGGTAAAAGCAAGGCCCAATGTGTAAACAAAACAGCACATTAAACAACATACACAGAAGCCTAGGGGGGGGGGAAGTTGAGATAACAAGAAAGGCTTTCAATAGTAAGTTTAAAAGGGAGCTATTACAGAACCCACTAGTGCAGTGAGAGGGGACATGCTCTTTGCTGTGCACAAACCCTAACAGATGCAGAGCTCCGCTCCATCCAGTCTGCAGTATGGCAGTGATGGAGAAGATATATTAATGAAGAAATTTCTAATGATGAATGTGTGTTTAATAATAAGAAAATGCATAGCGAAATTAATTCTAGAACAATAATGTGTGCGCACTGAAATGTGCCCTCCGGGAGTGGTCACCGTGTGTACTAACAAATGCAAAATAATGGAAAAATTTATAAGAAAATGTACTAATATGTCATAACGAAATGTATAACCTATGTTTTATATTAATTCATATTCTTAAAATTAGCTGAACTAAAGGGCTGGTTTCACTGGGTCCTGCTTGCTCTGAACATGAAGAATACAAGCATCTTGCACAGGACTGGTAACCGGGGATGGCAACCTTGAACAGCTCAGAGGCATTCTGCAAATGTACCAACGGACAGGAGATGATGAAGACAATTTGATACAATTATGTGTAGTGTAGGCTAAATGTACTTTCCCAGGACTTGAACAATAGATGCACTGACTAAAGACTTGTATGCAACAATTTTGTTACCTGAAGAGACGGATGATGTTCTCATCGCAAGAAGAACCAATCAGTTTTATAGGACATGAGACATATGCAAAATTCAAGATTTGGTAAACAAAAACTATAGGTTAGAGTCATAACTTCCGATTTGACTGACCAATTAGCAATTAGTGGGATGGACTGGAAGACCATAATAAAAAGTCATGACACGGGGTGAGAAATCAGAACTGTGAGGAGAAAGTTGATGACTTCAGGAGACGCTGTCCGAGGTGCTGATATTGGGCTTATACTCTGTGAGCCTGATCTATAGCTGACTTTTGATGACCTGAAACTGAAGACTGACTTGTTGCTGATCCATCCTGGATAGGTAGCTCTGAAAATGTGACTGACAATTTGGTGCCTTTTCTTCTAGGTACCAACTGCGCTGTTTTTATAGAAATTCTCTCTTAGGTAGATTTTTCCAAATTAATGTTTTCACTAAATTGTTTTCGCATGAAGACCCACATGCTAATGCTAATCTTGGTTAGCTAGGCTGACAGGGGTGACGTTGACGGTGACAAATGACTGACAAATTATTTTGCTGAATTGCATCATTATTGCTGATATTTGTTGACTTATGATTTGCATTGCTGCTCATGATTGATTTAGAAAAAGTAGTTTTCATTGATGAAACTAATAAAGTTTGATAAATACAGATATCATTAACAATTGATTAGAATTGTAATCAATAGGGAATAAAAGTTGTTAACCTTTTCCATGAGTGATGGTTATTTCTGATTAGTATGGTTTTCTCTGTGGTTTCTTAAGTGTTTGATCTTGATTTATTGATGTTGATTATTGGTTCAGTGATCACTGCATAACTAGGATACTCCTTGCGATTCAAAAGGTTCATCGAACTATGCGAGTCCCCTTGTAAGTTTACTTACCAAGGACCGGACGCGCTAGCAGCAGTCAATTTGTTCACCTATGCACTCTAGTCTAATGGTGAAGGTGCCAAAATGGAAATCAGTAGATTTAAAACCAGCAGGCAATTCAGCCATTATGGTGGCAGTGTCATCTGCTGATGTTATGGTGGTGGCAGAAGAAGAAGCCTCCTCTGCGTCGGACAGGTATTGCTGGTGTCTCATGCCCCTGAACTGGTCAAAGTAAAGTTTTTTCTGTAAGAGATTGCTGCACCCCATGGTGATACCAGGAGTGGTCAGGCCACCAATGAGTCCGCATGCCAGGTATCAAAACAATCCTCTCAGCAAGGTATGTGGGAGTGCAGCTCTAATTGGAAAGAGAACTTTAAGTCAGCTTCTGTCCCATGTGAGGAGGGAGAGATTAGGATCAATAATATAGAAATGAGGGAGCACGGGGCCCAGTGGCACTCACAGCACACCCCCAGTAGACAAAGCTTCATGTCACAGCAGAAGAGAGGGACACCAGAGGGGGGAATCCCCAAACTCACTGGGTAGTATCTTGGGCCTGCGGGATGGCAGCTGTCACCAATAGGACGCTAGGTTCCCCAGTAGCATATGCTGGAGTCTCACCACCTCCCCACCATAGCCCTAGGGCAAGAAAGGCACAGAAACAAACTGATGCCTATAGAAGAGAGACAGGGGTTATTTGGAGTCAAGCTGCAGGAAGAGACCAGCCCCACACCCTATATCAGAAGGCATGGGATCTGGCAAAGAAGTGTGTTTGATTGCATCACATGGTGGCTCGGTCCAGTAGTTGCTCAATCAGGGCCACAGTACCCTATCATCAAAAGGGACCCTGGTGGATCGTGACCTCAGCTGTCTGAGCTGCACATCAGATGGAGTGAGGAGGAGAGTGGGGTGAAGCAAGGCCAGCAGGGGCCTGCCTGTGCTTGGCGGCCCTGTCCTCAGGCTCACTCATGGCCCCTGTTTCTGCAGGGCCTCCAAAGAACACATCAGGCTACAGAGCCCACCATATCACCCCCCTGCAGTACTCAGGCCTCCAGCAGTGTGGAATCAGAGTGGCCAAACAATGGGGTGCTCGCCACTCAGCAAAATGCCTGGGGCATGAAAATAGTGCCAGATATGGTGCTAACTCTGATTGTTACAGGCAGATGGATCCAGAGCTTCACTGCTGTGTGACCATTTTGGTCGCTGGCATGGCCACACCCCCTCACTGAAATCTTTAAACCTGATGACCGAAGGAGGGCGAACCAGGACCTTGCTTTGTTGACTTAAGGATGACAGGTATAAGAAAGACAACAGACTGTCTGTGAGTTCTTTTCCTACTTTGAAGCAATGGATGAGTGAGTGAGTTGCCACACACAGTTAATCTCTCTGTGATTTTGAATATTGGATGAAGTGGAGTATTATGTGGTGTTAGTCCTCAACATGTAATACTCTCACAATACCCCCAAGATGGTCCTTGGATTCACAATAGCTCGGTCCTGGCAGTGTGGCAAAGAGCAGGCAGGCTTTACTTAGAGGAATATGGGTTAAGCATTTCACAACATCAACACGGACAATAAATAATTGGCACAAGTCAAAAGAAATTCAACACCAATTTATAAAAATAGACCTTATTTATATCTTAATTTAGACACCAAAAGAATCAGATTTGAAGCAGTATAACCAGAGTTCTAGATTTTAGGAGCATTTTCAATTACAGCAGAACTGGCATTTTAAACATTGCATTAAAGTCTATCGGTTGCTAAAACATACTTAGAAAGCTAGTTGCACGGAACTCATAAAGGTTTAAGGTTTTGCAGTCCTTAGGGCCAGATCTCAAAAGTCAGTGCAGTTTTACCTGTCCCGTTGCATCCAGGTGCAGAGTTGTCCTAATTGTTTGTGGTGTTGAACGGGACTCGTTGTGAAGTCAATGGCAGAGAGCCACTGGTGACAAACAACTACTTGGAGGTTGAGCTGCAGGGAACACCCTGCAGGGTTAAGGTTGCGAGGGTCCTGGGACTAGGCCACAGCAGTCAGTTCACTTATACGTGGTCCGTGTGTCCGAGTGCAGAGTTGTCCTGGCTGTCCTTGGTGCTGTACAGGTCTCACACTGGTGCTGATTTTACTATGAACACAGTACTGCGACAAAAGGGGTGCAAAAACTCAGATGTGGGATCATTGCTGACATCGGTCATGAGTGCTAGGTAGTGCTCTCCTGTTGCAGTATTGAGCAAAGGAGTCAATTATGGGACTGATGACCAACAAGCTTTAGTAGGAGTAAGCACAGTAAAATTCTTTGGAGACATCTGGAGGTCTGGGTTAGTATGGCAGTGGTCTGTACCTTCATATAAGGTCGGACTACAACTCCCACAATGCACTTCACCAACTGGATCCAGTCTATCCCTTGGCGGGCCCAATGGCTGGCGACTCTGGTTCCAGAGCGTCTTTTCACTAGTCCAAGGGAGACTGAGGGTGCTTCCGGCTTCCACAGGGTTCCCTCTGATTGAGAGTGATGAGTTTCAGCCAAGGAAAAGGGTCGTTCATGCAGTTTCCAGTCTGTTGCCTCTGGGAACGAGTATCACTCTTTTGCCTTGGTGCAGTGGGTAGAGGCCAGTTGTCGGTGATGCAGTGCTCCTCTTTGTCCATCTTTAAAGTTAGTCCATCAAATCTGAAGTTCTGGTGTCAGGGGTGTCCCTTAAATCCTGAAATTAGGGGTGTAAGGGCTGTGGAGGCCAGTGCTCCTGTGCTGCTGTGCCCAGGACGTAACCATTACGTCCTGGGCACACAGCCCAGAGGGAGCACTAGCGCTCCCTCTCTGGGGTTCCCCCCACCCCCCGAGGCAGGGATGGAAGGGGAAGCCCTTCCGCTTCCACCCCTAACGCCCCCACCCCACCTGTGACGTCAGCGTGCAAATGCTTTGTATTTCTCTTCTGATCACGTGAGGGAGTCCGAGAGAGGCTTCAAAGAGAAGGAAAGTTATTTCCTTCCCTTTGAAGTCTCTCTCTGCGTTTTGGCAGCCGGATTGTAAAGCAATCCGGCTGTCAAAACGCCCACTAGACACCAGAGAGTTAATTTCAAAAAGGAAACTGGCATGAGGGAGTGACCCCTTGGGCAAGGGTCTCTCCAAGGGGGGCATTTTTTTTTTAGGCCTTTTCTGCTCCCCCCGGGGGCAGAAACCTCTAGGCACCAGGGATATTCTTTTTGTTTTGTTTTGTTTTTGTTTTGTTTTTTGTTTTAGAGGTGGGGAGCGACCCCTTAGGCAAGGGTCGCTCCCATAGGGGGAAAATTATATTTAGGCCATTTCTGCCCCCCGCGGGGGCAGATTGGCCTATTTTTATGAGGCCAATCTGCCCCCAAGGGGGACAGAAACCACTAGACACCAGGGAGGGTTTTTTTTGTACGTGAATTTCACGTAAGGGGAGCGACCCCTTAGGCAAGGGTCGTTCCCCTGGGGGGCAAATTTATTTTAGGCCATTTCTGCCCCCCAGGGGGGCAGATCAGCCTATTTTAATTAGGCCGATCTGCTCCCAAGGAGGGCCGAAACCACTAGGCATCAGGGATTTTTTTGTTGTTGTTGTTTTACAGATGGGGAGCGTCCCCTTAGGCAAGGGTCGCACCCATGGGGGGGCAAATTGTACTTAGGTCATTTCTGCCGGCTTTGGGGGCAGATTGGCCGATTTTAGGTCAATCTGTCCCCAAGGGGAGCAGAAACCACTAGGCACCAGGGATCTTTTTTTTTGCGCGGTCACGCAAGGGGAGCGACCCCGTAGGCAAGGGTCGCTCGCCGGGGGGGTTGGTGGGGCACATTTATTTTAGGCCATTCCTGCCCCCCCTGGGGCCGGCTGAGCTAGAGGCCAAAATCCACAGGTAGGCACTTTGCAAAAAACACTTCTGTTTTCTGTGAAAAAATGTAATGTGTCCACGTTGTGTTTTGGGCCATTTCCTTTTGTGGGCGCTAGGCCCACCCACACAAGTGAGGTACCATTTTTATCAGGAGACTTGGGGGAACACTGGGTGGAAGGACATTTGTGGCTCCTCTCGGATTCCAGAACTTTCTGTCACCGAAATGAGAGGAAAAAGTGTTTTTTTGGCCAAATTTTGAGGTTTGCAAAGGATTCTGGGTAACAAAACCTGGTCAGAGCCCCACAAGTCACCCCCTCTTGGATTCCCCTGCGTTTCTAGTTTTCAGAAATGTGCTGGTTTGCTAGGTTTCCCCAGGTGCCGACTGAGCTAGAGGCCAAAATCTACAGGTAGGCACTTTGCAAAAAACACCTCTGTTTTCTGTCAAAAAATGGGATGTGTCCACGTTGTGTTTTGGGGCATTTCCTGTCGCGGGCGCTAGGCCTACCCACACAAGTGAGGTATCATTTTTATCGGGAGAATTGGGGGAACATAGAATAGCAAAACAAGTGTTATTGCCCCTTGTCTTTCTCTACATTTTTTCCTTCCAAATATAAGAGAGTGTGTAAAAAAGACGTCTATTTGAGAAATGCCCTGTAATTCACATGCAAGTATGGGCAGCCCGGAATTCAGAGATGTGCAAATAACCACTGCTCCTCAACACCTTATCTTGTGCCCATTTTGGAAATACAAAGGTTTTCTTGATAGCTATTTTTTACTCTTTATATTTCAGCAAATGAATTGCTGTATACCCGGTATAGAATGAAACCCCACTGCAGGGTGCAGGTCATTTATTGGCTCTGGGTACCTAGAGTTTTTGATGAACCTACAAGCCCTATATATCCCCACAACCAGAAGAGTCCAGCAGACGTAACGGTATATTGCTGACATTGCAGGAAAAAGTTACAGAGTAAAACGTAGAGAAAAATTGCAGATTTTTTCACCTCAATTTCAATATTTATTTTTTCAGTTGTTATTTTCTGTAGGAAACCCTTGTAGGATCTACACAAATTACCCCTTGCTGGATTCAGAATTTTGTCTACTTTTCAGAAATATTTTGGTTTCTGGGATCCAGCATTGGTTTCATGCCCATTTCTGTCACTGACTGGAAGGAGGCAAAAAGCACAAAAAATCATAAAAATGGGGTATGTCCCAGTAAAATGCCAAAATTGAGTGTAAAAATTGGGTTTTCTGATTCAAGTCTGCCTGTTCCTGAAAGCTGGGAAGCTGTTGATTTTAGCACCACAAACCCTTTGTGGATGCCATTTTCAGAGAAAAAAACAGAATCCTTCTTCTGCAGCCCCTTTTTCAATTCTTTTTGAATAAAACAAAATGTTCACTGTATTTTGGCTAATTTCTTGGCCTCCTTCTGGGGAACCCACAAAGTCTGGGTACCTCTGGAATCCCTATGATGTTGGAAAAAAAGGACGCAAATTTGGCGTGGGTAGCTTATGTGAACAAAAAGTTATGAGGACCTAAGCGCGAACTGCCCCAAATAGCCAAAAAAGGCTCGGCACAGGAGGGGAAAAGGCCTGCCAGCGAAGGGGTTAAGGTTTTTGCATGTCAATTGCCTCAAATCCCACTTTGACAGGTCCAAGGTAACCATGTTCCTGGTCATGGATGATGGAATCTGGGAAGAGAATGAACTTCTCCCAGACCTCCTTTCATTCAAGGAGCAGGATGGGTCAGTGGTGAGTCTCAGCCTCTCCCCTACCCTGACCCCTGAACAACAGAGGGATTGTCGCCAACTGTTACAAGGTACAACAATGATATTGATACTGAGGTCAGTATGCTTGCAAAGAGTAACATCTACAGACTTTCTCATAAAGTGAGAGCCACCATAATAGAGTAAGGCCCTGATTCTAAGCTTGGCGGGCGGCGGTAGCTGCCCGCCAAACGGGAACCGCCAGAAGACCGTACCGCGGTCAAAAGACCGCGGCGGTCATTCTGGGTTTCCCACTGGGCTGGCGGGCGACCTTCGAAAGTCCGCCCGCCAGCCCAGCGGGAAACACCCTTCCCACGAGGACGCCGGCTCAGAATGGAGCTGGCGGAGTGGGAAGGTGCGACGGGTGCAGTTGCACCCGTCGCGAATTTCAGTGTCTGCAAAGCAGACACTGAAATTCTTTGTGGGGCCCTCTTATGGGGGCCCCTGCAGTGCCCATGCCATTGGGCCCCACGGCACCCCATACCGCCATCCTGTTCCTGGCGGGCGAACCGGCAGGAACAGGATGGCGGTATGGGGTGTCAGAATCCCCATGGCGGCGCAGCTTGATGGCGGATTCCCAAGGGCAGCGGAAAGTCGGCGGTACACCGCCGGCTTTCCGCTTCTGGCCGCGGCTGTACCGCCGCGGTCAGAATGCCCGGCGGAGCACTGCCAGCCTGTTGGCGGTGCTACTGCCAACCTCCGCCCTGGCGGTATTTACCGCCAGGGTCAGAATGACCCCCTAAATCTCCAAATGCTGGAAATAGGGAGTCATTGAATCCCAAAACAGTCCTTGGTCAAGCCCAATGGTGCTGGTCACCAAGGCTGACCTGCAGGTACCATCTTTGAACTTCAGTTCTGCGTGGGTTACCTGGGGCTCAATGCACTCACAAAATCTGATGACCACCCTATCCACCGAACTGAGGAACACATAAATTGGTTGGGAGCTCCCAAATTAACAAAACATTTGACTCAACAACTGTGTGCTGACAGTTTGCCTTAACTGAGGGGCCAAAGAAAAGTTTGCGTTCTGTTCCTCAAAAGACCACTTTCAGTTTCAGGTGATGCCATTTGGGTTGAAGAATGCCTCTGCCACTTTCTAGAGATTGGTCAATCAGGTCTATAATCATGGCATGGTAACCTCCCAAGATACAAGAACCATGTCCCATGACCCAGATTCAGGTGAGAGCCTTTTTGAGCTTTACTGAGTACAATCACACACTTGTTAAGGAGTACAGGAGCATTGTCACACCAGTCACGAGAATGACCTTAGCGAAGCAACCCAAAAAGGTGATCTGGACAGATGAGTGTCAGAAGGCATTTGACACTCAGAAGGAGACACTACGAACTGCACCAGTCCTCAAAGAAGCTGATGCCATCAAGGAATTTATTGTGCCGATGACTCCAAGCACGGTATAGAGGCAATGCTTTCACAACCAAATAGTGAAGGGCAAGACCAACCTGTAATGATGTTCAGCAGACTGCTACTAACCTGGGAACAGCAGTGGAGGCCTTTGATTTGCTCTGGCCTCTGAAGAAACTGAGACCATACCAGTTTGGGACTAATTCCTGGGTACAGGTAGACCACAGACTGCTTAGGTAGTTAAAACAGATACAGAGAAGAATCCAAAGCAATTACCATGATCTATTTCCTTGTAGGCATGGACTTTATGGTGAAACATAAGCCTGGGGTTGACCACGTCAATGCTGATGTCTCCCCCTCCTCTTCACCATCCGTTCCTCTTTGCATTCCCCAGCCGCTGCGTCCCCGCGGCACCTCCCGCGTCCCCGCGGCACCTCCCGCCTCCCCCCTCCTCCTCACCTCTGTTTCTCTTTGCATTCCCCAGCCGCTGCGTCTCCGCGGTCCCTCCCACCTCCCCCTCCTCCTCACCTCCATTTCTCTTTCCCCCCCAGCCTTCCCATTCACCCAGCCCTCCCTCCTCCCAGCTGCCACTCCCACCCTCCCCCCCATTTATGGCAGTCAGCGCCAGTCCCCCTGGACCTCTCAGACAAACCTACTCCCCCCTCACCCTCCACTCACTCAACCCAGGCCCCTGCCTCACCTGCACCCTTTCCAGCCTCACACGCAATCATGACCCCTTCACCTGCCACACCTGTCATTTCTCCTGCTCCTCATCCCTCACACCACACACCAACCATAGCGACACCTCCGACAACAAACACAACACCCCCAACGCAATGCAACCCCTCACCTGCTCTGCCCCCACCCCACCCCACCAACCAGCTCCGCCGCACTCCAGCCCACAACCAGAACACACCCTGCAACAACACCCTCATGCACCACACCAATATCACCCACCACAACCACCTCAACTGCCTGCTCCTCAACACCCGCTCCCCTCACAAACATGAAATAGAACGCTGGGACCTCATCACATCACACTCACCTGACATCGCCTTCCTCACAGAAACCTGGACCAACCCCTCCTCGGAACCCGACATAGCCATCGCCACCCCCAAGGGATACAAACTCCAATGCAAAGACCGCCTCAACAGGCCAGGTGGTGGCATCGCCATCCTACACAGGGACACCATCAAAGTCACCACCAGCTCCCAAGACACTATCGACAACACAGAACACATGCACGTCCTGATCCACATTAACAACAACTCCACCCTCAGGGGTACATTAATCTACAGATCACCAGGACGATGCCCCGCCTTCTGCGACACCATCGCCGACACCATCAGCTCGCACGCCCTCACCTCCACAGACTACATCCTCCTCAGTGATTTCAACTTTCACTTGGAAAACCTACAAGACCACAACTCTACCTCCCTCATAGACAACCTCACCAACCTCGGACTCAAACAACTGGACACACGCTCAATGCAATTTTCACCTCAAGCCAACACATAGCCTACACCCACACCACCGAACTCCTCTGAACTGACCACCACTGCATCCACTTCTCCTTCACCAAACTCCCCACACACCACCATCAACACACCACACCCTACCGCATGTGGGACAAGATCCCCACAGAACGCCTCAACTCCCAACTGGCTCACAACCCCCCCATACCAACGACCCCAACACAGGAGCACACAACCTCTCTAAATGGGTCACCACCTGCGCAGACACACTAGCCCCCCTCAGAAAACACATCGCCACCCGCAACATCAAGAACGCCCCATGGTTCACCCCGGAACTCCAAGACTCCAAGCGCAAATGCCACCAAGCTGAGAAAATATGGCGACTAGAACCCTCAAAACCACCATTCGCACCCATCACCGACTCATATGCACTGCCAAAAGAGATCACTACAAGACACGCCTTGACACCAACTCTCAAAACAGCAAAGAACTCTTCACCATCATTAGTGAACTTGCCAAACCCAAAGCCAGCAACATAGACCCCTCACACACACAGCCCCTATGTGACGCCCTCTCCAACCACTTCCACCACAAAATCCTGGACATCCACAACAGCTTCATACCACACACACCCCTCACTAACCCAACCCAACCCCCACTCATGACCCTGCCACCACACTCACCACCTGGGCCCCCACCACACACAAAGAAACCGAAAAAACCATGAACTCCATCCACTCCGGATCCCCCCTCCGACCCCTGTCCACATCGCATCTACAACAAAGCCAGCCCAACCATCGCCCCCATACTCCACGACATAATCAATTCCTCTTTCGACTCCGCCACCTACCCAGACCCCTGGAAGCACGCAGAAATCACTGCTCTCTTAAAAAATTCCAAAGCCGACCCGGAGACCCTCTCCAACTATCGCCCCATCTCCCTCCTCCCTTTCCCCGCCATGGTTGCCGAGAAACTAGTCAACGCCCGCCTATCCCACTTCCTAGAAGCAAACAACACTCTTGACCCCTCACAATCCGGGTTCTGCAAGAACCACAGCACGGAAACCGCCCTCATCGCATGCACTGACGACATCAGGACCAAAGTCGACAAAGGCGAGACCGTCGCACTCATCCTCCTAGGCAGTCTTTCCGCAGCCTTTGACACCGTATGCCACCACACACGCCTGCACAACATAGGAATTCGCCACAAAGCCTTAGACTGGCTCACCTCCTTCCTCACCGATCGGACCCAGAGAGTCCACCTTCCACCTTTCCACCCCACCGTTACCAAGATCATCTGCGGAGTCCCACAAGGGACCTCCCTCAGCCCCACACTCTTCAACATCTACATGATCCCCCTAGCCAACATCCTCCGATCACACGGAATCACTATGCTCTCATACGCAGATGACACCCAACTCATTCTCTCCCTCACCCGCAACTCCACCACCGCCAAAACCAACCTACACGCTGCTCCTCGACACTGCCAACTGGATGACAACTAACCACCTCAAGCTTAACTCCAACAAAACCGAGATCACCATATTTGGCCCCAACAAAACCACATGGGATGACTCCTGGTGGCCCACCAACCTAGGCCCTCACCCACCCCCGCAAACCACGCACGCAACTCCAGCATCATCCTGGACCCCTCCCTCTCCATGACACAGCAAATCAATGCTCTAACCCCCTCCTGCTTCCACACACTCTGCACTCTAAAAAAATCCTTTAAATGGATTCCCCCAGAGACCAGGAAGACAGTCACCCATGAACTCATCAGCAGCAGACTAGACTACGGTAACGCCCTCTACGCCGGCACCACACTCAAACTCAAACGCAAACTCCAGAGAATCCAGAACACAGCCGCACTCCTCGTCCTTCGCCTCCCCCGCCACAAACAAATCTCACCACACCTCAAATCCCTTCACTGGCTCCCCATAGACAAGAGAATCACATTCAAGATCCTCATCCACACACACAAATCCCTCCACAACACCGGCCCAACCTACCTCAACGAAAGAGTGAACTTCCACACTCCCACACGCAACCTCTGATCAGCCGACCTCGCCCTGGCCACAGTCCCCCACATCGAACACACCACCACTGGAGGCAGGTCCTTCTCCTACCTCGCCCCCAAAACCTGGAACACCCTCCCCACCAACCTTCGCAAAACCAAAGACCTCCTGCTCTTCAGAAAGAACCTTAAGACATGGTTGTTTGAACAGTGACTCTCCCTGCCCCTTCTTAACCCCCCCAGCGCCTTGAGACCCTCATGGGTGAGTAGCGCGCTCTATAAACATATATGGCAAAATGTATACGGCTGTCAGATGCATAACTGTGCTCTGTCTGGGCTACCTTTGCTTTTCTATGTTTCACTGCTGTGACACATCATGGTAAAGTGCCTTCACACATACAAAAAGACTATTTTTTCCTTGTAATTGCCCAGGGCTGAGTACCAACATTAAAACATAGGCTACACTACATACATGGTTAATGTGCTCTCGCAGCAAAGTAACATCCAGAGCTATTTCACTGTGTAGGCTCTGCAAGACTTTCCCCTGAACAGGCCTAGATAGAATTAAAATTATTTTCTATATCTGCCTGGATAAATGATGGGCAAATGCTCTAAAGTTATTTCACGCTTGTTTTGCAGCATAAGATTTAATGGTGAAGTCAGAGTTACCATAGCTAAAGTAGAAAGGTAACTTTGTAAAATGTACTTTGTATTTCCTGAGCCAAAACTGGCAGAAGCTCATTTTTGCCAATCAGTACTTTTTGGAACTGGAATACACATCTTTGGCTAGAAGAGTTAACAACTCTGGCCCAGGAAGAGCAGATGGCTGGTAACTGCTGACCACTTAGCAAGGATTAGCTATCAAGGAGGGGATAGGAATAGCAGGCATATCAAAGATTAGCTTTTTCACTTGCTCTTCTAAACTGGAGAGGCCAGGTAGGGTGCCTTCTAATACTTCCCAGGACCCTCTTAGAAAGCCAGTGTTTGAAATAGGGTCTCTAGTTGGCAGAGGCATACACCCTTGTCCAAGTAGGGACCACAATCCTAGTCCGGGTAAGTCACATACAATCCAAATTATCCTCCACCCACCCTCTGGTAGCTTGGCACTGAGCAGTCAGGTTTAACTTAGAAGGCAATGTGTAAAGTATGTGTGCAATAAATCATGCAATAACACAGCAAAAATACCACATAAATGCACTACACAGGTTTCGAAAAATATAAGATATTTATCTGAGTAAATTAAAATCAAAACGATCCAGATTTGACAAGCACCAGTTAAAATATCACTTTTGCAATGATAAGCAGAGTTTTTAAGGCTTTACAAATCAACAAATGTCTGTAGTGTTTACAAAGTACCTGGTATGCGTCAAAATTACACGCACGAAGACCGCAGAGGAGGAGATTCGTGGAAAAAGGAAGGTGTGCGTTGGATTTCCTGACACGCACAGATGATGCATCAATTCTTCCCACACGGCAAGGGCTTTGCGCCAATTTCCGGCGCACAGTCTTGGATCCTCACTGCGATGCAGGGTCTTTTGATACCCAGGGACGATGCGTGGAAATCCTGGGCGTGTGGGCTGAAATTACAGGTGCTGTGTCGATCCGGAGTGGTGATGCATCGGAGTTTCTGTTGCATGGCAGGTGCTGACTCAATTCCTCGCACAGGAAGTCAGGCTACGCTGTTCCAGCTCGATGATGCCTCAATCTGGTATAGCTGTGCGACCATGTTCCGGTCATAACGTATGTGCTGCTTCGATCTCCACTCGGGGAGCCGGGCTGCGTCATTCCGGTTCTACGGTGCAGCGATTCTTTCACCACTGGGCAGGTTGTGCATCATTTCCGGCAGGCTGTGCGTTGATTTTGGCCACACAAGGAGTTTCCTTAAAGAGAAGTCATTTTGGCCCTGAGACTTCAGGAACAGGAGGCAAGCTAAATCCAAGCCCTTGGAGAGAACTGCTCAGCAGAGTCAGAGGCCAGCAAGGCTGCAGGGCAACAGCAAGGCAGCAGTCCTTCACAACAAAGCAGTCCAGGTGAGTCCTTTGGGCAGCCAGGCAGCTCCTCTTGGCAGGTTGCAGGAGTTGGTTCAGAGTGTCTGTCCCAGGAAGTGTCTTAGTTGGTGGGGTCAGGGGCCCAGTTTATATACCCAAAAGTGCATTTGAAGTGGGGGAGACTTTAAAGAGTAGTTTTGAAGTGCACAAGGTCCCCTTTCAGTACAGATCTATCTGCTAAGGTCCCAGTAGGGGGTTTGTCAGTCCATTGTGTGAGGGCAGGCCACTAGCCTTTGAAATGTAATAGTCAGGCCCTCCACCCTTCAAGCTAAGGGAGACCTATTCAGTATGCAGATGAGTGCAAGTGTGACTGGGTATCCTCTGTTTGTGGTTTTCTGGGTGAAATGCACAAGGGAGATGTCAACCAGCCTAGCCCAGACAGATTGGAGAAAGGCTGTAAGGCACAAATGGATTTAAAGTGCAGAGAAATGCTCACTTTCTAAAAGTGACATTTCTAAAATAGTAATATAAAATCCAACCTCACCAATAAGCAGGATTTTTTATTACCATTCTGGCCATACCGAACATGACCTATTTACCCCTTTCTGATGAGAATCTACAACTCAAACAGTATATGAGGGTATCCCTAATGTTAACCTATGAAGGGAGCTTGCCTCACAGTACTGGAAAACGAATTTAGGAGTTTTCACTATCATTACATATAAAACACATAGGTATGTGTCCTGCCTTTTACCTACACAGCACCCTGTCCTATGGATTACCTAGGGACTACCTTAGGGGTGACCTAAATATAGGAAAAGGGGAGTTTGAGGCTTGGCAAGTACTTTTAAATGCTAAGTCGAAGTGGCAGTGAAACTGCACACACAGGCCTTGCAATGGCAGGCCTAAGACATGGTTAAGGGGTTACTTATGTTGGTGGCACAACCAGTGCTTCAGGCCCACTAGTAGCATTCAGTCTAAAGGCCCTGGGCACATGTAATGCACTTTACTAAGGACTTACAAGTAGATCAAATATGCCAATTCGGTATAAACCAAATGTTATCATGTTTTAAGGGAGAGAGCGTATGCACTTTAGCGCTGATGAGCAGTGGTAAAGTGTGCAGAGTCGTAAAACCAGCAAAAACAGTTTCAGAAAAGTGGAGGGAGGCAGGCAAAAAGTTGGGGGCATGACCACCCTATGGCTGTGAGGTCTGACAGCCAGACTACAGTCACAGTGGGAGAGAAAATTAGGTTTCTCCTTGTCAGATGGGAGAAGATCTCATCTAAATAAAGGATTGGCCAAGAAACATAAGACAGACCTGCGTTGTGGAGAAAGATTTCTTGTGATGCTTTGGCAGTAACCTGTTTTTTAGTCTTATCTTCAGGTTGTGCAATCTGGTAGGAGCAGGATAAGATGCCAGAAACTAGTTCCCTGCGCCATCCAAACACTGACTCTGGCCAAGCTCCTAAAGAAGACTCAAACAGCTTCAGTACTTAAGGAAAAGTGGGATTGGATAAAAAAAAGAAATACGGTCTACCCTACTCTGGTCCTTTTGTGTGCAGGTACTTCTTACTGTCCTCTTTCTGGTCCCTATGGGCAGTATCTGTATGCATCCAAGAAATGCAAAAGAAATAATATGTAGTGGGTACTTCAAACAAAGTCTAAAGAATAATCCTGTTCACCTCCCTTCAATTCAGCTTACAAAAAATGTCCCTCTTTCCCACTTAAGAGTTTGGTTTTGTGCAGAAAGTACGAGTGTGATGAAAAAACACAAACAGTATCGTCACTGAATGATTCTAATAGAATGTAGTAACATGTGGGACCTCCATATAGGAACCCCTTATTACCTATTTAACCACATAGGGAGGGCCAATATTTTGTGAATAAATCCTGGGAATCATCACAAAATAGACTGGTTACTTCCAAATAGTGAATCAGTACTGGAAATTATATTAGAACTCCAAATGTCCAACAATAGACTTCAGGACAACAGTCTTGCAAAACAGCAAAAATAAACGCTTTTCTTAAACTCATATAGGGGGTAATTTTGACCTCGGTGGTCTTTTTTCCAGACCACGAGGGACCGCCATGCGGAAGACCGCCAGTGTTGGCGGTTTGCCGTTCGGCCTATTATGACCGTTGGCAGCTCTCCGTCCTTTTACGGACGGAGAGCCGCCAACAGCCATACTGGCGGGCGGCGGGGAAGTGGAGGTTGCTCCACCTCCACCGCCACGCCAACAGAACACCGCCCAGCGAATCACGTTCTGTGATTCGGCGTGGCGGTGTTCTGTTGATGGTGTGGTGTCGGCGGAGCGGCCCCCATGGCTCCCGTCCACTCCCGGAGGATCGTCGGACCAGGTAAGTCGATCGTCCGTGAGGAGAGGGGGGTGGGGGAATGTTGTGTGTGTGCATGGGGGTGTGTGTGTGTGTGTGTATGTAGAGGGGGGTGTGTGGGTGCGTGTATGCTTGCAGGGGTGTTGTGGGTATGGGAATGAGTGCGTGTAGGTCTGTAGGTATGGCTGTATGGATGTGTGCATGTATGTTTGAATGTGGGTGTGCGTGTCTGACTGTGTGTGTGGATGTTGGCATGTATGTCGGTGTGTGTGCGTGTGTGTGTGTTGGTGGTGCCTGTGTGCGTGTCGTGTGTGTATGAGTGTTGTTTTGTTGGGGTTCGGGGTGGGGACGGGGGTCCTGCCACCTTTGGGGGGTGGCATGGGGAGTGGGGGGGTAGGGGAGGGAGTCAGGGTGGGGGAGACCCCTATCAGTGCCAGGGAAGGAATTCCCTGGCACTGATAGTGCTTACCGCCATGGATTTCATGGCGGTTTCAAACTGCATGAATTCCATGGCGGTCAGCCGGGTCCAAATACTGCCGGCGGTATAGTGACGGCCGCCGGGCTGGAGACCCTGGTCTCCAGCCCGGCGGCCGGAACGGAGAACCGGCAGATGACCATGGCAGTAACCGCCATGGTCATAATACGCTGAGGAAAGACCGCCAGCCTGTTGGCGGTCTTACCGCTGCTTCTCCGCCTTCCGCCAGGGTCATAATGACCCCATAGTCTTTTTTATTTATTCAGGAACTTAAAAAACTCCAGCAGTGATGATTCACAAAAACAGATATCCAATACTATAAGTCCTTTCTCAATATCACATTTGTGTATGCACCTTACCAATTTGTAGTAACAGTTATCTGCTGATGAAGTGTTTCTTTTATTTTCTGTTGTAGCTCCCCAAGTTCTACAGAGCGGTGAATCAAACGAGAAAATGAGCAAGCTTCAGGGCTTCATGGAGAGGCAGGAGACAGGCAGGTGTCAGGGGACTTTAAACAAGCACTCAAGGCCCAGGTCAGGCTTTCAGTGGGATAAGGCCTAAGGAGACAAAGGGTGTGATTTAGATCTCAATGGAGAGGAATACTCCTTCATAAACATATTGGATATCTCATCGGCCGTATTATGATCCCATTATGGCCTCTGGGTGTCGTAATATCGGAGATGGGATAGCTGTCATTTTTGTGACCCCTTCGCCGAGATCTAAATAAGGCTCAAAGTTCCAGCAGGTAAACATTAGTATGGCAAGGAAACACAGGTAATTATTTATAATAGGCGCCAAGGTAATGGCCTCTAGGAGTGTCTTTTAATTCTTCCATCCATGAACGGCAAAACTGGAAGGTCCACTGCCATCCATGATGGGCGCGGCCGCTGGTGCACAGGACGAGGCCAAAAAGACTTGACCATGTCTTTTGCAACGGCCCTTCCCTTGGTCATGGCTATGTCAATGCTCTTTGAAATGAGCCCCTACAGCCATGACAGTTCTGTCACATTGATGAGGGACGCCTGAATAATTTTAGAGTAAAGATAGGAGGGCGTGCTGTAAAAGGAGATGGTGGTGTGTGAAAAATGGGATTGTCTAGTAAAATGTCTTCAATTACTGGCAACTTCACAGACATGCGCTGGCTTGCCTACTCCTCCCAGATTAATAAAACCTAAAATGACAATTCCAAGGCACGAAGGATAGTGTCATTTATGATGCCCAGTGAAAGGCAAATGCTGAATTAGCAACACTGCTAATCAGATGACTTTCACTTTCTTTCCTCCTGCCCATCAGGGACATAACACAAATGCCAAACACAAAAAGGGGGCATAATTCACCTCTTAGGAACATGAGGGACAGAGTTTAATAATAGCTCAATGTTTCTGAAACCACGACGCTTGCATTTCATTTTAAAGAACTGTCAGATCCAGGACTATTATCTAAACATGATGGTGTAGCTGTAATTCGCAAACAAAAGTTGATCTTGTTTTCTCATGCCTCAGGAATTCTCACTTTCACTGTCTTTGCTTTAGGTTAATTCTAACTTTTGGGAGGTGTTAGATAAAGAGACATCATCTGTTCTTCAGCACTTCAGACGAATTGGATGATTCAGTGATTGTGGGGCGGATCACCATCTCACCAGATCAGAAGGGGATACAGCTCTGGCTCCAGAAAACTGCCTTTCATATTTAAATATTCTTTCCTGCCACGCGGGTATGTCTATGCTTTCAGAACAATCACTCTCCAGTTTGTCTCAAGACAAAAGGAGTTTCCCTGTATGTAGGGCCATTGATCGAATTCCCTGCTTGTGACCAACGTGCATAGCATGGCAGACCCAAGCAGGGAATTTAAAGGACAGTCGACAAGCCCACTTAGGACAAAGGACTGGGTGACCATCTTTATAACCTGCCGGCCCTAAGCAGAACATGCTTTCAGTTCAACAGTTTCTGGTGTTGGAACCAGCTGAGGCTCCTCCTACATGTGAAACCTGCAGTTCTGCCATGTCTAAATTGAGTGGGGGGGGGGGGGGTGTCACTGTGAGGTCAGTGGGGCAGGAGCATGGCCTGTTCATAATTGTGCTGCTGGTGTGCCAAACTATAAATAATGTCCTCAGACTGGGCAGAAGGTGGTAAGAGCACTTTATTTTGCTGTAAAACAGAAGCAATCTCACAAAAGCAGTAATAATACATTTGAAAATAACAATATGCCTCCAGTCAATAGTTAAACAAAACCACTGTATAACGAAGACAGTAACACAGTGGTCTAAATAATGAAAAACAGTGCCAGCTTTTAAAAAGTATTAGCTGTCAGTGAACAAAAAAACTATTCTAAAGGTAAGAGATTCAAATACATCTAACAGTTTTTGTCTAATTAAACTCGCATTAGACTCCCTAATAAAGCCAATAGCTCTGCCATTGGTTCTAAACCTTTTCTTTTCTCCAATGCTTTTTAAAAATATTTTTCTCTCAATTTTTGTTTTGTAATGTTTTTTACAAACTTTGCTTACCAAAACGAATTTTATTTTTTGAAGCACCCCTGCACATTTTTGTTCCCTAGCAGTAAAGGGGGCACCTTTTCTATGTAAATGCATATTGTTCAAAAGCACAATGTTATCATTCACAGTGAAGTTAGTTTATGGCAGAATTGGGCTGCCCCACTGCCCTATGCTGTATGCCAACATAGTAGTAGATTAAAAAGGGTTGGTTGGAAGACCATATAGAAAGTACATCAAATGTAATTGTACACAAATTAAAAGATCTTGGATGATGGCAGGTATAAAAAGAAAGAACATTAAAAAAATGCAGAAATTACCCTTTTGGGGTTCTTTTCTAAGCAATTTATTTTGCTGTGGCATGCTTCTGCAATATCTTAGTGTTTTGTAGTAACAGTTTTGGGAATTTGACGCTGTCCTAATATTAATGTAGGCATATGACATTCTTCTTTTAATAGACTCCTATGTACACAAATAATGACCTGGTACAAATGTCCAAAAACTCAAAAAGACGTTGGTCCTCATTATGACTTTGGCAGTGAATACCGAATACTGCTGCGGTGTCTGCTGCCAACATACTGCCATGGAGGCGAAAATCCGTCTGCCAAATTATGACACACAGACAAAACCGACAGAAAACAGCCACAACCACAAATCCGCCAGACCCACTGAACGCGATATACTGTCAGAACTACCACCCATACCGTTATGCCACCAAAATAATTCCCTCTAAATAATGACCCAAGAATCAACATAGCGGACGTTTAACGGCAGTAAACCATTGGCGGTGCACACCGCCAAGGCGGGAATGGCCACCCAAATACAAAACAAGGGAAGATTGGCCAGAACAAATAAAACAAACCTGACACAATTACACCCCCCCCACACATCCACCGATGGCACTATAAAACACACACCCACAAACCTTTGCAAACACGAGAAGACCGCCACAACTTGCCACGTCAATCCCAGAGACATCTGCACACACATACCACAACTACCCATACCTCCTTCATGCACCACACACCACACACACCACCACATCACCCTCTGCACAACAGACACACAACACCCATGTCCCCACAAAGGCATCCCCGTTTCATTTATGAGGAGTTACGGGTCATGGTGGAGGAAATAGTCAGGGTAGAGCAACAGCTGTTTGGAGCACAGTACAGCAGTACTCCATTGCCAGCAAGATTGAGCTACGGCGGAGAGTAGTGGACAGGGTAAATGTCATGGGACAGCATCCATGCACAAGGAATGGCATTTGGAAGAGGTGGATTGACCTATGGGGGAAGGTGTGTTCCATTGCAGCTCGCCATTAGGAGGACTGGTGGTGAACCCCCACCTACTCCCCCACAGCTGACAGCATGGGAGGAGCAACTCATGGCAATACTGCATCCTTGAAGGGCTCACTGGAGTAGCCGGAGGACTGGACACTGGTGAGTCACCATTCACAACCTATCACCCTCCTATACCTGCATGCCATCTCACCCCCTCACCCTGACTCCCTACACCCCACTCCATCTCACACAGTACACCACCCCGATTACCACCCGTAAATTGCAACCCTTGCAGACCATTCCCACTGCAAGCACATCCCTTCCTGCTCCTCATCCACACCCACCACCAATGCATGCACAGCATGTAGAACTACCAATCCCATAATCCATCACCACACACTACCAAAGGTGGGAGGACAAAACCAATATCATTGGGAAAGCTAGGAATGCAAATTATGTCATAGACAAGTACCCTAACACATCACTCACATCCTCACAGCTGCCCCAGCCAATGTCAGCAGCGAGGAGGTGCCACAGCTACCCACTCCCCCACCAGAAGATGCCCTAAGTGATGACAAAAACTTAGGAGGTTTGGATCTGGATTAAAGCCCTAGCCCATCTGGGATCACTGGTCAGTTGGCTACCCCATCGCACAGCCAGTCCACTACAGAGTCCTTCCCTCTGAACCTAACACCATAGCAGCCAGCTAACGCCCCCAGACCTCTGTCCCCAGGACACGTCAATCAGTAGTGTGCCAACCTACACAGAGACCCAATTTGACACCACACAGACAAGACAATGAGAGTCCTGGTGTCAGTGGGAGTGGGTACACCATTCAGGGGACACAGGCACAGGAGGCCAGAGACAGTCGGAGGACAGCTGTGCACCAGGGGGAGGACAAGCCCAGGGAACCCACTGCCCAAGAGGCACTCACAAGTGTCCTAGGGGCATACCAACAATCACAGGAAAGGATGGGTCAGGTGCTCAACATCATGCAGGAGAACTAGTGGCTGCAGGGGGAACATCATCATGAGGTCATGCAACAATTGCAGGACTTGAATACCACCATGGCCTCCATTGCAGGAGTGCTTAATGAGATGGTCAACATCATGCCGGAGTACACAGCACACCAGCAGGACCCTACCACTAGCCAGTGTACTGACCAGCTCACCACATCTGCTGCAGCTAGTGGACAGGAGGCCCTGCCATGGGACCCACAGGCAACCAGCACCCCTCCCCCTGCAGAAGGTGCTGCAACCCAGACAGACACAAGAGACAGTTGGCAAGACAAAGAACACCATCAGGAAATGTGCCCCTCCAGAATGTCCTCCTTGAGTTCCACTGTATCACCATGTCCACTTTGAACTGCCATTGCTCCTCTTCCTATGGCCCCTTGGACACTGGACCTGTGCTCCAAACAGACTGGCCAACTACAATGGACTTTCCCCAACCATCATCCCAACCTATTGCACTTTGCATTGTATTCCAAATTTAAAAATAAACATCCTTGGGCACAGCTTGAGTAATAGTGTTTTTTCTAAAGGAAATGTACAATGCATTGAACTGTATTGAACTGCATGATCCCGTGCAAATGTCCTGTAATGTGTTCATCCATCCTATATATGTGTCTCAGCAGTCTGTACACATCACAGCTTTACACTGTTGTAATCACACCAACATCTGCAATAAGGGAAGGCAAAAGTGACAGTCATTTGGGATACAAAGGTAGTGACTGGTATTTTACAACAGCCACACAGCACAACACTGAAAAGGAAAAATGTATAGTTCAACAGTCTTACGTGAGTGTCATTGGAAGAAATGCAGTATGATGTGTGTCCTGTTGTCCACATCCTTCTCCTCTTCCTCCTCCTCACTGTCCTCAGTGTCCACTGCTGCAACAGCTGCATTATCAGCCCCCTCTTCCTACAGATAGGGCACATGGCATCTGAGGACCAAGATGTGCAGCATGCAGAACACCACAACAATCTAGCAGACCTTCTCAGGAAAGTAGCTTAGGGATCCACCTGTCAGATGGAGGCACCTGAACCTGGCCTTTAGGAGACCAAAGGTCCGTTCAAAAATCCTCCTGGTACACCCATGAGCATCATTGTACCTATTTTTAGCCCCTGTTCTTGGATTCCTAACAATCGATAGGTGAGGATGATGTGCCTGTCCACCAGTGTAGCCAAGTCCACAAGTGGTCTGTAAATGGGTGCTTGCCTCCTCCTCCTAATCCTTCATAGTGGTTGGTACCTAAGGGACCCAAAAGTAAAAAGGGAGTTCAACAGGACCTATGGACACACAACAGCTGAGTACACAGAGCATCTATGTATGTTGGATACTAGAATTCTCTAGGTGTGTACAGTTAACACCAATGACACACTTTTAAATTCAATACATGAGTACTAGCAGTAAAAAATAGAAGCCGCCAGTCCTGTATGCAGGGACAGGTGGAAGTGACCTCACTCCGCCAGTGTTAGGCGCCATGGCAGAAGGCGGTCTGCACCGCCATGCAATTCCTCATTGGCTAACATGGGGCTCTATGGAGTACAGGAACCAATGATGATCAACGCCGGTGTTGACGGTGTTCACCACCCCGGACGCGACTGCCATTTTCTTCCTACTTCTTCACTCGATTCCTGACTTTCTACTGGACTACATCTCCACTGCGTGTGCTGCTGTGACCTGTGTCTGGTACCTGCCATAGCCATGCTACAGGGGAAAGGGCCGAAGCCTCCACATCAGAGGAGTTATTGAGACTTGTGGATAGGGTCCTACCACTGTATGGGCAGTTGTATGGGACTCCAGACCAATAGGTGAGTACATCATGGGTATGTTGCATGTGACATGGCTGCATGCAGATGTATGTATGTGCTGGCAGTGTGTCTTTTGGGGGTGGATGGTATAGCTGCAGGCAATGTGAATGGAATATGTCACAGACAAGTACCCTCACATATCACTCACATCCCCACAGGTGCCCCAGCCAATGTACCTTTGTCTCTGTTTCCTCTGCAGGTCAGCGCCCATCAGAAGAAGTGGTTGTGGCGTGCCATCACCAAAGATGTGTGGACCCTGGGGGTCCATAACCAGCAGAGCACCCACTGCAAGAAACTGTAGGAGGGACCTGAGATGCTGGGCCCGGAAGACCATGGAGGCCCAGCTGGGGACAGCCTCCCAATGAGGGAGGGGTGACCATAAGAGCCTGACTCCCCTAATGGCCCGCATAATGGTGGTGGCCTACCCAGAGCTGGATGGGCGCTTGAGGGCAGCATAGCATCCACAAGAGGGTGAGTACAGTCTGTGTGACATTCAGCATTTGTTGCCTGGCATGAGATTTGGGTGCATGGTTCTAGTCAGTGGATGCCCCAATATGCCAGTTTAGACATTACTGCTTGGTCCATCTGAAGTATGTGGTGTGGTATGCATATTTGTAATTGCTAGGTAGCTGGCTTTCCTTGGCAGACAGGGCTTAGTTGGTCCTAGTAGATGTGCAGATGGCAGTGTTTGGCTCTTAACTGCTATAGTACCTAGCCAGCGGTATGTCAGTGTGGTCTATACTGCCCTCTCTTAGTCCTATTGAATGATTCTGATGTGTATGCCATCTGTGCTGTTGGTGATGTGATTGACCCTGTGCTCCCTTTCTTTCTCTCTCCCTCTCTCCTTCTGTCATCCTGTCCATGTGTGTATTAGCATCATCTGGTGAAGGAACAGGGGCACCAGTGAGTGAGGGAGCTGCAGCCCACGGGACCCAGGAGGTTGAGTCCACTGATGCAGATGGGACCAGTGGGACGGAGGGCGAGGGGAGCACCATGAGGGGACAGGAGCTGATACAACTGACTTTGATTCCTTCTCCAATGGGAGCTCACTGGTTGTGGTGGACTCCTCTGGGACCAGCCCAGCTACTTCATCTTCCACCACCCCCGTACCATCACTGCCCTCCCAGTAGCCCCCAACTGAGTTGCCCATGCCTGCTCACCCAGGAGGGTGGGCGTCTCCTTCACCCCAGGCACCTCAAGTCCTGACCCAGTCAGCTCTGCTGTCCCCATTGAGGAGGCTATTGACCTCCTGAGATCCATCTCTGTAGGGCAGTCAACCATACTGAATGCCATCCAGGGGCTGGCATCCCAGATGCAGCAATGCCTTCCTGCAGGGCACTCACAGTGGCTTGGCTGGCCTACAGAGATCGTTTCAGGCTCTGGCCTCCTCTCTGGCAGCAGCCAGTGTCCCTCTTTCTTCTGTCCCCCCAACTACTTCTTCCCAGTCCCAGTCTCCTCTCCCCAAACCCATCCCATGCACACATTCTGACAAGCATACACCCAAAACAACAGACAAGACTCAAAAAGACAAACAAAGGCAGCACACTTCGGTCCACAAGCACGCACACAGCCAACACACAGATGCACACACAACATCAGCCACTGCCTCCACTGTCTCCCCCTCCTCCTCCTCCCTTTACAGACACATCAGCACTCACACCTGCATGCATAGCATTAACAGTCCCAGATACTGCCACCTGCACAGCTTTGCCCACAGTCACCTACAACAGCAGACCCACAGACATGCACCCCACACACCACAAGCGCAGTCACCACCTCCACCATCACCACCTCATGCAGCACACCCACCTCATGTGCAGACACCACCACAACATCCATCCACGCATCCTGTTTGACCTCCCCATCCTGTTTGCCCCCTCCAAAGACATACAAACACTCCCACTCAGACCCCCAACATCCATCCTCCTCACACACAAATACTGTCCAGGCACCTGCACCCAAGTCCAGAACACCTCTTCCTCCTACAGCCACTCCCTCTACCTCCACTCCTGTACCTCCTCCCACACCCCTGACTGATGGTAAGAAGCTTTTCCTTTCCAGCCTTGACCACTTCCCTCCCCCACCTCCCGTCCTGCCCGTAAGAGGAAAGTCCCAACCCCCCAGCCCAGTACCTCCAGTTCCAAATCGAACCATGTCTGGCCCCCTGCCCCAAGCCGACACCTCCGCCACATTAAATGGAAGGGCAAGGACCTGCTCCATCACAAAACCAAGCCCAAGGACCCCCCCTAAGAAGAAACACTCCCAAACCCCCTGACCGCCCACTGCCCCCTGAGGTGCCTGCCTACCGTTACCATGATGCCCCTGCCCAGGGGAGTGACCAAGCTGTCAGTAGTCAAGTTGGGCCTTGGATGTTGCTCTGTGGCCTTTCGACACTTTGGTCTGGCCAATGTCCCATTCTGTACATATTTATATTTATATTTCTTTCTTCATACAATTGAGGTCACTGTTACTACCTAATTACAGTGGTTGGACAACATGTATGTGTCCTGGCTTTCTTTGCCCCTGGGTTCTGTTGCTGTTGATTTATTCTGAAGATTGTTCTGGGTGTTCTCCCCTCCCTCCCTTGTGTGCTAGGTGGCTGCATTTGCCGTCGTCGTCTTCATCGACATTGGTGTGTTGTATAGCCATTTTAGTCATAGCTTAATGCACGTTATTTTACCACATTAGGCCTGCTGCTGTGCACTTTAACCTAAATATATTTTATTCAGCTTTGTTTATTATTTTATCAATAGCCACTTTTGCGGTCTTGTTTTATTACTCTTTATCTAGCTGTTCTTGCTTAGGCCAGCACTACGTTCTCAAACAAGACATTCTTGTTGACCCTGTGATTCTTATAAGGCTGCAGTAAGACAGGTAGCCGGTGAACGTGGTAAAAGGTTTGTCTCTGGTATTCATAGAAAAACACATACTTACGTGGGGACATTTTCCCGGAACACCAGCTGTTTTATTATATAAACACTTCCTTGTCTCTTAAAAGTTAGAGGGAGATTCCAGCCAGAGGACCACAACTGTATGCTGATTGTTGAACGCTGTGATACAGCTTCTTATGCAGACTTCAGGCCTTTGCTCAGGTGTGGGGGTTGATGTCTTCCCAGGGGAACCAGAAGGGCAGAATTAGAGTTTAACATGCTTTGCTCTATTATAGCCTAGGTAGGAATTAGTCTATTGACTCTAGTGACAATCTGGTAGCAATATTTCTATGCTTCACTCTCCTTGTCATAATTCTACTTCTATCATGCTGTATCGTCCTGGTTATTGCAGTACGTGCTTTGCTATCTAAGATGCAGTCGCTTCATTAAAACCTTATTGAAACATATACTGCCTCTGTTTGTCATTGTGTATGTGAGACTAATGTAACTGAGAGAAATGGATGAGACCTGAGTCACTGCAATTTCCGTGAGAGGTCAATTGTGTCATGCGCTCGGCTGCCCAATCATCCCTGCTCTTGGGTAGAGGTGAGGCACTGCTAGTTAGACGGAGCATAACCCGGATTAGGGCGACAGGTGTCACCTGTAGGGGGTTAAGACTTAGCCTCCCACACCACAGGTGAGTCTGCTGCTCAAAATCCAGTAGTCTCATTAGAATAATGAGAGCCTACACGACAGGTGCTCCAGGACTGCCATAGCGTGGTACAGCATCAGGAAGACTTCCAGTTCTGGTTTCATGATGGCCACAGGCTCCTCTATGTCCCTGGAAGTGAGTGTCTCCTTTTATATGATGTGTTTCCGCCAGGCTTTTGGTGGCGTTGCTAACACCCCCGGAAATATTGGTGGTCTTCTATGTCATAATATGGTGGGCAGATCCTTGTCTTCCCCCTGCCTGGAGATTGCTACCGCCATGTTCAGTGGTCGTACCGCACTGGCGGTTGGGGTTGTACATTGGCTGTCTATGGGAGGGATAACGGACTTGGTCGTAATTTGGCAGTCATTACCATCAGCCTGGCGGTGGTACGACTACAATCATCGGCATGGTGGTCAGATGACTGCCAATGTCATAATGACCACCATTGTCTTCTACATAAATCAACTTTTCTGCTGAATTAGGCATTAGATATATTTGAGCCTGGAATTGACACTGCATGGAAAATGTACTTAGGCTTTGTATTGCCCTTGCGCTGCATTGTGTTTCATTTCTTAGTGGTAGGCATTCAATTGGTGGAGCATGAGCGTACATGTGCATTCATCCATGGACTTCATGCAATTCCAGAAACTTGTATGCCTACCACAAAGAGGTGTAAAAAGAAGATTTTTTTTCTTCCCGTTATTTCCTCTATCTAAACGTGATGCATCACACATGGAAAGATGAAAATGCCTCTTTGGATTGTTTTTGTGTAGGAAGGTAACCCTCCCTGCACAAAAACAATCCTGCCCATAACACAGGTTTTGGAAATTCATTTTTTTGCCCTGTTAACACCAATTTTTGTTGCTGACTAGTGCTGATGGTAACTGACTTGGACTGGGCCCTGAGCTCTGTTAGCCAGACCCAGGCGAGTGCCTCGTTAAAACACACACATGTATTAGAGTTCCCTAGGTATTAGGGTACCCTTACAATTGGCCTGACAGACTCTGTAGGTCCCTAGTACATATTAGGGTAAGGGGCAGAATCTGCCTATAAGACCCTAGAATATATAAGGGCCTAGAGATTAGATGCTCAGCAGAATTTCTACACTTGCATGTGTGCACTGCTGTGTGTTTTCTGTCCTTTTAAATGCAGGCCTGCAAACAAAGTTACATTCTTACCCTTTGCATGAGAGCCCCTATAAGTCCCTAGAATATAATAGGGCAATGGGGTGCCAACTACTGAAATCATTCGAGGCTCTGTGTTTTCCGTATGGTTTCTGGACTAATTTTTCTTTTTCTTTTGATTGCAGTGCAATCTCGCTGGGCTGTAATCAAGCGCTTTTCACGACCACCAGTTTAATTCTGTTGTTTATCCTAGCACTTCTTGGCAAATTCAAGGTTTTAGACAGCAGACTAATTTTAAAAAAATATTATTTTGTGCAACTTTCCTCCATCCCTATACCCCCCCCCCCCCCCCACACCTACCCTTGTTTAAAGGTACTAAAGTTCTGCAGGTAGAGGGGCCTTAATGTGTTGGGGTCATCTCTGACGCTTCTTTTCTGATAAATTGTGCTTCTCATGAACGTTCTCAGAAACGTCCCTCACTGTGAACAAATAAACTACAACAAACCACCACATGATTTCACAATCTCAGAATTACTAATGTTTTTCAGATCTTCTCAGTCTCTTAGGGAAAGGCCTCATAATAAATCCACAAGTTTTCGGCACAGTGTGTTCTGCTTGTCACAGGGCACAAAGCTGCAGGTAGTGTCTCGGACTGGGCCTGGAACGCAGGCCGCGCCTTGTGCGGTGGTGGAGGGCGGTTTCCAGGTGGGACCGTCAGTGTTTACTGCATGTGCTCTTCGGCGAGAAGAGCCATTGCTAGGCAGGGTCAGAGTTCAAAGTTCAGTGAAAGGACACAGCTGCTTTGGGGAAATAGTTCACAAATGTAACTCTGTACAGGGGTATAACATTTTAAAGGGTCTGTTTGAAACTATTGGTTTTGCATTTTCCAAAGGAACTTGCTGGGGTTATTGCAAGTCCCTTAATAACACATTTCCTTGCATCCATGTGTAATTGCTGCTTAGCTCGAGTCAGTATGAAAGCAGGACACTGGATCTTATAAGAACTATGGACTTGGTCTCTGATAACAGTGCAAGGAAGAGGGTCGTTCAAATCCTCCACTATATGAGATAACAGATGCATTTCATAAGCAGACACACTTGTTGGTAATTCCAGTTGACAATTTGTAAATGGTTTCCATTTGTTGATTTGTTTATATTTGGGCCTCCAATGCACTTTTACAAATAAAATTGTAGTTGTCTGCTAAAATTGTTTGTAGGTGTTTTATGCTTCCTGTTGGTTTCAGATTGTATTTTCATTTGGCCTGTGTCATAGCTCGTTGACCCATTTCACGACTTGGGACTTACCCCTGTGTATCAGGCGTTTGGCTGTCGATAAATTGATCCGGTGTCAAGGCCCGGTTCTAGCCGGCATTCAGTGTGGTGTCCGCTTCTATAAACACTGTGAACCTTTACCTCAGTCAGCCTTGTGCACATGGAAGTGAACTTTGAACATGCTTATTACACCCAACCGAAGTGTTTGAAGTGATTATGGCCAGTGTGACGTGGGTTAAAGTCTGTGTGTTTGACTGCAATAGGCATATTATCCCAACACTGACATTTTCACAATGTGTATGTCTGGCTGCACTAACTAGGTACGCTGATAGTGTAGTGTTTGTATTCAATGTGTTGCTGCACTAAGCACTTGATACATAGTATTGCCCTTAGATAATGCGTGTCTAGTCTACACAATACAGCCTTTAGAGGATGCTTGCTGGTTTTCATGGCAGCCGTGGCACTTTGAATCGGCTTGCTTATATCAACTGTTTTACTTTTCATTTTCTTTTTGTGTGGCAAGAAAAATCCAGCTGGGAATTTACAATGCCAATAGGTCTAACTTGAGCAAACCCGAGACCCATTGCATTGCAAATGTTTATTTTTAAATGCTGCCTGACTCTGCAGACTGCATTTAAATGGGTATGGTGTCCCAATTCAACTTCAATGCTTTGGGCACTTTAAAAGTGATAATCTACCTTATTTTCACATATTTGGTATCCCCACGGTCTCCCCTAGGTGACCCGTGGGTTGGTTGTCATGTAACTATAAGCAGGGTCCCTATAAAAGATGTTTTATAAACCCTGCTGAGGGAAATAACTGCTCATTTCATTTGCCCCCATTGTACTCTGAGCTCCATAGGCTATCATTGCAATATTATATTTTATTGTAAATATAGTAAGGAAAAGTGAAGACAATTTGCCATTGGTGAATTTATCATAACATGAACAGAAAATACATTATAAGGCATTTCTTTCAGTAAGACAAAATCCAGCCTTCTGAAGGTCCCCTCTGATTGGTCAATGCTAACAGGATTAGGAGAGCTGCTTGATTAAGTGATAAGTGGCTGCCCCTCGGAGAGGCTATCTAGTGAAGGGCTGCTCTGGAGCTACAAAGGAATGCCAGAGCAGGGGGAGGGGTAATAAAACATACACCCTCAAAGGGAGCAGGAGAGGCATGAAATACCAGATCACCTAACCCTCACCTTCTGGACCCCTCAGCCAGATAACAGGCTTAAGGAAGGAATTTGCAGATATGAGGAGAAAGAGAGCTAGGGAAATGAGCCACACTGGGGGTTGGTTTAGGCAGCTCTGAATGTTCTACTGGAATTTCAGCCATAATGGATTTAGGAAAGATGGTGCTTTCTGGAGCAGAAATATACCACACTTTGGAGGATGTGGTCATGCATCTGGGTGTCACCCTGCATTCTATTGGTCAGGGGTGCCCAGTCCAGTGGACTTTTAAGGATTTGGCCAGGTGCATTGTGGGAATTGAGGTCCAACTTTCCAAGGACAATCCAAGAGATTCCATACACGTGGATTTGTGTTGTGGACCCTTTGAACCTGCAAGGAGGACTGCAGGAAACACCTCCTGAAATTTGGAGAATTTTGGTAAAGTTGGCACTTTGTGTTTCTAAGCACTAGAAAATGTTTATTCTTTAAAAATTCACATCTCCAGTTCTGTACATTGGATTTTTGTCATTTTGGTATCTATTTACTCAAAAAATGTAACCTATATTTATAAATTGGTGTGGGATTTTTATTGTGTGGTATCTCACTTAATTTCTGTTTTGGTGTTTTTGAATGCTTTACACTTTTGTCTCCTAAGTTAGGACTGCCTGCTCAGTTACAGCTACCAAGGGTTGAGAAAGAGGCTAATTTACTGAAACCTTTACTGAATCTATATTTGGTTAGTGGCCATATTGCCAGGGATAAGTTCATAATTACCAGTACCAATAACCCACATTTCAACGGAAGACACTCATGGGCAACGGTGTAAGGGCACCTGCATTGGTGCTAAGCAGCCTCATGTCCAACAGCGCAGGGAGAGAGTAGAAGAGCACCACATCTTAGTAGATATGATGCTTTTCAGCTCTCTCCCATTAACACAGCACAATGAAGCAACTTGCCTGGCTTCTCTGCATTGCATGAGTTACTAATAAATCTTCCCTGTGTCTTCTTGGTGTCACAATATGTGCCTTACCTTGTTTAAATAACGGCAGATGATACTTGAATTTTCACTCACAATTTACAAAAAAAAAGTGTATTGGAGAACGGCTATGATGGTATGCCTAAATATTCTTGAAATCAAATTATGAGTTAAGTTCACAATACACGTCCTCCATTCAGTCTCAAAAAACAACTTTCCCAATTTTGTAGAAGTAGCAGGCTAGCTTGAAAAGACTGATACTTTCCATTCACAGCTTAAAATCATATTTGGTTCCCCAGAGTAGGGCAAGGTTGTTGGCAAGATATATGATATCTTTTTCAGGGCATGGGACTGGTTATTGCAGTTGAAAAGGTATGAGAGTGTGCCTGTTGCATTTACATATTAAGGGCCAGATGTAGCAAAGTGTTTTTCCCATTCTGTGTCAATGGGAAAATGTGTTTGTACATATGGCCCTAAGGGCCTTATTTACAAGCCCCTCTGCACTGCCGGAACATCACTGTTAATGACTGTTTGGCGGTTCACACTGCCGGCCATATTTACAAGGCCACATAAAGCCACCCTGTATGGCTTTTCATGGCCTTGTTAATATGGAAAGAGGCAACGCAGCACAAGTTTTTGAGTTGCCTCAAACCTGCCACAAGGAGGTGTGCCATGGGTGTTACAGTGGGTTTGCACACTTATCACCAATGGCATTTGACACATTCCCAGATTTATGAGATTTTGTAAAGCTCGGAATGCATCAAAAGTCTACTTCTCTCCATGGGAGGTATAGGGGAGGTGCAACAAGGAGAAAAATCTTTATTTATCCTTGTTTTTCCTTTTTCTATGTGTGCTGCATTCTGGAGACAGGAAGCACATCTTGTGATGGTTTTTGTACATGATGGTGTCCCTTACTGCACAACAATCAATCATCACTGCCACATAGGCACCCTTGCACCATGGTGCAAGGGTGCATGCATTGGTGCATGGCAACCCATTATGCACCAGTCTAGTGGAACATGACAAGAATGCAAAATAGCTTATAGATACAGCGCATTCCTGCCCTTTTCTTTTGATGTAGGGCAGCACAGCAAGAAGGCTAGCAGTGCTTTCCTACACTTAAAGTTGTAAATATTCCACAGGAGGTTTAATTATGGATGCACCAGGAGGAGAAACAAGCAATCTCTTTTTTTTTTTTGTTACCTGCCAGGCAGAATGCTAGAAGATGCCCAGTTCTATAATGTGGTGGCTAGGGAGAAGGCAGTGGGTTGGACTCATGACATCTGCAGATGTGAATCAGTCCTTACTATCCACGCATGTAGGATGGTGCACACTGGAGCCTAAAGAGAGAGCAACCATTTTAGGGTACACGAGGGGTCTACCTAGTGAGTAACCAATTTCCAATTTGAGTGATTAATTTGGGATTGTAAGCCCATCAACATTTCAATTAAAAGCACAGTGGGACTGGGTCGGACTGGCCTATAGAACAATCTGGCAGTACCAGATGAGCTAGTATGACAGGTCAGTGCTTGGGCTGATTTTATGGCTGTATGCTTTGGCCTGTTTTGCTGTGTGGTACACTAATTTTGTGGCTGTGTGTGGGCTGATGTTTTCAATATCTTTAAATAATGATTAATCGTCAGTATCTAGCAGTACTGTACAGGCTGCGGATGCTGCTATCTGATCGCATTCAGCAGAGATGGACCAACAGCACTTTAAGGGTGTTAAAAATGGCATCTCTAGATGACAGTCAATTAACACCTTGTTCGAGTAGGCACCCTCTCCCTAGTCAGGGTAACGGAGTTACACAGCTCTGATGATCCCTGCTCACCTCCCTTGGTAGCTTGACACAAGCATTTAGTCTTATCCCAGAGGCAATGTGCAAGTATTTGCACACACCCACACAGTAACACAGTGAAAACATCACAAAATTACTTGATGCCGGTTTGAAAACTAGCCAATATTTATCTAAATCAAACAAGACCAAACAACAAAAAACCAACATAGACAAGTAAAGATATGAATTTTTAGAGTGAAAAGGAGTCTTAATTCATAGAAATCAATGGATGCGTTGTTTTAGCATGAAGTACCTGGTATGCGTCAAAAATAAAGCAGCAAAGGAGAGCACGCATCAGAAAAGCAAGTTAATCATCAATTACTTACTCGCAAGTGAGGCCGTGGGTTGATTCTTTTTCTGCCAGGTAACTGAAGCAACCTTGGGTCCGTGCGGGGATGTTGAAGATTTTGACGCCCAGGAAGGATACGTGGAAAATGTGAACATACGGCAGTGATGAATTTGCGCTGAGCTGACAATGCATCGATTTCACCAGCGATGTGTCGATTTTTCAGCTGCGGTGCAGGTGCTGTTTAGATTTTTCTGCCACTCACCACTGGTGCATGGATTTTCTCTTGGGTTCTGACAGCTTTTTCTTACAGGGGACCAGGAACTGTATTTGGCACCACTTGGCAAGTCAAAGTGTCTCAGCAAAAGAGCCAGGTGCTGGCAGTTTACGTCTTTGATATCCCTGAGGCTTCTTGACAGGAGGCGAGCTCAGTCCAAGCTCTTGGAGAATCTTCTCAAGCAGGATACACAGCAAAATCCAGTCTCTGTCCGCTCTAAACCAGAAGCAGCAACTGCAGGCCAACCCAGCAAAGCACACACAGCAAATGGGCAGTACTCCTCCTCACAGCTCTTCGGAACTTCTCCTTGGCAAAAATTCCTCTTAATCTAGAAGTGTTCTCTCATTGTGGGGTCGGCAGTCTAATGCGTATACTCATTTCTGCCTTTAAAGTATGCAAACTTCAAAGGAAAGGCTGCACAAGACCCTGCCTCTTCCTTGCCCTGCCCCAGACACACTCTATGGGGTTGGAGTCTGTTGTGTGAGGGCAGACACAGCCCTTTCAAGCGCAGGTGTTAGCTCTTCCCTGCCACTCTAGCCCGGGGAGGATAATCAGGATATCAAGGACACACCTCAGCTCCCTTTGTGTCACTGTCTAGAGTGAATTTACAAACAGCTCAACTGTCAGTCTGACCCAGAGGTATATTCAGCAGCCAAGCAGAGACACAAAATGGTTACACAAAGAAAATGCCCACTTTCTAAAAGTGCCATTAGCAAACAGACAATCTGAAAAGCAACTTTACCAAAAGATGTATTTTTAAATTGTTAGTTCAGAGACCCCAAACTCCAAATCTATATCTCCTCCCTACAGAAAACTGCACTTAAAAGATATTTAAGGGCAATCCCCCTGTTAACCTATAGGAGAGATGGGCCTAGCAATAGTGAAAAACGTATTTGTCAGTATTTCACTACCAGGACATGTAAAACACACCACTACATGTCCTGTCTTTTAAATACATTGTGCCCTACCCATGGGTCTACCTAGACACAGACACTCTCAGTGGCAGGTCTGAGACATCTTGCAGGGTAACTCATGTGGGTGGCACCATCAGTGCTGCAGGCCCACTAGTAGCTTTTGATTTACATGCCCAGGGCACTTCTAGTGCACTTTACTAACGACTTACTAGTAAATCAAATACGCCAATCAGGGATAACCAATCATAATCACAATTAACACAGGGAGCACTTGCACTTCAGAGCTGGTCAGCAGTGGTAAAGTGCCCAGAGTACCAAAACCCAGCAAAAATTAAATCCAGAACAAAGTGAAAAATACAGGAAGCAGAGAGAAAAGACAGGGGAAACCACAACAATGATGCCGGATCTATCAAAGCGTATAAGAGGAGGGATATCTGAATGATTTATCATTTTGATAGGTGAATTTCACTGCCTTATTTATGTCATATTAGCAAACACATTGCCAGCAGAAAGCACAACTACCTGCCACTCCCCACTCTGAGACCACCCAAACAGCATGTTTGAAAACGTCCAGAGCTGCTCAAATTACTACACTGGCCTACTTTTATTTTGGTGCCCGAGAAAAAGGAAACGCATTTTTGTGAGTTTAAAATGCTTTATTACGGAAATTACATAGTGAAACCAAGCAAAATATTGAAATGTACATAAAGATGAGACAATTGACTGTGTCAATGTTTGTAAGAGAAAAAATCATCTTGAGAAGAAAATATAAATTCAAAGCTGGTGCATAAGACATCCCTAAAACTGATATCAAAATGAATTGTAAAACTAAAACATTTTGTGTGATTTTATAATTTTTGAGGGGAGGAAAATAAAAGGCGGGAGAACTATATAGAATCTTTAAGTGCCTGCAAATAAATAAATGGAAAGAGGGTGGTAAAGGAAATGAAGAAACAAGAGGTATGCAGTGAGTGATATAAAGAGATTGAAAAAAAATGATATGAAGTGAAATCTAAGTAATTCATGGAGGTTTGGAAACTTCAAAAATTCTAATGTCAATGATAATAGGAAATATATTTTTGCCATGGCCTTTTTCATTTTACATCAGTGGTTAAAAGTCATTTAGATCATTCAGTTTTGTTGATAATGAAGTATAATGATAAATATTGAATTCTGGAATTAATTGTAATTGCAGTTTCGCTGGTAATGTATTTACTTTGCTTTTTAGGTGGAACTGCCTACTTCATGCCTGTTTTGTAAATAATCCGCACCTTCTTTCCTTTTAAGATATGTTTTACATATATTTCTCTAAGGTTCACTAAAGTACATTTTTGCACGCGTTTCAGCAAATAATTTTCCAGTATTAACAAATAAAAAACATATTTTTCCTGTCCCATTAAAACATAATTCCTACGCAACCTGCTCCTCTTGCCCCCTCCAGCACTGTGGCCCATATTTATACTTTTTGACGCTAAACTGCGCTAACGCAGTTTAGCGTCAAAAAGTTTTGCGCCGTCTAACGCCATTCTGAAGCGCCATGCGGGCGCCGTATTTATGGAATGGCGTTAGACGGCGCAATCAGACCGGCGCTGCCTGGTTTGCGTGGGAAAAAACCACGTAGACCAGACAGCGCCGGCGTAGGGGGAAAATGGCGCATGGGCGTCTTAAAATGGGGCAAGTCAGGTTACGTCGAAAAAATCGTCTTAACCCGACTTGCGCCATTTTTTAACGACGCCCATCCCCCATCAACATGACTCCTATCATTGTAAAGATAGGAGTCATGCCCCCTTGCCCAATGGCCATGCCCAGGGGACTTCTGTCCCCTGGGCATGGTCATTGGGCATAGTGGCATGTAGGGGGGCACAAATCAGGCCCCCCTATGCCACAAAATATTATTAAAAAAAAAAAAAAAAATACTTACCTGAACTTACCTGAATGTCCCTGGGGTGGGTCCCTCCAGCCTTGGGTGTCCTCCTGGGGTGGGCAAGGGTGGCAGGGGGGGTCCCTGGGGGCAGGGGAGGGCACTCTGGGCTCATTTTGAGCCCACTTGTCCCTTAACGCCATGCCTGACCCAGGCGTTAAAAAGGGGCGCAAATGCTCCGTTTTTAGCCACGCCCACTCCCGGGCGTCTCTTTTGCCCGGGAGTATAAATACCACGTAAAGGCCTGGGAGTCATTTTTTAGACGGGAACGCCTCCCTTGCATATCATTAACGCAAGGAAGGGGTTCACGCTAAAAAATGACGCACATTCCGGGAACTTTGGCGCTATTCGCCTCTAACGCCATAGTATAAATATGGCGTTAGTTGGCGTTAGTTTTGCGTCGAAATTGCGTCAAAAAAAACGACGCAATTTCGGCGCAAACGGAGTATAAATATGGCCCTGTGTGTCCCACTGCCAAGCTAAACTACTTCTCATCCTCTCCTTATCGCCTCTCCTAATTCCAGATGCATCTGCTACCTACTGCAAACACTTCCCTTCACAGCATGAAAGCAAGTGCGCTGTTTGTTACTGAGTCTGATAGCATTTTCTTCAAGTCCCAAAGAAGGAGCTCTTTGATCACTCACATGCACAGGTCTTGCTTCTAAGCTTCATTGACCCCTATGTCTCCGCTAAATGTTCTTCTTTTCAAAGGACTTGCTGAAGTAAACTCTTGCTAATATTTATCCTGTCTGTAGGCCAGCTATAACATTTACACGACCTAGAAATCAGCACGATTCCATTCAGAAACTTGGCAGAGGTTGCTCAGATCAAGGACTTTAATACCCCTTCACCACTCATCTAAATAAATTGCTGGTAGCGCTGAAAAAAACACTTCCAAAACACAGATTCCATTGAACTCCCTTCCAGGTTGACCCTTTCTCTGCTATTTGATATCATTTTTTTTTTCTCCCAGGCACATGTCACAATCTGATTGGTTGATACTCTATTCAAAACAGTGAACAATGCGAAGCACTGAGGCTATGACAGCTCTGCTTTATCCGCTGGGAAAATATATGTTACCACTCCATGGAGGTCACAGTGTCCGCAAGAAGTATGTTCTTTTACTCACTTGCCAGAAATAATCAATTTCCTAACGTCACCTGAAGGGAAAGACTACTTGACACACATGAGGGGATGCATAAATGCAATGACATGCAAGGACAATCATTGCTATCAGGCCTGTCAAATTTGGTTCAACTTATTATCTTATTTGAGCTGCTTGTTTACTTAAAATGAATACACTGGTAATTCAGTGTTTAGGCAATTTGCCAGACATACGCAGCTGAAATTGTTTTTTAATTTCTGTTTCCATTGTTGCCATTAACGTTTCACATGCCAAATTGTACGTTTCACAGTTACAAAGGGCACAATTTATTTTGTCTTTTTTCCTCCACGTGGAGAAAACACTTCTTCTACACCCACACAAATTTTGGTGACACTCTATTTCCTCCTTGGAAAGGATAAACGTTTAATCATTTCTTTACTGTGAAAAATAAGCTCGAGAAAAATCAGAGAAAGTTCGCAAATTTTTAAGGAAACCCCACAATGGATGGACATTGCTCACCTTCAGAGTTGTGTAGAAAAGCACATTTTCAAAGGTCTCCTCGTTTTTTAGGACGAGCGCGTAAGCGCTTTGTCCCTGCTGTAATCTCTCTGTGGGCTTTTAACCACGCCCACGTCATGCCTACCACTTTCGTTGATTCGTGGGCTTGCCTCTTAAAATTCGCTTGATTTCATTAGTGAAAGGCATTCATACGTCATGTCTTTTCCGGTGTTTAGCCCTCCTCAAGAGAACCGGGCAAGTACTGAAAACATTTGAAGCTCCTTGTTTTCCGTATGGTTTATGGACTACTTTTTCTCTTTATTTCATAGGCAGCATGATCTTGCTGGGCAGTAATCAAGCCCTTTTCATGACTACCAGCTTAAGTCCATTGTTTATCCTAGCGCTCCTTCGCAAATTCAAGGTTTTAGACAGTGTGATTGTGCTAATTTTTTAGGGTCGAGCGCAAAGCGCTCTGTCCCTGCTGTAATCTCTCTATGGGCTTGTAACCACGCCCACCACATGGCCATGAGTTTGGTTGGTTTGTGAGCTTGCCTTTTAAAATTTGCTTGCTTTCATTAGTGGAAGGCATGCATATGTCATGCCTGTTCTGGTGTTTAGCCCTCCTTGAGGACACTAGCCAACTATGGAAAACATACAACGCTCCGTGTTTTCCTTATGGTTTCTCAACAACTTTTTTCTATTTATTACCTACGCAGCGCAAACTCACTGGGCAGTAGTCAATCGCTTTACATCACACTGACCCTGTTACATGGATAATTGCATTTTTGCCGATAATACGGTTGACTGGAAGCAAATTTCCGTTTTACTCATGAGTCGCCTGGCTCATGAGTAAGATTTTTTTGTGTCACACTAAGTAAAAAGTGTTGCAGAGCATGAGCTCTTTTTTCCAGTTGTATGTTCGAAAAAGCTGAAATGACCTGAAAAAAATAAAGTTTCAGTCAGGCAGACTCAGGGACATATTTATACTCTGTTTGCGCTGAATGTGCGTCAAAAATTTTGTATCACATTCGGCGCAAACCTTGCCCCATATTTAAACTCTGACGCCCCACCCCGTGTTCGTCGAAATTCCATCATGTGCGTCATTTTTTGGAGGCGGAAAAATGCCTTGCGTTAATGATATGCAAGGTAGGCATTTCCGTCCTAAAAATTACTTTAAGGCCTGTGTGCCTTATTTATACCCCAGCGTCATTTTGACGCACAGGAGGGGGTACGCCTTAAACGGCGCACAGCCTAAGGTGCGCTGTTTTTTAACGCCTGGGTCAAGGCAGGCGTTAAGGGACCTGTGGGCTCGGAAGGAGTCCAGAGGTGCCCTTCCCTGCCCCCAGGGACACCCCCTGCCACCCTTGCCCACCACTGGAGGACACCCATGGGTGGGGGGACCCATCCCAGGTAAGTACAGGTAAGTTGAGGTAAGTATTTTTTAAAGTGGCATAGGGGGGTCTAATTTGGCCCCCCCTACATGCGACTGTGCCCAAAGACCATGCCCAGGGGACAAAAATCCCCTGGGCATGGCCGTTGGGCAAGGGGGCATGACTCCTGTCTTTGCCAAGACAGGACTCATTTCAATGGGGTTTGCGCGTCATAAAATGGCGCAAGTCCGGTTTGAGGCCTGATTTTTGCCTCCGACCTGACTTTCACCATTTTTTGATGCACAACCCCCATTTTCCCCCACGCTGGCTAACGTCATTCCTTAAATAAGGCGCCCGCATGGTGCGTAGGAATGGCGTTGTTGTGCGTCAAAAAGTATAAATATGGCCCTCAGTGTTTCACTCAGATTTTGGTGCATGAAACTAACGGGTTCCAAACAGAAGCATTGTGAAGCACTGGAAAACAATTGTGTGTATTTACAACAAATCACACAAGGATTTTACGAGACAACCAGAGCTTCTCTGCCATGTCTGGTTTAACTCTGTCCTGTGATTTTATTTTGCACTTGAGACAAAATTCCTATGGGGCTTTGATTGAGAAATAGGTATTTTCTGAACTTCTCAGTGTGCACTAACTTTTGCCCCCGCCCCCGTTCCTCCCTCGCCCCGCCAGCCCACATGGACATCATTTAGAGGTCACAGTTACAGCCCTTGGCTTGGCCCTTGCGACCCCTGGCCTCAGGGGTGGTAAAATAAGTGCCAGAAATACGGGGCAGCTCGTCCTGATGAACGTCAATTGTAGCTCAACTTTCTCGGTTTTCTGTCGTTTTATTATTGTTATGGTACTAATAGTGAATAATAGGATATTATTCACTATTAGTGTAGTACAAATGGAGTATAATTAGCTGGAATATGCCCTTCCTTGGCAGCTGAGGTAAGAAAAAAATGCTTATAAATGGTGTTGTTTGTGTGCTTCCCGGTGATAGTTTGTTTATGTGAGAGACAGTGTGCAGAAGTGTGCATTTGTGTGTTTGTGTGTGTGAGTGAAAGTGGAGGTCAAAGGGTATGTGATGTCACTTCCACTACCCCTGGCATTTCTGTGAATTAACGTCCATGCCCACCCCTATTCCAGTCTGCAGCCCTACATCTGTGGAAAAACCAAGTTTGAATATTTTATTTGAAAAAAGTTTAGCAGATTTGTTAAACTAGAATGAAGTTGTAAGCATTCATAAGTGGTTTCATATGGACCAGCAGCAGATTTATTTTGGGGGGCTTGAGACAGGATAGGGGTGTTGACAGGCTCTTAAGGGGAGTGAAAGGGTAAAGTTAGTATCCTGGTGACATATATTTAGAGGTCCTGTAATAACGAGCATTGGCAAATCCTGTATGTCTTGTCTTTACTATGCAAGTGCCATGCCATTGGCTTTGCCACTGCTTGTATATAAAGCATTATTAAAAATCTAAAGAAAAACATTTGAAAATACTGTAGAAATAGAAAACATAAATCTCAAGACATCACAAAACTTTAAATTGAATGTTTTTAATCTTTTTATATGCATTGGTTTATTTTTAAAATTTCATGCAGTAAACTCTAGATAGCACTTGATTCTGACAAAAATAATACAAAGGATTAGTTGTTGATGCTGTGAAGGTGTTTGAATGTAAAAGAAAATGTTTGAAATCCACCTTCCACACTACTTGGAAGCAAATGAATGCTCTGTCCATTTGGTGCTCTGCTGTCTCGTCGACATAAATGCTGCCTTTGTATGACAAGGTCTGGGCTTTCATGCAACATATGAAAGGAAAGAGAGATTGGAAAACCAAACCAACAAATTCAGCTCTTCAGTGGCACAGATATAACTTGCTGTGCTATTATGGATAAGCTGGGAGGTGTGAGGAGGAACACGAAGAGAGTGGGTGGCTGGACCGGGAGGTGGTTGCATCACGAGAGGTACTGCAATAACACATCCATGCACTTCTATCAAGTGCTTAAAGAAAAAAAAGAAAAAAGAAAAACACAGATGCCTAATGTAAAACATGCAGGATACAAGCAGAGGTACAGGAATTATGCAGTTCTGTCATATTGATCTGTATAGCTAGGGTGGCCAGATGTACCAGATTTCCCTGGACAGTTCCGATTTTCAGTGGACTGTTCCAGTGTCCCAACATTTTTGTTAATTTTAAATAAATGTCCCGGTTTTTGGGAGAAACGGCAGGCCATCCAGCAAATTAATTATTAAAGGTATGCTTTCCTTTCTCCAAGCACTGCTAAAGTCTGAAATGGTTTGAGATGTGTCTGTTTCTGTCAGGCAGACCAGGAGGAGCCTGCTCCCAGCTGAGAGACAAAGTGGGGAGGAGGGCACAGGGGGGCGAAGGGTGTAAATCCTGCCATTTCTTAAACTTAGTCTTGTAAATGTATGTATAAATATACCTATAGGGTTGAATAGGGATGAAGAATTATCTGTACATCTGCACTAACTAGTTGTGACGCTAGTATTCGCTTTTTTCTGATATGATTATTCAGATTTAGTACTAGTTATTTTACTGTATGAATTTTGATTCTTTTGATTTGATAATATTAATGTTTCCTCATTTCTATCTCTCGACAGGAGTTTATATTGAATATATAAAAGCAAAAGAGCTATTATATCAATTTAATTCAAGGACTTTACAAATGGTATGGCCTTGAGAATGTCCATCAATTATAAGAGGTATGACTATTTAGGTGGGATTTCTCGGAATTTATATATTTATAATAAGAAGTATTGTTTGAAGAAAATTATATATTGTCAACTGTTATAAGTATATGGGAAGTGATATTAGATATAAAAACATATGAACATTTCTAAGTGGATTATAACTATTAGAAGAATTCATTGAATAAGGTTGACTTTTATGTTTATTAGTGGTTACATGAATGGTACCTATGGTACATTTAAAGATGGCAGCCATTATTTTGTAAAGGAAATAGAGTCCGTTTTTTATGTTATTGTTCTGGGTAGTGTGTAAAATAGAGAGGGAAATGGGGGCTGTAATTATCTCTGTGAACAAGGGAGCTTTGCCTCCTGAAACGCGTTAGAGTGTTTTTGTGTTAGCTGTTTTGTTTATTCCGCCCCATTAAATTTACTTTCAGTGACACGAGTGGCTGTAACTTTCTCTTCTTTTAAAGAAGTGATTTATAGTGTAATATATATATTTGTTTATGTATACATACACACACATTTGCAATATTAAAAAATGTACCACGCACGCATACATGTTTACAAGGCTATGCAAAGAAAACGGGACAGGCCAGATGTAGAAATAAGGATAAAGGCTTTAGTCCTACTTTTGCTTCTTAAAATCTGGTCAGCCTAATACCGTATAGCACACTAATCACTCAAGAGATAAAGGGGATTATACGTTTTTAGGATCAAGTGTGCAAGCGCTCTAGCCTGCTGAAATCTCTCTGTGGGCTTTTAACCATGCCCTCCGCACGCCAGTAAGTTTAGTTTTTTCATGGGCGTGCCTTTTAAAAATTGCTTGATTTAATTTGTGAAAGGCATGCACAAGGCATGCCTTTTTCAGTGTTTAGCCCTCCTCCAGTGCACCGGCCAACTACTGAAAACATACGAGGCTCCATGTTTTCCGCATAGTTGCTGGACTACCTTTTCTTTTTCTTTCCTATGCAGCGCAATCTCACTGGGCAGTAGTCGAGCGTTTTGCATGACATCGACCCTGTTACATTGATAATTACATAACTGCTTATACGTTTGACTGGAAGGGAGCTTCTGTTTCCCAATGTGTGCTTCTTCACGTTCATTCTCATGGCATGGCGCTTTAAATATGCTCGCTTATGAAAAACTGTATTACTTTTCATTTTCAATTTATATGGCAATAAAAGTCCAGTTAGGACTTTACAAAGCTAATAGCTCTTGTAGTGTAGTCAAGTAATGTGAGACCTATTACATTGCAAATGCTTGTTTTTTTACAAATATGCAAAGGTGATACCGGATCGGCCTTTTTGTTCTGATTAGTCAACTTCACGGTCATGGCGTGGCACTTTAAATTGGTTCCCTTTTGTGAAATTGTATTACTTTTCATTTTCAGTTTATGTGGCAAGGAAAGTCCAATAAGGAGTTTAGAACGCAAATAGCTCTAACTCGAGCAAACACAAGACCCATTGCATTGCAAATGCTTGTTTGGCTAGATTCTGCTGGCGTTTTTTACTTAGAGTGCAAGGAAGATGCTAACCAGTCACCCACTACATGTGGTCCGTTCCCCGAAAATAGTCTAAAATTGTCTAACACCAATTTGGCACATTTAACTTTTAACCATGGCATAAGAAGTGTATGTATGAATGTATGTAGCTAGCAGTTATATAACACAAACGTAGCAAAAAATGGAGCAGAAAGCGTTACACCATCAACTGCACACATTAATTCATCCAGGAATAGGATCTGGGTTCTAGGTTCTGGGAGTAGAAACATGGTGTCCAGTCACTGGATTGTGAGGTAATGTTTTCAAAAGAGATGCATCTTCAGCTCATTTTTAAATTGATGCAGTGTTGAGGTGGGCTGATGATTATAGATGTTGCTCCAGATCCTGTGTCCATAGACACTTCTCAGTCATCAGCCTTCTGTCTGATATAGTCCTGGCTGCAAATTGAGAACCAGATGTCATCTTTCAGGAATCCACACAGCAACATTTTTTGCTTTCCCATAGCATGGAGGGTGTATTTTTCCATCTGGGAGGGACAAAAAAAAACATCAGACCATCTAGTTTAAATAGGGCGGCCGCCTGATGTCCTTACTTTGAGTAGGCCAGAGTAAGCTTTCTGATGATGGAGCCAATGAGTACACCAACATCAGAAAGATGACAAGCCACTCACCTCAGCATGTTAAGCCAAGGTTTGACAGGCATGGCACTGTGCCACTTTTTTTGGTGGAGTACTCTGTCTACCACACTCTAGTTTAGACCATAAACCCCAAGGTAAAGGTTTAGAGAAGTATGATTCACTTGGAGTAGCTGACCTAACTTTATCACAATTGCTAGAGCATATTCATCCTTCGCAGGAATCAATGCTCAACAAGGTCAGTGCATCTTTGGACCCTGCATAGGATGGGGTAGAACCATACATCAACTTTCAAAACAAACCAATTAAATTACACAGTATGACCCATGTGGCCTTACAAGGAAAACTCCAGTCATGAAAAAAGTTAGAGGGCTTATTACAAACTTAAGCTCAGAGTCATATAGGAAATTTGCAAGACAAAGTTATGAAGATACAGAATCACCAAGGGTTGACCAAGGTGGCAAAACAAGTTCAGGTGAACTAACATTAGGCGAACTAGGCACTCAACAAAGACAATACAAAACATCAATGACATAATTTGGTGTCTATTAAGCAAACATTGCTCAGTTTTAACAAGCATTGAGGCAGTTCAAATTATCAAAGTTCAATTTAGCTGGGCACAGGGAAATCCTGCAATTTAGACAATCAGAGAAAAACGTGTTTGGGTCAGGACACTTGCAGGCAAAAGACAGAAACAACAAAGATGATAAAAGAATTTGGGAAAACGTCATATCTGGCAGCAAGTTACTAACTAAGATGGGCAAAAAGTAGGTGAAAAGAAGCTCTGTCAAGAGTCTTCTGTAAGGGTTAGGAAGGATATCTCTAAGTCTCAACAGGGCATTTCAAAGGGGCAAAGGGCGAGAGGAAGATACCTCTCCAAGGGGCTCAGCATGCGGGCCAAAAAGATTCTCCTTGGAGCTCCAGGGCTCCAGGGATCTCATCATCTGATCTGACCAAAATCCAGCTTAGGTATTGACATATTAAATATCATACAGCAATCTGATTTGTCAAAGCAACAGTTCATTTGACTTTGAAGGGGCAACATCCAATAGAAGTCGATTAAACAACTCCAAATTGAAACATCTTCATGTTTTCCCAAGTCTGTCATGAGGGCAGCGACCATCTAGGTAACTCCACTTAAGATTGAAACAAATGTTTAAATTGCTAGCCCACAGTCCAGGATATTATACATCTAAGGTCAGATTCTCATAACTCTCCATGTGTAAAACTAGTCTTCTCATGGGAACGAAGGTTGAAAGAAAAGTACACCTTAGCATTGACATTCTTTGCATAGTCACAAAATACTGAGCCTCGCAGGCCTCACTTAGTCTAATGCAAGTGAATTAAACAGCTCATCTATACATTCAAATAAAACACATTTAATAGGCTATAAACTCCACATTAATATATCTTCATTCACGTTCATGTCATATTAACTTTGAACGGAATGATTCTGTTAATACTTCAGTCAGTGTGATGCAGAACTGCATTTCTCTGGTTTAGCATGCATATTTAAAACATATATATGAAATTCAATATGTGTCAATATAGACAATTAGCATAGACTGCAACATAATTCACTTCAATCCTTCAAATATTGATTAAACCTCTATACCACCTATGTTTAAATCATTAGTCTAAACAAATGCACTCTAAAAATGGCATCTCAGTGCATTACTCTGAAGTCAAACTGTCAGTACATTGATTAACATAATGCATAGATTGTCACATTTAGTTGATCACTGTGACACGAGGGAGAGTACTAAAGTTTCAGCTACATCACAGTCATTCTAAAAATGCACCTAAGTCCTGATGAAACACAAACACATATTTTACATTGGTAAATTACATTTAGCAATTAGTGTTTTTCATATCTCTGGTTCATCTTACCCGAATTTTATTCATTTTTATGTCTTTCTTGCTCATTTAGTTTTTCATGTATTCTGAATTAGCTTTGGAATTTTGTTGTTTTCCTTGACTTAATAACATTGTTGGTACTGCTTGAATTTAACATGCATTTTATTGAAGAATTGCCTGCTGTTTGTGACCTAACTACCATATGCTGATCAGAGATTTTTTAAAGAAAAGTTAATTATCCTGACCAGGATGTGTTTATGAAGATGGCAAGGTTATAACAGTTGACAGTTTTAATGTTGCACATGGTTGACCAAAGAGGTGGTCTATTTTTTACTTATGTTGCAGAGCTTGAGTATTTAATGGAGGTAAGAGGTGTGAGGAATGGTTGACAGGATGTGTATAATGTGTATGGTATATGTTAGAAGTGTTCTGCTGTTGGGGTTGATAAATAATGGGATTCAAATGCTGTAAGACAAAATAGTACTGCTTGGATCACTCCTATTTTGAAGATGCTCTTATGAAAGGAGTGTAATGAAGTTGAATTAGAGAAGGCCGCACGTCAACTTGATTACCTTCAGTGTAAGGCAATTTCCATTTGTTAGTTGTATTTCAGTGGCAAAGGAGCAACTCATTGGGATACGCACATTGAAGCTGCCAAAGTAAATGCCAACCAGGAGCCACAGACTAACAGCCAACATGAATTCCCTATAGTACAGGCAGCCATTGTAAACGCCCAAAGAGGCAGTTATAAGCCCTCTAGCATGAACTTATTGCAAGGTGCAGTGGTAAATGATGTAAAGAATTCGCTCCATAAATTAATTGGTGCAAGCTGAAGGAGTCATGCAAGAAGATTTCCTAGAGCAGTGTACAGTAGAAGTGCAGGGTCCTTGTGGAAAGAATGGCAAAGCATATATTTTGTTTTCTAACATTAACTGAGGTTCTAAAATAGAAACCAAATGCAATAGGTTTCAGAAATAATGGAGTGATCAGTGTGAGGAAAAGACTGAGTTGCATCTATCGGAGTCTACTGTTTAGCTACAAACAGCACAGTAGGTAGAACACACAGACTCAGAGATCCTAATATCAACATTATGGTATCTTCAGAGTCCAGAGCACAGGTAGTGACGTCAACCAATTTGTGCAGTTTACCAGGAGTGACAGGCGAGAAAATAATATACAAGCACTAGATACAGGCAGTTAGAGTAAAATGCATCCTAAGGTCCACTACAGAGAGACAGGTGAACAACCCACAATCATGCTTTGGTTCCAGGTAGTCTTACAGAAATCTGAAGAAGTATGTGGGTAACCCATAAGCACAAAAAGTTGTGGGAGGAATATGACAAGTAGTTTACATGAATTGAAGGCGAGATGGGGGTTTAGTGAAGTAACAATTTGGAAGGGAAACAGACAGGGGTTCTAGCCAAAGCCTTGACTGGCTTAACATGGAAGATATCACATGAACAGATCATTAACCATTTTGCCCTTTAATTGGAGTCCTGGGCTGCACGCCACAGGGAGAGAACAGTTACTATGGTAATAACCCCTTTCCAGAGTTTAGCCACTTTCACTTTATTGGAAGATTCCTGCAAGAAATTAATGATAAATTAATTGATGTGGCTTGTAAAAATGTTTTGAAGGGGAATTTTAAAACAAAAATATGTTTTTTGTGTTATGGATTTTTTTTTCCTTCAAAACTATTTTCAGCGAAAGTGTTCTATGTCGTTTGATCTTTTACAGTTCTTTTTCTAACTACAGTCAAAAGTGAAAGTGAATGACAGTTGTAATACTCCTGATTCTCCAACGTATTTGCGCAAAGATTTTTAATCGAATAAGCTAAGAGTAGAATGTGAAACAGACAGGAATACTCTGAACCAAACCCTTTTCAGGTTTCCTGGTCTACTTCCTGATTTTATTTTGAATTCCTGAATGCCGTAAAACAGCACATATGAAAAGCCATAGACCTGTATGTGATCAAAGTACACAACATACCCTTGAAATATCTGCCACTTACTTGCATTGATATTCAGGCCTCTGTCACATGGACTAAATCATTTCTTGGATGTGTACCAAGGGCCATTTTGCAGGGATATCTCTGTGACCTCTTTAAAGTGTAGATGGGTGCTGCCTAGACTATGATCACAGAGTAGCTAATTTTAATAGCTCCTCTATATATCACTGGGGCCCTCATTACGAGTTTGGCGGTCACCGTATCAGCACACCAGCATCACAGACCTCCATATTACGACCACAACGGTGATTCAATCGCAACACAGCCAAGACACCGCCAGTACCACCAGTGAGGCCAGACCACCGCCAAGGGTGGTAGCTATCTCTAGGCCATTGGGGACCAATTCACCGCCCACCATATTATGAGTCAGCAGACCGCCAGGATTTCTGGGGCGATGCCTGTGCCACAAAAGGCCTGGCGGTCACCAAGAGTAGAAAAGGAGATACTCACCTCCAGATACACAGATGCGTCCGCGGCCACCATAACAAACGAACTGCAAGTCTTCCCAGTGTTGTATCTCACCATACACCTTCAAGACCAGCAACGACGATGAAGACGACAACATAAGTACCTAGCACACACTACAGGGAAAGACAGTCTTACAAACCCACACACAACACACTCACCCGGCACTGACAGCGAAGGCCACACACACATGCAAACAAACATACCTTACCTGCACATACATCTACACACACACACATGCACACATAAAAATACACAATCGCAAACACAAACACAAAATACACACACCACGCTAAACAGACATGTGCCATACACACAACTGAATGCACACGCACACCACCAAAACAGTCAAACACCTCCATACACAACACCCCACAATCAAACAGTGACAACAATATCACAAACACAGAAATGCAGTCATAGACAGGCACGTTTAGAAACCCCACACAACCACACAAACAAAAAGCTGTACATAGCAGGGACACACAATCAATATTACTCAACAGACATCCAAACAATGACACAGGTCAGATGCCACTTACAACCAACATACAAAAGAATACACAGATGCAGCACCATGCACATGGACTCACACACCGCTGCCATACAATGCCACAAGCTAGCATACAAACACATCACAATATGCACATGGAACAAGTCATCTAGCCAGCACATGCAACAACACAGACACAACCCATAGAGAAACAACATACACAGTAGCACCCAGATATCACACCATCATGTAGAAGGAAACCAGGAAAAGGACTTCACCTTGACATCCACATGTATGTGGGCAGAGGTATTAAAATATAAAAGAAAATATTAACTATGTGCAAAATGAGCCTTCTGTCCAGTCCACTGTCCAAATGTGCCCACAGCACATAGGGCACATTCCATAGGCCCAACTTGACTCTTGACTGCAAATAGGCCTCCACATGAAAGAGGTATCAATGGGGCAGGCAGGCACCTCAGGGGTGTTTGGGCAGTGGGGGGGACTTGGATTTGGAAGGGGGTCCTTGGGTTTGGGTTTGGGAGGGGGTAGGGTTTTAAGCTTTGGTCTGGAAAGTGGGGGAACTTTGGGGTAGAAGTCAATATCTTAGATTTGGGTGGGGGCGGGTGTTTTGTAGGGGGCGGGCATGGGCAGACTGGGAGGTGGAAGTTCTGGGTAAGGGTAGAGGGACATGAGGTTTAGGGGCAACACGGGGTGGGACTGGAGTAGGGAATAGGTCAAGGGAGACAAGGAACTCTTTCTTAGGGACTCGGAGGTGGTCATATGAAATGGTTTAGGAGTGGAGGTAGAGGGAGTGGTTGTATGATGTCTTGATGTGCTGGATGTGGATGCAGGTGTGTGCAATGTGTGCTTGTGTGTGGTGGATGTATGTTGGGTGGGTGAGTGAGGGTGTTTGTGTTTCATGGGAGGAGGGGGGAGAGATGCAGGGAGAGAGAGAATGGAAGATGTGTGAGTGTATGGTTGGTGGTGGCTGCAAGTGCAGTGGATGTGCTACATGTGGTGGTGAAGGTGGTCGTAGTGTGTGCGGATGTGGTGTGTGGGACCAGTATTTGCATGTCTGCTATTGTGGTGTCTAAGGGTATGACAGGACTGGTGGCAGGATCAGGGTGTGTTGATGCAGTGACAGCAGGTGTGAGTGATGATGTGACTGAAAGGGAGGAGGTGGTGGGAGAGACAGTGTAGGAAGTGTCTGTTGTCGTGTCTGTTGATGTGTGTTGTGTTTGTGCATGCTTGTGGTGTTGCTTGTGCTGTGTCTGTCTGCGCAACTTGTCTGTTGTAGTGTGTGAATGCTGGTCTGACGGTGTGCTCTGGATGAGTGAAGGGAGAGGAGTCTTGGATTGGGAACAGGTAGCTGGAAGGGGGACAGAAGATGAAGGGACACTGGCTGCCATCAAGGAGGAGGCCAGAGCCTGAAATTATCTCTGTAGGCCATCTAAGGCACTGTGAATGCCTTCTAGGTAGGCATTGCTCTGCTGCTTCTGGGATGCCAGTCCCTGGATCGCATTCACAATAGTTGACTGCTCCATGAAAATGGACTGCAGGATGGACAATAGCCTCCTCATTGAGGGCAGCAGGGCTGACAGGGGCAGGGGCAGAGGTGTCTGTGTTGAAGGAATTGCCCACCCTCCTGGGTGAGCAGGCATGGGCAACTGGGTAGGGAGCTACAGGGAGGGCAGTGTTGTTAAGGGGGTGATGGACAAGTATGATGTTGGGTTGGTCCCAGATGGGTCTGCCACCTCCAGGGAGCCGCTGTCGGAGGAGGAATCCAAAGATGATGTTGTAGCTGTTCCAGTCTAATGCACACATAGACAGAGGTGAAGAGAGAAGGAGGCTGGGAGAGAAAATAAGGGAGGAAAGGGTCAATCCCTACTCATTTTGTACACATATCAACAAGATATCTATTCATCCCATCCATGAGAAATAGTGGCTATGATACAATTGTAATCAACATAGTTCAGGTAGCCGTGACCAACTATATTACCTATTACCTCACCTCTTCACCCAAGAGCCAATATTGAACATCCTACATGTCTGTCATCTGTCGTACTCACATGTCTACTAATTTACTCCATGAACATACTTATCTACATGTCATTCATAACACAATGAAACAAAAATGAACTTCAGAGATACTGTACACACAAACGATATGACAGGCATGTGTGGAATACATTTTTTACAGATGTCTGTTTGTATTGCAATGATTCATCTTTCAATAATGTGCACTACACACACTTGTCATAATCCAAATACAGAGTAAAAAAGATTACTTTGGCTGAGTAAAGTAGAATCAGGGATAGCGAGTGAAGGTTGTAGAATGTCTCAACATTGAACTTTGTCTTCATTACAGTTGACAATTTGGTAGAGCACCACCACATCAATGATTGCATGGCTTTACAAAGCTAAGGCACATCACTGCAACACAATTTGAGTGACAACCATGACTGTATACTCCTCTAATTCCATTAGACCTCGTCAATACCTAAGTCCAGTAAGGGACACAGTTGAATAGCATACAAATGTAACCCAACAGTTGGCACTTACCCCCTTGTGGCTGCTGTGCTGCCCTCAGGCTCCCTTCCAACTTGGGTTAGGCCACCGCCAGTATGCGGGCCATTAGGGGGTTCAGGGTCTGACGGGCACCACTTCTTCATTGGGAAGCCGAGCTCCCAACTGGGCCTCTGCGGTCTTCTGGGCCCAGCATCTCAGGCATTCCCACTGCTTCCTGCAGTGGGTGCTCCGTCGGCCATGGACCCCCAGGGTCCGCACTTGTTTGGTGATGTCCCTCCTTAACCCTTTCTTCTGATTGGTGCTGACCTACATGGGAGACATAGAATAAAGGAGAACATCATGTATATACTACAATATGTCATCAGCATTTTCCAACATATAGCATTCACAGCACATGCACATACCCAGTACACTGTACACCACATACTTAGTTCGCATATTATTCCACCTTTCAGACAGCCCATTGCAATGTGCACACACTTTCGCTGCCAAACTCCATCCGAGATGTAATTAATCAAACATTGTACTGACCTGTTTATCTGGAGCTCCATACAACTGTCCATACATGGGTAGGACCCCTTCCACCAGTTTTTCCATTTTGTCTTGAGTGAAGGCTGGGGCCCCTACCCCCTGCAGAACGTGCCATTGTGGCTCACAGGTACAGAATAGAGCAGCTCATGCAGTGGAGGTCTTGCTTGCTAGAATATCAGGAGTCAAGCGTGTTGGGCTATACAAAATGGCGGTCATGACCGTCACTGCCAGCAGTGATCATCATTGGCCCCTGTTTCCCATAGACATCGATGTTAACCAATAAGGAGTTCAACGGCAGTTCAGACCACCTACCAGCATGACGACTCCCACAGGCGGAATGAGGTCACTTCCATCTGTCCTCTGCATACAGGACAGTTGGCTGCCATTTCACAATTTTAAATGTATTTAATTTGGTCCCACTGCTTCATACCTTGAATATATACACAATATGCTTGATGTAAGGTGTCAACTCATTGACACATATGAAGTGAGTGTCAGCTGGCAATACTTCAAGTGTATGTTTACATCCATGGAAGGACATTCTGTGCTGTGTAACTTATTGGAAGCTATTGTTTATACATGACTTCATTTCCTCTACACATCCCTCTGTCACAAGTATGGTAATATGAGGTACTTCCATAATGTCTGGGAAGGAATGGCGTGTGGATAAATGACACTGTAAGAAATGTACTGAGTACTGTTTGTCCCCCTGCCTAGGTTCCACCAAATCAGAGTGATGAGGAATGCACCAGTCTACCAGCCCTTAGTAGACCTGGAAACCATGGCAGAGAGACACATTAAGATGACCTATTGACTGAACCGTCTGACCATCAGGAAACTGGTTGCCCAGTTGCAGCCAAACCTCCAGCCTTAAGGAATCCCCATGCCATCCGTCCAACAGTACAGGGGTTGTCTGTCCTGCATTTTTTGGCTAGTGGCTCATTTCAGACACCTTTCAAACTGGCTGCAGGGATGTCACAGCCGATGTTCAGTATAGTGTTACCGGATGTGGTGGATGTCCTACTAACGCATATGGACAGGTATCTACGGTTCCCACTACATCCAGAACTGAGCACTGTAAAGGGTGCCTTTTACTACGTTGCTCATGTGCCACATGCAATAGCGCAAATTGATAGTACTCACATCACCTTGGGACCTCCGATGGTCAATGAACAGGTGTACCGAAACCGTAAGAGTACTATTTAGCTTAATGTTCAAATGGTGTGTCTTGCTGACCAGTATGTGCACATGTGACTGCAAAATCCCCTGATTCATTGCATGATTCTTACGTCCTGAGGAACAGCAGTGTCCCTCCACTGATATTACATCTACAGCGAAAAAGGGTCTGGCTGATTGGTAAGTGTACTGCTGTCCATGTCAGCCTTCTGCACTACCTCTCTACACAGTTAGCTCTATGCCTAACACAGTTCTCTAATGTACTGTTCCCATGTCTACACAGGTTACTTCGGATACCTCAACCTGCCCTGGCTCCTGACTCCAGTTAGATATCCAACTACAGATGGAGAGGACAGGTACAATGAGGCACACAGCCGGACGAGTCGTGTGATAGAGAGGACTTTCGGCCTATTGAAAGCAAGATTTTGTTGCCCCTATGTGTCTGGTGGTGCTCTACAGTCCTGATCAGGGAAAGTCTGCAGGATTGTTGTTGCATGCTGCATGCTATATAATCTCGCCCTCAGAAGGCACATCCCACTGTTGAAGGAGGGGGACAATATCCAGGTGCAGTATCTCCTGTTAGTGTGGTCTTCCCTCTTTCTGTATACATTTTTTATTGCAAAGGATTGTGGGGGGTGTAGGGGTGTGTTATGTAGTGCTGTGATCAGGTGTGTGTTGTGTTTGTATGTGTATCAGGTGGGGGTATTTGTAGTGTCCAATGTGGTGGTGTGTTCTGGTGGAGGTGCATTTTAGACCACAGCAGTTTGGACCACCAATGGATTACCGTCGGGCAAAGTCCATGGTGCTGATTTATGGGTTGTAATTTGGAGGGTGGGATGTTATCTGTGTGGTGGTTCTGGTGGTGGAACCACATCTCTCCCGCCATCAGTCAGGCCAATGATTTCAGATTTGTGGCTGATTTGTGCAGTGTTCTGTTGGTGACTCGTAATACAGCAGTCTTCAGAACGCTATCTCTGGTGGTCTTTCATTGCCTGCTTAGACAGCGGTCTTCGAGTATTACTGCCAAAGTAGTAATGAGCACCTGAATGTGCTGCCTTCAAGGTAGCACAAGTCAGCTGCTGACCTGCGGGCAGAGGATGACTTCTAATAGGGTGCACTGTCCCTGTTTATGGCAACACATCTGCTCAAAGGTGCACCTTTCAGAAAATAGGGACAATGCACCCATTACATAATACATGTCCAGATGGTTTTTCAGCTGGAACTGTTGATTTACCCTGTAATGTCATTCAGGTATGCAACATTCAAGTGTTCCAGCCTAGCTATTACACATGGAGCAAGACGGTAAACTGAAAACTGACCTATGTCACTGAGAATGCTGACATCTGGTTTGCCTCTTGTTCAGGGGAATCTGCTAGATCTCTGAAGTCAGACCACAGGAACGAGGAATTTAGCAGCCCTTTAATGAACAATGAGCTCATCAGCTTTTCCTATGGCAGGTGTCAACATACGTGGCAGAATGTTAATATTTTCATGACAGAACAGAGCCCTTTAAGTTTGAGACAGAACCGGAGCCCTGGGGCTGTGGTTGTGGACATGTTTCAATGGTGGGCTTTGGTACCAGAATCGCAAAGGGTCAGCATCCTATAGATCTCATAAATGATGCTTGTACCCACATAGTCTCAGAGCCTAATTATCCCATTGTTGACAGACAAGGACATACTAATAAGTTAATCCAAATGTTAGTGAAAAAGGTCAAGGAATTGTCCCAGGAAGAGGGAGATCAATTCCCTTCAATGAACTAATATTTCCCCCTCAGTCTTAGATGTCACCCCTCATAGGAATATATCCTTCATTTCTACCCTCCATTTTATGGGCTCCTCAATTTTTGGCATTGCAAAGGCCACTATTTTCATTGATTGTATTAGGCTTAATGGCACCTATATCCTTGAGGGGCTCTCTGAATCGTAGTGCCACTGTAACACACTCAGAGAGTCTAGCACAGATGAGTTGATGTCTTTTTATCTCTGTCATGTAGAGTGTTATAGTACATTCATTATCAGACAGTCAACAGGTAACACAGTACTGATAATTACTTCCATTTATCCAGACCAGTTGCCTACATCAATTACATGAGGGGTTTCATGATGGATATAGTTATTTTAGACACCAGTCAATTTTCACCTGTGTCCTGGTTCCCATTGCCAGAAGAACTCTGTGTATACTTGTGTGTTATAATGCATACTAGCCTTAGTTTCTAAAGTTAGCCCACCCATGGAAGCTAGAGAGCAACCTCCATTCACTCTTCTGTCCCACTGGGTACAATTCATCCCTCACCCTGCCCTCGATAATGCTGGAATACTCACCAGTGGAAGCTTTAGGCATAGTACACCTGTAAGAAATTGGGTTATCGGCTGAGGGGAGTGAAAACCCTTCGCAAGCAACAGCCACAATCTGCTTTCAGGTGAACCACAAAAGTCACTATATTAACCTGTTCTTAACCCTCTGATAGTTTGGCAAAAAAGCAGTCAGACCTAAGCTTAAGGTACTGTTCTTCAGTAATTATTCAGCACACAAACAGTAATAAAGAGAAAACCCAACACCAGAAAATCACCAAACCAAGCTAGAAAAATAGAATACATTTTGATAAATTTATGAGACCACAATAACAACAATCCAAACAGTATAACTGAAGATATACATTTCCAAAGTTTTAAGTAAATATATGCCTAAAGGCACAAAGCGTCACTCGTGGCCACCTAGTCATGCTAGACAGGGGAAGGTCACAATTTCAGACCAAACGCAATGGGGCACAGTCTAGGATCCAGGGACCAGGTTAGTCCTACTGAAAAAGCTATCTGGCAGGCCTGGTGTCATGGATGACCGTTGCTGTAGCATGAAGGTCTTATTGGGCATTGCAGACAGTCACTGCTGGAGATGTGCATTTACAGTCATTGCAGGGGTCCTTGCTGTAAAGTGCAGATCCAACATTACTGGTAATCGCTGGTGGTTGCTGTAGGACAAAGAGTCAGGGCCACTGGAGCTTCCCAATGGTGGTCATCAAGGGCGTCAGAGTCTCGGCTTCAACAGGCCCGTTTGCAGTTGTGAAGAGGCCAAACTTCAGGATTTCTTCTTTTGCTTCCAGAGGAGTGCACTCTGAACATGTAAACCTTAGGAATATCCTATGGTTTAAATGCAATACACCCTGCCCTATAGGCTATTTAGCGCCTATTTTAGGGGTGAATTATATGTATTAAAAAGGAAAGTTTAAGTATGGCAGCTGCTGTATTTTGCCAGGTCAAATTGGCAATTTAAAACTACACTACAGACTGCAGTGGCAAGGCTGCTTAAGTGGGCGGCACAATAAATGCTGCAGGTTCACCATAGTAGCATTTCATTTACAGGGCCTGGATACATGTACTATGACTTTACTAGGGACTTCAAAGTACATGTCCAATGTTTTAGATACACTGAGCCCTGCCCTCTGGACTGTGTAGAGCTTATCCCACGGGTGACTGATGCGTACTAAAAAGGGAGGTATGTTCCTGACAAGAGGTTTATCTTGCCAGGTCAAAATAGCAGTTCTGCACATAAAGGCTGCAATGGCAGACTAAGACATGTTTAAAGGGCTACTTAAGTCAGCTTCACAAAAAGTGCTGCAGGCCTACTAGTAACATTTAATTTACAGGCCCTGGGGGCAAGTATTAGCTCTCGCTTTTTTATTCTCTTATTGTACTAGAGACTCCCTTCTGCACAGAAACAATCCTGAGAGGCATTTATCTCTTTATATAGCTGCTGCAAAATGCAGAACATATGCAAACCAGAAATAATGAGGAGAAATAAACAAAGGACCATATTTATACTTTTTTAGCACTGCATTTGTGCCATTTTGTGACGCAAAAGCAGCACAAACTTACAAAATACAATTGTATTTTATAAGTTTGTGCCACTTTTGCATCAAAAAATTATGCAAATGCGGCACTAAAAAAGTATAAATATGGGCCATAATCTCTTTGTTACACCTGTGTTGGAAAGGTGTAGCATTTTGATGGATAGCCGAGTTTATATGTCTTAGTAAATCTGGGAATGCACCAAAATCCAAAGGTGGATGGTTGAAAACACCCATGCTTCACCCATGAACAGCTTTTTCAAAGCAGAGTAACATAAAGCAGCGGCTTGTGCTGCCTTGCGTTACTTTGGCTTTAATAGATCAAGCAGAACTACACAAGGAGGCTTTACTTGGCTTAATAAATCAGAACACCGCCCAAAAAAATCCACTTAAGCCCTTGTATTGCCTTGCAACACTTTGTGTGACGCAATGGCAAAACAAGCGTTTTGTAAATCTGGGCCATAGTTAAAATGCACTCAAATTTCTCAAGACTTTGTCCAGTTGATTCCCCTACCTAGCCATCAAGTTTCCTAAAAGAGGCATCCAGAAAGTTTTCCTAGGACAGGTAAGACCTTTTAGTGCTGTGGTTGAACTTCCTAAGTTAGCCCAAACCTCCTTTACAGAATCATCTTCATACTGCATCGTGTCAAGTATCATGTGGCACTACCCCCTGAGTTACGTAAGGTCCCTTAGGAGTGAAACTGTGCTGCTAACATCTGAAACTCACAACCAGTGAGTGACATTTAAGTTTTCTAAGCCTGGCACTTTCCTCCAGGGTGTGTGACTGAGACCCACTGAGTTGGACGCGAGGTGTATGAGAATGACGATAAAGTAATCGTCATCCACAACACTTATCAACAACCATACAGTGAAGTACCTTTTCATCTATCTGTGCATAACATTTTATCCTTTCATCCAAAGACACGAACTATGTGTCATTATCTAACCTGCAACCAGCATCTACCGACCTGTCCACCATAGTATCTCATCCATGTACAGAACAATCCAGCCATCATTCATCTGTATATGTATGTTCCCTTATGTGTATTTTGGCGTGCCAGCAAGGATTTATTGTTTCAATGCATATGGCTGCTTCTTAGTGTGCTCTCTGTTTCTGTATCCAAACACACCACTCAACAAAACACGGCTGCTACAATAAAACACATAAACATATGCTAAAGCATATTTATTGGATTTACTAATGTTTATTATCTGTCTCTTAGAATCAATTTCCTGGCGTGCTTATTCATTTACAACATTTTTTTCACATATAACTGTCTTAGAATAGTTTAATACTAACAATCTGTTTGGTATCGCTTTAATTAGTGTTAATTAGTGTTAATCTTCGCATACAATTACCAACCACACAAAGCTATTTTTGTCATAAATTGAAAGGATGAAACATGCTTTTGTTAAGATTGTTTTCTGTTCTTCTCACCGAAACTCGCAAGAGGGCGCAAACGCGCCGTTAATAGATTGCAAGGTACGTAAAATGTTTTACAAAATTCATAGAGTATATGACAACACCTTCATTTCGCCACATGATGCGCTCATGTTTTAAGCACATAAATGTGCCAGGCCTGGTACTGCCGCACTCACCCCTGGTCAGTTTCCCGGCTCTTCTTTCTGCTCTCCCTTTTTTGTTTTCTTATTGCCACGGATTGAAATAATTTGTGTGATCTGAAAGCCATTCCACGGAAGTTCTCCAACACCAGTGTATCTTGAGAAAGAAGAGGAATAATATACTATTGAAACACACCGACAATTGTAGACAAAATGTTCTAAATTTATATAGGAGCAACATGAAGCCAAGCATTGGCATGTTGAAGCAAAAGCGAGATCACAAGCTATTATTCTCCCTCTGACTCGCCGTATCTGAAGAGGTCAAAACATTCCAAGGGTCAGATTTAAGTGCCTCTTCGGCGCCACATTAGCGTTATTTTTTGATCCTACTGTGGCCCAAAGACGCCAAAATCGGTGCGCCAAATGTACAACGTAACGCAATGCCTGCATAGTCTATGCAAAGGGGGTGGCGTTCCTGTATTACATGGGCCAAAAAGATGGCGCAAAGAAATCTAAAAGATTTCTTTGCAAAAATCTTTTCTGCACTTTTAACGTCTGCTCAGAGCAGGTGCTAAAAAAAGGCGCACCGTTGTTTACAATGGCCCTCGATGGGCTTTGCAGGGTTAGCGTCAACATTTTTCACGCTAATCCTGCAAAGCGCTGAACTAGCATAAAAAATTATGATGCTAATTCCATAACTACTGTCATGGTGCGCCGTATATTAAATACGGTGCGCACATGGTGGCGTTGGGGAGGAGCCAAGAGGAGGCGCCAAGTGGTGCTAGAAAAGTGGTGCTGCACTAGGTGCAGCACCACTTTTCATAAATCTGACCCCAATTTTCTAATAGACATTTTAATCAACAGCTAATCTTTGAGAAACAATGTCATAGTAAAATACCTCGCAGACCTTAGACCACATTTAAGAAGATTTGGTGCAGCACAGTGCAGCAATCAAACTTGCTGAGCTGCATTGCATCAAAGGAAAGAGAGCAAAACAGTGGCATGTCTAGAGATATAGTTGTTCATTACAACCCTGGCGGACGGTGTTAAAGCGACGGTAAACATTTTGGAATTACGACAGTGGTGGAAACCGCCAACAAAGACAGCTACTTTAACACTCCGACCGCCACGGCGGTACAAACAAACAGTGCGGCGGTCACAGCCAACAGACAGGCGGGAGACAATGTACTGCCCACACTATTATAACAGGCCCATCCGCCACCTTTTCCGGGGCGGATTCAACGTGGATAAAAACATGGCGGAAACAGGCATTTCGAAGGAAAAACGCTCACCTCTACACACTCCACAAGGAAGGAGGACACCATGGAGCCGGAACTTCATATTCTCCCTGCGCTAGTCTCCTGCTCCTGTACCAGGAGCACCAATGCCGGCGGCGAAGACCACGGTGAGTACTGCACCTACGTCACAGGGGAGGGGGGAGGGAAAAAACAGGGACACTCACACGCAACACCCCAACCCCCATCCCCACCCTCACCCACTACAACACACACACCAATGCATACCTATACATTACAGTAACACCCCCCAAAACCCCCTGGAAGAATGCAAAGACAAAAGGAAATGAGTGTAACCATTGTAATATATAAAAAATTATTAAGCAAAAATATATATACATATATACACTATTAACAAAATATACACCACGATTAATATTCCAGGTATTGCACCATTCATAGTCCGTGGACCACTGGGCCCAAAATGCATGGGCGAGGCCCACACAAGATACACGAACATGACGGAGAGAACACTGCTGGGGCATCATATAGAAATACAACAGGCACCTCAGGGCGAAGGGAAGAGGGGGGCACCTCAGCCGGATGAGTGCACAACGCCAGATCCACGAGGGGGCTCAATGGCCATTGATGTATCCTGGGGAGTGCAAAGCCACAGTCTCACAAGTCTCAACAGTGGGTGGTTTACCCACTGTACCATCCTGGTGAGTGCAAAGCCACAGTCTCACAAGTCTCAACAGTGGGTGGTTTGCCCACTGTACCATCCTGGGGATTGCAAAGCCACAGTCTCTCAAGTCCCTACAGTGGGTGGTTTGCCCACTGTACCATCCTGGGGAGTGCAAAGCCACAGTCTCAAGTTTCTACAGTGGGTGGATTGCCCACTGTTCCATCCTGGGGAGTGCAAAGACACAGTCTCTCAAGTCTCTACAGTGGGTGGATTGCCCACTGTTCCATCCCGGGGAGTGCAAAGCCACAGTCTCTCAAGTCTCTACAGTGGGTGGGTTACCCACTGCTGCATCCTGGGGAGTGCAAAGCCACAGTCTCTCAAGTGGATGCATGTCTCCACTGGTTCTGGAGGGGGCTTGGTGCCCAGAGTGCTTCATCCTGTACAGGACAGAGGTAGTGGATGCATGTCTCCACTGGTTCTGGAGAGGGACTGGTGCTCAGAGTGCTTCATCCTGTGCAGGACAGACGGAGTGGATGCATGTCTCCACTGGTTCTGGAGGGGGACTGGTGCCCAGAGTGCTTCATCCTGTGCAGGACAGAGGTAGTGGATGCATGTCTCCACTGGTTCTGGAGGGAGACTGGTGCCCAGAGTGCTTCATCCTGTGCAGGACAGAGGTAGTGGATGCATGTCTCCACTGGTTCTGGACGGGGACTGGTGCCCAGAGTGCCTCATCCTGTGCAGGACAGACGGAGTGGATGCATGTCTCCACTGGTTCTGGAGGGGGACTGGTGCCCAGAGTGCGTCATCCTGTGCAGGACAGACGGAGTGGATGCATGTCTCCACTGATTCTGGAGGGGGACTGGTGCCCAGAGTGCATCACTCACCCTGTGACGGTCCCAGTTCCGTCACTGCCCCTGCCGCTCATGGGCTAGTGGTGCTTGAGTTGGCGGTCCTTGCCCTGTTCAGCGGTGCTTGAGTTGGCGGACTTTGCCCTGTTCAGCTGTGCGTGCCCTGTTCAGCGGTGCTTACGTTGGCGGTCCTTGCCCTGTTCAGCGGTGCTTGAGTTGGCAGTCCTTGCCCTGTTCAGCGGTGCTTGCCCTGTTCAGCGGTGCTTGAGTTGGCGTTCCTTGCCCTGTTCAGCGGTGCTTGACTTGGTGGTCCTTGCCCTGTTCAGCGGTGCTTGCCTTAGCGGTCCTTGCCCTGTTCAGCGGTGCTTGCCCTGTTCAGCAGTGCTTGACTTGGCGGTCCTTGCCCTGTTCAGCGGGGCTTGACTTGGCGGTCCTTGCCCTGTTCAGCGGTGCTTGAGTTGGCGGTCCTTGCCCTGTTCAGCGGTGCTTGAGTTGGAGGTCTTTGCCCTGTTCAGCCTTGCTTGCCCTGTTCAGCGGTGCTTGCCTTGGCGGTCCTTGCCCTGTTCAGCGGTGCTTGACCTGTTCGGTGGTGCTTGACTTGGCGTTCCTTGCCCTGTTCAGCGGTGCTTGAGTTGGCGGTCTTTGCCCTGTTCAGCTGTGCTTGCCCTGTTCAGCGGTGCTTGCCTTGGCGGTCTTTGCCCTGTTCAGCGGTGCTTGCCCTGTTCAGCGGTGCTTGAGTTGGCGGTCCTTGCCCTGTTCAGCGGTGCTTGACTTGCCGGTCCTTCATTGCCCAGCTGGGCTGTGGCTGGTGGTCCTTCATTGGTCAGATGGGCTGTGGCTGGCGGGGCCCTCCTGGGCAGCTGGGCTGTGGCTGGCGGGGCCCTCCTGGGCAGCTGGGCTGTGGCTGGCGGGGCCCTCCTGGGCAGCTGGGCTATGGTTGGCGGGGCCCTCCTGGGCAGCTGGGCTGTGGCTGGTGGGGTCCTCCTGACAGTGACGATGGGTCTGGCGGTGGCCTCCTGGGCAGCGACGATGGGGCTGGGGGTGGCCTCCTGGCCAGCGGGGATGATGGCGGTCTTCTCCGCTGTGCTGCTCCTCCCAGACTTTGCAGGTTTCTTCTGCCCCTTCCCCACCTTGGGATGAGTCACAGCTGAGTCCACACTCCCCCCGGGACCCCTGTGAGCGACTTGGCTGGCTGGAGTCTTCCCCTTCTCCCGCCGGGCACTGGACAACTTCTGGTGCTTCACAGGGGGGGGACTGGCTGCGCTGTGGCTCCGTGACACACTGGCTGTCCTGGTGGCTGGTGCACTCCACATACCTGTGACAACAGGCACCACTGGTCCCGGAAATTTTGTGGCTGAGGTGCTAGTACAGGACCTATGAGTTGGACGGGGGGTGGTGGGAAATAGGTTAAGGGTGGACAGGAAAAGTTGTTTGGAGACACTGGGACGCGTAGCTGGAGGGGGTTTGGGAGTGGAGGAAGAGGTGGTGGTTGTAGGAGGTGTAAGTTTTGGGGCGTTGGGTGCAGATGGATGCACTGGAGGCTGTTGTGAGGTGGATGTATGTTGGGTTGGTGTGTGCCTGCGTTTGTGTATCTTCGGAGGGGGCGTCACAGACACACTGGGAGAGGACACAGGGGACGTGTGAATGGTAGTGGGGGTGGTGAGTGCACATGAGCGGAGTGTGGTGGTGGGTGTGCTGGTGCGGACGTAGTGGCTGTAGTGGTAGTGCATGCAGGTGTGAGTGTAGACGAGACTGGGAGGGAGACGAGGAGGAGGGGGACACAGTGGAGGCAGTGGATGTTGTGTCTGTATGTGTGTGATGCTTGCGTGAGTGCCTGTGGGATGTGTGGTGCTTATGTTTGCCTGATCTTCCCTTGTGTGGTGAGGTGTGTGCAGGCTGGTCTGATGGTGTGCTTGGGATAGGCAGAGGTACAGGGGATTGGGTCTGGGTGGAGGAAGTTGGAGGGGGAGGCTAGACACGGGGACAATGGCTGCCATCAGTTCTGAGGCCAGAGTTTGAAAGGTTCGATGAAGGGCAGCCTGACCAGAATGAATGCCCTCCAGGAATGCATTGGTTTGTTGCAACTCACTTTCTACACCCTGGATGGCATTCAAAATGGTAGACTGCCCAACAGTCAGTGACCAGAGGAGGTCAATGACCACCTCACTGAGGGCAGCAGAGGTGACAGGGGCAGGGGCTGAGGTGCCTGGGGCAAAGGTGATGCCCACCCTCCTGGGTGAACGGGCACGGGGCGAAGGCTGAGGAGCTGCTGGGAGGGCAGTGCTGGTAGGGGGGGATGGCGGCTGTACCTGTAGAAGTGGGGGGCACAGATGTTGCCGCCACCACAAGGGAGCTCCCATCGGAGGACGAGTCTGTGTCGCTGGTTTCAGCTCCTGTCACCGCCGTGGTGCTCCCCTCGCCCTCCGTCCCACTGGTGTATTCAGAGTCCATAGTGTTGGCCTCCATGCCCATGTGGGATGCAGCTCCCTCGTGCTCTGGTGCCACTGCTCCTCTGCCTGATAATGCTAATGCACACAAGAACAGGGAGACCGCAAAAAGGGGGGGACACAGAAGAAAGACAGGTTGAGTGCATGGCTTACCGCTACCATTGGCGGACAAGACAGACACAGCAGCCCCCTGCACTACGTCGCGCTGTTGGGCTCTACAGTGCAATTCCTGGGAACTGGCCTACAAGGCTATGGATGACATGTGCACACATAGATGACACAGGTGCATGAATAGCTGTACTTGGCACTCTACAGAGGTGGGGTGGGGGGCCACAGGTCCATGCCTTACGAAGGGGCCTAGCCTACGGAACTCTCCCTGGCCTAAGGAAACCCACAGCCCTCCTCCCCCACCCAGACCCCTCCACTGTGCGCAAAGTCAGCTGAATGAGAGTGTACTCACCCCCTTGTGTCTGCTGTGATGCACTCAAGTGCCCATCCAACTCAGGGTAGGCCACCGCCAGGATCCGGAACATCAGGAGGGTCATGGTTCGATGGGCACCCCTGCCACATTGGGAGGCCATCCCCAGCTGAGCCTCCGCCGTCTTCTTGCTCCAGCGGCGAATGTCCTTCCATCTCTTCCGGCAGTGGGTGCTCCGTCTGTGGTGGACCCCAAGGGTCCGGACATCCTTGGCGATGGCACGCCAAATATCCTTCTTCTGGTGGGCGCTGACCTACATGAAATGTCCAGGGGAAGAAAATAAGTCATTACCAACTGCACCGTCAAAGTGAGTGGCCCCATCCCTACACTTGCCATGTGGCACATACACCCACCGTCTTTCATGCACTCAGAACTCTGCCCCCTTCCTTCTTACAACCAGCCCTCTCCACACAGGCATAGCCCATACAACATGCTCCCTGTGTACTTAGCTGTTGGTCTGGAGGACCGTAGAGTAGGGTGTACTGGGGGAGGACCCTGTCGACGAGCTTCTCCAACTCCTCCGATGTGAAGGCAGGGGCCCTTTCCCAAGACGCACAAGCCATTGTCTAATCCAGACCGAGGTCACAGCAGCACTTGTAGTGTAGGTCCTCTCCTGTTGAAGATCAGGTATCGAGTGATTCAACAGCTAGAAAATGGCGGTCACGGCCGCAGCGGTCACGTCCACGGCGGTGCGTACCATCACCACCGGCGTACATCGTCATTGGCTCCTGGGACCCATAGGGTCCAATGTTAACCAATGCAGCATTGCGCCGCGGTCTTTGACCGCCTACCGCGACGGTGTACAACGCCAGCGCAGTTACCTCACATCCCATTGTCCCGCTTTAGAGGTCAGGCAGCCGCCATTTCAGGGGCCCACATGGCCTAATTACCAACTGCGTCACACATACCTAGGCCTACTCTCAACACACATACAGGCCAGAGTTTGTGTATGAATCGTGTTCTGTGTAGACTGTGGGTACATACCTCTGAGTTGTTTGACTCTGTGCTCGCTGTTGTCCTTCATAGGCACCGTCCACTGGGACATGTGAGGAGATGGCGGAATCCTCCGGTGTACCGACCGTTGGTGGACCTGTCGACAATGGAGGAAAGAAATTTGATTATCACCTTCAGGTTTGACCGTGTCACAATCCAGGAACTGTGTACCCAGTTGGAGCCAGACCTGATGTCAGCAATCCGCCATCCCACAGGAATCCCCCCTCAAGTGCAGGTGCTGTCAGTGCTCCATTTCATTGCAAGTGGGTCTTTTCAAACAACTGTTGCCATGGCATCAGGGATGTCCCAGCCTATGTTTTCCAACATATTGTCCAGAATGTTGTCTGCCCTTCTAAAACACATGCGGAGCTACATCGTTTTCCCTCAGGTGGAGCAGTTGCCTATAGTGAAAGGTGACTTCTATGCCCTTGGACACATCCCCAACATCATAGGTGCCATTGATGGGACCCATGTGGCTTTGGTCCCCCCCCACAGGAGTGAACAGGTGTACAGGAACCGGAAGAGTTATCATTCCATGAATGTACAGATGGTATGTTTGGCCGACCAGTACATCTCGCATGTGAATGCCATGTTCCCTGGCTCAGTGCATGACGCCTACATCATGTGGAATAGCAGCATCCCTTATGAGAAGGGTCAACTCCAGAGGCACCGTGTGTGGCCATTAGGTGACTCTGGTTACCCTAACCTGTCATGGCTACTGACCCCAGTGAGGAATCCCAGGACCAGGGCAGAGGAACGCTACAATGAGGCCCATGTGCGGACTAGTAGGGTGATCAAATGCACCTTCGGCCTCCTGAAGGCCAGGTTTAGGTGCCTCCATATGACAGGTGGATCCCTATTCTACTCACCAAAGAAGGTGTGCCAGATCATCGTGGCCTGCTGTATGCTTCATAACTTGGCTTTGCGACGACAGGTGCCTTTTCTGCAGGAGGATGGTCCATATGGCAGTGTCGTGGCAGCTGTGGAGCCTGTGGACAGTGATGAGGAGGAAGCAGAGGAAGAAGACATTGACAACAGGGACTCAGTCATCCAGCAATATTTCCAGTGAAACACAGGTGAGAATACATTCCTGCCTCCTACAAGTACTTTTACACTTCTACCTCTATGCTGTCTGTCGATTTCACCGAGTGTATGGTCACTGAGTTGTCACTTTCCCTTACGGTTTCACAGGTGTGGGTCCCACTGTGTGTCATCTGCTTAGATTCCTCATGGACTAGAGCTGTGTGACATAGGTATGTTGACATTACTATTTCCTGAAAATTGTGTCACTGTAATTGCAAATAAACTATTTCGAAATCACAGACAGACTCCAGATCTTTTGGTGCTTTAGGTGTGTTTATTCACATACAAAATATTGGAGGGGGAAGTCAAATGGTGAGGGGTGATAGCGGAGGAGTGTCCATGGCAGAGTCTAGTCTATTAGTCTCACAGGTGCATTGCCCATATGGGCATAGGAAGTGGAGCTGGGGCAGTTTCAATATGGACAGGGTGACAAAGTGAGACAGTGGCTTGACAATCAGGGTGGTCTCATTTCTTGGCGGGGGTCTTGGCATCGTGCTCTGTCTTGTTCCTGGATCTCAGGGACCGTTTGCGGGTGGTTCTCCATCTGCAGGGGGTGGAGTGCTGGTGTGGTGGTCCTGTGGCGGTGCCTCCTGTCCACTAGCGCCAGCGGAGGTGGTGGGCAGTTCATCGTCCAGGCTAGTGTCAGGGGCCCCTTGTAGTGCCACAGTGTCCCTCCTGGTGTTGAGTATTTCCTTCAGCACCCCTACGATGGTGCCCAGGGCGGAGCTGATGGTTCTGAGTTCCTCCCTGAACCCCAAATACTGTTCCTCCTGCATGCGCTGGGTCTCCTGAAACTTGGCCAGGACCATTGCCATCGTCTAATGGGAGTGGTGGTATGCTCCCATGATGGAGGAGAGGGCCTCGTGGAGAGTGGGTTCCCTTGGCCTGTCCGCCCCCTGTCGCACAGCAGCCCTCCCAGTTCCCCTGTGTTCTTGGGCCTCCGTCCCCTGGACCGTGTGCCCACTACCACTGCCCCCAGGTCCTGTTGTTTTTGGGGTGGTTGGTTATCCTGGGTTCCCTGTAGTGGTGGACACAGCTGATTGACGTGTCCTGGGGACGGAGGTATGGGCCCGCTGGGTGGGTGCTGTGCTGGTGTTACCAGAGGGGGGAAGGTCTGTGGTGGCCTGTGCCTGTGTGAGGGGAACCGACTGTCCCGAGGCCCACGATGGGCCGGGCTGGTCATCTAGATCCAGGTGGACAGAGCTGCTGTCATCACTGCGGGCCTCTTCTGTGGGTGGAGTGGAGATTTCTGGACCCTCCTGTCTGGTGACGTTGGGTAGTGGTCCTGCAGGGGTGTAAATGAATGATTATTGCATCTGTGTGTGTCATGGTGTACAATGGGTGGGTGACCGTGTACCCTAGTGCTGGCATTCCTGTGTGGGGGCTTGTGTGATTATGGTTTAGGGGGGTGTATGGGTATGTGCAGTGGGCATGCTTTAGTGATGGGTATCCATGCTTTGTTGTTGCATGCAGGGCTTGATGTTGGGATGTGTGGTTTGTGATATTGGTACATTTGTGAGGAGTTGGAGTGATAGGGGTGGGGGCGAGGGTGGGGGTATGTGATAGCATGCAGTTAGGGTGGGGGATGTAACAGTTAAGATTTGACTTACCAGAGTCCATTCCTCCACCGACTCCTGCGAGGCCCTCAGGATGCAGAATCGCCAAGACCTGCTCCTCCCATGTTGTTAGTTGTGGGTGAGGAGGTGGGGGTCCACCGCCAGTCCGCTGAACCGCCTGGTGGTGTCTTGAGACCACGGAACGCACCTTCCCCCGTAGGTCGTTCCACCTCTTCCTGATGTCGTCCCGATTTCTTGGGTGTTGTCCCACTGCGTTGACCCTGTCGACTATTCTTCGCCATAGCTCCATCTTCCTTGCAATTGAGGTGTGCTGCACCTGGGATCCAAATAGCTGTGGCTCTACCTGGACGATTTCCTCCACCATGACCCTGAGCTCCTCCTCCGAAAACCTGGGGTGTCTTTGCTGTGCCATGGGGTGGTGTAGGTGATGTGTGGGGTGGTGTGTGTGGTGATAAGTGTGGTGATATGTAGTGGTGTGTGGTGTTTTTGTGCATGGAAGTTGTGTGGGTGATGGTGTTGTGTGCCTGTTGCTGCTCGTTTGTGGATGGTGGTGTCTCTCTCTGGCCTTCTCTCTGTAAATGTGGTCGTAAGCGTTTGTGGGTGATGTGGGTGTGTGTTTTATATTGCAATGGGTGTTTGGGAGTGGTGTGTGTATGTGAATCAGGTGTGTGTATTTCAAATTGTCCAATGTGGCGGTGTTTTGTATGTGTATTTTGAGGTTGAAAGACCGCCGCGTGGATTCGTGTGAAGTGAGAATGTCGGCATATTTCTGTTGGCGTGACGGTGGAGGTTTGGTTTTCGCCAGTTTATCACTGACCTTTGGTGTGGCGGACTTGTGTGGGTGTCTGAATTTTGTCAGATTCCGAGATGTGGGTCATAATAGCTGTGGCGGAATTCCGCGGCAGTGTGTTGGCGGTCTTCTGCACGGCGGTAAGCGGCTTTTAACGCCAATGTTGTAATGAACCCCATAGTGCTGTTTTTCTCTCCCGCTGCCCTGGCCCACTTTATGCTTCCATGCTAATGAACACTACCTTGCACCATAGCGCAAATGCATGGGTTAAAATCTGTTGTGTGGTTGCATGGAAATGCCTATGTCCAACTCATAGATGTATGTTATGAACTCATTGAATTGTATTGAAAAATAAATCCTTTGCAACAAGTTTGCATCATTTTTTGGACCCACACTGGGCCCAAGCGTTTATAACCCCCCCCCCCCCATATTTCTGTCACATACTGAAAATACTGCCAATGCGTGATGTGGTCTACTGGACATATTCAAGTGAAATAAAAATAACACAAATTTGAAAACCTGATTTCCAATGCCACAATACTGTATAAATATGTGAAAATTATTCTAATCCGCTTTTTCCTACTGGAGGAGGCGGAAAGGTTATAATGCCTATTCAGATTGTAAAAGGATTAAGTGGCCAAATCTGGATGAAAATTAAACATTAAAACCACAGTTCTAATACTTTCATTCATAGGTAAAATGAAGGGAAATATGTAGGGGAAAACCATCTTCAAAAACAGGACTAACATGAAACAAACATTCTCACAGTCATTTCCTGTATCTCAGAGAAACATTTGGTACATAGGATTTCCTCACTACCGAATTATGGAGTCCCACAGTATCAGTAAATTTGGCTACAGAAATACCGATCTGGTAGTCACAACCTCCATAGAATGAGACGCATATCAATATCATCCTCAGCCACCCTTACTTTTTATGCTAAAATTGACAATGCTTAGAATAAGCTATCCCCACTACTATGACACGTTTAAAACTAAGGGCCATTTTTACAAGCAGCCTGTGTGTCACTTTTTGTAGTGCACCAGTGGCGCAGGCTACTGACCCATATTTACAAGGCCACAGAAAGCCAGTTTGCATGGCTTTACATGGCCTTGTAGATATGGAGTAAGCCAACGCAGAGCAAGTCACTGCATTGCCTTACTTTGTGTCAGGGAGGCGTTTCCATGGGTGTTGGGTGGGAGTTCCCATGCAACATCCATGGATTTTTTTTTTTCGCATTTACTGTAAGCCTCAAAAGCTTACACCTCCCAAGGGTGGTGTAAAAGTGGGGCAAAAGGAAGAAATATTTTTATTTTTCCCCGTGTTCTCATCTTTCTCTGTGTGTCACATCCTAAGAGGCATATTTATTTTTCTATGTGTACTGCAAAAGACAGTACACATAGAAAAAGAAAGTAACAAGGAGAAATACAGATATATCTTTTTGGTGCATTACCAAGTCTACCAGTTCTGGTAAATCTGTGAATGCATCAAAAACCATGGGAGTTGCATGGGAACACCAGCGCAATGCCCATGGAATGCATTACCTTTGCAGAGTAAGGTAATGCAGCGATTTCTGCTGCATTACCTTACTCTAGATTTATGGGGCCACTCAGGGCCATGCAAAGTGGCCTTCATGACTTCATAAATCACATGTAAGATATACATTGCTTTTGTACCACATTACGTGGTGCGAGAGTGATGCAAACCAGCTCAGAAATTGGCCCTTCATTGTTTTTATAAAGTTTATAATCAATGTAGTAGTATCATCTAAGCTACCAATAATATTAATTTATACCTTGTGTTAAACTATCATAAATACTTATCAGCCATCAAAGGAAGGAATTATAAAAACGTATGCCTGCAATTTTTGACAGAATTACAAAAACCTTTAGTAGTACTCTTGGTACTGATAAACGTGTGAAAATATCAGAGTTGTAGGAGTAGGTCCAATGCAATTGACAATAAAAACCAGTGAAGGAAATGAGGGGATCCAGCTGCATCTGGGATCCAGCAGTAATCATTGAGCCGGATCTGGAAACAGGGCATTCCGTAATAAAATATTTTTATTTTATCCAAGGGTAATTTATCAACACATTCAACAGTGCCCACATGCTGTCTGCTTTCTGTTTTGGACAGAATCGCGCAGGTCCAGAATGGGCTTTTTTATTTTCACTTTTTAAAAACATTTCTAGGGTTGTGGATGGCTTTGGATTGAAGCAAAAAGTAAACTATTTCTTTTGTGTGCCTGTTGTTGGCCTAGGTTGGCGGTGTTTTGTATGTGTATTTTGAGGTTGAAAGACCGCCGCGTGGATTCGTGTGAAGTGAGAATGTCGGCATATTTCTGTTGGCGTGACGGTGGAGGTTTGGTTTTCGCCAGTTTATCACTGACCTTTGGTGTGGCGGACTTGTGTGGGTGTCTGAATTTTGTCAGATTCCGAGATGTGGGTCATAATAGCTGTGGCGGAATTCCGCGGCAGTGTGTTGGCGGTCTTCTGCACGGCGGTAAGCGGCTTTTAACGCCAATGTTGTAATGAACCCCATAGTGCTGTTTTTCTCTCCCCCTGCCCTGGCCCACTTTATGCTTCCATGCTAATGAACACTACCTTGCACCATAGCGCAAATGCATGGGTTAAAATCTGTTGTGTGGTTGCATGGAAATGCCTATGTCCAACTCATAGATGTATGTTATGAACTCATTGAATTGTATTGAAAAATAAATCCTTTGCAACAAGTTTGCATCATTTTTTGGACCCACACTGGGCCCAAGCGTTTATAACCCCCCCCCCCCCCATATTTCTGTCACATACTGAAAATACTGCCAATGCGTGATGTGGTCTACTGGACATATTCAAGTGAAATAAAAATAACACAAATTTGAAAACCTGATTTCCAATGCCACAATACTGTATAAATATGTGAAAGTTATTCTAATCCGCTTTTTCCTACTGGAGGAGGCGGAAAGGTTATAATGCCTATTCAGATTGTAAAAGGATTAAGTGGCCAAATCTGGATGAAAATTAAACATTAAAACCACAGTTCTAATACTTTCATTCATAGGAAAAATTAAGGGAAATATGTAGGGGAAAACCATCTTCAAAAACAGGACTAACATGAAACAAACATTCTCACAGTCATTTCCTGTATCTCAGAGAAACATTTGGTACATAGGATTTCCTCACTACCGAATTATGGAGTCCCACAGTATCAGTAAATTTGGCTACAGAAATACCGATCTGGTAGTCACAACCTCCATAGAATGAGACGCATATCAATATCATCCTCAGCCACCCTTACTTTTTATGCTAAAATTGACAATGCTTAGAATAAGCTATCCCCACTACTATGACACGTTTAAAACTAAGGGCCATTTTTACAAGCAGCCTGTGTGTCACTTTTTGTAGTGCACCAGTGGCGCAGGCTACTGACCCATATTTACAAGGCCACAGAAAGCCAGTTTGCATGGCTTTACATGGCCTTGTAGATATGGAGTAAGCCAACGCAGAGCAAGTCACTGCATTGCCTTACTTTGTGTCAGGGAGGCGTTTCCATGGGTGTTGGGTGGGAGTTCCCATGCAACATCCATGGATTTTTTTTTTTCGCATTTACTGTAAGCCTCAAAAGCTTACACCTCCCAAGGGTGGTGTAAAAGTGGGGCAAAAGGAAGAAATATTTTTATTTTTCCCCGTGTTCTCATCTTTCTCTGTGTGTCACATCCTAAGAGGCATATTTATTTTTCTATGTGTACTGCAAAAGACAGTACACATAGAAAAAGAAAGTAACAAGGAGAAATACAGATATATCTTTTTGGTGCATTACCAAGTCTACCAGTTCTGGTAAATCTGTGAATGCATCAAAAACCATGGGAGTTGCATGGGAACACCAGCGCAATGCCCATGGAATGCATTACCTTTGCAGAGTAAGGTAATGCAGCGATTTCTGCTGCATTACCTTACTCTAGATTTATGGGGCCACTCAGGGCCATGCAAAGTGGCCTTCATGACTTCATAAATCACATGTAAGATATACATTGCTTTTGTACCACATTACGTGGTGCGAGAGTGATGCAAACCAGCTCAGAAATTGGCCCTTCATTGTTTTTATAAAGTTTATAATCAATGTAGTAGTATCATCTAAGCTACCAATAATATTAATTTATACCTTGTGTTAAACTATCATAAATACTTATCAGCCATCAAAGGAAGGAATTATAAAAACGTATGCCTGCAATTTTTGACAGAATTACAAAAACCTTTAGTAGTACTCTTGGTACTGATAAACGTGTGAAAATATCAGAGTTGTAGGAGTAGGTCCAATGCAATTGACAATAAAAACCAGTGAAGGAAATGAGGGGATCCAGCTGCATCTGGGATCCAGCAGTAATCATTGAGCCGGATCTGGAAACAGGGCATTCCGTAATAAAATATTTTTATTTTATCCAAGGGTAATTTATCAACACATTCAACAGTGCCCACATGCTGTCTGCTTTCTGTTTTGGACAGAATCGCGCAGGTCCAGAATGGGCTTTTTTATTTTCACTTTTTAAAAACATTTCTAGGGTTGTGGATGGCTTTGGATTGAAGCAAAAAGTAAACTATTTCTTTTGTGTGCCTGTTGTTGGCCTAGGTTGGGGTGACTTCTGAAGGCCGGACACATGTATCCAGACATCTTCCTTTGTTCTCAGCTACCGTTTTCCCCATGTGCTTGTCCATCATGTTTGTGAGTTTATGTATGTGCGACATGGTTGATATTGTGTTTTAATTTTTTTCTGCAACTTTTAAAACTTTGGTTGAGTAATTCATGTTGCTTTGGGTTGTTTGTCATTGTGGCATTTTTAAAGTGTATTTTCTCTTCTGATATTACAGTTATACTTGTGGTGGGTAAAGGCCAGTCTCGTGTGTGGTACCAAGTACATTTTGGATAAATAGTGTACATATGTACAATACTTTTCCTGCAATGCTACCAGATGTTTTTTGATGGGGAGGTGCTCTAAGAAGGATAAGACAAACATATTTTTTGTTGTTCATGTCTCCTTCTCTGTTAATCATGCAGAAGTTGCCATTGTGCCTAGTGAGTGACTGTGTTAGTGATAACCTGACATTTATTATTTTTTCTTCAAGCCTCCTTCTTTGCTAGCCATTTAGTGGTGGGCATTTTGTGATGGCAGTGTGTGGGTGGGCATTTTGTGTTTGTTCTCTGGCCTCTTCTTCTGGCCCTATGGCAATCATCTTTTTTTGGAGGCAGTGAGTGCATTTGGGGCTGACATTTTTGTCTTTGTTTGCCATGTCTTTCTCTTCCCAGGTCATGTGATGGATGAGGTAGCTGTCATCATTTTGTGCAGCCATTATGTGTTTCAGTCCTTTTTTCCACATTTCAAGGGTCAGTGATGGAAGAAGCCTGTGACATTGCATTTGTTTTTTTTTCTGTTTTCCTTTTGCTTTCTTCTTCCTCACCATTTTTGTGAGCCGGTGCATGTGTGGCATGGTTGATATTATGGCTGGGGAGATTTCAAAATTAGTTAATTTTAATTTCTGACATTGCCCATTTCATGTTGGTGGGTAAAGCAGAGTTGTATATGTGTCCTCAGACACACTGGGTGAATGTTTTTCAATCTTTTGCCTGCAATACTTAAAGAAGTATTTTCTGAGGGAGAAGGTGTTCCATGCCTCTTGCTTTGCTGGCCATACAGCTGTCGAGTTCCCTCATTATTCTAATGAGACTTCTGGATTTGGGTGGCAGAATCAGTTGCACTGCGTAAGACTGAGTCGGAACCCACTACCTGTCGGCCTAATATGGGCTTTGCTCCGGCCAACTAGCAGTGCCTCATCTCCACCCAAGAGCAGGGATGATTGGGCAGCCAAGCGCATGATAAAAATGATTCCTCATGAAAATCGTGGTCACTCAGATTGCATCAGTTTCTCTCAGTTACATTAGTCTCACATATACAAGGACAATCAGAGGCATTATATATTTCAATAAGGTTTTAATGAAGCAACTGCATCTTAGATAATGAAGCATGTACTGCAATAACTAAGATGATGAAACATGACAGGATTAAAATAGTGACGAGGAGGATAAAGCATAATTTTCAATTCAATTTATTTTATTACACGATTTGGAACTCCAAAGAGGTCCACATGTACACATATCATCAAAACAATACATAAAATAAGAATAGAATAAATAGAGGAATGACAGAAGGTTATCTTTAAAATGCAATACAATCAGGTCTCTACCCATCACTTATGTCTTAAAATACAGTTTGATATTTAAGTATATAGAACAACAGTCACAAAGAAAACTTCTGTATGATCACTTAAGTTCTCAACCCCTCTAGCCAATTACACAAATGCGATCCAATGCAAAGAGTTATGATATATAAAAGATAGGTTATAGCCCAGCAGCACTATACAAAAAAACAATTCTGTACCAATCTGCAGTGAATATAGTGCATTAATCCTAGGATAATAGCTTCTGGGAGGGGTCTGCACATCACGTCCCAGCCTATGAGGTAAAATATGCTTAAAAATAATTCATTAGGAAAGTACACTCCGTTACATCCACCAATAGATAATAAAATCAATAAAGATTTAAAAATGACTTAAAAAAAATAAAAGTCCTAAAACCAAATATTTCACTCGGAGGTATGTACATAAATTTCAAAACCTCTCCTGCTTAACGCATGTTAAAATTCAAGAAAAGCGATTTCAGCCATTTTTTCCTTAATTTAACTAAGGAAGGACAAACGAATAGCACATGCTTAAAATTTGTACCCCCACCTGACAGAGATCACAAATATTCGAGGATCCATCCCACTTGGAAGTTAAATCTTTAAGAGGTAATCTATCAAATCTCAACAAGATGAAAAAGCGCCATACTCCATGTGGTAAATTCCAAAACAAATATGGTTGAGGATATTTAAAAATCGCTGAGTTTGTTAACGGTCTAAGCCTCCTCTTTTGGCGACAAGACTCAATATCCAACAGGAGACTTTTACCCCTTATTGGCTCTTTTAGGCTCTTTTTAAATGACAGGGGTGGTTGAGATAAGATAGGATCAACATCTATCTCAAGCAATTGCACAGCAAGGTTATAATTTTGTTTTAAACTGCGATTTTTCTCTTAGCGTACTGAATATTTCTTTGTATACTAAATGTCTTAAGGTGGATTCTGCATTATGAGCTAAGCATAAGGCCCTCTAAATTACTACAGCTAGGCCCTGTGTACAAACACTCTTAATGTTAAATTCAAGCCTTAAGGCTGCCACAGATACCAAATTATTACAAGAAACCAAGCTTTTTAAGATCCGTCCTTCTATCTTATTTAAAAAATCCCATTTAGAAATTTCAATTCCTTCTTTGGCATACAGAAGGGTGGACGGAATCTTTGCTTGATAAACTGATAATAGATGAGAGAAATGCCGCCTTCCAACGGCATTATAAAAGGCCAATTTACTGTGTGCCTGAGACAGAGCCTTGCTAACAATATTACGTATGTGGTCTTGATCACTAAGTGAACAAGATAAGGTTTTTCCCAGGAAGCAATAGGATTTTACCCGCTCCAACCTCTGCTGACCCACAGACCAGAACAAATAACAAAATGTATGAGATTTATTCCCTAAAAAGCATAAGACTTGAGACTTTAACACATTCATTTTTTGAATGATGCTGCTTGGTATAGTCATTTAGAGCAGCCAGACGCCAATTTAGACCTTTCGGGGTAAGATCAAGCACCACTATGTCATCAGCATGAAGGAGGCACGAAATTGAACAGCCTCCAATTTAGATGCAAAGCCTTGCGTATTCCTTAGTGTGGAAGGCAGATCACAGATATATAAGGAAAAAAGAAGGGGCGCCAACAGACAGCCCTGTTTTAAACCATTTTTTGTAACAAATTTAGAAGACAGACTCTGCTCTCCACCTAAGAGCACTTTACGCAATGTAGAAGAGTGCAGGGCTATAGCTAAGTGTGACAAATTTACAGGATCACTCAATTTAAATAATTTCTTCCATAGAGTCTTACGATCCACCCTCTCAAAAGCTGTTAAAAAGTCTATAAGAGCGGCATATACCACCCCACCCCTAACCAGAACATACATTTCATTTATGGTTTGCATTAATAAGATGTTATCTAAAGTGTTATGCTCCTTCCTAAAGCCTGCCTGTTCCAAAGAGAGGATCGAATTGTCCTCAACCCAAGATGTTAAATGCTCTAGTATGCTTTTAGCAAAGATTTTACCTACAGCATCCAACAATTCTATTTGCCGATAATTTATGGGTGAGGATCTAGCACCCTTTTTATACAAAGGGACTATAATACTCCCAGTCCAAGATGCCGGAATTATGCCTTTTGAATAGCAGAGGTAGAATACCGGGTTGAGAATCCTTGCCCAGAGCGAGGGCTCTTGTTTAATTACTGCCATGGGAACCTCGTCTGGGCCCATTGCTTCAGATCGATCTTATAAACCCCTCAATCTCGGACACTGAGGGAGCACCAACCACATCAGGCTCCACCCAACTACCAATCTTAAGGTCCATGTCACCTGACTCGATTTCCAAGTTTTCTGCATACAGGGGGAGGAAATAAGCCCTCCATTGTAACTCGGCAATCTGAGGGGCTGAGGGAGATTTATGTGACCCACAGCCTTCGGAAATGAGTGACCAAAATTTACTAGTATTTTTAGCTATGGCCGCTTCCCTCAAGGCTATCAATCTCTAGTCGGCCTCCTCTTTTCTTATTGCAGTCTTCATCCGCACTCTTCTCCTCTTAAGCAGGGAAATTCTTCTACTCTTCTCCTCAGATTTCCCTCCAGTACTGTCACCTAACCAATCTATTAATTTCCCTGTTCAACAGAAGAAGAGAAAGCCTTCATTTATTTTGTGGAGATTTAATACATTTTATCTGACCCTTCTGAATTATGTTTCCCCTACAGACAGAAAAGCAGTTTAGCGCATCTTCATTCCAGTTATCAATATTTCTCATGGTCAGTTCAAGCATTTCTTTCACAAATAAAGTTTTCAAAGGAGACCAATGGATTTTACCTGTTTTCCCATTAAAGTTAATATTCTGGCCCTTACAATTCCATGTCTCTATTGAGGACGGTTGGAGTCTTAGCGTAAGGCTGAGAATATTATGGTCACCAAACGGGGTATCGACGACTGTCATGTCCTCCACTAATTGGGCTAGAGAGTAAGAGGCCAAAAAATAGTCAATGATGGAACTACTCAAATGAGATTTATGGGAAAAGGCTGCTGGAGAGTCCGAGTGAAATTGACCATTTAAAATTAAACAACTAAGTACCCTCAAACCTTATAATAGAATATATCCCCTTTTATCTGTCCTAATTCTTTGGGGAAATAGAATAGGAGGAATATTGAGCACAGATTCCCTCTCTATATCTCTAATTAGAAATTTTGCAATTCAAGCCCCATGATATCAATACTTCATATACACTTTCATATTAATTCAAACAAAAGGAGGAAATACAATTAAGCATATGCGTTAACATCCTATCATGCTCCTTATCAGGGGGAATATTAGCATTTACTATTGACAAAGGCATTCTCCTACCATCCTCCATGTTGGATTAACTCTAATTATCTGATAGGATTTCTGTGGGACGGAAATATATTCATGCTCCCATTAATACTTATCACTTAAAAGCATAGCGGTACCCACTTTTGCATGCCCCTTCCTGGATGGCTGTGCTTTTTGACAAAGGACCATGTACCCTGGGCAAGAGAGATCAGTTACACTCCAGGTCTCTTGGATACAGATTAAATCCGCCTGAAGAGAGCAGATGTAATCTTATTTTCCCATATGATTCTCTATTCCCGCAGCATTCCAAGAGACCACATGAAGTTTATGGTTAAAGGCCAGGTTGTAGCGATATCCCCTTAGCCTGAGTACGGTTTAAGGCCCACGTCAACCAACTCCAATTATCCTGCTTAGGACCCCAAAGCATAAAAATGACCCTACCATATTGTCACTAGAATCATTAAAATAATTCCTACCTAGGCTATGTTGGAGCATGGCATGTTAAGCTCTAGTTCTGCCCTTCAGTTTCACCTGGGAAGACATCATCCCTCATACCTGAGCAAGAGGCCTATAGTCTACATGAGCAGCTGTGCCAAAGCATTCAGCAATCAGGATACAGTCATGGTCATCTGGCTGGAATCTCCCTCTAACGTACATGGGTCAAAGTAGTGTTTTTATAAGAAAACAGCTGTTGTTCCAAGAAAGGATCCCTATGTAAGAGTCTGTATGTTTCAATGAACACCAGAGACAAAGCGTTACCACGTTTGCCGGAAACTTATCTTTCTGCAGCCTTGAGAAAAGCACAGAGTGGAAGAAGTGACTTGTTTATAAACACAGTGCTGGCCTAGGCAAAGAACAGTTAGATAGAGAGAAATAAAACAAGACCACAATGTGGCCATTGTTAAAATAATAGATGAAGCTGAATAAAATATGTCTTGGTTAAAGTGCACAGCGGCAGGCCTAGTTTACTAAAATAACATATATGAAGCTGTAAGTAAAATGGCTACACAACACCCTCCCCTTGCCGGTTCAAAGCCTAATTATGTATAAAAGCTACTAAAACTAAACCTAAGACATATATATAAGAAAGTCAATAATGACAAGTTAAAAAGACACTTGAGCATGTGTAAAAAGGACAATTTAAAAATGTTAACTGTGGAATAAAAAGGGCTGAATTTCAAGAGTCAGAGTCATTTTGGAAGGCACTAATCGAATCCGGGATAATTGAAGACAGGAAATCTTCCACTTCATAGGTGGTAAAATAGGAAGTTCATTGCCTAGGAAAACCAAGGAGCATTTGTGTTCCAAAGCCTGAGCTCCAGCCAAGGCAGCAGCATTCCATGGTGTGCCCAACAATGAGTTTAGAGCTGCACCCTCCTGGAAGGGCAAATCATAAGCAGCTTCCTGTAGCAAACGCAGCCTCAATGCGCATGTCTGGTAATGAGCCCTCAGCGAGAACATGAACAGATCAGCGTCCAATGAAAGCAAGCACTAAGTAGAAAGACGAACTTTCAGTGGATGGTCGAATGAGCACCAGAGGCACCAAAACACGGGCTGCACACAATGCAAAACTGGTCTGAATGACAGAGATGAGTCAGACTCCAATTGCTCCAGGAGTGTTGCTCCAAAGTACTGCACCATGTGTTCACGACACAGCTGCGTTGGTGGGAGCGCTTTCAGCCTTCCTTGTTGTGGTGGGACAGCCATTGCATAGAAAAATTAGCAATAGCAAGCTGCCACCTATTATAGCCAAAGTTATCGGAAATCCCCCGAAAAATACTGGAAAATATTGAGTGGATAGCTGATGGTATTAAACCAAATATAGAGAAGGTGTGAATGAAACCAGAACCAACAGCCTTAAAGAAATTTGCGATTAGTGTACTGGATGCATTAAATATTTGTCCCACAAGCTCACCAAAGTGTCTCAGAAAGTTTATACTATCTCTGCTGACCTTGCCACATGAAGCGCATAGGTCTCGCGTGCAAATGTGAGTGCCACATGTTTTTGGAACAATAAAGCATTGAGTCTGCTCAACTTGTCAAAATTCACATTTGAAGTAGCGATATGGGCCAAATCTCAGCTACTTCCCTCTGTCTTTTGGGAGGAAAAAGTACGTTCCCGCAGCATGTAACGATCTTAGAGACCGAAACAACATCAACTATTCTGGCTCGCATCCCACAACAGTTTTCACTATTGAGGAGGACATAACTGTCATTTGAGAGCACCTGGAATGCAGGTCTAATCAAGGGAACTGGAACTCCCTTCAGATACAAGCCAAGTTCACTGCCAAAGCATTACAAGCCCTGTGCAAGGACAGCTGTTTTCAAACCATTGAATGGCTGGCAGAAGTCTCACATTTACTACCACTAAGAAAGACCTCTTTCATGCCACTGAGACATTTGTACGAAAAGGGTAGCTCCCACATCGCATGGATGTAACTATCTCCTAGCCTTTCATATCTGCCCACCGGAATGTGTTTTAAGCAGGATGTGAATTGGAGTGTTGAAATAGACAGATTAATAACCCCGTTTTTTAACCACTCTGTAGATGGTATTTCAGCCACAGTAAAAGGCAACTTTTCAAACTTTTCAATATTTAACATGACATAAGTCGCTTCCTTCTTAGCCATTAGTCGTTGTTGTTGCGTTAAAATAAATGTGGAAAATATATCCCTTGCGCTAACGTGTTACCAAGGAACGCGACCTGCCTTCAATGTTTGTAGTGTCCAACCCAACTGCAGAATGGACCTTAGTTGACTCTGTCCGTGGTGTAAAGAAGACATATCACTTTATATTACGTCTATTGCAGAAGAAACAATGTTGTTTAAGGTGTATATCCGGTAGGACTGGGTGTTAATCCCATTATTTACAACAGCTAATGCCTTCTGTAAGTTTTCCTGATCTATTTGGCTTAACCAGGCAGCAGCTTCTTTTGGGGAAAGCTTCCAAATGTCATTGTAGACTGCGTATAAGAAGCACTTTCTGTGTTGTTTTCTGGGTCCTAACAGGAAAACTTGTAAGTCAGTATTATTATACAGGAGACTGAGGTGTTCTCTAACAGCATCTAGTGAGGAACTCTTCAACCATTGCTGGCATAGTTTCCCTACACCTTATGTTGTTTCTATACCCCCATGTTCGCATGACACATAACGAGGGTCTGGCCTACTTGTTCTAAAAACCCCCATGGAGTTTATAAAACGTTTATGACACCCATTAGTATCTATTGGTCACAATAACTACCCGCCATTACATGACAGTGAAGCATTAAACATACCATTCTGGACCCATGTATCGAGCTGATCTTCAGTTCCATTTATATACTTTTGCCATTTGTAAAATTTTGCAGGGGTAGGAATACTTGACGCATTCAATTCCTTAATCTTTGCTAAGCCTAAACAACTTGTCTGTTGTACAGTTTCATTTAAAACTATAATTTTAACAGGTATCAGGCATGCTCTAAATAAAGCTTCCTTACCCCTTATTTGCTAATTTCTTGTTCCCCCACACTTTTTAAGTCAGTCGACTTCAACCAATATTCATAGCCTTCGATAGCCAACCAGGAAACAGAGGAATCTGAATAAGTGAATTTTGTATCTGTCAATAGTGTGTGTACATTTTGCATCAATGGTAATTTGAAATAATATGGCTCAGCATTATTATGCCAAAAGGTGTTTCTGCCGCCTCCACGCCAGGACCATCAACATCTGGAACATACATTTGAGTTCCAAACAGGCACTCGTATGAAGTACGACCCCCCCCCAGGGAACTTCTAGGCAGATTGTTAAGTGCTCTCTGGCCTCCATACAGGTGATTAAGCAAACTACGAGCCATACCTAATACTCTGGCTGTTAAGGACTGCTTTAAATCACGGTTTTGTCGCTCCACAACAATATTGTCCTTGGGATGAAAGAGAGACGAGTAATGGAGTTGGACCCCTCACAAAGCCATGGCGTCCCTGAATGCCCTTGAGGCAAAAGCAGGGCCCTTGTCCAAGTAGAATGCTGCAACTGCATATGTGCAGATAAAGAGCTTGCAAATATTTAATAACAGTCCGAGTGTCAGCCGAACATTGTGGTCACACCCTTAGAAATCTGGAGCAAGAGTCGACAGTGACTAAGATGTATTTATATGCACTGTCCGGTGTTAGGGGACCGCAATGGTCCAAGTACACACATTGTAAAGATTTGTTGGAAATTAGGAGGAGTGTCTGCTGTGGGTGTTTGGTGGAGGATCCCTTAATTTGTTGGCAGATGTGACAGCAGAGGACATACTGGTAGGTCTGTTTGTATAGACCTGGCCACCCAGAACATGCTTGCAATAATGATATTGTAGCCGCCACACCAGTATGAGCAAGTGCAACCCCCTCATGCGCTGCTTTAATCAACTCTGGTCTTATGTCTTTATTGGGAATTATTCGAACCCCCATTGGTATTTTTACTTCTGCATCAAGGAAGCCTTCCATTCGGTAGGAATATTTAGCAGGAAATGCTTTTGGATAGGGCGTGCCTTCGGCCGTATCTTTCACGGCAGCCCAAATGTCATCGTCCGGTTTTGTTCCAGAACGAGTTATGCCCTTTAGGTTCCCCTGGGAAGATATCATCCCTCATACTTGAGCAAGAGGCCTGTAGTCTACATGAGCATCTGTAGCGAAGCATTCAGCAATCAGCATACAGTCGTGGTCATCTGGCTGGAATCTCCCTCTAACGTACATGGGGCAAAGTAGTGTTTTTATAATAAAACAGCTGATGTTCCAAGAAAGGATCCCTATGTAAGAGTGTGTATGTTTCTATGAAAACTAGAGACAAAGCGTTGCTACGTTTGAAAGCAACCCATCTTACTGCAGCCTTGAGAAAAGCACAGAGTGAAAGAAATGTATTTCTTAAGAATGCAGTGCTGGGTTAGGCAAAGAACAGCTAGATAGGGAAAAATAAAACAAGACCGCAAATGTGGCTACTGTTAAAATATTAAAATATTAAACAAAGCTGAATAAAATATGTCTAGGTTAAAGTACACAGCAGCAGGCCTAGTTCACTAAGATAACGTGTATGAAGCTGTAACTAAAATGGCTACACAACACAGCAATGGATATTTTCTTTAGCCAGTGTGTTTGTTTCTCATCAGCTGCCATGTGTTCATTTATCTCCTTGCCTCTTTGTTGCTGGCCATGCGGTGTGCGTCATTTTGTGCAGTAAGCATATATGTGTGTGTGTGGGTATGATCACATGGTCATTTTGTCTTTATTCTCAATGCCTCCTTCTTTGTTGGCCATGCAGTGACCATCATTTTGGGGAGCCAGTTAGTTTGTGTGTGTTTAATGGCCATTATTTTGTGCAGCCAGTATATGTGCATGTGTGTGTGCATGATCAGATGGTCATTTTGTCTTTATTCTCAATGCCTCCTTCTTTGTTGGCCATGTGATGACCATCATTTTGGGGTGTCAGTTAGTTTGTGTGTGATTTATTGCCATGTTGTCTTTATTTTCTATGCCTCTTATTCAGTAGCCATGTGGTGGATGAGCTAATTTGACCACTGTGTGCACCCAGTGTGTGCTTCAATCCCTGTATTCCACTTTTAAAAGCCATTTCTATGTACATTGATAGAAGAGCCCTATGATGTTTTTCTTCATTTTTTTCTTTTTCCCAAAATAGTTGGCTAATTTTGGTACTGTGCTTTTCTTTTTATTGATGTATTCGATTTTTGCCTGTCTCAAATAGAGTCCCCATGGGCCCTTGCGGGACACCAGCAAATATTTGCGCCAAGATTCTGAAAGCTGTCACCCAACTCAGTGCAGCAGCCAAAAGTACTGCACTGCATGACTAGGAGAGAGCAGAAGAGTGCCCAATTCATATAGAAAAGGTAATCTCCTCCCTTCTTCCTAGTGTTGGCACTGATTTCAGCTGTCATGTGCCACGCACACATCATAGCGTCATAGTGCTATAGAGTGTGTGTGTGAGTCTGGCATTCGGTTTGTACAGAAAGGGTATCCTTCCTGTACAAAGTACTGTACCTAGACAAGTGGAAATGCTTTTCCTACTTTGCATGTGTGCTGAGGAGTTCAATACACATGCAATTCAGAACAGCAGGAGAAATAAACCATTTCTCCTTTTAATGCCTGTTTTTCATTGGCATTAATATTTGGCACTAAATCCCTTGTACTGATATTTCAGAATAGGGTTAGTGCCACAAAGCATGGGTGAAAGCGCAGCTACGCCCGTGTACCACTCATGTGACACCCACTTGAAGCAAAGTAATGCAAAGCAGCGTTTCACATTGTTTTGCGTTACTTTGCCACACAAACCAACGCAAATGCCAATTTATGTTGGTTTGTGAATCCCAAAAACATTTAGCGTTGGCTTAGCATTATAAATGTCACAGTAACCTGAAGTTAAACCTTTGCGAATCTGGGCCTTAATGTATTATTTTTTTTCATAATTTTTTCCTGTCTCCCCTTACCTCCCATGGTATCTCCATGAGCCCTGGTGGGCAACAACAATTATTTCATGTATTTGTTTTTATTTTTGCCTGCCTCCCATAGAGTCTCCAGTGCCCTGGTGGGTCAACAGCCAGCAAATATTTAATGCATTTTATTTTTATTTTTGCCTGCCTCTCATGTGTCCACACGGGCCCTGATGAGGCAACAGCAACTGCTTAGTGATTTTTTCAGATTTTGCCTGTGTCCCTCTGTCTCCTATGGAGTTCCCATGGGCCATGATGTGACACCAGTGTGTGTTATTGGGATATTGATTGAGGGGGCTGAAACCTTAGACTAGCAACAATGGCAATTTAGAAACCACAAGACTGAGAGAGTGACCATACAGGTGCCTCAAGGAGCTGCACCCAACTCTCTTCTGTGGCACCTCCCTTTATGCAAATACCTGGGATGACAAGAGAATGCCCCACTTCCACCTCAAAGGCTTTGATAGGTCGATAAGCATGACTTTGTGGATCTTGTTGAACCTATTCACAAGCTCATCAGTGTGGGGATGATAAGGTGTGGTGAACTTGAAATTTACTCCACTCTTGTCCCATACTGACATGAAGTTGGAACCCCTCTTAGACATGACCTCCTTGGGGAACAGCGCCTAGTCAAAAATCCCCATCAGGGCCCTAGATAGGCACTGCACAGTCACCGTCCTCAGAGGTATGGCCTCTGGATACAGAGTGGCATGGTCCACCAAGACAAGGATAAATCCTATTGCCTAGGACAGTCTTGGGGTCCAGGAGCCTAATAACATCAATGCCCACCCTTTTAAAGGAGGTGCCTGGGACTGGAAGGGGAACCAGGGAAGACTTCCTCTTCCCTCCGCCCCGATTTCCCACTAGCCTTGACGGTATGACAGGTCATGTAGCATGCATGCAAGGTCACTCTCATTGATAGCCAACAAAGATGGGTGGCCACTGCTACAGCTATGATGGTTTATTTGTATTTGTTGCAACCTGCACTTCTCTTTTTCTAATCTGGTCACCAACATTGGTAGACTTTGTCAATAACTTTTCATATTTTTGAAAAACCTACCTTATAGACATGTTGTACACAGGTCTTTGAATAAATATGAGTATTAACCATTTTGGTGACAATGGAGATCAACCTTTGGAGGAATTATGTGGTCATAATAATCCTCCTGTTACTATTAATTCATCCACCAAGCAGGGTCTCAAACAAAAGTATATTACACTGGGAAAATTAAGGGAACAAGCATTGTCCTGCTGCTGGGATGCAGTGGCATTGAAAAATACATAGAACATAATAGGGTCCCTTGAGGACTCGGGATTCTTATTTTTTCATCACTGGAGGACCTCAGTTCGGACCTGTTAAAGGAATGGGAAAGTTTACTGCACAGCACATCCTACGGGATGATGCACATGTTGATCAAACACTGCTGAATATGAGAGACAAAAAATGCTGATTGAGATACAGTCACTAGAAGATTATATCAAAATTTGAATCCACTTTCAGCTTGCATTAAGAATGATGCAATCCTGAAGGATGTTTTTGATGTTCATTAGTTGTACCTGAAAAACAAAACACTCAAAAAGATTACTAGCGGATAGCAACTATAAAAATGGTTGTATTTTTAATTTTGCTGGGAGATTTGATAATATTCCAGCTGAATCTCAGGATAAGACATCCCATCTATGTAACATTGGGCATTGTGTTATCCACTAGTGAACCAGCATTAATAGTGAAGCGACACTGGAGAGTGACATAGAAGTTCAGCCAACAACTTTCTCTACCCTTTTGGAGGAAATGTACAGATTCAGTATGGGCAACGAACTTCCCAAAAAAGAGAGAACAACAAAAAAACAACCAGTAAGAGGGGATGCAAAAAGAAATCAGTGGCCCAATAGATCAGGGGCCAAATAAACCATACATCATCCACCATGACCACACCCACAAATATATAGGCTGCCCCAGATAAATTAACCAGCCAAGGCATTAGTATCATAAATTAGTCAGTGAGGCCACCTACTGATAGTGAATAGATACTTCTCATTATGGGTCTTAGGCCCATATTTGTACTTTTCTAGCGCCACATTTGCGCAAACTTACAAAATATAATTGTATTTTGTAAGTTTGTGCTGCTTTTGCGTCAAAATATGACGCAAATGCGGTGCTAAAATTGTATAAATATGGGCCTTAGTTTTTTGCCCAACCAATAAATATGACTTTGAGCAGATTTAACTTGACGTATTCAAATTTGTACGTAAGATCAAATTACAGAAATACTTTAAGGACAAACCCAAATAGAATGTTGATATTTCATCTAACTGTTTTACTTGTAACATGTCAATAAGGAGTGTTTTGGATATTAATTTGCTCTTATGAATTTCTGACAAGATGACTCCTTGGCTATGTTATTAGATATGCCATCGGATTTAAGCACTGACAGTGGTTTTAGACCCAGGACCACTTTTAATCCTTATGCACAATATAGTAATAACATAGATATTCCTACAAATTGGTTATTAAAGAACTTTATTTCGTAGAAGATAATCTTAGGAAGAAATCTTCACATCGTTTTGGCAACCTGACTTCTATGTAACGTAGATCTGCGGAATCTTTTTTGTCTGACAATAACATTGTCATCAAGAAGGTGGACTAGAGGGGGATATAGTAATCATGAACTGAGGGGACTATTTTCAAGATATTCTTAGACAATGGCAGACAATAGAGCTTATATGATGCTGCCAAAAAGTCCTATCCCATGCCTAAGACCATCAGAAAGCTCATACAAAAATGGTGTGATGAGTTCCTGATCTCTGATTTGGAAGTCATATTCCTGAAACCAAAGTTTCCCACATTCTCATGTATTTACGTACTCCCCAAAGTACACAAGTCAGCAGCATTCCTGCCAGGCCGCCCTATACTCACAGATCACTTTCAACAACTCTTTGTGGTAAATCTCCATCATACTTACAGGATACCAGGAATCTTTTGAAAAACCTTACAGATATGGACTGATGGGAAGAAATGGTATGGACAAACAATGGGTGTAGTTATGGTTGCGAAATTCCACCTCCATATGTGAGTCCCCAATCTTCAATCATTTCATCTGTGGAAATCTTGTGACCCTGCCCTTATTATTTTGTGGTAGGTTTTTAGCTGACATTTTTTTTTACCTGGACTGGCACTTACGACTCACTGCAATACTTACTTGTACATTTGAATATTAATGACTATAATTTGCACTTTCTATTCTTCTTTTTTTGTTTCATAATGCTTTATTGAATAAGTTAGTATACATTAGTACAATAAGGTAAATATATTGTAACTAAAAAAGTCATAAAGATAATTGTACCTATAAAAACAATTTATATACACAACTGGAATAAAATATTGTACCATAGAATAATAGAAATGTTGTTATGTTTTAGCAAAGAAAGAAAGAGAAGAGAGAGAAGAAAAGGAAAAGAAAAATTAAAACAATGTAAAATGAAAATCACGTTCTCATTAGAGCAATCATTACTTCTAAAAGAAAAAAAAGAAAATAAAACACATTCAAGGAGGTTCAAAACCAGTATTAACAGTAGTATGAAAGGTCTTGTGTTGCGAAAGAAAAGAAGTGAGAGGAAGCCATTGCTTGTCTCTTTTAATTAACAGTTGAGTAGTATTAGCATTTGCTCAATCCATTCTGTGATTATAACAAATCAGATTCCACCAAGCTACAACAGATAATTCTGTGGCATCTATCCAATTAGAAGTTATCATTTGCAGTGCACTAGCAATGAGTAAATCAGCCAATTTACCAAGCAGGGATTGGAAATGCCAAATAGATGAGGTACTACCCAAAAAAATATGTAATATACTGAAAGGTACATTGATGGACAAAATCTGATTGACTTTACCCCAAACTTGTTCCCAAAAAGTATGAACTGAAGGGAACTCAAAAAACATGTGCATAGAATGGCTATTTTCTTTAGAACACGACCAGCATTTGCTGTCTGAAGTAAGTTTAAATTCATTAAGATCTACAGTACAACCTATTATAAAAATAAAATAATGTTCTGGTTGTAGATCATGAACAGGATGTTGTATGGAGTTTTGACAATATTTGTTTCCATGTAGATATAGGAATGTTTTGATTGAAATCCTGCTCCCATGCTAATTCTATTTTAGACTTTGGTCTCACAAGACTGGTAGGTGTAAGCATTCTGTATATAAAGGATGCTGGGACTTGTGAGGAAAAGTTATGAGGCTGGGAAATAGGCTGTGTGGAAGAGAGAGTATCCAAAGAATGAGATAACCATTTATAGAGGATAGCAGAGAGAGCTTCGTACTGCACACCATAATAAGAGGAGATGAAATGTCTGTTGAATTTCTTGAAATTCAAGTACAGCATTATCTAAAATTAAAAGATCTAGAGTTATAATGCCTTTGTGCATCCATTCTTTCCAGACTAAAGTTCTATTATGAAATGTAATATCATTATTGTACCATATAGGAGATTGCTTAAGGTTCTCATGGCTATAGAGATAGAATGAGTGATTATTGGAGAGAGAAGGGTTTTAGGGGATTTTGAAAGCCGAATTGCATCTTTAAAAGTAAATGGTGTAATTTATGAGTGTTCCAATTGACTCCATAGAGAGGTTCCTTTGTGAAAAGTGGGAGAGAGGGACAACCATATTTGTTTAAAAACAAATGCAGAATGATATCTTTTAAGGCATGGAAAATGTACACCTCCATTATCTCTATGTTCTTGTAATTTGATTAAAGATATATGAGATTTACGTTTGTTCCATAAAAATTTCATAAATAATGTATTTATCGTTTTGTTTTAAAACAGAGGGGAGTTTAACATGGAGCATAGATAGATCAAAATTTAAAATGGGCAACAACATCATTTTGATTGTGGCCAATCTTCCCCACCAAGTTAAATAAAGAGGGTACCATCTGTCAAGCCATTTCAAACTCTTTAACTCTTTGGATAAATAAAGAGGGTACCATCTGTCAAGCAATTTCAAACTCTTTGACTCGACCTCTTTGAGATTAATTCGAATAGTGTCTTTAATAGTATTGGAACAGGATATGCCCAGGCATTTGATATGCTTAAAGTTCCAAGTAAACCAAGTATCTTTAAACATGTTGGGTAAACAATAAGTATTTAATGGCAAAACCTCTGATTTGTCTACATTAAGCTTATACCCTGAGACACTTGAGTATTCTTGTACTAAGTGAAAAAATTCCAGAATAGTCTTCTGAGGATTAGAGATGAAGAGCAAAATATCGTCAGCATGTGCTGTGAATTTAATCTCTGTGTCTTTATGCTTAAAGCCATAAAAATCACATGACCTATGTATTTTCTCTAGAAGGGGCACAAGGGCTAAAATAAATAAAAGAGGTGATAGAGGACAAACTTGTCTGGTACGTCTGTGTAGGGGGAAGTAATGGGATTGTTTACCATTGACTAAAATGGATGTAGAGGGTGAGGAGTATAAAATACTAATAAGTTTAATAATATGATGACTAAAACCATGCCATTTTAATGTTCCAAACACAAAATCCCAACAAACTCGATCAAAGGCTTTTTCAGCATCTAGATTTATAGCAGCTATAGGGTCCCTGGACTTAGAAGCAAGATGGATAATATTGAAAAAAGTTCTAGAATTATCCAATATGTATCACCCCTCAACAAAACCTGACTGATGAATGTCTATTAAATCTGGGATAAAATGATTAATCCATAAGGCAAGGACTTTTGCAAAGATTTTACAGTCAACATTGATAAGGGATATAGGTCTATAATTACCGCATTTGGATAAATCTTTATCCTTTTTAGGAATAAAGCACAACATAGCTTCAGAAAAAGTGCCCTTTGCTTGATCTTGTGATATGAAATATTGTATAAGTGTTACTGACTTTGAAACTAAAATAGATGCAACTGTTGAATGAAATTCATTTGAAAAGCCATTGGGCCAGGGGCCTTATCTTTAGGAAGTTTGGTAATGGCATTTTAAATTTCTGTCTCAGATAGTTCAGAGACAGATCTACTTTATGTGTCAGAGTAATAGATTGGAAGAAGGTATCAACTTCAGTTATATTAGAAGTACTTTTGGGAGTATATAATGTAGTATAGATGTCTTTCAAGCATTCCAGGATTTTTGAGTCATTAGTGTGTGTGAGAAAACAGGGCTGATTGCAGAGGCCCCCTAACTTTTTGCCCCCATTTTCCCCTTTTTGCTGGTGTTTTCCTGACTCTGATGGTGCCCTGGGTACTGCTAACCAGTCCGAGGGCCTGTGCTCTGTGTAAAATGGATATGCAAATTAGGCTAATTATAATTGGCTTAGTTAACCTACCTATAAGTCCCTAGTATATGCTAGGGCATGTAGGTTTAGGGACCACAGCATAGGTGGTGCACCCATAGGTGCACTGCTGAGGTGCCCAGTGTCATTTTAAAGGCAGGCCTACCTTGCTGGCTGATTTTAAATTAAAGTTATATGCAAATTCGACTTTGGAATTAAAAGTAGTTCCAAAATCTTAAACTACCTTATTTTACATATAAGTCACCCCTAAGGTGTGCCCTATGTGCCCCTAGGGCTGGGTGCCATGTAACTATAAACAGGGACTTTATAAAAATAGTTTTATAAGCCCTGGTGAGGTAAAAACAGCCAAATTCGTTTTTCCCTCATAGTAGTAAATGGCCTTCATAGGCTAGAATGGGGAGACTTTATTTCAATTTTTAAAGTCTCCTTAAATGAGGCATACCAAGAGTTTGGTATCAAATTAATTTTTATAATAAATCCCACAACTTCCAGTTGTTGGATTTAATATAACTTGTTCATGTAAAGAGTTTTAAACTTTACCTGAAAAGTTGCCAATTTCAGCCCTGCATTGTTTTTGCTGCTGTGCTCTGATTGGCCAGCCTTGAGCAGCTTGGCCAAGCTGCCTTGATGAGGTGTGAAGTGGCCTGGCTTCACAGAAAGGAATGTGCCTGTGGGAAGGAATCTCCCCTCAGCAGATGGTGAGGCAGGAAGGGGGAGGGCTGCCAAACTGGTCTTCAAAGGCAGAGAAGGACATTTGGAGCAACCAGCAACACCCCCACATCCTGCAACCCCAGACAACTAGGTGCCCCCTTGATTAGATTAGGAGAGGGCAGGAGAGGGGTGTGTTTATGATTTTTAGCCACACCAGTGGGTGGGGTCAGCCAGATGTAATCTCCAAAAATCAGATTCAGCCATGATGGATTTTTAGAGAATGTTGCCTCCTGGGATTGATTTTTGCCACACTTCCCAGGAAGGGGTCATCACAGGGGGAAGGACCCTGCACCTGATTGGAGAACCAGGACCCCCCTGCTTTTCACCCAGGAGCAAGGATAAAACTGGCAGACCTGCACCCACACCTCAGTTCCCTATCACATCCAACAAGGAAGAACGACAGAAGAAGAAGGACTGCCCTGCTGGACCCCTGGCCTGCACCTGGATCCTGCACTCAGAAGGACTGCACCAGCTGCACACTTGGGCTTCATCACAAGAAGGACTTTGCCTGGCTTCAACTGGTTCAAGGAGGGACTCCCTGGTTGCTACAGGTGAAAAATTGCTAACCAGAGTCCCCTGCACCAACTCCTGAAGAAAGCGACCAGCTGACCACTGTCCAGTGGCCAAAAAGGCGTTTGCGCCAAGTGCATTCTGGGAGTTGTAGTCCGCACCCCCCAAGGACCATCTCAGAACTTCTCGACCCTTGGGGTGAGCTGTGGACCCCAAAAGAACCTTAAAAGGACATCTGGGAGAAGCCCCAGAAGTTTGGAGAAGTTTGGAGAATTTTTGTAAAAAAGCTCCATAGAGGGACCGACCCGCCGCGGCAACTCTAGCCGGCTTGCCTCAACCGCGACCCGGCCTGATTTGCTGGTTCATCCCGGTAAAGAAAAATGTCCGAAAAGAGACTAAGGGGGGCATTCCAATATTGGCGGGTGGCGGGAACCGCCCGCCAAGCGGAAACTGCCAATTGGCCGCTCCGCGGTCAAAAGACCGCGGAGGCCATTCAGACTTTCCCGCTGGGCCGGCGGGCGCCCGCCAAGGGAGCGCCCGCCGGCCCAGCGGGAAAGGCCCTGCAACCCAGAGGCCGGCTCCGAATGGTGCAGGGGTGCGACGGGTGCAGTTGCACCCGTCGCGATTTTCACTGTCTGCTATGCAGACAGTGAAAATCATGTTGGGGCCCTGTTAGGGGGCCCCACGACACCCGTTCCCGCCATCCTGTTCCTGGCGGTAAAAACCGCCAGGAACAGGCTGGCGGGAAGGGGGTCGGAATCCCCATGGCGGCGCCATGGAAGATTCTCCCAGCTGGGGGAAATCCGGCGGGAAACCGCCGGACCCGGCTGGGCGACCTCGGAATGCCCAATGAAGCACCGCCAGCCTGTTGGCGGTGCTTCCGACGACATCCACCCTGGCGGTCATAGACCGCCAGGGTTGGAATGAGGGGCTAAGTCCGAAGGTAAAAAGTTGACCGGGACCTCCCAGCCATCGTATCCGAGAAGGGCTCCATGGACGTCGGATCAAGATCCAGGTTTACCCCGGTCGAAGGATTTTCACCTCGAAAAAACGACTAAGTCCGAAGGTAAAAATCTCCACCGAGGATTCCTGCATCGCGTATCCAGAGAAGGGCTCTAGGAGGTCGGATTGGACTGGCAGGTTCGTCCCGCTGAAGAAAATCTTCGAAAAAAAGACTAAGTGTGAAGGTAAACTTTTAACCGAGGCCTCCCGCGGCCTGTAGCCGAGCAGGGCTCCATCGCGGTCGGACTGAAACTTTGACTTTGCCCCGGTCGAGGTGCAACCAGATGACCCGATTGGCGCTTTTTGTTTCTAGGTGCTAAAATACAATAATTCTTTAAAAATTCATATCTCCGGTTCCCCTTATCCGATTTTATTTGTTTTGGTGTCATTTTAAAGATAAAAATATAATCTATTTTTATAAATTGGTTTGGGATTTTTAAACTGTTTCCTGTGTTTTATTTCATTACTGTTTTGTGATATTTGAATGCTTTACACTCTGTCTCCTAAGTTAAGCCTTGACGCTCGTTGCCAAGCTACCAAGGGTTGAGCTGGGTTTAATTTACTGAGACCTAACTGGACCTTAGTGGAGGTTAGTGGCCTATTGCTAAGTGTAGGTACCTACCTCCCCTTACCAATAACCCATTTTCCAACAGTGTGTCTGTTTCCAAATGTGTCTGCGATAAAAATAATTTTAGACTTTTGTTTTTTAATCTTTAAATAATTTGCCAATAGTTTACCCACTTATTTTTCCCCCTTTAACATTTGGAATTTATTTTGAGTATAGTCCCAGATGCACTTTCCAAAGATTGCTTATTGTATTGTAATTTAGCATCAATCAACCTGGATAAAGTATCTGGTTTGTTAGAGGGGAAACATTCATGCTCAAGACGCTTTATTTGTGCAAGCAATTGAGAGGAAACTTTAGATTTTTTTTTCTTTTTAGTGGCAACATAATCTAAATTAAAGCCTTTAGCAGTAGCTTTAAATACATCCCATGTAAAATTCATCTGAGTGTTGAAAGGTAAATTGTGCATAAGAAATTCTTTAGAAAACATTGTAAATTGTTCAATAAATAAATGGTCTTGCAATAAAGTGTTATTAAACCTCCAGCGATTAGAAAAGGGTCAATTTCCTGGAAAGTTCAAATCAATAATTACCGAGAGTGATCTGACATAAGAATAGACCCAATGTCAGCATGTGAAATTGATTGTAAAATATTTTGTGTGGCAAATATATAGTCTATTCTAGAATATGAGTGATGTAATGAAGCATAAAACGTAAATTCTAATACATCTGGATGTGCAATTCTCCATATATCATGTCAACCTCTGGAGGAGATTGGTTGATGAAATGCTTTTTGCATTTTATTAGGGATATAATGAGTTTGAGAACGAAGATCTACAAAAGGATCCATAAGTTGAAGGCAATCACCTCCTACCACAAGATTTTCAGAATTGCAAGATAGTAGTAAAGAAGAAAAATTAACCCAAAATTGAGGCGCTACTCCAGTTGGACCATAAACATTGCAAATGGAAAACAGCACAACATTAATATTAACTGTCTGTAAAATCCATCTACCTGCAACATCTCAAATCTCTTCTATAACTTGTATTTGTAAAGATTTCTGAAACAAAATTATTACCCCACTCTTGTTATGAGCTGCAGAGGAACTGAAAACATGACCAACCCAATTTCTATTTGGACTTTTAAAGTCCTTCTCCTTAAGATGTGTTTCCTGTGCAAGAGCCACCTGACAATTCAATTTAGAAAGATGTTGGAGCACTCTTTGTTTCTTAACCGGATTACGTAAACCCTTAACATTCCATGAAATAATACGAAGACTGGTCATTTAAATGATGGAAGACATTTAGACAACAGAACCTTAAAGAAACCTAAGATACAGACAACATGTGAATCGTAGAATAATGTGGAAGGGAAAATTATGAACATATATCTAAATGAGGTTGCTTGTTGATGCCAACATTGCATTGTGAGGTAAAAAAAAAAAAAAAAAGAAAAAAGAGAGAAAGAAGGAAAAAAAGAAAGTACAAGAGAGAAAGAGAAGTAAAGAGGTAGCAAAGGCACCCCATGGATAGAAGAGAAAAAAGATGACAAAAAGCCAAGAAGCTTCAGTCATAATTGTCTTGAAAAGAAGAAATATATTTTGCATGGGAGAAAGGGAGGAGCAAGAAAATTTGAGGCCAATCAGCAACAGTACCACAGAGGAATTAAAATAATTAGATGGCAAGAGGGAGGAGAGATGTTAAAGCAGTATAAATACATTACAATATAAACAACTGATGACGTGACTTACCAACAAGGGGAAGAACACTATGATGTTGAGCTATACAAGAATATAGACACAATTGAAAATGGGATTTTCTCAACTTGACATTTCAGCGTTTTCAGTACATGTGGAAAAAAAAAATAGTTTAGGAATCCCACATTAACCAATCAAGTCTTGCTGAGTTCTATTGCCTCCCCTTTGTGAGTATATATAAATTGTCTCAAGTCAGAGGGATTTTCAAAAGTAGTTGGTCTGTCCTTGAATGAAACCTTAAAGAAACAAGGGTGAATAAGGCCAAATCTAGAATTCATAGATCTTAAAGCTGGTCGGAGATCCAGAAATTCTTTCCTTCTTTTGGCTGTCGCCGTGGCCACATCCTGGCTAAAGAAAATCTTTTGGCCTGACCACAACATTTGTTTCCATTGTTTGGCGGTAGTTACAACTGTCATTAAATCTGAGTATTGTAGAAAGAGGGCGATAATTCCTCTTGGTTTAGATGTAAAAGGAGGACCAATATGATGGGCTTTCTGTATGTTGAAAACCATAATATTCTGTAGACCAACAATCTTTGGAATATGAGTTTGAATTTTTTTTACCAAATTGCCTTCTGAGTTTCCGGAATGCCATAAATGCGAAGATTATATCGCCCATTACAATTTTCCAAATCTTCTGTCTGTTTTTTAAGTAGTATGACTTCCTTAGTCAGATTATCAACTTTAGTAGTAGTATCTTGTATGTCACTGCTCCTCTGTTCCACAACAGAAAGTCTAGAATACAGATGCAACCATTTCTCTTCAATTCATTGTAATGCAATATTTGTCTCCATAACAAAAGGCTTTATTAACTTAAGTTCATCCATAATGTCTTCCAGTGTGAAAGGCAATGAAGACTTAGTTGGAGAGGATGGGTCTTTTTTAGCTCTTTTGTTGCTCCCGGAGTCTTTACGTCCATCAGAATTAGAAACAGAGGATACAGATACTTTTGAAGTATGAGGAACTTCCATTTTAGCAATGCAGTGTATATTTAATACAGTATTTTAGTTGATGTTTCTGCACTGTCGATTAGGTCACCTCAAAGGACGAATATGGAAAATTATATGAGAAAACCAAGAATAAATTGTCTAAAACAACTTCAGAGACGACATTCAAGAATGTCAAAAAAGTATAAAGTTCCCCACATTAATTAAAATAATAGTGGGTAACATAGAGCACAGCCAAGAGAAAAAGAAAATTGAAGAATAAAGATGATCTTCTCAAAATGGCGTCTGCATTCTTGTGAGTAAGGGAGCAGCAGGTTGAAAGAACTAAACTCTGTGAAATACCAGAGATTAAAAGATTAAAAAACTCAGTATACTGCTCCCTGCACGTTCTTACACCAAATTCTGAAGAAGAAATGGGTCAGCCATCGAAAATGCACCACTCCGATAAAAAAAACGTCCTCGGCAACTCAGGAGCGCCGTTACCGAGCAGCCATCTTAGCTGCTCCGGTGCACGATCTCTGTACTTTCTATTCTAAAAGAGTAAAAACGCCATTTAATTTTTAGATGAACCATCTAAACACAACACTAGAAAATTGCATCAAACTACACAGAAAGTCAACAGCCTGTAATGCGATTCTCCATGCCACTAGTGTCCATCCGAAAACCAAATGCAATGTATTGTCTTTGGTGAAGTGTTCGCAGTTCGACTTAATTATAGTGATTAGCTGGTATTTCAAACAGCAGTTACGCTCGTTTGCATGGGCTTGAGCTCTTTGTTATATTTTTGTAGGAAGATCATTCCTATTTTAGATATGCATTGTTATTTCCTCCCCATTGGATTTTAAATGAGTACTGTTTATCCTGGGCGAATATGTATGTGAAGTAGAAAATAATTCGAGCTATGCTTGCATGTATGTCAGAGGGCAGGTAGTTTTACCAGTTCTCTTTCTATTTTGCTGACTGACGATTGTGTTCGGGCAAACCTTACTGCTGTTTCTTTTATAATCAGACTTTTAACATATTGGTCATTTGGACTACTGGTAAGCTGTGCAGAACTATTGTGTATTTTATTACAAGTAGAGTTATATATTCCTAAAGGTTGAATATGCTGGCATATATTGTTTTATATCTTGCAATAAAACTCAAACCACAATAATGTATAGCATGAATGGACACTTTTTTAGGACAGGCTTGTAGTCAAAATTCATTCTTAAAAATTACATCAAACTAATAGCCAATTCTCGCTAATACAATGTTAATTCCTGACATTCCCCCTTCCTCAAAATCCATATATTTCGAAACAAACCACAAAACAAATCCCCATTCCCTGCAACATCATTCTTTCATCTTGCATTCACAACATTTCCCTTGCAATAACCGGATTCATCCTCTTTCAGACCCAAACACTCATCTTCCCAATGAAATCCCCTTCTCCAACACCATATTGCCCTGAAAAATCTAAAAGCTATTTAAATACTAAAATGGATTAAAACCTATCTAATGTAAATCTATCCTGTTAGAAACCTATCTAATTTAAATCTATCGTGTTAGAAATTGGGTCTCCAGCTGGCATGCATCCTGTCCAAATAGGGATAACAATCCTAGTCAAGGTAAATCACAATGCAACTTAAATTATCCTGTGCTGTGCCTTTGGCACAGAGCACGCAGGCTTAACTTAGATGGCAATGTGTAAAGTACTTGTGTAATAACTCATACAGTAACACAATGAAAACATCACAAAAGTTCTTCCCGCCAGTTTACAAAAATAGATAATATTTATCTGAATAAAACAAGACCACAACAACAAGGGTCAAATATACACAGGTCAAGATATAACTCTTTAGACGTTTAAGCAGGTCTCAGTCCAAAGGAATCAATGGATGTATCTCTTTAGAACAAAGTACCTGAGATGCATCAAAAACAAAGATGTTGCGGGCCACAGGAGAGATGAGGCACCGGAAAACATAGTATTGCGTTGGGCCCTTACTGGCAGGGGAGGCGATGCATTAATTCTTTTCATGCAGGAAAGGCGATGCGTCAATTTCTGGATATGCAGTCTTGGTTCCTTACTGCGGTGCGGAGTTGCTGAAGAAGTGGCGTCCAAAGACAATGCGTGGAAAATCAAGATGCGCAGTGTTGATGGGACTACTGTGAAACAGGTCCTGTGATGATTCGGCAGCCGCGAGACAGGCCCTGCATCGATTCTTCAGGGGCTGCACCGATTCTCGAGCTGAAAGGCAGGCGTTGCATTGATTTTTCCAGTGTGGCACGTTGAGGCATGGATTTTCTGTTTTAGGAGAAGGCTTTTATGGCCCTGAGACTACCGAACAGAAGGCATGCTGACAAGCCCTTGGAGATCACTTGTGGTGGAAAGGCAAAGTCCTTCCAGCAGAGTCAGGGAGCAGCAGGCGGCGGGGTAACAAGCAGGAGAGCAGTCCTTCCAGAAAATGAGTCTAGATGAGTCCTTTGGGCAGCACTGCAGTCCTTCTGAGTCCAGTTGTAGGTCCAGATGAGACCCAGTATATATACCCAAATGTGCCTTTGATGTGGAGGAGATTTCAAAGAATGGTTTTGAAGTGCACCAGTTCCCCTTTCAACCCAAACCTGTATGCCAGGAGATCTGTGGGGAGTTATCAGTCCTTCGTGTCCGGTCAAGCCATTAGCCTTTGAAGTGAAAGTAAGAGCTTCTCCACCCTTCCTGCCCACGAAGACCCATCAGTATGCAGATAAATGCAGATGCAGTGGAGTGCCCTGTGATTATGGCTGGCTGGGTGGAATGCACAAGGGGGGCCAAACAAAGCCAACAAAGACGTGGATTGGAGACCAGCTGTAAGGCACAGAGAGCAGTAAGTACAGAGAAAGGACTACTTTCTAAAAGTGGCATTTCTTAAATAGTAACAAAGAATCCAACTTCACCAGTAAGTAGGATTTCTCACTACCATTACAACCATTACAAACATGACAAGTCTATTCCTCTTGGATTCGAAATTATCACTTAAAAGCATATAAGGGAATTCCGGATGCTGGTATATGAGAGGAGCAGGCTTCACAGTACTGGAAAACGACATTGGAGGGTTTCACTACCAGGACATGTAAAACTTATAAGTACATGCTGTAGCTTTTATTTACACATCACCCGACCCAATGTGTTACCTAGGGTCTACCTTAGGGTGACGTATGTGAAAGAAAATGGGAATTTAAGGCTTGGGAAGTACTTTTAAATGCCAAGTCAAAGTGGCAGTGAAATTGCACACACAGGCCTGGCAATGGAAGACCTGATGAATAGTTAAGGGTGGTCCAATCAGTGCTGCAGGCCCACTAGTAGCATTTAATTTACAGGCCCTGGGCACATATAGTACACTTTACTATTGACTTAGAGGTAAATTAAATATGCCAATTGGGTAGGAGCCAATGTTACCATGTTTAGGGGAGATAGCACAAGCACTTTTGCACTAGTCAGCAGTGGTAAAGTGTGCAGAGTCCTAAAACCAGCATAAACGAGGTCAGGGAAATGGAGGGAGGCAGGAAAAAGTTGGGGGAAGACCACCATAAGGTCTACCATATCCTATCTAATTACTACCTACAAAAGTACAAAATACGCTAAAATAATCAACAAATACAAATGTTCACAGCAGCTTGAAATCTGGTCCACCGCATTCCTTCGGTTGCTTAGGTGGATGCTCTGCCGGCCCTGCTCCACACTTATTTCATCCAGTTTCCTGTTGAGATTTGTAGTTTCTAGTAATGGTGTAGTGGAAAACTTAATGCTGTCGGTTGCCCCCTGCACTGGTGGACACATGTTGTATGACTGCTGGGGGAGCTGGTGGCGCAACAGTTTAAGCCGGCTGTGACTGGCATGGGCTGCTCTGGGCTGCCTTGGTCCAACTCTGGCATGGCTTGGGCCTGGTCTGTCCTTGCAAGGGGGTGAGGTTGGTACTGCAAGTCTTGTGGGTTGGGCAATGTTCCAGGATGCCACTGCTTTGGCCAGCACATACAGTTTTTTCATTTTTCTGTAGACGTTTGCTATGTTACGGACATGATTGTACTTTTGGATTTTCATTTGCGTCCTGCAAATGTGCACATCATTGATCATGAACATAAGTGTAAGTGGATACGGGGAAACAGTACATGCATAGTGGCTTGCCTCTACATACCCCATCTAGACTATCGCTTGGCTGCACACATAGTTGTGTTAACTCACGCAGCTGCATATTGTCAATATATGGATATGGGGTTGTATTGTATCCAGTGAAGTACATAGATGGGGGACATCAATAACATTTAGCCACAGGCACTAGTACAGAAAATTCAACATTTTCTCCGGCTGCAGACTTGCGGGGAAAACATGATGAGCCAAACTTAAACATGTTCATATACATATATCATCCTAATTCTGCATTTGGAGTTGGACATCATTACCTGAACATAGCATCTCAGTACTGCGTGCCTGCTTTATGCACTAGTCATCTTGTGGAATCACATACTTTCTATGAGCCATAGGCCCTTGATCTATAACTATGAGGGTGGCACAAGAACCACTGAGGCTCTATCACAACAGAGATAGGTCATGGTACACTAACACATCCAATATCGTAATGTCCATCCTATGAGTCACAAACACGTGAACAGACAGACATGTAGGCCTGTAATCGGTTGTCAGTCACAGCCCAAACACATTACTAATGAAGATGAAGGTCCCTTTCATTAAACATAAGTTACAACTACCATGCTCAATTGTGTTTACGTAGTAATGGCAACCCAGGCGCAACTGACATACACTTCACTTTGTTATATGTCAGCATAGGTTTTGTAACACTGCTCCAGGGAGAGATCAGTTTTCTCTGAACATATAGGCCCTCATAAAAGTGATTTTGGCATAGGGTAGCGCAGGAATGCACCTTGCTGTGCTGCCTTATACCAAAATGAAAGAGCAGGAATGCACTGTGTCTATGCAATATGGTGCACTCCTGTCCATTCTCTTAGCTTTGGTGTTGTTTCAGCAGCCTTGTGCCAACATAGACACCCTTGAACCATGGTACTAAGGTGCCTTCATTGCAAGCAGGATTGTTTTGGAGCAGCAACGGACACCTTCCTGCACAGAAATAATCCTAAATAGTGTTTTCCTCTTTCAGTGTGTGCTGCAGAATGCAGCATACACATAAAGAGAAAAAACAATGAGAATAAAATAGATTTCTCCTTGTTATGCCTCGCTTTGGGAGGTGTATGGAATTTGCACTTCCCCATGTCTATCATGATTTAGTAAATCTAGTGAAGCTTGCATAGAAAAGCTCACAGCAACACACATGAAATTACTCCTGGGCGCAGATTAAGGTGACATTGCTTATTGTGGTGGATTGCCTTACTCAAGATTTATGGGTCCACTCAAAGCCAAGCAGGGCAGTTTTGCGTGGCTTCAGAAAGTGAATTGAGCTCTGTGTCACACATGTACTACTTTACATGGTACAAAATTGACACAGGACTCTCATAACATAAGCCCCATAGTGTGTAACACAACAGGTATGTTTGACCATCATATTGGTCAATGAAACAAATATGTCATCTGGAGATCCCAAAAACATGCTGCATATCTGAACACAGGAAGCTGGATTTCTTTGAGACATGTGCTTTAGGATTGCATCTTGTGTGAATCAGATTCCAGTACACCTCTCCTGTTCACATTTTTAGCAATGGCTATGTAGCTTTGATGCACATCATCTGCACAGTTTTCTCTACAAATTGGGACAACTGATCCCTGCCCAGACATGCTAAGCAAAACATATTTCGCCATGCCATAACATACTTTGACAATATCTTATGGTTTGTGCCATTTGTTGTTCAAGGACATATGTTTGTGTGGAACACATGCAGAATGTGTGCTTGGTGATGTGCACTTTGCCCAGAGCTACATGACATTAGATGTGCCACTCTAAGTACACCTTAAAGGATGTGTACTTTCTGTGGGCCTGCTCACATATTTCATAAAAGTCTTAAAATTATTTGACCGTGAGCAGTCCTAAACATACTTTGGGCCAGTTCTGAACATATTCACAGACTGACAGCCCAATGATGGTAGCTGATTGTTCCTATCCCACAACACATCACAACAGGTCAGTTCCTTATTGATCATACACAGACATCAAAATGGTACATACATGTACCCATCACACTTACTGGTAGCACTAGAGTCCTGGAATGCTTGCATCTCTTCCCAGGAGAATGAAAGATGTCCACCTAGAAGACATGAAATAGGACATACAATTGTAACAACTGCTTTAACACATGTTAACTTTTTTTATTGACTAATCTATATTATTCCTGTATTTCAGAAGTACACAACTGCAATAACCCACATATTGGCAAAATGCACAGTTCATTGCACCCATCCAGTCAGTTTGTAGCCTTGAGCAGGCTGGAAGTTCAGATGTTACCATCATTACAAGCCTGGAGCATGTGTCAAGGATGTGATTGATTGAGTAATAGTGATGTTGAGATACTTAATGGCTCCCCAGGGGAGGCACACCGAACAGAAATGATTTGATTTCTCCTTATTTTGTCCTCTTTCCATGTGTGCTGTATTCTGCAAAACATATAGGGACTTAGGTATGAGAGCTCTGCCTCACGTTTGCAACACGTAAAGCGGTACATGCATGATGCAGGGCTCCTATAAAGATTTGTGAGGCCATGCAAAGCCACCCTGGATGGTTTTGAGTTGCCTCTTAAAATCATGAGTAAGGCGAGCTGAGCAAATCACTGTGTCACCCTACCCTGCACCTGGGATGTATTCCATGGGCATTGGGGTGGGTTTTTTCCATGCAACACCCATGGAATTTGACGCAGGCCCAGAATTACAAAGTGATGCAAACCTGGGAAATCGTTAAATCTGTACGGCTTGCGAGTTGAAACTTAATGAGGAGAAATATGATATTCTCCGGTTTTCATCTTAACATGTGTGCTGCATCATGCAACACACACAGTAAGAGGAAAACACCTTGCAGAATTGTTTTGGTGCAGGAAGGCACACTTGCACTGCAAAAATGGCCACAGTGCAAGCAGAAAGGACAGTAGTTCACTGTATTGCGTAAATACGATGCATTCCAGCCCTCTCACATTGGCATTGGGCAGGCCAACAAGGTAAAATGCTGTGCAGACCTATGGTAAAGTATCAGGAATGAGAGTCTAAGGTCCCTTACTTTACCTCATATCCTCTTATATTTCTAGAATTATATACATGTTGTATGTCCCAATATTGTAGTAATACACAACAAAATTACAAACCATGTTGATGTTTAGCACTCCGGATAAAGTTACATCACAATATGCAGACAGAACATACATACATACTGACAGGTCTACCAATCTCAGGTCCCATGTAGTCAATGATATCAGCCTCCCTCTGGTGGATGCACACTAATCTGTGCTTCAATTGTTAGGTTGAGCCTGCTCATGGTTCCTGCTCCTCATCGGTCCTTCTTGTCATTAGGCAGATACCCCTTGCTCACTCACTCACCAGCTGCAAGCCGCCAAGAGAGCTAGTCAGAAATGAGCCAAATCAGGCCTCCCAGTTGTGGGTCTGTAAAATTCTCAACCCTCCTAGACCTGATCCCAAACCTAAGCAAACAAAAAAACCTTACCCACCTAAATACTAACACACACTGACACTATCAAAACGCACACTCTAGTGTCAAACTCTCAAAACAAACTTCCCACACCAAGCACAGACTAACAGAGACTAAGGGGGTCATTATGAACACTGGCGGTCTGAACCGCCATATAATGTTCAAAGCGAGACCGCCACAGGCGGAACTCCGACACCGCCAGGCTACCGCCGCTGGGCAGCCTGACGATGGTGGAGTTCCTTACCCAACAGGGCAGCGCTGCAAGCAGTGCTGCCCGCCAGATAATGAACCTGTGTTCCCACAGCCTTTCCCTGGAGCGGTCTACCCCTCCAGGGAAAGGCTGGCAGAATGGGTGACTCGAGCTCCTGTGCACAGCCCGTCGCACATGTCACTGCCTGATTGAAGGGCAGTGATATGCGCGCCGGGTGCTGCTGCACCCACCGGACTGCTACATTGACGACGGCTCCAAGTGGAGCCGTCGGCATTGTACAGGCCTAGCATTCTGCTGGGCCGGCTAGCGGAAACACTTCTGCTGCCTGGGCTTTGTGTCTGACACAATATGTGTGTCTCATGCACAATTCACTTTGGAACAATAGTCCGTTCCCACACAAGCAAGTCCAAATTCATGTTAGAGATTGGAGTGGCCCAGCTCTTATATCTCAATGCCATTAATTAGATTTTGTTACCACCATAATCTGCTTTGAAATCTTATAGTAACATGCATATTGTGGCCTTGCTAATTTATGTTATTTTTTTGGAGTGTTTAATAGTGCTGATGCTTAGTATGTTAAATCTTTTTAGACATTTCTGTTAGTCTATGGTTTTCATGTATGTTTATAACTTAGTTTTGCGCACCATATACGTACATTGATTTTGGGATTGTAATGAAACTTTGAAATCTTATTTAGTTTGGAGTTTGATTTAGTGTTAAATTGTTCTTGGGGTCCAGAATTGTCATATTTTTATGTCAATAATCTGTGATTGAATGAATCTGACTACTGCACTCTTCACCAAGTCCAAAGATCCAGTTGACCTCAATTGGTGAGGTTACGTTATGTTGTCTCATTAACGTGCTTGTGGTTTCTGATCCCCAGGTGGGAAGAAAACCTCTGAGTGTGTCAGCAGTTTTTGGTAGCAGAATTACAATTATGTCTTGTGAGAAGGAGAGTCAGAATTTGCCCATATTGTGAGTTGTTCTTGGTGTAGTGTAAGTGTTGATGAAATTCCAGTGTTGAGTTACAAGCGGACGGTCTGTGTTTAAGAAGGGTTTGCACTTGCAATGCTTTGGCTAATTTTTTGTGAAATGTGATGTATGGAGTGAGTAGGGAGTTTACATACTTCAGGTAATTGAGTAGGGAGTTTGCGTGCTCCAAGTAGGAGAGTGGGGAGTAGGTATACTCCAAGTAAATGTTGTACTTTGTGCCAAAAATTGCCCATCTGGTTGTTGTTGTTTATGGGTCCTGCGAGGCCTAAGACTCCTGGGTATTATACAAGTGTGTGGAGACACTTGGTTAATAGATTACCCTTGAGTGTGTGAGTTGCTGGTTGATATTAGTAAAATCCTGAGTGCACAGGGAAAATTCGTATCAATTGGACTGAGATTTTCAGGTCAAATTTGACTTGCGTTTGGGAGAAAGCCATAGCTGGAAGAGTAACTGTTTGTGTGAAAAGCCACAATTGAAAGATTTGTACAGCTTTCAAAGCTTTTGAGTCGTACCCATAGTGAGCAGACAGGTTTTGGTTTGGTGCTTGCAATATTTGCATTTAAGTTTGGGTGAAAGGTGTATGAGATGGCTCTGAAGTGAGTCACAGCTGCCAAGCGAAGTGAGTGTGATGACATTTGGCCCGCGCTGGGATAGATCGGTTGGTGAGAAAAGCTGCATACAGATTGGTAGACAAGAAAGCACTGCTATAGGTTGAGAACAGCTTATGAAAGGGATTGTAGGATGGAAACTATTTTCTGGCTGCGTAAAGTTTGTGTTTGTGAACGAAATTTGTATAAAAATGAAGTTTTTCAAAGCTTTAAAGAGTGCGCTGAGAGCAGATGTTTTTATTGCAGTTGTGGATGGGGAGCCTACTCCACCTGAGGGTACACCAGCATTGGAAGTAATGGAGGAAAGAGAAGTTCCAACATGTCTTTGGGCAAATCACTGGTACAAAATAACTGAGAAAGAGGGCACTTTAGCTTTTCCCCATTACGGATCTTTCAATTTAAAGGGTATTGGAGAATTTGAGGAGGGTGTTCTATGAATCAAAACCCCTTCCTAGACCTGCACAATTTGAAGCACTTGCCATTTGGGAACTAGTTGCAAGACAGAAAAAGGGTCAGAAATTTGAAAGGAGAATAAGGAAAGCGGGGAAGACACCAGTGGAAACTAGATGGGATGAGGAGAAGAGAATGTGGGGAGCAAATACATTACATGCAGTGAAATAATTCCCAGCAATTACACAGGAATGTGAGGGTGGTGTTAAACCCAAAGCAAAAAAGAAATCTGAAGAAGATTCAGAACAAACGTTAGGTGAAAAGAAAAAGATTGCAGACATCGAAAATGATTCAGATGATGAATGTATAACTCAATTGTTACAGAATCGTCCCCCACGTTATAATGTGGTTACATCAGTAAACCAGAATGTAGTGCTGAGTATTGCTACAGCACCAATTGTACAAAGCTAGGTTCAGATAAATCCAAATGTGCCTACTGCCAATGTTGCCCAGGTGCCGGTGACTTATCCGACAGTCCCAATTGTTAATACAGCACAGAATGTCACAGTTCCAGTTCTGCAACAGCCAATTCAGAATGCAGGAATGACTCAAATTGAGGCCACCCCTAATGTGATGACTCCTGCACAGATTCTGAACTAGAGACAGACAATGCTTATGTATTCCCCAGTAACGACACCACAGAATGTTTCCCCGAATCAGTCAAATAAGGCCTTTGGTATAGTATTGACTGGCCAAGGTAAAGGATTCATGTTCCCGCCAAATCAAACAAATTTGTCAGGACCATGCACATTAACAGTTCATGTGACAATAGGTCCAGTAGTCCTGTTCTACACCCAGGGTAATAATTAGAGTGGCCCCCAGATTCCCAATCAAGTATCAGCAATAAATTCACCTTTTGGAACTAATGCAGGAATTGAGAGGCTGAGCACTACTATGCCAGTCAGGACCCCTATGACTTGCTTTGGTTCAAATCAGACATATGATAGAGTACGTCCACTGATTGATGTGACTTGTCCCCCATGTTCTACAGTCTCATCTGTATTAGCTCAGGAGCAGGCTATAAGAACATCCTGTATAGATCCACAGTCCCTATCTTGAAGTAACAACATTAGCTTGCAAAGGTTATCTGCACAACAATTAACTGAATGGTTGGACAATCTGAGTGGAGTATCAGTTTCAGGAAACACCCCAGAGGGAGAAAGGACACCGAACATTGGTAGACTAAAATTGGAATCAAATGAAATGATTGAGGCAACACTTGAATTAGACAGATTAGATTCTTACAATGAAAACAAATTGTGCTTCTTGTGCAAGGATGTTACACTTCGAACAGAACAGGATTATGACAAAATGAACTAATTTGGCTGAGAAAAATGAAATTGAGATGAATAAATCCAAACAGTAAAAAGAAGAGTTACAGATTGGAATTTGATTTGAGGGACACTGCAAACATAAGATCACCTAGAATGAAAATTCATATTGAAGATTTGATTCAGAGTATTCAAACATGGGGAGCATTAGGTAAATGGGATGGGCAAAGAAAAGAGATCAGAAGGAAAAGCCGACTGCATTTTCAAATGATGCACAGCAAGCTGAGTAGCTATAAAAATGACGCAGATGAGAGAAATTCCGGGAGGGAATTTTGTTCATGTCCCATGGAGCAGAAGTGACATACTGTCATTTACAAACCCAAAGTTGAAAGAAAAAACAGTGGAATGGTATCAGCAAATGGAGAGGTTTGTTAAACTTGCAAAATGTCTATGGGATGATTTGAACCCTTTATTTGGAATTGTGGTTGCAGCAGATCTGTGGGATGAGTGTAAGCAGAGTGTTGATTGGCCAGCACGTGAGCCGCCAAGGTATGCAGTAAGAGGTGCGCCATCTGAGGAAGTAATAAAAAGCTACTACAAGGTGATTTTGTTTTTGAAAACTAGAGTTTCCCCTAAAGATATTGATTGGCAAAAAATTGACAGGACATCTCAGGAGACACTGGAGTCTGTTCATGCTTACTATGAGAGATTGTTGCAAGCATTCAAGCAACTCAGTGTCTCAGAGTTTATTGAGCCGAGAGACATGATTCATTTTGTTTTTATATTTATTCAAGGATTGTAGCTTGAAATTAGTAACATGTTTCAGAATTATTTGATTTGCTGACAAGGAAAATAGGTTGATGAAGTACTGCATTACACAAAATACTGTAGTGATGAAATTGAATTCAAGCAGAAAAGGTTAAGAGAAATGGCAATGGTGATGCAAATCAAGTCTAACCAAGCAGCAGGTATGCAGGGATCGCAAGGAATGATAAGCACAGAGGAATTCAGAGAATACAGCAGAAGTGAAACATGGTGCCACAGTTCATAGCTAGAGGTCGTGGAATTCGAAAAGATCTGAATGCAAATGTGGCTGATGTTTAGAATATGAAGAAAATGCTTACTTGTCATGCTTGTGGTTACGTCGGACATTGGAAATGGGAGTGTCCCTTTAATAATGTAAATAATTTGGTGGAAGGTGGTGGTGTTGCGCACATCGTTGACAACACTCAATTTCAAAATCAAAGAGTTCAAAGGCCCCAAAATCAGAACATGAATGTTCCTACTGGAGCAGTCCAAATGCAAGTTCTCCAGCAACAAGTACACCATCGTCAACACCAAATCCAAGCCCCACAGCAAATGCAGATATCACAAGCTATGATAACACAGCAACAGGTAATGGTTACTGAGCAGAATGCGAACCAAAGAGCAAATGCAAATGTAAATCAATTAATCTCACAATACCCATTCATTGATTTCAGTGATGATAAATCAAGTGAAGAAAATGTAAGTGAAAATTCACAAGAGGAAGAATGAATGTTGGCTGCCTCACTGGAGTTAGATCAGCCAGGTCCTTATGTGAATCCGAATGTTATGGGTCATGATGTTTCATTTTTGGTGGACACTGGAGCAACTTGTTCCACTGTCAAATCCGCAGAAGTCCCAAGTGTGCTCCTTTCTGGAAGGAAAGTTCAGGTAGTAGGAGTAGCAAACCAGCATTTGGTAAACCCCATTACAGAGGTCATTCCAGTCAAGATAGGAGCATGTGAGGATTTGTACCAGTTCCTAGTTCCAGTCCTGTGAGTCTGTTAGGAAGAAACCTAGTATGCAAATTAAAATGTTGTATCACTTGTATACATGAAGGGATAGTGATCCAAACACATAGGGCCTGATTCTAACTTTGGAGGACGGTGTTAAACCGTCCCAAAAGTGGCGGATATACCACCTACCGTATTACGAGTTCCATAGGATATAATGGACTCGTAATACGGTAGGTGGTATATCCGCCACTTTTGGGACGGTTTAACACCGTCCTCCAAAGTTAGAATCAGGCCCATAGTGATGAAGAAACTTACAGTCAAACTGATAAGATGTATTCTCATTACACTGTTTCCTGCCATGATAATTAAAGATTTGCTTGATGAATTACAAGATACAGTAACGGTGAGAGTTTGGGGTCTTTCAGAAAAAGATATTGGACTCATCCGAGGTGTTGAGCCAGTCAAAGTAACTGTAAAGCCAGATGCAGTTTTCCCCAGAATACCCCAGTATAATATGATTCCATAAGTGATTGAGGGAATTATACCAGTAATTGCTGACTTTATTGAACAGGTAGTTTTGAAGGAAGTGATGGGCAGCCCAGGTTATTCTCCACTAATTGGATAATGAAAGCCAAGTGGGAATATTGCATAGTTCAGGATTTGAGAAAGGTGAACGAAATTGTAATATCCTGTTGTACCATGGTGCCAAATCCAGCAGTGGTCTTATCCCAGATTCCATGTGAAGAAGAATGGTTTTCATTTATTGATTTGTTGCGGGCTTTTCTTTTTAGTGCCTTTACACAAGGATAGTCAATTCCTTTTCTCATTTCGATTTGGCAACCGTGTATATCCATGCTCACAAGGGATTTCAGAATCACTGTTCATTTTTAACCAGATTTTGAAGAAGAACTTAGAGTCTTTGAACATGCCATTTCAGTCAGCTCTAGTGTAGCATATTGATGATCTGATGATTGCATCCAAAACGTGAAAAGTATGCAAACATGATAGTATTATTGATTCATTTGGGCAAAAACAGCCATACTGTTTCCCCTACCAAGTTACAGTTTTGCCAGAAGGAAGTAAAGTATTTGGGTCACCAAACTGAGAATGGTGAGAGGAAAGTATCCCAATAGAGAGTTGCAGCTATTAAGCAAATGAATCCCCCGGCTATACAGAGAGATGCCTGAATGTTTTTGGGCATGGTGAGTTACTGTTGCCAATGGATCCTGGATTTTTCACTAATTTCTATATCACTGCAGAAGTTAATGCACAAAGAAGTTACCGACCCAGTCCCCTTTGATGAAGAATGAAAGCTTTTACTGATTCAGAGAGAGTTTGTGCAGAGCTCCAGCTTTATGAAAGCCTGATTACATGAACAGTTGTTCACTGTTTTGTCATTAACGTGATGGTTGTGCTCTTTCTGTTTTGACACAGTTGCCAGGAGGAACAAGAGACCTGTGGCATATTTCTCTGCGACATTGTATCCTGTTACAGCTGCTTTACCTGGTTGTTTCAAGGCAATAGCGGCTGCTGGTATGAGCATAAGGGCAATGCAAAGGCATTGTGATGGGACACCCTTTAACTGTTTATGTCCCATGTTCAGTTGAGATTCTTTTGATCTGATCTAAGACCCAATATCTGACCAGTGCCCGTCTAACCTGGTATGAGTTATTGATTCTTGGATCTCCAAATATGATTATCAAGAGGTGTGCGGTGCTGAACCTAGCTACATTATTGCCTGCTAATATTAATGACTCTAATGATGCTAATGAAATGGAACATGACTGCCTCAATGTCACTGAACTGTGTACCAAACCCAGACCTCATATTCAGGATATTCCTCTAGAGTAGAATGATCAAGCTGTGTTTGTTGATGGCTCCTGTTTGAGGGACAGCTAAAGTACTCTGAGCACTGGTTATGCAGTCTGCACCCTCTCAGGAGTAATCAATGCTTCATGGCTTCAAGGAGTCATTTCTGCCCAGTTGGCTAAAATTGCTTGTGCTTACAAGAGCATTCGCCGTTTCTGAGCAGCTCAAAGTGACAATATTCACAGATAGTCAATACAGATTTGGTGTTGTGCATGACTTCAGGCAGTTATGGCCCCATCGAGGTTTTATGACCTATTTAGTATCTCCAACTTGAAGTGGTGAAAGAGTTCATAGTTTGATAAATGCTTTGCAGTTACCAGAGAAAATTGCCGCTGTGAAGTGCAACTCTCATCAAAAATCTAATTATTATGGCGGTCATTATGAACACTGGTGGTGTGGACCGCCATGCTAGCGGTGGGCGCCACCGGAATGGCGGTCCGGACCCCCATATAATGTTCAAGGCGAGACCGCCACAGGCGAAACTCCGCCACCGCAGGCTACCACCGCCAGGCAGCCTGGCGATGGCCGAGTTCCTTATCCGACAGGGCAGCGCTGCAAGCAGCGCTGCCCGCTGGATAAAGAACGTGTGTTCCCCCAGCCTTTCCCTGGTGGTCTACCCCGCCAATGAACGGCTGGCGGAATGGGTGCCTCTGGGCCCTCCTGGGGGCCCCTGCACTGCCCATGCACTTGGCATAGGCAGTGCAGGGGCCCCTGTGCACAGCCCCGTCGCGCATTGCACTGCCCAATTTACGGGCAGTGAAATGCACGATGGGTGCTGCTGCACCCGCCGCACTGCTACATTGACAACGGCTCCAGGTGGAGCTGTTGGCAATGTACACGCCCAGCGGAATGTTGGTTATTGGGCAGGTGGGGTCTTCAATGTGCTGGCGGTCATTGTTTCGACCACCAGCACCGAACTCAGCAGGATTTCCCGCCGAGTTCGTAATTAGGGCCTATTTATCGTTGGGCAATACCTTTGCTGACCAAATTGCCAGATATTTTGCATTCTATTGCATCACCTTCAGTGAAGAGTGGGGTGGTGGAAGTGACACCAGTGAGACAAATCAAAGTTTCTTGATGTCAGTTCTTGATACCTGAAATGAAATTAGGAGGTTGCAGGAAAAGGCAACAGAGGAAGAACATAGAGCTGGAATACAGCATGTGTTCAAAGAGCGTAAGGTGATGTCTGGATTTCAAATGAAGGAAAAGTTGTGTTGCCAGATTGTTTGTTGAGCTCAATGGCTAAATATTACCATGCTCAGGTTTTTCTCGGCAGAGATTCAATGATTCACACATTTAAACAGACATGGTACAGTCCCAGATTTTGATTGATTGCAGAAGCAGTTCGTCACAGATGTGTTACCTGTCAACAAATGAATGTAGGGAAACACACAGTGGTTAATTTGAGCCACATAGGCAGATCTGGAGGTCCATTTAACTGAATGCAACTTGATTTTAATAAAATGCCTGCTTGTACTGAATTAAAGGATATATTGGTTGTTGTGTGTGTGTTGCCTCACTGGATCGAGGCTTATCCAACACAGTCTTACTGTAGCTAAGCTGCAATTCAGGGAACTGATACCAATGCCTAAGTTCTGAGGAAATAATTTTATTAATGAGATCATAAAGTTGTTGTGTGCAGCATTGAACATTGAGCAAACATTGCACTGCAGTTACAGACCAGAAGCATCTGGATTTTTGGAACAAATGAATGGAACACTTAAAGCTCGATTGAAAAAGGTTTGTTTCTCTACAGCGTTGAAATGGCCTGATGCATTACCACTTGTCCTTATTAGGTTGCGTAGCACCCCTGACAGGAAGACAGGACTGTGTACCCAAGAGATTCTTATGGGGTGTGCAAAGAGGTTACCAGCACTACGTCCAAATAATTGGATCAATAATTGCAAAGGTCTGGCTGATGTAGTTCTCTCTTTGTCTCATCAGGTTGGTACACAGAGCTCAAGAACAGTGACACACCTTGAAGGCTGGTGATTGGATTTTAGTAAATAAACAAGCAAGGAAGACTTGCATAGTGCCAAGGTGGAAAGGACTGCTTCAAGTTGTCTTGGTGGCAACAACAGCTGTGAAGTGTACTGGCCTTCTGAACTAGATTCACACAAGCCACACATGTAAAACTCTTTAAAACATAGAGTCTGATTCCTCAAGAACAAATGCAGAAAAAGGAGGGGTTCAGGTCGACCAAGCTATGAGGACTGAACAAGTGGTTGAAGCAGAAATCATACAAAGTAGTGAAGGTGCAAGCAATCTGAATGCAGACAAAAGTGCAGGAGACCAAAGTCAAGGTCAACCTACTCCTGCCAACGCAACAAATGTTGTGAACCCTGTCCTGCCTGAAAAGGGAACTGTAAAAAGAGATAAATAGTCTACAGCTGCACATGAACTGATTGCTGATAAACTCCCAGCTATAGAAGAAGCAGTCGCAGAGTCAAATAAGAGTGAAGTTGAAGATGGTGCTGTAAGGAGAACGAAAAGGAAAAGAGATCCAAGTCGCAGATACTCTTCACCTGAATGGATCTATCTTGTCACAAATGAATGGGAGAAGGAGTTTATGTCCTTTTGTTTTGACAGTGAGAATTCATTTAAACATTCTGGAACTTGAAATTGCATTTGAATAGAGTTTTGAAATAACCTTGCCAATTGATCAACAAAGACATTGCACTCTGGAAGTGACCATAAGTAATGATCAGACTGTGTTTTACTGAAAACAAATACTTTAATGTTTTTTGAGAACTTTAAGTTGAATCTTGTTGAACTTTTTGAAAATCAAGAACTGCTGTAACTAGTGCAAAATACTTTGACAAGCCTTTTGGTTTTATTTTTGCTCCCTTTTTGCCTATTTTTTCAATTTTCTTTCTTCTCTGATTCTACAGAAGCCATGAATCCAGGACAGGTATGTATGACTGTGGGGATTTTATTGATTGCAGGAATGAGTGTTACAATGAAAGGAGAGATGCAAAGCACAACAACTCCAGTGCAGAGAATGACAACATCTAAGTAGGATATGTTTTATAAGGATGAGGAATTGCTTCATTTAGATGACACAAAGGGAGATTTGTCTTTTAATGTTTATTATAGCTTGCTGTATGAATATGTGGGCACAATGAAAGTGCATGATTGTTATGTATGTACACAAATTTCTTTGTCAGTACAAGAGGAAATAACCTATCATAGATTACCATTGACTTACGTAATTAGTTGGAGTTTATTATTAATACGCTTGAACAATCAAATGTTCATACAGTTCTCCTATTCTAACTTTGATTTAGTTTTCTCTTTTGTTCCCAATAATCAGCATTTGAGCAGCATCACACAAGCTAAGAATATAGATATAGTAGGTGGGTTCTTTGAACCTACACTAACTTTCGGCATAGCGTATGCACACCAGAATAATTTAGCCTTCTTAAACAGGTAGAACAGAGTTTATTAATCAAGTTGTTGACAGGAGAAAAGCAATTAATGAAAAGATAGATAAGGGTATAGTTTCCAAAACAAAAGTAATTCACAACACACCTGATACACAGGGACACTTAGCGATTGGTAACATGTAGGGATGCTTTGTATATATAAGCCACAATCGAAAGCTGACAATAAGTTTGTTGGAACAAGTAAATGCAGACATGTGTTCTTGTTTAAGAGTGCATTCAATTTTATGCTAAATGGACAAGACCCCGCTGTGCCTGGTGTATATTACATCCGTGGTAAGATTCCTTATTACAAGTTATCAAAAGGATGGTATTGCACATGCAATTTAGGAGTGTGTCTTTCTGAAACTTTACTAAGTGGACAATATTGACAATCCAATAGGAATTGAAAACTTTTAAATGAGATTTAAAAGAGGAGCAAGTGGTTCAGAGATTACAGGAGATATTTGCATGATTGGCACATTTGATTTACTAGTAAGTCCCTAGTACAGTGCACTAGAGGTGCCCAGGGCCTGTAAATTAAATACTACTAGTGGGCCTGCAGCACTGGTTGTGCCATCCACATGAGTACCCTTGTAAACATGGCTCAGACCTGCCACTGCAGTGTCTGTGTGTGCAATTCTAAACTGCCAATTCAACTTGGCAAGTATACCCACTTGCTGGGCCGAAACCTTCCCTTTTCATACATGTAAGACACCCCTAAAGTAGGCCCTAGGTAGCCCCATGGGCAGGGTGCAGTGTATGTTTTAAGTAAAACATATATTAATGTGTTTTATCTGTCCTAACAGTGAAATACTGCCAAATTCCGTTTTCACTGTGCAAGGCCTATCTTGCTCACAGGTTAACATGGGGACTACCTTTAAATATTATTAAAGTGCAGATTCCCTTTGGGAGCAGATATAAATGTGGAGTTTAGGGTCTCGGAACTCACAATTTAAAAACACATCTTTTGGTAAAGGTTGTTTTTTAATTGTGTGTTTGAAATTGCAACTTTTAGAAAGTAGGCATTTTCTTGCTTAAACCATTCTGTGACTCTGCCTGTTTGTGGATTTCCTGTCTGGGTCAGTTTGACAGTTGGGCTGTTTGCACCTCTCCTCTAGACAGTGACACAAAGGGAGCTGGGGTGCAGCCTGCATATCCTGATGAGCCATCCGTGCAGGGAAGTAGGGGAGGAGTGGTCACTCACACCTGAAATGGCTGTGCCTGCCCTCACACAATGCAGTCTCCAACCCCCTGATGTATGTATGGGGCCTGGCCTGGGCAAGGCAGGATCTTACAAATAAGAGAGACTTTCCTTTGAAGTTTGCCTACTTCAAAGGTAGAAAGGGGTATAAGTAGTGGACCCAAAAACCCTGAAAATCAGATCACTTGTGGATTCAAGAGGAACCTCTGCCAAGGACAAGAGCTGAAGAGCTGAGGAGAAGTGCTGCCCCTGCCTGTGATTATGCATAGTTGGGCTATCCTGCAGTTGCTGCTTCTGCCTGTGAAAGGGGACAAAGACTGGACTTTGTTGTGCATTTCTCCTTGAGAAGAATCTCCAAGGGCTTGATCTAAGCTTGCCTCCTGTGGTTGAGGTCTCAGGGCCATCAAAGACTTTCCCTGCCAGCACCTGGACTCTCTGCTGAGACTCCTGCCCTGCCACGTGATGCCCTATCCAGTCCCTAAGCCCTTAAAAGGTGAAGTTGACAAACAGGAACTGAAAATCCATGCACAGAACGTTCTGTGGGGAAATTTTCGACACACCTTCGGTAATGCGACTGGTACATGATGTGCCGCCGGCTTCGCAGTTTGAAATAACGCTTCACCTGCATCACGGCTGGGAGCTCGACACTTCAGGGCTGGGGAAATGATGCACAACATCTGCTTACGGAGGCTGATGATGCTGCAAACCCCATGCAGAGCGCTTTTCTGATACTGTGCAACCAGATTTTCCACGCATTGTCCCTGGGCATCAAATTCCACCCAACTCTGCATGGACCCGAGTTGCCCCATTCGAAAATTGACACATCTATGTCTTGTGGGGAAAAAAAAACTGACGCATCGCCAACCCGACCACAGAAGGAGACGACACACGGCCTCACTTGTGAGTAAGGAATCAAGCATCGCTACCCTTTTCCAACGCACACTCATCCGTACGGTTTTATTTTTTACCAGGTACTTTGTGTAACAACAGCATTCTCACTGTTCTCTAAGGATTATTTCTCATTATGACATTGGCCGTAAATCCCACTTACCACCATGCTGACTGCCACCAGCATAACGCCGCGGCGGCGGATAACCACCAAGCATATTATGACACACACATACCAATCCGTCACTAAACAGCCACACACATCACTCCGCCAGCACAAAGGTCAGTGATAAACTGGTGGTATCCAAACCCACACTGTTACACCGACAGAACTACGCCCACAACATTATGACCCACAAATCAGCGTGGTGGATATTCAAAGGCGGTAAACCATTGGCGGTACATACTGCCGTGCTCAAAATACACACACTCAAATATAACTACACCACATTGGACAATTCAAACTACACACACCTAACACACATACACACACCACACCCACACACCCACACCACTATTAAACACACACCCACATTACCCACAACCCTACGACTAGAAAGAATTGCCACCAGAGAGACATACAGCAAGAGCACCCACACAACCAGAGCCACATAACACCATCACCTATACACCATCCACGGACCTTACATCTCACACCCCAACACACCACCCCAAACACCCCCACCCACACCACTCACACTACACCCATGGCACCACAACGACATCCCAGGTTCTCTGAGGAGGAGCTAAGGGTCATGGTGGATGAAATCATTCTGGCTCACAGGTGAGGCAGACATCCATTGCTAGGAAAATGGAGCTATGGTGGAGAATCGTGGACAGGGTCAATGCTGTGGGACAGCTTCCCAGAACAAGGGATGACATCAGGAAGAGGTGGAACGACCTACGGGGGAAGGTGCATTCCACAGCAGCAAGACACCAACTAGCTGTACAGAGGACTGATGGTGGACTCCCGCCTCTTCCCCTACAACTAACAACATGGGAGGAGCAAGTCTTGGCAATCATGCATCCTGAGGGCCTGGCAGGAGTAGGAGGAGGACTGGAATCTGGTAGGTCAATCCTCTATTACTATACCCTCCACCTGCATGCAGTCACAAACCACCACCCTCACCGTCACTCCCAGCACTTCACCACATCCCACATACCCCACCATCACAACCCACTCATCCCAATACCAAGCCCTGCATGCGACACCAGTGCATGGACACCCCTCACAGACCTGCATGGACACCTATCACCACTGCATGCACACTGGAGAGAATCACCTTGCCCACCAAATACCAACTCACACAAAGGCAAATCTGCCAGGGCAACAACAACCATACAGGGCAACACACCCTTGCACACTATGGGGGTCATTCTGACCTTGGCGGTCTTTTCGCAAGACCGCCGAGTTACCGCCGCGGTGAAGACCGCCGACCGCGGCGGTATGCCGCTGTGCGCATTCTGACCGCTGGGAGCGTTCCGCCGGAAAACCGCCAGCAGCCACACTGGCGGTCGGCGGGAAAGTGGAGACTGGTCAACCTCCACCGCCACGCCAGCAGAACACCGCCCACAGAATTACGACCCAAATATCTGTGTGGCGGTCTTCTGTTGGCGGTCTTCTGTTGGCGGTCACCTCCCCATGGCTCCTGTCACCTCCCGGAGGACCAACGCACAAGGTAAGTTGATCGTCCGTGAGGGGAGGGGGTGGGGGGGTGTTGTGTGATGTGTGCGTGCATGGGGGTGTGCGTGTGAGTGTGTAGAGGGGGTGTGTGAGTGCGTGCATGCGGGCGGGGAGTGCTGCTGTGCCTATGGGCAATGTGGGTAGTTCGGCGGGTGCACATGTCGGCATGTATGTGTGCGGGTATGTGTCCCCGTTGTGTATGTGTGTGTGTAGGGGGTGTGTATATGTGCATGTTGGGGGTGTGTGCATGTCGGGGTGCGTGTATGTGCATGTCGGGGTGGGGGTGGGGAGGGGGTACGTACCACCTCTGGGGGGTGGCAGGGGGGTGGAGGGTGTGGGGGGAGGACTCGGGGGGGCAGTGGGGGGTGGGGGAGACCCCTATCAGTGCCAGGGAAGGAATTCCCTGGCCCCGATAGTGCCTACCGCCATGGTTCGCATGGCGGTTCCCAACCGCCAGAAACCGCGGCGGTAAGCAGGGTCATGATACCGTTGGCGGTCTTGGGTCGGCCGCCGGACCGGAGTGCGCAGACTCCAGCCCGTCGGTCATGACCGCCGTGGCTGTCGGAGTGGGGAAGTGGCGGTCGATCGCGGCGGTGACCGCCGCGGTCAGAATGCCATTTTTTATACCGCCGGTCTGTTCGCGGTCCGACCGCCGCCTCTCCGCCGACCGCCAAGGTCAGAATGAGGGCCTATGTCACATGCAAAAACAATAACATTGCATTCGCATCCCCACAGGTATCCCAGCCAATGTCACTGGAGAAGAGGTGCCAGCAACATCCAGTCCCCCCACAGAAGAGGCCCACAGTGATGACAGCAGCTCTACTCACCTGGATCTGGATGACCAAGCTAGCCCATCAGGGATTTCCAGACAGTCGGTTACCCAGGCACAGTCACACACCTTCACAGAGCCTCCCCCCTCAGGAAACACCACTACAGCACCCACCCAGCGGGCCCATACCTCTGTCACAAGGACACGTCAATCAGCAGTGTGTCCACCTCTACAGAGACCCCAGGCCACCCCACAAACACGCGACACTCAGGGACCTGGGGTAAGTGGCAGTGGGCACACGGTTCAGGGGACAGAGGCACAGGATAACAGGGAAGCTAGGAGGACTGCTGTGCGACAGGGGGAAGGCAGGCCCAGGGAACCCACTCTCCACGAGGCACTCTCCAACATCATGGGAGCATACAACCATTCCCAGGAGACCATGGGCACGCTACTGGCCAAGTTGCAGGAGACCCAGCGGCTGCAGGAGGAACAGTACCTGGGGATCAGGGAGGACTTGAAGTCTATTAACACCACCCTGGTCACCATTGCAGGGATCAGTGGCAGTGGGCACACGGTTCAGGGGACAGAGGCACTGGAAAACAGGGAAGCTAGGAGGACTGCTGTGCGATAGGGGGAGGACAGTCCCAGGGAATGGACTATCCAGGAGGCACTCACCACGATCCTGGGAGCATACCAGCATTCCCGGGATATGCTGGGCCAGATACTGGACAAGTTTCAGGAGAACATGCGGCTGCAGGAGGGACAGTACCTGGGGATCAGGAAGGACGTGGACATCAACACCACCCTGGTCTCCATTGCAGGGGTGCTGGCAGACATGGCCAACACTATGAGGAAGGCAGTGCCACACCACGGGGCCCCTGACACTAGCCAAACCGATGAACAGCCCTCCACCTCTGCTGCCGCTAGTGGAGAGGAGGCCCAGCCACAGGACCAACAGGCCACCAGCACTCCTCCCCCTGCAGAAGGAGAACCACTCCACAAATGTTCCCTGTGATCCAGGCAGAAGCCAGAGGCTATTGCCAAGACCCCTGCCAGGAAATATGACTCTCCTGATTGTCACCATTGTGTCCCACTATGTCACCCTGTCCACCTTGAACTGCCATTGCTCCCCTTCCTATGCCCCCTTGGACAATGCACCTGTGATACAAATAGACTGGACTCTATCCTGGTCTTTCCTCCATCATCAACCCAGCCCATTCCACTACCCCCTCTACTTCTTAGCTCTTAAATAAACACCCTTTAAGGAGCATGTCAAATGATTTAAGTATGTATTTGTTTATCAAGGTTTAAACATTGCAATTCAACTGTACAGTAATGTATACATAGGTAAGACCTGTAGTTGGCTGCAGTCAACACACCAGGAGCAATAGTGGGGCACAAATATCTGTAAATAGAGATGCCAAAGGGTACAATGAGGGGCCATAGAAGTGGGAAAAATAGCCTGCCAGTGACAATATCAAATACAAAACTGTCAATTAAATGTGAATTTACACAGTCTTACCTGTGTGTCATTGGATGTATTGATGAATGAATGCACTTCTATTGTCCTCATTCTCATCCTCTGCCTCCTCATCTTCACTGTCCACAGGGTCCACTGCTGCCACATGGCCATCTCCAGCCTCCTCCTCCTGCAGAAAAGGCACCTGGCGATGCAAGGCAAGGCTGTGCAACATATGGCATGCCATGATGATCTGGCAGACCTTCTTGGGTGAGTAGCACAGGGATCCACCTGTTAGATGGAGCAACAGAACCTGGCCTTCAGGAGGCCAAAGGTCCACTCTATAGTTCTTCTTGATCACCAATGTGCCTCAATGTAATGTTCCTTTGCTCTTGTTCTGGGATTCCTCACAGGGGTCAGGAGCCATGAGAGGTTGGGTTAACCAGGGTCAGCTGCAAATATCGAGGGACAACTGTTAGCCACAGACTAACCCTTAGGGCCCACACCATACCCAAACACCAACATATAATTGGTGGGAACCAGGGCTCACCTATTAGCCACACCCTGTGACTCTGGAGTTGAGCCATCACATTTGGGATGCTGCTGTTTCTCAGGATAAAGGCATCATGCACAGACCCTGGGTATTTTGCATTGATGTGGGAGATGTACTGGTCCACCAGGCACACAATCTGCTGGGGATGGCCTCCTGTAGTAAGAGGGTTGAAGAAGAGTCAAAGTGATGATTATAGAACCATTTATTCCAGGAAAGTTCACAGGTAAAATAACAGGAACTCCAGCCTACAGCAAAACCTCCAGCTCCATCAACTGTCCAGCACGGAATGCTGTCCAGCTGAGGGAGAAACTAAATGCTGAAGGAGGGACCAATAGATACCAAATGAAAACTACACAAAACAAATAACCTTAAAACATAACATATAAACATACCCTGATATACTACAAAAACATTACCTACAATGTTGATACAGATATAAATACAATACCACACCACCCCCTCTCTATATGAGTTAAATCACAACAATTCTATTCATATTCCAGATCCGTCCATCATCAAGTTTAACAGCCCCTCTAAACACTTTAACAACTTCATGTACAGGACTGAACTTGGAAGTACTAGACCTGTAAATTCTAGGTAATTTAACTCTAACTTTGTCTCCAACATGTACAACGCTTTCTTTGACAGAATTACGAACGTCATAGATTTCTTTCCTTTTAAGACAGTGATATTCATCTTTATCTTTAGCGTTTTTCTCAATAGATTCTTTATCCACAACACAAGAAAGATGTTTCCTAAGCCAAGGAGGATTGATTTTGGTATGTGGCACTCGTTTCCTAAACAATAAGAACAGAGTCTGTCCAGTGCTGGAATGTGGAGTAAACCTGTACTCTTCAACTTTTCCTCCCACCCAACTCTCCCACGCAACACCATTTAATTTAGCTAATTGTATGATTTCTTTCAAAGTTCTATTAAACCGTTCCACCATACCATTGGTTTACGGATGATAGAGAGCACATTTTTTGTGAACAATTCCTCTTGACACAAGGAAATCTCTCATAAACTTCGAGGTGAATTGAACCCCATTGTCTGACAAAATCGCACAAGGATTGCCCTCCCTGCTGAAAACTTTGGACAAAAAGTCCACCACTATCTTCGAAGTGATCTCAGAAACTATGCACACCTCAGGCCAACGGGAAAGCATGTCCATCAGCACAATGATATACTTAGAACTAGACCCAGAGGACACAGGACCCAAAATGTCAATAGCAACTTCTTCCCACACTTCATTTGGAATTTCTTTAAGTACTAACGGTTGAGTCCTCACCTTAAGTGTCTTGTCTGCTAAACAGCATTCAACACAATCTCGTACTCTCCTTTCTAAAGCAATATCCATTCCTGGCCACCAATAAGAAGCCCTCATTCTTTCCTTAGTTTTGCTTATGCCAGGATGCCCCGAATGAGAGAGAGAAACAAGCCGGTCACGTAAAGATGTTGGAGGAACAAGTTTGTTACCCCTTAACAACATCCCATCCTCGTCGCCAAAATGTAGTAAGAGGGTTGAAGAAGAGTCCAAGTCCCCGCAGGTGATGATTATAGAACCATTTATTCCAGGAAAGTTCACAGGTAAAATAACAGGAACTCCAGCCTACAGCAAAACCTCCAGCTCCATCAACTGTCCAGCACGGAATGCTGTCCAGCTGAGGGAGAAACTAAATGCTGAAGGAGGGACCAGAAGATAACAAATGAAAACTACACAAAACAAATAACCTTAAAACATAACATATAAACATACCCTAATATACTACAAAAACATTACCTACAATGTTGATACAGATATAAATACAATACCACACCTCCCAACGAAGAAGGGGTGACCGTCAAACCCTGACCCCCCTGATGGCCCACATATTGGCGGTGGCCTATCCGGAGCTGGATGGGCTCTTGGGGGCATCACAGCAGCCACAAGGGGCTGAGTACAATGCCCTAATATAAAACGTTTGCATGGTGGGGTGGGATCCTCTCTGTTGGTGCCCCTAGGCCAAGCCTGTATAGCAGGGTTGGTCCCATGTTGGGCAGGGTTCTGATGTGAAAGTACTACAAACATGCTAGTAGGCATCCACTACTGGGCAAGGGTCTGTGGGTCTCAGGGATGCTGCAATTGGTGTTATGTGTCCCTATCTATGGCCTGGTGACTAGCATTGTGACTGGTAGTGTATTGCCTAGTGCATAGGGCTGTTCCCTGTGTGTGAGTGTGTCGTGTACGCCAACAGTGGTGTTGTTGACGCCATTGACCAAGGGTATCCTTTGTGTCTCCCCCCCTTTTTGTTTTGTCACCCTGTCCTTATGTGCATTATCATCATCTGGTGGAGGAGCAGAGGCACCGGCGACGGAGAGATCTGCATCCCACAGGACCCAGGAGGCAGAGCCCTCCGACGCTGAGGACACCAGTGGGGCGAGGGGAGCACCACGGCAGAGACAGGAGGGGACAGGTCGGACACAGATTCCTCCTCTGATGGAAGCTCCCTGGTGGTGGCGGGCACCTCTGTGACTACCCCATCTACAGGTACAGCCATCACCCCTGTACCAGCAACGCCCTCCCAGCAGCCCCTCAGCGAGTTTCCCGTGCCTGCTCACCCAGGACGGTGGGCATCTCTTTTGCCCCAGGCACCTCAGGCCCTTCCCCAGTTAGCCCTGCTGCCCTGAATGAGAAGGCTATTGACCTCCTGTGATCTATATCTGTTGGGTGGTCAACCATTGTGAATGCCATCAAAGGGCTGGCAGCCCAAATGCAACAGACAAATACATTCCTGGAAGGCATTCACACTGGCATGGTGGACCAACATAGATCAATCCAGGCTTTGGCATCCTCTTTGATGGCAGCCATTGTCCCTGTTTCTAGCCTCCCCCTCCAACTTCCTCTACCCAATCCCATTTCGCTCAACCCCAACCTATCCCAAGCACACAGTCAGACAAGCATGCACCCAGGACAACACACAAGAGTGGACATGGCAAACACAAGCACCACACGTCATCCCGCAGGGACTTACACAAACACCATCCAGAATCAGACATACCAACATCCACTGCCTCCACTGTGGCACCCTCCTCCTCGTCCACCTTCTTCCCAGTTGCGTCTCCACTCCCACCTGCATGCATTACATCCTCATCCACTACCGCCATCACCAGCACACCTAACAGCACATGCCCCTCACTGGCAGTCACCCCCCCTACTTCAACGCACATGTCCCCTGTGTCCTCTCCCACTGTGTCTGTGCCCCCTCCTCCCAAAGTACACAAACACAAGCACGTAGACACCCAACAACCATCCACCTCACAACAGCATCCAGCCCATGCACCTGCACCCAAACACAGCAGAGAGACACCTCCTACCACCACTCCTTCATCTTCCACTCCCAAACCATCTCTCTCTTCCTGCCCCAATGTCTCTAAGAAGCTTTTCCTCTCCACCATTGACCTCTTCCCTACCCCTCCCCCACCCCGCCCCTCATGTCAGGCCAGGGCGGACAAATCCCAGGCAAGTACCTCAGTCATCCAGTCCACGGGCACAGTAGTGTCCACAGCTACTCCAGGTGGAAGAGGATTCCGGGCAACAGGCAGCCACACTGAAAGGGTGCCTGCACCAAGTGCTGCAAGGAAGGGCAAGGAGACACCCCCAGCTGCTAAAAGGAAGGGCAAGGAGGCACCCCAGCTGCTAAATGGAAGGGCAAGGAGGCATCACCAGCTGCTAAACAGAAGGGCAAGGAACAATCCCTGGCTGCTGAAAGGAAGGGCAAGGGGCCTTCACCAGCAGGCAGAAAGGACAAGAGGCCTGGTGCTGGCACTCAGTCGGAGCCCCCACCACCAACCTTGGTGGTTCAGCCATCCGAGGCTGCATGGGAAGGGCTGGAGCCTCTCCCCACCATTACCAGCATCGCCACAAGCACCGCTATCAGCACCGCCACCAGCACCGCCACCAGCACCACTGCCAGCAGCAGCAGCCCCAGTGCGCAGTCGTCTGAGGCTGCAGGGGAAGGGCTGGAGCCTCCCCCCACCACTGCCAGCACCGCCACCAGCACCGCCACCAGCAGCAGCAGCCCCAGTAGGAAGCCGTCTGAGGGTGCAGGGGAAGGGCTAGAGCCTCCCCCCACCACTGCCAGCACCGCCACCAGCACTGCCACCCACACCGCCACCAGCACCACTGCCAGGAGCAGCAGCCCCAGTGGGCAGCTGTCCGAGGCTGCAGGGGAAGGGCTAGAGCCTCCCACCACCACTGCCAGCACCGCCAGCAGCAGCCCCACGGGGCAGCCGCCCGAGGCTGCAGGGAAAGGGCTGGAGCCTCCCCCCACCACTGCCAGCTCCATCAGCAGCACCACCACTACCACCAATGAGTAGCCGTCACCACCAGTGGACAGTGTGTAGTCCTGCCTCCATGGGCTGTTGTGCGGCCTGGCCCCAGCAAATCCTGTGGGTCTGACACCCAGGTGTGAGACTGTGACCTTGTACTCCCCAAGATCTGCATCACAGGGCACAATGCCCCCTCCAGAACCAGTGGAAGAAGCCATCCACTCACCCCATCCTCCACAGGAAGAAGCTCACTGGGCACAATACCCCCTTCAGAACCAGTGGAAGGAGCCATCCACTCACCCCATCCTCCACACATAGAAGCTCACTGGGAACAATGCCCCCTCCAGAACCAGTGGAAGAAGCCATCCACTCACCTCATCCTCCACAGGAAGGAGCTCACTGGGCACAATGCCCCCTCCAGAACCAATGGAAGAAGTCACCCACTTGAGAGACTGTGGCCTTGCACTCCCCAGGACCAGGCAGTGGGCAAATTACCCCCTTGAGGTACTGTGGCCTTGCACTCCCCAGGACCAAGCACAAGGCATGTTGGCCCCTCCAGGACCAGTGGTGTTGTACCATCTTCCAGCTGAGATGACCCCAATTCCCCGTCCCCCTGAGATGCCTGTCTATTTTCAACATGATGCCCCTGCAGTGTTCTCTCCGTGTTGTTGCAGGAGTGAGTTGGGGGCTTGGACTATGTGATGTGGCCCTGTGGCCCACGGACATTGAGGACTGGGCAGTGTCCCTACAATTGTGAATATGTATATACTTGTTGATTTGGATGCACGTATTTATGGTATTTTATCTTATTACACTCCTTTTACTCTATAGTGGTTGTCCTTGCACTATTCCTGAGGGGTACAGGGTGAATATATAATGTTACTGCATCTGCTTGTGTGTATGGTGTTGGTGGGCTGCATGTTGCATGTGTGTGTCACTCTTTTGTTCCTCCCCCCTCCCCTATGTGGTAGGTAGCTGTACTCACTGTAGTCGTCTTCGCCGGCGTTGGTATTCATAATGGAGCAGAAGGTAGAAGATCATGGGGAACACATGCAACTCAGGCTCCATGGAGGCGTGGTTCTTCCCTGAGTGTCAAGAGGTGAGTCCTTTGACTTCTGAAATCTGTTTCTGCCACGCTTTTGATGTCATTGGTACTGCCTCGGAAAAGATACAGTGGGCAGAACATTGCCTTCCGCCGGGCTGTAGGCGGTTCCTGCCGTGGTGCCTGTTGATTTCGCCCTGGTGGTCGGTGTGTTAAAATGGCTGTCTGTCTGAGCGGTTTCCGCTGTGTTCATAATTTCATATTTGTTATCGCCGGCCTGTTGGCAATGTTACCGCTGCTTTATCACCAACCGCCAGGGTCGTAATGAGTGCCTTATTCTTTTGAAAATTCATATCTTGACTTGTGTATGTTGGTTTTTTGTTGGTTTGGTCTTGTTTGATTTAGATAAATATTACCTATGTTTCTAAACTTGTGTGGTGTCCATTTTGTGGTGTTTCACTATATTATTGTGTGTGTTGGTACAAATACTTTACACATTGCTTCCGAAGTTAAGCCTGCCTGCTCGTGCTAAGCTACCAAGTGGGTGAGTGGAAGTTAACTGAGTGTGATTCTCCTTTACCCTGTTTGCACACACAGACTCTGCAGTGGCAGGTCTTAGCCATGTTTACAGGGCTACTCATGTGGGGGTTTCACAACTAGTGCTGCAGGCCCACTGGTAGCGTTTGATATGCAGGCCCTGGGCACCTCTAGTGCACTTTACTAGGGACTTACTAGTAAATCAAATATACCAATCATGGAAAAGCCAAATACCAATACAATTTACACAGAGAGCATATGCATTTTAGAACTGGTTAGCAGTGGTAAAGTGTCCTGAGTACTAAAGCCAACAAAAACTGGTCAGAAAAATTAGTTGGAAGGGGGCAGAAAGATTGGGGATGACCCTGCCAAAAAGGGCCAGGTCCAATGTTGAATATATGTGCTTTACATTTGGCCTACTTTCTCATGTAACACTGATTACAACAACCAATGCAGCTGTCAAGTTTTATGTATGTGTGTGTGTATGTACACTGTCAGTACTGTTGAGACATACATGTTTTTTACTGCTGGTGTCACAATTTTATCCATGATTGACATTTAAAAATCTCTGCGGCTTACACTGACATGGCATGCCACACATAGGCGGTCATTCCAACCGCGGAGGGCACCGCCGAATGACCGCACCGTGGTCAAAAGACCGCCACGGTCATTCTGGCTTTCCCGCTGGGCCAGCGGGCGACCGCCAAAAGGCCGCCCGCCGGCCCAGCGGGAAAGACCCAGCAACGATGAAGCCGGCTCCGAATGGAGCCGGCGGAGTTGCTGGGGTGCGACGGGTGCAGTGGCACCTGTCGCGATTTTCAGTGTCTGCAAAGCAGACACTGAAAATCTTTGTGGGGCCCTGTTAGGGGGCCCCTGCAGTGCCCATGCCAGTGGCATGGGCAGTGCAGGGGCCCCCAGGGGCCCCACGACACCCGTTCCCGCCATCCTGTTCCTGGCGGTAAAAACCGCCAGGACCAAGATGGCGGGAAGGGGGTCGGAATCCCCATGGCGGCGCTGCAAGCAGCGCCGCCATGGAGGATTCCCTGGGCCAGGGGTAAACCGGCGGGAAACAGCCGGTTCCCCTTTTCTGACCGCGGCTTTACCGCCGCAGTCAGAATGGCCCAGGAAGCACCGCCAGCCTGTTGGCGGTGCTTCCGCGGTCATTGGCCCTGGCGGTCGGTGACCGCCAGGGTCAGAATGACCCCCATAGTCTTTCAACATACTTTTTCCTGTGTTGGTCCTGATACTTTGGGCAACATGCAAGTTTACAGTCAACTGCAACACACTTGATCATTTCCACAATACTTGTTCTCACAACACTGACCTAGTAGAACTTCAACTGATAGCAGGTGTTTGTACGCCATTGAGGAAACACTCACATGAGTTTTTAATCTTGTGCACCAGAACAGGAGGAAAGGATAGGAATGCATCGTATTTCATAAATATGATGCATTCCTGCCCTTTTATGTTGGCGTAGGGTAGTGTACCAAGACGATTTGTGTGCTGCTGTACTCCAATTCCCCATAAATATGGGCCAGTGTGCTTCCTAGCACAGACACAGGCACGCTTGCACCACTGTACTTGGGTGTCTGCATTGCATGCAGGATTGTCTTTGTGCAGGGGGCACCTTCCTGCATATTACGTACCCTCAGAGCCATGACTATCTATATATGTTTGCCACTGGCTGGTGTGGGATACATGACATGCCTCATGAACCATGGGAGTGGCATGGAGCACCCACAGAACATCCATGGAACCCTTGCCTTGCACACGGTGATACTACACTGCATTTTGGGCAGAGTTGCATTTCTCTGTACCTTTACACCATTCAAAAGTAGAGAAAGTGGCTTTGCATGTCTTAAAATGTGTGACTTGGGGGTTTGCAATACATGTGCACCATGATGCATGGTGTATTTGTGAGGCAGACCCGTCGGACACATGGCCCTATCGTTGTCAACAGACACAGAGATAGCTAGTATGTCATACATTTGTTACTGTTAGTAGGTCTGTAATGTAGTTCACTTTTGCATACCAAAAAATAGACCATTCTCATATAGCCCATTCTTGAACCAGCCATTTATGATGGAGTGCCTGAAGATATAGGCATCAAGTGCAATCCCTGGGTATCCTGTCAGCACATTTGTGAAGATCTCCCAATGGTCCACGATGGTCTGTATGTTGATAGAGTATGTGTGCTTCTGGTTCCTGTGCAGATGTTATGTTGCTGAAGGGGGAATCAGCTGCACATGTGTGCAGTCCATAGCCCCTAAGACATGTGTAAATGCAGCAATGGCATAGAAGCCTTGCTTGGTGTCCAGCTGTTGTGGTGTCTTGGGAAAAAGGAGGTACTGAGCTGTGAGGCTGATGTTTGCATCCAGGAGAGATGGTAGGAATGCAGAGAAAGATGGCTGGTATATTCCTGCCGGTGTATCTGTTGTGGTCTGGACTGAACCAGATGCCAGCATGTGGACAACTGCCATCAGCTTGACCTTCAGAGGGATGTTTGTGGGTCTGTCAGTTGGTGGCTGCAGATTTGGTGCAATCCGGTTCAGCAGGCCTATGATGAATTACCTCCTGAGTCTATAATATGCGATAACCTCACCCTCCCTGAGATCACAGAGGGAAATCCTCTGGCGGTAGACATGCTCCCTCCTCCTGTACAGATTACATGCTGGTGGTCTCCTTGCTAGTCCCAGATGAAGAATGAGCACCTCCATCCCATAGCACAGTTGAGTTAGCCACATTGTTTTGTGTGTGCTGTCTTTATATACCAGAGCCACTGCATCATTTCTTACACGTGGGTTGCTGATGCACAGGAATTGTTACGCATTTCAGGCTCTGTGTGCCACTTGCTGAAGTTGTGTCACTTCTTCGGAAACCCACTGTATCAGTTTTATGTTAGAATTTATGAGGGAACGTCTAACTTGCATATTTGAAGATCGGCTTTAGACAGCCAGTTCTGGCAAGGTATTTTCCGACACAGGCAGAGAAAAACTGATGCATTGGTCCAAATGTGTTGCTTTGTAAATATAGTGTACTGACTGCACCGCTGGTGCATCAAAAAATGATGCAAAGGTGGCACAAGCGCTCATAAATAGGCCCCCTAATTTCTAACATTAAGCCTTACTGCTTTTTGTGCCAAGCTGCCCAGTGTTAAGCACAGACTAATTCAGTGACTTTTTGTGATTCACCTTGCAGGGGATTGTGGCTATTGCTTGACCATGGCCCACACCCCAGCCAACCAACAACCCAGTTTCTCACAGCATCTGCCATGCGTTTTCACACTTAAATAGTGAAGCCTATGGCCTTCATTATTGGCTTGTCACCATAACCAGCTGAGCCCTCCGGTACCGCACATTAGCTGCCAATCATCAAGCTTACACTGATACCAATATAGATAAAATTTAAGTTTAAAAAACCATATATAACCCATATGAAGGTGGTCTAACAAGGATTATTACATTGCAAATTCCCTTCTCAGATGGGTTAACCAGCACCAAACCCCTTGTCTATTATGGTAATCTGTGAGATTCGATGTAATAAAATATTGGTCTATACAGCATTTACATAGTGTAGTAACACTCCATTCCTAAAGGCATATTAGCTTTAATTTAATATTTGAACTATAAATATTTAAGGCTTACTTAAAACAACTGCTTAGCACATTAGGTTTACTGCATTAATAGCAACTTTTAACAGTAAACATAGGAGTTTTTTGGTATCTGACATATATTTTTCCAAAGAACCGATCAAGCCCATAATCTTTATTATAGGCCATGTCCATCACTGAGTTCTGCATAAGCTTTCTGACAAGCAGCCCTCAGGCATACAGTCAAAAACGTATGCAAATATACAGATATACAGTTGGCGAAACAACTCCTCCCAACAGAATTAACAAGGATTATCAAAATGCTAATCTTCAACCTTCAGGATTTGCTAGAGGGGGAACCCAGAAGGAAGACCAATGACAAACACTTGCCTACTACAATCTGTGAGACTTCCTGTAACATAATACCTGCCTACAGGCTTAAGCACAGTGCAATAACAATTCATCCTTAAAGACCTATTGGCTTTAACATAAGATTTTTTCAATATATAAACCATCAACCAATCTCATTTCTGACCAAAGCAGACAGAATATGGATCATCCTCTAAACCAGCAAGGAGGAACTACTCAAAACAAGGTTTCTGACTATTCTGGGAATCCTGCTGGTTCTGTGGGAGGTTAGACTATTTTTGTAGAGACTTAATTTAAGACAAATGTATAAAGCAGGTAATCCCTCAAGGTTATCTGATAGAAATTCTCCCAGATTTTCCGGAACCTCACTTTTTTTAACTCTATTTGCCGGACGACCAGGAGGAGAGCTTTACATGACATAGGGGGTTATTACAACTTTGGAGGAGCTGTTAATCCGTCCCAAAAGTGACGGTAAAGTGACGGATATACCACCAGCCGCATTACAAGTCCATTATATCCTATGGAACTCGTAATACGGCTGGTGGTATATCCATCACTTTACCGTCACTTTTGGGACAGATTAACACCTCCTCCAAAATTGTAATAACCCCCATAATCTCCCTCTTGAGACAGAAGGAATCAATCCTCCTGGTTCCCCTACTGGAAACTGGTCATGAGTGTTATTCAAAGGTTTTCCTAGTTCAAAAGGCATCAGAGTATTTCTGGATGATAATAAACCTGAATCTCTTGATCCACACCTCCCAATTCAAGATGAACACTTGTCAGAGTTGTATTTCTTTGATCTTGAAGGGGGATTTCTTCATGAAAATCATGATGCTTACATGCATATCCCAATTGCCTTTTAACATCAGACATTTCTCAGAATTCCCTGAGAGGTTTCCACTGGCAGGTCATCGCCTTGCCCTTTGGCCTGAAAACACCCCCATGGTATTCATCAAGGTCCTGGCACCAGTAATGGGTCTCCCACATTCTCAGAGCATTATAGGCCACCATTATCCAGACAATCATCTTACCCATTCTCCTCTCAACAAGTCGAGTGAGGATACAACTTTTTTTGAATTCATTAGAAAAGATTGCAGAAACTGAGAGGTTCAAAAATAAATAGGGGCAAGATCATCATGCATCAGCTGTATTTCTTTTATTATGTGGATTAAGATGAAACTGTTCATAATAAGGTGCACCTGGCCTCTACCTGTGAAGTGGAAAGGAGAGAAGGGAACAGTAACATGGAATAAATACTGGACTCGTTATGCAGTGTACATTTCTTCATCTATGTTTTGTAGGGGAACAGGGAGAGAGTGTGCAAGAGAGACAGAGGGAGAAAGAACACCAAAGCAGTTACTCTCTTCACACTAGCTACATCTCACATCAAGCTATCAGTGTTGATCATGCTACCACACACACACACATAGTGCTCAGTTTGTAACATAACAACCTACGAGACTCTTCCCAAAAGCCTAAGCATACATAACGTAGAATCTACCCCAGCATTCTTTATTCCACCACCTGATACTCCCTGCCCCTTCACCTCACTCTTGAAGGCTTTTGTTTACTCCCTGTGTGATGTGTTTCTGTCTTTTTGTTTCTCCTTTTTCCCCTTTGTGTGTCTACCTCTTTTGCACTCTGGAAATATTTAAAGAGGAAAAATGAGTGTCAGTTCCCAAAAAATAGTGTTTGTGGTCATCAGTTCAACCATCAGATCAAATTAAGCACTGCATAACAAGCACAATTGTAATATAAGAGAGACTATAATGAAATGTCTATAGTGTCAGCCCCAAACACAGTGGGCATTTTTAATAGATACTGCTCCTGAAGAAAAAAGATTTACATATCACAGGTACATACTGTTAACAACAAGTATTTGTACAAAACAGACTTTCTATATCTTGTTAAACGTACATTAAAAAAAACCTGTCTATAAATGCTTTATGCAGCAGAAAAGTATATCAAGGTCAATAATCTGATGAGCCAAATGCAGTAACTTCTTTCAGTTTGAAACCTTTACTTTTGATGAAATATGACTCAAAATGCTGATTGTGTTTTAAGGACTTAACACTGCAAATGATGCTCTGTAGGGGAGCCGGACATCTGTCAACCCAATGCTGGCACAGCACGTTTGCCTGCTGGAGGGTTTGTATACAATGGAGACTATTGTAGGGTACTCCCCTTTCGAAATGTGGAAGAAGTGATGCAGCAGTGTCGTCAGATTTTGAGACCTGTGCCAAGCCCAAAACTTTCCAAGTTCAAGCCCAATTTCAGTCCAACGCAGACCAATACCAGAGCAAAAAACAGCACAAAGTTGCAACCCTCAATTTATGCAAAAACATCATTCGGAAACCATTACAAGCATAATGCAAAATTCTACGCAATATGCTGGCAGTGAGAAGAGGCTAAATGGGCATCTATACACTCTGAAATCTAATCCCAATGTTATTAATAACTAAGGGTTTTTATGATCAGTCCCAACCTTGACCTTCTAACTGGCACTTTGATCACCACAAATCCAAACCTGAACCTGACACTGATGAAGGAACTTTCCAAGAGCAGACTATACACTATGTTAATGAAGTCTAAGTGTGGGAACATTGAAACTCTGATAACGTGGCTGCTAAACTAGTACAATTAAAAGATCTCACAGAATTACTACCACACAATGATACACGTATTAAGAAACCAGCCTGGGGTAAAATCAAACTTCACCATAACTTGTCCTGCAAGCTGCAACGAGAGCTCCGCTCCCTCTAATTAAAATATACAAAGGCACAAAGGAGATATTTACTTACTCTAATGAGTCCCTTGCCCTTCAATCCAAAGTCCTTCGACAACACCACCTACTGTAACAACTAGTTATAAAGGTCCTATGTCTTTGTCTTCATGTTCGACAAAAACTGGCCTAAAACTCTCAGTTTTGTCAAGAAGTAGATTGTTTGCATGTGAACTAGTTGAAACCAAGGCTATTGGAGCAGAAAGAAAAAATACCCCTTTCCCATAACCTTAGGTGATACCCTTCACCAACATCTCAACACCAACACTCCCTCAAGTCTGATGACACTGCCATCACTCCACTTGTCCCATCAAATTCCATTCCCCTTCATCATTAGCACTCTCCGACTCATATATCACTGCTGCCCCGTGCAATCTCAGGCTGTGCAGCTCCCTTAAACATACCACGCAACCACTGCTTCAAGTGGAGCATGTCCTAAAATGAACTTTGAAATGTGTACCGAACTGGCCCTATGTTCATGCCTTCAAATTTAAGGGCCAAAGTGGTAATCAATGCCCCAATAATTACTCTAAGGTAATTCACATCAGCAAAGCAGTCCGTATTTACATTTCACCTTCATTTCTGTTTCATCCTGCTACCTAAGAGTATTTACTTTTTCCAAATGTGTTTTTGTAACTATTATCTTTTTGCAACATATGACTCTTGTATGTTGCATTGTGAACTGAGTGACCTCCAGGTGTCTTGGTGACTTCACAGTGTAGGTGGTTTTTAATGACAGGGCATGATTGAGGGTTCTGATGATGAAACTAATGTATCTCAGTGCTTGCCAGTGGGTTATTAACATTAAAATGTTTACAATACATGCACATCCAATCCCTGCCCTCTCTGCAGAGCACACAAAATGATAGTGACATGTAAACTGCACCCTTGCAGGCGAAATCTGGGTTACAGACAGTTTTGAATGCCCAGGGGACAAAGGTAAGGCCAAGGCTATGGAGCCTTTTTCTACCCACATCTTTCTGAAATCCTCCATCTGCATATCTTTAATGTCATCATTTTCCTCTTCAGTGCAAGCTTTTCACTCTTTCCTTCTTTAGGTATTCCTTTTCATCATTGCAGGATGTGACGGGGAACCAGCCAGATTAAGCAGGAATTTGAGACCTGGATCCAAGCCAGTGTCATGGAATATGCTGAATTTATGCAGTGTAATTTGGCAAACCAAGGCTCATTCAGCAGCACCCGAAACCTTTCTCCTTTCTTTCAGAGCAGCAAGCTGTAGAGTGAAATGGGAGGTTCTTTTTTTTGCTTCCAGCTGGGACTAACACTAAGGACTCACTTAAAAGACCATCAGCACTCCTTTTGTTGGTATTTCATCCTGGTTGGGAGCTATCCGGAGACTAAAACTTATATGCCAATGAAACAGGATGAAAAAGCATTTAGCTTGTTGTCACCTCACAAGTGCTTAAGAGAAACTATGATTTGGAGGCAGGTTCTGACTGTAATGTTGACCTCTATATGTTAAATAGGAATTCACTATATGAAAATCAGATGCATCTTTCTGTATGAGTAATTACACTAATAATAATTTAAATAGTACTTTATTTCTTTACTTTCTTTTGTAGCGCTACTCATCCCAGGGTAAGGGTATAGTGTTAGAGCACTTTACATCACAAGTGTCCATACATGTTACACAATGACTCATAAATGTACTAGAAATGTTACATAAAGGTAAGATGGTTACAAGGTATAGGAGTCACATATAATCTAAACTGGTATGCGTGATATGCTAAGACTTCTTGATCTGGTGAAACACAGAGTCCGATTTAACACATAATGCAATAGATGGGGCTGTCGATACAAAAAAAGATGTTATTAACATCCAAATGAACCCTTTTGTGCAGCCCAATAATAACAAAAGATTAGACTCAACTATATGGTTTTAAACTTATGCTGTGCAGTGTGCATGCAGTGCCTGGATGCCGGTTCACACTCGTCTGCGCTATATTAGAAGGACTGTAAATTAAAAACTTGAAGTAACAAAAATGGTGAGTTCTACAGCAGGCACATTAACCCTCTATGCTGTGTTATAATGAGTCAAATCTTTGCTTAGACAAAACACATATCTCTCCATTGAGTGCATTAATTAACAGATTACTTTTACCATGATTAGTTAACTTTCATTTTAGGATCGACGTGTAACACGAAAGAGCAAGAGAGACTTTATTTTTCAGACCCAGTGGCAGCACCAGTCACCCCGCTCACTGGAGAACTGGGAACACTACAGCTGCCATGTTTCCCAGGTCCATGCGTGATGTGCTGCTCCAGGTATTTTACGTTGAATTCTGGGACTTGTAGTCCTGTTTTATATAGGACTACATAAAACAAACCTACAAGTCCCAGAATTCAAAGTAAAAACCTTAACTGGAGCAGCGCTTCACGTATGGACCTAGGAAACTTGGCAGGGCTGACACACACTGGTTAGACGAGGTGATTCTCTTCAAACAGAACAGTCATTGGGAGCTGAATTAGAATGACGGACCTGCAACAAAAAAACACTGAGGGGTGGTGTAAACAATGACAAAAGTAGTTACATTTAGGCTCACAACGAGGCATCCCGCCTAAATGTAACTACCTGTATCATGATTGTGTGCGAGCCCGTGACAGCCTGCTGTTATTGCCTGAGAGCTTGTTGTGTGGGTGTTTGAGTCCTATAAGCAGGAAAACAGTGAGAAAACAAGCTACAAGCTATTCTGAGGAGACTGTGTGCACCTTTAGTGCTCCGTGCAACCAGAGACACCCATGATAAGGCGCCACCTCATCGCCAAAATACACGCACACAGGACGCATCCCAGCGCAAAAATCAGTCACCCGCCAGGTGTATTTATTTCCCGCACAAACGGGGAAAATGTCGCCCATTTGTGCGGGGAATAGGCCAATCTGGCTGTCCCTCACAGAAAGGAGAGCAAATGGCTGAAAGTGGGTGACCCATGGCCTCATATGCGGTAGTCCGCGAAAGCTAAACGTGAATGGCACGAGAACAGACCAATGGGTTAAGTGGGCTGCCAGAAAGCCCCGGCATTTATGTATATGCCTATTAATTAGGAATTGTTTTTGTAAATACCTAAAAATGGCATTTGATTTATTTTTATTTTTAAAGACAGGTCTAGAATCTGCTTCTATGATTGTTTCTTAAACACATACTGTTGTTTTTCTCCAGTGTAGGAGTCTGTAACTTTTCCTGGAGCCTTACATCTGGAATTTGACTTTTGTACAATCTGCCCTATTTTTGCATGTTACATCCAAATTACCAGGACGAAGCATACCAATTTAATTTCGAAATAATGATTAGTTTTTAGATGTTGGCGCAATGTAACTGCTTAGATCCCAACTGCTCAGGGTTCTAAGTATCCCATATTGAAAATCCAAAAGTAAAAAAAGCAGTAAGGGTAATTAGAAGAATACTGGAAACAAATGAATTTCCTGCACTGACCATTCGGATCAGTTAAACCCTTTTACTACTATCTATTGGATGTCTTGAGAGTACAATGCGTGCCATGAAATTATTATATATTGTTTGCTTTGTAAAGGGCTTGGAATCACATATCGGCATCTTAATGTTATTCTAGTGCTAATGATTATGGCACAGTGTTGGCTATTGAATAAACTCCAAAAGTGCTAAATTAGCAATAATATTAATGGAGCCTCATAAGAATGTAAATGTGCAGAGCTGTAGATTTGCGCTTTTGCTCACTTAAAATAATAACTTGTTTCTTACCTAGCTCTGTGTAACTCACGGTTGCCAATTCTAAGTGCTTTAAATAACAGTTGTTATTTTTCGAAAACACAGCGGTATCCAATTTGCTATCCTTGGTTGGATGACAAGTTGAATCGCCTGTGCTGGGATTCGAACTTACCACGTGCAGATCACAGAATATTCGAGTAGGGGGCTTGTGATTCAACTAAACGAACCACATCTTGTAGCATTTACTTCATAGAGTTATATGTGAATTTGCAAACATTGAAAAAAATACATGCGAAAGGATCTAAAGGTTCTTCAAATTCTATTAAAAAAGAAGAAAAAATATTTTTTTGCAAACTCGTTGTAGCAAAATACACTTTCCTATACGTTTTTTCATGTACATTGCTAAAATAAAACTCACTTTTCGACACTTTCAGGGAGTCGTTTTCCTGTAATAAGAACAATGGTGGGAAATGTAAATGGGAAAAGTGCAAAGGTTTGTAGCTTCCTGATTTTCCATAAATATTAACTTCACCCAGTTTTACTGGTGGAGTAAAAAAATACGCTACTCATGGCTAATCGTTTTCTTCACGGTAATTGAGGTTAACATTTATTTAATACTTTAAGATGGATAAATGCCAATCTTTTAGGTTTGCAAATTGTATAGACTTCTGCATTTCAAAATTGTAGCAAAGCTGAAATGGGCACTTGTGGGGCGGTTTCAAGCAAGTGGCTTACTGAAGGGGAACTCGTTGAAATTCACATATTTCGCTGCACTTTTCAACATGATAAATGCAAACCGCAAGGAATAAAGTTGAGGGATTCTATTGATGAATTGCACTTGCTCAGTATAAGTCATAAGTCCACTGCAGTGACAGCCACTGTATCTAGAATTCTCATGCAAAATGTCATAGCGTATTTTATTCTAGTCTCCTAGCTTTCTACCACAGTACACGAGAGATGAAAAGCTCACTCCTGTGTAAAGCTAACAAGGAAATAATTATCTCCCTGTATCTATATTTTTATGGGGGTTCGGTTGCTCAAAATGCAAAAACCATAATAATTATTCTATATAACTATTTTACTTAGTTGCATCTACTGAGTACAACCTATAATGCTTCTAGTACTTGCTCATGTAGAGGCTGCTCCTCGTACTAATATTATTTTAGCAAAAAGTATAGCGCGGTCTGTTCGCCTGTTTGATATCCTGTCGATGGCCACAAGGCTTTTGTCAACCAATGATGAGCACGTTAAGTAACGGGAGCGTAAGTACGTCTGTGCGAAGATGAGATGGGGGCATTTGAACAAGGGCTGTTAAAAAATGAAACTCAAAAACTTGCACCCATTATGGTTGTCTTTTGTTTAGTTGACTGAACTTAAATGTCATGTGGAAATGTTAAAAACATCGAAAATGCTGAACTACAGTTGAATGAAGCAAAAAGAGCAAAAACCAACCATGAGTATGACATTTTCAATAACAAATTTAAGGTCTGGCTATGGTCAGCTTTAACTTATTTTGGTATACCTACTGACATATTTTTTTAACCAAACTTCATGTTATAATAATGAACGATTCTGAAAAGTCCAGTAAGAAGTGATATCCAGAGACAGTGGGCTTAAGCCGAGTCCGTTTTAGTAATTGTCTGGCAAGTGTTTTTAGGTCGAGCATAGCAGTGCGCAAGCGCTGCTTTTCCGAAGTTGTGGTATGTATCTGGGCTTTTAACCACGCCCATCACTATCACTGATTCATGAGCTTGCCTTTCAAAAATCCTTTCTTTTCGTTTGTAAATGCTTTAAGTTTGTCCCTCCTTGGGGTGGTTTTGTTACCTTGGCCATCGCCCCTGTTACATGGCTGATTGCACTTTTGCCTACAACTTTGATTGCGAGGGAACTTATTGTTCCTTTAGTGTCTTCTTTGAATCGGCTAGTTTAAGTACCTTGCCGATCAATTGTGTTTTCGTATGTTTTGTTGTGACCCCTCCTGTCTCACCCAGTTCAGGCACTACTTAGTAAAGGGTCACCTAACAGCTCAAGTTCCTCACACAAAAAAAAAAACACTCCCTCTGCTGCAGCTACTAACCCAAACAGTCTTTACTTAACAACGGTGAGAACATCTGCAGATGTCACTCTGTAACGTGAATAAAATATACATGTTGACACAGAAGACGAACCCGAGGTGCTTGCTGTGCGTACCTTGTTTTAAACTAGTTCAAGTTTAGACGTGCATCACTCTTGTTTTGATCTTGATGCTAACTGAATGTGTACAAATGTGTCCGAAAAAAGACCCCATCCCCTGGTCCTAACGTGGTTTGTGCTAGTGACGCTGTAGCCCAAACAGACCAGGCCCAAGCAGGTAAACATGTATATCCCTCCTAGTTCCAAACTTCAGGCTCTTCCCTTTTTCTCTCTTTTTGCATTTTGGGACTTGTAGTTTCACTTTTCCCATAGTAGCTATATGCTCCAACAGCAAGCATGCAAAGCGCTGTCTGTTAATCTGCCAGACTGACTGTAGGTAGGTAGTGACATAAGGATACTTAGGGAGGTCCCCCTGCAGTGTACCTTTCAGGGGCCTGCCGCCCGTGCACACTATACTGTGCTGGGGCGGGGGGTGTTGTAGTTCGCCCCCCCACCAGGCACGGTGGGGGCTGTGGGGTCCTTTGTTACCCACTCACCTTATATCTTTTTTCATAGTTGTCAAATTGACCCGTTTCCCGCGTGACATCTTCACCACTCCTTGTGTTTTAGCCAACATTACTTTGAATGCTGGGACTTGTAAACACACAAGTGTAATGGATCTGAACACGGAAACTGTATTTGGCATAAAAACAGGATAGGTAAATGCATCAGTAGTGAACATGGTGGCATCTTGAGGCAGTGTCTGTTATGGGTTAGTGAATACCTTAATCAGTCACTCAAGCAGACAAGAGGGCTTTTATTTGGAATGACAGAGTTGTGCTTTGTGCCTGAAACATAGGAATGCTTGGTGAACCCTTTGTCCATGTCATCCTAGGACCCACAGACCCCTTAAGTTTCCCAGGTAGCTCAGCAAGTCCAGATTTTTAATCTGCATTCTTGTATTTGTAGTCCTACTAAACCCAGTTTAAAACCAGGATTGCTAGTCCTAGAATGGAAAGAAAAGTCCTCGGCTAATTGTATGACTCGCTCATGGGCCTCAGAGAGCTTTTGAACTGCGCAAAGATTGTGGGGCTCTGTTTGAAATATCCTTGGCTGTAGGGGAGCCCCTACCCCAGCCCCACCCACTTTAAATAGCCGCCATTTCTCAGTATGACATTTCCCATTAAAGCATTTCCACATACTAAATCTTGAGTGGGGGATTTCTGGTCACCCCGGTCCCCTCGTTTATGGCAAACACCAGCTCTCTATTTCAAAATAACTCTGGGTCTTACCCACACTCTGCAACCAGTACTGGGCATTCCTTTACAATTGATTCACATTGAAATGAATAAGAACCACAAGTCTCAGAATGCACTAGCACAGGACTGGACACTCTGTCCGTAATGACATGGAGTGCCTTGGCCACCCTAACTGTGAGCCTTTCTGCTTGCACATTCTGCTCTCCAGCATTGGATGGGGTTTGAATACATTAATTTGGACAGTACACAATGAACTCAAGCTGCCTCATGCCAAATTAGGTACTTTTAAGTGTGGAGCTACAAGCACCAAGATAAAAAGAAAAAGAACTTCCTGAGTGAGTTAGTGATACCCGGTATGGGATAAGTGTTGAGCTCTGCATACATTCACCACACTAGTAATAGAATGCAAAGTAGTGTGAGCTAAACAGGACAGGCTCACATGTGACAGGGAGCTTCTTGGAAGCCATGCTATCTGGCTATATTGGGGTTTGCCTCTGCTGTAGGGTGGTCAGGTGTCCCAGATTTGCCTGGAGAGCCCCAGTTTTTGATTGTCACCGGAACGTCACTTTTCGTGACGCTGCAGTGGCGCTAACCACTGCTCCATATTTACAAGGTGTAACACCACTTTTTATGGTGTTACGCCTCCTTGTAAATATGGGTCCCTCAGTCGCAGTTTATTGCATCAGAGGGGCTTGCAATGGGTGTTGCTGTGGGATTTCTACTGCAACACCCTTTGCTTTCAATGCTGACCCATATTTACGAGAAATCATAAATCTGTGGCAGCACCAAAAACTAACACCACCACAGGGGTGGCATTAACATGGTGCAACAAGGAGAAATACTTTTATTCATCCTTGTTTTTAGGGTCAAGCGCTCAAGCACTCTAGCCTGTTGTAATCTCTCTGTGGGCTTTTAACCACACCCACTTGTGCTATTCATTCTTTGTTGTGGTTGTCTTAAATGCTTCATTTGTATTGGTGCATTTTGTGAAATGTCCCTGCTTTGTGTGGTGAGTTCCCTCTCCAGGCGATTTGACTAAGTGAACATTTTTATTAGCCATCACACTATGTCACGATTCCTCCTGTTACAGCATATGATGACCCCTCCTCCGGTTTCAGTTTGCCTTTCATCCCAGCCGCAGTCCTTTCTAGACATTCACACAGGAAGCCAATAACTCTTGCACTCACGCTCATGACGGTGATGGTGCTTTGAATCAGCTTGCTTCTGTCAACTGTTTAATTTTTCATTTTCTATTTATTTGGCAAGAAAAGTATGGCTAGGAATTTACAACGCTAATAGCTGCAACTCGAACAGACGCTAGACCCATTGCATTGCAAATGCTTGTTTACATTTGGGACAGAGAAGCAAATCCATGTTCTGTATGGCACCCCCATTATTCATTGTAGTTTAAACCAGGGGCAGATTTTGAGGACTAGTAATAACATTAAATTATATGTGGGTACAAATTATGGGCTTTGTTAGAAATGGGGTCTTTGGTTGACAGTCAGGTTACCCCCTGTTCAAGCAAGAACCCTCACTCTAGTCAGGGTGAAAGAGAATCACCCTCAGCTAACCCCTGCTTACCCCCTTGGTAGCTTGGCAGAGCAGTAGGCTTAACTTCAGAGTGCTAGGTGTAAAGTATTTGTACCAACACACACAGTAACTTAATGAAAACACTACAAAATGACACAACACCAGTTTAGTAAAATAGGAAATATTTATCTAAACAAAACAAGACCAAAACGACAAAAATGCAACATACACAAGTCAAGTTATGAAGTTTTAAAGATTAAACTCAAAAATAACACTTAGAAACAAAAATGCTTCGATGAGGTGTTAACACAGCGTCGTGATGGAGACGTTCCCAACAAGCCGACACCAGCGGCGCCGGACACGGAGTTGTGTAGACCCCCAAGTACAGTACCTTTGGTGAAGACTGAAAACAAGCCGATGCACGAAGTCGGGGATCGCGGCATCTGTGCGAAACGTTGAATCCGCGCACTTCGAGCGGCGTCGGTCACGACATGGTGTGGCGACTTCCACGGAGTCGCGGACTTCAGCGGGGCTGCCGTGGCGTCGGGCCTGCGAAGAGCGTCACGTTCCAGCGAAGGTCACGTGCCGGGTCACCGGATTCAGCAGCGGCGTCGGTCCGAAGTCGTCCGAAGTCGATTTCCTTGGATTTCCACCAGCTTTCTTTTCAAGGGCCCAAGGACTGGATAGGGCACCACTTGTCACAGCAGGAGTCTATCTAGAGACTCCAGGTGCTGGCAGAGAGAAGTCTTTGCTGTCCCTGAGACTTCAAACAACAGGAGGCAAGCTATAAATCAAGCCCTTGAGAGATTTCTTCACAAGATGGAAGGCACACAAAGTCCAGTCTTTGCCCTCTTTCTCTGGCAGAAGCAGCACTGCAGGAAAGCTCCACAAAGAACAGTCACAGGCAGGGCAGCACTTCTTCCTCAGCTATTCAGCTCTTCTCCAGGCAGAGGTTCCTCTTGGTTCCAGAAGTATTTCTAAAGTCTGTGGTTTTGGGTGCCCTTCTTATACCCAGTTTCTCCTTTGAAGTAGGCCTACTTCAAAGTAAAGTCTCCTTGGAATGTGAAATCCTGCCTTTCCCAGGCCAGGCTCCAGACACTCACCAGGGGGTTGGAGACTGCATTGTGTGAGGGCAGGCGCAGTCCTTTCAGGTGTGAGTGACCACTCCTCCCCTCCCTCCTAGCACAGATGGCTCATCAGGATATGCGGGCTACACCCCAGCTCCCTTTGTGTCACTGTCTAGTGTGAGGTGCAACCAGCCCAACTGTCAAACTGACCCAGCCAGGGAATCCACAAACAGGCAGAGTCACAGAAATGGTATAACCAAGAAAATGCTCACTTTCTAAAAGTGGCATTTTCAAACGCACAATCTCAAAATCAACTTGACTAAAAGATGTATTTTTAAATTGTGAGCTCAGACACCCCAAACTTCACATGTCCATCCGCTCCCAAAGGGAATCTACACTTTAATCAGATTTAAAGGTAGCCCCCTTGTTAACCTATGAGAGGGACAGGCCTTGCAACAGTCAAAAACGAATTTAGCAATATTTCACTGTCAGGACATATAAAACACATTTCTATATGTCCTACCTTAACCATACACTGCACCCTGCCCTTGGGGCTACCTAGGGTCAACCTTAGGGGTGTCTGACATGTAAGAAAAGGGAAGGTTTAGGCCTGGCAAGTGGGCACACTTGCCAAGTCGAATTTACAGGTAAAACTGCACACACAGACACTGCAATGGCAGGTCTGAGTCATGATTACAGAGCTACTTATGTGGGTGGCACAACCAGCGCTGCAGGCCCACTAGTAGCATTTGATTTACAGGCCCTGGCACCTCTAGTGCACTTTACTAGGGACTTACTAGTAAATCAAATATGCCAATCATGGATACACCAATCACATACACATTTTGTAAAGGAGCACTTGCACTTTAGCACTGGTTAGTAGTGGTAAAGTGCCCAAAGTAAAACAAATAGCAAAATCAGAGTCCAGCACACATCAACAACCTGGGGAACAGAGGCAGAAAGTTAAGGGAGAACTCGCCAAGGATGAAAAGTCTAACAGGCTTATTATGCATTGGTATTTTTTTTACTGTCTCTGTTCTAAGATTCTTTCCTCAGTGGTTCCCTCAGTGGTTGTAATGTTTTATTAGCAATAGAGCCCTTCTGCCTAAGGCTACACTTGTTGTGAAAGGCCCTTTGGTGCCTGAGTACCATCATGGACAACTCAACTTCAGGGGCGTAGCTTCAGAGGGTGTTTGGGGTGTCACCCCCCCTAAAAAGTGTATTGTGTAGTAAATAGTTGGGTACAGGTTCTTTCAGTCTGGTATGGTGAGGTGTCTGTTGGATTTCACCTGGGATTCTTACATACACACAGACATACATACACGCACTCGCTCTCTTGGCTCTGGTTTAAAGGTCTTAAAAATGTTGCTTTGTTTGAAAAATATTGTGTTTTAAGTAGTCCTAACAATATAAGCCCCCATCATTCCTGCTTCTCATATAATGTATTTTCACAAGATATGCCAGCGCTAACTTTGGGAAATCTGAAGTATACACCCCGTACCTTACTGACCAAGCTACGTCCCTGTTCAGGCTTCCCTCACGTTGTCTCTAATGCCACACAGAACCCCTCAGTGAAAAGCATCCCCCATATCCACTGTTACTCATCTTTTATTCTTGATATACTCACTTCCAGGGGCTATATCGGTTGTTAAAAGCCCCAAGGTGGTGTGACAAGGGCTTTCAGCAACTTGCATAGCCTAGGGCAGAAGAACATTCCAGCTACTGGGGGAAATAATCTTTTAACATAAACAGAATGAAACAGGAGGACAGACATTGGAATGTTGCATCATATATCTATACCAGCCATTACTGGCCCTAAAACGCTTTCTAGTCTTTAAAGGAGGTTTCAACGTGCCAATGGTCTACATTCTTTCAATGTTAGCTGGTGCCTTACAGCTTCTAAGTTATAAAAGCAATCCTGAGTACACATTTCGACTCCAGAAGATGCATGGACCATCTGTTTTTTAGGGGCGAGCGCAAAGCGCTCCATCCCCTGTTGTAATCTCTCTTTGGGCTTCTAACTGCGCCCATGTTACATGCAGTCCCTTACATTGGTTTGTGGGCCTGCCTTCTAAAATGCGCTTGCTTTCATTAGTGAAAGGCATGCATCCGTCATGCCTTTTATGGTGTTTAACCCTCCTCGAGTGCACCAACCAACTACTGGAAACATACCAGGCTCCATGTTTTCCATATGGTTTCTGTACTACTTTTTCTCTTAATTTTGTTGCGTGATCGTGCTGTGTTTTACACAGCGCGATCGTGCTTGTTTTTTTTTCTCCATTTAATGTGGCAGGAAAAGTCCGTTTAGGAGCTCACAACGCTAATAGCTCTAACTCGATGAAATGCGAGACACGTTGCATTGCAAATGCTTGTTGAAAGCGTGTCATTCCTTGAAACAAATCTCTGCCATTAGGCGGCCACTTGGTTTCAGAGATGGGGCCATCTATTTTTAGTGACAAGGGTCAGCAAATCTCTCCTTACAGTGCCAATAGGGATAGTTGTAAATTAGAGCTACTCTTTGTTTGAAATACTGCCATTTTTATTGTTGCCAATTGTTGTGTTTTTCCTCTTTCTTCGTTTTTAAGACTGCAAAGCATAAAAAAATAGAGTGAAGCGGTAAGCTTTTGTCAGTGTTGTCTGTACTACTGGGACGCAAGTACATGAATCTACGTGCATCCATCCCATTGTATTCAGGAAGGCATTAGTGAAAAAACGTGTGAGAATTTACTGACAGGAACAATAGAAGGCGAGCGGCTATTGTTCCCCGTGCTTTTGTTTCCACGCGTCCTTGCATCAAAAATGGGTGCAAGGACGCATTCCATGCTAAAATACAGAGCAAAATGAAAGATGTACGTTTTTTATAATTACCTGTAAATGCGCATAATTTTGCCATAATTTCGCATAGTTACGCAAAAAGCAAATTGCATGAAATTTGCACACATAATTTTAGCAGTGCTCCAGCTTGCTTCATAATTATCAGGAATAATATGCTTTTGTTAATATTGATTGTACACTCAAGGCAAACCAAACAAGAAATAGCAAATTAGGTATGTTTTAATACCTCACTTTTTAACGTCAGGACATTCTCCAAAGTATTTTTTAATCCTGGCAGATGGTCCCTGAAGAGAGCCTGAATTCTACTTGGAGAGCCCTTCCTGCTTGAGGAGGAGCTCTGTGCTGTGAAGGGAGCCACTGAAAACTCTTATTCCAGAACTGAGGGGGTTACCTAGTCGGCATCCTGTTTATAGCACCTTCTCAGCAAACGTTTTTGCATTGACGTAATAAACTCATTTGATGTGTTCTGTATTTTTTGCTGCATTGTTACAATGTAATTTAGTGTTTTGCACTGTACCTGTGGTGTTGGATTCTGTTTTAATGTGATGTGTCATGTTTTGTTCTACGTGGGTTGTTACATTGCTTTGTGTCTGCCATTTCGTTACGTTCACCTTAGATGTGTCAACAAATGCTGCTACATTTCAGCCGAAATCAGGAAATATTTTGCAAGTTTCTGAAAACAAACAGTGCTTAATTTGAGCCAGTGGTTGTAGGTTGGCCCTTCAAGCACTCATTTTTGTTGATCTCAAATTACTTTTCATCATCAGACATTGATCTAGATCAAGAGATAGAAATGCAGGAAAAGGAGAAAGGACATGGAAGAGAAGAGAACACTCAGGAGTAGGCGAAGCAAGTGTACGGTGGTGGATGAAAGAGGCATTTGATGGAATCAAGACAAGTCAGCCTCCTCAACATTTGCTAGCACTGGCAACAGGCTTATGATAATTTTTTTTGCCCCCCTGCACTTATGCTTCTACAAGCAACTATTTACCATTGTCAAATGGGGTGACAACGTGCTGTGCCAGCTCTTCAACTACTAGAGTCCACTCCCCAGATTTTACAGGTTGTGTGGATGATAACTAGAAAACCAATTACCATCCACATTGTTTTTTCAGAACTCAGGGTCTTGGCCTGTCTGATGTAATGCTCGCTAACGTTGACATTAGTTATGCAGTCAGGCAGCTTTTTGATATGGCAAATTAATTGTTAGTAGCCTACAGGCTGGCACTGCATCACCCTAGCCTGCAGGACTTGGAGGGCCCGATAGACCACCCGCTAGTGGAATGACGCAGTATCCCATTTTAAGGCGTGTATGGCATCATCCCTGTACTTCCTATGGCTGCTTGCCAATATTTTCCAAAGCTACCTCAAACCTTCCCCTTTCACAAGTCGTCACAACAGTGAGTAGGGTCAGCAAGCAATACTGACCACAAGCAAACCTATGACAAGTTGAGTAAGGGAGAGATTTCTGGGGGCTGCTTTTGCGGAACGGCATGTCAGTCCTTGAGAGACCTGATATTATAGTCATGAGACTCAACTCATTTCTTTAAACAAACTTTATTAGCATTTTCTGTCTTTAGGGTACAATCACAGTTAAGGACAATGAACCGTAACATCAATCAAAGAAACTGAAAAAAAGAATTAGAACCATTCAGCAAAATGATACACATGCCAAAATAGCTATAGTTGTGATTGAAACGGCAATATACATCCAAACAGGTATTACATTCCCCATCTGCATGGACATGAGACTCAACTTATGTGTCTGTGACCTCCGGTCATATGCTGCTTGCTGTGAACATATACACTGCAGTATGTCAGCAAGGGAGTTTTAAGCTGCTGTGAATTGGACTGGTGTGCAGTATCTCCCTTTGCGACACCAACCCTCACCAATCAGTGAAGGAGTGTAATACCCAGAATGGGAAGGAGTGGAGGACAAGAAGAGGAGTAAGTATAGTCAGTCTTTTCTCTTTTAGCTCTCCTCTCGCCTTTTTCTCTTTGCTGTATTATTTTTTTGTGATCGCTATACTGTTCAAATTCACTGCCCATCACTACCACGTTCTCTTTCCATCTATTTCTCTTTACCCATTCCTCTCTTTCTTGCTCTTTAAGCTTCTCTCTTTCCCTCTCTTGTTCTCTCTCTTGCTCTGTCTCTTCTCCTTCATTTTCTAAGTCAGACCTCTTTTTAGAACTGTGGCAGCCTGTTGGACTTTTGCTTATGCAGGGTCATCCCCAGACTTTTTTGCCTCCTGCCTCCTATATTTTTCTGACCTGTCGCTGTTGGCTTTTCAACTCTGAGCACTTTACCACTGCTAACCAGTGCTAAAGTGCATATGCTCTCCTGTTTAAATTGTATGTAAGTGGTTTATCCATGATTGGCATATTTGAATTACTAGTAAGTCCCTAGTAAGGTGCACTAGAGGTGCCAGGGCCTGTAAATCAAATGCTACTAGTGGGCCTGCAGCACTGGTTGTGCCACCCACATAAGTAGCTCTGTAATCATGTCTCAGACCTGCCACTGCAGTGTCTGTATGTGTATTCTTACACTGTAAATTCGACTTGGCAAGTGTACCCACTTGCCAGGCCTAAACCTTCCCTTTCCTTACATGTAAGGCACCCCTAAGGTAGGCCCTAGGTAGCCCCAAGGGCAGGGTGCAGTGTATGGATAAGGTAGGACATATAGTAATGTGGTTTATATGTCCTGACAGTGAAATACTGCCAATTTCGTTTTCACTGTTGCAAGGTCTGTCTCTCTCTCATAGGATAATATGGGGGCTACCTTTAAATATGATTAAAGTGTAGATTCCCCTAGAGAGTAGATGGACAGGTGGAGTTTGGGATCCCTGAACTCACAATTTAAAAATACATCTTTTAGTAAAGTTGATTTTAAGATTGTGAGTTTGGAAATGCCACTTTTAGAAAGTGAGCATTTTCTTGCTTAAACCATTCTGTGACTCTGCCTTGTTTGTGGATTCCCTGTCTGGGTCAGTTTGACAGTTGGGTTGTTTTTCACCTCACACCAGACAGTGACACAAAGGGAGCTGGGGGGTGATCTGCATTTCCTGATTAGCCATCTCTGCTAGGAGGGAGGGGTGGAGTGGTCACTCTCATCTGAAAGGACTGTGCCTGCCTCTGACAATGCTGTCTCCAGCCCCCTGGTGTGTGTCTGAGGCCTTGCCTGGGCAAGGCAGGATTTCACAAGAAGGTGTGAGTCCCCTTTGAAGAAAGGTGACTTCAAAGACTAAAATGGGTATAAGAAGGGCACCCAAACTTACAAACTTTAGAAACACTTCTGGAACCAAGAGGAACCTCTGCCTGGAGAAGAGCTGATAGCTGAGGAAAACGTGCTGCCCTGCCTGTGACTGTGCTTTGTGGAGCTTTCCTGCAGTGCTGCTTCTGCCAGAGTAAGAGGGCAAAGACTGGACTTTGTGTGCCTTCCATCTTGAAGAAGAAATCTCCAAGGGCTTGATGTAGAGCTTGCCTCCTGTTGTTGAAGTCTCAGGGATAGCAAAGACTTCTTCCTGCCAGCACCTGGAGTCTCTGGAGAGACCCCCTACTCTGCTCTGTGGTGCCCTTCCAGTTCCTGGGACCCTGAAAGGAGAGGCTGGCAGCCTAAGGACAAAAATACACGCACCGAGCGCCGTGCGGAGAAAAGATCGACGCGAATCCGATTGCGGCTGAGAAAACGACGTGACGCCGGTTCCGCAGCTGAGAAACGACGCCGCAGGAAACGCGACCGAAAAACCGACGCCCGGAGCAGGAGAAACGACGCGCAGCATCGCTGACGGAGGCTGAGAGATCGCACCCTGCGCCGCGGGACTTTCGGATCGTCGTGTGGCTGGCTTTTTCAACGCGCACCGCCGTGCCGAGTTGTTTTCGACGCACACAGCCGTGCAGGGTTACTTTCGACGCACACCGCCCGTGCGGGGTTATTTTTGACGCAAACCAGGTACATTTTCACGCTAGCAGCGCTAGTGTGGTGTTACAACTACCTAAAGACTCTTTTTATTTTAAACCTTTAAAAAATCATAACTTGACTTGTGTATGTTGGATTTTTGTCGTTTTGGTCTTGTTTTGTCTAGATAAATATTTCCTATTTTTCTAAACTGGTGTTGTGTCATTTTGTAGTGTTTTCATTAAGTTACTGTGTGTGTTGGTACAAATACTTTACACCTAGCACTCTGAGGTTAAGCCTACTGCTCTGCCAAGCTACCAAGGGGGTAAGCAGGGGTTAGCTGAGGGTGATTCTCTTTTATCCTAACTAGAGTGAGGGTCCTTGCTTGAACAGGGGGTAACCAGACTGTCAACCAAAGACCCCATTTCTAACATTGGTGACCAGCGGTCGGGATTTGGACTTGTATTTGTACTTGACATACAGTAATTAAGTGTACACTACTGTTTTGATCTCAGACCACTACGTGACCACATACTACTTGTCTTGTGATTCTGCTTTTTGTTCTCTGATGTCCTCCTGGAAGTATTGATAATATTTTTGGACTTTGTTTTTTGGTTGTGAAGCCTTTGCAGAATGGAAGTCAATTTCTGGCACCTATTTATGTATAAAAAGTGGCAGCTTAAAGCATTTTGCATGGAAAGGGGACTGGCTGTGAACAAGAAATCCAGAAGGGAGGATCTTGAGTCAGCCCTGTTTCAGTATGAATTGAAACGTTGTCAGGCAACACCACCAAATGAGTCTGAGGAGGATGACTACTCCGAAGAGGAGGGAACAGAAAGAGATGAGTGGCTCCTAGCTCGAATCCGGAGTCTGGAAGAGCTAGATGCAGAGCTTGAGAGGGCTGAGGAGGAGAGAGCCTTAGTCCTGGAAAAAGAAAGGATTGCAGCTCAAGAGCTGAGCTGTGAAGAGCTGAAGCTGGAGGCCATGAGGGCTGAGTCCAGTTCAGATGGTGGCAGCAAAAATCTTGTATCCAGTACTGCTGAAGAAGTGCACATGCCCAGAGATGTGGTGCCCTACTTGAAGGAGGGAGTTAACACACGCCAGGAGGTTCAGGGGTATGAGGTAGCTCCAGTGATGCACAAGGTCCCTGAGGTGGATTGGGGAACTGGCATGGGGAGTCATATTCCTACTGGTGGGAGGGACACTCTACTGACTCTAGTTGAGAGTGACAGGGAGAGGGGTTCCCCCCAGGTAGAAGTCCTGGTTATGGAGTGTGAAAACATCCCAGAAGAGTGTGGGTTGAGTGTCAGGGACAGTCAGGTACTGTCTCACCAGTCTCAGGAGGGTGATGTGGGGTGCTTTGTCAAAGCAGAGTCACTGGATGGTTGGGTGAAGGGTACTTTGGTTAATTCATGTGAGGGGCTGAGTAATGTAATTGCTGGAGAGCATATGTCTAGTCCTTATTTTCCAGAGCTATGCCAACACCAGGTGGAGTGTGAGTTCTCTGACCCCAGGGAGCTTACAATGGAGGCAGACTTCTGGGTGAGTACCAGAGAGTCTGAAGAGGCATTTGGGGGTGCTCCTGAGAGGAGTGGTCTAGGTAGTTCCCAACCAAGTGAGGTAGGGAAGGATTGTAGTGTCCCAGGTAGGTCCCAGTGTAGTGGGATGGGTGAGGGACCCCATGTCCAGTCTCAGAGGAGAGGGAATGGGGATGGGTTGAGGCCCAAGGTGCCCGAGATCCGGTCCCAGGTCCTGGAGGGTTCCCTGCGGGAACCCCAGGAGGGGAGCCTAGCCTGTACCATAGGGCCATCTGTTGAGGGAGACCCCACAGTGTCAGGAGAACTTGGGGGGGCGGCTATAGCCAGCGTCCCACCAGTTCTGGTGTCTGGCAGTACCACTCCTAGTGAGGGGTTGCAGAAGTCCAGACAGAGGGTTGAGAGGGGGTTGCGGACCCCAGTGGAGAACCTGGAGGGTCAGGGGTCAGCTCTGAGTGCAGAGCCCCCCAGGAATGACCTTGGTGAGACCATTTCTGGGCTGGGGGGAAGGTGTGCCCCCCAGGAAGTCCTGGTGCGCCAGGCAATGATTCAACCGCAGGATGGTGACTCTGGGTTGAATGATCAGGTTCAGGGGGTAAACTCTGACCTGATGGGGAGTACGTGTGCTCCCAAGGAAGTCCTGGTGCGCCAGGCAGTGGTTCAACCGCAGGGTAGTGACTCTGGGTTGGATTGCCAGATTCAGGGGGTAAGCTCTGATCTGGTAGGGGGTAGGTGTGCTCCCCTGGAAGTCCTGGTGTGCCAGGCAATGGTTCAACCGCAGGGTGGTGACTCTGGGTTGAATGATCAGGTTCAGGGGGTAAACTCTGACCTGATAGGGGGTAGGTGTGCTCCCAAGGAAGTCCTGGTGTGCCAGGCAGTGGTTCAACCGCAGGGTGGTGACCCTGGGTTGGATGACCAGGTTCAGAGGGTAAACTCTGACCTGGTAGGGGGTAGGTATGCCCCCCAGGAAGTCCTGGGTTGCCAGGCAGTGATCCAGTCTGTGGGTACAGACCCTGGATTGGGAGGCCAGGTTAAGGGTGTCCCCCCTGACCTGGAGGAAGGGGCTACTGCTAACAGTACCCCTACCATGTTGTCTTCTGGGGGGGCCGCTCCTAGTTGGGTGGTTCAGGACCCCAGAAGAGAGGGCAGGGGGAGGGAAGCCTCACCCCTGGCCCTGGTCCAACCTGAAGGTACAGACCCCAGGTTGGAGGATCAGTTGCAGGTTAACATCCCTGCACTGATGGAAGAATTGTGCAGGACTGCTTCTACAAGCACCCTGACAGTTTTGGACTCTGGGGGTGCCGCTTCTGCAGGGAGGGTACAGAGCCCCAGAGGTGAGGACCAGGGTCAGGTTGTCATCCCTGACCTGGTGGAAGAGAGAGTGGTCAAAGGGTGCCAGGCACCTGGGGCTACCACCCCCCACTCTCCACAGTCACAGTGGTTAGAGAGGCCTGAGGTCGGGCTCTCATCCCTGACAGTTGTCTGGGGCCACTGTGGCTTGCTGTCCTGGTGGACAGAGTTGCCCCTGGGGGGGGGAGGACGAGAGTCACACCCCGGGGGTGGAGTGGGCAACACCACTGTGTTGGCCCTGGTGGTACTATCTGCCCATTGCAATACATCTGTGAACAAAGTAAAGTTAGGTGTTGCACAGATGGTGTCTGTAGATGTGGAGAAGGGTTCCCCATGGGTTAGCTTAGTGGGCCCTGAGAGTATGGACAGAGGGATCCAACTGGAGTCAGGAAGGCGTAGAACTGGAACATGCCCCTGCTGTTGTGGGCCTGGGTCCCTGTTCTATCGCCCCAATCAGGGAAGTCCATCAAGGTATTGATTGTTCTCCCCTGGCTTTAGGCTGGTAGGGGGTCGTGTTGGACTTTTGCTTATGCAGGGTCATCCCCAGACTTTTTTGCCTCCTGCCTCCTATATTTTTCTGACCTGTCGCTGTTGGCTTTTCAACTCTGAGCACTTTACCACTGCTAACCAGTGCTAAAGTGCATATGCTCTCCTGTTTAAATTGTATGTAAGTGGTTTATCCATGATTGGCATATTTGAATTACTAGTAAGTCCCTAGTAAGGTGCACTAGAGGTGCCAGGGCCTGTAAATCAAATGCTACTAGTGGGCCTGCAGCACTGGTTGTGCCACCCACATAAGTAGCTCTGTAATCATGTCTCAGACCTGCCACTGCAGTGTCTGTATGTGTATTCTTACACTGTAAATTCGACTTGGCAAGTGTACCCACTTGCCAGGCCTAAACCTTCCCTTTCCTTACATGTAAGGCACCCCTAAGGTAGGCCCTAGGTAGCCCCAAGGGCAGGGTGCAGTGTATGGATAAGGTAGGACATATAGTAATGTGGTTTATATGTCCTGACAGTGAAATACTGCCAATTTCGTTTTCACTGTTGCAAGGTCTGTCTCTCTCTCATAGGATAATATGGGGGCTACCTTTAAATATGATTAAAGTGTAGATTCCCCTAGAGAGTAGATGGACAGGTGGAGTTTGGGATCCCTGAACTCACAATTTAAAAATACATCTTTTAGTAAAGTTGATTTTAAGATTGTGAGTTTGGAAATGCCACTTTTAGAAAGTGAGCATTTTCTTGCTTAAACCATTCTGTGACTCTGCCTTGTTTGTGGATTCCCTGTCTGGGTCAGTTTGACAGTTGGGTTGTTTTTCACCTCACACCAGACAGTGACACAAAGGGAGCTGGGGGGTGATCTGCATTTCCTGATTAGCCATCTCTGCTAGGAGGGAGGGGTGGAGTGGTCACTCTCATCTGAAAGGACTGTGCCTGCCTCTGACAATGCTGTCTCCAGCCCCCTGGTGTGTGTCTGAGGCCTTGCCTGGGCAAGGCAGGATTTCACAAGAAGGTGTGAGTCCCCTTTGAAGAAAGGTGACTTCAAAGACTAAAATGGGTATAAGAAGGGCACCCAAACTTACAAACTTTAGAAACACTTCTGGAACCAAGAGGAACCTCTGCCTGGAGAAGAGCTGATAGCTGAGGAAAACGTGCTGCCCTGCCTGTGACTGTGCTTTGTGGAGCTTTCCTGCAGTGCTGCTTCTGCCAGAGTAAGAGGGCAAAGACTGGACTTTGTGTGCCTTCCATCTTGAAGAAGAAATCTCCAAGGGCTTGATGTAGAGCTTGCCTCCTGTTGTTGAAGTCTCAGGGATAGCAAAGACTTCTTCCTGCCAGCACCTGGAGTCTCTGGAGAGACCCCCTACTCTGCTCTGTGGTGCCCTTCCAGTTCCTGGGACCCTGAAAGGAGAGGCTGGCAGCCTAAGGACAAAAATACACGCACCGAGCGCCGTGCGGAGAAAAGATCGACGCGAATCCGATCGCGGCTGAGAAAACGACGCGACGCCGGTTCCGCAGCTGAGAAACGACGCCGCAGGAAACGCGACCGAAAAACCGACGCCCGGAGCAGGAGAAACGACGCGCAGCATCGCTGACGGAGGCTGAGAGATCGCACCCTGCGCCGCGGGACTTTCGGATCGTCGTGTGGCTGGCTTTTTCAACGCGCACCGCCGTGCCGAGTTGTTTTCGACGCACACAGCCGTGCAGGGTTACTTTCGACGCACACCGCCCGTGCGGGGTTATTTTTGACGCAAACCAGGTACATTTTCACGCTAGCAGCGCTAGTGTGGTGTTACAACTACCTAAAGACTCTTTTTATTTTAAACCTTTAAAAAATCATAACTTGACTTGTGTATGTTGGATTTTTGTCGTTTTGGTCTTGTTTTGTCTAGATAAATATTTCCTATTTTTCTAAACTGGTGTTGTGTCATTTTGTAGTGTTTTCATTAAGTTACTGTGTGTGTTGGTACAAATACTTTACACCTAGCACTCTGAGGTTAAGCCTACTGCTCTGCCAAGCTACCAAGGGGGTAAGCAGGGGCTAGCTGAGGGTGATTCTCTTTTATCCTAACTAGAGTGAGGGTCCTTGCTTGAACAGGGGGTAACCAGACTGTCAACCAAAGACCCCATTTCTAACACAGCCCTTCTGCTAAACGCTTGTACGATCACGGTAAACGAGTGGCAGCCTCGCTTGGCGCAGGCCGAACAGATGCACATTTTGTGGCAGTGAAAATGGTAGGTTATAGCTACCAATTCAAATTTAGATCCCGAACACAACTGCATCTTTGGTGTATTTTCGCATGTGGAAGTGCCACTATCACGTTCTGTTCTCGTTTTATTTATTCAGATATTTCTGCGGGTATTTGTAATACCTAGCCTATAATCTCTGAAAAGAGACATGGGAGTGGTCAATGCAACCGAGCATCCATGGAGTCATAACTATGCTGTCATCCAAAAACACTGCCATGCCAAGAGACAGGGCATCGGAGAAAAAAAGACAGAATAAAATGGAGAAGACGGATGAACTAGGGGGTTGGGTGCAGTGGCAGAGATCTATTGGCGGAGCTACGGATGGACAGAAACAGAGGAAGGGGCAAACAGACATTTGGCTGATGGGGCTACAAGACGACAAGCCTCTGATCTGTGCCTGGGCCTGTCTCAATCCCCCATGCCAGTTCAGCACTCTGGACTTGTGTGTCAAACTAAATTTAACAGAGACACTCATAGGGACTGTGCCTTAACCTAGCACCCCCACAGCTCACTTTAATTGATATAGCCACCAGTGCTTGGTACAGTTTTGTTCCAAAATTAAGTCGGTTATTCATTACAATCATGCTTTGTAGTTATGATTCAGTGCTTCAAGTCCAGACTGAAAATGCATTTCAAACACTTCTTAATTCGTTTTAGATATGTTGTCAATAGTATCAGTGTTAGACCTGACAGCCTTAGGGTGGTCCTCCTCAACCTTTTTGCCTGCTTCTCTCCACTTTTCTGACACTGTTTTTGCTGGTTTTAGGACTTTGCACACTTTACCACTGCTAACCAGTGCTAAAGTGCATATGCTCACTCCCTTAAACATGGTAACATTGGTTCACTCCCAATTGGCATATTTGATTTACTTGTAAGCCCCTAGTAAAGTGCACTACAGGTGGCCACGGCCTGTAAATTGAATGCTACCAGTGGACCTGCAGCACTGGTTGTGCCACCCACATAAGTAGCCCCTTAACCATGTCTCAGGCCTGTCATTGCAAGGCTTGTGTATGCAGTCTCACTGCCACTTCGACTTGGCATTTAAAAGCACGTGCCAAGCCTTAAACACCCCTTTTTCTACATACAAGACACCCCTCAGGCAGGCCCTAGGTAACCGATAGGGCAGGGTGCTATGTAGGTAAAAGGCAGGACGTGTACATGTGAGTTCTATATGTCCTGGTAGTAGGAAACCCCGAAATTCGTTTTCCACTACTGTGAGGCCTGCTCTTTTCATAGGATAGCATTAGGGCTACCCTCATATACTTTTTGACTGGTAGATTCTGATTAGAAAGGGGTAATCAGGTCATGTTTAGTATGGCCAGAATGGTAATTGAAAATCCTGCTTATTGGTGAGGTTGGATTTTATATTACTATTTTAGAAATGCCACTTTTAGAAAGTGAGCATTTCTCTGCATTTAAAATCCATCTGTGCCTTACAGCCTGTCTCCAATTCACGTCTGGGCTGGGCTGGTTGACAGCTCCCTTGTGCATTTCACCCAGACAACCACAAACACAGGATGCTCAGTCACACCTGCACTTATCTGCATACTGAATGGGTCTTCCTGGGCTGGGAGGGTAGAGGTCCTGACACATATTTCAAAGGCTAGTGGCCTGCCCTCCCACAATGGACTGCCAAACCCCCTACTGGGACTCTGGCAGACAGACCTGTACTGAAAGGGGACCTTGTGCAATTCAAAACCACTCTTTGAAGTCTCCCCCACTTGAAATGGCATTTTTGGGTATATAAACTGGGTCTCTGACCCCACCAACTCAGACACTTCTGGACCTGAACCTGCAACCTGTCAAGATGACCTGCCTGGCTGCCCAAAGGACTTAACTGGACTGCTTTGCTGAGAAGGACTGCTGCCCTGCTGTTGCCCTGCTGTCCTGTTGCCCTCTGACTCTGCTGAGAAGTGCTCTCCAAAGGCTTGGATTGAGCTTACCTCCTGTTTTCTGAATGTCTCAGGGCCAAAAAGACTTTGGGGGTCATTATGACCCTGGCGGTCTTTGATCACCAGGGCCAAAACGACGGGAGCACCGCCAACAGGCTGGCGGTGCCTCCCGGCGTATTTTGACTGCGCCGGTAGTGCCGCGGTCGCACCGCCGGGGCCGGGGGTATACCGCCATTTTAGCCCCGGCGGTGATAATCCGCCAGGGCAGCGCTGCAAGCAGCTCTGCCCTGGGGTTATGACTCCCCTACCGCCAGCCTGTTTCTGGCGGTTTGCACTGCCAGGAAGAGGCTGGCGGTAAGGGGACTCAGGGGGCCCCTGGGGGCCCCTGCACAGCCCATGCACTTGGCATGGACAGTGCAGGGGCCCCCAGGCAGATCCCCGTCGTGCATTTCACTGCCCGAATTTCGGGCAGTGAAATGCGCGACGAGTGCTACTGCACCCGCTGCACATCTGCATTGCCGCCGGCTCAATTACGAGCCAGCGGCAATGTTGATGTGACTTTTCCGCTGGGCCAGTGGACGGTAACTCTGTTACCGTCCGCTGGCCCAGCGGAAATGTCAAAATAGGGAGCCAGCCATACCGCCAGCAATGGCGGTACACTGGCGCCCGCAACCTCGGCGGTCTGCCATGCAGACCGCCGAGGTTGTAGTGACCCCCTTTATCTCTTCAAGGATCTCCTTGTGTGCCAAAAATCGATGCACGGCATGCTGAAAATGACACACAGCCTGCATTGTGATGAGAAAATTGCCACACAGCCAAACCGGAATGATGCAGCCTGACTTCCCTAGTGAAGAATTGATCCTTGCGGCCAGAAACGCGATGCACAGCCTACCGGATCAACTCACAGCCGAACCAAAACAACGCAGCCCGACTTCCCGAGTGAAGAATTGATGCAGTGCCTGCCTTGCGACAGAAAATTCGAGGCATCGCCTACCGGATTGACGCAGCACCTGCGACTTCGTCCCACATAACCAGGATTTCCATGCAAAGCCCTTTGCAACGTGGAAAGAAACAACACAACGTCTGTGCTGCACCGGAAATTCCAACGCACACCCTATTTTTATGTGCATCTCCTCCTCTGCAGTCTCCGTGCTTGTTATTTTTTTTACGCAAACCAGGTACTTTGTGACACCAAAAGACAACTGTTGATTTCTAAGATTTAAGGCTCTTTTATCTTGCAAAAGTGACATCTCATCTTCTGCTTATTGAATCATTATAGTTTTGTCCTTAATTTAACTATATAAATATCTTATATTTATCTTAACCTGTGTGGTGTATAATTGTGGTGTTTTCACTGTGTTACTATATGATTTATTGCACACATACTTTACACATTGCCTTCTATGTTAAGCCTGACTGCTCGGTGCCAAGATAACAGAGGGTGGGCACAGAATAATCAGAATAATTTGGATTGTGTGTGACTTACCCTTACTAGGATTGTGGTCCCTATTTGAACAAAGTAATACCTCTGGCAACTAGAGACCCCATTTCTAACAATCAGCTAACCCCAATTCATTTTAGTGTAAAATCAATATAGTTTGCTAACCAAGTATGCTAAACTAGTAGCAGAATTTAGCTTTCGGAGCCTGAGATTTAATAACAGAAGAAACTAACATGCCGTAATTGATTAAAGCTAATTCAAATTAAAATACTTCCAAAATCTTGCTTGTTTATAATTTCAAGATGGCTTCTGTCACTTTCAGTTCTCTTCACTTAGTATATCACTGACATGGGGGGAACAGAGCAGCTGTTAGTCCCGACCACTTTTGGCGTGGTATTCTCTTAGACATTTTGCCTTCACTACCGTGGTTTTGGGCATTAGGGCTCTGTGCACTTTATTCCTGCTAACCTGTGGTAAGCTGCTTGTGCTCTCTCCTTTAAACATGGTAAAAGTGGCACACTTATTTTACTTATAGATCTCTTTATTTACACTACTACCTGTACTGAGGGCCAGCAAATTAAAAACTAGTAGTAGGGTGTAGCACTGTTTGTGCCACCCACTAAAGTAGACCTTAAAACATATCTCAGGCCTGCCAGTGCAGTCTGTAGTGCAGTTTTAAACTGTCATTTTCACCTGGCAAAATAACCCTTCTGCAGGGCCTAAACATTCCTTTTCAATACTTAAAAGTCAACCTTAAGATACACCCTAAAGATGGATGTGTACTTAGGTTTTACATGTTCCACCAGTGAAAAACTCCCACAGTATTTTTTTTACTGTAGCAAGTTTACCTCTCCCAGAGGCCAACACTAAGGGCCAGATGTAACAAAAAAGGCATTTGCGATTCGGAAATAGCGACTTTTAAGAAATCGCTATTTCTGATTCGCAACATGCAATGTATCATATTTGCGATTCGGTAATAGCGATTTCTTAAAAATCGCAAATGCTATTACCTAATCGCAAATTGCGATACTGGCCCCATTCATACCTATGGGCCTGTAGGCCCATATTTGCGAATATTTTGCATTTCCCAAATTGTGAATTCCTAACTGGAATTTGCATATTTGGGAAATGCAAACCCCAGGGTGCTGGGGGCCTAAGGCCCCCTCTGCTGCACCCCAAGAAGTTTTTTAAGGACATGTAAGGTGCACACATGCCAAAGGGGCATGTGTGCGTTACATGTCAATTTTAAAAATGCATTTTTAATGCATTTTTTAAACTTGCACATGGTTACCACCAAGTTCAACTTGGTGGTAATAGCGATTCCTTAATGCCCATTTTGCATTAAGGAATTGCTTGTTACATGTCATTTAGAAATCGCAAATAAGGATTCCTTATTTGCGATTTCTTATTTAGAAAAATCGCAATTTGCGATTCTCTAAACAGGCTCGCAAATTTAATGAATCGCTATTTTAGTGCTTCCTTAAATTTGCGTTGCAAATGCCTTTCATAAATACTGAAAGGCATTTTTGCATTTGCAAACAGGCATTCGCACCGTTTGCGAATGCAAAAAGGCTTGATACATCTGGCCCTAAGTTACCTTATTACAAAAAAATAGGTGATAACTTCAGTTTAAAAGAAGATGAATGCACATTCCACCATTCATTTGAATTGTGATTTAAAATACCATCTTATTGTAGGTTTGAAATTAGTACTCTGAAAGTACTACTTCTGGACAGTTGACATTTTCCTGCCTTAACAAAATGTCACTTTCTGCCAGTGTCCAGGGGCACATGCCTATTAATGGCACTCCTGTGGTGTGATGTGTGTTCCCTCCAGACAGGCTACAACAGGCCCTGGGTGTGGTGGATGGTGTTCCTCTTCAATCGATACCTGAGCTTCAAAGCATACCTGAGGGCTGTGCTCATCTCCGTCCTGACTTCTAAAGCTGCCCATCCTATGCAGCTCACACCCGGGCATGCCTGCCCTTTGTGACCCTTAAAGATTGGAGCCTAACCCAAGGGAAGCGGAAGAACCTATCAGAACCAGTTTATGGGTAGGCAAAGAGAGTGACCCCTACATACAGGCTAGTACTCAGTATAAAAGTGGCCCCCTCAGAAACTCTCATCTGAACACTGATGGACCTAAGAAGATTCATTATGCCTGCCGTGCTGTCTGAAGAAGGAAGACGGAACCTGCTTGACTTGAACCCAGGATCCCTGAAGTGACTCCAAGGTTCAGTTGGTTGGCCTCCTGTTTGAGCTACAGAAACACAACAAGATTCCAGAGGCATTCTCTGCAACTGCCAGAGGATTCATGTTGTATGGATAATGTCACTGAAGGAAATTGGATTGCTGGTTGAAGGGTCTGAAACTCTACTTAAGCAGCAATCACAATTCATGTCAGGGTGAAGCACAAGCCTCTCCATCTCGTTTTCGTCATCCTGGTCCCTGATGTGGTCAACAACTGGTGAGCCTCCGTCTAGGCCCTCAGAGCATGTGAAGCACCAACATTTTGGTGACCTTTTTCATTGCAAGTCCCCTTTCCTGGCAAAACTCCTCGAGCTCGGACAATGTGTAGCTGTTCATATTGGAAAGCTGGAGTACCATTACTGGAGGTATGATCACAGGCAGTCAGGTGGAATGAGAGTAAATTCAGAAAAAGCAAAAAGGCTAATCAGGGTTAATTTAAAACAAACTCAAGATGGTCTCAAATTATTTCTGTGAGATTTTCCTGTAGCACTAAATCATTGTATGGTACTGCACAAACACAAGTTCTTATCTTACTGCTGAACACCAATGTTGGCTATTGGGTTTCTCGTTGAGGGAGCAAAACCCCCTTCAGGCAGCAATGTATCATTGTGTGCTTCAGCATTGATTATTCTTGTCAGGGTGAAACACAAGCAAACCCAAATTACCTTGAGTTTAACCCTCTGGCAGCTTGGTACAAAACAATTAGACTTAACTTAGACAGCTCTGGATATCTGGTCAAGCCGGTTTAGGATGTTAATATTGGAATAATCAATGCTGAAGCACACAACAATACATTTACATATAAGAACAAAGCTGCATCACCACTGTTAGATTCCTCCGTCATGAACTCTCCATTGACCCCGGCTCAAAAGTAGGTCAGACAGGCTCTAACACCTAGGCCAGAGGATACAGATTCACAGGACATAGGTTGGGTGCCATATAGGTGGCAGACCAACATGCGAACATGAATCCTAGAGCAGCCTCACAGGCACAGCGACACCATAATGTTCTGAGGAAATTGCCCCGAATAAAACATACATGGGCAGAGGGGTGCGCACATCATCCGACACATCATAAAGTCAGATGGCGCACAATGGCCCAGATCATGGTGCATGGTATTTTAAATACGGCACACATATGGTGGCTGTAGGGGATGCTAAGGGGCACAAGAAAAGTGTTGCTGCACTGTGTTAAGTGCCACTTTTCTTAAATCTGCCCCAAAGTTAGGAACTCTTAGCTAATCAGAATACAGCATGCACAGTAACATGCAGTGACCACACACCTCTCAGTCTGGACATCTGGACACATACTCACTGGCCCGGATTGTTTCCATGGAAGGGTGAGGCCCACCTGAATATGTTATCAGGACCATATTTATGACTTGTAGAAAACCGGTCACATTCTTCACCCCAAAAAGGAATGTTTTAATTGTTTTATGGTACCCAGAGAATTATATAAAAAAACAGCTCAAAAGAACTGTATGTTGAGACAGTCCCCCATTTCTGTAACTGTTCTCCTGGCCATATTGTTTGATTAAAAGAACGGTTCCTGCTTTGCAAGATGCCTCTCGTCTTTTGTTTTTTAACCCCTTCGCTGCCAGGCCTTATCCCCCTCAGGAAAAGGCCTCTTTTTTCGGCTATTTGGGGCTGTTTGCGCTTAGACCCTCATAACTTTTTGTCCACATAAGCTACCCATGCCAAATTTGTGTCCTTCTTTTCCAACATCATAGGGATTTTATAGGTACCCAGAGTTTGTGGGTACCCCTGAAGGAGATCAATAAATTAGCCAAAATATAGTAAAATGTAGTTTTTTTTAACAAAATGGGAAAAAAGGGCTGCTGAAGAAGGCTTGTGTTTTTTTCCCCTGAAAATGGCACCAACAAAGGGTTTTCAGTGCGTTAATCACCATCTTCCCAGATTTCAGGAACAGGCAGACTTGAATCAGAAAACCAAATTTTTCAACACAATTTAGGCATTTTACTGGGACAAACCCATTTTTACTATTTTTTGTGCTTTTAGCCTCCTTCCAGTTAGTGACAGAAATGGGTGTGAAACCAATGCTGGACACCGGACAGCAAAACATTTCTGAAAAGTGGACAAAATTCTAAATTCAACAAGGGGTCATTTGTGTAGATCTTACAAGGTTTTCCTACAGAAAATAACAGCTGAAATAAACAATTATTGAAATTGAGGTGAAAAAAACTGCAATTTTTCTTCACGTTTTACTATGTAACTTTTACTGCGATGTCAGATTTTTTAAAGCAATATAGAGTTACGTCTGCAAGACTCTTAGGGCTTGTAGGTTCATCAAGAACCCTAGGTACTCAGAGCCAAAAATGAGCAGCACCTTGCAATGGGTTTTCATTCATACTGGTTATAAAGCAATTCATTTGGTGAAATATAAAGAGTGAAAAATAGGTATCAAGAAAAACTTTGTATTTCCAAAATGGGCACAAGACAAGGTGTTTAGAAGCAGTAGTTATTTGCACATCTCTGAATTCTGGAGTGCCCCTATTAGCATGTGAATTACGGGGCATTTCTCAAATAGAAGTCTTTTTTACACACTGTCTTACATTGGATGGAATAAATGTAGAGGAAGACAAGGGACAATAACACTTCTTATGCTCTTCTGTGTTCCCCCAAGTCTCCCAATAAAAATGGTACCTCACTTGCATGGGTAGGCTTAATGCCCAACCCGGAACCGCAACATGGTCACATCACATATTTACATTTAAATCTGATATTTTTTGGAAAGTGCCTAGCTGTGGATCTTAATCTGTAGCTCAGCCAGCACCTAAGGAAACCTACCAAACCTGTGCATTTGTGAAAACTAGACACCTAGGGGAATACAGGATGGGGTGACTTGTGGGGCTCTCCCCAGGTTCTGTTACCCAGAATCCTTTGCAAACCTCAAAATAGGGGCACATGCCTATTAATGGCACTCCTGTGGTGTGATGTGTGTTCCCTCCAGACAGGCTACACCAGGCCCTGGGTGTGGTGGATGGTGTTCCTCTTCAATCGATACCTGAGCTTCAAAGCATACCTGAGGGCTGTGCTCATCTCCGTCCTGACTTCTAAAGCTGCCCATCCTATACAGCTCACACCCGGGCATGCCTGCCCTTTGTGACCCTTAAAGATTGGAGCCTAACCCAAGGGAAGCGGAAGAACCTATCAGAACCAGTTTATGGGTAGGCAAAGAGAGTGACCCCTACATAAGGCTAGTACTCAGTATAAAAGTGGCCCCCTCAGAAACTCTCATCTGAACACTGATGGACCTAAGAAGATTCATTATGCCTGCCGTGCTGTCTGAAGAAGGAAGACTGAACCTGCTTGACTTGAACCCAGGATCCCTGAAGTGACTCCATGGTTCAGTTGGTTGACCTCCTGTTTGAGCTACAGAAACACAACAAGATTCCAGAGGCATTCTCTGCAACTGCCAGAGGATTCATGTTGTATGGATAATGTCACTGAAGGAAATTGGATTGCTGGCTGAAGGGTATGAAACTCTACTTAAGCAGCAATCACAATTCATGTCAGGGTGAAGCACAAGCCTCTCCATCTCGTTTTCGTCATCCTGGTCCCTGATATGGTCAACAACTGGTGAGCCTCCGTCTAGGCCCTCAGAGCATGTGAAGCACCAACATTTTGGTGACCTTTTTCATTGCAAGTCCCCTTTCCTGGCAAAACTCCTCGAGCTCAGACAATGTGTAGCTGTCCATATTGGAAAGCTGGAGTACCATTACTGGAGATATGATCACAGGCAGTCAGGTGGAATGAGAGTAAATTCAGAAAAAGCAAAAAGGCTAATCAGGGTTAATTTAAAACAAACTCAAGATGGTCTCAAACTATTTCTGTGGGATTTTCCTGTAGCACTAAATCATTGTATGGTACTGCACAAACACAAGTTCTTATCTTACTGCTGAACACCAATGTTGGCTATTGGGTTTCTCGTTGAGGGAGCAAAACCCCCTTCAGGCAGCAATGTATCATTGTGTGCTTCAGCATTGATTATTCTTGTCAGGGTGAAACACAAGCAAACCCCAAATTACCTTGAGTTTAACCCTCTGGCAGCTTGGTACAAAACAATTAGGCTTAACTTAGACAGCTATGGGTATCTGGTCAAGCCGGTTTAGGATGTTAATATTGGAATAATCAATCCTGAAGCACACAACGATACATTTACATATAAGAACAAAGATGCATCACCACTGTTAGATTCCTCCGTCATGAACTCTCCATTGACCCCGGCTCAAAAGTAGGTCAGACAGGCTCTAATACCTAGGCCGGAGGATACAGATTCACAGGACATAGGTTGGGTGCCATATAGGTGGCAGACCAACATGCGAACATGAATCCTAGAGCAGCCTCACAGGCACAGCAACACCATAATGTTCTGAGGAAATTGCCCCGAATAAAACATACATGGCCAAAGGGGTGCGCACATCACCCGACACATCATAAAGTCAGATGGCACACAATGGCCTAGATTTAAGAGGGCCTAGCGTCTCCTTGCGCCACATTAGCTAAATTTTTTCACACTAATGTGGCCAAAATAAGATTGCCAGATTTACAAAGTAGCACAATGCTGCATTGCGCTATGTTGTAACCCTTTGCACTACATTATACCTGCACCAGGCAGAATGTATGCAAGGGGGGCATTTCCTCGTTAGAGGAGGCCACAGAATTGGTGCAAAGAAGTCCAAAAGATTTGTTTGCGCCATTTTTTGCACCATTTGTATCGCCTGCTTAGAGCAGGTGTAAAAAAAACACCTTTGTTTATAATGGGCCCCTATGTACTGTTCAGGGTTAGTGCCAAAATGTTGGCGCTAACCCTGAAGAATACATCAATAGCGTAAAAAATGTTGGTGATATTACCCCCTACCCTGTGTCATAGTGCACTGTATTTTAAATACAGCACACATATGGTGGCTGTAGGGGATGCTAAGGGGCACAAGAAAAGTGTTGCTGCACTGGGTTAAGTGCCACTTTTCTTAAATCTGCCCCAAAGTTAGGAACTCTTAGCTAATCAGAATACAGCATGCACAGTAACATGCAGTGACCACACACCTCTCAGTCTGGACATCTGGACACATACTCACTGGCCCAGATTGTTTCCATGGAAGGTTGAGGCCCACCTGAATATGTTATCAGGACAATATTTTTGACTTGTAGACAACCGGTCACATTCTTCACCGCAAAAAGGAATGTTTTAATTGTTTTATGGTACCCAGAGAATTATATAAAAAAACAGCTCAAAACAACTGTATGTTGAGACAGTCCCCCATTTCTGTAACTGTTCTCCTGGCCATATTGTTTGATTAAAAAAACAGTTCCTGCTTTGCAAGATGCCTCTCGTCTTTTGTTTTTTAACCCCTTCACTGCCATGCCTTATCCCCCTCAGGAAAAGGCCCCTTTTTTTGGCTATTTGGGGCTGTTTGCGCTTAGACCCTCATACCTTTTTGTCCACACAAGCTACCCATGCCAAATTTGTGTCCTTCTTTTCCAACATCGTAGGGATTTTATAGGTACCCAGAGTTTGTGGGTATCCCTGAAGGAGATCAAGAAATTAGCCAAAATATAGCAAAATTTAGTTTTTTTAACAAAATGGGAAAAAAGGGCTGCTGAAGAAGGCTTGTGTTTTTTTCCCCTGAAAATGGCACCAACAAAGGGTTTGCAGTGCGTTAATCACCATCTTCCCAGATTTCAGGAACAGGCAGACTTGAATCAGAAAACCACATTTTTCAACACAATTTAGGCATTTTACTGGGACAACCCCATTTTTACTATTTTTTGTGCTTTTAGCCTCCTTCCAGTTAGTGACAGAAATGGGTGTGAAACCAATGCTGGACCCCGGACAGCAAAACATTTCTACAAAGTAGACAAAATTCTAAATTCAACAAGGGGTCATTTGTGTAGATCTTACAAGGTTTTCCTACAGAAAATAACAGCTGAAATAAATAAACAATTATTGAAATTGAAGTGAAAAAACCAGCCATTTTTCTTCACGTTTTACTATGTAACTTTTACTGCAATGTCAGATTTTTGAAAGCAATATACAGTTACGTCTGCAGGACTCTTAGGGCTTGTAGGTTCATCAAGAACCCTAGGTACCCAGAGCCAAAAATGAGCAGCACCTTGCAATGGGTTTTCATTCATACTGGTTATAAAGCAATTCATTTGGTGAAATATAAAGAGTGAAAAATAGGTATCAAGAAAAACTTTGTATTTCCAAAATGGGCACAAGACAAGGTGTTTAGAAGCAGTAGTTATTTGCACATCTCTGAATTCTGGAGTGCCCATATTAGCATGTGAATTACGGGGCATTTCTCAAATAGACTTCTTTTTTACACACTGTCTTACATTGGAAGGAATAAATGTAGAGGAAGACAAGGGGCAATAACACTTCTTATGCTCTTCTGTGTTCCCCCAAGCCTCCCAATAAAAATGGTACCTCACTTGCATGGGTAGGCCTAATGCCCAACCAGGAAACGCAACATGGTCACATCACATATTTACATTTAAATCTGAAGTTTTTTGGAAAGTGCCTAGCTGTGGATCTTAATCTGTAGCTCAGCCAGCACCTAAGGAAACCTACCAAACCTGTGCATTTGTGAAAACTAGACACCTAGGGGAATACAGGATGGGGTGACTTGTGGGGCTCTCCCCAGGTTCTGTTACCCAGAATCCTTTGCAAACCTCAAAATATGGCCCAAAAAACACTTTTTCTTCACATTTTGGTGACAAAAAGTTCTGAAATCTGAGAGGAGCCACAAATTTCCCTTTACCCATTGTTCCCCCAAGTCTCCCGATAAAAATGGTACCTCAGTTGTGTGGGCCTAGCGCCCGTGACACGTAATGCCCCAAAACACATCGTGGCCACATCACATTTTCCCCAAGAAAACAGAGCTGTTTTTTGCAAAGTGCCAAGCTGTGGCTTTTGGCCTCTAGCTCAACCGGCACCTAGGGAAACCTACAAAACTTGTACATTTGTTAAAACTAGACACCTAGGGGAACCCAGGATGGGGTGACATGTGGGGCTCTCACTAGGTTCTGTTACCCAGAATCCTTTGCAAACCTCAAAATTTGGCCAAAAAACACCTTTTCCTCACATTTCGGTGATGGAAAGTTCTGGAATCCGAGAGGAGGTACAAATTTTCTTCCACTCAGCGTTACCCCAGGTCTCCAGATAAAAATGGTACCTCACTTGTGGGGGTAGGCTTAGCTCCCGCGACAGGAAATACCCCAAAACACAATGTGGACACATCACATTTTCCCAAAGAAAATAGACCTGTTTTTTGCAAAGTGCCTAGCTGTGGATTTTGGCCTCTAGCTCAGCCGACACCTAGGGAAACCTACAAAACCTGTACATTTTTTAAAACTAGACACCTGGGAGAATCCAAGATGGGATGACTTGTGGGGCTCCCACCAGGTTCTGTTACCCAGAAACCTTTGCAAACCTCACTATTTGGCCCAAAAAACACTTTTTCCTCACATTTCGGTGAAAGAAAGTTCTGGAATCCGAGAGAAGCTACAAATTTCCTTCCACCTAGCGTTACCCCCATGTCTCCCGATAAAAATGGTACCTCATTATTGTGGGTAGGCCTAGTGCCCGCAACAGGAAATACCCCAAAACACAACGTGGACACATCACATTTTCCCTAAGGAAACAGACCTGTTTTTTGCAAAGTGCCAAGCTGTGTATTTTGGCCTCTAGCTTCACCGGCACCTAGGGAAACCTACAAAACTTGTACATTTTTTTAACACTAGACACCTAGGGGAATCCAAGATTGGGTGACTTGTGGGGCTCTCACCAAGTTCTGTTACCCAGAATCCTTTGCAAGCCTCAAAATATGGCCAAAACACTTTTTTCCCTCACATTTCAGTGACAGAAAGTTCTGGAATCTGAGAGGAGCCACAAATTTCCTTTTACCCAGCATTCCCCTCAGTCTCCTGATAAAAATGGTACCCCACTTGTGTGGGTAGGCATAGCGCCCATGACAGTAAATGCTGCAAAACACAACATGGACACTTCACATTTTCCCCAAGAAAACAGAGCTGCTTTTTGCAAAGTGCCAAGTTGTGGATTTTGGCCAGTAGCTCAGCCGGCACCTAGGGAAACCTACAAAACCTGTACATTTTTTAAAACTAGACACATAGGAGAATCCAGGATGGGGTGACTTGTGGGGCTCTCACCAAGTTCGGTTCCCCAGAATCCTTTGCAAACCTCAAAATGTGGCCAAAAAAACACTTCTTCCTCACATTTTGGTGATGGAAAGTTCTGGAATCCAAGAGGAGCTACAAATTTCCTTCCACCCAGCGTTACCCTAAGTCTCCCGATAAAAATGGTACCTCTCTTGTGTGGGTAAGCCTAGCGCCCGCAACAGGAAATACCCCAAAACACAACGTGGACACATCACATTTTCCCAAAGGAAACAGACCTGTTTTTTGCAAAGTGCCTAGCTGTGGATTTTGGCCTCTAGCTCAGCCGGAACCAAGGGAAACCTACCAAACCTGCACATTTTTGAAAACTAGACATTGGGGGGAATCCCAGATGGCATGACTTGTGGGGCTGTCACCAGGTTCTGTTACCCAGAGTCCTTTGCAAACCTCAAAATGTGGCCAAAAAAACACTTTTTCCTCACATTTCGGTGACAGAAAGTTCTGGAATCCAAGAGGAGCTACAAATTTCCTTCCACCCAGCGTTACCCTAAGTCTCCTGATAAAAATTATACCTCACTTGTGTGGGTAGGCCTAGCGCCCGCAACAGGAGATACCCCAAAACACAACGTGGACACATTACATTTTCCCAAAGACAACAGAACTGTTTTTTGCAAAGTGCCTAGCTGTGGATTTTGGCCTCTAGCTCAGCTGGCACCTAGGGGAACCTACCAAACCTGCGCATTTATGAAAACTAGACACCTAGGGGAATCCAAGATGGCATGACTTGTGGGGCTCTCACCAGGTTCTGTTACCCAGAATCCTTTGCAAACCTCAAAATTTGGCCCAAAAAACACTTTTTCCTCACATTTGAATGACAGAAAGTTCTGGAATCTGAGAGGGGCCCCAAATTTTCTTCCACCTAGCGTTCCCCTAAGTCTCCCGATAAAAATGGTACCCCACTTGTGTGGGTAGGCCTAGAGCCCATGACAGTAAATGCCCCAAAACACAGCATGGACACATCACATTTTCCCCAAGAAAACAGAGCTGTTTTTAGCAAAGTGCCTAGCTGTGGATTTTGGCCTCTAGCTCAGCCGACACCTAGGGAAACCTACAAAACCTGTACATTTTTGAAAACTAGACACCTGGGAGAATCCAAGATGGGATGACTTGTGGGGCTCCCACCAGGTTCTGTTACCCAGAATCCTTTGCAAACCTCACTATTTGGCCCAAAAAACACTTTTTCCTCACATTTCGGTGAAAGAAAGTTCTGGAATCCGAGAGAAGCTACAAATTTCCTTCCACCTAGCGTTACCCCCATGTCTCCCGATAAAAATGGTACCTCATTATTGTGGGTAGGCCTAGTGCCCGCAACAGGAAATACCCCAAAACACAACGTGGACACATCACATTTTCCCAAAGGAAACAGACCTGTTTTTTGCAAAGTGCCAAGCTGTGTATTTTGGCCTCTAGCTTCACCGGCACCTAGGGAAACCTACAAAACCTGTAAATTTTTTTAACACTAGACACCTAGGGGAATCCAAGATTGGGTGACTTGTGGGGCTCTCACCAAGTTCTGTTACCCAGAATCCTTTGCAAGCCTCAAAATATGGCCAAAACACTTTTCCCTCACATTTCAGTGACAGAAAGTTCTGGAATCTGAGAGGAGCCACAAATTTCCTTTTACCCAGCATTCCCCTCAGTCTCCTGATAAAAATGGTACCCCACTTGTGTGGGTAGGCATAGCGCCCATGACAGTAAATGCTGCAAAACACAACATGGACACTTCACATTTTCCCCAAGAAAACAGAGCTGCTTTTTGCAAAGTGCCAAGTTGTGGATTTTGGCCAGTAGCTCAGCCGGCACCTAGGGAAACCTACAAAACCTGTAAATTTTTTAAAACTAGACACATAGGAGAATCCAGGATGGGGTGACTTGTGGGGCTCTCACCAAGTTCGGTTCCCCAGAATCCTTTGCAACCCTCAAAATGTGGCCAAAAAAACACTTCTTCCTCACATTTTGGTGATGGAAAGTTCTGGAATCCAAGAGGAGCTACAAATTTCCTTTCACCCAGCGTTACCCTAAGTCTCCCGATAAAAATGGTATCTCTCTTGTGTGGGTAAGCCTAGCGCCCGCAACAGGAAATACCCCAAAACACAACGTGGACACATCACATTTTCCCAAAGTAAACAGACCTGTTTTTTGCAAAGTGCCTAGCTGTGGATTTTGGCCTCTAGCTCAGCCGGAACCAAGGGAAACCTACCAAACCTGCACATTTTTTAAAAGTAGACACCGGGGGGAATCCCAGATGGCATGACTTGTGGGGCTGTCACCAGGTTCTGTTACCCAGAATCTTTTGCAAACCTCAAAATTTCCTTTCACCCAGCGTTCCCTCAAGTCTCCTGATGAAAATGGTACCACACTTGTATAGGTAGGCCCAGCACCGGCAACAGGAAATGACCCAAAACACAACGTGGACACATTACATTTTCCCAAAGACAACAGAATTGTTTTTTTGCAAAGTGCCTAGCTGTGGATTTTGGCCTCTAGCTCATCCGGCACCTAGGGAAACCTACCAAACGTGCACATTTTTGAAAACTAGACACCTAGGGGAATCCCAGATGGCATGACTTGTGGGGCTGTCACCAGGTTCTGTTACCCAGAGTCCTTTGCAAACCTCAAAATGTGGCCAAAAAAACACTTTTTCCTCACATTTCAGTGACAGAAAGTTCTGGAATCCAAGAGGAGCTACAAATTTCCTTCCACCCAGCGTTACCCTAAGTCTCCTGATAAAAATTATACCTCACTTGTGTGGGTAGGCCTAGCGCCCGCAACAGGAGATACCCCAAAACACAACGTGGACACATTACATTTTCCCAAAGACAACAGAACTGTTTTTTGCAAAGTGCCTAGCTGTGGATTTTGGCCTCTAGCTCAGCTGGCACCTAGGGGAACCTACCAAACCTGCGCATTTTTGAAAACTAGACACCTAGGGGAATCCAAGATGGCATGACTTGTGGGGCTCTCACCAGGTTCTGTTACCCAGAATCCTTTGCAAACCTCAAAATTTGGCCCAAAAAACACTTTTTCCTTACATTTGAATGACAGAAAGTTCTGGAATCTGAGAGGGGCCACAAATTTTCTTCCACCTAGCGTTCCCCTAAGTCTCCCGATAAAAATGGTACCCCACTTGTGTGGGTAGGCCTAGCGCCCGTGACAGGAGATACCCCAAAACACAACGTGGACACATCACATTTTCCCAAAGAAAACAGACCTGTTTTTTGCAAAGTGCCTAGCTGTGGATTTTGGCCTCTAGCTCAGCCAGAACCTAGGGAAACCTTCCAAACCTGCGCATTTTTGAAAACTAGACACCTAGGGAAATCCAAGGTGGCATGACTTGTGGGGCTCTCACCAGGTTCTGTTACCCAGAATCCTTTGCAAACCTCAAAATCTGGCAAAAAAACACTTTTTCCTCACATTTCGGAAACAGAAATTTCTGGAATCTGAGAGGGGCCACAAATTTTCTTCCACCCAGCGTTCCCCCAAGTCTCCTGATAAAAGTGGTACCTCACTTTTGTTGGTAGGCCTAGTGCCCACAAAAGGAAATGCCCCAAAACACTATGGCCCTCATTAAAACACTTATGGTCGGTGTGGAAGTGGTGGTAATACCGTCAACAAGCCGGCGGTAAGAAAAAATGGAATCACGACCATGGCGGAAACCGCCAACACAGCCAGTTTAACACGCCGACCGCCACGGCGATAGCAACAAACACCGCGGCGGTCACTGCGAACAGACAGGCGGAAGCGAGTACCGCCCACACTATCACAAGCCACCAATCGGCCAGTTTTTCCAGGGCGGTACCAACGCCATCAGAAGCACTGCAAAAACAGTACTTGGAATGGAAACCACTCACCTCTCGACACCCAACGAGGAACCAGGACGCCATGGAGCCCGATTTACAGGTGTTACCAATGTTGGTTTACCTCCTCTTCTACCAGGAACATCAAAGACGGCGGCGATGACCACGGTGAGTACTGCACCTAGCACACAGGGGAGGGGGGAAGGAAAAAGAGAGTGACACACACACACAAAGCCCCCACCCCCAACAACACACACATAAACACATGCAGCAACACTACATTTACTCCCCGTAACCCCCTGGAAGAACGCAAGGACCAAATGAAATGATTGTAACAAGTGTAATCATCGAAAATCCAGATAGGCCAACATAACTTTAAAAGATCAGTATATACAAATAATGACTGCAAGTACACAAGTCCGTATACTTTTGCATTACATGTCCAGTGTTCCCAAAAAGCATGGGCGAAGCCCACACATGACACCTGCCTCAAAACGGAGAGAACACTGCTGGGGCATCAGGTCGAAAAAAAACAGGCACCTCAGGGGGCACCTAAACTGGATGATGGGACGACGCCACTGACCACAAGGGGGCTCCATGCCCACTGCTTGGTCCTGGGGAGTGCAAAGCCACAGTCTCTCAAGTCTCTCAACTGGGTGGTTTGCCCACGCATTGGTCCTGGGTAGTGAAAAGCCACAGTCTCTCAAGTCTCTACAGTGTGTGGTTTGCCCACTGCTTGGTCCTGGGGAGTGCAAAGCCACAGTCTCTCACGTCTCTCAAGTGGGTGGTTTGCCCACTGCTTGGTCCTGGGGAGTGCAAGGCCACAGTCTCTCTAGTGGATGTGTTCTCCACTGGTTCTGGAGGGGGCATTGTGCCCAGAGTTCTTCATCCTGACAAGGACTGGGGTAGTGGATGCAGTTCTCCACTGGTTCTGGAGGAGGCTTGGTGCCCAGAGTGCTTCATCTGGCCAAGGGCTGGGGTAGGGGATGCAGTTCTCCACTGGTTCTGGAGAGGGCTTGGTGATCAGAGTGCTTCATCCTGCCAGGGACTGGGGCAGTGGATGCAGTTCTCTGCTGGTTCTGGAGGGGGCTTGGTGACCAGAGTGCTTCATCCTGCCAAGGACTGGGATAGTGGATGCAGTTCTCCACTGGTTCTGGAGGGGGCTTGGTGCCCAGAGTGCTTCATCCGGCCAAGGACTGGGGTTGTGGATGCAGCTCTCCACTGGTTCTGGAGGGGGCTTGGTGCCCAGAGTGCTTCATCCTCCAAAGGACTGGGGTAGTGTATGCAGTTCTCCACTGGTTCTGGAGGGGGCTTTGTGCCCAGAGTGCTTCATCCTGCCAAGGACTGGGGTAGTGGATGCTGTTCTCCACTGGGTGTTCTGGAAGGGGCTTGGTGCCCAGTGGGCTGCACGTGGGATGTGGCAGTTCCCATTCCCTCACTTGGGTGTCTGTGCCACGAGATTTGTTTGGGAACCTGTAGCATGATACTCTATGGAGGCAGAGACACACTCCACCCTGTGGCGACTTAGCCTGCCAGCTGCTGGTACTGCCAGTGCTGGTTGTGGTGCCTCATGTAGTGTGTGCAGGGTCCAGGATGTCTCCTGCAGCCTCGGATGACTGCCCACTGGGGATGATGCTGATGTCGGCTGTGGTGGCACTGGCTGGGCATGTCGCGGGGTGGGTGGCGGTGGCTGCAGCGGTGTCTGTGGTGGAGATGCTGCTGGTGGTACAGGTGTCAGCCCCTGTGGAGGGAGACAACAGGACGTCTCCTGCAGCCTCGGACGGCTGCCCACTGGGGATGATTTTGGGGACTGTAGCAGAGGCAGGAGATGTGCAGGTGGCGTGCAGGTGGCGTGCAGGTGGCAGTGCCGGTGGCGGTGCAGGTGGTGGTGGGTGCGGCGGTGGCCATCGCCGCACAGGTTGCTGTTCTGACTTGCAGAAGGGGTGATACCAGTCCCTCACCCGGCGGCTCCGTGCCCTGAGCAGACTTCCCTTTGGCCTTGTGTCCCTTTCCCACTTTGGAAGTCGCTGCTGGGACCTTGACACTGTCCTCTTTTGTCTTGGAGGAGACCTTGCTGGGTGGTTGGTGCGGCTTTTCCCTACGGCATGTGGGCCCCTTCTTCACCTTGGCAAGTAGCGGAATAAGGTGATCCTTGGCCTCACTAGGTGGCACACTGGCAGCCCTGATGGGTGCCGCCCGCGATGTTACTGGACTTGCAGGGACCACAGTGCTCAAGGATTTTGTGGCTGAGGTGCTGGGCTGGGATCTGGACATCCTGGCCCTATGGGAAGGACGGTGGGGGGAGGTGTAGGGAAGAGGTCAATGGAAGCTAGCAAAAGACACACTGGGACGGGAAGATGGAGGTGGTTTGGGAGTGAAGGAAGAGGTAGTGGTTGTGGGAGGTGTGCGTCTGCTGAGTTTGGGTGAAGGTGCATGGGCTGGAGGCTGTTGTGAGGTGGATGGCTATTGAGTGGGTGTGTGCCTGCGTTTGTGTACTTTGGGAGGAGGGCTCACAGACACACTGGGAGAGGACACAGGGGACGTGTGCATGGTAGTGGGGGTGGTGATTGCACGTGAGCGGTGTGTTGTAATGGGCGTGCTGGTGATGGAGGTAGTGGCTGAGGATGTATTGCATGCAGGTGTGAGTAGAGACGAGACTGGGAGGGAGGTGGAGGGCGTGGAGGGGGGGAACACAGTGGAGGAAGTGGATGTTGGTGTGTCTGCATGGGTATGGTGCTTGTGTGAGTGCCTGTGGGATGTGTGGTGCTTATCTGTGCCTGAGACACTTTTGTGTGTTGATGAGTGTGCATGCTGGTCTGATGGTGTGCTTGGGATAGGCTGAGGTAGAGGGGATTTGGTCTGGGTAGTGGAAGCTAGAGGGGGGAGGCTGGACACAGGGACAATGGCTACCATCAGTGCTGAGGCCAGGGCCTGAAATGCTCTCTGTTGAGCTGCCACCCCAGAATTAATGCCCTCCAGGTATGCATTTCTTTGCTGCAAATGCCTCTCGACACCCTGGATGGCATCCAAAATGGTTGACTGCCCAACAGTGAGGGATCTTAGGAGGCCAATAGCCTCCTCACTGAGGGCAGCAGGGATGACTGGGGCAGGGCCTGAGGTGCCTGGGGCGAAGGAGATGCCCACCCTCCTGGGTAAGCGGGCACGGAAAACACCCTGAGGGGCTGCTAGGAGGGTGGTGCTGGTAGGAGGGGTGGTGGCTGTACCTGTTGATGCGGTGGGCACAGAGGTGCCCGCCACCGCAAGGGACCTCCCATCAGAGGAGGAGTCGCTGTCGCTGGTGTCTCCTCATGTCCCTGTCGTGGACCTCCCCTCGCCCTCCGTCCCACTGGTGCCTTCAGACTCTGAACATTCACCCTCCTAGGCCATGTGGGTTGCAGCTCCCTCCTGCTCTGGTGTCAATGCTCCTCTGCCAGATTATGCTAATGCACACAAGGACAGGGTGACAAAACAAAAAGGGGGGGGAAAACAGAGGAGACACATGGTCAATGCCAGCAACAACACCAACGTTGGTGGACACAACACAGAGGGAGCAGCCCTATGCATTAAGCCATGCACTAACTGTTCTTGGGAAAATCACCTGCCCATGGGGGACTGTGCCTAAGCCCATTTGATGCGCACCTGGAACCCACAGGAGCCTGACTAGGTGTAGATGACCAACACCACCTTTGGGGTTGGAGTACCACAGAACCTGCCTAACAATGGACCTACCCAGCAAGTTTACCCTGACCTAGGGGAACCCACAGCCCACTTACCCCACCCAGACACCTCATACAGCGCGTAGAGTCAGCTGAATGAGACTGTACTCACCCCCTTATGGCTGCTGTGATGCCCTCAAGTGCCCATCCAACTCCGGATATGCCATTGCCAGGATCCGGTACATCAGGGGGGTCATGGTGCCTCAGGCACCCCTTCCACGTTGGGAGGCCATCCCCAGCTGGGCTTTCGCCGTCTTCTTGGTCCAGCGGCGGAGGTCTTCCCATCTTTTGCAGCAGTGGCTGCTCCTTCTATGGTAGACCCCCAGGGTCCGCACTTCCTTGGCGATGGCACGCCAAATACCCTTCTTGTGGTGGGCGCTGACCTAGAGGAAAAGTGAAGTAAGAATGGATTTTACTCACCCGTCCGGTTCTTCTTACTCATTGGCCACAACTTCCCACCCTGGCCCAGAAACACATACACTGACCATCCTCACATGCTGGCCTTAGCCCCCCCTGTATCTTCAATTCACCCCACTCCATACATTCATGCCCCATCCATCATGCTCACAGTGTACTCACCTGTTTGTCTGGAGGACAGTAGAGTACCGTGTACTGGGGGAGGACCCCAGCCACCAGGTTGTCCAACTCCTCTGCGGTGAAGGCAGGGGCCCTTTCCCCAGACACTGTAGCCATTGTCGCTTCCAGACTCAGGTCACAGCAGCACGTGCAGTGTAGGTCTTCTCCTGTTGAAGGTCAGGTATCAAGTGAGTGAGCAGATAGAAAATGCCAGTTATGTCTGTGGCGGTGCATACTGTCACCACCGGAGTACATCGTCATTGGTTCCTGGAACCCATAGGACCCAATGATAACCAATGCTGAATTGCACGCGGTCTTCGTCTGCCTACCGCGACACTGCACAACGCCAGCGCAGTTACCTCATTTCCCCTTGTCCCCCCTTACAGGTCAGGCAGCCCCCATTTCAGGAGGCCAAATGGCAGAGCAACTAACTGTGTCACAGCACTTTTGGGCAGGAATACGGACAGACAGCGCCACACACCGATTACATCACAATTGTTCAAAACACCCTTTTGCAACCTATATGGTGTATGACCCTCTGCTCACCCTTCTCCTCCATAGGGCACATCCGCTGGGGCAGTTGATGAGAGGGCGTCATCCTCCGGTATACAGACCCCTGGTGGACCTGTCGACAATGGAAGACAGACACATCATTATCACCTACAGACTTAATCGTGCCACAATCCATGAACTGTGTGCCCAGTTGGAGCCATCCCACAGGAATCCCCCCTCTAGTGCAGGTCCTGTCAGTACTACATTTCCTGGCCAATGGGTCCTTTCAAACAACAGTGGCCATGGCATCAGGGATGTCAAAGCCAATGTTCTCTAAGGTGTTGTCCAGAGTGTTGTCTGCCCTGCTGAAACACATGCGCGTCTTCATCGTTTTCCCCCAGGTGGAGGATTTGACCACAGTGAAAGGTGACTTCTATGCCCTTGGACATATCGCCAACATCATTGGTGCCATTGATGGTACACATGTGGCATTTGTCCCACCCCGCAAGAATGAACAGGTGTACAGAAACCGCAAAAGCTACCATTCCATGACTGTGCAGATGGCGTGTTTGGCAGACCAGTACATCTCCCATGTGAATGCCAATATCCTGGCTCAGTGCATGACACTTACATTTCGAGGAATAGCAGCATCCCATATGTGATGGGGGAACTCCAGAGGCACCGTGTGTGGCTAATGGGTGAGCCCAAGGTCACCACACAGTTTGCATAGGTGTCTGGGTATGGGAGAGTCCCTAAGGGTTGGTGTGTGTCTAACAGTTGTCCCTCGATATTTGCAGGTCACTCTGGTTACCCCAACCTGTCGTGGCTACTGACCCCAGTGAGGAATCCCAGGACAAGGGCAGAGGAACGCTACAATGAGGCACATGGGCGAACTAGGCGTATTATTGAGCGTACTTTCAGCCTCCTGGAGGCCAGGTTCCGGTGCCTCCATCTGACAGGTGGCTCCCTATACTACTTACCGAAGAAGGTGTGCCAGATTATCGTGGCATGCTGTATGTTGCACAACCTGGCTTTGCAACGCCAGGTGCATTTTCTGCAGGAGGATGGGCCTGATGTTGGTCTTGTGGCAGCTGTGGAGCCTGTGGACAGTGAAGAAGAGGAGGCAGAATAAGAAGCTATAGACAACCGAAACAACATCATCATGCAATACTTCCAACAAGACACAGGTAAGAGACTGGCACTGCTCCTCTCATATCATTCTACTGTAGGACATTGCATGATTCTGCCTATTTACCACTGTGTATGGACCCTGACAGTTCACTTTGGCTTTCCATTTCACAGATCTGGGTACCACTTTCTGCCTTCTGCTATGTTTACTGATGCCTAACAACTATCGAACATTGGTATGTGAAAATGGACATTGACATTGCTATTTGTCAGAGAGGTTGTAATAACACACTTGTGAAAGTACAGACTGACTCCAGATCGTTTTTTGATTCAGGGTGTTTATTTAAATGCTATTCAGTGGAGGGGTATGTGCAATGGGCTGGGGTGATCGTGGAGGAATGTCCATGGTGTAGTCCAGTCTATTGGTATCACAGGTGCATTGTCCAAGGGGGCATAGGAGGTGGAGTAATGGCAGTTCAGGGTTGTTAGGGTGACATAGTGGGACAGAAGGGTGACAATCAGGAGAGTCTTATTTCCTGGCGGGGTATTGCCAATGTTCTCTGTCTTGTGCCTGGATCTCAGGGACCGTTTGCGGGGTGGTTCTCCTTCTGCAGGGGGTGGGGTGCTGTTGGCCTGTTGTTCCTGTGGCCGGACCTCCCGTCCACTAGCGCAGGCGGACGTGGAGGGCTGTTCTTTGTTCAGGCTAGTGTCAGGGGCTCGTTGGTGTGCCACTGTGTCCCTCATGGTGTTGGCCATGTCTGCCAGCACCCCTGCAATGGTGACCAGGGTAGTGTTAATGGACTTCAAGCCCTCCCTGATCCCCAGGTACTGTTCCTCTTGCAGCTGCGGGGTCTCCTGAAACTTGGCCAGTAGCGTGCCCATGGTCTCCTGGGAATGGTGGTATGCTCCCATGATGTTGGAGAGTGCCTCGTGGAGAGTGGGTTCCCTAGGCCTGTCCTCCCCCTGTCGCACAGCAGTCCTCCCAGCTTGCCTGTTATCCTGTGCCTCTGTCCCCTGAACCGTGTGCCCACTGACCCCAGGTCCCTGATTGCCTTGGATTAGTGGGGTTGCCTGGAGTCCCTGTAGTGGTGGACACGCTGCTGATTGACGTGTCCTGGGGACAGAGGGATGGGCCCGCTGGGTGGGTGCTGTGGTGGTGTTTTCTGAAGGGGAGGTTCAGTGGTTGTTTGTGACTGTGGCAGGGGAACCGACTGTCCAGAGGTCCCTGATGGGCCGGGCTGGTCATCTTGATCCAGGCATGCAGAGCTGCTGTCATCACTGTGGGCCTATTCTGTGGGGGGGACTGGATATGGCTGGCACCTATCCGGTGACGTTGGGTAGGGGTCCTGTTGGGGTGTAAATGCATAGGTATTGTATCTGTGTGTGCCATCTTGTGCAATGGGTGAGTTGCCCTCTACTCCTGTGCTTGCATTATTGGCTTTGCCCTTGTGTGATTGGTGATTTTGGGGCCTGGGTGAGTCTCTTTACTGGACATGCTTTGGTGATGGGTGTCCATGCATTGGTGTTACATGCAGGGCTTGGTTTTGAGATGTGTGAGTTGTGATAGTGGGGTATCTGTGGGATGTTGGGGTGATGGGTGTGAGGGTAGGGGTAGGAGTTTGTGATGGCATGCAGGTAGGGTGGGGGGGATATAGGAGTAAAGATGTGACTTACCAGAGTCCAGTCCTGCTACTCCTTCGAGGCCCTCAGGATGCATGATCGCCAAGACTTGCTCCTCCCAGGTTGTTAGTTGTGGGGGAGGAGGTGGGGGTCCACTGCCAGTCCTCAGTACGGCTACCTGGTGTCTGGATACCACGGAACCTACCTTTCCCCGTAGGTCATTCCACCTCTTCCTGATGTCATCCCGTGTTCTTTGATGCTGTCCCACTGCGTTGACCCTGTCGACAATTCTCCGCCATAGCTCCATCTTCCTTGCAATGGACGTCTGCTGCACCTGTGATTCAAATAGCTGTGGCTCTACCCGGATGATTTCCTCCACCATGACCCTGAGCTCCTCCTCAGAAAACCTGGGGTGTCTTTGAGATGCCATAATGTGGTGTGGGTGATGTGTGAGGTGATGTTTGTTGTGCTGTGTGATGTGTTGTGTTGGTGTGTGTTGATTGAGGTGCATGGATGTTGTATGAGTGATGGTGTTGTGTGCCTGTGGATGCTGGTGTTGTGTTTGCTATTCTCTCTCTCTCTCTGCGTCTTCCAAAAAAGTCATTGTAAGGGGTTGTGGGTAATGTGGGTGTGTGTTTTATAGTGGTGTGAGTGTGGTGTGTGTATGTGTTTCAGGTGTGTGTATTTCGAATTGTCCAATGTGGTCGTGTTTTGTAAATGTGTTTGTATTTTGAGCGCGGCGGTGTGTACCGCCAATGGATTATCGGGGGTGAATGACCACCAGGTTGATTCGTGGGTCGTGACAGTGTGAGTGTATTCTTGTTGGCTTTACTGTGTAGGTTTTGCTATCGCCAGTTTATCACTGACCTTTGGTGTGACGGACATGGGTGGGTGTCTGTATTGTGGCGGATTACGAGATGTGGGTCGTAATACCTGTAGCGGATTTCCGCCGCGGCCACAGTATCTTGACGGCCGTCAGCACAGCGGTAAGCGTGATTTACCGCCAGGGTTGTAATGAGGGCCTATGTGGACACATCAAAATTATCAAATGCTAAACTAGCTGTTTTTGCAGGGATGGGGACCTGCGTTTTGGTCCTAGGCTCAGCAGCCATATAGGGAAACCTACCAAACCTAAGCATTTCTGAAAACTAGACACTAGAGGGACTCCAGGGAGGTGTGACTTGTGTTGATCCACCAATGTTTTCTCACCCAGAACCCTTAGCAAACCTCAAATTTAGCTAAAAAATTACATTTTCCCACATTTCTGTTTGGGGTCACTGCACCGGGACAATATCCTACCACCCAACGTTCCCCTCAGTCTCCCAGTAAAAATGATACCTCACTTGTATAGGTGCGCCAAGTGCCTGTGACAAGGAAGAGCCAAAAACACGTCGAAATTGAGGGGGAACCAAAGTGGGTCCAAAAGGGCAGTTTGAAAAAAAAATTTTTTTAGGCCTTATTCAATAACAACAAAAAAACTCCCTGGTGTCTAGTGGGCATTTCTGCTGTCTGATCGCATCGCGATTGGGCAGCAGAAATGCAGAGAGAGACATCAAAGGAAAGGAAAGGCCTTTCCTTTCCTTTGATCCCTCTCTTGGCCCCTCCACGTGATCAGAGGAGAAATGCTTTTGCATTTCTCCTCTGATCTGCCTGGAAGCTGAGCTTCCAGTGTGCAGGGGTAGGACATCATCAGATGTTATGGGTGGTCGGGTGGAAGGGTAAGCGATTCCCCGTCCATCCCTGCCTAGGGGAGGGGGGTGCGAGGCCCCCAGGGGGAGCGCTAGTGCTTACCCCGATGGCCCCTACTTGGACGCAATGGGTACGTCCTGGGCACCCAAGCGGTGCTGCCCAGGATGTAACCGTTACGTCAGAGGCACCCGAGGGGGTAAGGTAAACTCGCAATCAAGCAACATTTTGGTGAGACAGATAGGAGTTGATTGGTTCCTTAGACCTGACGGCGACTGAAGTAAGGGAACCTCACCCAGACGGATTCACACTGAACAACAAGGAAAGGGGAGCAGATGCTGCAATTGATTGGAAGTTCTGCTGAATCCGCAGAGCGGAGGACAATCCTCAAGCCACCGTCAGAAGAGTCAGAGGCAACATCAGAGTCTTAGTCCAGCATTTGGCTTATGGCAATTTAGGAAAAAAGTAACCATGCGGAAGTCGCTTTTTCCATAGTCAGCACACTAGAAAAGGTGAATGTTGTATTTTTCTCTTGGACTGCTAGGCTTGACACAGATAGTATGCTTGTTCCATGGGTGTGACACAGGGTTGATAGATTGGACTGCTTGGTGTGACACAGATGGTATGTGTTGGACTTTTTTGCTTATGCAGGGTCATCCCCAATGTTTTTGCCTCCAGCCTCCTATGTTTTCTGACCTGTTGCTCTTGGCTTTTGAACTCTGAGCACTTTACCACTGCTAACCAGTGCTAAAGTGCATATGCTCTCTGTGTAAATTGTTTGGTTAATTGGTTTATCCATGATTGGCATATTTGATTTACTAGTAAGTCCCCAGTAAAGTGCACTAGAGGTGCCCAGTGCCTGTAAACCAAATGCTACTAGTGGGCCTGCAGCACTGGTTGTGCCACCCACCTAAGTAGCTCTGTAATCATGTCTCAGACCTGCCACTGCAGTGTCTGTGTGTGCAGTTTTAACTGTAAATTTGACGTGGCAAGTGTACCCACTTGCCAGGCCTAAACCTTCCCTTTTCTTAAATGTAAGGCACCCCTAATGTAGGCCCTGGATAGCCCCAAGGGCTGGGTGCAGTGTATGGTTAAGGTAGGACATATAGGCCCTCATTCTGACCTTGGCGGTCTTTTCGCAAGACCGCTGAGTTACCGCCGCGGTGAAGACCGCCGACCGCGGCGGTGTGCCGCTGTGCGCATTCTGACCGCTGGGAGCGTTCCGCCGGAAAACCGCCAGCAGCCACACTGGCGGTCGGCGGGAAAGTGGAGACTGGTCAACCTCCACCGCCACGCCAGCAGAACACCGCCCACAGAATTACGACCCACATTTCTGTGTGGCGGTCTTCTGTTGGCGGTCTTCTGTTGGCGGTCACGTCCCTATGGCTCCCGTCGCCTCCCGGAGGACCAACGCACAAGGTAAGTTGATCGTCCGTGAGGGGAGGGGGTGGGGGGGTGTTGTGTGATGTGGGCGTGCATGGGGGTGTGCGTGTGAGTGTGTAGAGGGAGTGTGTGAGTGCGTGTATGCGGGCGGGGGGTGCTGCTGTGTCTATGGGTAATGTGTGCTGTTCGGCAGGTGCGCATGTCGGCATGTATGTGTGCGGGTATGTGTCCCCGTTGTGTATGTGTGTGTAGGGGGTGTGTATATGTGCATGTTGGGGGTGTGTGCATGTCGGGGTACATGTATGTGCATGTCGGGGTGGGGGTGGGGAGGGGGTTCGTACCACCTCTGGGGGGTGGCAGGGGGGTGGAGGGTGTGGGGGGAGGACTCGGGTGGGTAGTGGGGGGTGGGGGAGACCCCTATCAGTGCCAGGGAAGGAATTCCCTGGCCCCGATAGTGCTTACCGCCATGGTTCGCACGGCGGTTCCCGCCCGCAAGAAACCGCGGCGGTAGGCAGGGTCATAATACCCTTGGCGTCTTGGGACGACCGCCGGGCCGGAGTGCGCAAACTCCAGCCCCGCGGTCATGACCGCCGTGGCGGTCGGAGTGGAGAAGTAGCGGTCGGTCGCGGCGGGGACCGCCGCGGTCAGAATGCCATTTTTAATACCGCCGGTCTGTTCGTGGTCCGACCGCCGTCTCTCCGCCGACCGCCAGGGTCAGAATGAGGGCCAATGTCTTTATAGCAAATCAAGATGTGTTTTAAAAATATAACTGTAATATTTTAACGGAATCAGCATTTATCTTATTAGAATTCAGTAAGATGCACAGTAGTTACTTCCAATAATCGCATAGTATATGCACCTAGAAGAGCGCGGTTTTCCACCCGGAATTAAAGCACAGTGATAAATAAGCACGTTAAACACACCTGTACCTGGATACCTATCAGATTCTTGGATGATCATGCATTGCTGGGGGAAACCATACAACGGCGGGAGTATGATAAATGAGAGGTACTCAAATAGTACAAGTGAACTACAATGGTGTGCTCCACTAAAACCGGTGTTATGGTATTTGTCAATGTCCAGAAAGATGAAATACCATGCTGTACCGCAGGAAACACCTGAAAAGCTACAGATATAGGAAAAATCTAGAAAACCTTGCATATGATTTATGAAATTCTTATATATGAAGTATAACTAAATGCACTACACCCCCAACCATCTATTTTTCCTAATTATAATGACATTCTCGAGTTGCTGTTATGTAATATTTAATGACAACATTTAGACATTTCTAGGCAGTTTACATGTTTGACAGACAAAGGCACTGAGGAAGAGGGAGGCATTTACATTTGTTTGGATCACACAAGGAAGCGAAATCTGGTAGCCACGAATAGAACACATGAATATGAAATGGCAGAGCTTTGCTCGATGCATCTGGAAATTATGCCTGAACTTGGCACGCATTTCCATTTTGCGTGATATTATGCAATTCAGGATGTGCTGCCACCCAAACTTGCATTTCAAGTGCATTTTGAGGTGGGGGACACACACATAGGCCCTCATTCTGACCTTGGCGGTCTTTTCGCAAGACCGCTGAGTTACCGCCGCGGTGAAGACCGCCGACCGCGGCGGTGTGCCGCTGTGCGCATTCTGACCGCTGGGAGCGTTCCGCCGGAAAACCGCCAGCAGCCACACTGGCGGTCGGCGGGAAAGTGGAGACTGGTCAACCTCCACCGCCACGCCAGCAGAACACCGCCCACAGAATTACGACCCACATTTCTGTGTGGCGGTCTTCTGTTGGCGGTCTTCTGTTGGCGGTCACGTCCCTATGGCTCCCGTCGCCTCCCGGAGGACCAACGCACAAGGTAAGTTGATCGTCCGTGAGGGGAGGGGGTGGGGGGGTGTTGTGTGATGTGGGCGTGCATGGGGGTGTGCGTGTGAGTGTGTAGAGGGAGTGTGTGAGTGCGTGTATGCGGGCGGGGGGTGCTGCTGTGTCTATGGGTAATGTGTGCTGTTCGGCAGGTGCGCATGTCGGCATGTATGTGTGCGGGTATGTGTCCCCGTTGTGTATGTGTGTGTAGGGGGTGTGTATATGTGCATGTTGGGGGTGTGTGCATGTCGGGGTACATGTATGTGCATGTCGGGGTGGGGGTGGGGAGGGGGTTCGTACCACCTCTGGGGGGTGGCAGGGGGGTGGAGGGTGTGGGGGGAGGACTCGGGTGGGTAGTGGGGGGTGGGGGAGACCCCTATCAGTGCCAGGGAAGGAATTCCCTGGCCCCGATAGTGCTTACCGCCATGGTTCGCACGGCGGTTCCCGCCCGCAAGAAACCGCGGCGGTAGGCAGGGTCATAATACCCTTGGCGGTCTTGGGACGACCGCCGGGCCGGAGTGCGCAAACTCCAGCCCCGCGGTCATGACCGCCGTGGCGGTCGGAGTGGAGAAGTAGCGGTCGGTCGCGGCGGGGACCGCCGCGGTCAGAATGCCATTTTTAATACCGCCGGTCTGTTCGCGGTCCGACCGCCGTCTCTCCGCCGACCGCCAGGGTCAGAATGAGGGCCATAGTAATATGTTTTATATGTCCTGACAGTGAAATATTGCTAAATTCGTTTTTTTCTGTTGCAAGGCCTGTCCCTCTCATATGTTAACATGGGGGCTACCTTTAAATAGGATTAAAGTGTAGATTCCCTTTGAGAGCGGTTAGACATGTGGAGTTTGGGGTCTCTGAGCTCACAATTTAAAAATACATCTTTTTAGTAAAGTGGATTTTGAGATTGTGTGTTTGAAAATGCCACTTTTAGAAAGTGAGCATTTTCTTGCATAAACCAATTCTGTGACTCTGCCTTTTTGTGGATTCCCTGTCTGGGTCAGTTTGACAGTTGGGCTGGTTGCACCTCTCACTAGACAGTGACACAAAGGGAGCTGGGGTGTAGTCTGCATTTCCTGATGAGCCATCTGTGCTAGGAAGGAGGGGATGAGTGGTCACTCTCACCTGAAAGGGCTGTGCCTGCCCTCACACAATGCAGTCTCCAACCCCCTGGTGTGTGTCTGGGGCCTGGCCTGGGCAAGGCAGGATTTCACAAACAAGAGAGACTTTGCTTTTGAGTAGGCCTACTTAAAGGGGCAAAACGGGTATAAGAAGGGCACCCAAAACCACAGACTTTAGAACACTTCTGGAAACCAAGAGAAACCTCTGCCTAGAGAAGAGATCTAGAGCTGAGGAAGAAGAGCTGCCCTGCCTGTGACTGTGCTTTGTGGAGCTATCCTGCAGTTGCTGCTTCTACCTGTGCTAGAGGACAAAGACTGAACTTTGTGTTGCCTTCCTTCTTGTGAAGATCTCCAAGGGCTTGGTTTAGAGCTTGTCTCCTGTTGTTTGAAGTTTCAGGGACAGCAATGACTTCTCTCTGCCAACACCTGGAGTCTCTGGAGAGACTCCTACTCTGCCAAGTGGTGCCCATCCAGTTCCTGTGACCCTGATAGGAGAAGCTGGCAGCCCAAGAGTGAGAAATCCAAGCACCGACCGCCATTCGGGGAAAAGATCGATGCAACTCCGACCTGCGTCTGAAAAATCGACGTGCTGCCAGCTTCACGGCTGAAACTCGACGCTCACCTGCAACGCGATCGGAAGATCGACGCCCAGAGCTGGGGAACCGACGTGCAGCATCGCTGACAGAAGCTGGTGAGATCACGACTCGCGCTGTGTGGTTTTCAGACCATCTTGCGGCTGAATTTTCTGACGCAAACACCACTGGCCATCCAAAAAATGATGCAAGGCCTGCCCGGACCCGAGAGTGCTGACCGGATCGACGCATCGCTCTCCTGCGGAGAGAAGAAACAACACACGCCGACCCGACTAGAGGAGAAATGACGCAAGGTCTCGCTCGTGAGTGAAATCGATGCATCACAAGCCCTTTTTGCCGCACACCCGCCCGTGTGGGGTTATTTTTGACACCCCAAGGTACATTTTCACGCTAACAGTGTTAGCGTTGTGTTTAAAACTACATGAAGATTCTTTTTGTTTTTTAATTGATAACTTGATTGGTGTATTGTGGATTTTTGTCATTTTGGTCTTGTTTTGTTTAGATAAATATTTTCTATTTTTCTAAACCTGTGTTGTGTCATTTTGTGGTATTTTCATTAAATTATTGCATGTATTGGTACAAAGACTCACCCCAGAACTCTGAAGTTAAGCCTACTACTCGTACCAAGCTACCAAGGGGGTAAGCAGGGGTTAGCTGAGGGAGATTCTCTTTTAACTTGACTAGAGTGAGGGTCCTTGCTTGGACAGGGGGTAACCTGACTGTCAACCAACGATTGTTGAAGTTATCATTTTTTCCCCACATAACTTGTTGTAATATTTGTCTGGGAGTCAATATCCACAGGATTCTCAGACTCACTCCCATTCACTGCGTAGAACTCCCCCCTGGTCACACCATAGCATGCACTAGGAGCAGACTAAGTTATTTTTGACAAAGTCATCACTTGGGCCCTCATTACGACTTTTGCTGTCTTCCATGAAGACCACCAACTCTGTGGATGCCAGAAGACTGTCAATGCTGGGGGTCTTCCGGCCACCATATCACGGGCACTGCTGGATTTCTGCCACGCTTTGGGGGGGAATCCAGCAGTACTCGTGCTGGCGGGCAGAGGCACCCTGGCGGTTCCACCATGGGCCCAGCCCTGCCACTAGGACACCGCCTGTCGTATTATGGGTCATAATATGGCCTGGCGGTGTCCTGCTGGGGGGTGCTGCCGGCAGTGGAAACGCCCCTTCCCGTTTTCTGCCTGATGATCTTCTCCATGGAACAAGTAAGATGATCGTCCAGCAGGGAAGGGTGTGGGAGGTGGGGGGTGTTTTGTGTGAGTGTATGAGTATGTGGTGTCTGCATGTGTGCATGAATGTGTGAATGTGTGGTTGTATGTGTGTCTGAATGTTGAAGTGAGTGTGTGTCTGCATGCAAGTGTGTATGCGTATGAGTATGCGTTTGGATGGGTGTATGGCTCTATGCTTGAATGCGTGTACGAATGTTGTGTATGCATGTATGGATGCATGCTTGAATGCGCGTGGGAATGTTGTGTATGCGTGTATGGATGCTTGTGAGTGAATGCGTGTATGTAAGTGTAGGTGAATGGGTGGGTGCGTGTGGGTGTCTATGTGCATGTATGCAGGGAGGGGTGGTGGGGGCGCTGTGGTTGAAGGGGTTGGGGAAAGGGGGCACTGTGGCTGAAGAGGGGGGGTCTAGTGCTTGCTCAGGTGGGGCTGTCTACCATGTGAAAAGGAAGAAATTCCCTGTCACCAGTAGCCTTTCTACAATGGTTTTCTTGGCGGTTCTACCGCTGCGGAAACCATGGCAGAAAGCCAGCTCCAAATACTGCTGGCAGTCTTCTGTGGACCGCCGGGTCGGAGATGATCATCTCTAGCCCAGCGGTTCCGACCACGATGGCGGTATGAGTGGAGATGTGGCGGGTTGGCAGAGGCCAATGTGGACCGCCAGCCTGTTTGTGGTGGGACAGCCACATTTGCCCTTGCGGTCAAAAGACCGCCAGTGTCAAAATGAGGGCCTTGGTGTTTGCCAGTTTTTCTTTCGGTCAGTTGAAATGATGTTGTTTTGATATTGTGGCGCTGGAGATTGAAGGCTCGGCATTTTGATGCCAAATTACATGAGTTTGAACTAACAATTGCTCTTTCTTCTAGGTTGTGATCCTTCATATGCATTGTTAATTGTGTTTGTTAAATGTTTACGTTGATGCCTCTGTAAATAGCGCTGAGCTCATAAGATCAAGTAGTCCCCATGTATATATTTACTACCAGAGTAGTTCTAGTAATCGCTGTGTATATATATTTCCCCTCTACCAGAGTAAAAGCTTAACATTCCCTGATCCCAGAAAATGTAATCACGTATAACTTAAGATTCCTAAAATCCTAAAAAATTAAAAGTTTAACTGTCCCTAAAAATAACTGCCCACATTTGTCATGGAATTGCCTCTAGAGCATATGCAAACTAGGCTTCCCACACAGGCTAAAAAGCTTAACATGTTTTGCCACAAATTGCACACCCACACTAAGGCACATGCTTTTCCCTTGCCAAAGGACACTGACATAATTGAACACATAAGAACACACATACGGACAAAATAGACAGGGCAAAAAAAGGACAGGAAAGAAGCATTACAAGCTTTATGGGCCATCTTCAAGGAGGCCCAGACCAACAGCACTATGCAACAGTCTGCAGGCAAGGCGCCCACACTTCACCTCCCTTATGCAGGGAAGGAAGTACTCTCCCTGGTGCCTGCCATCCCTACATTAGGGTATACTAACCTGCCAGCCGAGGGAGCCGAAGGGACCCCTACTGTACAATAAGCTGTTAGATCTAAGCTTGACCATTCAACTTAACAGGCCAGCAGGCCTTAGCAATCCCAGCAGCACCACAGTTCAGTGCTAGAGATCACCAAAGGTTGACCCCAACATCTGTTGTGGTCAGCCCATCGAACCCCAGTGGCACAGAGAACACACACTTATACAGGTTACCGTGAATGCATTTGAGTAACAGGGAGATTCATAGCGGTTCTGGACAGTGAGACAACTAGCAGGAGTGAGGAAAGGGGTCCCAGTCCTCTGGGATCCGATGATGAAGGGGAGCCACAGGGTATGCTCGGGTAGCTGAGGAAACATCAGAAAGTGAATTTGAGGGCAGGTTCCGACCAAGAAGAACAGTGCGTAGCTCAGAATGAAGTCGGCAACCTATATGGGATTTAGAGGAAGGGTGCAAACTGAGGTGGGAGAGAGAGAGCTCGACCCTGGAAGCACAACAAGAGAGTAGAGCAGTGTAATCTCCACCTGAGATGAGCAGGGATAGGTATGGAGCAATGTTTGAGAAAGAATCTGACGTGGAGTTAGAGGAGAAGCTCCGGGCTGGGGTTCGATCCTCAACAGACAGTTAACTTAGGAGAGGGGCTGAGCAGGAAATAAGAGACCAAAGTAGCCTCATGCAAACTGAACTCAGATGCAGGAGAACCATGATGTCACCTTTGCGTGCACAAGAGGAGAGCAGCGGCGAAGACGTCTGCTGCTCCTCGTGAACGAGCAGGAGAGACAAACTAAATCCAAGAGGAAGTTGAGAACTTTGCGTGACCGTTTTGTCACCTGGTAGCCCAGTGGACCAAGGCAAGTGACCAGTACGACAGACCGTGGATAGAGGAGGGATCCTTCAAACCAGAGGACATAGTGGTGGAAAACTGCATCCTGCACATAGGGAAAGATCCTAAGTGGAACTTCCTTGAGATGCAGGATTGTCTAAGGAGATGGGAACACTGTGTTAGGGAGAAATCCCAAGCCAACATATAACTGCTACTGCAGAAGGGTACATCAGGGACCATCTATGTGCCATGGGATCGGATGGATAAAGAAGGGCTAAGGACCTAATTGCCACCATTGCTGGATAGGGCAGGGAAATGGATTGCGTACTGTCATGCTTTGAAAAGAACACTGCAGGAATAAACCTGGAGATAGGTGATGTTGAAAGTCTTCTAAGTAGTATTTTTGGAGAACAGACTAATATTGTGTTCGCCTGAGCCCGTATCCCAGCAATCACACAAACAAACATTGAGCATCATGGGCCACATTCAATTCATACAGACACCAAATATGGATGGTCCTGAGGGAAATGTTCCCTGACGTCCCAGATGGGAGAGGGTTAACTAAAGAAACCATAAAACCTTGGGGGACCATAACAGTCTTTTTGGATAGGTTGAGAGAACAATGGGGACAAGAGAAAGGACAGCCATGAACTGATACAGGAACCCAAGTAACATTACTTTGCACTATCCTCAAAAAGGGACTTCCCACTGTTATAAATGGGGTCTTTGGTTGGCAGTCAGATTACCGCCTGTCCAAACAATGACCCTCACTCTAGTCATGGTAAAGGAGAATCACACTCAGTTAACCTCCGCTCACCCCCTTGGTAGCTTGGAACGAGCAGGCAGGCTTAACTCAGAGACAATGTGTTAAATATTTGTACAACACACACAGTAATACAGTGGACCACTACAAAAGGACACAACACAGGTTTAGAAAAATAGGTAATATTTATCTAAATCAAACAAGACAAAAATGAAAAAAATCCAACATACACAAGTCAAGATATGAATTTTAAAAAGAATAATGCCCACATTTGAACTTTCGGGGTAAGTACCGCCCACCGCCTACCACCACGGCGTTGGCCGCCAAAAGACCGTTGGCGCGGCTAACATCCATCTACCATAATATGACCACAGACAGATTTCCACCACAAGAACGGCGGAAATCCAGCTGTAGCCATGCTGGCGGGCGGTGTTAAGGTTGCGCTACTACCACCAGCAGCACCACGCCAGTAGACCGCCGCCAGCTGTATGATGAGAAATAATACGGCCTGGCGGTGTTCTTCTAGTGGGTGCTGCTGGCCGTAGCAGCACCCCATCCTGTCCCCTGCCGGAAGACCCCCTGGAATCAGGTAACATGGGATTCAGACAGGGGAAGAGGGTGGGGATGTTGTATGTGGGGATTTGTGCATGAATGTGTGAGTGTGTACGTTCATGCAAATGAGTGTGTAGTGTTGCTTGCCTGTGTGTGTGAGAATTTTTGTATGAATGCAAATGTGAATGCGTGTCTGCGTGTAAGGTTGGATGTGTGTACGGATGTGTGCTTGAATTAATGGATTTATGCATATATGAATGCGTGTATGCCTGTGTGAGTGAGTATGTGAATGTGTGGTGCATGCCTGTGAGTGTGCGTGTATGGGGGAGGATTGGAAGGGGGAGTGGGGGCATGGGGTTGTCTGGGGAGTGTTGGGGGGGTGGGCCTCCTACCAGTGATAGGGTGGGCCTCCTATCAGTGATAGGGAAGGAATTCCCTGTCACTGGTAGGGCCTACCACCATGCTTTTCGTGAAAACCATGGCGATAGGCAGGGTCATAATGCCGCCGGTGGGACAGTAGCAGCCGCCGGGTTGGAGAATGTTATCTCCAGCCTGGCGGCTGTTACCGCCATGGCGGTCAGTGTGGTTCATTGTCGGGTTGGCTTCAGCCAACCCCCCAATGTCAATGTGCCTGAATGTACCGCCAGCATGTTGGCGGTACTACCGCCACATTTCCACTGACCGGCGGGTTCATAATGACCTCTTTAATCCTTAGAAAACGGTGAGAATGCTGTTGTTACAGAAAGTACCAGGGTAGCGTAAAAATTTAACCGCATGGGTGAGCGTGTGTCAAAAAATGCCAGCGTTGTGTCGATTTCTCACTCGCAAGTGAGACCGTGCATCGTTCCTTCTCCTGTCAGGTCAGCGTGCATTGTTTCTTCTCTCCTGCAAGATAGAGATGCGTTGATTCCCAGACGGGCACCTCGGGTCCAGGCACACGTTGTGTTGATTCTTGCACCCAGAATTGTTGCTTTGAAATCCGGTTGCACGCTGTCAGGAAACCACGCTGCGTTGGGCTTACGTCATTTACAGAGGCCGCTGCAGGTGTTGCAAATCGTTTCTCCAGCCATGATGCATCGCTCTCCCAGCCGCCATGCAGGGTGAGCTTCGATTTTAGCCACAAGGCCGGCGTCGTGTCGTTTATTAGCCTTGTGGCGGGTGGTGCATCGAAGGTTTGCCCGCACTACAGTCTTTGCCTGGATTTCTGTCTTTTTCCACCAGCTTCGCCTTTCAAGGTCCCAGAGACAGGTTAGGGCACTACTTGGCAGGACAGGACTCTCAGCAGAGAGTCCAGGTGCTGGCAGAGAGAAGTCTTTGATGTCCGTGAGACTTCAACAACAGGAGGCAAGCTCAGTTCAAGCCCTTGGAGATGCTTCAACAGTGGGAAGTCACACAAAAGTCAGTCTTTGTCCTCTATCAGGCAGAAGCAGCTACTGCAGGCCAACCCAGCAAAGCACAGTCACAGGCAAATGGACAGTACTCCTCCTCCAGCTCTCTAACTCTTCTCCCGGGCAGAGGTTCCTCTTGGTTCCATAAGTAATCTGATTTTTAGGGGTTTTGTGTCCACTACTCATATCCCTTTCTGCCATTGAAGTAGGCCTACTTCAAAGGGAAGTCTTTGTTGTTCACAAGATCCTGCCTTGCCCAGGCTGACCCCAGACACACACCAGGGGGCTGGAGACTTCATTGTGTGAGAGCAGACACAGCCCTTTCAGGTGTAAGTGACCACTCCTCCCATCTCCTCCAGCCTAGATGGCCCATCAGGATATGCAGGCTACACCCCAGCTCCCTTTGTGTCACTGTCTAGAGAAGAGGTGCAAACAGCCCAACAGTCAAACTGACCCATACAGGGAATCCACAAACAGCCAGAGTCACAGAATGGTTTAAGCAAGAAAATGCCTACTTTATAAAAGTGGCATTTTCAAACACACAATCTAAAAACAACCTTTACCTAAAGATGTATTTTTAAATTGTGAGGTCAGAGACCCTAAACTCCATATTTCTATCTGCTCCCAAAAGGAAATCTGTGCTTTAAGGATATTTAATGGCAGCCCGATGTTTAGAGAGATAGGCCTTGCAACAGTGAAAAATTAATTTGGCAGTATTTCACTGCTAGGACATGTAAAACACATCAGTACATGTCCCACCTTTACCATACACTGCATCCTACCCAAGGGGCTACCTGGGGCCCACTGTAGGGGTGCCTTACTTGCATAAAAAGAGAAGGTTTAGGCCTGGCAAGTGGGTACACTTGCCAAGTCGAATTGGCAGTTTAAAACTACATACACAGACACTGCAGTGACAGGTCTGAACCATGTTTACAGGGCTACTAGTGTGGGTGGCACAACCAGTGCTGCAGGCCCACTAGTAGCGTTTACAGGCCCTGGCCACCTCCAGTGCACTTCACTAGGGACTTACTGGTAGATCAAATATGCTAATCATGGATAAGCCAATTTGCACATTTAATTTATACCCGGAACACTTACACTTTAGCACTGGTCAGCAGTGGTAAAGTGCCCAGAGCAAACAAAACATCAAAAACAGAGTCCAGCATACAGAAGCAGAGGCAAAAAGTTAGGGGAGCCCACTCTAAGAATGCTAAGTCTAACACCCACAAAAATACAAAGCGGTTTGGCATGCTTAGCAGGACTAGACACCAAACCCTGGTGAGAGATAGATGTCACATATTACTTTATCACAAAAAGAAACAAGAAAAGGACATAGAAAGACAGGAGAAAGCCCAGAGGTAAGTTTGTCCAACACAAAATGAGAAAGACTGTCCTCGAGTGGGCCATATTGGGTGCAAACATGCAAATGGCACCAGTCCTGACAGAAACTCCACTACAAAACCTCAGAGGGTTTTAACCCAGCTATAATGACAGAAACCAAGGACATTGGCACTCGCCAGACCCTATAGAACGTTACTATTGTCACAGAGTGGGCCCCATGACTGACAGATGCCGGCTAAAGGCACATCACAAACAGAAGTCAATAAGCCGGGGCCATCCCTCGCAACATTTCCATTCACAAAACTGAGCCCAGGGAAACCTAAATGCACCTTACACTCAGCAGCAGGGAAGTCAGTCCACTGTGCCACAACAGCAACAGGGGTCAGGTAGTTGGAAAAACACATGGCGACAGTAAACCTGCATGTGAACTGGCTCAAGCCACACTTTGAGCGGACTGAATTGTCCATGCTCCTAGCAACAGATGATGGGGTGGAGGAAAACAGTGAGCCTCTTCCTGACTTCCTGTCTGCTGGAGAAAAAGATGGGTATGTGGAGGGAATAATCCACTCCCCCTCCATGAACCGAGAGCAATAGAGGGACTGTCGCCATGTGTTGGGTCAGTTCGCCTCCGTGTTCTCTCTGATCCCAGAGTTCACACACATGTGTACCCATGATGTGGACACTGGGGACAGTCCTCCTGTTAAACACAAAGGGCCATATGTACGAACACATTTTCCCATAGACACAGAATGGGTAAAACCCTTTGGTACATCTAGCCCAAAGTTTACTGAGTGACTGACAGAGTAAGGGCTAACATTAAAGGCCCTCCTTACGACCCTGGCAGTGGGTGATAAAGTGGCAGTAATACCCCCAACAGGCTGGCGGTAATTACCACCAAATTATGACCATGACGGTGATATCTCGAATACACAGCCAATGTACCACACCGACAGCCAGGGCGGAAACAACAGTCACCATGGTGGTAGCCACCTACAGCCAGGCGAAAGACAAAGTACCGCCCACCATATTAAGACACATCACTCCGCCACCTTTTCCTGGGCGGTACCAATGCCATCAAAAGCCTGGCTCTCAAGTTAGTGTCTTGCCCTCTGGTTCTGGAGGGGGCAACATGCCCTGTGCTTTGTCCTGGGGAGTGCAAGGCCACAGTCTCTTGAGTAGGTGATTTGCCCATTCGTTCAGGAGGGGGCAACATGCCCATTGCTTTGTTCTGGCGAGTGCAAGGCCACAGTCTCTCGAGTGGGTGACTTGCCCACTGGTTCTGGAGGGGGCAACATGCCCTGTACTTTTTCCTGGGGAGTGCAAGGCCACAGTCTCTCAATTGGGTGTTTTGCCCACTGGTTCTGGAAGGGGCAACATAACCATTGCTTTGTCCTGGGGAGTGCAAGGCCACAGTCTCTGGAGTGGGTGACTTGCCCACTGGTTCTGGAGGGGGCGACATGCCCAGTGCTTTCTCATGGGGAGTGCAAGGCCACAGTCTCTCAAGTGGGTGCCTTGCCCACTGGTTCTGGAGGGGCAACATGCCGATTGCTTTGTCCTGGGAAGTGCAAGGCCACACTCTCTCAAGTTGGTGTCTTGCAAGGCCACAATCTCTCGAGTGGTTGACTTGCCCACTGATTCTGGAGGGGGCAACATGCCCTGTGCTTTTTCCTGGGGAATGCAAGGCCACGGTCTCTTGAGTAGGTGACCTGCCCACTGGTTCTGGAGGGGGCAACATGCCCTGTGCTTTGTCCTGGAGAGGGCAAGGCCACAGTCTCTTGAGTGGGTGTCTTGCCCACTGGTTCTGGAGGGGCAATATGCCCATTGCTTTGTCCTGGGGAGTGGAAGGCCACAGTCTCTCGAGTGGGTGACTTGTCCACTGGTTCTGGAGGGGGAAACATGCCCATTGCTTTGTCCTGGAGAGTGCAAGGCCACAGTCTCTTGAGTGGGTGTCTTGCCCACTGGTTCTGGAGGGGCAATATGCCCATTGCTTTGTCCTGGGGAGTACAAGGCCACACTCTCTGGAGTGGGTGACTTGCCCGCTGGTTCTGGAGGGGGCAACATGCTCAGTGCTTTGTCATGGGGAGGTCAAGGCCACAGTCTTTCAAGTGGGTGTCTTGCCCACTGGTTCTGGAGGGGGCAACATGCCCATTGCTTTGTCCTGGGGAGTGAAAGGCCACACTCTCTCAAGTTGGTGTCTTGCCCACTGGCTATGTAGGGAGCAACATTCCCATTGCTTTGTCCTGGGGAATGCAAGGCCACAGTCTCTCGAGTGGGTGACTTGCCCACTGGTTCTGGAGGGGCAACATGCCCTGTGCTTTGTCTAGGGGAGTGCAAGGCCACAGTCTCTCAAGTGGGTGACTTGCCCACTGGTTCTGGAGGGGGCAACATGCCCTGTGCTTTGTCCTGGAGAATGCAAGGCCACAGTCTCTCAAGTGGGTGTCTTGCCCACCGTTCTGGAGGGGGCAACATGCCCATTGCTTTGTCCTGGGGAGTGCAAGGCCACAGTCTCTTGAGTGGGTGACTTGCCCACTGGTTCTGGAGGGGGCAACATGCCCTGTTCTTTGTCCTGGGGAGTGTAAGGCCACAGTCTCTCAAATGGGTGGCTTGCCCACTGTAGGATGCGGTCCTGGTTTGTAGTGGGTGCCTTGGCTACTTACGCCTTACACCAGGTCCAGTTGTCCCTTATTTGTGAAATGTAGTAGTGTTCTAGCAGTTTAGGCTGATAGAGGTAGCTATAGCAGAGCAGCTTAGGCTGAACAAGGAGACATGCAAATCTCATGCAATACCACTTATAGTTACACAGTACTTATACAGAAGTAAAAACAATACTCAGTGTTACCACCAAAAATAAAGGTATTTTATTTTGGTGACAAAGTACCAAAAATATCTTAGAGGCAATACTCCTTCAGGAGGTAAGTATTATACACAATATATACACTAGACACCAAAATAAGGCAAGTAATTAGACTTAGGATAGTGCAAACGATAGGAAATGCTATAGAATACAATAGGAGAAAATAGGTCTAGGGGCAACACGAACCATATACTAATAAAGTTGAATGTGAATCATGAATTCCCCCCTAGACAAGTGTAGTGTGTGCAGAATCACTGGGAGAGTAATAATACAGTAAAGGTAAGTAAATTACCCCACCCCAGAGCCCAGAAAAGCAGGAGTAAAGTACACAAGTTTCCTTAGGACACACTAAACCTCATGATTGGAATTATTGCAAGAACTAACCAAGTCTGCAAACAACAAATGATGGATTCCTGGACCCGAATACCTGCAAAGGAAGGAGACCAAGTCCAGAATTTGAAAGAAGTTACAGGAAGGACAGGGGCCCCTGCCAACCCAGAAGAGGGTGCGAAAGAAGAGTCTCCGGTTGGACGAAGACTGAAGAAATGCACCCTAAGAAGATGCCTGCGGGTACCTGCATGATGCAAAGGATGTCCCAACTCGTGAAGTTGGATACAGGTACGTTTTGGCAATGGATTCCTCCATATTTGGAATGAGGGGACAATTCCATGATCTTAGACACCTTACATAGCTATATTCGGAGTTACCATTGTGAAGCTACATATAGGTATTGACCTATATGTAGTGCACGCATGCAATGGCGTCCCCGCACTCACAAAGTCCCAGGAAATGGCCCTGAACTATGTGGGGCCACCTTCGCTAGTGCACAGGTGCTCTCACATTTAGTAACTTTGCACCTAACCTTCAGCAAATGAAGGTTAGACATATAGATGACTTATAAGGTACCTTAATGTGGCGAAAATGGCTGTGAAATAGTGTGCGCACTATTGCATGCAGGCTGCAATTGCAGGCCTGTGAAAAGGATTGTCTGAGCTCCTTATGGGTGGCAAAAGAAATGCTGCAACCCATAAGGATCTCCTGGAACCCCAATACCCTGGGTACCTAGGCACCATATATTAGCAACTTATAAGGGGGGTCCAGTGTGCCAATTGAAATTGGTAAATGAAGTCAGTAGCCTACATTGACAAATTTAAAAGCAGAGAGAGCATAAGAACTGAGGTTCTGATTAGCAGAGCCTCAGTGACCCAGTCAAACACTATTCACACCACACACATTAGGCCATAAACTATGAGCACTGGGGTACTGACCAGCAGGATCCCAGTGAGACAGGCAAAAACATACTGACATACAGGTAAAAATGGGGGTAACATGCCAAGAAAGATGGTACTTTCCTACATCCAGTAGTTCTTGAGGGGACAACATGCCCATTGCTTTGTCCTGGGGAGACCAAGGCCACAGTCTCTCAAGTTGATGACTTGCCCTCTGGTTCTGGAGGGGGCAGCCCGCACAGTAGCCTCTGAAGGGCAGACTAATTGGAGTCCGCCGGCGGTGATGGCTGTGGTGGTGGTTGGGGGATGCTCCTGATCAGCCCCTGCACTCTATGATGGCTGAACTGTGGTGGTGGTTGGGGGTGGCTCCTGGTAAGCACCTGCACTCTGATGGGTGCACAACCACGGCTGGCGGTGGGGGCCCCCATGACAGCTGCTGTTCGTGGCAGTGTTTGGCTGACAGCTTCAGCTGGCATAGATTGCCTCCTCTCCTCCTGGTCATGGGTTGTGGATCCTTTACCCTTCCTGGCAGGGGTGGAAGGGCTCTTCCCCCCCTCTGCCTGGTGGTGCAGGCTCCTTCCCCTTCTTTCCAGCTGGTGCAGGCTCCTTCCCCTTCTTCGCAGCTGGTGCAGGCTTCTTCCCCTTCTTCGCAGATGGTGCAGGCTCCTTCCCCTTCTTCACAGCTGCTGCCGGACTCTTCCCTTTCATCTCAGGTTGTGCTGCCTCCTTCCCCTTCAGTATTGTTCATCTGGTATCCCTACCATCACGAGTAGGTGGTGCTACCACTGTCCCCGGGGACTGTTTGGCTAAGGTGCTGGGCTGTGTCCTTGCTACCCTGCCCATACGTTGAGGATGAAGGGAGAGGTAGGGAAGAGGTCAATCATGGAAAGGAAAAGCTTTTTAGGGACGTTGGGGTGGGAGGAGTAATGGGAGTGGTGGATGAGGGAGTGGTTGTCGGAGGTGTATGTCTGCTTGATATCGGTGCAAGGGCATGGGCTGTATGCTGTTGTGAGGTGGATGGCTGGTGGGTGTCTGAGTGCTAGCATTTGTGTCCTTTAGGAGGGGGTCAGACACAATGGGAGAGGACAGAGGGGACACGTGCATGGATGTTGTGGAGGTGTCTGCCTGTGAGGTGTGTGTTCTGCTTGGATTGGTGATGATGCTGGTAGTGGATATTGATGTAGTGCATGCAGGTGTGAGTGTGGACATAACTGGGTGGGAGGCGGAGGAAGAGTAGGAGGGGGAGACAGTGGAGACAGTGGATGTTGTGTCTGCAACTGAATGGTGTTTGTGTGAGGGCCTGTGGGATGAAGGGTGGTGCTTGTGTTTGCCTGTGACACTTTTGGGTGTTGTCTTGTGTGCATGGGTGTCTGTCTGTGTGTTTGGGATGGGTTGGGGTTGAGGAGAATGGGACTGGGAAGTGGAAGTTGGAGGGGGAAAGGCTGAAACAGGGTCAATGGTTGTCATCAGAGAGGAGGCTAGAGCCTGAATCAATCTCTGTTGGGCCGCCAATCCACCATGAATGCCCTCCAGGAATGCATTGCATTGCTGCATGTGGGATTTCAGTCCCTAGATGCCATTCACAATGATTGATTGCCCTACAGAGATGGATCTCAGGAGGTCAACAGCCTCCTCACTCAGGGCAGAAGGGCTCACTGGGACAGGGCCTGAGCTGCCTGGGGCGAAGGAGATGCCCCCCTCCTGGGTGAGTGGGCACGGGCAACTCGCTGAGGGGCTACTGGGAGGGCGGTGCTGGTACGGGGGTGGAGGCTGTACCTGCAGCTGGGTTGGTCACAGAGGTTTCCGCCACCACCAGAGAGCTCCCATCGGAGGAGGTATCAGAGTCTGTGTTGTCCCCTCCAGTCTTTGCCGTAGTGCTCCCCATGCCCTCCATCTCACTGGTGCCCTCGGCGTTGGTGGACTCTGCCTCCAGGGTCCTGGGGGAAGCAGCTCCCTCTGTCGCTGGTGCCTCTGCTCCACCGCCAGTTGATGCTAATGCACATAAGGAGAGGATGACAAAGCAAGAAAGGGGGGGGAGAGAAACAGAGAATACACTGGATCAATGACTGCACCAACACCACCGTTGGCATACACAGCACCCTCACAGACAGAGAACAGGCGTACGCACTATGCATGGCACTACCAGTGAATGAGGAGGGGCGCACACCGCCAACTGCAACACACCTGGGGCCCACGCAGCCCTGCCCTGAGGTGAATATTAACAAGCTAGGTAAGCAGTATTTTAGATTCATATCCTTAGCCACCAGAGGACCTACGCTGCTATGTCTAGCCTGGCCTTGGGGCACCCAAAGACACACAACCACCACCCGGATACCAACCCACCAGCCATAAGTTGTAATGATAGACACTGTACTCACCCCCTTGGGGCTGCTGTGATACCTTCAAGTGCCCATCCAGCTCAGGGTAGGCCACCGCCAGTATGCGAGCCATCAGCGGGGGTCAGGGTCCGATGGGCACACCTTTCGTGTTGGAAGGCCATCCCCAGCTGGGCCTCCGCAGTCTTCTGTGCCCAGCGTCTCAAGTCCTCCCACCGTTTCCGACAGTGGGTGCTCTGCCTGCCATAGACCCCCCAGGGTCCGCATCTCCGTGGCGATGGCACACCATATCCCCATCTTTTGATGAGCGCTGACCTGCAGAGACAATACACACAGGAGAACACCATTAGACAAACAGTCCAGCCTGTCACACAAATGGCCCACCATACCCGTTTCGTCACCATTGATTGGCATACACATAGCACAGCCCACAACATATACACCACCAAAAGGGACATCCACCCACCCCCCTTTCACAATGCCTTCACACACAACTCCATGCATTCATACCACATGCATCTTGCCCACAGTGTACTCACCTGTTGGTCTGGAGGCCCATACAGCAAGTCCGTACTGGGGTAGGATCCCATCCACCAGTCGCTCCATCTCCTCCGAAGTGAAGGCTGGGGCCCTTTACCCGGTCACACAGGCCATGGTAGGTTCCAGACACAGGTCACGGCATCACATGCAGTGTAGGTCCTCTCCTATGGAAGGTCAGGTAACAAGTAAGGAATCAAATAGGAAATGGAAGTCTCGTCCATGGCAGTGCATACCGTCACGGCAGGTGTAGATCCCCATTGGCCACTGTACCTAATAAGGCCCAATATTAGCAAATGAGGAATTGTATGGCGGTCCAGGACCCCCCACCGCCACGCCACACAACATCGGCGTACTCTGGGCCACAAACAAGCATCCTGGGACCGGTTTCGGGGTATCACCCATCTTCAGCCAGGCTAGCTTGAATCTGGTGGCATAGTCAGTACGGGACCCACGTCTGGGCATACCCTTCCCACTTGGGGTGACAAATGCAAAAAAAACAGTTGATGGATGAAATGTAGACCAAATCAAACATTCTCCCCAGTGACAGATCTGGGTTTAATCCATCAGTTTTTTTGCTCACCATTCCATTCCAGTTCGGACCCAGATATATGCACATCAGTCTTGCCCCTGTTCCCCATGAGAACAGTCCAGCCCAAACTGCCAGACCAGGTCCTCTCTGGACCAAAAACAAGCATCTTGTGTTCAGTTTCAGGGTATCACCCTTCTTCAGCCAAGCTAGCTTGAATCTGGTGGCATAGTGAGCACGGGACCCACTTCTGGGCATACTCTTCCCACTTGGGGTGACAAATGCAAAAAAAACAGTTGATGGACGAAATGTAGACCAAATCAAACATTCTCCCCAGTGACAGATCTGTGTTTAATCCATCAGTTTTTTTGCTCACCATTCCATTCCAGTTCGGACCCAGATATATGCACATCAGTCTTGCCCCTGTTCCCCATGGGAACAGTCCAGCCCGAACTGCCAGACCAGGTCCGCTCTGGACCAAAAACAAGCATCCTGTGTTCAGTTTCAGGGTATCACCCCTCTTCAGCCAAGCTAGCTTGAATCTGGTGGCATAGTGAGCACGGGACCCACTTCTAGGCATACCCTTCGCACTTGGGGCAAGAAATGCAAAAAGAACAGTTGATGGACGGAATGTAGACAAAATCAAACATTCTCCCCCAGTCACAGTTCTGGGTTTGATCCATCATTTTTTTGGCTCACCATGTCATTCCAGTTTGGACCCAGCCATATACAAATCAGTCTTGACCCTGTTCCCCATGGGAACAGTCCAGCCCGAACTGCCAGGCCAGGTTCTCTCTGAACCAGAAACAAGTATCCTGGGACCAGTTTTGGGGTTTCACTGCTCTTCAGCCACCGGCTTCACGGCTGAAACAACCGCTCCGCCTGCATCAAGGCTGGACAATTGATGCAACGCAGCTGGAGAAATGACTAACAGAGGCTGATAACGACGCAAACCACACGCAGCACGGTTATGTGATACCGTGTGACCGTATTTTCAACGCAACATTGCTGGGTGCGGAAAAACAATGCAAAGCCTGCCTGGACTCAAGGTGCCTGACCTGATCGACACATTGGTCTCTTGCGGTAGAGGAAAAATGACGCCAACCCGACCCTTGCCCTTTGGAATAAAGATTGGCACTGCCACCATACAGAGGTTGGTAAACCAGGTGTTGGCTGGACTGGATGAGTTGAGTGCCACCTACCTGGATGACATTTCTGTCTTTAGTTCCACATAGGAGGAACATTTACAACACCTCTGCAATGTGTTGGAGGCCCTGCAAAAGGCAGGCATCAGTATTAAGGCAAGCAAGTGCCAAATAGGGCAGGGTTCTGTGGTGTATTTGTAACACCAGGTGGCGGGTGGCCAGGTGGCACCCCTACAGCCAAAGATTGACACCATTCTGCCTTGTGAACCCCCAAGTCCCAGACTGAGGTGAGAGCCTTTTTAGGCCTCACTGGCTATCACAGGAAGCTTGTCAAGTGGTATGGCACCATTGTTACCCCCTTGACTGAGTTGACTTCGAAGAAGCAACCAAAGAAGGTGATCTGGACCAAGGCTAGCCAGACTGCTTTTGGTGCACAGACTGAGGCTTGCCAGACCGGTTTTGATGCTGAAGGCACCTGACTTTTCCAAGGAATTTGTTGTGAAAACAGACACCTCAGAGCATAGTATAGGATCAGTACTTTCACAGCTTAATGAAGAGGGCATAGATCAACCTGTAGCCTTCATTAGCAGGAGGTTACTTCCCAGGGAACATAGGTGGAGTGCTATAGAGTGTGAAGCTTTTGCTGAGCTTTGGGTGCTAAAGAAGCTAAGACCTTAATTGTTTGGGACTCACTTCTGGGTTCAGACCGACCACAGGCCCCTCAGATGGTCAATGCAGATGAGGGGTGAGAATCCAAAACTTACAGGGGATGGACTTTATGGTGGAACCCACCCTGGTACAGAACACGCCAATGCGGATAGTCTGTCCAGATTCTTCAGCCTTAGTGGTGAGAACTCCCATGAGGTTGGGTAGTTGCTCCCCACTTTCATCCGGGACACGTGTTAGACTGGGCATCCTTGGCGTGGTCTCCCCTAACTTTTTGTCTCTGTTCCCAGGTTGTTGATGTGTACTGGACTCTGTTTTTGCTGTTTTTGTTACTAGGAGCACTTTACCACTGCTATACAGTGCTAAAGTGCAAGTGCTCCTATGTGAAATGTATGTGTAATTGGCTTTCCATGATTGGCATATTTGATTTACTAGTAAGTCCCTAGTACCGTGCACTAGAGGTGCCTATGGCCTGTAAATCAAATGCTACTAGCGGGCCTGCAGCACCGGTTGTGCCATCCACATTAGTAGCTCTGTAAACATGGCTCAGACCTGCCGCTGCAGTTTCTGTGTGAGCAGTTTTAAACTTCCAATTTGACTTGGCAAGTGTACCGACTTGCCAGCCCTAAACCTTCCCTTTTCTTACATGTAAGACACCACTAAGTTAGGCCCTAGGTAGCCCCAAGGGCAGGTTGCAGTGTATGTTTAAGGTAAATGTTAGAAATGGGGTCTTTGGTTGGCAATCAGGTTACCCCCTGTCCAAGCAAGGACCCTCACTCTAATCAGGGTAAGTCACACACAATCCAAATTATCCTGTGCCCACCCTCTGGGCAGTGAGGCTTAGCTTAGAAGGCAATGTGTAAAGTATTTGTGCAATAACTCATGCAATAACACAGTATAACACTACAAAAATACACTACACAGTGTTAAGAAAAATATATAATATTTATCTGGTTAAATGCAGGTCAAAACGTTAAAAATGTGAAAAATACACACTAAAATATCACTTTAGAGAATGATAAAAAGAGTCTTTAGTCTTTAAAAAGCAACAAGTGTCTGTTGCAAGCACAAAGTTCCTGGTTTGCATTCAGATTTTCCGCAAGGGACCTCAGAGGAGGAGTTGTGTGGGAAACAGGGAGGTGTGTGTCAGTTTACCCAGGTGCACACAGATGATGCGATGATAATTTTCCACGCAGGGAAGGCTTTGCGTTGATTTCTGTCATTCTGACTTGGATCCTCTTCAGGTTGCGGAGTTTTAGGACACACTGGGGACGATGCAGAGAAATCCTGGACATGCAGGATGAAGTCTCACGAGCTGCGTCGATCTGGTGGGCGATGCTGGGAAATTTCTGTCACACAGCAGGCGCTGCATCAATTCTTCTTGCAGGAAGTCGGCTGTGTCATTGCGGCTCGGCTATATGTCGATCCAGTGGGCTGTGCGTCGAAGTTCCGGTTGCAATGCTGGTGCTGCGCCGATCTCCTCTTGGGGAGCCGGGCTGCCTCGTTCTGGTTGGGTGTGCAGGGATTTTCTCACCAGGATGGAGGCTGTGCGTCGTTTTTGGCATGCTGTGCATTGAATTTTTGCCACACAATGAGTTCTTTGCAGGAGGAAGTCTTTTAGGTCCTGAGACTTCAAAAAACAGGGGTCAAGCTCTATCCAAGCCCTTGGAGAGCACTTCTCAGCAGAACCAGAAGACTGAAAGGCAGCAGGGCAACAGCAGGGCAGCAGTCCTTTGATGAAAAGCAGTCGGGTAAGTCCTTTGGGCAGCCAGGATGGTCCTCTTTGCAGGTTGCAGGGTCTGGTTCAAAGTTTCTTCACCAGTGGTATCTTGTCCAGAAGTGTCTGAGTTGGTAGGGTCAGAGGCCCTGTTTAAAAACCAAATGTGCCTTTGAAGTGGGGGAGACTTCAAAGAGTGACTTAGAAGTACACAAGGTCCCCTTTTAGTTCCATCCTGTCTGCCAGGGTCCCAGTAGGGGGTTTGGCAGTCCATTGTGTGAGGTCAGACCACTGTCCTTTGACATGTAAGTGTCAGGCCCTCTACCCTCCCAGCCCAGGAAGACCCATTCAGTATGCAGCTGTGTGTAGGTGTGACTGAGATGTGGATTGTAAGGCACAGAAGGATTTAAGTGCAGAGAACTGCTCACTTTCTAAAAGTGGCATTTCAAAATTAGTACTATTAAATCCAACTTCACCAGTCAGCAGGATTTTGTATTACCTTTCTGGCCGTACTAAATCTGACATTGTTACTCCTTTCAGATCAGAATCTACCGCTCAAATAGTATATGAGGGTAGCCCTAATATTAGCCTATGAAAGGAGAAGGCCTCTCAGCAGTGTAAAATGAATTTAGGAGTTCCTTGCTACCAAGACATATAAACTACACAGGCATACGTCCTGCCTTTTACCATCATAGCACCCTGCCCTATGGGTTACCAAGGGCCTACCTTAGGGGTGGCTTATATGTAGGAAAAGGGGAGTTTGAGGCTTTGCAAATACTTTTAAATGCCAAGTCGAAGTGGCAGTGAAACTGCACACACAGGCCTTGCAATGGCAGGCCTGAGGCATTGTTAAGAGGCTACTTATGTGGGTGGCACAATCAGTACTGCTGGCCACTAGTAGCATTTAATCTACAGGCCCTGGGCACATGTAGTGCACTTTATTGGGAACTTAAAATTAGATTAAATAAGCCAATTGGGTATGAACCAGTGTCACCATGTTTTAAGGGAGAGAGCATATGCACTGTAGCACTGGTTAGCTGTGGTAAAGTGCACAGGGTCCTAAAACCAGAAAAACAGTATCCAAAAAGTGGAGGGAGGCAGGCAAAAAGTTAGATGTGATACCCTAAGGTTGTCAGGTCTAAAAGTAGGACATATAATAATGAGTTTTATATGTCCTGTTAGTGAAATACTGCCAAATTCACTTTTCACTGTTGCAAGGCCTATCCCTCTCATAGGTTGACATGGGGGCTGCCTTTAAATATGATTAAAGCATAGATTCCCTTTGGGAACAGATAGACATGTGGATTTTGGGATCTCTGAACTCACAATTTAAAAATACATCTTTTAGTAAAGTTGGTTTTGAGATTGTGTGTTTGAAAATGCCGCTTTTAGAAAGTAGGCATTGTCTTGCTTAAACCATTCTGTGACTCTGCCTGTTTGTGGATTCCCTGCCTGGGTTAGTTTGACAGTAGGCCTACTTCAAAGGCAGAAAGGGGTCTAAGAAGAATACCCAAAACTCCTGAAAATTAGATCACTTCCGCAGAAGTGCTGCCCTACCTGTGACTGTGGCGCTATCCTACAGTTGCTGATTCTGCCTGTGAAAAGGGAAAAAGACTGGACTTTGTTGGGCATTCCTGCTTGTGAAGAATCTCCAAGGGCTTGAACTGAGCTTGCCTCCTGTTGTTGAAGTCTCAGGACCATCAAAGACTTTCCCTGCCAGCACCTAAGCTTTCTGCTAAGACTCCTGACATGCCAAGGGGTGCCCTATCCACTTCCTAGGCCCTTGAAAGGTGAAGCTGGCAGACCAAGAGTGAAAATCCAGCACAGAACGCCTGATAAACGACGCGCCGCCGACTTCACAGCTGAAATAACCGCTCCACCTGCATCACGGCTGGACGATTGATGCAACACAGCTGGAGAAACGACTAACAGAGGCTGATAACGACGCAAACCACACGCAGCACGGTTATGTAATACCGTGTGACCGGATTTTCAACGCAACATTGCTGGGTGCGGAAAAACAATGCAAAGCCTACCTGGACTCAAGGTGCCTGACCTGATCGACACATTGCTCTCTTGCGGAAGAGGAAAAATGACGCACGCCAACCCGACCCGAGGAGGAAAGACACACAGACTCTCTTGTGAGTGATAAATCAACGCGCCACTGGCCTTTTGCGATGCACACTCGCCTCTGCATTGTTATTTTCATGCTACCCAGATACTTTTGCATGCTAACAGTGTTCTCACTGTTTTGTAAAGGATTTAAGACTCTTAGGTGGTCATTACAACCCTGGCGGTCGGTGTTAAAGCAGCGGTAAAACCTCCAACAGGCCGGCGGATTTTTTTTTTTTAATTACGACTGTGGCAGAAACCGCCAACATAGACAGCCACTTTAACACTCCGACCGCCAAGGCGGTACAAACAAACACTGTGGCGGTAACCGCCAACAGACAGGCGGAAGACAATGTACCGCCCACATTATTACAAGCCACCAATCCGCCACCTTTTCCAGGGCGGATACACCGCAAACAAAAACATGGAGGAAACAGGACTTGGAAGGGAAAACGCTCACCTCCACACATCCCACGAGGAACCAGGACGCCATGGAACCAGAACTTCAGATTCTTTGAGCCTTTATCTTCCTGCTCCTCTACCAGGAGCACGAACGCCGGTGGCGAAGCCCACGGTGAGTACTGCACCAATGACACAGGGGAGGGAAAAAACAGTGACACACACACGCAACACGCAAAACTCCCACCCCTACCCTCACCCACGACAACACACACACTAATACATCATGATACATCATGATACATCACAGTTACACCCCCTTAACCCCCTCTGGAAGATTGCCAGGACAAAAGGAAATGAGTCGAATGATTCTAATATATACGAAGACAGTAATCAAAAATATATACATATAGTAAGATATTCACACTATAAACAAAAATATACACCAAGAATCCAAGTCCAAGGTATTCCACTATCATAGTCCGTGGACCACAGGGCCCAAAAGGCATGGGTGAGGCCCACACTCAATACCCGAACAAGACGGAGAGAACACTGCTGGGGCATCAGATAGAAATAAAGCAGGCACCTCAGGCGGAAGGGAAGGGGGGGGCACCTCAGCCGGATGAGTGCACAACGCCAGATCCACAAGGGGGCTCCATGCCCACTGTTCAATCCTAGGGAGTGCAAAGCCACAGTCTCTCAAGTCTCCACAGTGGGTGTGTTGCCCACTGCTATATCCTGGGGAGTGCAAAGCCACAGTCTCTCAAGTCTCTACAGTGGATGGTTTGCCCACTGTTCAATCCTGGGGAGTGCAAAACCACAGTCTCTCAAGTGGATAACATTCTCCACTGGTTTCTGGAGGGGCCTTTGTGCCCAGAGTGCTTCATCCTGCCAAGGACTGGGGTAGTGGATGTGATACTCCACTGGTTCTGGAGGGGGCTTTGTGCCCAGAGTGCTTCATCCTGCCAAGGACTGGGGTAGTGGATGTGATACTCCACTGGTTCTGGAGAGGGCTTTGTGCCCAGAGTGCTTCATCCTGCCAAGGACTGGGGTAGTGGATGTGATACTCCACTGGTTCTGGAGGGGGCTTTGTGCCCAGAGTGCTTCATCCTGCCAAGGACTGTGTGAGTGGATGTGATACTCCACTGGTTATGGAGGGGGCTTTGTGCCCTGAGTGCTTCATGCTGCCTAGGACAGAGGTAGTGGATGTGATACTCCACTAGTTCTGGAGGGGCATTTGTGCCCAGAGTGCTTCATCCTGCCAAGGACTGCGTGAGGGGATGTGATACTCCACTGGTTTCTGGAGGGGGCTTTGTGCCCAGAGTGCTTCATCCTGACAAGGACTGTGTGAGTGGATGTGATACTCCACTGGTTCTGGAGGGGGCTTTGTACCCAGCCTGCTTCATCCTGCCCGTGGTGGCCTCAGTAGCGTCAGAGTCATTGGTGCTCACTGGCCTGCGGGGCTGCTGGCGGCGGTGTCCTGGGCAGCGGTTCTGCTGGCGGCGGTGTCCTGGGCAGCGGGGCTGGTGGCGGCGGTGTCCTGTGCAGCGGTGCTGCTGGCGGCGGTGTCCTGGGCAGCAGGGCTGGTGGCGGCGATGTCCTGGCCAGCGGTGCTGCTGGCGGCGGTGTCCTGGGCAGCGGTTCTGCTGGCGGCGGTGTCCTGGGCAGCGGGGCTGGTGGTGACGGTGTCCTGGGCAGCGGTGCCGCTGGCAGCGGTGTCCTGGGCAGCGGGGCTGGTGGCGGTCTTGTCCACCGTGCAGATCTTCCCAGACTTGCCGGTTTTACTGTGCCCCTTACCCACCTTGGATGGTGGCGCAGTTGTCTCTACACCCCCAACTGTACCCCTGGGAGCGGCTTTGGTGGCTGATTTCTTTCCCCTCTCCCGCTGGGCACTGGCCAACTTTTTATGCTTTACAGGTGGGGGACTGTCTGTGCTCTGGCTCCTTGCCACACTGGCTGCCCTGCTGCCTGGCGCACTCCAGAAGCCGGTTACTGCTGGGACCACTGGTCCCGCAGATGTGGCTGAGGTGCTGGGATGGGACCTGGAGAGTCGGGCCCTAGGAGACTGAAGGGGTGGGGGAGGTGAGGGAATGAGGTCAAGGTTGGACAGGAAAAGTTTCTTAGGAACACTGGGACAGGTATATGGAGAGGGTTTGGGAGTGGAGGAAGAGGTAGTGGTTGTAGGAGGTGTACGTTTGGTGACTTTGGGTGAAGGTGCATGGGCTGGAGGCTGTCGTGAGGTGGATGGCTGTTGGGTGGGTGTGTTGCTGCGTTTGTGTACCTTGGGAGGTGGCCTCACAGACAAAGTGGGAGAGGACACAGGGGACGTGTGAATGGTAGGGGGGTGGTGACCTCACGTGAGCGGGGTGTGGTGGTGGGTGTGCTGGAGAAGGACGTAGTGGCTAAGGATGTAGTGCATGCAGGTGTAAGTGGAGACGAGACAGGGAGGGAGGAAGGGGACGAGGAGGAGGGGGACACAGTGGAGGCAGTGGATGTTGGTGTGTGCTGCTTGCGTGAGTGCCTGTGGGATGTGTGGTGCTTATGTTTGCCAGAGCTACCCTTGTGTGTTGAGGTGTGTGCATGCTGGTCTGATGGTGTGCTTGGGATAGGCTGAGGTACAGGGGTTTGGGTCTGGGTGGAGGAAGTAGGAGGGGGGAGGCTAGAGACAGAGACAATGGCTGCCATCAGTGCTGAGGCCAGAGTCTGAAAAGCTCCCTGATGGGCTGCCTGACCAGAGTGAATGCCTTCCAGGTATGCATTGGTTTGTTGCAACTGCCTCTCTACACCCTGGATGGCATTCAAAATGGTAGACTGCCCAACAGTGAGGGACCTGAGGAGGTCAATGGCCTCCTCACTGAGGGCAGCAGGGGTGACAGGGGCAGGGGCTGAGGTGCCTGGGGCGAAGGAGATGCTCACCCTCCTGGGTGAGCGGGCACGGGACACACGCTGAGGGGCTGCTGGGAGGGCGGTGCTGGCAGGGGGGGTGGCGGCTGTACCTGTAGATGCGGGTGCACAGATAGGCCCGCCACTGCAAGGGAGCTCCCATCAGAGGAGGAGTCCGTATCACTGGTGCCAGCTACTATCCCCGCCGTGGAGCTCCCCTCGCCCTCCGTCCCACTGGTAAATTCAGACTCCGTAGTGTTGCCCTCCAGGGCCATGTGGGATGCAGCTCCCTCCTGCTCCGGTGCCACTGCTCCTCCACCTGATGATGCTAATGCACACAAGAATAGGGAGATCACAAAAAGGGGGAGGAGACAGAAGAAAGACATGTTGAGTGCATGCAATACCGCTACCGTTGGCGGACACTACAGACAAAGAAGCCCCCTGCACTACGCCGCGCACTTTGGAGTTCCCTATTCAATCCCAGGGACATGGATTACAAGGCTATGCCCGATTGCTGCACACATGGATGTCACAGGAGCCTGACTAGGTGTAGTTGGCACTGTACACAGGTGGGGTGGGGTGCCACAGGGCCTGTCTACTAAACTCGCCCTGGCCTAGGGGAATCCACAGCCCACCTCCCCCACCCAGACACCTACAATGCGTGCTGAATAAGCAGAATGAGAGTGTACTCACCCCGTTGTGGCTTCTGTGATGCCCTCAAGCGCCCATCCAACTCCGGGTACGCCACCGCCAGGATCCTGAACATCAGGGGGGTCATGGTACGACCGGCACCCCTCCCACGTTGGGAGGCCAACCCCAGCTGGGCCTCCGCTGTCTTCTTGCTCCAGCGGCGAATGTCCTCCCATCTTTTCCGGCAGTGGGTGCTCCGTCTGTGGTAGACCCCAGGGTCCGGACTTCCTTGGCGATGGCACGCCAAATGTCCTTCTTCTGGTGGGCGCTGACCTACACGAATAGTACAGGGGAAAAAGAGAAGTTATTACCTTCCGCACCGTCACAGTAATTGGCCCGCATCCCTGCCCTTGCCATGACGCAAATACACTCACTGTTGTTTCATGCATGCCTCATTCTCACCCCCCCTATCTTTCATCCACACCACTCCTCACAGGCATTGCCCATACAGCATGCTCACAGTGTAGTTACCTGTTTGTCTGGAGGACCGTAGAGTAGCGTGTACTGGGGGAGGACCCCATCCACGAGTTTCTCCAACTCCCCCGTGCTGAAGGCAGGGGCCCTTTCCCCAGACACACAAGCCATTGTCTCTTCCAGAATGAGATAACAGCAGCACTTGCAGTGTAGGTCCTCTCCTGTCGAAGAACAGGTATCAAGTGATTGAACAGAGAGAAAGTGGTGGTCACGTCCGCGGCAGTGTGAACCGTCCCCGCCGGCGTACATCGTCATTGGCTCCTGGGACCCATAGGGTCAAATGTTAACCAATGCAGGATAGCGCCTCGGTCTTCGACCGCCTACCGCGACGGTGTACAACGCCAGCGCAGTTACCTCATATCCCATTGTCCCTCTGTACAGGTCAGGCATCCGCCATTTCATGGGCCCTCATGCCATTATTTTGGACTGCGTCACACATATCTAGGCCTTGCCTAAACACTCATACAGGCATATGTCGATTTGCCAATGTTTCAGAGTAAGCTGTGTTTACGTACCTCAGAGTTGGTTGACTCTCTGCTCGCTGTTCTCCTCCATAGGCACTGTCGGCTGGGGAATGTGAGGAGATGCCGGCATCCTCCGGTGTACAGACCGCTGGTGGACCTGTCGACAATGGAGGAGCGACATGTGATCATCACCTACAGACTTGATCGTGCCACAATCCAGGAACTGTGTGCCCAGTTGGAGCCAGACCTGATGTCAGCTATCCGCCATCCCACAGGAATCCCCCCTCAAGTGCAGGTGCTGTCAGTACTCCATTTCCTAGCAAGTGGGTCATTTCAAACAACAGTGGCCATTGCATCAGGGATGTCCCAGCCTATGTTTTCCAACGTGTTGTCCAGAGTGTTGTCTGCCCTGCTGAAACACATGCGGAGCTACATCATATTTTCTCAGGTGGAGGATTTGCCTACAGTGAAAGGTGATTTCTATGCCCTGGGACATATCCCCAACATCATAGGTGCCATTGATGGGACACATGTGGCCTTGGTCCCCCCCCCGCAGGAATGGACAGGTGTACAGAAACCGGAAGAGTTACCATTCGATAAATTTGCAGATGGTGTGTTTGGCAGATCAGTACATCTCCCATGTGAATGCCAAATTCCCTGGCTCAGTGCATGACGCTTACATTTTTAGAAATAGCAGCATCCCTTATGTGATGGGGCAACTCCAGAGGCACCGTGTGTGGCTATTAGGTGAGGACATGGACTCAATACAGTGTGAATAGTTGTCTGGGTCTGGGGATGTCCCTATGAGTTAGTGTTTGTCTAACAGTTGTCCCTCGCCATTTGCAGGTGACTCTGGTTACCCCAACCTGTCATGGCTACTGACCCCAGTGAGGAATCCCAGGACAAGGGCAGAGGAACGCTACAATGAGGCCCATGGGTGAACTAGGAGGGTTATAGAGAGGACCTTCGGCCTCCTGAAAGCCAGGTTCCGGTGCCTCCATATGACAGGTGGTTCCCTATTCTACTCACCAAAGAAGGTGTGCCAGATCATCGTGGGCTGATGTATGCTTCACAACTTGGCTTTGCGACAACAGGTGCCTTTTCTGCAGGAGGATGGTCCATATGGAGGTGTTGTGGCAGCTGTGGAGCCTGTGGACAGTGAAGAAGAGGAAGCAGAAGAAGAGGTCATAGACAACAGGAACACAGTGATCCTGCAATAAGTCCAGTGAGTCACAGGTAAGAAGACAACACTGGCTGCTACATCTGATTCAATTCTACTACCTCTCATCTGTCTGTCATTTTCACCCAGTGTATGGCCACTGAGTTGTCACTTTCCCCTTACGATTTCACAGATGTGGGTCCCACTGTGTGACATCTGCTTTGTTTCTGCATGGACCAGAGCTCTGTGACATAGGTATGTTGACATTACATTTGATATAGCATTTTGCCACTGTTATTGCAAATACACATTTTCGAAAGCACAGACTGACTCCAGATTGTTTTTTGATTTAAGGGTGTTTATTTAAGTGCTTAATAGTGGAGGGGGTTGTAAAATGGTCAGGGGTGATGGTGGAGGAATGTCCATGGCAGTGTCCAGTCTATTAGTCTCACAGGTGCATTGTCCAAATAGGTATAGGAAGTGGAGCTGGGGCAGTTTAAGTATGGACAGGGTGACAAAGTGGGACAGAAGGATGACAATCAGGGTGGTCTCATTTCTTGGCGGGGGTCTTGGCATTGTTCTCCGTCTTTTGTCCTGGATCTCAGGGATAGTTTGCGGGGTGGTTCTCCATATGCAGGGGGTGGGGTGCTGGTGTGGTGGTGCCTCCTGTCCACTAGCGCCAGAGGAGGTGGTGGGCAGTTCATCGTCAAGGCTAGTGTCAGGGGCCCCTTGTTGTGCCACAGTGTCCCTCCTGGTGTTCATGAGTTCCTTCAGCACCCCTACAATGGTGCCCAGGGTGGAATTGATGGATTTGAGTTCCTTCCTGAAGCCCAAATACTGTTCCTCCTGCAGCCGCTGTGTCTCCTGAAACTTGGCCAGTACCGTTGCCATCGTCTCCTGGGAATGGTGGTAGGCTCCCATGATGTTGGAGAGGGCCTCGTGGAGAGTGGGTTCCCTGTACCTGTCCTCCCCCCGTCGCACAGCAGCCCTCCCAGTGCCCCTGTGTTCCTGGGCCTCTGTCCCCTGAACCGTGTGCCCACTACCACTGTCCCCAGGTCAATGGTGTTGTTGGGGTGGTGGGTTAGCCTGGGTTCCCTCTAGTGGTGGACACACTGCTGATTGACATGTCCTGGGGACAGAGGTATGGGCCCGCTGGGTGGGTGCTGCGCTGGTGTTTCCAGAGGGGGGAATCTCTGTAGTGGCCTGTGCCAGTGTGAGGGGAACCGACTGTCCCGAGGTCCCAGATGGGCCGGGCTGGTCCTAGATCCAGTTGGACAGAGCTGCTGTCATCACTGTGGGCCTCTTCTGTGGGTGGAGTGGACATGTCTGGACCCTCCTTTCCAGTGACGTTGGGTAGGGGTCCTGCAGGGGTGTAAAGGCATGATTATTGCATCTGTGTGCGCCATGGTGTGCAATGGTGGGTGACCGTGTACCCCAGTGCTTGCATTCCTGTGTAGGACCTTGTGTGATAATGGTTTAGGGGGGTGTATTGGTATGTGTAGTGGCCATGCATTGGTGATGGGTGTCCCTGCTTTGGTGTTACTTGCAGGGCTTGAGTTTGGGATGTGTGGTTTGTGATATTGGGACATACTTGAGGAGTTGGAGTGATGGGGGTGAGGGCGAGGGTGGGGGTATGTGATAGCTTGCAGGTGGGTGGGGGATGTAATAGTTAAGATTTGACTTACCAGAGTCCATTCCTCCAGCTACTCCTGCAAGGCCCTCAGGATGCAGTATAGCCAAGACCTGCTCCTCCCATGTTGTTAGTTGTGGGGGAGGAGGTGGGGGTCCGCAGCCAGTCCTCTGTACCGCGATGTGGTGGTTTGAGACCACAGAACGCACCTTCCCCCGTAGGTCGCTCCACCTCTTCCTGATGTCATCCCTAGTTCTTGGGTGCTGTCCCACTGTGTTGACCCTGTCCACGATTCTCCGCCATAGCTCCATCTTCCTAGCTATGGTGGTGTGCTGCACCTGTGATCCGAATAGCTGTGGTTCTACCCAGATGATTTCCTCCACCATGACCCTTCGCTCCTCCTCTGAGAACCTGGGGTCTATTTGCGATGCCATGGGGTGGTGTGGGTGATGTGTGGGGTGGTGTGTGTTGTGATGTGTGGGGTGATATTTAGAGGTGTGTTGTGTGAGGTGCGTGGATGTTGTGTGAGTGATGGTGTGGAGTGCCTGTGGATGCTAGTTTTATAGATGGTGGTGTCTCTCTCTGGCCCTCAGTCGCAATTGTTGATGTAAGGGTTTGTGGGTGATGTGGGTGTGTGTTTTATATTGTATTGGGTGTATGGGAGTGGTGTGTATATGTGTATCAGGTATGTGTATTTAGAAATGTCCAATGTGGTAGTGTTTTGTAAATGTGTGTGTATTTTGGGCGCAGTGGTGTGTACCGCCAATGGAATACCGCAGTTGAAAGACTGCCGCGTGGATTCGTGGGCGTGATAGTGTGGGCGTATTCCTGTTGACGTAACAGTGGAGGTTTTGTTATCGCCAGTTTATCACTGACCTTTGGTGTGGCAGACTTGTGTGGGTGTCTGGATTTTGGCGGATTCTGAGCTGTGGGTCATAATGACCGTGGCGGAATTCTGCGGCCGCAGTGGTGTATTGGCGGTCTTCTGCACGGCGGTAAGCAGCTTTTACCGCCAATGTTGTAATGACCACCATAATCTTTAAAAGTTCATAACTTGACCTGTGTATGTTGGATTTTTGTTGTTTGTTGTAGAATTAGGGTCCTTGCTTGTACAGGGGGTAACCTGACTGCCAACCAAAGACCCCATTTCTTACAGTAACATTGGCTCATACTCAGTTGTCAAATTTAATTTATTTATAAGTCTCTAGCAAAGTGCACTAAATGTGCCCAAGGCTTGAATATTAAATGGGATTACTGGACCTGCAGCACTGATTGTGCCACCCACATAAGTAGACCCTTAACCATGTCTCTGGCTTGCCATTGCCAGGTCTGTGTGTGCCATTTCACTGCCACTTCGACTCCGCATTTAAAAGTACTTGCCAAGCCTCAAAATCCCCTTTTCTTACACATGCTTCACCCCTAAGGTAGGCCCTAAGTAACCCATAGGGCAAGGCCCATGTAAATAAAGGCAGGGCATGTACTTTCAAGTTTTACATGTCCTGGTAGTGTTTTTCAGTACTGGGACGTCAGCTTCTCTCATAGGCCAGCATCAGACATTTTCTTATATGATTTTAAGTAGGAATTTTGGATCTGGGAGGAATAGACTTGTCATGTTTGGTATGGTTGGAATGTTAGTGAGAAATACTATTTACTAGTGAAGTAGGATTTTTCATTACTATTTCAGAAATGTCACTTTTAGAAATAAGGCATGTCTCTGCACTTACTGACATCTGTGCCTTACAGTCTGTATCCAATCTGGTCTGTGCTGGTTGACACCTCCACTTGTACATTTTATCCAGACAGCCATAAACACATGATACACAGCTGCATTCTTCTGCAGACTGGTGGGTCTCCCTTGGCATGAAGGGTGGAGGGGCTCTCTCTTATACTTTAAAGGACAGTGAGCTGCCCTCACAAAAAGGACTGATAACACCCCACAGGGCTCCTGTCAGACAGGGCTGGGTTGAACTTGAAACAAATGCACTTCAAAACCACTCTTTGAAGTTTCCTCCACCTCAAAGGCTTTTTGGGGTATATATACTAGGTCTGTGACCCCACCAGATAAGACACTTCTGGACCTACAACTAGACTCTGTCAGAAGGACTGCCTAGCTGCCAAAAGGCTTATCTGGAACTGCTTTGCTGGAAGGACTGCTGGCCTGCTTCTTGTCCTGCTGCCTGCTAACTCCTGACTCTGCTGGAATGACTCTGCCTTCCTCCTCAAGTGCTGTTCAAGGGCTTGGATTGAGCTTGTCTGCTGTTCTGATGTCTCAGGGCTATCAAAGACTTCATCAAAGAGAAGAAAATCCAGCACATTGGAAAATCGATGCAATGATGTCTGGAAAGTTCAACACAAGGCCTGCCAGATTGATGCAGAGCCTGCTCCGCAGCTGCAAAATCACCACATCGCCTGCCAGATTGATGCAGTGCCTGTTGCCCCTGCTCAATAACTTCTGGGTTTTCCATGCATTGTCATATGGGTATCAAAATATCCCTGCATCGCAGTGAGGAACCAAGGCAGTGCTCCCAAAAACCAACGTATTGCTTTGCTGCGTGGAAAGAATCAATGCATCGCCTTTGCTGCACCAGAAAAATCCTTGCATCGCTTTATTTTTTGATGCATTGCCTCCTCTCTAGCCCCTCTCCATTGTTAAAAAGTGATATTTTGACTTGTGCATATTGGATATTTGTCATTTTGGTCTTACTTGATTTGGATACATATTGTCTATTTTCCTAAACTGGTGTGGAGTACTTTTTGAGATTATTCCTTGTGTTACTGTATGAGTTATTGCACAAATACTTTACAGATTGCCTTCTAAGTTAAGCTTCCCAGCTCTGTGCCAAGCTACAGGAGCGTGAGCACAGGATGATTTAGGTTGTGTTGTGACTTACCCTGACTAGGATTGTGGTCCCTACTTGGACAGGGTACATAGCTCTGCCAACTAGAGACCTAATTTCTAACATTGGTAGCAGTGGTGGGATAGGACTTGTGTTTGTGCAGTGCCCTACAATAGCTATGTGTACACTACCTACCCACATTTAAAGACCATTTCAATTTTATTTCTTCTTTTCCAATTTTTCCCTGCTTCACATTTTAAATTCATCCTATACATCATGTCCCTGGCTGGTTATACAAGTGAAGCCATTGTGTTTAGGCTGGCTGATTACACTGTCAGGATGGGGTACCTGACAGAGGAGCCACTAAGAAAGTGGATTTTCAAATGGTGCTAAGGGCCTGGGTTGAGTCTCCCACCCGAGGGGATGATGAGTTGGAGGAGATAGTGAATGGTTCTTTTGAGGAGCTACCTGTAGCAGTGGAGGGGGACACCACTGGAATTGTACTACCTGGGAGGGCAGGGATCATTGTCTCAAGTCACGGCCTGACAGCAGAGGAAAGGAGAGAGGAGACAGAATTCCAGCTGCAGTGAGCAAAATTAAAAATAGAGGCTTACAGGGAAGACAAGCAAGCTGAAGCTGAAAGAGCTGAAAGGGAGGCTGAAAGAGCCAATGCATTGAGGAAACTACTTCTGGCTCATGTACTGAGTCTAAAAGAACTGAAACTCAAAGCCAGGCAGTAATGGTGGCAGCATCTACACAGTACCTGATGGAGACAAGAAGGTTCAACTACCCAAGGATTTGGTGGCCAGTTATGTGTGGGGGGGTGACGTTGGTGTTCTGCTTATAAAGTTGCACTGAGGGTATATGGGGTTCCTAAAGTGCACTGGGTGATGTTTCTGTGGAAAGACATGCCAACACATGGAGGGAAACTCTTCTAACATTAGAGGTTGGGGACCAGATCAAGTACACTCCCATTAATGCCATTTTGAATGTCAAATTTGGACTTATCCCTGAGCAGTATTACCAAAGATTCAGGGACAGTAATAAGCTCCCCAAACAATCCTGGGTAGACTTTATTGATTACACCAGTAAGGCACTGAATGACTGTGTGTGGGCACTAAAGTTAATGATTATGTTGGGCTGTACAATTCAATCATGAGAAAACATCTGCTCAGTATCTGTTTTACAGAGTTGTGCCAGCACCTAGTTGACAGGTAACTGACTGATCCCAGGAAGCTTGCCGAAGAGGCAGACCTCCTGGCTAGCTCCAAAAAGGTACCTGGGAGTGTCCCCATGAAGGGTGTTTCAGGTTCCCCCCAGCAGAGTGAGGGGAGGTTAAAGATGACCCAGACAAGTCCCAGAGTAAGGGGGGAGGAAAGGGTTGCCATGCCCCACCTAAGAAACAGGGTGGTGGTTCTGGTGAGTGGTGGCCCAGTGTACCCCATTTCCAAACCTGCTGCTTTGAGTGCTCTCAGCTAGGACACAACCAAGGGGACTCTATCCAAAGAAACCACCCACTGGTGGGGCCACTACAGGGGTAGCCGATGTGGTCTTAGAAGAAATTAGTCCCCAGGGGCAGGTCATAGACCATGCCAGAATCTACCTCTGTTGAGAGATAGACTTAAAGGGTGAGCTGGTGATCCTTGAGTGTAGGAGTCGTCACTTCTACTGGGTGGAAGTGAATGGGGTTCCATTCACTGCTCTGGGGACACCAGGGCTAGTCATAACTTGATGGTGGAGAGACTAATTTCCCCAGAGCAGTACACCAACTAGATGTGTAAGGTGGCTCCGGCCCCTGAGAGATTTTTTCTGTCCTATGGCCCTTGTATCACTGGAGTGGGGTGGGGAGATGACCTAGAGAAAGGTCGAAGTTAGTCCCCAGACACCCATAGACTGCGTTCTGGGGAATGAGTTACCCCAGTGGCAGAAGAACTGGGAGGGGTAGCTTCTAAGGGCACACTGACGCTCCCCAGAGATGGGTTTGAAAGCCCAGATGTTGGTGCAAGGTGATGGAGAACTCATTCAGTCCTCTGTTCAGCCTCAGGGTACAGACCCTGGGTTGATTGACCAGTGTCAGGATACCACCCCTGAACTAGAGGAAGGTAGCATAGAAGTAGCATGCAAAACCCTGGGGCTACTGCCCTCCACTCTGAGATGCTTCAGAGGTCAGGGAAACCTCAGCAGTCCATAGGGATCTCTGTGCCAGCCCCAAGATGGAAGGAGAAGCTTACCCAATGACCCAGCTTAGGACATCCTCTTAGCAGTAGATGGTCTGGGGCCTGGCTCTTGACACTTACAGCTGCCAGTGGCCTTTGTTGGTTGCTGTCCTTATGGACAATGTTTTCCCTGGGTTGAGGACAGAAGTCAGAACCAAGGAGTGGAATGGCCACGTCACTTTGTTGGCCATGGTGGTACTGTCTGCATACTGATATGCATCTGTGAGCAAATTAAGGTTAGGAGCTTCACAGGTGGGGTCCCCAGATGAGGAGAAGGGTTCCTCATGGGTCAGTTTAGTGGTCCCAAAGAGTGTAGACAGAGGGATCCAACTGGGATCAGAGAGGCATAGAAGTGGTAAGTGCCCCTGCAGTAGTTGGCCATTGTCCATGTTCTATCACCCTAAGCAGGGAAGTCCACAAAGTATTGATTCATCTCTCCTGGCTTTAGGCTGGAAGGTGGTATGTTGGTAAATGGCCCACTCTGAGGAATAACCCCAAATGTTTTGCCTTCTTCCTCCTCTTTTTCTGACCTTTTTTTTGTTGGCTTTAGGACTCTGGGCACTTCACCACTGCTAATCAGTGCTGAAGGGCATATGCTCTCTTTCTTAAACATGATAACATTGGCTCATACCCAACTGTTATATTTAATTTACCTATAAGTCCCTAGTATAGTGCAGTAAATGTGCTCAGGTCTTTCTTGTCAAATAAACCCTACTAATGGGCCTACAGCACTGATGGTGCTACTCCCATATGTAGACCCTTAACCATGTATCAGGTCTGCATTTGCCAGACCTGTGTGTGAAGTTTCACTGCCACTTTGTCTTGGCATCTAAAAGTACTTGCCAAGCCTTAAATTCCCCTTTTGTTATACAGAAGTCACCCCTAAGGTAGGCCCTAGGTAACCCATAGAGCAGCGTGCTATGCAAATAAAAGGCAGGAGATATACTTATAAGTTTTACATGACCTGGTAGTGAAAACCCTGAAGTCGTTTTTCACTACTGTGAAGACTTCTCCTCTCATAGGCCAGCATTAGAAATTTCATTATATGCTGTTAAGTGGTAATTTCTGATCTGAGAGAAATAGGCTTATCATGTTTGGTATGATAGGAATGGTAGTGAAGAATCCTACTTAATGGTGAAGTTGGATTCTACATTACTATTTCAGAAATCTCACATTTAGAAAGTAGGCATTTCTCTGTACTTACTGCCTCCTGGTCCTTATGGCCTTTCTCCAATCCAAGTTTGGTCTGTGCTAGTTGACACCTCCCCTTGTGCATTCCACCCAGAGAGCCAAAAACATAAGACACTCAGCAAATTGACGCAACACCTGCAAATTTCGATGCAACACCTTCTGGATCGACACAGTGCCTGCTCCGCGGCTGAGAAATCACTGCGTCACCTGCCGGATCAACACACCACCTGTTGCCCCTGCTCAGCATGTTCTGGGCTTTCCACACATTGTCCCTGGGCATATAAATATCCCGCATTGCAGTGAGGAACCAAGGTTGCACTTCCAGAAACCTACACATCGGCTTGCAGTGTGGAAAGAATCAGCACATCGATTTTGCTGCAGAAGAAAAATCGGTGCAATGCTTTATTTTGTGATGCATCATTTCCTCTACAGCCTCTCTGAGTCGTTATTTTTGTTGCATCGCAGGTACTGTGTGTTAAAAGAATGCATCCACTGTTTTCTAAAGGTTGAGACTCTTTTAAACCTTTAAACATTTATATCTTGACTTGTGCATTTTGGATTTGTGTTCTTTTGATCTTATTTTATTTATTCAGATAAATGTTCTCTATTTTCCTAGCACGGTGCAGTCTTTTTGTGGTGTTTCACTCTGTTACTGTGTGAGCTATAAAATACTTTACACATTGTTTTCTATGTTATGCCTGCCTGTTCTGTGCCAAGCTACCAGAGGGTGAGCAGAGGATAATTTAGATTTGTGTTGGGATTTACCTTCTCTAGGATTGTGGTGGCTACTTGGACAGGGTGCATACCTCTGCCAACTAGTGACTCAATTCCTAACAAAGTGGTTTGGCATCGCCGCCGCAACACATCCTTTGCACAGGCCTTCACCTCCCCCATCAACAGCAGCCTGGAGGATGATGATGGACTCTGCATCTCAGCCTTGTAGCTCATCAAAAACTACCCATAGCCTAAACTTTGCAACACATCCTCGATGCCAGACTTTGCATTGCGATTCCTCATGGATGATATCTTCAATGATGCTGCAACGACCTTGTACCACAGCCTCGCTGCATCTTGGAACAGCTGCATCACTTTGGCTGTGCAACGCTTCTTCGTAGTGGATCCCCACAACTTCCTTTACCAGGACTTCCAGGCACCTGGGGGCCCTCCCCGGCATTGATGTCACTTCCTGGGGGGGGGTCATGTGACCATGATGGGACGGGTGTGTTGTGATATCATCCTGGCCAGGTGCTATTCACATGCTCATGGTCATAAAACATGGTCAGGATTCTGCCATAACAGGTATGGGTCCCATTGCTCTGTGTCTGGGGATTTGACAGCGGCATATTTCCAACACTTTCTGGAGTGCACAATATGTGAGTCTCTAACAAAGCAAACACAGGCATGTTCAGACAGCCGCAGTCATGAAATATGAGACAACTGGAGTGCTCCCAAATGAGAGGTTCGGGCAAATACACAGACAGAACCCACCCCCCAGGGTGCCACTGTCTCCCTAAGCCCACCTGTCTAATCTTGGATGGTGCACATTTGACTTTAAAAAGGTATTTTGTTAGAAGTGCCCAGACAAGTTCATAATTGAATCAAGACTGCTATGAAATGCAACCAATAGCAGACAGCTGGTACTCCTCAACTCCCTGAAGTGCTTCCATCTCATAAGTAGCAAGCTCTACTAAGTATAAAATGACTTCCCAAGCCCACACACACAATCAGAAGCATCGAATTGCTATGAAGTGCACGGTAGATGGCTGGGACTCATCAACTCCGCAAAGTGCTCTAATCTTATATTTTTCAACCTCTACTAAGTATGAAATGTCATCCCAGGGCCACACACACACACACACACACACACAGAAGCGGCCAACTGCTATAAAATGGAACCCATATGCAGATGGCTGTGGCTCCTCAACTCCCGAAAGTGGACCCATGCATAAATAACTGCGGACAGAGGAACCCTAAGCAAGATGGAGCAAAGCTTTAAAATGAATTGCGTGGAGCAACCAGGTGATACAGGACAACTTCTGCTGCAGGTAGAAATAATTATAGCATAAATCTTTTAAACATTCATTTCCATTCAATATGTTTCAAGGGAAGCCCTGTTTCTGTTTTTCCTGGTATGAAAAAATCACAGCTTCTTTTATGGTTTGAAAAAAAAACCTGTGTGTTAGCGTAACCTCATAGTGGCTTAGAATAGTATGCTGTAGGTCTCGTGGAAATCAGCATGTACAGAAATGTGCAACTGAAATCAGTTGTTTAAACCATGGGTTTGTCAGGGGTTTAAAGGGCAGCAGCATGCTTTGAATGGGTTTTCAGAAGTCCTGTGGCAGGAGAGATGGAGGTGTAGAATGAAAAACTGTATGTTTTTAGTGTAAGCTTTGATTAGGAGTTATTTCTGATGCACTTTGGGCAATTCTGTAACAGGCATATGCAAAAGTGTAAATATTGACAAGGCAACACTTGAGGGCTCGAGGAACCTCTGCTGTGATTTATGGACTGGTCACTGAAGCATGTAGTCTGTTTAATTTTGCTGCATCAGCTTAAGAGGCTGCCGGCTGCATGGAAACAAAATCTGTTGTTTAAACCACGGTTGGCCTGGGTTTTTTGCACAGAAGACTTGAACATTTACTTGTAAATGTTTAGTGTTCTGTGTAATAGCACAAATTGCTCTGATGTAAAATGTTTGTTGTAAAGAAAGTGGTTCCACTAAGGGGCAAAGCAGGTATGTTTTACAAAACATAGCACCAAAAGAACCCTAATGTATTTTTGTTTCAATCATGTCGTGTCAATCGTGTCACTCCAGAAACTAGTTAGTATTAAGGGCTAAAAAAAATAAAAAAAAAATAAACAACTCTTGATAACCTTGTGATTGTAACTACCTGTCTAACTATTGTTTTACATTTTTTTTCTAATGTGTATTTTTTTTGTTTCCATCGTAGAGTGAACACGAAAGACTGGCGCCGGAGTACCACAAAAGGTTAAGGCTAAATAGATGACGCTAAAAACCCAATGACTGCAGCCGGTACAAGATGCCCAGTGAGCCACAACAAACCGTGTGCGGACTCTGCAAATGCAGGCCTTAGAGACACTTGTTACTCTAACCCTCATACTGCTTTACCAGCAAAACCCACAACTAGTACAGTGAACACGCATACAGGAAGGCCAGTATTGGCTAAGGGTGTAGACCACAAAGGGTGCACACTTCCAGCCGCATACATGTGACAGCCAAGGTCATGTAAAAACCAGGAGGTAGAGCTCATGCTAAACAAACCAAAAGTGAGTCATCTTTCCTTCAAGAAAAAGAAGAAACCCACCGTCCTGGACCTACAAAACGTCCCTTTAGATCCATCCTTAAAAAACACATTTACAGCACAGCCAGGTTCTCATAATCTTCATGCAGGTAAATGTTCATCAGCTGTGAGGGTGAATGTTGATGTGCTTCACAGAGCATCCCCACAACCAACGATTAAATTCTCACATAACCTTTGGGACGAAGAGCTTGAAAACTATCATCCCGGCCAGTATTCCAGATGTATAGGGCTTCTCAGTAGGCTAACTGATGAGCCACAACTGCATATAATAATCTCATGAACCTTAGTTGATGAAGGGCTTAAAAACGATTACTCCCAAATGGACACACCTTATGTAGGTACAGGGTTTCTCAAGGATCTGACAGGACAGCCAGCGATTTCTGAAACAGCAGCCAGAGCTGCAACGGTTCACAGTCTTCCTTCTAATGTAGACCCCGAGGGGAAAAACCACCTGTTCCAAGCCCCAGCATTTTCTCCTCCTCTACGGCACAGAGCTATTATGACCAACATTTAAATTCACAATATTCTATGTCACCAGTTACACCACCGGCACGTACGATCCGACCAGCCCCACGTCAAGTGTAAAACCTCCATCACTCTCCTCAACATACCCGTCAGTAGTACAGGTTGGAGGTAATGTTATAATCAGAGCTTTGAAACAGAGTTTGGCAATGAGGCGTCCTCAGGAGCAGCCACTGGATTCTCTGCTGGGTGTTCAGATTGGGAAATAGTTTTTTTGACCTCTACATTTACAGTCCTTCAGTACGGTGTTAATGGTAGTAGCCCAAGAGCGATGCTCAGTGAGATTCAGGGTAATATACGCCCTACCCCTACTATCTCAGATAAGGCCTCAGAATATGGGTTTTCTCAGCCCAAAAATCTGTACTTTTCTCAGCCCAAAAATCTGTACTTGAGTCATATGGGAAAGACATACACCAGGTTGCCAGAAAACTAAAACCCAATCTGAACTATAAGGCCATAAAACTGTGGAAGACAGAAACCGAGACCTGACCCTTGAGGGATGAACAGAGGGATATAGTCCAGAAGGTGCAAAGTTATAGAACATCGGCGTTACAATCTTGCGAATCAGACATAGAGTTTATTTCATCTTGACAAGATCTGCGGCACTCCCTAAAGAACAGGGTTTCCAGCTTTTTTAATAATTCAGTCCAAAGTTCCAAATATAAAAAGAAGATAGAAGACATCCTTAATAAATAATAATGAGTCTGCATGGCCAAAAAGAAGTTAGAACCCCATAGACAGGGCCAAATACAATGACAACTCATCTTAAAATGGTATGTACTGAACCCCTAAACCCAAATTTAAGAGAGGGTTGCAGGCGCTCTAGGCGTTTCAAGTGTTCACAGGTCAAAGCTGAGAGACTTAGATCCACCAAAAACAAAGACGGTCTTGAGGTAAAGGCTTTAGCTGGGGAATCTGGGAGGGCTTCTTCAGCAAATGCTCCTGAGACCATTCAAACTGGCTCCGGGGGCTGCCTTAAATTGGGTGGGACAGTAAGAAACAGAAGTGGGCTAATGGCACTAAGCAACATATGCTTTTCACCTGTAAGTTAAAGAAAGACAGAATTTATGCTACAAGGAGGCTTAAAATTACATTTCATCAGAATAAGAGCCAGCCCCCCCTCCAAAATGATTCGCAGGAGAGCTCAACATCCAATGCAAACCACCAATCCAAGGATCCAGGAATGGTGTTTTTAGAGAGTGTGAGAAGATACTGACGAAATGTAGAGCGATTTAACACTACCAAATATTACGAAGAATTCTGGGTTGTTTACTTAAAATACATTAGCTCATCTGATCATGGGTTTTTAGCTATTCACCAGGCCATACAAATGCTCATAGAGCGGTCGTTACATGGCATGGGGCCGAATGATTTCTTTCAGCTCCATTTCCACGTCAGGGACCAGATGAACGCTGCGTGATGTGTTTGATGCTGTGACATTTTTTAAAAACCTCTAAAAAACCTTTCACAGAATAAAACATAAATGGCAGCATTTGGGACCTTCAGAATAGTCACCCTCGATGTTCGGAGGTGCGAGGGGGTGTTTCCAGACTTTTAAAGAGTATCTTCTTAAGTAAAAGCATTGGAAAAAAACAGTGGTGGTTTAACACAAGCGCAACCAGCATGTGTCTGGCAGCTAGCATCGCTGGGCTACTAATGGATCACAGCACTAACAATGCAGTCGTCCTTTCTAGAGTGGCTGAAGCCCATGCTGGGCTTGAAATACCTCTGTTTTGCTGTCAATGTAAAAGTTCATAATTACAGAGGATTGTGGGTATACTTCACATCCACAGAGCCTGTGAAAAGTAGGTCTGTTTATGTTTTCCATCATGAAAATCACTTTATGGTATCTTGAACCTGAAGGGTTTTTTATGAGCCAAGCACGTGTATACCCATTGGGAACACATCTACAACACGCAGACAACTCATCAGTGTGAAATGCATTTTAAAATGTGTCAAAGTGATGCTGCATCGTAGTCGCTGATCAGAAGGTGAGATATCCTAGATGTAATCTATTCTGTCACTCGCAAAAACTGCTTGAGCAAACACTGATGTTATTCAGTGCATCCCTAACAGAGAGGGTATGTGGTCCGGGCACTACACAGCTGACAATCACAAATGCAAAGGTTTGAGATGGCCCTGGTGTAAAGTGTCTTTTCCTCCAGGAACAGAACACATGTGTTACATGTCTGAAAGCGAGCCACAGACCAGAACAGAAGACTACATAGTGATTGATAAAGAGTGTACCCAAGAGACCGGAGGGCACCTGCCTACCTATATTTTTGCTCACCATCTAACTTCTGATAAAAGTTGGAAGCTTGGAGGCCCTTCTTCTGTGAACTAATCACATAACACATTTATTCAGACAAAATTCAAAGGGTATACCATGATGACCCATAGCTCAAAAGTGTTTGACTCGTTCTTTATTTTGCAAAATGAGATTCGTGAAAAGATGCCTGTAGAACTCATCACCTAGGGATCCAAACTGATGCTGCTAATAGTTGTACATTTATTATAAGGTTCATAGATACTTTGAATTTTCTGCCCATGAAATTCAGCAAGTTGATAAAAGCCTTTGGTTTTCCAGGTTGTAAAGGTTATTTCATCCACTTTTTTAACACCTGGGTGAATCAGAATTATGCGGGTCCCATTCCTCCTCCCAACAGCTATGGTATTGAGCATATGATGCCAAAGGACAAAAAAAGTTTGCTGCAGTGGTTTGGTGAAAACCGCAAAAAGAGGTTTAATTTTCTAACCGAAAGCTTACAGTCAGGCGGATGTAATGAACTTGAGGAAAGCTTACAATTGTTGTTGTAGAGATGACAAAACAAGAAAAGGATCTAAAACCCAATAGAGTAAATCCACCCTTTTCAACACGTCACATTGGCTTCCATGTGTATGTCTATTTACAGGCAGATATTTTTACAAACTGAAAGCATAGCTCTAGTGACGCCGGTAATGGTAAACAGATGCGTCATTCTTACCCCTCTATGGCTCATATACATCTCTGCCAAGAAAAACATCTTCAATTACCAAGCCTTACAGGGTGGTAAAAACCCTGTGTGGGCCCCTATTTCCTAGATGGATACACTGCAATTTATAGCGTGCCAATGGCCATTGAATTCAGCGTTTCCTTTTACCACGGTTGTCCCCACTGCTACAAGCCCCAAAGGTTTAATAAGCTGTTGGATACCAAATTTGAAGATTTTCACAGGCATGCTCTGCTAAAGATGCACCATGTTGAAAACTGTGGTTTTATTTGGAAATGCTCTTGGGAGCATGAGTGGATAGATATGTTAACATCAGATGCGGAACTCTGCTGTTTCATTAAGAGCAATTAGTTGCCTGAACCTTTGAAGCCCTGCAACACCATAATTGTGGAATGTACAAATGTTATACAGTTGTACAGGGCCACGAAAAAGGGTGCGAAAATACATTACTATGATTTCATGCGTCTGTATCCATTTGTGAACAAGACAAAGTTATACCCCGTATGTCACCCCAGCATCAATATAGGGACTTTAAAGCCATAGACAAATACTTTAGGTTAGTTAAATGTCAAGTCTACCCACCCAAGAGGCTTAACTTCCCCGTACTACCATACAGAATAGCTTGTAAGCCAATGTTCCCTCTGTGTCGAACATGCACTGAAAGTAAAGAAACTATGAGTGCAGACACATTGAGGAGCAAAGGGTGCTTAATGGGACCTGGTGTAGCATTGAAGTACAGGTGGCCCTAGAGAAAGGATTCTAACTTGGAAACATACACAAATTTGGCACTTTAAGAGGACTACGACCCAACTCCTTTCTGAGTATATTAACTTATTTCTTAGAGACTTGAGTTCAACTAAGTCAACTGCACTGGACATTAGTTAGCCAAGCTGTGTCTCAATTCCTTATTGGGAAGGTTCACACAGCATACAAACTTGTCAAACACGACCGTCATCACAGATCCTGACAAACTGTCTAAATATCTTTTCACACAGTGTTACGAGGTATCCAGCTGTGAGCTTATTTCATGCTGAAACCTCAGCGCTGTGTTGGAAATACACAAAACAGTACTCCACAAGTTGCAACAATATAAACATCTTCATAGCCTGTTTCACAACCGTTCACACTTGTTTAGAGCTTTGTAATTTAGTGGATAAACTTCAGGAATGGTGTCAGTATCACAATACTGACTCCATTATTCTTGTAAGCAAAATAGGGGTGAAGATCCCCAAATCAGTGATTATCTATGTGATTTACCCAGTGAGCTAAAAAAGTATGAGTACATAGTCTAGTTCATGTCATCTAGGCCCAAGACCTATTCTTACAGAACTTCTAACAATGCAGTATGAATGAAAGTTAAAGGCATCACCTTAAATATAAACAGCAGCTTCAAAATAAATGTTGATTGACTAAAGGATCTGATGAACCATTACTCTACATTGATCGACTGTGGAAATGATAAAACAATCACTGTAAAACAACCTAGCGTATTCTGGTCCAAAAAACAGTGGAAAATTGCAACCCAGTCATTGCATAAAACCTTGCCTGTAGCCTTTGATAAAATGGTCCTGACTGAAGACTACAAAATCCTACTGTATGGGTATTGAAGTTGAATTAGAGTCTTGCAACCCCAACTATGGACACCATGTGGCAGCACCTATTCTCCTGTGTTCTAATAGGCCCCTCAAATTGTGGTAAAAGCTATTTTTATAAAGGATCTAATAACAAATGTTCCCAGTGTTTTATCCCAAACCCATGACATTACTATTTGACTTTATTTGTGCTGGCAAGATCTTTACACAGAGCTATCCCTAAGGTTCCCACACATCAAATCAATAGAAGGCATACTGAATAATCTCAACAACACTGCATTGTTGCCTACAGGTCTTGTATACATGGTGATTGTAGATGACCTTATGAGTGAAGGTGGAGATCAACCTGAGATAGAGAAAGCTTTTACTCAACGTTCACACCAACACAATGTAAGCATATGTTACATTGTGCACAACTTGTTTTACAAGGGTAAGAACAGTTGTTCTAAAGCTCTCAACTCATCATACCTGGTTTTTTTTAAAAGCACCTCAGACAAACAATGGATATCTGTTATAGTTAAACAGATGCAACCCAGAAACACCCAGTTTTTCTTGAAAGCCTTTCACAAAGCAATGGAGAAAACTCATGGTTACTTACTGGTAGACTTAAAACCCAATACTCTAGAAGACTACAGACTGCGTGCTGGTATTTTCCCACCCGATCTCCAGTCGCTTACACAATTAAAATGAAGCCCAAAGCCTTAAAAATGAATCATTAAAAAGACTCCAGTAACATTTACACTCTAGACCTCAAAATACACAGTGTCGACCATGTTGGCGCATCTAAGCCGTGATATAGCCCTCCTAAAAGTGCGAATCACAGCTAACCCTCAGCAAAGAAAGACTATCCTGTGTGCGACTTTGGACAATTTAGTGGCTGCCATTTCAGAAATCGACCTAAACACCCTAAAAGGTAATGTCTCTATATCAGTAATAAAAGGGATTCTTTCATTTCTAAGAAGAAACTGGTATAGCAGTCAGGAGGTTTTATAAGTTCTATGTTGGGCATAGCTCATTATTAGCCTCTGACCTGGGAAAGGAATCATGCTTAAAAGATGTACTTGTTTCCACAACAGCAGCTGGAACAGTTGGGGATGTCTACGGGCGATGTCTGGGATATCCAGTAAAATGAGTCACAGCATTTGGATGCAAAAATTAAAGACATTTTGAACTGTACTGATTTAAAACCATATGACAAAGCAGGTCTTTTCTCTAGCGCTCTTTAAAGCTGTTTAAAATATCAGAGGCAATTGAATGCTGAAAAAAACAGGTTGACTCTATGTGCCTGTGACTCTGAACGCCCACCAAAATCTCTTTGAATGCCTCAAGAATGACAACCACCATCCTCAGATATCGTTGTTGAAGAACTTTTAAGAAATATAAGTCAAAGGTGCAGAGGGGAGAGGTAAAATGTCAGCTTCCAAAGACCTGTCCTCGTCGAGTGAGAGAAGTGAATTCCGGTACAAAGGTCAAATGGTTGTTGGATCCCACATGTACGACCTAGTCAAAGGTCTTACACACCCCAAAACACTATCGCTCCAGAAAGCTCCTAAAGGGTGGGAACAGTTTCTGCAAGCCTATGCAGAGCTCAACATTCCTTTGACAATCATCAGTAATGCCGAACACAGGTGAAGGCCTGAAAGTTTGAAAGATCTACTTACGGCATCGGAAGTACTCCAACTTTGGTTGTTTTTAACCCCATCCCTAAGATGCCAGCATCCCCTTTCTTTACCCCGCTATCTGCCTCTTGGAACACTGCAGCTCTGCCTCTTGAACCTAAAAAACAGACATTGTCCAAAATGAACACGTGGATAAATGTCCGATGATTATTCTGACTTTTGAACCTATGTATATGTGTGCCTTTGTTTATGTGTCTAGTTCATTTTTACATTTTTCTTCTTATATTTCTTTATTAGGTTTATTAATGTGACTTGTACTGTGGAAAACTGTTTTGTAAATAAACCTTTTACCTTTTCAAAGAGTTTCTGTCCTCTTTTAAAACACATTTTAAAGGTGTGTCTTTGTATCAGAATAAAGATACTGAGTCTGCATTCAGGTTTTTATTCTTTTATTTTAGACAGTCACCATTACACAAAAGAGGTGTACACTTTTGACAAACTGCGTATTCTGTTCTAAAAGCATTTGATGTAGACCTAGAGTTTTCTTTCATATATTTCATAATAATACCGCCATTGTTAACTAGGTTGTTCAAATATAGATTTAAAAAAGTTCTAAACATCATACCCTCAGGCATTTTACTAATAAAATATTACAATGCTCCCTGCATGTGACAGCATGAGAATCCTGTACCTGTATTTTGACTCCCATTCAGAGTAGCTTTTTTCCATACTTGAATATAGGTTTTGTATAGATGTTCTGCCACGGGAATGCTGCCACACTGTCGAATACGCTAACCTTGTCTTTATCTAACAACAGGGCCACCCAGTGAGTTCCTTCCATGTAGTGTGGATCTGTGTTAAAGATGAGTGTGCAAGGACTTTCCGACCCTACTTCACCAGGTAGAGTATTTCTTTGAAACACACCCAAAAAGTATTTCTTAGTGTATTTATGATAGCTTAAGAAATACTGATCTGAACAGTGTCCATTTTATAATATTTTAAAGATAGTCAAACAAGATCTGCCTGGTGTGGATGATCTGAATGACATTGTTGAATACAGAAAATACAACCATGCTCACGTTTGTAGCCAAGGGCTGACTAAAACATATTTCTACTTTTAGATTTCCATTTTTGATCAAGCTGTAGTGGTCGCTGTCTTCCGTGTCTGACTATCTTCAATGGTACTCTTTGAACAGCGTACTTGCTGTTCAATAGTTCTAAGGTTTGGCTTGAGTCAGTCTTGCATCTAGGGACACTGTCACTGTTTTCACAAACAAACTAGCAGACAGTATGCCCAGTTTATACCAGTCCACATAGCCACTGATGAGATAGAATGAGTTCTTGTTGCAGTTAAGTTTGATTTTAAGATCGATACCATTGATGAGCAGATTTTCTTGGAAGAAGAGGTCTGAATGTATACACCCTAAGAGGTCAAACTGTCTACTGCTGGCCGCAAAGCTTGCTCTTTTTACAAAACCTTGATTGTTACCGTCCAGCTCCTTGTCTTCAAAATGTGCATAAGTATCCTCGTAGAACAGCCCTGCATGTCCATGGCATCACGGCTGGAATTGAGAAAACTCTCAATGTAGGCTCTGTAGGCATACATGTTATCACTTTGCATGATGAATTGACTGCTGAGGGTAATGTCCATCAGATTAAACATTGTCACTATGGGGTAAGAGATCATCACCACTTTAGTGGCGGCCAATATGTTGGCACCATCGACTTTTACAATTTTACAAACAAGATGCAGCAGAGTATTGTTGAGATCCAGATAAATATCTGTGGACCCTGACACAAAAAGTCTATCGGCACCAACGGCCTCAAAGTGACTAGAGGCAAAAAAACTGTTTTCGATAGTGGTCTGAGTGACCTTTAGCGAAAACAAGTCTAAATCTGATTTGGCACATTCTCCGAATGCACAATGTACGAAGGCCATGTTTCAGGTTGTTGCATTTAAAAATTATTTACTCTGTCTGGTGTTCTCTTTGAAGTTATCTTGCATCTTATTGATCTTCTTTGGCGAGTTATTGTTTTATAGGGAGCAGATGGACCCCTATGCCTTGAAGACCATTGCTTCTTTTCATTATTTGTTCTTGGCCTGTATATGAGTCCAGCTCCATCTTGAGGTTGTTTGTTCATGCGTTCTGCTACAGCAGAAGTTACAGATCCCGTCACATCCTGGGCAATGTTGAAGGCTGCCACTTTAACATGGGGTTTTGCAATTTCGGAGCCTCTTTTAAGAAAGGCATAGCCCCTTGAACAAAGGGTGGTCCTCCATATCTGGCTTGTGTCGATGTATGCTTTCGCGATCACCATGATGACTATTTGCTGTTGCATTATGGTCTTAAATGAAACTTAACAATAACTTTCCCATATTTAAAGGACACCAGCTCAGATTGATCATCGAAGAGCATGATCATCATAGTGTCAGCAAAACGGCTCACTTACACAGTTCTCTACACTGCTGAGGAATCATCAGTCACTACCTTTGATGATTCTGTGATAACTGGTGTTATAAGCATCTATAAATGCCTGTAGAACATCCAGATAATGGTAGGTGTTGTAGGCTGTGAAATATCTCCACAGCTTTGATTTTAAAGTTCTGTTAAACCGCTCTATACCAATAGCTTTTACCTCGTTGTGTGTTACAAAATGATGAACAGCATGCTGTTTTAATGATTTCTAAATAACGTCTTAAAAATATTTTCTGGCTTCTATTTTCAGTTTTTGATGGGTTTGCCCTTTCCTGAAGATGACTTTAAGACCTTGGTGACCCTGTTACCAGTTTTATTGCTTAGCTCTTCTGCAAAGGCATACTTGGACAACACACCTATTACTGATAATATATATCAAGCTCCGTTATTATGCTTGGCGAGATCTTGAAGGCTGATTATGTCTGCCTGCCATTGATAATCTAGCTGAGCAGGAACGATGGTCGGACTCCTCTTAAAACACTTCCTGGCTAGCTTGTGGAGTTAATATGCCTCTTTCCCAGGTAACCAGGTCTTCACCTTTGCTTTGTTTACCGGCTCGTTTTCAACTAAGGTCCTTCTAAACAGAGCTTTGGTGCTTCCGAAGCTTCCGACCCTACTTGTATCATAATAAAGCTTCTTTATTCCAACCCCCAACATGTTATCACCCTCTGCATCCCATAAAATGAAAGACAATGGTTTTGTGGAAGGGCATTTTATTGAAAATGAAGAATGTTAGCCACAAATAAACAGGGTAAACTTTACAGTTACATGGTACATGTCTCTCGTTGTTGTTGGACAGTTTGCTTACTTTTGACTACAAATATATTATATGACACAAGCTACATACATTACCAGGGACCCGGCAGATACTTTGCCTCAGTGTCACAACTTTTGAAATTGTTACAGCTAGAAACTCAACGGCTCTAGATAGGACTTCCCTATCACACCTCCTATAACTTTGTACACTAAGGATACTGACGGCATTCAAAGGATAGCACAATTCTCTGTTGTACAGTACAAAACCATTATTTCTGAAATAATCTTCAGTCAGAAGCTCCAAGTCCATATTTAGGCTGGTTGTCGGTTATGATATTAACTCCCTCATACGGCTTTTGTACGTGCTCCAGTATTCATCCTATACAGGTAGACACGCATTAAAACACCAGCTGGCTATGAACATAGGACTGTCACACTGCATCACCATGGACGGCTCACCATGCTTCAGAAAGCGCAGAGTTAGAGGTTGTATCTAAGCTATTCTGTTTTTTTAAGCAGCACATATAACAATCTGTCAATACATATGTACCCTGGACGCAACTCAGAAGCATCTTGTGTACCGACATTCTGATGCTTGGCATTAAAGTTAGTAAGTATGTAACGTTAATTAATACAATAATGACACAATACCATGGGGACTCATCATTTTTCAAAACATTTTTCAAGTGGCTAAAGAGCTGACTCATCTATTTTTAAAATATTTATTTTTAAAATAAATATCACACATACATCTTTCTATAGCCCTTTCTGCCATCCTTCTAAAAAATATATACACAAAGCATGCATAGGATAGAATTTTGAGCATGGCTCACTCAAACATCGGATCTCTTTAAGTGTGGTTGACAAGACATTAATCATATCAGGGTGGACATTTTTCTTTTTCTCAGACAAACCATATACAACCTTAACAGTTTATATACTTTGTTCTGATCTAACAAGCTACAGGAACTTCATTGTTCCTGAAGTGTATGCGTTGCATAGGCACTTGTGAGCCTCCTGCTGCAGATCATTAATTTTATGGCCATAACAGAGGTTATAGTAGTCGCATTTGACACACATGCTCACAACAATCACAGCAAAACCTGTAACAGGCCATATGGCAGTGTAGGGTAAGCCTGGAGCTTCTTCTTCGAAATATGCGATATCATGGGTACAAACACATTTCTTATGCAGCTCTTTGTTTTGGATTGTGGAACGTTCACTCTGTTTTCAACAGAATAAGCAGTATAAGTTTAGGGCATTAACCTTTGGCGATGTCCCCTCTACCACAGTTCTTTCTGCTAATGCTTTCTACGGTTCAAAGAAAGAAAGACTATTAGTTCAAAATAAAATATAGCCATATGTATGGTATAAGTAAGCGTCTATAACAAATTTTACTAACCTCATCATTTTCGTAGGACTCAACAGTGGCTTTGAAATCTTGAGAGTCACTGAGGTCCACCGAGGCATAACCAGCATCAGAGTTTGTGTGTGACTGTTGAGCGACAATGATCTCTAGCACCAGTTCCTTCAGAAACCCCATATCTTCATTGGTGAGTAAGAGCTGTTATAGAATATTAACCATCTTCCATGTCAATGAAATTGTTTCCAGCATTTGCTTTGTTACTCAAGACTTTGCTGCTGGAGCCCTTAATAGGGGATACCAGTTGCAGCAAATCCTTGAGGCTCAGCGTTTCCATCCACTGTCAGAGCACCTCATCAAAACCGGTGACGTTGTGACCACCCTCTTTAAGGTCGCTCTACTGCATGCTCTGCTCCATCGCCACTCATGTCAGGCTACAATAATGTATATCAACAGTGTTTAAACCACCATCAGAGGGCATCTATTTTAATGAGGTCACTGTACCTCTTCATAATGTCCTAGCAATCTCTTTCCGGAGGGCGGCTCCTGGATTTGGCATAGGCTGCTTAGGCTCTACTTATATGTACTCTAAGCATTAAGAAGGGACATACTCCTCTACAACACATCATAGACACCTGATCTCCAGGGGATGTGGTATGTTGAGGGCTGCTGCACATTCCTAACAACATTTTAGAACCATGAGCATGTGACTGCAATGTAACCAGGGTGCTATCACAACACACATAACCCAACACATGTGGCCCTACGGAACTGACGTCACTGCTGGGGGAGGACCCCCAGGGGGCCTGGAAGTCCAGGTAACAGAAATAATGTCACTTCTGGGGGGTGGGACAACTATCACTTATTGCATAATGGTAGAAGGTATCCCTCCTTACTACTACCCACAGTCGGCGCTTTACTCCTTTTGGCACTAGTTATGTTAAAATCTCTAAAGTTGAGAATCTCAGGTTCTACTGGTTGGATTTCTGTTGTTTTAGTCTTGTTTTAATTTATTACTAATTAATTCAATTTTTCTAATTTTGTAGTGGGCTCCCTTTATGGTGGTGTATTTTCACTGTATTACTGTTTGAGGTGTAGCACAAATACTTTACACATTGCCTCTCAGTTAAGCCTGACTGCTCTGTGCCAAGGTACCCGAGGGTGGAACACAGGTAAATGTAGGGTTTGTTTGTGACTTCACCCTGAGAGGAATTGTGGTTGCTTCTTGAGAAGGGTTTTGTCCCCCTGAACCAGGGATTCATTTTCTTACAGTAGTAATATTAAAAAAATCAAACCCAGAACATAATTTGTAGCACTAGTTGAAAAGGTACTTGGTAGAAGTGGTGAAGTGATGTATGTGTCATCCATCTGCCATGCCCAAGGAACGGGGCATGTCATTGAATAGGGTTGGGCCTACCCACAAGACCTGCTTAGTGCCGAACAAATCTAAAACTCAGCGTCTACCCCAGTAATTTACCCCAGTAAAGCTTCCCCAATAATAAGCAGACAAGGTGAGAGCTGCAAGAAGACTGAACCCAGAGAAGCTGAAAACATACATTCAAGTATGTTATTGTATGTTCTTCCCCGGATCCTGAGACCATGAGATACCTATCCTGAGTATCTGCTGATGGTACACAATGAGCATGAAAGCATGAGCTTCTCTTCAATAGGAGAAACACTCCACAGAAACCCTTTGAGAATTCAGCATGGAAAACAGTACTGAATTCATATGTTCCCAGAAAGCTACATCGATAACCCAATAAATGTATCTCTTGACGTGTATCACATGATTGACACTTTTTTTGAGCTGCCTCCTTTGAATCATATTTAGCATGTTGATATTCCCAGATTGAATAAACTAAAGGAAAACCTCTATTGCTTCTCCATAATTCAGGTAACGTCCGGTGCTTGTTGCTGAGGTTTGTCTCATTTTTTGCTTCACTGTGGGCTGACGTGGGTCCCAGTTACCTCCTGGTGCAGATCAATGGAATTAGTGCACTACATCTGTACTAACATTATTGATGCACTGGAGACACAGCAGCAAGAAGACAATTTTGTTCAGCTAAGGGGCTACTGAAATGGAGAGAGCTTCTCATTTCATTAGTGCCCTGCCTAAATGAATTCCTGCATTGGTGTCTTGTCACTGTTATGATCCCCGAGCAGGAATCCATTCCTGGACAAAAGGAAGGGAAAAATATTGGCAGCAATCACGATCTTCATTTGTTGACATCCGGGGGCTTTGTTCCATTGTGAGCAAATTTGTGCACAAGAGAGGCACCACTGGAGAGTGGACATTCTATTCTTTCCTGTGGTGAGATTTCTGGTCAGGTAACACAGCAACGCAATGCCAAGTAACATTTATATTGATTGCTTGTTACACAACTGTACCCCACTTGCACTCTCATTGCATTGCATTCTCACTGTTAGACTTTTCATCCTTGGTGTGGTCTCCCTTAACTTTTTGCCTCTGTTCCCAAGGTTGTTGATGTGTGCTAGACTCTGATTTTACTGTTGTTGTTACTCTGGGCACTTTACCACTGCTAACCAGTGCTAAAGTGCAAGTGCTCCTTTACAAAATGTGTATGTGTTTGGTTTATCCATGATTGGCATATTTGATTTATTAGTAAGTCCCTAGTACAGTGCACTGAAGGTGCCCAGGGCCTGTAAATCAAATGCTACTAGTGGGCCTGCAGCACTGGTTGTGCCACCCACATAAGTAGCTCTGTAATCATGTCTCGGATCTGCCACTGCAGTGTCTGTGTGTGCAGTTTTATCTGTAAATTCGACTTGGCAAGTGTACCCACTTGCCAGGCCTAAACCTTCCCTTTCCTTACATGTAAGACACCCCTAAGGTAGGCCCTAGGTAGCCCGAAGGGTAGGGTGCAGTGTATGGTTAAGGTAGGACATATGGTAATGTGTTTTATATGTCCTGACAGTGAAATATTGCTAAATTCGTTTTTCACTGTTGCAAGGCCTGTCCGTCTCATAGGTTAACGTGGGGGCTACCTTTAAATCTTATTAAAGTGTAGATTCCCTTTGGGAGCGGATGGACATGTGGAGTTTGGGGTCTCTGAGCTCACAATTTAAAAATACATCTTTTAGTAAAGTTGATTTTAAGATTGTGTGTTTGAAAATGCCACTTTTAGAAAGTGAGCATTTTCTTGCTTATACCATTTCTGTGACTCTGCCTGTTTGTGGATTCCCTGTTTGGGTCAGTTTGACAGTTGGGCTGGTTGCACCTCACACTAGACAGTGACACAAAGGGAGCTGGGGTGTAGCCTGCATATCCTGATGAGCCATCTGTGCTAGGAGGGAGGGGAGGAGTGGTCATTCACACCTGAAAGAGCTGTGCCTGCCCTCACACAATGCAGTCTCCAACCCCCTGGTGAGTGTCTGGGGCCTGGCCTGGGCAAGGCAGGATTTCACATTCCAAAGAGACTTTACTTTGAAGTAGGCCTACTTCAAAGGAGAAATTGGGTATAAGAAGGGCACCCAAAACCACAGACTTTAGAAATACTTCTGGAACCAAGAGGAACCTCTGCCTGGAGAAGAGCTGAATAGCTGAGGAAGAAGTGCTGCCCTGCCTGTGACTGTGCTTTGTGGAGCTTTCCTGCAGTGCTGCTTCTGCCAGAGTAAGAGGGCAAAGACTGGACTTTGTGTGCCTTCCATCTTGTGAAGACATCTCCAAGGGCTTGATTTAGAGCTTGCCTCCTGTTGTTTGAAGTCTCAGGGACAGCAAAGACTTCTCTCTGCCAGCACTTGGAATCTCTGGAGAGACTCCTGCTCTGACAAGTGGTCCCCTACCCAGTCCCTGGGCCCTTGAAAGGAAAGCTGGTGGAAATCCAAGGAAATTGACTTCGGACGACTTCGGACCGCGGCCGCTGCTGAATCCAGTGACACCGCCTGCACCCGACGCCTTGACCTTCGCTGGAACACGACGCTCTTCGCATGCCTGACGCCCCTGTAGCCTCGCTGAAGTCCGCAACTCCGTGGAAGTCGCCGCACCACGTCGTGACCGACGCCACTCGAAGCACGCGGATTCAACATTTCGCACAGATGCCGCGATCCCCAACTTTGCGCATCGGCTTGTTTTCACTCTTCACCAAAGGTTCTGTACTTGGGGGTCTACGCGGCTCCGTGTCCGGTGCCGCTGGTGTCGGCTTGTTGGGAACGACTCCGTCACGACGCCGTGTTAACACCTCATCAAAGCATTTTTGTTTCTAAGCGCTATTTTTGAGTTTAATCTTTAAAAATTCATAACTTGACTTGTGTATGTTGGATTTTTATCGTTTTGGTCTTGTTATGTTTAGATAAATATTTCCTATTTTTCTAAACTGGTGTTGTGTCATTTTGTAGTGTTTTCATTAAGTTACTGTGTGTGTTGGTACAAATACTTTACACCTAGCACTCTGAAGTTAAGCCTACTGCTCTGCCAAGCTACCAAGGGGGTAAGCAGGGGTTCGCTGAGGGTGATTCTCTTTTACCCTGACTAGAGTGAGGGTCCTTGCTTGAACAGGGGGTAACCTGACTGTCAACCAAAGACCCCAGTTCTAACATTGGTGATCAACGTTTGGGATTTGGACTTGTATTTGTACTTGACATACAGTGATTAAGTGTACACTACTGTTTGAGTTCAGACCACTACGTGACCACATACTACTTGTTTGGTGATCTTCAGATTTTTTTCTCTTTGGGACTGTTTTTGTTCTACTTCCATTTTTTTCCGCTGATTCCTTGATTGACTTTCTTTGGAACTTCATTTGGGAACTTGTTTTTCTGCCTTTGGAACTTTGCACTTGTTTTTGAATCTTCATCATGTCCCATGCTGGAGATGCATCAGTTGGAGCTGACTTTGACCTTGAGAAATTGGAGAGTTATACCAAAGCTCAGTTGAAGCAGTTCTGTAAAAGTTTTGACTGTTCCATTAAGAGCTCATCCAGGAAGGAGGAGCTGCAAAAGGCGCTGAGGGCCTGGGTGACAGCCGAGAGCACTGAAGGGCACACAGAGGATGAGGGAGATGAGGGAGATGAGGAGGATGAGGAAGAGTGTTCAGTACACAATGGTATTGTGGGTGGGCCTGTTATGTCCAGGGAGAAGGTCTCCAGGGCAGGTAGCAGTGTCTCATCCAAGGGTCTGACACCTGAGGAGTTACAGGACAGACAGGCAGAAAGGGAGTACCAATTGGAGCAGAGGAGGCTAGCCCTTGAGGAAAGGAAGTTAGCGATGGCTCATGAGCTTAGCTTGAAAGACATGGATCATAGAAGCCAGTCCAGTAGAGATGGTAGCAGCAACCCTACAGTGCAGCCTGAGAGGAGGGTACACATTCCTAAAGACCTTGTGAAAGATTACAGGAGGGAGGATGACATATACTTGTGGTTCAAGGGGTATGATTCTGCTCTCCACATGAATCTGGTCCCTGAAGCTCATTGGTGGAGGGTATGTGGAAGCACTTTGAGGTAGAGGGGAGGGATACACTGACAGCCTTAGGGGATGCTCAGAATCTCACCTACTCTAACATGAAGGATGCCTTGCTTACAAGGTATGGTCTTACCCCTGAGCAACACAATATTAAGTTTAGGTCCTACAAGAAGAAGGAATCCCAAACATGGTTGGAATGTGTTGATTCTTATTGCAGGTCACTGTATGGTTGGGTGAAGGGCAGTAAGGTAACTACGTATGAGGGGCTTTACAATCTGATTGCTTGGGAGCACTTGTACAGTTTATGTTTTCCAGAGCTGCGCCAACACCTGATTGAGAGCAAGCTGACTGACCCCAGGAAGCTTGTGCAGGAAGCGGACCGCTGGGAGAGCACCAGGGTCCAAAAGAGGTATGGGGAGACCACGCCAAGGGCGGGCAGGGTCCCTCTCAGAAGAAAGGGGGGGGTAAGGGCAAACAGGGGGAGTTCACTAAAGGGCCCCAAACTGATTCCCAGGGTAAGGATTCCCAACCCCCCAGTGAAAAGAAGCCATGGTTCTCCAAAGGGAAGCCAGTGGCAGGTGGTCCCCCACGTAAGTGCTATGCATGTGACCAGGTGGGTCATGTGAGGGGGAACCTCAAATGCCCCAAAAGTACACCAGCACCCACTGGTGCACTGTCCCAGGGTTTGGCCAGTGTAGCGCTTGGGGAGGAGTTGGTTTCAGGTGGGTGGGAACCAGCTGAGATGACCCTTGTCTCATTAAGGGACAGTGAGATGGTCCAGAGAACCCTAGTGCCTGAAAACACTAAGAAGTACAGGCAGTGGGTGACCATTAATGGACAGAGGATGGAGGCTCTGAGAGACACAGGAGCAAGTGTGACTACAGTGAGGAGTCAGCTGGTGTCTGAAGAGCAGATTGATCCCCAGGTACTTCACTAAGTAGTTGCAGTGGACAACTCAGAGCGCCTGTGCAGAGTGGCGCAGGTTCCCTTTGAATGGGGGGGGTCTCAGGTTCCTTGAAGGTAGCTGTGAGTCCAACCATGCCTGTTGATTGTTTGCTAGGCAATGACCTGGAGGATTCCCCTTGGAAGATGGTGGAACACAGGTCTCACTTGGAGATGTTGGGTCTGCCTGGGTGGGTATGCGTAGCCACCCGGTCAATGGCAGCCCGTCAGGGTAATCAAGAGCCCCTGGAGCCTGAAACAGTGGCCCAGGGGACCGCCAAGAAGAGGAGGGGCAGGGGGCGCGGGGAAGCCGGCCCCAGAAGTTCCCACTGTCCGGGAGGAGGCAGAGCCTGAGGGTGATGCCCTGGAGCCTACAGGGGAACAGGTGGCTGAATTGGGGGAGGTCCCTGAGCTGTAGCAGTGGAAGCAGGAGGGGGGCCCATCAGGGAAGCATTCTGTGCAGCACAGAAGTGATGCCCTACTTTGGAGGGTTTGCGGCAGCAGGCGGCAGACCAGGCGGCTGGCAAGGAGCCAGGATCACACCTGATTTATTGGGAGGATGACCTCATGTATAGCGAGCCTAAGGTTCCTGTGCCTGGGTCAGCCCGTTTGCTGGTGGTACCCTAGTGCTTCAGGGCCTTCCTACTGGGGTTGGCTTATGATGTGCCTTTAGCTGGACATTTGGGGCAGGACAAGACCTTTGAGAGGCTTGTCACCCACTTTTACTGGCCCCTAATGCGCAGGCACTCAGATGCACATTGCAGGTTTTGTCAGACTTGTCAGGCAAGTGGCAAGAGTGGGAGGAAATGTAAAGCTCCCCTCCAGCCTTTGCCTGTTGTCAGTACTCCCTTTGAGAGGGTAGGCATTGACATTGTGGGGCCTCTGTATCCCAAGACAGCCATGGGCAACAGGTTTATCCTGGTCTTGGTGGACCACGCCACCCGGTACCCAGAAGCCATTCCTTGGAGATCAATCACTTCCCCTGTGGTGGGTCGTGCATTGATGGGGGGTTTTACCCGCATGGGGCTCCCCAAGGAAGTGGTATCTGATAAGGGTACCCACTTCATATCCACGTATATGAAGACTTTGTGGAAGGAGTGTGGGGTAACCTACAAGTTCACCACCCCTTACCACCCCCAAAGTAATGGTCTGGTTGAGAGATTCAACCGCACCTTAAAAGGCATGATCATGGGCCTGTCAGAGCCCTTGAGGCAGAAGTGGGACGTCCTCTTGCCATGCCTTCTGTTCGCCTACAGGGAGGTGCCTCAAAAGGGACTGGGGTTGAGCCCCTTTGAGCTGAATTATGGCCACCCTGTGAGGGGACCCTTGAGTCTGGTTAAGGAAGCTTTGGAGAAAGCTCCTAGTAAACCCCCCCAGGATGTATTCAGTTACATGCTAGCTTTGAGAAACCAGACTGCCCGCTTCAGGAGTCTCGCTCAGGAGAACCTGGAAGCAAGCCAGGAGGATATGAAACGGTGGTATGACCAGAATGCCACTCTGGTCGAGTTTCAACCTGCTCAAAAAGTGTGGGTGATGGCACCAGTGGAGCCTAGGGTGCTCCAGGATAAATGGACTGGGCCATTTGAGGTGGTGGAGCGCAAGAGTGAAGTCACCTACCTGGTGGACTTGCGGTCTCCAAGGAACCCTTTAAGGGTCCTGCATGTCAACCGCCTCAAACCTCACTTTGAGCGGACTGAACTGTCCATGCTCCTTGGACAGATGATGGGGTAGAGGAGGAGAGTGAGCCTCTTCCTGACCTCCTGTCTGCAGGAGAAAAAGATGGGTCAGTGGAGGGAGTGATCCTCTCCCCCTCCCTGACTGAGGAGCAGCAAGGTGACTGTCGCCACGTGTTGGGACAGTTTTCCTCACTGTTTTCCTTGATCAAAGGAGTCACACACTTGTTCACACATGATGTGGACACTGGGGACAGTACACCTATTAAACAGAAGGTTTACCGGGTGATTGACAGGGTCAGGGCATGCATTAAGGATGAGGTATCCAAAATGCTTACCCTAGGGGTTATTGAGCACTCCAGCAGTCCTTGGGCCAGCCCAGTAGTATTGGTCCCAAAGGCTCCTGCACCTGGTGCCAAACCAGAACTCAGGTTCTGTGTGGACTACCGGGGACTCAATGTGGTCAGCAAGACTGACGCACACCCCATCCCCCGAGCTGATGAGCTCATTGACCGGTTGGGAGCTGCCAAGTACCACAGTACGTTTTATTTAACATCTGGGTACTGGCAGATTGCCTTAACTGAGGGGGCCAAGGAGAGGTCAGCATTTTCTACACCAGATGGACACTTTCAATTTAAAGTGATGCCATTTGGGGTGAAGAATGCCCCTGCCACCTTTCAGAGGTTGGTCAACCAGGTGTTGGCAGGACTGGATGAGTTCAGTGCCGCCTACCTGGATGACATTGCTGTGTTTAGTTCCACATGGGAGGATCACCTGCAACACCTCTGGAGAGTGTTAGAGGCCCTGCAGAAGGCAGGCCTCACTATTAAGGCGAGCAAGTGCCAAATAGGGCAGGGTTCTGTGGTGTACTTAGGACACCAGGTGGGGAGTAGCCAGGTGGCACCCCTACAGCCTAAGATTGACACGATTCTGGCTTGGGAGCCTCCCAAGACCCAGACTGAAGTGAGATCCTTTTTAGGTCTCACAGGATATTACAGGAGGTTTTTTAAGGAATATGGTACCATTGTTACCCCCTTAACTGAGTTGAACAGAGGCTTGCCAGAACACTTTTGATGCCCTGAAGGCTGCCATGTGCACAGCACGTGTGCTGAAGGCACCTGACTACTCCAAGGAGTTTGTTGTGCAAACAGACGCCTTAGAGCATGGTATTGGAGCAGTACTCTCACAGCTTAATGAAGAGGGCCTAGATCAACCCGGAGCCTCCATTAGCAGGAGGTAACTACCCAGGGAACGTAGGTGGAGTGCTATAGAATGTGAAGCGTTTGCTGTGGTCTGGGCACTGAAGAAGCTAAGACCCTACTTGTTTGGGACTCACTTCCGAGTTCAGACCGACCACAGGCCCCTCAGATGGTTAATGCAGATGAGGGGTGAGAATCTAAAACTGTTAAGGTGGTCCATTTCCCTACAGGGGATGGACTTTACGGTGGAACACACTCCTGGTACACAGCACGCCAATGCTGATGGTCTGTCCAGGTTCTTCCGCCTTAGTGATGAGAACTCCCATGAGGTTGGGTAGTTGTTCCCCACTTTCAGCTGGGGGGGACACGTGTTAGACTTTTCATTCTTGGTGTGGTCTCCCTTAACTTTTTGCCTCTGTTCCCCAGGTTGTTGATGTGTGCTGGACTATGATTTTACTGTTTTTGTTACTCTGGGCACTTTACCACTGCTAACCAGTGCTAAAGTGCAAGTGCTCCTTTACAAAATGTGTATGTGTTTGGTTTATCCATGATTGGCATATTTGATTTATTAGTAAGTCCCTAGTACAGTGCACTGAAGGTGCCCAGGGCCTGTAAATCAAATGCTACTAGTGGGCCTGCAGCACTGGTTGTGCCACCCATAAGTAGCTCTGTAATCATGTCTCGGACCTGCCACTGCAGTGTCTGTGTCTGCAGTTTTATCTGTAAATTCGACTTGGCAAGTGTACCCACTAGCCAGGCCTAAACCTTCCCTTTCCTTACATGTAAGACACCCCTAAGGTAGGCCCTAGGTAGCCCCAAGGGCAGGGTGCAGTGTATGGTCAAGGTAGGACATATGTTAATGTTCTTTATATGTCCTGACAGTGAAATATTGCTAAATGTGTTTTTCACTGTTGCAAGGCCTGTCCCTCTCATAGGTTAACGTGGGGGCTACCTTTAAATCTGATTAAAGTGTAGATTCCCTTTGGGAGCGGATGGACATGTGGAGTTTGGGGTCTCTGAGCTCACAATTTAAAAATACATCTTTTAGTAAAGTTGATTTTAAGATTGTGTGTTTGAAAATGCCACTTTTAGAAAGTGAGCATTTTCTTGCTTATACCATTTCTGTGACTCTGCCTGTTTGTGGATTCCCTGTTTGGGTCAGTTTGACAGTTGGGCTGGTTGCACCTCACACTAGACAGTGACACAAAGGGAGCTGGGGTGTAGCCTGCATATCCTGATGAGCCATCTGTGCTAGGAGGGAGGGGAGGAGTGGTCATTCACACCTGAAAGGGCTGTGCCTGCCCTCACACAATGCAGTCTCCAAACCCCTGGTGAGTGTCTGGGGCCTGGCCTGGGCAAGGCAGGATTTCACATTCCAAAGAGACTTTACTTTGAAGTAGGCCTACTTCAAAGGAGAAATTGGGTATAAGAAGGGCACCCAAAACCACAGACTTTAGAAATACTTCTGGAACCAAGAGGAACCTCTGCCTGGAGAAGAGCTGAATAGCTGAGGAAGAAGTGCTGCCCCGCCTGTGACTGTGCTTTGTGGAGCTTTCCTGCAGTGCTGCTTCTGCCAGAGTAAGAGGGCAAAGACTGGACTTTGTGTGCCTTCCATCTTGTGAAGAAATCTCCAAGGGCTTGATTTAGAGCTTGCCTCCTTTTGTTTGAAGTCTCAGAGACAGCAAAGACTTCTCTCTGCCAGCACTTGGAGTCTCTGGAGAGACTCCTGCTCTGACAAGTGGTCCCCTATCCAGTCCCTGGGCCCTTGAAAGGAAAGCTGATGGAAAACCACGGAAATTGACTTCGGACGACTTCGGACCGCCGGCGCTGCTGAATCCGGTGACACCGCCTGCACCCGACGCCGTGAATGTCGCTGGAACACGACGCTCTTCGCAGGCCCGACGCCGCTCTAGCCTCGCTGAAGTCCACGACTCCATGGAAGTTGCCGCACCACGTCGTGACCGACGCCGCTCGAAGTGCGCGGATTCAACATGTCGCACAGACGCCGCGATCCCCGACTTCGCGCATCGGCTTGTTTTCACTCTTCACCAAAGGTACTGTACTTGGGGGTCTACGCGACTCCGTGTCCGGCGCCGCTGGTGTCGGCTTGTTGGGAACGACTCCGTCACGACGCCTTGTTAACACCTCATCGAAGTATTTTTGTTTCTAAGCGCTATTTTTGAGTTTAATCTTTAAAAATTCATAACTTGACTTGTGTATGTTGGATATTTGTCGTTTTGTCTTGTTTTTTTTTTAGATAAATATTTCCTATTTTTCTAAACTGGTGTTGTGTCATTTTGTAGTGTTTTCATTAAGTTACTGTGTGTGTTGGTACAAATAGTTTACACCTAGCACTCTGAAGTTAAGCCTACTGCTCTGCCAAGCTACCAAGGGGGTAAGCAGGGGTTAGCTGAGGGTGATTCTCTTTTACCCTGACTAGAGTGAGGGTCCTTGCTTGAACAGGGGGTAACCTGACTGTCAACCAAAGACCCCATTTCTAACACTCACTCTCTGCTCATATCACACAAACAGCATTCTCAGTGTATGAACATTTTTACAAGTCCCTCTGCATTGTACTTAACACACAGTATTTGAGGACAAAAGTTTAGAAAGGAAATATACATAGTGGATGACTTCTTTAAAGGTCTTAAGTCAAGTAATGTAAGAAAACTGGCATGTTCTGATGCTTAGACTGCATCTGAGGGATAGGATCATAATCTGTAAATATTATTTTTGGTTGGTGGTCTCCCTTTCTAGTGATTCTGAAGAACATGGCCATGAAGCACAACAAGAATGGTGTGATGTCCCTTTCCAAGCATAACCTGTGCTGCTGAGAGACAATAAAAACGATGCCCAATTGGGACTGCACATGAAGAGTGCACTCCTTATTGCCTCCTAACAGGGTACAGGTGCTAATTTCTCCTTACTCTGGGAATGCTGGTTGTAAAGTAAATAGTGAAAGTTGTTGGTCTTCTGATTACTTCCAACATTTGTGGATGACACAACCTTGTGGATGCATGACGTCACTCTGCTGCCTCATTTCAGGACACTCCTGTGGATTCTCAATTGACATTGAAAGTTGAAATTTTTTTGACTTCATACACTGCTCATGGGACTATTGTGCAAACCATTGATATAGTCTTACTGGTCTTATTGTATGGTTTGGACAATACCCAGCTGCCCACTTACCATGAGGAGAGATTGTTTTATGTATTCAGCAGTGTGGGCTGAATTTCAATTATAACTCTACATCATTGTCACAGTAGTGGTGGGTAGAACTCATTGAATTTTGCTATACAGATATCCATAGAGTGACATGAAAACTCCACAAGATTCTGCAGAGTTCGCCAAATGGGCTGAGTTAGGCATGTTGCATAGCGTGTGCGGATTTTTTGTGCCAGGAGCTTGTTTTGCTCTGAAAATTCAGTGCTAATTGCACCACGCAGTGCACCAGAGGCAGCGGCTTCCTGAGTTGATTTTGGTGTCACTCGAGTAGATTTTCTACTTGAGTGGCAGCTTTCTGACAATGAACGGTTGCTACTGACTGCATTGAGGAAATCTTGCTGGGTGCCTACCTAGCGACTGAAAATCATGGTAGGGGATGCAAATTCTTGCTCATGTTTACCAACTTACCGCTGTCGAGCCTCATGTGAGAAAAAACTTTGTCACATGGCGGTTGACGGAGTTGGTCCCAGGCAGTAAACTCCACTCCGCTCGCAGAGTTTTCAGAATTTAGGCACTCCACGCTATGCAGTGAAGCAGAGTTCTCAAATTCCTTCATCCACCATGAAGCAGAATTCTTTCCTTCCATATGCCGAGCAAGATTTGTGTTTGGTGCTCACTCACGAATGCCATGATATTCTCAGGCCGCTAGCGAGATCACAAGAGATTTTGCACACACTTGCGCAGCTTCCTGTCTCAACAGCGCCGTTATAGAGCCACTCCTGAGCGTACCTCAAGTAGATTCTGTACTCGAGAAGTAGCTAAATCTACTCAAAAAGACCTTTTTGAGTGGATTTTATTCTCCAGTGGACATTTCAAGTTGTTTTTTAGTGCAAGAAGTCATTTCTTTATCTTTTTGCCACAGAGACTCCAACTTCCTATTCCTTTTCAGCTGGCTTCTCCCAGTCTCTTGTCCATCTCATGGTCACTTTTCACTCGTTTTTTGCGGTAGAAGGACCATTCTCTTTTCTGCTGGATATATGCCTTTGGATTTAAGGACTTTTTTTTCTGTGATATCAGACAAGTAAGTTCAAATGATATTGTATAATGTGTTCTTTGTTTGATAGTACATGCACCAGTATTTCTTTGAACTTCTATTTGATTTTTAATTTTCAATGTGGTATGTGGCCTGGACTTTCAGTAGGGGCCTAGTTCTTTTTTAGCATTTCATTTTTCACCCTGTGTTAATGAAAACAAAATGTTCTACAGTTCAGTACCTTTTCTCCATGTTCCTTTATTTTACTGTGTGGCCTTGTTTTCCAACAGTCCATCCAGCAGAAGACCTAGTGCTAGTTATTAATGTATGAAATCATTTTTTCTGTGGTATATGTTTTTTAAAACATCATTTAGGACAGGAATGGCATTGGATTAAATCAACATTTTTGGCTATTGTAAATTTTTTCTCTGCAAAAAGTGTATATGTGAGGTATAATTGATGCCGTAGGAAGATGTGTTGTTGTAAAATTTTAATAGCTCTGTTAATTTTCATGTTTTGCATTGCTGAAATAATGGTAGTGTTCTCTCCAGTGTTATCATGCCTCCTTTGTCTGGCCAGTGTGTGTGAGTGTGTTTGCCTTCAGCCACCATGTGTTTTTGCCCCCATACCTCCTTGCTCACTGTTGTTGTTTGACCATGTGGTTGGCAGATATTTTGTGCATCCAGCCAGTCTGCTTTTGCCATAGGCTTGCATGAGTTCTTTGTTCTTCATGCCTCCTTGCTCCTTTGACCATGTGGCTGTTGGCAATTTTGTCCCGCCGCCAGTGTCCTTTTTGCCACATGTTTCCATGTGTTCTTTGTTCTCCATGCCTACCTGCACGCTGTTGTTGTTTGACCATTTAGTCATAGGCCATTTTGTGAACTCAGCCAGTGTGCTTTTGACATAGGCTTGCATGTGTCTTTTTTCTCCATTCCTCCTTACTCAATGTTGTTTGACCATGTGGCTTGCAGCCATTTTGTGCAGCCAGCCCATGAGCTTTTGCCACAGACTTGTATATGTTTTGTGTTGCCCACACTTCATTGCGCTCTGTTGTTGTTTGACCATGTCCCTGGAAGCCAGTTTGTGCAGCCAGCCAGTGTGTTTTTGCCATAGGCTTGCATCTGTTCTTTGATCTCCATGCCTCCTTGCTTGTTACTATTGTTTGACCATGTGGCTGACAGCCATTTTGTGCATCCAGCCAGTGCGCTTTTTGCTGTATGCTAGCATGTGTTCTTTGCTGCCAATGATTCCATGCTCGCTGTAGTTATTTGACCATATGCCTGGCAGCCATGTTGTGCCTCCAGCCAGTGTGTTTTTGCTATAGGCTTCCATGTTTTCTTTGATCTCCATGCCTCCTTGCTTGCTGTTGTTGTTTGGCTATGTGGCTGGCAGCCATTTTGTGCATCAAGACAGTGTGGTTATACCATAGGCTTGCATGGATGTGATATCAGTTTAATAATATGCTTGATCATCATTGTAGTCAATGTATTTTATGAATATGATTATTATGAACAGTGCTTTATTTTACATGCATTTTTTGTAGTTTTCATCAGGCACCTCTATGCCTCAGAGTAGATTTCTTATACTCCTATACAAACATCAGCAATTCATCATCATTTTCTTGTTTTAATTTTTTTAATTTTAATTTTGTAATTTTCTTTTTTAATTTTTTTAATTATTTATATTTTAATATTTTTCTTCTATTTTCTTCTTATTTTTTTTGCATTTTTCCATTTCATCCTGAACACCCTGCCTACCAAACAGTAGGTGCGCTGCACACACATCAGTAATCAGCATAATTTCCCCTGGACCACCTTGCCTGCCATAGGCACCCAACAACCTCCTTTTTTTCAAGATTATTCCATTTACCAATGTACCTCCCTGACTGTCTCGTTTAGAATAGATGCACGTGAAGCAAAGCATATCTGTATGTTGTGTTACTGTTATCCAGGTTGGATAGCATGGCCCCAATGTGCTATCCCATTGTTGCATCTGCTACAGGACCAGATAAAAAAGTTGTCTGATAGGTTTGCAATCACAGGTGTGAACAAAAACTCAGAAGCGCATGCCTTATTTGAGAGCTTAATCCTTTCCTTGGCTTGTAATGCAATGCTGCTAAATTACTTCAAATTATCCAAAGAGTACATCTTTGCCACACTACTTGATCCACAGTACAATAAATTCTGCCCACTTTCATTCCTTTTTCTGAATGGGATGTTTCAAAATACAAGAGGTGGAATGTTGAGAAAGCTGGAGACCTAAAAGAAGAATGGCTTTAAATGAGAGTCCCACTCTGAAGTTCTGGGGTGCTGCCTTCAACTTCCAGAGAGGGCAGTCTTGTCTCACAGCAGCCAACACCAGCAATGCCTGAGTGCACCAGCCTGTGCAGCACTCAGCAATGAAGTAGCTGGTCTGAAGGGGTAGTGGCCATAGTGGTACGGGGATGGGCAGCTCCAAGCTGCCGGCTGGGCTGGTGCTGGCATAGACTGGAGGGTGGAGGCACGGGCAGTTAGCTGGCAGAACTAGGACCCAAAGTAGAGGCATGTTCCTCACCCTCCTCACTCACCAGCTGTTGGTCCTGGGCCAGGGTGGCCTCCAACCTGTACTGCCGGAGCAGGGCTGCTTTCTCCTGTCAGGTCAGAAGTGATAGTGGACTAGCAGGAGTAGTTATAAAAGGAAAGAAAAAAAGACCAATTGTAAAGAATGATCTGTGCAAGCTGTTGCTTAAAATTATTTAGTGGCATAATTTCAGTATATTGCTGGTCTCATAGGACTATTGGAATCGTTGATGTGATTAGGAGAGTCACAGGGGCATGATTGAATCAACACATGGCTCACATAAAAGCACTGACTAGCTGAAAGGAGACAGCATAACCCCAGATCAAAAAAAGGAGTGATTTTGTTTTCTTGCAACGGATTTCCTGAAAAAGTAAACCATGCAGACACTTTGTATGAAAAAAGGGAAAAACCTCTGATTAATGAGGAAGCCATCATCCACTATGGAGCACAAGTATTTTATTCTTGTGCTAAATGACTGGAGGTATGGTAGCTGGCGCATCAGGCACAAATTTGCTACTCTCTGCACTCTGCAGCTGGAGCACCTGTAATAGACAAATAATTATCTTTGATTCAAAAGGCCCTGCTCTTCTCCAAATGGCTTTCAATTCTACCCTGATTCTGCCATGACTCCTAAGAGGTACATGAATAATATATGCTGCACACATCATGTATAACATGCAGATAATAGATATCCTGTCTACCGTAAGTAGACGGTGGAAAAAAATGATATACTGCAGTACAGGGAAAGGAATGGAATATATAGATTTTTTGGGATAAACACTTAATCCCACTTTACATCCTTGCCTCACCCTCAAACACAAATTATTTCAATCAAACACATTTGCTTGGCACTAAGGGAAGGAAACTTGACTTAGCGGGTTATTACAAGCTTGGCGGTCTCATGACCGCCAGACCTGTGGTGGCAGTACAACCGCCGCAATCATGGTGGCCCAACCACTAGATTAAGACAATAGTGGTTGGACTGCCTGGGAGCCACCACCACCACTAGGCTCATAGATCCCAACAAGTTGTTGGCGGTCAAAGTCATGGTCAGCCACAGGCAGACATTCATTATGGAAGCCATAAGAACCACTTGTCCCGTAACAAGTGCACATGTCAAAACAAGTGGCACATGTCAAAATGTTTTGTTCAACATTTTGAGCATAACTTAGGAACAAATAAAAGAGTGTGGCACTAGAGGTGACTGAGTGGGCACTGGGAGGGAATTGTTTTTGTTTTAAATTGCAATTAATTTAAAGCAATGTAAATGCTACATTAACAGAAGCAGAGCCACATTATACAGCCAACACTGCAGTGTTGAACTGAACCATACTGCAGTTAGGTAAGGTTAGGTCATGGCCCATGGGTTGCAAAATGCCATGGGCAGGGAGGTCATGGATGATAAAGGATGAGATCTAAGGTGCTTAACAAATACAGAGGGTATACTAGTAATAGTCAATAATCAAGCAATGTAACACTTCAACTCCCGTCCCTGCCACAGTACCAGCCCACAGGGTATATAAGTTAAGGGAGAGGAAACGCTTAACAACCGAGCAGAAGAAAACTACAGATTAGTACATACAGGAGGAAGTCAACTACAGAAACAAGAAAAATAGAAAAAATGATAATGTAGGGAGTCATGACGAGATTCAGCAAAAATTACACAAAATGAATAGGATTTGAAAATAATTCAGAGTACCAGAGAAACAAAGAAACAATATTCTAATGGTGAGAGATAAATGTTAAAGAAATAAATAATATTAATGAAAACTTACTGGAGATAGCAGACAAAACGCAACGCTGGTGGTGGCAGTGGTACTTCTACCTACTGCAGCACTCAGCCCGACCTTCCGATTACTTCTTCTTGCCCTTGGGTGATGATGAAAGAAATGAAAAGATAACAAAAATAGATTAGTGGTATAGTTAATTTCCTAGAAATTATTCTGACAAGAAAAGGAAAAAGTAGTAACATATTGACATTGTATTTTTCTAACTCCGATCGCATATATTATCAAGTTGACCTGTTCCTTATTTCTGACACCTTACCTAAGCCCTATTACAAATTTCCTAAACTACATTTGAAACTAATAATGCATTCCAATGAATGATCTATGTTTTGCAAACTCCTTTGATGGGCAAACTCAGTCAGTTTCACTTTTCAATGCATAGATGCATACTACCGATCACTGGGTGATTGCTTAGAACTGTACGAGCAACATAAAAAGAAAGACAAAGAGAATGCTAACTGAATTATACTATTAATAATAACACAGTGCTATTATCTTAGTGACAGGACAGAGGAGTCTGCATGACTTCTTAAATAATCAGCTCAAGCGAGCACCTAGAACGACAAGCAGAACTAGGTAGCACCGAGCACCTGATTCACTCAAATTGGATCATATGATATTTGTAACCTTAAGTGAGCTTAACTTACCTCTGAGTATGAGCAGCATGCTATTTGAAAGAAAATAGCACTGTAGGACACAAAAAAAAGTAATAATTAGTACTCACCACACCCCGCAACCTGGATGCCCAGCAGGTTGAGCAGGTCCAGTTCCCGTCAAGGATGTCGGGCTAGCAGTGCATCAGCTGCTGCTGGGTGTGCCAAACCCAGGTATGTCTGAGCACGGAAGGGCGGACCCTGCTCCATAGTAGCCGATGCCCCTGCAGGCTGTACCTACTCCCGACCTGCAGCCTGCTGCCATCATTGAGGGGGAGATAGCACAGCATAAAAGAAAACAGTGCAGCTACCTCCTTCTCACTGAAAATGGGGCGTGGCTGCACCACCTGGTGGTCCTGGTGACTGCAGGGTGTGCGGTTAGCTGCACCCCTTACTAGCACCACCTCTCCCACACTCTGCCATGGTGCTGGATGGGAAGGAAAAATACACACACATATATATATATATATATATATATATATATATATATATATATACACTAATGTGCTAAATGTAAAACAGGGGAGGATAAGTGGGATAAAGTAAGGATTACAAAAATAGAGACTGGATTGAAAAGTAGGCCGAGCACCATGCACAGAATAGGAAAAGCAAGATGGCCGTGTGCGCATGCGATTACGTGATGTCATTCATGCTTGCTTTGCAATGTGGAATGAGCTATTTGCACCAATCAGCATGAACGGGTGGCCGAACCCAACTCTGCCCATTCACAGAGTGAGCCGGAGTTCTTGCAGAGTTTTTGGGATCTCTGCAGAATTTCATGTAGCAGAACTTCATGATCTTCGCCCACCCCTGGGCGGAATTCGGCCAGAACATTATGGTAGATACTCTATCAACTCCGCCAGCACAGCGGAATTTATCGCTGACCCCTACACTGGACCACCCAGACCAAGATAAACTGTTCACAATTCACCCTGTCCAGAAACATTTCTCTGTCAAGTTTTCTATGATTTGTAATCCAGTGAGAAATATGGAAACTGACGAATTTGATCATCTGTAAAGGGCAGTTTCTTTTGAAGCAGTAGATTCCAAGCAAGTCAGCTTGTATGGCTTTAAGCTTTATATGCTGAGCGAGATTTCTACTGGTTATGCCTTTAGTCTGAGAATGTATACTGAGAACAAATGCAGTGTAAATCCACCTTAGGAATTAGTGATGTGTGGGGTCTTACTAAATCATTTTCATGAGGTTTGGTGGACACAGTACTCCATCGAAACTTGGTGGATGTCTCATCCTCCACTATGTGAAGTCGATTGACTATAATGCATATATGATACTGTGGAAAGCACACCTGCCACATTGTGTTTGAGGATAAAGGGAGAAACCAAGCCACAAGTATGACCAACTATTCACAGGGATCAGTGAAGACACGGTGGCTCAACTTTAAATTATGAAGAACAATAGGTATGGTTTATTGCAACGTTCTGGGTGAGAACCAGTAGAAAGAATTTCCAAAATAGAGGAAACTATTCGAAAGGCTGCATGGGCAAGTAAGGCACCATGAGAATAATGCATGGGCATTTAAAGTCACATACTAGTTTTTGGGATGACAGCTCCTCTTCATTCATTAGACCAGACCTCACTGTTTCTGTAGTATGAAGTGAAGCAAGACGTAAGGTACAGGCCTGACTGAGATGGGCACTGAAGACAGTCGTAATGAATCACCTGCCCCCTCACTTGAGAGAAGAGACTCTGTATATGTGACATGGATTACTCTTCCTGTTTGTAGCAAAAATGATGTCCGCAAAGTTTCAGTCCTATAACATTGCATCATCCTCTACAAAAGATGATGTAGAGGCTACCACTTTGGCCTTCTGCAGCAGTAAAACTAACAATAACGGCCAGGAAAGATCATCAGTCTTTCTGTCATAGTCTGATGGTAAAAGCATATGCATTGTATGATGCCAATTAGATCGGTTAGACAGAAAATTTCTTGTACAATGCAGTGTATTATGAATCTCGTCATTTGGTTGAAATATCTGTTTTAGTGACCCCACAGTTTTACTTTTTATTGCAAAATGTCGTTATTGATTTTATCTAGAATTCATAGTAGGTGAATACAAAAAAGTACAAGACCACTTAGAAAGGTAGCATGCAAGTACAATCTGTTTGCTTGTAGAACATTGTTTATACAGTTTTTTGGCAGTTTTATACAGCTCGAACTCGACCCGAAGGCATTGAAGCGCTTTACATGAGCACCCGTTACATTACACAAGGACACATTTATTTTTGGTAGGCACAGGGAGATTAAGTGATTTGCCCAGAATCCCAGGAGTTTGAGCGTACGCCGAGACTAGAACCTGCTTCCCCAACCCCAAAGTCGTTCCACCAACCACTAATATTATCCTGCATAAATGTACTGCTGAATGTGCAGCACCCAAAAAGTGCACGAAGATGGATCATGAGGGACCTGAGCAGAAAACACTAAGCCGATGACATATAAATCCGCGATTGCTTAATTAATTGCTTTTTGAAGTTTGCTTGCTTAGTATAATACTAACGTAGGCTATAGGAGCCAGGTGATTAGTGGTTGTCATGTAGGGCTTCCTCATTGCAGTTAGCAGGAGAGGGTTATAATTTACCCCTATAGTGCTGGGAAGAGAGTGGTAATGAACATATATGATTATGTAAGTATAAGAGGTGGACAACTGAAGAAGAAGAAACAGCCCATATCGGCCTCCAAATGTGAGAACAAACGACCCTAATTTGGGTCAGTAAGTTATGTCCTCAGATAAGCCCCCTGAACTATTCGTACTCACTATCCAGAGGAAAAGGACCCATATCAATTACAATTCTGGAACGTTTATCTGCAATCTTGTAAATGAAACCTCCACCCTATCAAACGTCTTGTCTGCATCTAGCAAGAGAGACAGCGCTTCTGCACAATGTTTATCAGCAATCCATAGTACATGAGATAAAGTGGCCATGTGGTTCCTAGATGTTCCCATAGGCACAAAACCAGCTTGAAGCTCATGAAGCAAGGAACATGGCACCCTTCTGAGCTTAGTTGCCTACTAATATGATCTTGCCACATTGATGAGGGAGTTACACCTATATTTGTAACAATCGAGGTCGGCTTTGCACTCCAGATATTCATTCTCACCTGGAGAACAGCAAGTAGGGAGTGCTGATATGGACTCCGGGATCTCTTCTTGTGTAATCTCACCCTCCAGGAGTGCCGTGCCTTCAGAAGAAAATTAATGGAAGTGTGAGACACTGCAGAAATACCTCCCGTTAGAAATTGGGTTTCTGGTTGGCTAGGCTATGCACCTAAGCCAGGCAGAACCCATCCATTCTAGTCAGGGCAAGGGAGTTACACGTCCAAGATAACTCTTGCTCTCCACCTTGGTAGCTTTGCACGAGCAGTCAGGCCTATCCCAGAGGCAACTTCTAAAGCATTTGTACAACACACAGAACACACTTGACGCACTATCTCCACCACAAAGGAAACACAACACAAGTTATGTAAAAATAAACTGCAATGTACACAACATGATTACTAGACCAAACACAACATATCAGTAATACCCTGCTACTTAAACAGTTGTCAGAACGTTACACAATAGTTACTCTGCTGAAACCAGCAGTAGTCACACATAACACACAAGTTACTTATTATTCTGGAACATATGCAGTAGTCAGGAATCGCATTACTAAAGAAATGCACTTGTCATAGAAATATCCTGAATGCCCATATCAGGAACATTATAAAACATATGGCAAGTAATAAAAATATTTCAGCATGGAAAGCCCATAAAAAGAACATCAGCACATATATGGCACATCATCAAAAAGAAACAGGCTAACATATTAATCCACCATGTCCAAACCAGGAACATTTGAAATCATATATGGTCCACAAAGAGTACCTGTAGTTCTGTGTGTTAGGCACCTACAGTGCTACGAAGATCAAAAAGAGGGACCCCAGCGCTCCTCTGCACCAAATGGGGGCCTTTACATAATTTGGGGGGAGGGTGGGGCCTCCCAGTGCCTGTGATCTATGGGGACCCCACTGGGCCACAACAGGCCCTCCAGAGAGGGGGCCAAAGCCAACATAGCAATTAGGGCAGAAACCGGAGACCTAGTGGTGCAGGGGCCTCCGGCCAGGCTTTCGCCCGGCCCGCGGTCTCCAAAGACTCACTCAGTGCTCCGGTGGGGCAGGGGTGAGCTTCCGATGAGGATTGCTTCCCCCTGCCCATCCTCAAAACTGCAACAGGGGCCAGGTGGGGCAGGAAGCCTCCGATGAGGCTTCCTTCCTCGCCTGTCTCCTCCAGACAAGGCAAAGAGCCCGCCTGGCTGCAGCACAGGGCAGGCACCAAAGTGGGTGCCTGCTTGTGCCCCAAGGGTGCTCCTCGGAGCGTGCTCTGCCCCGGGGGCGCGGAAGGAGCACGCTCACTCCTTTCTTCACTTTTCTTTTTCCCCAGGGGGCCTAGGGGCAGCACATCTCCAGTGCTATGAAATTGATGATGCCTGGGCCGCGGCAATGCCCAGCAATGCGCTTTTTCAAACGCTGGGGGCAATTTAATGAGCCCGGGTTGCGGCAGTGATTTCCTGGTGGCAAAACACATGCTTTCAGGACGTGAAACAAACCCAAGATAAAGCGCTTCCAAGCACTTCAAGATGTCTGACCAGAGTGCTCTCCAGTTGCTCTTGGAGGTGGTTTCAGGGGTCCAGGGCCACGGTGCCCAGCCTCTGGGGTACAACAGTAAAAATGGAGAACAGGGCGGCAGCGCCCAGCAGCAGGCTGGCACAAGGCAGTTAGTAGTTCCTCCACATGACCAAGCAGGTCACCGGTCAGCACAGCACAGCAGCATTTCCAGGCGGTTCCTGGTGAGTCCTTCCAGCAGCATTCTGTGTCCAGTTCCAAAATGTCACCAAATTGTGGGGGAATCTCCCCTGTACTTATATTCAGTTTTGGAAGTGTTTCACAAAGAAGGGGAGAGGAGATTCCAACCAGTTACAGCTGGTTCTAGGAGTGCTCCCTCTCTTCTCCAGGGCAGGCTCCTAACATCAGTTGGGGGTCAACAACCATTTTGTGTGAAGCCAGGGCACAGCTTTTACAAATGCATGTGTGCCCCCCCTCCTCCTTCTTTCAGCCAAGGAAGACTATTCAAAATGCACATGCACCTCTGTGACACCTCCACCCTCTCTATGTACAGGCTGCCTGAAACTTGTATTGGAGTCAAGCTGTAAAACACCAAAGTCAGAAGCACAGAGAAATGCTTACTTTCTAGAAGTGGCATTTCTGTAATGGTAATAAAAAATCCACTTCACATGAGTAAGCAGCATTTCTCACTACTATTACAACCATACCAAACATGCCTACCCTACCCCTCACAAATCAGACAATACCCCCTAGACATAAGGCAGGGCATTTCCAATACAATCCTATGAGAAGGCATAACTCACAGCAGTGAGAAACCAAATAGGCTGTTTGGCCCTACCAGGACAGGTCACACAACCAGGCACATGTCCTGCCTGCTATATATATAGCACCCTGCCCATACGGCTAGCAAGGGTCTACCTTAGGGGTGACTTACGTGTAGTAAAAGGGGAGTACTGGGCCTGGTAAGCAAATTTAGATGCCAGGTCCCTGTGGCATAAAACTGCACACGCAGGCCCTGTGCTAGCAGGCCTGAGACAGGTTTGAAAGGCTACTTTAGCAGCGCTGCAGGCCCACTAGTAGCATTTTATTTATAGGCCCTGGGTATTGCGATACCACTGTCAGAGGGACTTACAGGTAAATTACCTATTCCAATTAGGTATAAGCCAATCATACCAACTTTAGAAGGGAGAGCACCTGCACTTTCGCACTGATCAGCAGTGATAAAGTGCTCAGAGTCCTAGGGCCAACAGCGAGAGGTCAGAAAAAAATAGGAGGAAGGAGGCAAAAAGTCAGGAGATGAACCTGCCAAAAGGGCCAGGTCCAAAACACCTCCTCTAATTTAATTGCATTGGGTTGTGTTGAGTCATAAAGGGTTTCATAAGAATAGGCAGATCTTTCAGCCATTTCAGTGGAATAAGTTAACAATACATCATCAGAAGATATTATCACTGATATTGCTCTATGCACCTCTCATTGTTTCAGTTGAGTGGCCAGAATCAACCAGCCTTCTTTCTCCCCTTTTATAATGACAAATGGCTGTTTCAGATTCCGGTGGACGGGTCACTCCATCACAATTGTGACGGTTATCCAGTCTGCCGACATATAAATCCCATTATTTATTTTTCAGTGAATAGGATATCTGTCCCCATTGTGCTGGAGTAACCCGCCCACCTAAGTCTAAACGAGGCCCAAAGTTTTATTTTAATCAAGGCATTTAATCAAGGTGGATAATGGAATTAGAGTTAATCTCTAAGTAATCCCTTATAAGCATTTGCTAAATTCACATTTGAATAATTACTCACAATTTCAGCAAAATTGTGCAACATTACACATAGTTACATGAATTGTAAATCTGTCAGTCAGTCAGTCAAATAACTTTATTCGGCAATTGCCATAAAAGTACAAACCAAGACACATTTCCCAATCTATAAATAGTAAAATAAAACTTTAAAACCATTACTGGAAGCACCAGATGAACATCCAATCTGAAACCCCTTGACATACATAGATAAATATACTAGACATGATTAAAAATCACAAAGTCAGAAAAGTACAAATGTTAGCGTTAAAAAGATATACTATACGTACATAAAATATTTAAAAAGGAGTAGGCCTTTTCCTAATACGTAAAGAAGCTGTGACAAAGTCTAATACATGGTGACAAATTTGGATATTAGGCAATCTCTGAAGGTATAGCAGGGCTTCCTTATAATGAATAGGTCTAAAAAGACGTAACGTGGGTAAAATAAAGGCCCCTCTAGGTGCAGCATATAAAGGGCAAAAAAGAAAAAAATGCAAAGTGCTCTGGGTTGATTTGGAGTCACAGGGACAAAGCGGTAAATCCTTTTTCCAGAAACATGGTTCAGGGAAAGCTACCTTAAAATGAATTAGATTAAGTCTAAAAAGTGTTAAAAAGGAAATTATTTTAAAACTTGAAAACCAAGACAAATAGGGTTCAAGGCATGGAACAGTCACAATCCGAGAATAAGAATCGAAAGATTTCAATTTCAGGGAACTATAAAATCTCAGCTCTGATATGTGCTTGGAATAAGTAGACTTCAAAACAGACCTAGAGTTTGTGGTTAATAGATGGGGATCATCAAACGTGTATCTATGTAAATCTGTCATTTAGTGCTATACTTTTGTCCAAAAGGCTTCCTTTGTCAATTCATGATATGAGGAAGCATTTTGTTCTAAAAAAAAACTGTGTGAAATAATAAAAGCACCACATACAACAGCGACTTGCAATCTGTTGTTAAATTGCATTTGTTGTCAATTGTACTGCGAATGCATGCTCATGGTAATCTTTACAGTGAACGTACTTAATTAGATAAAGTAGCATAATGACATGAAGTCAGAAATTTCACATAACAAATATCATACCTGAAATCATGCAAAATAACTAACTTTTGGAGGTGGGAGCAATGAGTTGAGAAGTGGCATCTCTTCAACCTACTTTAGTTTGAAAAGTCTAACAAAATGTGGATTAGGGGTGTTAGACCAGGCATCCTTGGCATTATGTCCCCTGCCATTTTGCCTTCTGACCTCCTGTTTTTCTAACTTCCTTTTTGCTTGCTTTAGGATTCTGTACCCTTTACCACTGCTAACCAGTGCTAAAGTGCATGTGTTTTGTACTCTAGACTTGTTTATATTGGCATATCCTCAAATGACATATTTGATTACTTGTAAGTCCCTAGTAAAGTGCACTATCTGTGTCCAGGGCCTGTACATAAAATGCTACTGTCGCGTAGGCTCTCATTATTCTAATGAGACTACTGGATTTTGAGCGGCAGAATCGCCTGTGGTGTGGAAGACTGAGTCTGACCCACTACAGGTGACACCTGTCGCCCCAATCCGGGTTTTGTTATGGGAAACTAGCAGTGCCTCATCTCTACCCAAGGGCAGGGATGATTAGGCAGCCGGATGCATGACATAATTGATTTCTCAAGGAAACCGTGGTCAATCAGGTCTCATCCGTTTCTCTCAATTACATTAGTCTCACATACACAATGACAAGCAGAGGCAGTATATGTTTCAATAGGATTTTAATGAAGCAACTGCATCTTAGATAGCAAAGCATGTACTGCAATAACCAGGACGATACAGCATGACAAGATTAAAATAGTGACAAGAAGAGTAAAGCATAGAAATAACGCTACCAAATTGTCACTATAGTCAAAAGACTAACTCCTACCTAGGCTATAATAGAGCACAGCGTGTTAAGCTCTAATTCTGCCCTTCAGGTTCCCCTAGGAAGACATCCTCCCCCCTACCTGAGCAAAGGCCTGAAGTCTGCATAAGCAGCTGTAGCGAAGCGTTCAGCAATCAGCATATAGTTGTGGTCCTCTGGCTGGAATCTCCCTCTAACTTTTAAGGGACAAGGAAGTGTTTATATAATAAAACAGCTGGTGTTCCGGGAAAATGTCCCTATGTAAGGATGTATGTTTTTCTGTGAATGCCAGAGACAAAACTTGTACCACTTTCACCAGCAACCTATCTTACTGCAGCCTTGTAAAAAGCACAGAGTGAGTAAGAATGTCTTGTTTGATAATGTAGTGCTGACCTAGTCAAAAACAGCTAGATTGAGAGAAATAAAACAAGACTGCAAAAGTGGCTATTGTAAGAATAATAAATGAAGCTGAATAAAATATATTTAGGGTAAAGTGCACAGATTCAGGCCTAGTAGGCTAAAATAACGTGCATGGAGCTATTACTAAAATGGCTACACAACACTACTAGTGGGCCTGCAGCACATATTGTGCCACCCACTACACTAGCCCTTTAAACATGCCTCAGGCCATCCACTGCAGAGCCAGTGTGTGCAGTGTTAAACTGCTATTTTGAACTGGAAACTGCACATACCTTTCCAGGCCCAAACCTTGCATTTTATTACATGTAAGTTACACCTAAGGTAGGCCCCAGGTAGCCCAAATGGTAGAGTGCAGTGTATTGAAAAGACTGCACATGTACTTTTAAGTTCAACATGTCCTGGTAATATTAACTATTACAGTTGTTTTTTACTACTGCAATGCATATCTCTCCCATATTTTAACATTGGGATTACCTAGAAACAGTCTTAAAGTGTAATTTTCTATTGGGAAAAGATAGAAATGTGGAGATTGCTGTCCCTGTAATCACAAGTTAAAAACAAAACTTATGGTGACGCCTGATTTTAAATTGTAAGTCTGAAAATGCCACCTTTAGAGAATTGGCACTCTCTTACTTTAACCATTCTATGCCTCTGCATTTCTCTAAATACATGTCTGGGTGACATCTGAGCTTTGTTTATTTCCTCTAGACATTCACACACAAAGGGAGCTGGGGTGCGACATCTACATTCTGATGGCCCATCACCAGGTTAGATGGCAGGATGCAGCTGACACTTACACCTGAATAGGGCTGTACCCATCCCCACACAAGGAGCTGCATTACCCCCTGAATAGTGTCTGGAGCCAGGGAATGAAGGTCAGGAACCTTATGCATTTCAAAGGCCTCTCTTTGAAGTCTCCCCCTCTTCAAAGGCACAACTAGGTGTACATATTGGACCGCAAACCCCACCAAATTAGTACACTTCTGGATCTGAGGACATTCTGCCAGGAAGATGGCTTGTGGTGTTGCCAGAAGTGACTGCCACTCTGTTGAACTGCTTAACTTTGTTGGCTTACTGCCTGCTGCCTCTTGCCTGGGAGTGAGAAGGACTGGATTAAATCTCTACATACTCACAAGGTCAAAGTGCTCACTAGCTTACCTCCTGTTCTAAAGTCTCAGGACAATCAAAGACTTCCTCCAAATCTGCTTCAGCTAGTGGACTCTGCCAGCTGCGAGTCCTGTCCTGTCAAGAAGTGCCAATCCAGTCCTGAACCTTGAAAGGGGACTCTGCAAATGTTCTGCTGTAAAAATTGACTCATCAGCGCCGTTTCACAGATCTGAACACTGCATCCTCCAGCAATGTCTCGCCTTCATCGCAAGGGGTTTGACGCTGCACCTTGATGGCATCGCTTCAAGGACTGTGCGGCTTGACGATGATGCATCCCCAGGTTTGCGCGGATCAGACCCGATGCATCGCCTTCGCATTGCCTCCTTGACGGTGACGCAACCCTCCATCCAAGGTACTGTTCAGCAGGCCGGTTTGAATTCTGTAGCTGGCTAGAGGTCCATCGTGGTCGGCCTGAACTTTGGATTTACTTCGATCTAGTGTGACCTCAAGTAACCTTTTAGTGCCATCTACTTCTAAGCACTATATTGCAGTTTATTCTTTAAAGATTCATATCTTGAGTTCTACTTATTGTATTTTAGTAGTTTTGATCTTGTTTTACTCTGAGACATATTCTCTATTGTTCTAAACAAGTCTTTTTGTGGTGTTTTCACTGTGTTACTCTAATTCAAGCATTGCACAATTACTTTACACATTGCCACTCTTAAGTTAAGTCTGACTGCTCTGTGGTCAAGCTACCAGAGGGTGAGGACAGGTTGATTTTTGTTGTGTATCTGACTTACGCGGACAAGGACTGTGGTCCCTACTTGGGAAAAGTGCACACCTCCGCCACCTAGAGACCCAATTTCTAACAGGGGGCCTCCATAACAAAGGGAGTTTTACACGTTTTGCTGCAGACAAGATTTTTTTTTTTACATGTTGGCAGTAGAAGAGGCATACAAATATTGGGCCAGATTTATCTTCAGGTGCTTTTTGTCATGATCATATGTACTCTTTTATATCCAGAGGTCCCAGAAATTCTAAACCCTTGAGATGTGGAAAAGGAATAGTTACATACCCTGCTCATTTTTTTGGACAGTCCATGAATCCTTACGTTGTCCCTTTAGGCTCTGTACTCTCAGATCACTATTCTTATTTTCAAATGCCACGTTTTGTCTGAGAATTCCCCGACTTGCTGCTCTATCTTCATTAGTCTGTTTTTTATTGCACCCAGTCTTGTGATGAAGGAGGACAGAACAATATGGATCAAGAAGATCTCAGAGGACAGGTTGGAAATGTTGGTGTTAAATTTCACAATTGATTGACTTATGGTTGAAAGCTCCTTCATAATGGTGTCTATTTTGGTATCTGGTTTGAAAGGCCTTGGTGGATGAGTCTGATTCATTTCCATTAAAACCTTACTAAATAAGAGATGTCTGTCTGATGTGGGATTAGATATGCTCAAAGGGGCCATGTGTCACTGTTACACACAGAATACTTAAACCACAGATTATGCTGTGTCCCGCTTGCATCGTCCTGTTGGGAGAAAGGGTCTGAGGGTACAGCCAGTTAACATTCCAGTTCCCAGACCTTTATCTGTACTATATCATAACATGATATAGAATGTCTCAATGTTTCCAGATGCGCACAGGATAAATCATAGACATAAGGCCTCATGTTCTATCTGGGAGAAAGCCAGTTTTGCCCTCTTATATCATCTCGGACTCTCAATGCAAGTTACATTCAAAGGTGAGAGAGAGTTGTAGTATTATATCTTTTGTCTCTTGTGATCAATAAGCTCTTCAAGACCTAGTCACTATGTGCATACATTGTAGCTCTCGTGCCCCTCAGAGAGTAGGCCAAGCATTTATAGGCTGCTCAGCCAGGGGAAGGTGCTGATTAATACATATTCTAATGCCAGGTCCAGTTTCAGTGCTCTGTTATGAGTGTTATATAACATAGAATGCCTCTGACATGCAAAACAGCAATCATGGAACATTTATGGCTGTAAACGCCAGTAGTGTAGAAAACAGTTCTGCTGTGCAATATGATCTTAGCCACTCAATGCAGTGCAAATCCAGGCTGAGTGAGAATTATAACTTGTCTGTAATTTGTGCCCCCATGACCAGTCAGCATCTTATAACCTGGTTGATATGTGCACTTGGTGCTGGCCTTGTGAATCCATGATGGGGAACTCACCTTGAAATGGGCCATTGCCTTCTGACCCAGTTTCCCTGCCCATTGGAGCTTACTTAGAGGATGGCCATCTTGCCTGAGGCCTTGCTTCAAACGTTTACACCAATGTACTTGTTATTATCAAGTAAACAGGTTTGCTTTCTGTACTTCTGCCAAGTGACCCCAAACTGTGAGTGGACAATTGTTTGCATCATGAATTGTAGTGAAGACACATACTTCCCACCTATCTGAGGATTTCACAGCTGACAGTTTATTACAACCAATGTATTACATTGAACCTTTTGGAGCTTCTTACAAACAGTTTCCTTAGGAAATCCTTTCAATCAAAAAAGGAACCAGCATTGGCTAAGGGAGGAGAAACCTAAGCACTAAAAGGGTTAAAAGTCATTATTTTTTAAAAACCTCCCAGTATTACTTGTGCAAAAATATGTGAAATTTCAAGTAGCATCAATAAAACGCCTTCTTAAATTGCTTGGTGCAGGTTTCATTTAAACACGTCCACCCACTTCTGGGCTTGGATAATGCCTATACATGATGCGGGGAGAACCCATATAATGCTCTAGAGTTTAGGCTATCACATCATTAAAAAATAGGACATCTAGCAGATTTCCTATGGCTTTGTCAATAATAAAACATGATTTTAATTAGGCAAAAGGATGCCTTTTTTGTACAGTATGCACATCTTACATATAGATACAACCTTTCAAATCCCCCATACTTGCTGGATAGATGTATGGATGAGGACATGACATTTATTATGCATACTTTTGGAAAGTGGAATATTAGTAAGGGTAAGTAGGTACCTACACTTAGTAATAAGCCACAATATCACATTAGGTCCAGTCAGAGTCTCAGTAAATTAATCCTTGCTCAACCCTTGGTAGCGTGGCCTACGAACAGTTAGGTTTAATTTAGGAGACAGGTGTGTAAAGACTTTAGTATAAAAAAAAGCTGAAAATAAGTAAAACACAACACACAATAAAAATCCCACACCAATTCTGAAAAAGGAAAAAAAATTCTATCTATAAAATTACGCCAAACAAAAAAAATCCAACGTAGGGAACCAAAGATATGAATTTTAAAAATATTACATGTAAAAGTGTGCTTTCTAGTGCCTAAAAGCAAAAATTGCCAACCGCGGACATCTGATGACGCTTGACCGGGGCAAAGTCAATATTTGAGACGGACCATGATGGAGCCCAAGTCAGATACACTGAGCTGTAGGCCTCAGTCCAAATTTTACCTTCAGACTTAGGGGGTCATTCTGACCCCGGCGGTGAAAGGCGCTTACCGCCGGTCAGAAGGCCGCCATAACACCGCCGCGGCCGTGGTAAACCGCCACGGTCATTCTGACCCGCAACCTGCAAACTGCCAAAAACCCGACATCCACAAAAGTCCGCCACACCAAAGGTCAGCGAAAAAATGGCGATGACCAAACCTCCACCGTCACGCCAACAGAAAAACGCCCATACCATTCCGACCCACAAATCCACGAGGCGGTCTTTCAAACGCGGTATTCCATTGGCGGTACACACCGCCGCGGTCAAAATACACACACACATAGAAAACTCAGCCACATTGGTCATTTTGAAACACCACACCTGATACACATACTAACACCACTCCCACACACCCAACACAATATGAAACACACACCCACATCACCCACAAACCCCTACGACCCGAAATTATTGACGAAGGCTAGAGAGAGAGCACAGAATAGACAATCCCACAACACAGAGGCACACAACACCATCACCCACACAGAATCCACGCACCAAACACCACACACCACCACACGCACCACACTCATCACCACAAACGCCACCCCACACCTCATCCACACCACCCCATGGCACCCCAAAGACACCCCAGGTTCACTGACGCAGAACTCAGGGTCATGGTGGAGAAAATAGTCTGTGTAGAGCCCCAGCTCTTCGGGGCACAGGTGCAGCACACCACCATTGCCAGGAAGATGGAGCTATGGCAAAGGATAGTGGACAGGGTCAACGCGGTGGGACAGCATCCACGCAATCGGGATGACATAAGGAAGCGCTGGAACGACCTACGGGGGAAGGTGCGTTCCATGGTATCAAGGCAAAACATTGCGGTGCAGAAGACTGGCGGCGGACCCCACCTACTCCACCAGAATTTACAGCATGGGAGGAGGAAGTCTTGCACATCCTGCATCCTGAGGGCCTCGCAGGAGTAGGCGGAGGAATGGACTCTGGTAAGTCAAATCTTCACTACTGCTTCCCACCCCCACCCCACCTGCATGCCAAATCATACCCCCACCCTCACCCCCACCCCCATCACACCAACTCCTAGCAAAAGGCTCCCCATCACAACCCACCCATCCCAACACCAAGCCCTGCATGCGACCACAAAGCATGGACACCCATCACCAAAGCATGCCCACTGCACACACACATCACCCCCTCAAGCCACCCTCACAAAAGCCCCCACAAGGGAATGCCTGCACTTGGGTACACGGACACCCACCCATCACACGAAAGGCCACACACAGAAGCAATAACCATACCTTTATACCCCTGCAGGACCCGAACGCCACCACACCGCCACGGAGGGTACAGAGATGTCCATCCCACCCCCAGAAGAGGCCCCCAGCGATGACAGCAGCTCTGTCTCCCTGGACCCAGATGACCAGCCCGGCCCATCGGGGACCTCTGGACAGTCGGTTCCCCACAGACAGCCACAGGCTACACCAGACCCAACCCCCTCTGGGAACACCAGCACAGCTCCCACCCAGCGGGCCCATGCCTCTGTCTCCAGGACAAGTCAATCAGCGGTGTGTCCACCACTACAGGGCACCCAGGTTGACCCACCACCCCAACAACAACAGGGACCTGGGGGCAGTGGTAGTGGGCACACCGTCCAGGGGACAGAGGCCCAGGAACACAGGGGAACTGGGAGGGCTGCTGTGCGACAGGGGGGGGACAGGCCCAGGGAACCGACTCTCCAAGAGGCCCTCTCCTCCATCATGGGAGCTTACCACCACTCCCAGGAGACGATGGCGACGGTACTGGCCCGGTTCCAGGAGATCCAGGCACTGCAGGAGGAACGGTACATGGGGTTCAGAGAGGAACTGAGGAACATCGGTTCCGCAATGGGGACCATCGTCGTGGCCCTTACCCAGATAGTCACCACATTGCGGGACCATGTGGCACCCCAAAGGGCCCCTGTCACTAGCCCAGGCCAGGAACAGCCTACCACCTCCGCCGGCGCTAGTGGACAGGAGGCCCCCACACAAGGACAGGCCACCAGAACCCCACCTCCTGCAGAAGAAGAACCACCCCGCAAGCGGAACCTGAGATCTCACAAGAAGACAGAGTAGGATTGCAAGACCCCCGCCAGCAAACGATACCCCCTGATGTCATCCCACTGTCCCACATTGTCACCCTGTCCAACCTTTAACTGCCCCTGCTCCATCCTTCCACAGGCATATGGACAATGCACCTGTGCGACTGAGAACTGGACTCTGCCATGGACATTACTCCACCCCCACCCATCACCGTTTTAAAATCATGTACCTATATGTAGCACTTAAAATAAATCACTTATTGCACTTAAAATAACAGGAGTCTGCTTGTATTCTTAACAAATGTATTACACATAACGGTGCAATAATGTCCAGTTACTTTGTGATGACAACATACCAATTTCAATAAGCTTCAGTCCATGGGCAAACAAAGCTGAAGTCAGGCAGTGGGTCATACAGCTCTGAAAAGGGAAGGGAAAGTCACAAATCAGTTAACAGGAACTGGGGGGAAACACAGACAGTGGAGACGCATGAGGCCTTAAGTAAATGTAAAATGGCGTGGGTGATTCTTACCTGTGTGCTACTGAAAATATTGTTGTATGACTGTATCCCTGTTGTCCGTGTCGTCCCCGTTGTCTTCCTCCTTTTCACTCTCCACAGGCTCCACAGCTGCTACAACGCCACCATCTGGACCATCCTCCTGCAGAAAAGGCACCTGGCGTCGCAAAGCAAGATTGTGAAGCATACAGCAGGCCACGATGATATGGCACATCTTCTTTGGTGAGAACATTAGGGATCCACCTGTCATATGGAGGCACCTGAACCTGGCCTTCAGGACCCCGAAGGTCCTTTCTATGATCCTCCTAGTTCGCCCATGGGCCTCATTGTACCGTTCCTCTGCCCTGGTCCGGGGATTCCTCACTGGGGTCAGTAGCCACGACAGGTTGGGGTAACCAGAGTCACCAATTAGCCACACACGGTGTCTCTGTAGCTGTTCCATCACATAAGGGATGCTGCTATTTCGCATGACATACGCGTCATGCACTGACCCAGGGAACTTGGCATTTACATGGGAGATGTACTGGTCAGCCAAACAGACCACCTGGACATTCATCGAATGATAACTTTTTCTGTTTCTGTACACCTGCTCACTTTCTTTGGGGGGAACCAAAGCCACAAGGGTCCCATCAATGGCACCAATGATGTTGGGGATATGTCCAAGGGCATAGAAATCACCCTTCACTGTAGCCAATTCGCCCACCTCAGGGAAAATAATGTAGCTCTGCATGTATTTCATCAGGGCAGACAACACTCTGGACAAAACCTTAGAAAACATAGGCTGAGACATCCCAGATGATATGGCCACTGTTGTCTGAAAAGACCCACTTGCCAAAAAATGGAGTACTGACAGAACCTGCACCAGAGGGGGATTCCCTGTGGGTTGGCGGATGGGGGACATCAGGTCTGGCTCCAGCTGGGCACATAGTTCATGTATAGTTGCTCTGTCAAGCCTGTATGTAAGTATGATATGTCGTCCTTCCATTGTCGACAGGTCCACCAGCGGTCGGTACACGGGAGGATTCATCCTTCTCCTCGCAAGTCCCAGCGGACGGTGCCTAGGAAGGACAACATGGAGCACAGAGTCAAGCAACCCACAGGTTCGTTCACACAGCTTGCACAGTACACGAATCGCAAATGCATTGAAAGGCTTGTATGAGTGGCAATGCAAGGCCTAGGCCTGTGTGACGCAGTAGAAATTATGCCATGTGGGCCCTTGAAATGGCGGCTGCCTGACCTGTGAAGTGTGACAGTGGGATGTGAGGTCACTGCGCTGGCGTGGCACACCGTGGCGGTAGGCGGTCGAAGACCGCGGCGCAAAGCAGCATTGGTTAACATTGAACCCTATGGGTCTCAGGAGCCAATGACGATGTGCGCCGGCGGTCGCGGTACTCACCGCCGCGGGCGTGACCGCCATTTTCTAACTGCTTAATCACTCGAGACCTGATCATCCACAGGAGAGGACCTATTCTGCAAGTGCTGCTGTGACCTAGGTCTGGGAGATACAATGGCTGCTGCGACTGGAGAAAGGGACCCTGCCTTTACTTCCGAAGAATTGGAGAAACTTGTTGATGGGGTCCTCCCCCAGTATGCGCTACTCTACGGTCCTCCAGACCAACAGGTTAGTACACAGGGTGCACGTTGAATGGGCTATGCCTGTGTTGAGTGGGGTGTATGTAAGATGGTGGGGAGGGGAGCGAATGAGGAGTGCAACGCACGAAAGATGAGAGCATGTGCCACATGGCAAGGTTGGGGAGGGGGGGGCCACTCACATTGACCAGGCAGAAAACTGATGCGATTTCCTTTACCACCCTGTACATGTCATATAGGTCAGCGCCCATCAGAAGATCGACATTTGGCGTGCCATCGCCAAGGACGTCCGGGCCCTGGGGGTCCACAACAGACGGGGCACCCACTGCCGAAAGAGGTGGGAGGACATCCGCCGCGGGACCAGAAAGACCGCCGAGTCTCTGCTGGGGATGGCCTCCCAACGTAGGAGGGGTGCCAGCCGCCAATTGACCCCCCTGATGTCCCGGATCCTGGCGGTGGCCTACCCCGATTTGGATGGGCGCGTGAGGACATCACAGCAGACACAAGGGGGTGAGTATCAGTACATTCTGCTATCTTTGCGCGCAGTGAAGGTGTCTGGGTGGGGGAGGAGGGCTGTGGCTATCTCTAGGCCAGGGCGCATTCTGTAGGCTAGGCCCCTCCGTTAGACACGGCCCTGTGCCCCCGCCCCCCACCTCTGTAGGGTGCCAAGTACAGCTATCCATGGTCCGGCCTCACCCATGTGTGCATTTGTCGTCCATAGACCTGTAGGCCTAGTCACAATAACTGAGTAGTGTACCCCGATTGCGCGGCCTAGTGCAGGGGGCTTCTGTGTCTGTCCTCTCCGATAACGGTGTTGCCAATGCATGCAGTCAACCTGTCTTCATTTCTCCCCCCCCCCATTTTCTTTGTCTTCCTGTTCATGTGTGCATTAGCATCATCAGGCGGAGGAGAAGTGGCATCGGCGCACGAGGGAGCTGCATCTCACATGGCCCCTGAGGGCCATACAACAGACTCCGAGTACACCAGTGAGACGGAGGGCGAGTGGAGCTCCACAACGGGGACCCGTGGAAACGTCAGCGACACCGACACGTCCTCGGAAGGGAGCTCCCTAGCAGTGGTGGCAACATCCGTGCCCACCGCCACAACAGGTACAGCCGCCACCCAGCGCACCAGCCCCGCCCTCCCAGCAGCCCCTCAGCCTTCGCTCCGTGCCCGCTCGCCTAGGAAGGGGGCATCTCCTTCGCCCCAGGCACCTCAGGCCCTGCCCCAGTTACCCCTGCTGCCCTCAGTGAGGAGGTCATTGACCTCCTGAGGACACTCATTGTTGGGCAGTCTACCCTTTTGAATGCCATCCAGGGTGTAGAAAGGGAGGTGCATCGGAGCAATGCATACCTGGAGGGCATTCATTCAGGTCAGGCTGCCCATCAGCGATCGTTCAACGCTCTGGCCTCAGCACTGACGGCAGCCATTGTCCCTGTCTCCAGCCTCCCTCTTCTGACTCTCTCCACCCAGTCCCAGTCTCCTGTTCCTCTGCCGATCCCATCCACACCATCAGATCAGCCTGCACACACCTCTACACCCAAGGGCAGCTCATCCAGACATAAGCACCAGAGATCCTACAAGCATTCACCCAAGCAACATCCAGATGCAGACATGCCAACAGTCACTACCACCTCTGTGTCCCCCACCTCCTCATCTCCCTCCTCCCTCCCTGTGACGTCTCCACTCACACCTGCATGCACACCACCATCAGCCAGTACTTCCATCACCAGCACACCCTCCATTACAGTCCGCACATGTGCAGTCACCACCCCCACTGCCATTTACACGTCCCCTGTGTCCTCTCCCAGTGTGTCTGTCACCCCTTCTTCCAAAGTACACAAACGCAGGCAGCCACCCACCCAACAGCCATCCACCTCACGACAGCCTCCGTCACAAGCACCTGCACCCAAAGACAGCACACTTGACTCTCCTACAACCACATCCTCTTCCTCCACTCCCATACCCACTACACCTACCCGTCCCTGTCCTTCCCAAGTCCTTTTCCTTTCCAACCTTGAGCTCGTTCCAATCAATGACCCACCCCCTCCATCTGGTAAGAGTAAAAAAAGCACCTCAGCCACCACCAGCCCTGCATCTACTGTGACCATAGTGCAGGGCTATTGGAGTCCACCAGCTCCTAGGGCAGGAACATCGGCCAGCAGCAAGGGGACAGCCAGCCCACCCCCTGGGAAGAGGACAAAAAAAAAAAGGGCCGGCGCGACAAGCCTGAGACGGCTGCCACCAAGGACAGTAGCCTTTCCCCGTCACCTGCCACATCATCAAAGGGAGGCAAGGGCCACAGAGCTTCAGCGAAGGAGGGCAAGGGCAGCAGGGCGGAGAAGTCAGGCAGCAGGCGAGCTGCCCAGGAGGGCCCCACCAGCCCCATTACGGTTGTGACGGACGACACCCACGGGCCCAGGACTCCATCACAGGAGGGCCCCGCGACCGCAAGGTCGGATGGCGACTGAGTGGGAAGTCTTGGCCAGGTCTGGCTCCCTAGAAACACAGGACAAGCACCGCTGAATAGGGCCCCGCCGGGAGAAGCACCGCTGAACAGGGCCCCGCCATGAGAAGCACCGCTGAACAGGGCCCCGCCGTGACAAGAACTGCTGAACAGGGCCCCGCCGGGAGAAGCACCGCTGAACAGGGCCCCGCCGTGACAAGAACCGCTGAACAGGGCCCCGCCGGGAGAAGCACCGCTGAACAGGGCCCCGCCGTGACAAGAACCGCTGAACAGGGCCCTGCCGGGAGAAGCACCGCTGAACAGGGCCCCGCCGGGAGAAGCACCGCAGAACAGGGCCCCGCCGTGACAAGAACCGCTGAACAGGGCCCCGCCGGGAGAAGCACCGCTGAACAGGGCCCCGCCGGGAGAAGCACCGCTGAACAGGGCTCCGCCGTGACAAGAACCGCTGAACAGGGCCCCGCCGGGAGAAGCACCGCTGAACAGGGCCCCGCCGGGAGAAGCACCGCTAAACAGGGCCCTTCATCTCAAGCACCGCTCCGCTGGGCCCTTCCTGTCAAGCACCGCTCCGCTGGGCCCTTCCTGTCAAGCACTGCTCCGCTGGGCCCTTCCTGTCAAGCACCGCTCCGCTGAGCCCTTCATCTCAAGCACCGCTCCGCTGGGCCTTTCCTGTCAAGCACCGCTCCGCTGGGCCCTTCATCTCAAGCACCGCTCCGCTGGGCCCTTCCTGTCAAGCACCGCTCCGCTGAGCCCTTCATCTCAAGCACCGCTCCGCTGGGCCCTTCATCTCAAGCACCGCTCCTCTGGGCCCTGCCGTCTATGCACCGCTCCGCTGGGCCCTTCCTGTCAAGCACCGCTCCGCTGGGCCCTACATCTCAAGCACCGCTCCGCTGGGCCCCTCCTGTCAAGCACCACTCCGCTGAGCCCTTCATCTCAAGCACCGCTCCGCTGGGCCCTTCCTGTCAAGCACCGCTCCGCTGGGCCCTTCATCTCAAGCACCGCTCCGCTGGGCCCCGCCGTCTATGCACCGCTCCGCTGGGCCCTTCCTGTCAAGCACCGCTCCGCTGGGCCCTTCATCTCAAGCACCGCTCCGCTGGGCCCTTCCTGTCAAGCACCACTCCGCTGGGCCCCGCCGTCTATGCACCGCTCCGCTGGGCCCTTCCTGTCAAGCACCGCTCCGCTGGGCCCTTCATCTCAAGCACCGCTACGCTGGGCAACGCCGTCTCAAGCACCGCTGGCCCATTGACAGTGCCGGTTCTGTGTCGAGCAGGGCTTCACGAAGCACTCTGGGCATCATGCCTCCTCCATTAACAGTGGAGTCAGTAATCCATCTGATGGACTGTGGCTTTGCACTCCCCAGGATGGCACAGTGGGCAAGACACCCACTGTAGAGACTTGTGAGACTGTGGCTTTGCACTCCCCAGGATGGGACAGTGGGCATGGAGGCCCCTCGTGGATCTGGCATCGTGGACTCATGTGGCTGAGGTGCCCCCCCTTCCCTTCCCCCTGAGGTGCCTGTAGTTTTATCATCTGATGCCCCAGCAGTGTTCTCTCCAATGGTATCTGGTCTCCTGTGTGGGCTTTGCCCATGTGTTTGTGCACATTGGCCCACGGAATATGGAACTTTGACAGAATGTGCAGGACTTATTGCCTATGTATATATTTTTAACTATGTTCATTCCTTATTTTGTATCTTTCATATAGCATATTTCCCATGACTTCAATGGAGCTATTTATACATATATTTTATAGATCATTTAAATTGTGTCTTTGCATTATTCCGGTGGGTTTGGGGGGTGTCACTCTGACTTGTTGCTCTGCATTGGGGTGTAGGTATTTGGGGTGGGGGGGTGGGTGTATGGCGCATGTGTGTGCCCGTAAGCTTTCCTCCTCCCCCCTCCCCTGTGTCGTAGGTGCAGTACTCACCGTTGTCGTCTGCGCCGGCGTTCGTACTCCTGGTAGATGAGCAGGTAGACAATAGCTGGTAGGATGTTTAATTCGGGTTCCATGCTGTCCTCCTTCCTCGTGGAGTGTGTAGAGGTGAGCGTTTTCCCGTTCGTAGTCTGTTTACGCCGTGTTTTTATCGGCGGAGCTCCCGTCCCGGAAAAGGTAGAGTTGTGATAGGGTGGGCGGTACATTGTCTGCCGCCTGCCTGTTGGCGGTGACCGCCGCACTGTTTGTCTGTCCCACCGTGGCGGTCGGAGTGTTAAAGTGGCGGCCTGTGTTGGCGGTTCCCGCCAGGGTCAGAATCCCTTTTTTTTGACCGCCTGCCTGTTGGCGGGTTGGCCGCCGCTTTATCACCGACCGCCAGGGTTGGAATGACCCCCTTAGTCTTTTTTTTTAGGCTTTCTCTTTTGTCATCGATCAAAGCTCATCTTCAAGCCGGCTTGTGATGCGTCATCATCGGCTTGGCTCAGCGCTAGGCCCCAGTCAACCTATGGAAGTCTTGTCATTGGGGAAAAGCTCTGGAGCGTCAGCGGAACAATCCTTAAATTCAGGCCAGGTTGCGGGTCGACGTCGGTGGCTTGACTCTCGTCAACGTGTTGGTCTCCTTTTAGAGCTTTTTTACAAAGTTGTTCCAAAATTCTTGGTCTTTTTTCCGGAAGTCCTTTTTTGGGTCTTGCAGTGTCCACAAACTTGGTCCAAGGTTCCTAAAGCCCTAAGTAGCTCCTTAGGAGTTGGGACTACAATTACCAGATTGCACCTGTTCAGAATCCTCAAAAGGCCACTGGACGCTGGTCAGCTGGGTTCTTCTTTCAGGACTTGATGCAGGGGAATCTTGATAGCTCCTTTGTACCTGTTGCTTACAGGGAGTACGCTGCTGGATCTTTAGCAGCAAGGCAAAGTCCTTTTTGTGTTGCAGCCTAGAGGGTGCATCTGGGTCAGTCCTTGTGGATGAAGTCCTTCAGGTGAAGACCGGGGATTCAGCAGAGCAGTCCTTCTTCTTCAGTATTTTCTTCCAGTAAGGATATGAGTTACTGGGTACCTCTTCAATATGTATCCTTGCTGCTAGAATGGCAGGCAGTGGGGTACCCCTGACCAAAGGGGTGCAGGGTGCCACCCTCTGGGGTGAGCACTTCCTGCAAAGTATGACAAAAATCAATCCCAGAATGCAACGTTCTTCAAAAATCAAGAGGGAGAAAAACTCTCCTTGGAGGTTACCTCTGGCTGAGCCAATCCACTGGCGTGGCTAAGTTTCCCTAACAAACCCCCAATCAGCCAGTCTTATAATCTAATTACTGGGGATCCCATCTGACTGGGGAGGCAGGAAGTGGTTTCTGTTGCAGGTGGCTTTCCCTCCTTTGAAAACCAATTTGACCACCCTACCCCATACCTACTCTGCTATCTGCTACAGCTGTTCTCCTCACACCAGATGCTTTATTTGTTTTCTGCCCAGGAACCTTTACACCTCATTTAGGTAGCTTGGCCCAGGATGCCAGAGGTTGCCCAATCATGAAAGGGCACTGCAGGCTGATTTTGGTAACTTTCAGAAAGAGTTGGTTGTACTAGAAATAGTAAATCTAACACTGACAAACTGTTGGATTATTCTAACTAGTAATTTGACACCAAGCATGACCTCTTTAGCTCTTTCTTAGTGGGAATAAGACTTTATTATTTTTAAATAAAGCCTCCCAATGTTAGCCTATGGAGCTAATGTACTACTTTGGAGAAAAATAAATGTGACTGTTTTGCCATCACCAGGGCTTATACAACATCTTTTGTAATATCCCTGCTTATATTTGCACTTTACCCAACCCTTGGAACACCTAGGGATGACCCTAAGGATGCTTATATGTGAAAAGAAGGTATTTTAAGACTTTGGAAGTACTTGTAGTTCCAATTTGGGGTTTATTGTATTTTAAAAACATCCAGCAAAGCAGGCCTGCATTAAAAATGACACCAGACACCACAGCAGTGCACCTATGGATGTTCTACCTCCACTGGGGTCCCTAAACCTACATGCCCTACCATATACTATGGTTCTATAGGTTGGTTATCAGAGCCAATTATAATCATGCCTGATTTGCATACACCTTTCAAACATAGCACTGGCCCTGTAACAAGTTAGCAGTGTCCAGGGCACAGTCATAGTTAGTAACCACCAGTAATAATCAAAAAGTTGGGGGGTGATCAGGGCCAGAAGGATAACTTTCTCACATATACCATTAAATAAACATTTATTCTACATTATAAATAAACTACACATTAAAAATGCATCCATATGCACCACACTGCCCTTGTTATAAACACAGTTTGAAGAATGAGGGTACCAGTCCAAGATTTTGATATTGGTCTGTTTGCAGACAGTCAATTACAAAAAGAGACTGCTGAAATGTGACCGAGGATTTCAAGCAGCGATCAATAACTGGATTCTTTCCTTGACCTTTCAAAGTGGATTTTTACTGGCATATAGTTGACACATTTCGTCTTCACAATTTATGGCCTCCTCAGTACACAACAAGCGAGTGTATATCTTCCTTAAAATGGAAAATAGATATACCTTTGTCATGGTTACTGTAGTAAATCAAAAAGACACGTGGTACAACACTATCTAAAGCTACTGATGTAGTTGCATTGATGCAGGTGACAGGCAAGTGGTGTATATGGTGGACATGCAGTGTACAGTCTCAAAGTACCCGACCAGTTGAGGAAGAAACGCTGATGAAAATCTTGTGGTACACATCAATGTGTCAAACCAAAATACTCTCCTTAACATGCTACAGTAGCCAAACGTTTAGCAAGATCAAAATGGATCTCCCTTGCAGCCAACATAGTGAATTAGGTAATCCCTGTGACATGCTAAAGGAGCCAGTAGTTTGACATGATCAAAACATCGGTTGCTTGCCACCAACATGATAATGATGAGAGGTGTCTAGTGACAAAAAGAAGCCTCATACATGTATCATAGGCTGGGAAGGCATGCAAACAACCCTCATTCACTGTGACCTTACCAAAAACAGAGGTATTCACTCAAGGTTACAATCAAAGACTGCAGAGAAACTCACAGTTTAATTGATCCAGAAAAATATCTGCCAGAACATTACCAACAGGGTCAGATCAAACATACTACAAAGCACCAAGTCTGTAGCTCACAACAAAAAGCAAACACTCATTGCTCATTGCAAAGTAGAAAGGGGGAGTCTATTTGTTTACTCAGCAGGTGAGGGGGAGATAATAGTAAAAGGATATCTAGAAGACTAGTTGATACGACAACTTATTGTTAGGCTGGAGTGCAAATTCCTCACCCCAGGCCCCCAAGTCCCCGTCTGCTCCCTCACAAATGAGATAACCATCTCTGCCCACTGAAAAAAGAACAAAGGAAATCCTGTCATACTGCCCCCCCCTTTCCTACTAGGGACTACATAAGCAGTACTTCCCCAGCATTCAATCTTTTCTTATTTTCTGTCAACACAGGATCAAGATGAGGATGGGGGTCACTTCTGCCGAGCTGGAGTGACTTTGGTTTTTGGACTGAAGATGTGGTTCAGCTGCTCTCACTGCTAGGCTGAGAGATCAGCTGCAACAACATTTCCCTGGCTGCGGGGCTTCCACGGAGATGCAGAGAGCTTTTTTTTGGCTGATGGAAGGGAGAAAGGCATAGTGCTTTATCAGCACTTTTCACTCATCATGGGGTAATCCCTTCTGGGGCACATCACGCATGCACATGGATGGGTGGCATTGCATATGAGCAGAGGCAGCTTCTGATCTCCTGGGGTGACGCAAAGGGAATTCATAAGTGGTCAGAGGTAGTAATTCCACATAGTGGTGTTGCTTTGCATTGGCAGATTGGGAGTGTTGGTGATTCTTTGGGTTGCATTCCCTAGCTCGTTATGGGGTAACATTCATGGAAGAAAAGGCATGGGGAGGCCTCTTCTTCTTCTTCTGCAACTGATTACCCATCCACTTCTCGCTCCAAGAGATGCAGAGAGAGAAATGAGACCCTAATGAAACATATGGTTTATGAGACTTTGGCCCTCATTCTGACCCTGGCGGTCTTTGACCGCCAGGGCGGAGGACCGCGGGAGCACCGCCGACAGGCCGGCGGTGCTCCAATGGGGATTCCGACCGCGGCGGTAAAGCCGCGGTCGGACCGGCACCACTGGCGGGGTCCCGCCAGTGTACCGCGGCCCCATTGAATCCTCCGCGGCGGCGCAGCTTGCTGCACCGCCGCGGGGATTCCGACCCCCCCTACCGCCATCCAGATCCCGGCGGTCGGACCGCCGAGATCCGGATGGCGGTAGGGGGGGGTCGCGGGGCCCCTGGGGGCCCCTGCAGTGCCCATGCCACTGGCATGGGCACTGCAGGGGCCCCCGTAAGAGGGCCCCTAAATGTATTTCACTGTCTGCTGCGCAGACAGTGAAATACGCGACGGGTGCAACTGCACCCGTCGCACAGCTTCCACTCCGCCGGCTCGATTCCGAGCCGGCTTCATCGTGGAAGCCTCTTTCCCGCTGGGCTGGCTGGCGGTCTGAAGGCGACCACCCGCCAGCCCAACGGGAAAGTCAGAATTACCGCCGCGGTCTTTCGACCGCGGAACGGTAACCTGACGGCGGGACTTTGGCGGTCGGCCTCCGCCGCCCGCCAAGGTCAGAATGAGGGCCTTTGTGAGAGTTTTCTGGGGATAGCCCCTCAAATGGTCCAGAGCAGGCTAAATCGCAACAGTCTTCAACTCATTCATTGGGTTCAGAGGAGGACGCCCTTGGCTCAGAGGAGCAGAAAGGGAAATATATTTCCAGAGACATGTTGACATAGCTGATAAAAATGTAAGAAGAGATTTCCAGAGGATGAGTTGCCTGAAACATCTTCTGCTTCCCTTAACTGACAGGTCCAGAGTAATGCCCCCCTGGATGTCCTGGGGCATCTGTATTTCAGGGAGTGGAAGGACCCTAACATGTGACTCAGCTCAGAAGGGTTCAGCCCTTAGGCTTCATTTTCAGGATAGTCAATTGTTTGGGGCAGATTTGGAGGATAAGCTTCAAAACTATGTAAAGAAAAGAAACATTTTTCTTCTCTTAAACAGTCAGCTTCTGCTAACCAGCCAGTCAAGCATTAATCTTTTTTGTCAACCCTCATTAGACAGCCTCCTCAGTTTCAGGGACATTTCTGAGCCAGTATAGGAAGAGGCAAAAAGGCATAAACTCACCCTAAACCTCACTCCTGACTATGGGGTGGCAACTCAGAACTTGATATCAGAGGTAGGATTTTCCATTTTGTTCTAAAGTAGGATGCATCTACTTCTGATGCCTGGGTTCTGAGGGTTGTGTGAGAAACCTACAGGAAAGAGTTTAACTCCTAGCCCAAGGACTCCAGTGTCAGCCCAACTCTGTGGCTCTAAAACAAGGGTAAGTGGTTGGCTTTCTCAAGGAGTGAAATCTCTTCTCCAAAAGGAGGCAATCTTGGAGGTGTCTCCTACAGAGATTGGTGGTAGGTTTTATTCCATTGTGTTTCTGGTACTGATGGTGATGGGTTTTTTAGATGATGCTAGTTCTGAAAGCCCTCAACAAGTTTATCCGGACCCTACCCTTCAGGATGGAGACACTTCACCGTGTGATTCCTCATGTGTTCACTAGATCTGTAGAATGCCTTCTTTCATGTCCTGATCCACCTTCAGCACCAAATGTAACTCAGAGTTTGCATCAACAGACAACACTTCCAGTTCTAGGTGTTGCCTTTTATTCCCAAGTTGGAACCGAGGGTATTCAATAAGGTGATGCTACCTTTGGTAGCTTCATTCTATTTGTAAGGGATTTACCTGCATCCCTACTTGGACGATTGGTTGCTACATGCTCTAATGAAGGGACAGTTGCTTCACAATCTGGCTCAGGTTTGCTCTCCGATTCAGGCCCATTTGTTTCTACTCAACAAGCAGCCGTGCCAGTTGTCCTCTTCACAGGATTTGACTTTTATTGAGGCCCACTTCCGTGCAGATCTGAACTGAGTATTACTTCAGGGCTAGGGCTGCTTTATTGAGATCGATGTCGCTTTGTGTGATGGGCCATCTGTCCCTTCATGTCCAGCAGTGGTTGAAACTCTTAGGTTACATAGCAGCAGTGGTGTTTGCGGTCCCCTGGCCCGTTTTCATTGTCAGCCATTGCCAGCCTCTGTGGCACCATCTTCACTCCTTTTAGGATACCAAAGTCAGCAAACTTTGAGTGGATTGTTCCAGGAGCCGAAGGGGCCATCAGGGCTCTGAGGTGGTGGTCTTTGCCGGATTCCCTTACCAAAGGGGTGGCGCTACAGCAGGATCTGCAATTTGTTCACACAATGGACACCAGCTTTTTGGGTTGCGGTGACACTCTGCAGGGGGAGTCCTTGCAGAGTTTATGGTCCCTGCTTGAAAGCAGGCACTCCTCCAACAGGCTGTACACAGAGTGATGATGGGTTTCTGGCTCCTTCTTGTGGGCTGCAATCTGGTGGTCAGGTCAGGCAACCAGGCTATGGTGGCTTACTTGAACGACAGGGGGGGAGGGGATTTGTTCCAGGTCCTTGAATGCTGTGGCTACTCTGGTCTTTCAGTTGGGTGAACTTCACTTGCAAGCCATAGTAGCGGTTTACATTAGAGAGATGCACAATAGGGGGGCTGATTACCTCATGACAGGGGTTGGGTGGTGGATGCCTTGACTGTGCCTTGGCTGGATCAGCTGTTGTATGCATGTCCTCCAGTTCCACTGATTCCCAGGTTACTCACTTGGCTGATGAGGGAGGACAGGGCAATGGTAGTAGTGGTTCCAGTCTGTTCCAGATGCTCATAGTTTTCCAGGCTCCAGCTGATGGCTATTCAGGGTCTATGGATGATTCATTGTTTTCGCTCCCCTCTCAGAGCCTGTCCTTTACTGTCTTTTCAGAAGTTGCACCTCTTGATGTGGAGGTTGAGAGGAGGGGCTTGCAACCAAAGGATCTGTCCCAACAGTTTGCGGAAACTGCAGTCCAGAAAGCCTTTCACTGTGAAATCCTATGAGTGACGCTGGGGTAGCTTTTTCTGGTGATGTGAGGATCTCCATCTTTCTCCTTTGGGCTATCAGCTGAGTGATGTGCTGCACTTTTTATTGGACAGTTTTGAGAAGTGGTTGACAGTTTCCACATTGACAGCTCAGTGGGCAGCTGTTAAGGTGTTGAGGTCTCCTTGAGGCAATTTGGCTGATGCTGGTGGCTTGGTGTTGAGGTTGCTGCACTGTTTCTCTCTCACAACCTTTGGTTAAGCCCTAGATTCTTTTGTGGGATTTGCTATAGTTTCTGAAGGCTTTGGTTTGACATTCTTTTGAACCATTGGAGTCAGTTGACAGAATGTTTGTGACATTGAAGGTTGTCTTTCTGGTAGCCATTACCTTGTCTAAGCAGGTTGGTGAGTTAGGGGCCCTTATGGCAAGGAGACCATTTTTGTCTATTCCTGAGGATGGTGTAATTCTCAGGCTGGATTCTTCCTTGGTGCCTGGGTTGGTAACTCAGTTTCATTATGATCAGAAGGTGATCCTTCCTGCCTTGACTGTTGAAGGGGAGTCTGAACCGGACCTTCAGTGGGGGTTACTGGGTGTCAAGAGAGGGCTTTCAGTCTATTTGGACAGGTCTCTCTGTAAAACTGATTCTTTGTTTATTTTCTTTAGGTCATCTGCCAAGGGGGAGAATGCTTCTTCTTTGTCCATCAGCAAATGGCTTAAACACTTGGGGGGTCATTATGACCCTGGCGGAAGGCAGAGAAGCGGCGGTAAGACCGCCAACAGGCTGGCGGTCTTTTTTTTTGTATTATGACCATGGCGGTTTCTGCCATGGTCATCCGCCGGTTCTCTGTTCCGCCCACCAGGGCGGAGACGACCGCCAGGCTGGAGACCAGGGTCTCCAGCCCGGCGGCCGTCACTATACCGCCGGCAGTATTTTGACCCAGCTGACCGCCATGGATTTCATGTGGTTTGAAACCGCCATGAAATCCATGGCGGTAAGCACTATCAGTGCCAGGGAATTCCTTCCCTGGCACTGATAGGGGTCTCCCCACCCCCCACCCCCACCCCGACTCCCTCCCCTACACCCCCCACCACCCCTGCCACCCCCCTCCCCACCCCGACCCCCAACATAACATCACTCATACACACACGACACGCACGCAGGCACCACCAACACACATACACGCACACACACCGACATACATGCCAACGTCCACACACACAGTCAGACACACACACCCACATTCAAACATACACGCACACAACCATATAGACATACCTACAGTCATACACGCACTCATTCCCAACCTCACAACACCACCGCAAGCATACACGCACTCACAGACCCCCACTACATACACACTTGCACACCCCCATGCACCCACACAACACACAACACCCCCCTACCCCCCTCCCTTCACAGACGATCGACTTACCTGGTCCGACGATCCTCCGGGAGGGGACGGGAGCCATGGGGGCTGCTCCGCCGACACCAGACCGCCAACAGAACACCGCCACGCCGAATCACAGGGCGTGATTCGCTGGGCGGTGTTCTGTTGGTGTGGCGGTGCTGGTGGAGCAACCTCCACTTCCCCGCCGCCCGCCAGTATGGCTGTTGGCGGCTCTCCGTCCGTAAAAGGACGGAGAGCTGCCAACGGTCATAATAGGTCTTCCGCACGGCGGTCCCTTGGAGGTCTTGGAAAAAGACCGCCGAGGTCAAAATGACCCCCTTGATTTCCTTAACTTATTCCTCATCCAGTGGAGCTTCAGGGCAGGTCCACCCGAGAGTTAGCTGCTACTTGGGCAAAATTGAATGGCATCTCTATTCTGGTGATTTGTTGAACAGCCGCTTGGGCTACTCCAAATACTTTTTTGAAATATTACCATTTGCAGAATGATTTGGGTGATGATACTAACTTTGGTTTTGGGCATTTGCGATCTGTGATTCTCTGATGTGTTCTCTCTTTTGTGTCTGAATAAATCACTATGGGGTGCCACAGTCATTCGGTGTGTCTCTCTCTGTTTTGATTTATGTTTTATGTTCTGTCTGGTTTATAATGGCTGATTGCATGACAAATGGGATGAGGACATGGGGGAGCAGAGGATAATGTCTAATTACTTACCCGTAATCTTCATTACTCTTGGCCCTGTTGTCCTCATCCCATTCTGCACGCCCCCTCCCTCCTGAATTAGTGGCCTTCATTTGATGTTGCTTGGTAGTTCAAATAGGATGCTGGGTAAATACTGTATGCTTCTGTAGTTTCCAGTAGCAGGGGAGGGGCCATTTTAGGGATATTTATCTGTTCTTTTTTCCTGTGGGCAGAGATGATTAACTCATTTGTGAGGAATGGGACAAGGACTACAGGATCAGAAGTAATTAAGTTTACCAGCAATTAGACATTATGGGGCATATTTAAGAGCCCCTAGCGCCATTGGAGTGTCACTTTTCATGATTCTCTGGTGGCGCTAAGCACTGCTCCATATTTACAAGGAGTTGTAGCAGCACTTTTTTTGGTGTTATTCCTCCTTGTGAATATCGGCCCGACAATGCAGTTTTCTGCCTGAAAGGGGCGTGCCAAGGGTGTTATGGTGGTTGTTCCATCGCAACACCCATTGCTTTTGACGTTGCCTCAGATTTACGAGTTGTCATAAACCTGAGGCAGCGCCAAAAACTAACACCACCCTAGCTGTGGCGTTAGCATGGCAAAATGAGGAGGAATGCTTTTATTCATCTTTGTTTTTTGCTTTTTCTATGTGTGCCGCATTGTGCAGCACACATAGAAGAAGCAAAATGTCATGGATGATTGTTTATGTGCAGGAAGAGACACCTGCCTACACATAAACAATATATCTCCTAAATGCAGACACCCTTGCACTATGGTGCAAGGATGCCTGTGTTAGTGCTAGGCAGCTTAATACAGTGCCAAGGCAGGGGGGAATGCAGGGGTGCACCATATTCCTCTAAATACGGCGCACTTCTGTAATTGTAAAGTAGCCCAGCGTGGGGCTGATATTTTTGGCGCAGCACCGCTCTGCGCCATTTTAACATAAATTTGGGCCTATGATTCTGGACATGCCTACATTTATGAGGTTTTAAAAGTAGAAGTTTATTATAAAAATAAAATATTAGACTAATATATTCAGTACTTTAGGAACTTATTACAATAAATACTAAAATAGTCAGTATAATATGTTAGATAAAGAAGTGTGAAAAAGGGGGGGTGAGAAATTAGGATTTACATGGTTCATACAAGTTATGGTCTGACAGGGTTACAGAGAGAATATATGAGTGCATGAAATGATAAAATATAATATTTAAAACAAATTTAAAAAAAACATAATGATAAACTCAAATATAGGAAGTCAAGGACGGACATGCCTACATTTATAACAGCTCACAGATGGTAGTGATACATTGCAGGTGATGAAAGCGAGGGGCTGCCTGAAAGTGGATGTTTCTTCAAAGAGTGCACAAGATGATTGTAGACTGTATGCCTCAATGTGTGAGCACATGTACGCATTGAATCCCTCCCACTGCAAACCTCAGCCAAGTGACCCTTACTGTTGCTAAGCATCAAAACATAACTTGTGGCAATGTGCTGACATACTTCTTCTGAAGCCTTGAGTGAAAGCACTGTGGAGAAACACAATAATCTCATTGTGCTATCACAGTGTGTCTGTTACAGGACAATGGGCTCATGCAGGATAAACAAGTGCCTTTGGAAGCTGTTTATCCTCAGTGATGTGCTTCCTTTTGTTTTCGGGTACATTCACTTATCCCATGAGCTGGGTGGAGTTCTTACCTGTAATGCTCTGCAAGGAACATGTTGACTTAGTAATCACCAGTGTGCGACCATAGGCTACTGATTTTGGAAGGGGATTGTATTTTTTCGTTACTGAAGCACATATCTTCGTATTGTTTAGTTGTTTGACGTAGCAAAAAGAGTAAGACTCTGAATTAAGCGTTAAGTCATGAAGAAACTGTGTTCGACCCTTAAGAATAAATGAGTACCAGACAGGTGTGTTATGAACACCCCAATTTAGCAGTTACAGCAGGATGGGGTTTTTGATAGGGCCCCTCTGTCTCAATAGTGGCTCATGGGGCGCGGAAGGGATGGGGCGGTATGCAGGGGGGAGGGAGTGAATAAACATTTATTTAATTTAATTAAAAAAACAACCACTTACCTTCCCTCGCCGCTCCTTGCCTTCATCGCCGATGCTGCAGGCACAGTCACCCAGCCTGACCTGTGGCCAGTCAGGATTGGCTGGGAGTGCCCAGCCAGGAAGCTCCCAGGCTTGGAGCCTGTGCAGGGTCTCCCCAGCCCAGCAACCGTGTTGCTCTGCTGGAGAGAACACACTGCGCATGTCTGTTTGGCCGGCCCGAGATGGCTGGCCAAACATACATGCGCAGTGAGGAGGAAAGCTATGCACTCCCCCTCACTGCTCGTCACCCCCGTGGTCCTGCACCCTTTACCAGAAAATGATCATAAACAAAGTTTATGGTCATTTTCAGGTAAAGGTTTTGCAGCTGCTGCTGCTCCCGGGGGGGTGAATCTCCTCCACCCAAACAGTCGCTCCTGTTCTGTCTGCAACTTAACAGACAATAGTTCACAAATAACATGTTAAGGAGAAAGAAACAAGTGTTAATAGGAAAGGGAAAGAAGAATGAAAGGCAGTTGCACCCTCCCTATTATGGTAGAGGAGTGTTGCTTCCCTGCTGCCAGTGCAGCAAACGTGAAAAATAAAATGGTAATAAAATGAATTACCATTATATTTTTTACTGCTCCTAGCCTGAGCAGTGTTTGGTGGGTGGGGCATTGCTGCTAACTGACAGCAGGGGAGTGGTGCTCACTCCACCAGTTTACACTGTGCATGTCAGTTTGACCGGCTGTCTTGAACAATCTAGCCTCACATGTGCAGTGTAAACCTCTGCACCTACTTGTCTTAGACAGCTTGGTGGAGAGCAGGCTGGACTGCCTGCTGGAGCGTGGTTGCAGCCCACGCCAGCCAATCCTGGTGCTGCTCTCATGTTGCTCATTTGCAGCATGAGAGCAGCTTCAGGATTTGGAGAAGTGAGCTGGCTAAGGCTCCATGAGGTGCCATTGTGCTGACTGCAAGGCGTGGAGCGTGGGTAAGTACATCTTACTTTTTTTTTTTTTGGCCCACTGACGGCCACTGTGAGCTCTCAGTCACAACCCATTATCTAATGAGCCATGATTAAGAGCTCTGGAATGTTAGCCTAAAGGCATTGTGATTTTTTACCGTGCCTGCCACTAGACTGGCACTTGGCTCGATGATCCTCGACTGTTGAGGGGTACAGACCGCCACTGATGAAAGGCTGAAAGGAAGGAAGAGTGAGAGGAACAAATTGTAAAAGAAAAGTAGGAAGAGTGATATGACTGATGTGGGTGAATGAATTCGTTGGTGGATGAATAAATGGGTGGTTAGAAAGGGGAATGAAGAGTTGGATTGATGGGTTAATGGATTGCAGAGTAAATGGAAATCTAAGTGGATGCAAAAAGGAACAACTGATAGATGACATATTGATGTATGTAAGCATAGATGTGCATGTGATTGAATTGAATGGCAAAAAGTTGAATGATGAATGAATGCATGTCAGAATATAGGAGTGAAGTGGTAGATAACAGAGGGTGCAGTGGTGTAACAAAGGCCCCGGCAGGCCCAGCGAGGCTTGGGGGGGCGGATCTCCAGAGGGCCCCCAGAGCACAGCACTTGGCCTGTGTGAGTGCAGAGGGGGGCCCCCTCCATGTTTTTCACAGGGGTGCCCCCTCCCGTTTCATTATGCCACTGAGAAGGTGGATGGAAGGGTAAAAGGATGATTTGATGACGAGACAAGGGAGCACATCTTGAATACACTTCCTGCACTTGCTTGTTGCCATCAGAGCTTTGATTCAAAGTGGGGGGTACTTATATTTTCTGACTACACCCTTGAGGTGTGTGTTGAACTGCTTGTCACAAACTGACCCCTTGAAACATCGATTACTCTGGAAGCATCTTCACATGTACATTGAGTTATTTAGATTTGGACGAACAAAGCGTGGATTAGCGTTTGAAGATCACAGATTTGGGGTTTGCCCCTTGGATTGAGGGAGCGTAGGCAATGAGGTCCAGAGTGCTGACACAGGATGCACAGAGCCAAGTGTCTAATATTGCAGTCCGTTCTTCTACGTTCCACCAGTTACATGCAGGGAGCCTATAGGGTGCTACATACAACAATACGTGCGCAGCATCTCAGAGAGAAATGCTCTATATTGCTTTCAACCAGAAGTCCAGCACTGGCACAGATAGGGAATCGGTTGCTACAAGACTGTAACATGGAAGATGCCATCTGATAAAGTTGAGACGTCTTGCTCCATATACTTATAGAAGCATGCTCACAGAAGCTCACAGAAATCTCACTGTCCAAAGCCACAGCTTAAGTAATTGTTAGATCTGACAGCCTTAGGGTGGTCACCTCTAACCTTTTGCCTGCCTCCCTCCACTTTTTAGACACTGTTTTTGTTGGTTTTAAGACTGCACACTTTACCACTGCTAACCAGTGTTAAAGTGCACATGCTCTCTCCCTCTAAACATGGTAACATTGGATCATACCCAGTTGGACTATTTAATTTACCTATAAGTCCCTTGTAGAGTGCACTATGTGTGCCCAGCGACTGTAGATTAAATGCTACTAGTGGGGCTGCAGCACTGATTGTGACACCCACTTAAGTAGCCCCTTAACCTTGTCTCAGGCCTGCCATTGCAAGGCCTGTGTGTGCAATTTCACTGTCAATTCGACTTGGCATTTAAAAGTACTTGCCAAGCCTAAAACCCCCTTTATTCTACGTATAAGACACCTCTAAGGTATGCCCTAGGTATCCAATAGGGCAGGGTGCTGTGTAGGCAAAATGCAGGACAGGTACCTATGTAGTTTACATGTCCTGGTAGAGTAAAACCCCTAAATTCATTTTTACAATGTTGTGAAGCCTGCTCCCTTCATAGGCTAACATTGGGGCTGCCCTCATACATTGTTTGAGTGGTAGCTGCTGATCTGAAAGGAGTAGGAAGGTCATATTTAGTATGGCCAAAATGGTGACATTAAATCCTGCTGACTGGTTAAGTTAGATTTAATATTACTATTTTAGAAATGCCACTTTTAGAAAGTGAGCATTTCTCTGCACTTAAATCTTTCTGTGCCTTACAATCCACGTCTGGCTGAATTTAGTTGACAGCTCCTTGTGCATTCACTCAGACACACACCAAACACAGGATACTCAGCCTCACTTGCATACATCTGCAGTTTGAATAGGTCTTCCTGGGCTGTGAGGGTGGAAGGCCTGCTCTCACCAAAGGACTGCCACACCCCTTACTGGGACCATGGCAGACAGGATTGAACTGAAAGGGGACCTGGTGCACTTCTAAGCCACTCTTTGAAGTCTTCCCCACTTCAAAGGCACATTTGGGGATATAAACAGGTCCTCTGCCCCTTCCAACTCAGACACTTCCTGGAGAAGAAACTTGTAACCAGAACCTGCATCCAGCCAAGAAGTACTGCCTGGCTGCCCAAAGGACTCACCTGACTGCTTTCTGCGAAGGACTGCTGCCTTGCTGTTGTCCTGCTGCCTTGCTGCTCTCTGGCTGAGGTGAAGAAGTGCTCTCCAAAGGCTTGCAAAGAGCTTGCCTCCTGTTCCCTGAAGTCTCCGGACCAAAAAGACTTCATCTCTTCAAGAAGGACTCCTTGTGCGGTGAAATTTGATGCACAGCCTGCCAGAAACTACGCACAGCCTACACCGCGGTGAAAATGTCACCGCACCAGAACGACGCAGCCTGACTTCGCAACGAGAAGATCAACGCAGCGCCAGCATAGCAATCAGAAATTCAATGCACGGCCCACTGGATTGACGCATAGCCAAGCCGGAATGACGCAGCCCGACTTCCAGAGAGGAATCGACGCTGCGCCTGCCGTGCGGTAGGAAATTCAACGCAATGCCCACTGGATCGACACAGCTCCTGTGACTTCATCCTGCCAGTGCAGGAAATCAACGCACCATCCCCGGGGCGTCCGAAAACCCCACAACCCAAAGAGGATCCACGACGGAGCGCCAGAAATTGACACACACCACTTTGTTTCCACGCTTCTCCTCCTCTTTGCCCTTTTGCGGAGATTTTTCACAGAAACCAGGTACTTTGTGCTTGAAAGAGACTTTGATTGCTTTCAAAAGACTTAAGACACTTTGGCCCTCATTACAACCCTGGCGGTAAATGCCGGCGACCGCCATGGTGACGGGCGCCAACATACTGAGACCGCGGTGGTATACCGTTACGGGTATTATGACCCACACAGAGAAATCTGCCACTATACAGACACCCTCACAAGTCTGCCAGACCAAAGGTCAGTGATAAACTGGCGGTATCAAAACCCACACCATTATGCCAACAGAAATACGCCCACAGCACCATGACCCACAAATCACTGCGGCGGACATTCAACCACGGTAAACCATTGGCGGTACATACCACTGTGCTTAAAATACACACACTCAAACAAAACAACACCACATTGGACAATTCAAACTACACACACCTGACACACATACACACACCACACCCACACACCCAATCCAATATAAAACACACACCCACATTACCCACAACCCCTTACAATGAAAAAAAATAGCCAACTGAGAGAGAGACAAGCCAGGAGCACCCACTGAATCAGAGCCACATAACTCCATCACCCATACACCATCCACGCACCTCACAGCACACACAAAAACGCATCACCCCACACAACCTCACACATACCACTCACACTACATCCATGGCACCCCAAAGACACCCTAGGTTCTCTGATGAGGTGTTGCGCAGCGGCCTACCACGGCGCGCTCGGAGGAACCGAGCCAGGACGCGGCTGCGACCGCCGTACAATTTCTCGGCTGCCGGGCATGCCGCTCCCATTTTACTCGGCATTTCCTCACATGAGGCCCTAGGTTTTGCATCGGGCCTCGGAGAACTCGGGTGCGGTGCGGTCTAGGAATTAACAGTGGGCCCCCATTCTCCCCACTAAGTCACATACCTGTTTGGTCTTCTTTTTTTTGTCTGCCTCTTTTTTGGGGGGAGCCATGTTTTGCTTCTTCTTCCCAGCATGTCTTTCTCTTCCCTGCATGCATCAGGATCCCTTTCTAACATGGTGTCTTCATCTGTATTCCCTATGGTAGTTTTTCATAATCTAACATGGGGTATTTTCCCTTTCTGAATGTCACTTCCTGTTCTTGGGTATATAAGGACTGAGACACTTGGGGGGTCATTCTGACCACGAATGACGGAAGCACCGCCAACAGGCTGGCGGTGCTTCAATCCCCATTTTACAGCTGCGGTCGGATTGCCGGGGCCGGCGGTCATCCACCGTTTTTGCCCCGGCAGGGAGAATCCGCCAGGGCAGCGCTGCAAGCAGCGCTGCCCTGGGGATTCTGGCCCCCGTACCGCCAGCCTGTTTCTGGTGGTTTTCACTGCCAGGAAGAAGCCGGCGGTAAGGGGTGTCCTGGGGCCCCTGGGGGCCCCTGCACTGCCCATGCCACTGGCATGGGCAGTGCAGGGGCCCCCTAACAGGGCCCCATGAAGCTTTTCACTGTCTGCCTAGCAGACAGTGAAAAGCGCGACGGGTGCAACTGCACTCGTCGCACTGCTGCAACACCGCCGGCTCCATTCGGAGCCAGCTCCTGTGTTGCGGCCCCCATTCCCGCTGGGCCGGCCGGCGCTAACTTGGTTAGCGCCCGCCGGCCCAGCGAGAATGTCAGAATGGGGGAAGCGGTATTTTGGCCTCATGGTGGCCAAATGGCGGTTCCCGCCTGGCGGACGGCTACCGCCGCCCGCCCGGGTTGGAATCAGGCCCTTGGTCTCGTTGTGCTGCAACACTTCCTTTGGTGGTGATCACGCTCCGTTTCCCAGCCTTTCTTTTGCCTTTTTTCTGGTCCTTCCAGTTATATTTTTTGTTATTGAAAACTTACCTTTGCCTGTGCATTTTTTTTGTTGTTCAAGGGAGTTCCAGCCTTTGAGGTTTTTTCCTTTTGGTTTTTCCTCAGGGACTCCTTTTGGAGGGCACGGACTGCCTTGAAGTTCTCTTGTCAGCAGCACCGTTGCTTCCAGAAAGGGTCGCCCATATCTTGGTCGAGGCAAGACCTACAAGTGGCAAGACCATCCTGCAGATAAATATGGTAAGCGACAAGTCAACCATGACACGAGGAGCTAAGGGTCATGGTGGAGGAACTCATCCGGGTAGAGACACAGCTATACGGATCACAGATGCACCAGACGTCCATTGCAAGGAAGATGGAGCTATGGCGGAGAGTCGTGGACATGGTCAAATCTGTGGGACAGCACCCCTGAACAAGGGATGACATCAGGAAGAGGTGGAACGAAGGTGCGTTCCACGGTTGCAAGACACCAGGTAGCCATGTAGAAGACTGGTGGTGGAGCCCCACCTCCTCCCCCACAACTAACAACATGGGAGGAGCAAGTCTTGGTGATCATGCATCCTGAGGGCCTTGCAGGAGTAGCAGGATGACTGGACTCTGGTAAGTCAAATCTTTACTACTTTATCCCCCACCCTACCTGCATACCATCACAAACAACAACCCCTATCCTCACCCCCATCACTCCACCACCTCACATATACCTCACTACCACAACCCACCCATCCCAATACCAAGCCCTGCATGCAACACCAATGCATGGACACCCATCACAGACCTGCATGGACACCCATAACTAAAGCATGAACATTAGAGAGAATCACCTAGCCCACAAAATCACCACTCACACAAGGCAAAGCTGACAGGGCAATCACAACCATACAGGGAAATACACCCATGCACAAGATGGCACACACAAATAAAATAACACTGCATTTACATCCCCACAGGACCCCCACTCAACATCACTGGAGAGGAGGTGCCACCAACATTCATTCCCCCCCAGAAGAGGCCCACAGTGATTACAGCAGCTCTGCAAACCTGGATCACAATGACCAATCTAGCCCATCACGGACCTCTGTAAAGTCGGTTCCCCTGCCACAGCCCCAACCCACCACATAGCCTCCCCCCTCAGGAAACACCACCACAGCACCCACCGGGCCCATCCCTCTGTCCCCAGGACAGAGCAATCAGCAGTGTGTCCATCACTACAGGGACCCCAGGCAACCCCACAAACCCAGGACGATCAGGGACCTGGGGTCAGTGGCAGTGGGCACACGGTTGAGGGGATAGGGGCACAGGACAACAGGGAAGCTGGGAGGACTGCTGTGCAACAGGGGAGGACAGGCCCAGGGAACCACCTCTCCACGAGGCACTTGCAGGGATCCTGGGAGCATACCAGCATTCCCAGGAGACCTTGGGCCAGATACTGTACAAGTTGCAGGAGACCCAGCGGCTGCAGGAGGGACAGTACCTGGGGATCAGGGAGGACCTCAAACACAACCACACCATCCTGGTCACCATTGCAGGGGTGCTGGCTGACATGGCCAACACCATGAGGGAGGCAGTGGCACACCAATGGGTCCCTGACACTAGCCACACCGAAGAACAGCCCTCCACCTCTGCCGGATCTAGTGGACAGGTGACCCCGCCACAGGACCAACAGGCCACCAGCACCCCTCCCCCGCAGGAGAACC